>NC_140706.1:69362500-70588750 GCF_050655825.1 Lonchura striata | reverse complement strand
TTGTGCCCTGAGCACGGGAGCCAGGAACACTTGTGGCTAACCTACCTGGCAGTCAGGACTGCCAGCTTAAGGGCAAAAAATGGGATTAGCTTTATTTTTGTCAGTTCTGAGACACACAGACCTCGCCTGACCAGGGCAGCCTGGAACAGAGACACTCACTGAGCTCTAAGCTCTTCTGTGCCCCTGCCTTTGTACCTTTTCACACACCTGATTGAATTTACCTTCAGCCAACACTTTGCTTCCTGTGCCATAAATAATGCAGTAGATGCAGGGCAGGAATGAATCCCTCCATTATCCATGCCCTTGCCCTGCAGTGCAGCCAGGCTCCCCCAGCCCTCTCCCCTGGGGGTGTCCAGCTCCGAGCAGCTGCTGCAGTGCAGGGGGGTCGTGAAGGCAGCCTGTCAGCCTCCCCACAAGGAGCCTGGGATGGCTGAAATACTCCACAGAGAGCTGTGGCCCTACCAGGCTGGCTCAGCTGTTCAAGGAGCGGCTGTGCCTAGGTTAGCCAGCAGGGATCACATTCCAGCACCACAGAAGCATTGGGCTGAGAAATCCTCACCCCCACAGGCTGTTGCTGACTGAGCCGTGCTGGGCAGCACAGTCACACAGCCACAGAGCCAATCTGCCCAGGCTCCCCGTTCCACACAGCATGCAGGATTTCCTTACTTTCCGTGGGTCCTCCAGTGCCACAGCAGTCCCAGCTCCAGCCCTGGCTTGGGCCAGTGTTGCCCTGATTCTTAAGGTTTTCTAAAGCCTTCTGAGTTTACATTATGTTAGAAAACTTTCCCACACATTTTCTATAAACGACATATTGTTTTGCATTCCTTCGTGGGGGTGGAGGAAGTTGATGTACTGGTGGTTTGTCCAATGTCTTTGGAGAGGTGGCCCATTCACTCTCCAATCCACTGTCACCTTTGGAAAAGTATAAAAGTTGGAGTCAGAACATAAACCTTCTTCTTTTTTACCTTGCCATCGCAATGGCTCGTGCTGTGCTTTCTCATGTCCTATAGCGACAGGCCAGCATGACCAGCAGGCTGTGAGGAAAGAGCAGTAGCAGACACACTCCAAGGCATTGCATGAGCACAGAGGTTGTAAGTAGAAGAGACTCTTTACCAAGCTTTTTTCCTTCTTCTGCCTAACTGCAGTTAGTTGTGTTCAGTGCACTCAGGATTAAATGCCCCTGGTTACTCTGTTGGATACAGCCCTGTAGCAGGGAAGCATTCCAGACACTGACCCACGGGCTGCCACAGGGTTTGTTGCCCATACCTGACGTGTTGCTCAGCTGATCCTCTGTCTCTGGCAGTGTCAACACCTCAAGTCATGAGCACCAGGGACAGCCTGGATTCTCTCAAGTCGGTCCTAAGCTTTCTGCAGGCTTCACTTTTCATTCCACATCTTTTTCCCAGCCTGCCTACTCTCCATTGCTCCTCAGGTACACCAGTGCTAGCCTGCAATGCATATAACTGCTGAGCACGTTCTGGGAAAGCAAAGCTCTTGGCAAGAGCACAAGCCATGCCCCGAGCTCCCTGTCAGTCCCCCATCCCCAGCAGGGAGCAGCACTTCGTGGTCAGAGATGGCAAAGGGAACAGCCAACACACACTTGTTCCTGGTTGGGACTAGTCTTACACTTGAGGGACCTGACAGTGGAGCCAGCACGGTGAACCTACTGCTAAGGCAGCTTCGCTCACAGTCAGTCAGGCTTTGCCAGGCTCGTGTCTAGCTCAGTACCAGCTGCAAGGCTGCAGTGTAAGGAGGAAAATGGCTGGATACACATCCCCTCCCTGCCCACCCCACCCTGCAACACACATAGAAGCAAGCAGATTAGAGCAGGAAACAGCAGAGGAAGCAGCCATTGCAAGTTTTGGTTTATTTCACTACACAGGGGGCAGAAAACAAAACAAACCAAGCCATAGTTGTTAGCTGAACTTAATGGCTTTGACTTTGAAGTCACCCTCCACAGCCAGGTATTCAATTTTCTCCATGCCCAGCCGATTTGGGAACTTGAACTCTGCCTCGGGCAGCTTCACCGTGGCCTCAGTTTCATCGAAGAAGATGCATATCTGTAGAGGGCCATGAGAGGGAAGGAAGGAATGAAGCTGACACATCACAGTTCCCAGGCTTTGCTCACCTCCACTACCTCCAATCTGGGTGCAGGACAGGTGAGGTGGCTGCTGCTGCCAAGGCCATGCTCAGCAGCTCAGCCTCCTCCCTGCCAGCAGAGGCACAGAAGGGAGGAAGCTTCTGCAGCTGTGGGGTGAGACAGACCCAGTCTGAGTCTGACCTCAGTGCTCTTACTGCTCCGAGGTGCATAGCTTAGCCCAGAGTGGAGCACTGAGCACGTGCCAGCTGCTGAGCACTTCCTTGGCTCTTCCCCTGGGGCTCGTTGCCCTTTCCATGCCTGCTCCTTCTGCGCCACAGGGGCACAGGGCAGGATTATAAAGCTGTGACCTGGGCAGCTCAGTGCCTGGGCCTTGTGCACATCCCTGGGGCCTCACCTCAATCTTGTCACCATGCTGGAAGGGGAAGTCGGCCTTCCTGTCCTCCTCCCCCCACACGCCATCCTCCTTGGAATTGCACACGATGGTGTTGACATCCCCGTAGCAGTCAAAGCGAGGGTTGAAATGCAGCATGAGGGTGTTGCTGTCCTTCCCCACATTCACAGCAAACCTGGGCAAACAGAGCCAGTGCAGAGGGGTGCCAGTGCAGCAGCTCCAGCTGCCAGTTCTGACAAGCTGAACACAGCAGGAGCTCTGGCGTCCTCCATCAATCTATTCGCTACCTCACTCACCCTTTGGCATCAGATTGGATCTTCCCTTTGACCTTGATGCACTCACCAGGCTCAACATCCAGCTGAGTAACAACCAGTCCCTGCAGGGCCAAACCACAGGAGTTAGTCTATCCCAAGGCAAGGATTCCAATCCTGCTTGGGCCAGGGCACACAGCAGCTCTGGCACACCCAAACATTATTTTTGTGCTAGAGGAAGGGCTGGGCAGCCATCTGCCTGTCCCAGCAGCCACGGGGGTCTCCCACTCCCCTAAGCAGCATAAGGTGACAAGGAGGTGTGGTGGGTTGGCCCTGGCTGAATGCCAGGTACCCACCAAAGCCACTGCATCACAACTGGATGGGGGGAGAAAATACAACAAAGAGCTCATGAGTTGAAACAAAGGGAGAGGTCACTCACTGATTACTGTCACAGGCAGAACAAAGTCAGCTGGGGGAAATTAATTTAATTTATTACCAGTTAAAATCAGAGCAGGATAATGAGAAGTAAAATAGGCCTGGAACATGCCTTCTCCCAGCTCCTTCTCAGGCTCTACCTCTGCCCCATCAGGGAGGTAGGGAAGGGGGGTTACAGTCAGCTCATCGCAGGGTGTTTCTGCCACTGCTGCAGAAGAGGAGTCTTCCCCTGCTCAGTGTGGGTCCCTCACACAGTCCTCCATGTGAGTTACAGCTCTTCACCAGCTGCTCCAACGTGGGTTCCTTTCCACAGGGTCACAGCCTTCCTCGGGCATCCCCCTGCTCTGGCACAGAGCGCTCCCTGGGCTGCAAGTGTTTTCCTGCCTGCCTGTTGACACCCAGGGGCTGCGGAGGGACAGTGCCTCGCCACGGCCTTCAGCACAGGCTGCACGGTGTTATCACAGAGGCACTCCCGCCGTCCCGATAGGCTTGGCCTTGGCCAGCACCCTGTCTGTCCTGCAGCCCGCTGGCCTTGGCTCTGCTCGACACGGGGGAGGCTTCTCACAGAAGCCACCCTGGTAGCCCCCTCTGTTACCAGAACCTGGTCGCACAAGCCCAGAGCAGATTCAGCAGCTGCTACAGGAGCAGTGTACTGAGCTACTTTACTGTGTGCCGGGTCAGGTAGAGAGGCAAATTGTGAATTAGTTGCTTGGACACTGCCCCCCAGCCCCCTGACGCCGTCCTTGCCCTCATGCCTGCTCGCTGCCCTGCCCACACACAGCCTGCCGAGGTCAGGGTTCCTCGAGTCACTAAACTGTTTATCCCCAGGCACTAACTCTGCCTCCTGGCTCTGGAATGCGGCCGCTGCGCCCGGGGGGATCTTTCGAGGAAAGGAAAGCTGCGGGGGCAGGGGTGGGTTAGAGTACACTGCTGGCCTGCTTTCCTCTCCTGTTGCATTAGGAGTTAACCCGCTCCTGCACCCAAAAGGCATTTTTCCAGAAGAAAAATACACAGATTAAGGGAAAAAGTATAAAGAGTCTGGAAACTGTAGAGTTGCAAGCGAACCCAAACCTTTAGGGTACTTGAGAATATAAACATTAGTCAGCTTCCCCACTTAGATAACATGCTAGAGAAGAGGAGAAGAAATACGGCTGGTCAGCCCTAACTATTCCTCCCAAAGCCATACATCAGTTTTGCCTTTCCTCTCCGCTAATTCTCCTCTCCCCACACTTCCGGCACCACGCCCAAACCTCACAGGCAGCCCAGCCGTAGTCCCAGTCCCGCTTGGCACAGCAGCGGCTCGCAGGCGGCACTCACTTTCTCCATGCTGCAGACGCCGGCCCCGGCAGGCAGAGCCCCTCTCCCGGCACGGAGTGACGCAGCGCCGGGCTCTGGCAGCTGAACGCAGCCGGGCAGGACCGTCACACGGTCGGGGGAGGGCGAAGAAGAGAATTGATAACAGCAGCTGTGGCCAGAGCTTCCCAGCCATTTACCGGGAGGGGCGGGAGACCTCTATCGATACTGTTCTTCGCAGGCAGTCTGTGTGTGATTTTAAGAACTACTGATTGCTTGCTTCTCTGTGATCCTTGCTGTAAGCTCCCCTAGCTGCGATGCAGCGTCTCTTGGCTCCGATCCCAGTGCTGCTCTGTGCTAGGAGCCAGGTGGCTGCTTTTTGTTCGGCGATCTGTGTCTAAAATCAGGGTTGGGAGTCCTCGTGTTCCTGCTGCCAAGTGACTGTCTCTGTGGATACGGGTGGGTGCGCTCTCCCAGCCCAGCCTGGTGGGAGACGCTGCGTGCAAAGCCGCGCTGCTTGCAGTTCAGTGCAAGCTTGGTACAGCCCGTGTCGGCATTTCAGCAGTGCCTAAAAGGTTAAGGGTGGTGGTGTGGGGCTTTAAGTAGATGTGAGAATTCAGGCTGCGGCTTTTGAAAAGTAGCACGGTCTCGCTGGTTCTATTCCAGTTGCAAAAGGCTCCGGAGGGAAAAAAGAAATGCTTTGTTAGGGGAGGAAGAGGCCGGGCAAGGCTGTGTGCAGCCTGCAGGACGGGAGAGGAGGCTGCTGTCCCCAGTGCCCAGAGCCTGCCATTCCCCTTTCCCGTGCCCCCAGAAAGCACCGAGCACGACTGCCCCGAGGGGCTGGGCAGGGCAGGCAGGTGAAGGGGGAGCGGCTGCAGCGCTTGGTGGAGACGTGTCCCTGGATCGGCTTGTACCTTTGTATGGGCTTTAGCAGGGTCCTCGGGACTCCGTGCCTCAGTTTCCCTGAGGCCTGAAGTGACGCTAGTGACACGCAGCTTTCCCGATCCTGCCTGTAAACCCGCAGCAAGAGCTGCTCTATAAGCACAGCGTGCTACTTGGTGGCTGAGCCCTGAGCAGCCTGCGAGGTACTTTATTGCAGGTCACTCTTGGGAGAGCTGCACCGGGCATCTCACAACACAGCAGGAATCTGTGGCTAGGTGGTGGTGGGGAACACGCTGCCCTGCAGGAGGCTGCTGGAACTTCATTAGAGCTCTTACAGGAACAGCATCCTGACTCGTGATGACATTCTTTGCCCCAGATATCCCCCGCACCCATTTCAGAACATTCCCATGGTGTTTCAGCAAAGCTGAGCTACGTTTGGACTAAAAGTCACAAGCTCGGATTGCAGCCCTGTGACTGGGGTGCATAAAAGAAGACAAAATGCTGACTGAAAGTGCTGTAGGGAAAATCCCTCACATGCCCTCACCTCCAGCTAACTCCCTGGCACACACAAGAGCCGCACAGAAGTCAGGAGTTAACTGTGGGAGCAGAGTTCACCCAGGTAGCAAATGCCACTGAGAGCAAGCTCCCTCCACGGAGAGTTTGGAGAAATCCCATCTAATTCCACCTTAAGTTAACCCCACTCTGCAGCGGTGTTAGGCAGGATCACGTGTTAGAGACAGGCTTTAGGCACCTGCTCTCCGAGCCGAGTTACTGTGCAGTTGTTCCCCCGGTCACTGGTACATGGGAAGAATTGAGCAAATTCTGTTTAGTCAGTTGGGTTTGTGTATTTGTTTTCCTTTCAGCTCTGTGAAATCCCTGGAGACTTCTCTCCTCCTTTTGGTGCTGTGCCCTCTGTCTCCTGAAATGCACGTTTCATGTGAGGTGCTCTTCTGGCCTGAAGTTTCCTCCTCTGACCCTTCAGACAGGGAATTACCTTTCTAATAACACATGGAAACCTCTCTGGTGGTTTGCCTTGAGTGCTCTGCACTGGCAGCCTGGTTGGTTTAGCAGCAAAGCCTTTGGTCTTTTGATTTAAAGCACTCCTTGTCTTTAAAGCACTCCCTGTCGTGAGCCCTGTGAAGTCAGCAAGATGTTTGTTCTGGGGCTACAGTGCTGAGTTGCCTCACTGTCCTGCATCTTTCCCAGGAGTTAAGTGGGAGAAAAACAGGGGACACAGTGGTCCTTCAGAGGGCAGGCTGCAAAGGCCATTCTGGCCAATCCCACCCATGAGGGATGATCCCAGCCTCCATGCACAATGGGGGGACAAAGCACACCTTGCACCTCCCACAGGGACGGACTCAGTCCCTCTGCACCCACAGCAGGCAGGCAGAGGATTGGGGTGTCTTTCAAAGGCCTGGGGGAGACAGGGGGAGCCACTGCTCCATGCAGACCCCTCTCACTCCCCAGGCCCAGCAGGGGATGTTCTGAGAAGAAACCCTGGGCAGAAGAGCCCAAGTGAGCCCCACCGGGGTTGTTGCAAGGGCCTGCAGTCATTACAGGCCTGAGAGAGTAGCAGGTGTTATAGATACATATTATAATAGTGGCTTTTTGCAAGTGTTAAAATGGATTTTTATATGTGTGATGTTGAAGTAACTTAATTATAAAGACATAATATTTATTTCTGTTGTTAACTAAGCTTAGACATAGTAGTGAAATATCTATGCTTGTGTTAAAATGCCTGCTTGGATGGGATGAACAGGACACCTGCTACAGATCTGCCAACTATCAGCACTCACCATCTGAACAAGGTATGGACCGAGGTCCAAACTGAAGTGGTAAGGAGAAGGAGCCAAAACCACAGCCAAGAAACCCACATGCTCTAAAAAGGCAGACCCAAGGAGGGGCCATGTAAATAGTTCCTGGAAAATGTAAATTAGGGGAAAAGTAAATTAAGGGAAAAGGCATTTAAGGGGTGTCCCTGAAAGTAACAGGGTGGTCTTGGCTGAGTACCTTTGCTCTATGGTCGTTGTCTCCTATTGTTCTTCATTAAAATTTTTACATTTTCACAGGAGAGTGAATGTGTTGTTCACAGCAGGGCACACACAGTGTAAGTGTTCCCATTTTAGGCGTCACAGCTCACTACCTGCTGTTGGAGAAGTGTTGCACCCACCTGGCAGCTCTGGCAGAAGCTGGGAGAGAAGTAATTTCCTGCTTATCCAGAGCTGATGCACAGAAGAATTTTTGGCTCTGGGGAAAATTAAGGCTGGCCTCCCAGTGTTTGGCCTTGCAGGCTTGTTTGTGGTTACCAGGGCCCTGTCCAACACCAGGTCTCCAGCCCAAACTCTTCATTCACTTCTTGGTTTGCACACGCTAAAGGCAGACACCTGGCCAGTCTGATTTCCTTGTAACTCCCTAGAAATGTCCCAGATTTGCTTTGGAAGCAAAGGGTGCAGCATGCTGAGTGTTACTCTTTTTAATCTCATGTGAGAAAATATACTCCCTAGCCACTGGCAAAGTCATATCCCAGGCTAATCAGTGCTGTCATCAGAGATGGCTTTCCCCTGGTTTGGGGAGGTCTGAGGGCACTCCCTGCTGCTGGATACTTCAAGGACCAGGATGCAGCCCAGGGGGCAGAGCCCTGCTGGCTCCTCGCTGCCCGTGCCTGGTTTGTGGTGCACTGAGCCCACACACATTGCTGGTTGTTGGTATGGCCCATGCCAAGTCGCTCATGGCTGCAGCTGAGAAAGAGCCCCCACTTGTTGCAGAAAGAGTGAGCAGAAGCTTTCTCCTCCTTTGGAGAAGGTATCCAGCCCCAGGGCCAGCACAGCTCTTCTGTTCATGCACCGCCCTGGTGGGGCACCACTGCTTCAGCCACTGCCCCTCAATCAGTGACACCGACCAAGCAGGGAGAGCTGCTCCAATCCAAAGATTGGGCTGCTAAAATAATGACAAAAGAAACCCCTCGCCCTTTCCTAGTGTGACAGAAAGCTTACAGTTTGCTCTAAGTTAGGGTTTGTTTTTTCGCTTTCTTTGGGGAAGATTTGTTCTTGTCTCTGTGAGTTCATTCTCAGTGCATCAGGCCAGGGCTGCATCTTTTTCGCACGCTGGCTTTAGGGAATATTTGTATCAATACTGTCTGGTTGGGATTCTGTTCTCAGCAATAGCCCCTGGTTACTCTTACAACCTAAATATTATTCTGTTACAGCATAACAGATATATATATTGCATTTCTATATACACTCACAGGCTGTTTCTCTCTCTTAGAATATCTGGGGACTTTAACTTAAGCAATTCTCTGCTTCTACTGTTGAAGTGTCTGGTTCTCTCTATTGCTACCACAGCCCATTAGTTTGTCTCATCTGAGAAGTTTCTGCCTTTTTGCTTGGGTAGTCATGACCCCCTGAAGAGTTTAGTTGCACAGAGTTTCCCTGGACCCTTCTGCAGAGCTGGCTGAAACAATGCTCTCACCACCATGGTATCTTCCAGCTCTGTGCTATCCTTGGGTAGGGCTTGGCTGGATACCACAGAGGAAAGGAGCCAAACTCCCAGGAAGAGGCTTTAACCTGCTCTTGAAAGACAAAATGACTCAAGGAGCCACAGTCCAGTGTGGCAGGAGGGTGAGAGGCCCTCCCAGAGCCTGCTGGCACTTGGGCTCCCAAAGCACCGCCTCAGAGTGGGAAGTTTGTGCCAGGAGGATCCAGTCTGCACTGGATACCAGCTAGGATTGCATGGCCACAATACAGCGTTTTTATCCCTGAGGGCTTCCTGATTTCAGCTTTCCCTACATTAAAAGGGAAGCACCTCAATTCCAGGTTAATTATAAATTAAGTTAATTATAAAGAACTTCTTAGACTGTCACAAAGTGATGAAAGGAGTTTGCTGATTGTGTCACTGGAATTTAAAGTATGTCTCTTCATTTTATTTCCCTCATTAACATTGACCCAAGCTGATAATCTGTGTGTTTCTCTCATCTCTCAGTGGATTAGATTTAACTGGAGCAAATTGTTAACTACCCAGGAGAACTGGGCCTTTGTTTTGTTGGACTCACTTCACTTTGGGACCTCCCTCCTTAACCTTTTAAGTTTGCGGGTGGCAAGCACCTCGCCTCTGAGTGTACTGCCTCATCTGAAAGGAGCTGTTTGCATTTGCTCCTCTCTGGATGTCCCTGCTACTCCAAAATGAAGAATCCAGGTCCATCTTTCCCTCCTTCTTGGAGGTCTTAGTCAAGAGATCTTAGTCAAGCAGCTGTTGCAGGGGGAACTCCTAGCAGAGCCCATGGGTTAGTGACCCTTCAAGTGTTTTCCTCGAGGTCTGTCAACTTGGGCAGCCCTAAATACTCATTTGTCTTAGCAGCACAGTTGTTTACTTTACATCTATGACTGCGCTGCAAACTTCTGCAACCAGGAGCAGACCCTGGAACACTTCTCACCGGGATGTCACAGCAGGATAGCAGCACTCCCCAAGCCTTATATGTGCCTTTGGTGTAGCCCCAAGCAATCTGGATTTGATTTGCACCTCATGATCAGCTGCAAGGGGGCTGAAGATGGGGACCTATGGATTTTCCTATCCCTAACCCGCTGAATAAAACCTATACAGGCCTTGAAGGTGTCCACATGGTGAGGAAGGGTAAAAGGGAGTGCAGCTGCATTGCCCTCCACAGGGTAACTCCAGCAGCAGAGCTGGTTAGCTGGGTCTGGACCCCATGTGAGTGAAACAAGATGTCAGTGAAAAAAGGATCATCACTGGAGCAAGCCTTCTGGGCAGCTTTCATCTTGAATGGAGGTGGCTGCACCAGGCTGGGGGTCTAGCCTTTGTTTTGTTTCTTTTTCATGAATCAGCTTCTATCATGTCGTGCCACCCGTAAAGTTAAAGCTCCTGGGGTTTTGCCAGGTAACCTGGAATGCTCTCCTGAAAGATTTGCCATATTCTAGGCCACAAGACTGGATCAGTGTTGTCATAGTAGACACATCCAGGACACAGCAGACACGTCTGTTGGTCCTTTTCTATTATCTTCTTAGGATTGTAAGGCTTGATTTTCCTTATGTCACTCTCATTCTGCAAAACCTGCAAGACAGAGGTTTTCCTCGTACTGAAAGACTGTGAAGCAGTTTCTTGTTTTGGGGCTCTAATTGATGGGGGAAAACCCCACACAGTGACTTTGGACAGGGTGGGACTGGTCTTCACAAAAGCATTTCAGCAACCTTAGGTTAGACTGGTTTAGCAGAGCTCTTTTCTAGCCTGACATAGCACATAGAGCATGTCAGGATGGCTTAGAAACTCAAGCCATCTGGAGTTCTTTTCCACAAAAACATGTGTGTGCCAGAATTGGTCTCCTCTGAGCCACCCACAGTGAGAAAGGATTGTATTTAGGCTGGCTCAAGTTTCTTAAATTCAATTTTAGGCAAGAGAAAATGGTCGGCAAGTATTTAGAAAATGCGTTGGAAAGAACATGCTGATTAAAAAAGTAATGATCTTTGACAGAACATTAACACTGTCCATTCTGAGCCAGGAGACACTGAAAAGCCATCAAAATGATGATATGTGGGGAGAAGTTCCTTCCCCTTCCTGCCACCTTCTCCCCCAGTGATTTGTCAGCCAGATTTAGGGTTTATGCAAAATAAGTCATGAGTCATGAGGATTCCCTTAGTTTACAAAACAGCTCTGAACTTCTCTGGCTGTTGAGGTGCAACAAACAAAGAGACACTCAGGCTTAAGACTGAAGTGCTTTTATACAGCAGCTGTAAAAAGTATCAAGTGCAGGCAGGTCATTTGGTTGTCTCCCATTACTCATGATGGGCTATTTCACAAGGTGGCATCTCATCTGATAGGTAAAGATGAAGGACCCGGTTAGAAATATTCACATACACACAAAAATTTGGAAATACGTTTAGAAGGGGCAGATCAGTAAGTTCTGCTAGAAAACAAGAACATTATTCCCAAGCACTGTGGGCAGATCAGAAACGCTGCTCCTAACCCCACTGTAGGCTGTGGTGATCCTGGCTGGATTCATAAAAGGATTCTGGCACAGCGTGCAAGGAAAAGGGAGGGCAGGCGGGATTTGTCATCCTGACAGGAAGGATTGAGAGAGTGTGAATGATGGCCAAGCCCCAGCCATGCCTCAGGCCCAGGGAAGAGCAAAACCCAGCTGGCTGCCCCAATGCAGCCACCACTGCAGCAGCCAGCGGAGGTGGCAGGTTCCACTGAGACTCTGCCCCCCCATGGCAAGTAAGAGTGCCCGGGGTGTGCTCAGCCCCAGAGGGGGAACAGTGGGGCTGCACGGAATTCCACAGCGCCTGAGGACAGGCGAGGTGCATGGCATGCCTGCCAAGTCTGCAAGATACCAAAACCCAAGGGAAGCACCACTGCTCCCACCCTCCCCTTTGGCCACAGGCAGGAGTAGGACTTTCCAGATGCCATGTCTGGTTGCATGGACATACAGATCCGTGGCTGACTGCTGCTTGTTTCCAGCACAGACCACCCAGCAGCTAAAAAGTCACCCAACATGAAATGTACCGGCAGCCACTGTGAGGAGCAGCAACTTTGTGCTTCTTGTGAGGCAGCAATGAGAAACCGTGGAGAAGGCAGGGTTGCAAGATCTTTGCTTAAATCATCTGCTCAGTACTTATAAAGCAAACAGACAAAGCATCCAAATCACATGCAAATAACTCCCGAGCTCGAGCATCTGCATTCCCCCTGAGCATGCCACAGCGTATGACTAAACCAGTTCTAGTGTTTATGCAAAGAAAAATGTGCAATTTCCCTTGGCTGTGCCCATCTGTGCGTCCTAACCTGCAGGCGAGACTGCCAGGCTTAGTGACCTCCTGGGGATGCTATTTATTAAAGCCACTTGCCTGGAAGCCTCCCTGCCTTGGCAAGAGCATTTCACTCCTCCTTTTTCCCTCTAAAACACTCACACCCTGCCCTGGTACATCCCTTGCCCTTGCCTTTAGACTATAGTGACCAGTACTTGGATGGGGAGAACTCATACATACAAGTTAACAGCCTTGTGGCTTAGCAACCTCCAGCAGAAAGTATGTTAAAACAAGAGTCAGGCTTTACATTCCTTGCCACTGATGATATGACTCAAGCAGAGGTGGAAACTTAGATTAAGTATTTGAACACAAGGAAGGAAAAGAACAAGGTGATTTCTTAATGCATTGGACTGTTCTACACACGTTTTCTTATGTAAGAAAAGAGTTAATCCCCTTCCAGTGTTTGCATTTTACACTCTTCAGTAATATTCAGCAGATGCCCAGCAGAGGTCTTCCTGCCTTCGGGGTAGCTTGATATCACTTGGCACGAGCACAGAGGCTGGTAAGGGACCCAGCCTGGCTCTGACACAGGAGTCAGTCTGGCTTTGGGGGTCAAACCAGTGTGACAGCACAGAGTCCCACCTTGGTTCCGCAGCCTGTGCACGTGGGCTGAACCAGGGGCACTGGCATGGCCGGGCAGGGATATGGAGCTATCCACAATGACAGGCAGGCTTTCCCTTGGGTCAAGTCACAGGGAGAGCAGAGCTGCAGGAGTGGAAGCCAGCAGAGGTGCAGGGGAGGGACTGCTGCTGTCCCCAAGCTCGGCACAGTCCTGCAGGCTGTAAGTGAACAGCAGCATCTGCTTCTCCCTTGGCCCCACTGCCTTCTCTGGCCACTAGCAGGCTTGCAAACAGCCTGGCTCTGAGGACAAACCCTGCCCTCATTCTTATCAGGTCCCCTCCTTATCAGCTGCCTGTTTTGTTCTAGGGTCACTTTAGATACCATCACCAGGCAGTGTGAGAAGCACTCAGGAGATAAGGAGGGTGCAGTGTTTGTGGATGGAGGAGCACAGTTCTGCATCCCTGTAGCAACAACACTCCCCACTAAGGCCTGGCAAGTGCCTCTTGTCCTCTCTCACAGTGAGACTCAAGACCTTCCCATTTCCCTGACACATTCTCTGCTATTTACCAGTGGCATGCACGTCCCACGTGGACTTTGGACAACCTGCAATAACACCTGCCCTGTGCCTGGCTGTGCAAAGCTATTTGTTCCCTGTGGAATTACCATGGGACTCCAGGTCTGTGACACGCACCAATTCAAATTCTTCTAATTCCCACTTCCACTGAAATATCCTGGACTTCATTAAAGTCTGTAAAATACCTCTTCTGGTATCAAATTCTTCAGAACATTCCTTCACTCTGGAGCTGTGACTAAAGAAGGCCAAAAGAAAATACTTAAACCAAGAGCTCTCTTTACAGAGGCCCCTCAGCAAGAGGGAAGCTGCTGGGACACATCTTGAAGGATTTGGCCCTTCTAGAGCCGTGGCAGCATTAGAAATGCAAACTGAGGCCAGTCCACAAGTACAGACCTGCTTGTGTGGAGGACCTTGACAATAGTTTTGATGGGCCTTTCCTTCATAGCAGAAACTAGGATTTATTAATTTTAAATAGCTTGTAGTTTTTGAGCACATAGAGCGTGGCTGCCTATGAAACACTATCACGTAGCAATGAAAGCACCCGAAATCTTTATCAGACCCATCTGCCATGAGCAGTTTTGTGCTTTCCTCCAGTACCATCAGAGCTAAAAAAATCTTAAGAGCAGTGTAAAGATATATTTCACAAACAGATTTTGAGTTGCCTTTGTTTTATGACAACCTGTACTGTAAGGAAGTCCTGACAGGTATGAGGAGCTTAAGTGCCTTTGCTGAAATCCTATCCAGATTTAAAATACCCTGAGCCTTAGGCTTATTTAAACTGTCCAAAAAGTAGTTTGCTCCACCAGGTCAAATTAAGTCTAAGGAGAAAAACAACCTCGACAAGATCACCCATCTGTGTCTTCACAGACAAGTATTACACTATGCGCTCAGTTAGGTATTTAACACAATAGTGCCTCTGTACCAAGCTTTTCTTGGTATCCTAAAATATATTTCTTTCAATTTATGGTAAAACACATTTTCTGTGCTTAAATAGACTCATGATGGGAATGAGGGGTATTAATTTTAGTAAACTAAGAATTCTCCTCTTAGGGTTTTCCAGTGTGACTGAGTTTCCAAAGACAATATTTGTATTTCCCTGAAAGGCTAACAGTTCTCATTTACTGGGGAAATGTAGGCTGTACTGTTAATTGGGAAGGGGTGGGGGTGTTCATATTCTAAACCCCACTCTGCTAACCTCTATCTGGTTGTAGTAAATGTAGTCATGAGAAATTCTAGCTTTAACAGGATTTAGTAGCCTTTGTGATTGTTTCATTACTTGCTGAAAGTGTGCAAGACTTTCTTCTCAATGTGAAGTTGTACACAAACTATTTAATTCAAAATGACATTTGTCACAGTAGGGGAAAAAGTGTATTTTGTGTGATGGACTCTTCATTTTATTTTATTTTTTTTTTAATTCTTCAAGTTCTATTTGTCTCTTGTTCATAAAGTGCTGTGATATAAAGGGTCCTATGGCCATTAGTTTCAGTTTGCAATGTTCTGTGCTCTTGCTCACCTGCTTTGCCCGGGAGCACTTTCTTGATTGCACAAAAGCCTCTTGGGCTCTTTGAGCTGGGCTCCCACCGTTGCTCCAGCCTTCGGTCTTTGTCCAGAGGCGTGGATCCAGCCGCCCATCCCGCTGTGCTGTGCCGCCTGCTTTTAGCCGTCAGGTGAGTGGGTGTGAAGGGGTGTGCCTTTGCCAGGGCTTCCTAAGGCTCAGGTTTGACAGCCTGCGCTGGGCAAAGGCCAAGGCACGGAAACACCCTCCCCCTTCTGCAGGACGTGGGCTTTGGAGTACAAAGCAGCTGATCAGAGATAAGCGTGACAGAGAAGAGGGGTGGACTTTACCAGCAGCAGCCGCCAAGTGGGAGGTGTGTTTTAGATGCAATGAGAGGAGAGGGCAGAGTCCCGCTGTGCATTAATCCATGGCGTGTGCTGTGTTTCAGGGCGGTGCAAAGTCAGATGCCTGGACTGGGTGTGAGGCAAGGAGCCACGTCCAGCTGCAATGAGGAAACAGGAACGTGCACAGGTGAGGAAGGGGCCTGGCAGGCTGACAAGTAAATAGCAGGGAGATCAGGAGAACTTGGAAATGGAGATGCTCAGGCTGCATGTGTGTGTATCCAGTGGTAGATTTCTCCTGGTTGACTGGATCTGTAATGCACCAGGGCAGCAGTGTGATTCCTCCAGGCATGGCTGAGGGAGCCCTGCCTCCCACCATGGGCTGGAGATGGGTTTCACTCTGTTCACTGCTTATTTCACCAGCAGAAAACTTGGGAGGATGAGGTTTTCTGGGAGTTTAAAGAGTGGCTCTTCCTCCAAATAACCATGTGGTGTAGAAGCTGTGCAGTGTTAGCAGTGTTAGCAGTCCTAATACCACTAAGGTAATAAACCAGAGTGAATGCACAATGAATCCAGAATGGAAAGTTTAGAGTTTCCTAACAGTTGCCCTGTAATTTAAAAATTGGTGAAACCAGCTTATCTGTGTCATCTCAACAGGCAAGCAAACAGTGATCACAAAATTAGGTCACAACTTATTTAGTTCAGCAGTCTGACAACACTGCTAGGGAGAGAAAAAGGCTCTGAAAAAGCCGGCAGGTGAGGTCTGAAATGGTGTGCAGGGGAAAAAAGAGGCACTTAGGTTTGCGTCATGGAGAAAGGTCAGGAAAAGGCTGTAAGATAAGAATCCCAAGGTAGCACTGTCTTAGCAGCATGGAAGATACAAAGGGGAAAACCTTGTTCTTTGGAAGCTGTTTTTGGAGAAAAAAATATGCCCCCCCGCAAATGTTTTATTCATCTGGGGTTGTTCCTGAGAAGCTCCCTGTACAGGAAAGCTCTGGTGGCATCCCTGACATCCCCTGTCAACAGGGTTCCTTTAGGAGCTCCTAGCAAAGGCTTGTGGAAGGCTTGAGGGATCCCTTTCCCAAGGGAGCCTAGTGCACAATGTGAATAGCAGCAACAGCTCTAAATGTGGTGGAAAAGGCTTCATTGCTTTCCCAGACAGCAGCCACTTTGTGTGTTAGTGTGACCTAGAGTATAAACCCCAGCTGGATAGAAGAGGAAGGGGGATACACAGGATTCCTCCTGCTGTGGAGGGGTCCCAGAGGGCCCTCCACATTCTCATGCTGGTGGCTCAGAGGCCACTTCACAGCTGAATTTCTTAAGAGTTCAAGATGGTGTTTCATCTCAGAGAGGAATGATCATTGACAGGACACCGCTTTGGTTTACTGAACTCTTTCCCTGTAAAAGGAGAGAAACAGGCTGGGAAAAGGCCGCAACCTTCCGTGGCCCGAGAGTCAGGCAGAGGAGCTTCCCTTGTGCAGGAAAAAGTTCCTCCCTCAAATAAACCCCAAGCAAAGTGGAGACCTCAATTAGTGCTTGAGCAAGGACTCGAGGCATTCCCTGGCACGCGTGTTATGCAAGGGTCAGGTTCTGCTGCCCTTGTTCCTGTTCCTCCCCGAAACTGCAGGCATTCACACACATGCCTAAAATGCATGAGCGCTCCCACCTCCTGCTCTGCTGTGCCCCAAAGCCTCCCACTGAGGCTGAGACAGCAGACCCAGTTTCACTGGTCTTCACCTGGTCACCCAGCAGCAGCAGCAGCAGCAGCAGCAGCCTAGCAGTGCTGGATCCCTGTCTCATGTATCTTAGCTCTCCTCCTGACTCCACAGAGGATCTATAGGAGAGACAGATTAGGTGCAAGATTAACTTGTTGCAATTTTTGACACTTTAGAGGCTCATATTTATGCTGAATCAGAGCAGAGTACATTATAGGACCCACACAATCACTGAGATTCCTAAAGACAGTTTGTTTTTTGTAAACTCTGAGAAATTACTTCAATGGACATCTCTTGACTACACTTGGCCCACCAATCCCACCTGCCCTCATCAAATAAACACCTAAGAGGCAATTTAGGGAAAATGCAGCTCTGGTCATGAAACTGCCTTTCCTATGCAAGGTTGGGACCTATACTACAACACAGCTCCTTTTCTGCCCAACACAGACTCCTGGCACAATGCTTTCCATCCCAGGGTGTGGGAACAGGGCTCTAGTCACAACATGGGTACCACTTCCTAATTCTGTGGTGTGAGGAGAGCAACCAGAGGTGCAGGAATGAGAGAGCAGCAGGGCAGCCTCGGGCAGCTGTGGAGGGGAGCAGGACTGTGGTGCTGCCCTGCATTCCTTTCAGCACAGAATGGTGGGCAAGGTGGCCTGGGAAACGCCTTTCCCTACTCACTGGAAGGCTGGATCTTGATCAGCTGCATTTTTAAAAGAGGGACTCATCCTTAACCTGCTGGGATTAAAAAGAGATGTAGTTTTACTACTCCCCAGAATTTAGGTGGTGTAAACAAGTGTTTTGCAAGCCCCAGGACCAACAACAATCTGTCACTGTCAGCAAAAGGAAGTGCTCTACCCTGATTCGGGCCAGACTCCAGCCTCACCCCAAAGCCATGGTCCCACTACTGCTGGTGGCCATGGCTGCACCCAGCAGCTGGTCCTGGCCCTGTGGGCTGCAGAGGACTTGCCTTCTGAGGGTTCTTCCTGCTTCCAGCAGAGTTACTGCATCCTTCTCTGGTAGAAAAGCAAGAAATGGGAGAGAGGGCAGAGAGGCTCAGACAACAGTTCATTGGAATAATTTAAATACATTCTTCAATAGGTTCAGTCTGTTTCACAGCTTTTGTTCTGCCTGTGTGGCTTCCTCTCTCAGGGTGGCCACCAAAGTCCCATCTCCACTGGCAGGGGATGCGGGGAGCAGTCTCAGTCACTGTCACTGCCGGATGGGTGGGACACTGCCCCACGCCCGAGCTGCACACGGAGGCAGGCAGGCAACGCTGCCCTGCCGGTAGACGGCGAGACCTTGCTGACAGAGGACACACGGCGGGCCAGGGGCTGCGTAGGGAACATGATTGTGCCACGGGGTGCCTCCAGGAGCTGCCAGATCTCTCCCGAGGTGGAGCTGCCCAGGTATTCCCATGGCTGGCGCCCGCTGCCATCCCGCACCTGCACCTGGCACCCCAGCTGCAGCACCAGCACCTTGATGACCAGCTGGTGGCCGTGTATGGCAGCCAGGTGCAGCGGCGTGTACCCGCAGCCCGAGCGGGCGTCCACGTCCAGGGCCAGCCCGACCTGCTGCGCCGCCGCTGCCAGCTCCTGCAGGCCCGGCCCATCGCCGTGCTTGGCCAGCCAGTGAAGGACAGTGAAGCCTGATATGAAGTCCCTCTGCAGGGCCAGCTCAGGCTCTTCCAGAAAGAGCCCTCGCACCTGAGCCCAGCAGCCTGCTGACATTGCCACCAGCCAGGCGTGCTCCCGCTGTCCCAGTGGCACCACAGGCCCCCGGCTTGAGGCGTTCCTAGGGGAGCTCTTGGGGAGCATGGAGTGGGGCTGCCGCCCACAGTCATCGTGCACTGAGGCAGGGGTGCCCTGCAACTCCAACAAAGCGAGCTGGCACCTGATGCTCCGGAAAACAGGCAGCGGTGCCGGAGGCTGGCTCTCCGAGGCTTGGGGCACTGCGGGGCCCTGTGCTGGCAGCAAGGACTGGGATGGGGGTGACCTGGCAAGGGGTGGCTGCAGAGAGCGGGATGGGGACGGGAGAGAGGCAGACCATGGCAGGGATTGGGGTGGGGGGGACCTGGTGGTGGGCAGGATCTCAGAACCTGACTGCAGTGTCAGGCTTTGACATGGGTGCAGTCGCAGGACTTGAGGTTGGGTTGGTCCCTTGGGGGTCAGCCCCCTGGATCCCCTCGGCAGGTCTGGGGATGGCCTGGTGGGGAGCTGCTGCAGGGACCTGGACTGCGATGGGAGCAGCCTGGTGGAAGCGAGCATCTCGGGGCCTGACAAAAGCAGTGGCGATGAGGGGCTGGCAGGGAGTGCCTGCAGGGACCGGGACAGGGGCAGCACCTCCGGGGCGGACAGCAACGGCAAGGATCGGGATGGGGGCAGGTCACGGGGGGACAGCGCCCTGGGGCCCGATGACAGCAGCGGGGACGGGATGGGTCCGGCGTGGGGTCGCCTCCCCGGGCTTGCTGAGGGTCGAGGGGCCTTCAGCAAGGGCATCCCAGTCACCGGCTGCGGCGGAGATCGGGGCTGAGGCAGTCTGTAGGGAGGCGGCCTCTCCGGGCCCGGTGGCAGCGGTGGCGTCCGGGACCGGGGCGCTGTGGCAGAGGGCAGCCCGGCGGCAGGCAGCGGCGGCGATAAGGACCGGGGCAGCACCGCGGGGGACAGCACCCCAGGATCCGACGGCAGCGCGGGGGGCTGGGGCCGCGCTGTGCCGCCGGCACGAAGCGCCCAGGGGCCCGAAGACAGCGGCTGGGTCCGGTACGGGGGCGGCTGCGGGGGGGGCGGCGGGGAGCGGGAGCGGGGCGGCCGGGGGGCGGGCGGTGTCCCGGGGCCCGGCGCGGGGACAGCGGCGGCGGCGGCAGCGCGGCGCGCCCGGCGGCACTCGCAGCACGGCCCCCCGCGGCCCCGGGCGGCGCAGCCCCCCGCCCCGCCGGGCCGCCCCTGCTCCGCCGTCTCCCCGTGGGGGCCGCGCCGCCCGTCGGGGTCGCGTCGGGGCGGCGGCGGCTCGTTCTTTTCCTCCTCCTGCTCCCGCTGCTCCTCCGGAGGTGGCAGCTCCTCATCGAGGAGGTCGCGGTACCTGCGGCGGAGGACGATGTCCTTGGAGGCGCCGGGGACGGCGGCGGGGTGGACGGTGGCCAGGGAGTTGACGAGGCTCTTGAAGTACTCGCGGCGCTCCCGCCGCTGCTGCTCCGTCAGCGCCGGGTCGCGGAGGAACCGCTGGAAGTGGCGGAGCAGCGCCGTGTTGGGGGCTCGCCCCCCGGCCGCCCAGAGGAAGTCCAGCACAGCCTCCTGGCTCAGCTCCCGCGCCATGCTCCGAGCCGGCCGGCTTTCGGTGCTCGGTGCTGTGCCTCGGTGCTCGGCGCTGCACCCAGGTGCGGCGGGGAAACCCGCCTCCTGCCGCGCCGGGCCTCTCCGCCTCCTCCTCCTCCTCCTCCGCGGCCGGGCCGCCACCCCACGGTCGCCTTTGCCCGAGGTGGTGGCCCGTGGAGGTGCGAGCTGGGGTGACAGCGCTGAGGAGAGGTGACACCGAAGGAGAAGCAGGCTAGAGGGGCGGGAGGAGCTGAGAAGTGCGAGGGTCCTTTGCTAGCGGGCAGTGAGACCAAAGAGCTGCTTATCAGTCGTTGGTGTCAGTGAACGGACAGGATATGATAGGCACAAATTGAAATTCCATTTGTGTGTGAGGGAAAACTATTTTACAGTGAGGGTGGTCACCTGTGGGAACATGTTGGCTGGAAAGGGTAGGTGTCCATCCTCAAGGATATTCAGTGTGCCATGAAACTTCTAAACAGCAGAGATGCCTCCCAACCTGAGCTGCCCTGTGGTGCAGTATTAGGCAAACTGGCAGTACAGATTTACAAGTGTGTTGTGGTTTGGGGTAGCTGTTATTACAAGTGTGTATGATTGTACCTGTGTACGACAACCACACACAAACAACCACGGGTGTTTGCAGTCAAATCGTATCTAACCACATCTCATCTCTGTATTTGTTGCGTGGCTAAGAGAGGTTGGACACACGTTGTACTGTTGTGAGGATCTCACTTTGTTCTGGACTGCCCATGCTGTTACTACAAGTGTGTACATTCAGCTGAGAGGAACAGGTAAGATTAGTGCCCCCCTGGGCAGTGTGCCCTGTGCACACCAAAAAAATTACAGACCCTGCCCCAGCAGTCTGAGGACTGAACAGTGAGTAAAAGTGCAGGAGAGAAGGTGTGCTGGATTTTCTGTCTTGCAGTTAAAGAATGGAGAGACTGAGCTCAGTGTGGGCTCCCTGGCTTAAAGAGGTCTGGATCAGGCCTTAAGTCACATTTCAGAAGCCATCTCTACTGCAGGCTCCTGGCTATCCATAAATATTTTTAGCTGCCTGTCATGTAAGCAGCTGGAATATCCTGCAGCCTGCTGCAAACACAGAAGTGTGTGCAACCCTCAGAAACCCTGAACAGAGATTACAATAGATGCTGTGTACAAGCTACATCCCATCAGCGGTGTTCATCTGGATAGGGTGCAGGTGCTGGGGAGAGAGTAAGGCTCACTTTAGTATTTTATCACTTTGCACATTCCTTTGGTGCTGTTCTCCATGCCATGCATTTCTCCCTCCTCTTCTGATGAGCCCTGGATTGCTGTCACAACAGCATTTGTTAGCAGCATTCTCTCAGCAGAAGCAACTGAGAGGAAATGAATGGAGCAGAATGGTTGTAACTGTGATCACAAATAAGAAAGAAGAGTAGATTGCAAAGATAAAAAAGTCCAAATAAACAACAGTGGGCAAACTGGTGGTACACAGTTTGTGGAATTGGGAATGGGGCTGCTGCCAAGCCTCATCCCCAACGGGCTACAGCTGTGCTAAGCAGGTGAACAGCATTGAAGGTAACGAGACAGGGAGTGCCCAAGTGTGCTGACCAGTCACCGAAGGGAACAGAGGGCACACAGGTGCAGTGCATGAACCATGAGGGTATAAAAGGTTGGGCTAAAAAACAAGGCAGACTGATGCTTGAAGCTTTTGGAAGTAGTATGGTGTTATTCTGTATGGGTAGAAGCCTCCTGAAATGGTAGGATGCTACTCTGTGTATTGTGGCTTTGTAAAATGATGCTTAATATCTTGGGAAATATTGAAACAGTTCCAGTAGGGGTCTCTGGAATGAGGGGCTGGCAGTTCTCTTTGCCTGGGTGTTGATTTATTAGCAACAGATATGAAATTTTGAGGAACAAGGTGTTGACCACTAGCAATTGCAGAAAGCTGCACTAGCTGAGGTCTGGGAAGATGGCAGACTATTTCTTTATGCTGCTGTTTTTCTGCCCCTGCTCTTTCAGCACAGATGGCCATACCCAGGAAGGTGTGTGTGCATGAGTATCGTGGAGGAAATGCAGCCACAGCTCTCCCAGCCCCGGGCCAAGGAAGGACACGGTGAGTCATATCAAGGTGTTGTGAGCACAGGAGATTTTAATGTTGGTTGAGTTATGCTGATGTAGGAGTATCATGCATCTCTAATGCAGACGAGGGGAAGCTGTCTGCCTCACCCACAGGTGCCACGAGGGCAGCTCTTTAGCTAGGATCACCAGGTTTCCACTAGAGGCTGCACTGGTCCAGGCGCATTTCCCAGTACAGGCTGGCTCAGCACCTCCTCACCCGGAGCTGTGCATGCAGGAGGAATTTGCTACAAGAGCAGTAATGAGTCTAACACTGAAGCCTCCCTCAGATATTGGCATTAATGTCTAACATGTTAGAGTGATGAAAACACTGCATTAGCTATGCTTGCCAAATGTTCCTAGTAAGACACCCTTGCATGTCTTTTGGTGCAGCAGCTTTGCTGGTGAGGGCTGCACCTGTGCCCAGCTGAGGGCACTGCCCAGGTATAGAGCCTCACTGGTTCTGGCTCAGGCTGGGGGTGCAGGAGCTGGCGTGTATGACCCTTTGCCAAGATCAGCTGCTGAGTTCTTCAAAACATAGTCAAAAAAGCTATAGGAAGGAGATACCTGGACTCTGTAGCCCTCTTCAAACAGCCATGCGTTACTATGTAGCCATACAGAAATGGCTTTTGGAGGGAAAAGGTACCAGCTTGACATCAAAGGGACTACAAAATGGTAAGTGTACTGCAGAGCTCTGTTTGCTTACCACTACCTTGGGTCATTAACCTGTGCTCTCAGTTTTTATTCTTCTGGATCTTTCCTTTTGATTCTGTGGATGTTCTTATATGTGTCCATAATTCAGTGTATCCTTCATGTGTACAGCAAATAAGGTCTCTTGCCTTCTGTAGCTCTTTGGGATTTTATGTCTCACAAAGCAGTGCAGAGCCCTTTCTTCATGACTGCCTTGGTCAAAGATTGGCAAAGTTTGGCTTAGCCCTAAGAGTCCCCTCCTTTTTTAGATAAAGGGATATTATGCTCAACCTAGGATGTTAAATGCTTGTCAGCTGGAGTGGCAAGTAACCAGCTTTGCTTCACTTCAGCCCTGGAAGTCATTTAGTGGAGCGGGGGTGTAGGCACACAGTTTGTGGAATTGGGAGTGGGGCTGTGGCCGAGCCTCATCCCCAATGGGCTACAGCTGTGCCAAGCAGGTGAGCAGCATTGAAGGTAACGGGAGTGCCCAGGTGTGCTGACCAGTCACCAAAGGGAACAGAGGGCACACAGGTGTGATGCATGAACCGTGAGGGGGTGTAAAAGGTTGAGTTTAAAGAACAAGAAGGGCAGCTGCTTGCAGCCGTCTGAAGTGGTGTGGTGTTACTCTGTATAGGCTGAAGCTCTCTGCAACTGTATGGTGACACTGTGTATTGTGGCCGTCTCGGCTGTGACATGGGAGAGCAACTGGCCGCTACGGCTGCTGTTCGGTATACCAAGTTTGTTGAAAAACTGTGTGTGACAGAAGTGCTCGGAGAAACAAGAGGAATGAGGTGACAGGTTTTGTCCTCTGTATTACACAAGGGAGTTAAGGGCTCCTGTGTGCCTCCTTGTTAGAAATACCTCTTTGCCGAATTCCCGCGCTCCTTCTTCACCTAACTGCTGCTAGGAGGACCTCGCCGAGCGCTGGCTTGGCCGTCTCTTTGGAGCAGATGTGTCTGTGCGTTCAGATGTGGGGCTGCCAGGGTGGGCGAGAGAGACCTTTCGAGGTTAAGGGGACGGGTACGCGGCCCGGCGTGGGGGGCGTGGGCAGGAGAGGGATTAGTGGAGGGTTACCGCTGGGCACTGACTGCAGCCCCCGGGGCTCCCGCGGACTTTCGGGGTTCCCCGAGCGGCAGGGCGGCGCCGGTCGCCCGCCCGCGCTGCCCGGCGGCCCCGGGGGAGGGCCGGGGGGGTCCCGCCTCGCCGCCCGGCCCCTTTGCATTGCGCATGGGCCCTCCCCGCCGGGTGGCCATGTTGCAGTGCTAGCAGGCAGCGCAGAGGCGGCGGGCGGCAGCGCAGCGCAGACACCGCACCGCGATGGCCGTGGCCGTGGGCAGACCGGCGGTGCGCGGGGCCGGGGGGCGACGGGGGCAGCGCGGGGCCGGGGCCGGATCGCCCGAGCGCGGCGGCGGGCGCTGCCGGGGCGCAGCGCCGGGGATGCCATGCCGGGGGCTGCGGGGGCGCGATGCCGGGGGGCACGGTGGGCTCGCCGCCTCTGCCCTTTTCCGGGGCCGGGAGAGCCCGCGCAAAACTTTCTTTGGGGCCGCGGCTCGTGATTGCGGCGGGGCCGTGGCGGCGGCGGGCAGCTGCTCCCGGAGCCCCGCGGGCGCGGGGAGACGGCGGGGGTGGTCCCGGGTCGTGCCCGCCGCCCGTGAGGTGTTGGTGCCTTGCCGCGGCTGTTTCTGCCCCGCCGCTGGCCGTGGACGGGACAGGCTGAGAGCGGGAAGGGCTGTGCCCCGCGCGGTGGGACGGGCCCGCGGTCCCCGGGAGGCTGCGGCGGGCGCGGCACCGCAGTCCCGGCGTGGAAGTGTTCCTGGGGCAAGCGTGTCCTGCATTTTCCAGTGTGACCGTTGTTCTGGGGATGTGGTGGTGGAGAGGCTTTTTAGGTTCGTATTGAGAAAGACAAAATATTTCTCCCTGACAGGGAGAAAGTGTAAAAAACCTCAAACCCACAAAAGCTAAAAGATACCGAAAAAGAAAAGGAAGTGTCTCTTGCATCCAGCTTGCAGGAACATGAATGAAACTCCACCGTGACCGGACTGAATGCGCTTTTGTGCATCGTCGGCCAGGGGAGGGAGAGACTTGACCGACTTCCCGGTAACTTTTTCAGTGCTTGGGAGTAACATATAAGTTGCCCACAAGTGGGGAGCTAGATTGTGACTCCGTCTCAAAATAAGAAAATGGTCTGCGTTCAAGATGTAGCCAGGATGAGACCAGTTTCTTTTAGCGTTTATTATGTGCTTATGGATCTGCGGGGCTGTATGGTTCCTCTGATGTGGCAAAGCAAATGTATGGAGATGGGGTTAATGATGTTACTGGAGGTGGGGAAGTTATGCTACTAAGCAAAATAAGAGCTGGTGTTTCTTAACAGAATGCCTATAAATTATGCCAGCTGTTTGTAAGGCTTCTTCTGAAATGTTTCCTTGATCTTAAGGTCTAAAGCATGCTTAGAAATTGAAGTTTGTCTTTCAGTGTAAGAATATGCATTGAAAGTGTGGCTTCAGATGGTTTTTTAGGGCAAGCTGAAGGGTATTGCAAAGCAGAGCCTATTGCCTTTGTGTGGAGCAGTAACTTTGTAGCATGAATAGGCTCAGGAACGTGGCTTATTGCAAGACTTGATTGCTGTTTGTTCTTGTGGATGTGTTTGGCGCTCTTTTTTTTTTTTTATTGTGTTAAACTGGTGCTGCTGCTGAGCCTCTTGCTTTATTTTGGTTAGCCCAAATCCATGGCCATCCCAGAACAACATCCACAGAAGGTTTTGCACCAGTTAAACTAAGTTCTTGTTTGTGGACAGCTGAGTCCAGTCCAGTCAGACTGACTGCAGGATGAAGCATCCCTCAGCATGAGAGTAGCATGTGGGAGAGGGAAGGAGGAGGGCACTCGGCTTCCTCTCGAGCAGCTGCTGGGCAGATCCTCTGGAATCCGTGCTTTTTGGACAAGGGAGTTGTTTTATCTTGGGGGGTGATAAGCGAAGAAAGGATGGTCACCTGGCATTCAGGAGGTGTAGGGCATGTTCTGTCTTATGTACTGCCTTATCTAATCCTCCCTGCTCCCACTTTGCATGCTGCTGTTGCGCTCTGCTATGAGGGTGGCAGTTGCAAGGAATTGTTAATTATATGTTAGAGCAAGGCAAGACTGGTGAACGTTTGCCTTTGCAACTTTCTTACAAAATATGATTGAGTGGAGCCATGAGTGGCGTGTGTCTTGTTGGAAGGAGAATTAAAGGAAGGGGGAAAGAAAAAGGAAAGGAATGAAACCAAAAGCGAGTCAGTTGGAGTTAAAATAAAGATAACATTCCTGAGTCACAAGCTTTTACGTCCTGGCAGGATATGACATTATGTTAATTGTAAAAGTATGCATAGAAAAATAACTTGAGTAAACTGCTCTGAAGTGTCTGTGTTTAATTGTAGCCGAGTAGGGCGTGTTTTAGTAGGATAGGAGGCTTTCTTGTTAAGGCTCTGATCCCACAGATGTGAAGGCACATGTGTAATGTTGCTGCCTGTAATTTCATTTGACTTAATGGAGACTGATTTTGGCATGCAAATGTAGAGGCCTGCATAAGCAAAGTTTTGGCAGAATGGGTGCCAGGAGCTGCTGTGGGAGCTCTCAGCTGATGAAATCTGTGCCTGTGCTTAAATGTGCACCAGGCTGGGAGGATGCTGTGGTCATCTGGGCTCAGTGTGAGATAAGCCACTTCCACTCTGGAAGCTGTTGAGATGTGCTGGATAGGGGGCACTTTTCTTCCCCTTGGATTAATTCCCAGCATCTTGACCAGTGTTGGATGGTTTGCTCATAGATCTGAGTATGGAAGAGAGCCCTCGCCTACCTGCCCTTCTCTTTGTGCTTATCCTAAATGTGTACAGAACCAGAGCTTGGTTGTGTTGCAGGAGTGGGACACATGTTCATTTAAGAGTATACTTTGGTGTACCCTCCTTGCCTAAAAAAGTCTAAAAAAAACTGAGGGAAAATGAAGCTGGAATGCAGATTTTGCATAGAAACCATAGAAAACATTATCTGAGAGATTAAAACAGCACAATGTATTCTTACTCTTCAATCTGTTTTAAAAATACTTGATAATGAGAGACTGCTGGTTTCCATGGAGGGGAGGAAGGAGAGGGAGATGGGAAGGTAGAGGGGGGCTGAAGCATCTGTGCTTTGTCTCGGAGCAGCAGATTTGCTGACACCCACTGGGCTCTGCAAGAGCTAGGGGCAGCACCTTTGGAGAGCCACATCCGTGTGTGCTGCTGGGTGCCACAGGGCCACCATGACCACTGGCTTGGGACAAGAGATGGGTGTGAGGGAGGGGGTACCCCATGCTTCTTCGTTGTGGGGCTTCAGGCTCCTCTCACTGAAGGTGGTGATGCTGTGGGTGAGGGTGGCACTGCTTGGGCTGCTGAGGTGGCCAGGGCACGGGGTTTGGCTTCCTTGCCTGCTGCTGCCAAATGGGCTTTTGGGCCTGGCCTGGCTCAGCTGTCTGCACCAAGGAAGCAGCCCCGGGTGGTGCGTACAGGACTGTATTTTAGCTTGTGACCTTTTTGTTTCCTTTATTCACCTTGCTGCCTTGTTTGCAGTAGGAAATTCTTTCAGACAATTCTTGCTGCTCCTGTTGATGCTAACAATGGTGGGAACCTGCCTCCTCCTTGCTTTTGTTTCAGCACAGCCTCGGTCACAGGGCAGGTTGTGTGTGAGCCCACAACACACTCGGGACCTCCAGATTTTGCAGTGTGAATGAGCTGAGCTGGAGTGAGATACTTGATAAGTCCATGCTTTATGTAGGTGAGATGATGGGGAAGCAATTTTAGTGCCTGAGTAAGGCCCCTAAAATAATGATGGAGGTTGACTAAGCATGAATCTGAGGAATAAAATATTTACGCACAGCTGAGGCATGTTTTATATGTTCCCTTCCCACCTCTGCAGCCCCTGAGAGAGCGCTTTCTTGGCTGGCTGTCTGCTCTGAATCCATCTGAGGGTTCTTGCTTCTCTTGTGGCCGATCTGTGGCTCTTTGAGGTGATTCTGGGAGCATGGGCATGAGGCTATTCAGTGCTTGCTTGGCAGGAGATATGCTGAGGGTGCAGGGTCTTCTCTTGGCTTGTCAAATGCTGCAGCTTCCTCCAGCCGTGCCCTTGGTGTGCTTTGGCTCTAGGCTTCAGCTCTGTGAGCTGCAGGGGCTTTCTCAGGGAAAGATACTGAAGCAGCTTCAGTGTAGAACAGTTGGATGTGACCAGGTGATGCAAGAATAAACAAAAAAAGCCTCCCAATAGTACTGGAAGCTTTTTTTAGGTATGCTGTGTAGCTGCCTTCACTTCCAGCTCTGTGAGCAGCTCTCCAGCCCGCTGGAGGAAGTGATGCGTAATAATGGTTCAGACAAACACCATGGCATGGGGAGAGTTCAGCGCTGCTGCTGCTGGAGGAGGCTCTGGAGTGGACACACGGAAACCACTTTGGGTTCTGACTCTCTCAGCTGCCTTAACAGAAATTTACCCCAAATGTTGTTCTTGCTCCATGGAGTGCAAGTCCTTGTTTGTGTCCGCTTTGCGATGGGAGTAAGAGATGCTCCTTCTTGGCTGCTCCCTCCAGTCTGGATGCCTTTCCTCATCCTCTGCACCATGATACCTGCTTTAGACACATGTGGGCCAGGACTTTGTTGCCAGAACTGTTCTTGTCCACATCTTGGACAGGTGTGATGAACAGGGGTGTAGGTAAGGTCCACTTGCCCATGCATGAGGTGCTGAAGGAAGAGCCACAAGCAGGAAGAACAGCTCCCTGTAGTTTTCCTTTAGCAAGACCCAGCCTTTCTGGAAGCTTTCTCCCTCTCTGGAGTGCTCTGCTCATCCCATCTAAGTGGTGCTCTACTGGCACAAGCTGTAGTCCAAAGGCCATTACTGCTTTGGCCTTTCCCTGCTAGTACAGTTATTCTGCTGAGCTCTGTGATTTATGAGTCTTGAGCTATCTTTGGGACTCCTTACTTAAGAATACAGGCTGTGCCCGTGTTTTTGGCAACACAGGCTTAGGATCTGAATTTGCAATTAGAGCTGTTAAGTGTCTGCAAATAGGAAGAAGCTGCATCTTTCCTTGCAAGCTTAGGGTTTTTGTTTTCTGTAGTAGCATCCCACGTAAGGTGCTGTCAAAGAGCAGACTGCTGCTGTTTTGGGGAGTTGGTGCTTTCTTCCATCTGAGCTTACAGCTTCTTTAGATCTTTGTTGTCTAATTGGATTTTCTGTTTCTGGGTTTATTTTCAGATGGGATCTAGCTGCTGGAAATGTTATTGAAGTACTGTAATTGTGGGTTATTTCTTTACCAGATCTACTCATGAATACTTGGCACAAGCTAATAGAACAAGATTTAGTTTAAAAACACTTTGGTTTTGCCACTGTTGCTGCCCCTGCTTTGCCAGCGGCTCCTGAGAACTGATTTCTGTGCACAGCAGTAGTTCTAATATTAATTATTCCTGGAAGTCTGCATGCCTCTCTTGACTTTCATTCAGGAATTGCATTAACCTCTCTCACGTGATGGGTGTGGAAGTGAGGCGCTGTTTTGACTCCTGAACGGGGTATTTTTAAGTGTCTTTCTGGGCTGTTTGGGACTGTCTGTGGATCTGAAGGTGTTCTGCCAAGTCTGGGTGGTTCCACTGGTGGCTTCACTGGGTGCAAAATCAATTACAAGGTCTTGTGTAAGCAAAAGACTCAACAGAACTTATTTGTCAGATGGGTTGAATGCACCAAGTGTGCGAAGTACTTTGCGTAGGCACGTGAACTTGGCTTGAATTAAGGTTCTGGCAGTCTGGTGGTGGCAGCTCTGTTTTTGTCTGTAAAGAAAGTGGAAAGATCAGGCTGGGGAGATGGCTTGTTTGCTGACCCTGTGAGCTTGTGGCTCTGCAGGGCAGTGCAGAGAGGGGTTCACAGGGAGTACAGTAGTGTGAACTGCAGTAGAGGTGGATTTGCAGGTCTGCTTTTAGCCTTCCAGATGGGGGTTCCTGTTGTAGCCACAGAGACATCTTTGCATTTTGACACACAGAATCATCTCCCTTCAGCCCCTGTGTAACTCCTTCTCCTCTGCTCTGGGTCAGCCTGGGAGCTTTTGGCAGCTTTCAGATGAATGAACAGTGCCAGGCTGATGGTCCTGGCTTAATTTTTCTAGGACAAAATTTGGCGGGCAACAGACTAGCTTGAAAATGAGAGACTTGCAACCTGGAAAGGTGAAGGTACTGGGTTATGACTGACACTCATTCCTGGCATCTCCCTGCAGGAACATGGATTTCCCCACATCGCCTGGATGTGTCTAGGAAATGTACAGGGTTGCAAGTAAAGAGGTTGTGCATACCTGTAATTGGATTTTTCTTTTCTTGCTTCATCTGTGGTTGAAGACTTTTTCCCCCCGTTTTCACCTTTAGTTGTAATTGGTAGGACTACATTTCTTGGTTCTGTGGAATGAACACAGAAACAGCATGGCAAATGTTATTTTAATAATCTTTGTTGTTGTTTTGTTACTAGTTTGAGGTGTCAAGGCTGGTGTTGTCAGAAGGTGTTGAATTAAGTAATTGGAAGCAGTACTCATTTATTCTGAGCTTTTGCAGTGAGACAATTAGGTTGTCATACTGTGAGCAGGTATTGCTCCCTGTAAATGCTGGGAGTGATTATAAGGCTTAACGCAGCCATCTGGGACTGAACATATGCACAGTCCTCAAATCTTCATGTCAAGGCCCCAAGAGGAGCAGGGATTTTGTGGCATCATCTGGTGACGAATCACACCACTTCATCACCGCATTCATTGGCTGCTGCTCTTTCCTCCTTTAAATCTGCTTCATGTCTGGGTTGGCCTATGGCAGGCCTCGTTACACCTTTGCTTTTTTGGGCAGAATTCTGAGACCTGAGTTTTTTTTTGCCTGAGTGCAAGCATAAGGGTATGAACACTGGAGGAAGAAGGGTGGGGGAAAGTAATTTTTCAAATCTTGTTTCAGTGGTTTAGTTAAAGCTTCCCATAATTCTGGCCAGGTAACTCAACTCCCTGCTACTGTGGTTATCTTAGCAGAAGAAACAACCAGTCAACCATTATGCCTTTGTTAACCTACAGAATCAGAAGATCAACATTTCTAATTACATTTGAAAAGGGTTTTACTGTTTTCCTGAATCTTGTATGTCATTTCCAAGCCAAGAGAAATCCCTAGTGCTTTTAAATGAATGCTTTTCTGCCACAAGCTGTCTTTTATCACAGAAAAATGCCAGGCTAGTCTCATTTTCTTTCATCTCCCTCATTAATATTAAATACATGGCACTTTAATATGGCAGCCAGAGCAAAAGCAGGGAATTTCAGCTAATATCTGACAATGGCAAGCTGAGATTAAAAGATATCAGAGTACTGCCGGCATATATAAAGGAACTGGCATTTTTCAGGAGTACTTGACCTAATTTATGTCAGTTCTTTTCTCCCCCTGCTCCCTTCAATCTTTCCATCTTCAAGTGAGCCCTTACATGCTCCTGCCTTTCTCACAGGCCTGGTTCAATCTTCTGGGGGAGGGAAGGGTTTGGTGCTTGCAGCACAAGTCTCTGGTGTCCAAGTGGAGGTGAAAAGTGGCACCAGATCCGAGAGCTCTCCGTGCTGGGGAAGAACCTTTGTGGAAAAAGTGTAGACTTGGCCTGTGGGGCAGCTCTTCAGCTAAAGTGTGTTGGACTCTCCTGATGTTCTGAGTTACAAGGCACCTGGCTGAAAGTAAAAGATAAAACAACTTTACAGAGAAACGCCTCCCCTTGTGGGACACACAGTTGATGGTCACTAAACAATTGGAATGATTCACGTGGGTTTCTGATGTTGATTGACTGGGACTGTCGGGGGACCTTGGGTTGTGTGTTTCCAGGTATCCGGATATTCACCCGGCTGGAAAGCACTCCTGCTATTGAGCATTTGCAGTTGAGCAGTTATTAATTATTAGAGCAGTAATTAGCAGGGCCACTTAGGATTAGGGTTTGTGTGGCTGACAAGCTGCGGGTGTTTTGGCCTCTGATTTGGTGTGTGGTCTTGGGCAAATACCTTTGTCTTGGTTGTGCTTTTGTCATCTGCAGTGTGTAAAGCAGGAGATAATTCCCTCTATTGTTTTGTGAGGTGCCAAGCTGTGATCAGAGAATTAATAGCACACCGTAGTCTCTCCTGCAGACCTCGCCCTGTTGCACCAAGTCGAGTGAACTCTTGTGGCACAGAGGCTTTACCAGATTAATGCTTTTAATTAAAACTGCCTTCAAGAAAATAACTATTCAAATAGGGTAATATGCAAGGTGTGTTTTCAAGGAGATGTAACAATAAGGAGGAAGGGTTTAAAGGTGAGCAGTGTGAGTAACTCTGACCTTGTTTCTCTGGGTTTGAGTGAGTGCAGTTGAGGACAATTTTCACGTAGAGCATTCCTCAGAGTTACTTAATTTCTCTAGTGTAGGACAGAACTGTTTAAACACAAAGCCAGAGGTGTTTCGTTGCTTAAACAAAACATTATTTGAAACTGTGGGTTGCCATGTGACTCCTGTTACTGAACACAGCTACATTTCCTCTAGGTTTGGCTTTGCCAGGAATGGAGCTCAGCAAATTTTTTTTTTTTCTAGTGGGATGTGCTTTACAGGATTTTGATATAACCTGAGGAAAGCAGGATTTTCATAGCCTAACCAAGTAACCTGATGATTTCTTCCAGTGGGTTGAGCCAGAAAGGCAGAAGTATAAATCCAGGCTAGCTGTGATACAGTTTATGTGCTGTCCTGGTTTCAGTTTGAAGGGAGCTATAAAGTTCACACGGGCTGGAAAATGTTTCTGGCATGAAGTAGGTGGTTGGTCCCTATGTAAAATCCACGGTAAGGAGTCTCAAGGGACGGGTGTGTGGATGTTGTCGGTATCCACACCGTGGTAAATGTATCTTTTTCTGAGCTGCGTGTGCTGAAACATTTTGGCAATTGCAAGCTGCTCACGGCTGGAGCCTCCTATTCCCGTTTTGGTGTTGTGCCTTGCAGAGGAGGATGGTGGCCCAGCATGTGGGGTTCAGTGGTGCTGGCTGGAAGGAAGGAGGATGGAGATGGCTGGATGTGTGCGCCGTCCTCCTGTGTGAGTAGGGAGGTAGTGCAAGCTTGCTCTTGAGGTTTATGCTCCATTTGGCACCCTCAGGGGCTGCTGAGTGACCTGAGAAAATGTGAATTAAGACATCAAGAGCCCGAGGAAAGACCTCTCCAGCCTGCCCCGCTGGGGTCTGCATGCGCTGCTGGCCAGGTGCAGGCACAGACTATTGGGCTGTGCTGGTGTGTGACATGGGAACCCTCATGCTCATTCTCCTGGACAGCTGTGGGAGGAAGAGCTGGGCATTAGCCTTCTCTTTGAATGCTTCCCGAGTTCCTCAGCAGGTATTTATTTATCTGTCAGACCCCAGGTGCTCTGGAATATGAGCAACCCAGGCAGGGCTGCTTGTGGCTTCGTGCATCACCTCCTGCTCTGAGCAATGTGGAGGTGGAAACTGCAATTTTAATGAAGGATATGCAGCAGCAGATCCCTCACTTTGGTATCTCATTAAATAACTGGAGCCAAGGGCAGAAAAGTGCACCACACATGGGAATTGTGCTCCAGTTTTGGCATCGGCTGGTCTGCAGCACTTGGAGTTACAGAGCATGTCAGAGCAAGGAGCTCCTTCATGTGAATTTATCTTCCCTAGACCTCTGCAGGAAGCGCTTGCTTGGAGCAGCCTTAATTTGCCTTAGGGTGTGTTTGTCTTCCCAAATCCTTAGGTTTGGCTCCATCAATTTGTGGCAGGATTTACCTGCTCTGTCAGGTCTTTAGAGTCAGGCTGCTGCAGGAGCTGAGGCCAGTGCAGCAGAGCCTGCTTGTCTGTCACAGTCCTTCTCAGCTGCTGTGAGTTGGCACAGAGCTTGGCCAGGGCCTTGCTAGTGGAGGGATGCCCGATTGCCTGTCCTGGTGCTTTCAGGGAAAGAGGTGTTGAGGTGAAAAAGGGGATGAGAAATCAGAGTACTGTGAGCACAAAAAGCTGCAGTGTAAAGTAACTGCAGGAGGTGCAAGCTAATGGCAAATCCTCTTGCTTATTGTTATTATTCAGAGAAACAGCCTTGCAAAATGTTCCATTCCAGAAGCTGTCCTTGAGCTATGGATTTCAACCAAGAGCAGTGCAGTATGTATCATCTGCACTCATAGGGTTGCAAGAGTTTGGATTGTGTTTAGCTGGAGCGTTGTGGAGAAATCTGAGCAGCTGGACTGTTCAGAAGCATAGCACTCCAGAGAATTCAGTCTGTTTGCTTTTGGGGGTGTAAGGGAGAGTAACACTGGAAGTGAGGGTTTCATTTAACACTGCTCTGTTACAAGCAGTGGCATGGGCTGCTAAAGCACAAGTCTTGACAGGAGGGCAGAAATTAAAATCTGAATCCAACTGCTCCTGCTTTGCTGTCAAAGTGCAAACATGACTGGGGTGGACAGTTGAAGCAGAATGTGGTGGTCAACATGAATTAATCTATGGGGCTGGATACTGGCTCCAGTTTAACCTTCTAGCAGGACTGCTCCAACTGTTAATGGACGTTGCAGCAGCTTGCGTATGGAATAATTTATGAGTTTGGAAGGACACGGTTCTGGAGAATGTGGGTGAATGCCAGTGGTTTGCAAACCTCTGCCAATGGTCTTGTGAGCGGCGGGGTGTTGTGGGAAAAATAACATTGGATTAGTGCAGGGTAATGTTTGGGAGTGTCCCACTTAGCTCCTAAAGCCTGGCCCTTGTGCAGAGCTGCACTGGACTCTCAGCAGGACGCTCAGAAGTAGGAGAAATGCTTTAAATATGCATCTGCTGCATGCACCAAACAAGAAGTGGGGAGCAATACAGGGAGATGGTTTTAGCTGCAGGCTTTTCCCAAGCAGCCTTAGCAGCATCTTTGCCGTTTGGGAGGACGATTTCCTTGTTCCAGGTAATTGGACTGTCTGGGCAGATGCCAGGTCACTTGACCTTGCAGCTCCAGGGCAGCTGGGTCCCACTCCAGGCCTGTCCCCTGGCCTGGGAACTGGTGTTGGGTGCCTTTGCTGCAGCCACGGAATGGACGCCTTTCCTCGGCACCAGACTCCAGAGCCGGATGTGAGCCCAGCAGCACTCCAGGCCTCTTTCCAGCTTTTCAGGCTCTGCTTTTAATTAAACTGTCGCGACACTGGGACAGCCGGAGGATGACTGAGATACCAGAAGCCAAAGGTCCGGCTCACAAAGGTGGATGGGAGCCTTGGAATGCGGATGGGAAGCCTTGGACAGCACCTAGGGCAGGATCAGTGCCTGTCTCCCACTAATGGTGGTTTCTTTGCTCTCTGCTCACCCATCTGCTCTGTGGCAGGGCTGAAAACATCTCTGAGGTCTGGTTTCAATAACAAAGCGTGTCCTCACAGCTGAAGGGAACCTTAGGTGCTAGCTACCCCTTTGCAAGTCTTCACTCTGCAGAAGTTGATGGGCACCATTTACCTGTGAGGATCTTTATAAGTACAGAAGGCTCCAAGGAGATTTGCTGTCCTTGATCTGTGTTACCTGGCATTTCTTTGCACTTCATGCCTCTAGGCTTGGTCCCATGATAGAGCAGTGCTTGCCTCTGAGCAGCTGCCTGCCTGCTGGATAAGTTGTTCTCCTCATGGAGCTTATCCTTTGCCAGCCATGAAAACATCTTCCCTCACGCTTCCTGGCCAAGTGTTGCTTCTGCTGTGTGTGTCAAGGAGTGCTTGCTGCCTGTCCTGCCACAAATGCCCATTGTTCCAGTGGACAGGTTGAAATGCAGCATAATCCTCAAATGTTCTGGAGATTTGACACATACCATGAGCTCTCTGAACATGCAGCTCTGCCAGAGGCTGTGTTGGCATGGATAACTTGGGAAGAAGTAGCAGCTAGGTGAAGTCTGGTTAATGTGGGGGGAACACACCAAACAGCTGGTAGTAGGCTTGGCCCCAAGTCCTTGGAATTATGTGTCAGTCCAAAGAGAATTTTATTGTTACAGGATTCATTTAATTAGTGTCTGGAATGTAGCCACTAATGTAGGTTTGTGTGTAGAAAGCTGGTTAGTACTTTCCTTTAGGAATTGTTGTTTTCTACATGTAGATGTTCAAATAATAGGGTTAATAAAGCTTAGCAACAGCCAAAAGGAAAATGTTTTTCTCTTGCTTATTTTCTTGTGCTGTACATTTAGACACTGTTCTCATTGTTGGGTTTTTTGTTGGGTTTTGGTTTTTTTTTTGGTTTGGGCTTTGTATGTCCCTTTTTCTAGAGCAGAAAGGAAAATTATTCACCAACAAAAGCTAAGCTTATGGAAACTACTACTTGACTGAAGGTTCAGGGGCTGGAAGCATCTGAACCTGCTGACATGAGGGGACTTGGGGGTGTCACTGGAGCCTCCAAAGCCCTTGCAGTGGGGGAATGTGGAGTTGTGTGATTTATATGTTTTTATATATTTGTATTATCAGGCAGGGGAGGAAGGAGGAAAAGGGTGACAGTACATGCCTTGTGCTTTAGTAACAGCCATTGGTGGAGGAGGACGTGGGGAGGTTTTTCCATATGCAGTGGCTTATGCCAGTTTTGCATCTGCCTTTATTTGCATTATTAGGATTACACTAATAAATCTGCTCTGAACCTGCTTGAAATCCCTGATGCTGTGACACTGCTGTTTGCCAGAGCTGTGCACACTGTCCCTTGCCAGGATCCAGCCCTGGGGTGGAAGCTGTGCTTGCACATCTCAGGAGGCTGCTGCATCCGCCCAGCTGTGGCCTCGTTGCCTTTACAATAAAATCCTGCCTGCACTGATGACATTTTTTATTTTCTTCTCCAGGAATTGTTGCCCCAGTTATAGAGGTGTTTGGAAAAGAGGATCCTGCAAAATAACCTCCTCAGATAAGCTTGGTGTTGGGTGTCATTGCCTGTATTTGAGGGGAAGATCCCTCCCCACTGTCTGGAGTTCCCAGGCTCATCTCCTGTGAAAAAACCCTTTTCTTGTAGGGTGATGGTGCTGCCTGAGCTGCCTTTGGAGGCCACCATGGGCTTTGGATTTCCTTGCTGGTGTGTTTGCAGGGGAGGCTGAGGGTGTGTTCTGGAAAGGGCAGAGATGGACAACTGCTGGAGGCAGTTGGGCTGTGCTGTGTCAGACAGACCATGGTGGCCTGTGCTGTGCTGGGGACTTGTTCTGTCACGTCCTTCACACTGGGTGACTTTGTCACCAGCAGCTGGAATGCAAGGAAAGCCTTATCACTTTTCAGGGGTGGGCAGGAGCAAGATAAACTCCAGAACATAGGCATGGGACTCTTGATATTTCTGGGAGTTGGCATAAATCTCTAGAATGAAAGGTTTATCTCTGCTCCAGCTCAAAAACTGGAGCTGTCAAGCTAATCCTTGGATTCCTTGTGAGTAGAGAGTTAATCCTTTCTTCTGGTGCTGTAAATGTTTGTTTAGCTATGCCTTTATGGAGTTCAGATACTTTGGAGTGTTTGTTGGGCAACTGCTGGTGTCCTGTCCAGGGACTCTTTATGGCTTGGAGCATCACCAGATTGTAGTGGCCATCACACGTCTTTGTGGTCCTGCTCCTTAGCAAGTGATGGATATGGAGAGGGCTGTGGGAACATTCCTGGCTGTGGGCTGCATGTGAGAAATGTGTTTTGTCTTGTGCTATGGACTCCAGAAATGTGAAGTTTCCGTAGCAGCTATCAGTGCAGCGAAACACAAGGAGGATAAAAACCCTGATGTAGGGTGGCCTTCTAGTCCTAACATCTTCTAACAATCCCAGTGTTATGGCTATGCTGCAGACCTAGATCACATGCCCTTTGCTGTAGAGGAACTCTGGCCAGGGAAGGTTTTTGGAAAGACAAAACATAGTCTTTCAAGGTAACCACAAAAATTTGGAGTTAGTGAGGTGGAGGGAAGGAAGTAATTCAGTTGAAATATAGAATTGCTCCTATTCATAAAAATTTTAGTGTTGGCTTTCCCTGTTCAGGGCAGGAAACTAGGACTTGCTGAAGGCAAGTGGGGAACTTTATTGCTTTGAGGCAGTTGAGAGCTCAAAGTCTATGGACTAGTATTTCCAAAACTGTCAGCCAAATAATTGAGTAAACCTTTGCCTTTTCTTTTGTATGCAGATCAGCCCAACTTAATTCCACTTAATTCCTTTCCTTCTTGCTGAAGATGAAAAACAATGCTCTAAGGCAACCAGTATTTGTAATTTCCAATATTTATTGATTGCTGACCTTTTCTTATTCAAGGTGAAGGATTTCTGTGGCGCCTTGGAAGAGCTTTGTGTGCCACGAGGGGCTCTGTGTGTTCTGTTTCTCTTTTTGGAGCAGATGTGAGGGCTGTGACTCAACACTCAGCATATTAGACCCTGCCATGAATTCATTCAAAGCTGGTTCTTTTACTCTGGTTACTAGTGGGTCAGAATCACACTCAAGTGTACCTGTTGCTGGTGAAGGTACCAACACTGGACTTGGCTAAACACAAGATGTTTTCTCTGGCCTTTTACTTAACAACCTTAGTGCAATATATACATGTACACGTTGCATATGGATTTAAGAAGAGCTGGTCTGAGCCAGCTGTTTTCAATCCAGTTGGTACTGGATTGACACTTCCTTGGTGTGCTGGACCAGTCAAGTTTCCCTGGGGAATTCCTGTGTACTTAGCACTTATTTAGACTCTAAAAGTCTTGGTAGGGATTTGTAAAGGAGCTGGCTGATGATTAGTTTGAAGTTAGGACCTGTTTATACTCGCTGCTGTTGTACTTGGGCATGGGATAAGCCATGTGTGTATGTACATCTGTGTTACCTCAGGATTCAAGTGTGAAGACAGCTACTGTGATAAATCTGAACTCTTTAGTCCAGAATCAAGATAAATGGTAAATAAATGACCTGAAGGTGGGTGCTTTGGTAGGCACAGCTCTGGTGCTCTGCTTGGGAATTGGGTCTTTGCAGGCACTGGTAGCATTCTGTGTGCCGGGCAGCCATGGTGTCCCCCACCTGCCTCTGAAGGCACAGTATTAACATGGATCCTGCTTTGAGTCCCAGAATAATTCATGATCTGGAGCATGGTCTGGGGCACCTTCCAGTCCTGTGGCTTGTTGAATAGGAGCTGACAAAATGAGCCCTTGATGTGTGGCTGCAGCTTTTCAGGAGGGAGCACACAGTGTTAAGGTACTGCGAGGCAGCCCTGCTGGGCTGTGCCTTTGCCACCTCAAGGAAAGCTGCTGCTTTTTGTGTCCCAGTGGCCCTTAATGTGAGCCAGGTATTGGAACAGTGCTGCCTTGTTACAGCTCTGTAAGCAAGCCCGTTGGGCCACCTTCCTTTCTCAAAATCCTTCTTTTCTTCTGGTTGTGTTCACAGCCCTAACAGGACTGGAGTTGGTGGAAGCCTGGGGAAAAGTTGGGGGACAACCTGGCAATGGGGTCAGATGCTCTGTTGCCAGGTTTGTCTTAATTCTACCTTTTTGTGCCTGGGGACAGTGTCTCAGAGAGATCCCTCCTCTCTGTGGGGTGTAACTGGAATCTTGCCGAGTTCATGTATCACCCTTCTCTCTGTGTACAATCCCATGTTGGGCTGTGCCTCCAGCTTTGAGCAAAGTATAGATCCAATGACTTAATGGTCTGTGGTGCAGCTGTTTCAATGCTATTTTAAGTGCATGGCAGTGAAATACAGAAGGAAATGGCTGTTGGGTTTTCCCTCTCTGCTGCCTTGCTGGGCAGTATCTCTATCAGTTGTGGTATGGCACTGAGCAGCCAGAAGGGCTGGAAAAGGGCAAAGAACTGAAAAAGAGAAGTATTTCTGATGGCCATATAGCAACATGCCTTCCTGCTCTCTCCCAGCTGGCTTCTGTCCTTCGATGGGAATTTTTTTTAACTCTTAAGGTGGCGAGTTCTCAAGTCTGGCAAAAAGTGGGCTTTCTGTGGTCCTGGCTGGTGTCAGCTGGCCTGGAGTCACAGCCTGACCTGTGTGTTGTGTCAGTGTGCGGCGTTTCGGGGCTCACGCAAAGGGACCTGCAGCTCTCTGCGCTGTGCCTGGCTGAGGGAACGCTGGGGACGCTCCAAGGGGTGGCTCTGCCCTTCCCTGCGTGTGGCATTGCAGCAGGGGAGCTACAGTAAACCTCACACTGTCTTCTGAAGCGGGAGGAGTGCAGGGTCGGTGTGGGCAGCTGGCAGGAGCAGCAGCTCCCATTTTATTCCCTCAGCCTCGCACAGGCGGTCAGAGAGGCAGTTGCACGTCGTCCTCCTGTCAGCAGAGAGACTGGCCAGAGAAGCAGAGAGCATCTGGTTCTCATTGGGCTCTGCCTTTGGATAGTCTTCATTCTTGTTTGTCACATTATGTCTTTTTTTTTTCCCTTCCTTCCTCTCTCCTTTTTTCTTTTTTTTTTTTTCCCTTCAGTGAGTTTACAAGCCTTGCTGGAATGCACATATGGTCCTTATCATCCCCGAAGTCCAGCTTTTTTTTCTTTTGCTGGTTAGCAGTTTGTGACATCAGGGGCTGTTAGAAGCATTAGTCACTTTGCCTCCAAATAGAAAGGTCCGTGGTTTTTGGAAACCTATGGAGTAAAATGTCTTTTATGTCAGTTTTTGGCATACATCGAACTGTGAGTGCTCCGAGCTTGTGCTGACCTTTAGCCAAACATTTTGCCTGAAGACAAATGCTCGTTCCCACTCTCTGCCGCCCCTCCTGAATTGTCAGATTTTGCTGACTTCCCTCTTTGCAGAAGAATGCAACCGTATCCTTTTCCCTCCGTTCTGCTGCAGAGTTCCCGCAGCTTGCCAATGTAAGCAGCTCCCCTCGTTCCCCTGCCGGCGTGCCCTGGGACCGGCGGGGCTGGATGGGCCACGGGAAGCGCGTCCTTGCCGTGTCCAATAGTGCTGGGAACCAGGCTATTGGGAGGTGGGCTTTGTGCTTCCCATCCCTGGTATCTGTGCTGGGCGAGCTTGGGGCTGCTTGGGTTGGGGCACGCTGGCTTTTCCTGGCAGCCTCTGTGTGTGTGATGCCTTCTCACTGTTCCTCTGTCATCCTGCCCTTTGTTTACAGGGCCAGCCCTGGAGAGAGCATCACTCCCATGTGTTATTGCCTGTCGAAATGTGACCAGCATCACCCAAGTCTCTGGGGGCATCTGCTCAGGTGAACCCCTTGCTTAGTCTCAGTGGCAGCCTCCTTTGGCTGCCCTGACCCATGAGATTTTATCTGTGGAGCAGTATTTTCTGCAAGAGGGGCAGCTGGAGTCCCACACCTGCCCTTCCCCATCTGCTGCTGCCCAGTGCACTGTTGGTCAAGCTGCTCCTGGCCTTCCTCCCACAAAATAACTTTTTCTGCCGTCCTGATTCTTGGGGATTAAAAGGAAAATCTAGTATATTCAGGGAGAGCCTTTTTGTATTCCCCGTGACCTCGGTGTTCAATGAGCAAGGGAGCCATCTGTCGCATAGCTCTGCTGACAGGTTCCCTGTTCCTGGGAGTAGAGACCTGGCTCCTTGCTTTTGTGGTAGATGTTGCTGGAGGGCTGGGGCAGGGGACTGGTGAGGAGCTGTGTGTCCCTAGGCCAGCTGCAGCTGGTGCCAGCTTTTATCCAGGAAGATCAAGACTGTTTTCCTGCAGTCCATCCCTCAGGGACGAGAGCTGCAGCAGTGAGTCACTGGTGGGTTGGGGGCAGGGAGGGAGGCACAGATCTTCGTGGCTTGATTGACACATTAATGTACAGAATGAGAGCATGCCTTCCACAGGGGTCTGCTCTCTCTGTTCAGAGAAAAGGGGGGAAAAAGAAAGTGTGGGGGAAGAAAAACAACCAAGGACCTCCCAGACATTTGCCCGAGCCTGCAGCCAGCCAGCAGCAGCATGGAGCCAGGAACTCCCCCTCCTCTGCTGGTGACACTGATGGTTATCTTACCCTGAAACAACAGCCAAGAAGTCCTTCCTCTCTTTCTGAACTGATTAACTGATTGGTTGCTATCAGCCCTTTTCTTCTGGCATGAGGAGGGGAAGGGAATTGTTCTTGCTTTCCCTGTTCTCCCCGTACTCTACCCATAGATCCATTTGTCCAACAGTTAAGGGTTTGGCCATGCTATAACCCTGTGTAAGGAAGGGGAGCAGAATTATGGGTGCTGTTAGGGGGAACAGGGAGCTTGGCTCTGGCAACGACACTGGGAATACTTGGTACCCTGCTGGCAGGGACATCAGCTATTGGGTTTAACTCTGGGAGGAGGATAGATCTGTCTCCTCCTGACTACTTGCTTCTGTGCTCCTGCTCTTGTCTGAGCTGCTTTTTATCTGAGCAGACTAAACTATCCCTGAGGTCCCTGGCTTTGGATGCAGCATGTAAGATTTGACCCAGTAATGAGTCAAAAATGTTGCTGATCTGAGCTGCTGACAACAATAGAAGCTTTTAGAATTTCTTAAAGGTGCCTCCTAAGTCGTGTGGCCTCAAATAACTAAACGCTTGCTTCATATTTGGGGTTGAGCTCGATATTTTGCATACCAGCTTTTTTCCCCTCTTGAATTTGAGGCTGGTTTTTGTTTTCTTTAACTCTTGGGAGGCCGTGTGAAGCTGACCCCCAGCCGCCTGCAGCAGTGGGCTGGGAGGGGCCCAAGGGGAATGTTTGCCAGCAGCCTTAAAGCAAAAGGGGCTCAGCCAGGAGCTTGCTTGGATTGGGGAATAGCCACCATCATGGTTAAGTCCTGAGCGAGGACAGCAGACTGGAGACTGGGACAATAAATACCCTTGTGGAACTCTCTCCTTGGCCTTTTGGCAGTGGGGCTTTTGCCTGCCTGGGAGAGGAGCAACTTTGCTTTGTTTCCAGTCAGCTGCCAGACAAGCATGAGGACTCATCTCTGCTTTGGGCTGCCTCTGGAGGAGTGATATGAGACCCACCTTTATTTCCAGCTTCTCATCCGTACACAGATGTGCTGCTCCTGACTCCAGTGAGGAGGAAAACTTTCTCTTCTTTCCTGCTGGCTCTGCCAAGCCATTGTGGCTTGAGAGGAATGAGCTGACTCTCCTTGCACGTGCCTCATCAGCTGAATTGTTTTATATAGCTTCACTGATTTCTGTCCAGCCAAACCCACTGTTTGCCACAGAGCATCCATTACAGCATTGCTTGACCTGTGAAATCATGGCCACCAAGAGCTATGTGTGAAGAAAAACAGATCTGAAACAGCCTTGATGGGGGTCTGAGGCTGCAAAGCCGTTCTTGTCTTTTGCAGGGCATTTTTACCCCCTTAAAATGAAGAGCAGTAGGATGTGAATGCCTGACAATCAATCTCTTTATATAAAGTGATGGTAGGTAGTATTTGCTGTGCCTCTGGGGGTTTGTCTCTGCTTAACTTACCCCTTCCTTTCCCCTGCTGCAGTTAAAACCAGCAGCTGTGATAACAGCCGCTCGAAGATCGTTGTTGATCCAAGAAATATCGACTGTGGGATGCCTTGTAGGGCTCTCTGCAAAGAGAAGTCAAGTGATCAGCATCTTTCCCAAGAAACAAGCATTTATTTGTTCATGTCACTCCTTAGTTTTTGTAGGGGTTAGCACACAGCTCTGGCTGTTCAGAATCACTTCCTGCTCGTGGATGGTATGGGAAGAGGGAGGGAAACGGTGCCCTGTAATGCAGGGTTCAGTACAGGAGACGTGACTGCCTCAAGGAAGAGTTTAAAAATACAGACTGCTTTTGGGATGTCTTAAGCTCTCTGACGTGTGAGAACATCCAGACACCCAAGTCTAGCAGCACATCTGGTGCAAACTGGCCGATCTCTGCAGGAGTCTGTGGAGCTACCATGAGTTTTACCCATGCTCATGTTATCCATGGATCCTGAAGCTGGGAGCAAGGAGAGGTGCTTGCCAAGCAGTTATTCCTTTAGTGTGCTTCTGAGAGGTCAATACTTGAGACACTGACGCTTGTCTGTGGTTACCAAGGCCTCTGCCGGGACTGTGTGTCTGTGAGTGACTCCTGAGAAGTTGTTGTAGTCCAGTGGAGTGCTGGGCAAAGGGAGGAGTTGTGCTGAGCTCCCCTCATCTGAGGGCAAATGAGGGATATGGTTGGGAAGAAGGCAGTGAGGGCAGCATGATGAAATGCCTTTCCACTTGGGCTGAAGCGCCTGAGCAGCACTGCTGGCTTCCTTTGGAAGAGGAGCCATGTAGCAGGAGGAATAAATCCATGCTTGTAGCATTCCCGTGGCTTGCTGGTGTACATGGGGGCTCTGGGGTGGAGCAGGAGCTGTGTCAGCCTTGAACTGCTCTTCAGTCCAGTTCTCAGTGGGTGACTCAGCTGGGATCAAACCCAGCCCACTGACTGTGCTCAGGAGTTTGTCATGGCAGTTCCAAGCTGGAGAGGCAGGGCCATCTGACTTAGCATCCCCTTGTTACAAGTGACTCACTTGCCTGCTCTGCTGCTGATACCCTGAGCAATCAGGCTTGTTGCTCTCCAGCAGAGGCTTCCCTTCCTTGTGGATGAAGCTGTCCTGTTGAAGGGGTGAAAGTGGGAGCAGAGGCCTGGCTGCAGTGGCAAGTGGTTGTGCAGTGTGTGCACCTCTTTGCTCTGGAGAGAAGCAGCCTGCAGCTCCCCCAGAAATGTGTCAGCTTTCCAAGGGCATCTGCATGCTGCAGAACTGGCTTTGTGTGTGGAGGAGAGAGCTGGAAATCTAGTTCTTTTGGCTCTCCTACCTCCTCCAGAATGTGTATCCGTGGGCCTTGTGCAGAACTGCAGCTATTTTCTGTGTCTGCTCTGCTCAGGGAGATGCGCTGCATCCTGGGAACACTGAGGGAGGTGGATGCTGGGGTTTGTGTTTCATCTCTGCCTGTGCCTCAGGCCTCAGATCTTTTCACCAGTGTTTTGATGTTTTGAGCAGATATCAGGCTGCCCTTGTCTCCTGTTGTGCAGCACAGCCTGTGAAAAATACTTGGCATTGCAAAGTGTGGAGATAGTTTTTGTTTATCCATTGTTGATGTTTGCCATTTGCAGGGAAAGAAACAAAGCAAGGGGAGGGGAATAAAACGGGGAAGCTCTGCAGCAGAAACAACTGAGACACAGATGCAAGAGATGCGTCTAACTCCTGTTCCTGCTGAGCAACTGATGATAAGGCAGTACTTGCTTTCCCAAAATATGTCAGGGAAAGAGATACTGGTGCTGTGCTGAGGGATGTTCATCACCCACCACTTTGTGTGAAGCCTGTGAGTCATGGGTGCTTTCTGGGTTCTGCTCTGAGCTCCCTTCACTTGATCTTAAACCCAAGCCCACTGTTTTTTTTTCAAAGTACTGATGTTACAAATATTTAATTTAACCCATTTGTGTCTTACATCAATCCCAGGGCCTTTTCCAGGGAAATCCCTACTGGGGGTGATGAACGAGGTGATGGTCTTTCTGGGTGTTTTTCTTTACCTAGCCTGAGTGAGGGAGGTGGCATCTCTTAATCACCTTAAGCTTCTGTGCTGTGGTGCTGGTGAGTAGCTCCCAGCACACGGTGGGGTGGAGGTGAACAGGCTGGTAAATTGGATTTAGCTATGGATGCTAAATCTAAACCAGGCAACAAGCCTGGTTTAGATACTGAGAGAAGGCTCAGGTGTCTATCACAGGTGCCAGGCTTTGTGTGCCAGCATGGCAGAGGGGAGCCCTCTGCCCAGTCTTCTGGCACAGCCCATGATATTGTCACTTGGAGATGTTGCTTTTCTCAGGGAGTTCTTGTGTTTCTTTAGATCTGAGTTTATTTTCATCAGCACTCAGCCCAAACGTAACTTGTTTCTCCCTGCAATTGGTGACTGGCCCATTGTGTTCTGAGGAGGGAAGCGGAGCTGCTCAGCAAGTGTGCTGAGAGTGGGAAGTCCTCCTCTGCTTTTGATTCTTAACAACCAAAGAGTTGTCTATGTCTGGTCCAAAGCCCACGGATTTTGTGGAGAGAAGCTGGCACTTCCAGCATCTTTAAACCAGGCTGAGGCTGCCCATGACTGTAATTTATTGTGGCCTTGGGGGAGTGACTCCATTGGAAGGGTTTGGGTTTGGGGAAAGGTTCCAAATATTAAGAACAACAAACTCTAGAAGAAAGATGTTGTGAAATAATGGCATGGCTGCTCCAGGTCTACTGAGTTTATGGGGTTTTTTTTGTTTCCTTGTTTTGCTTGTGCCATTGGCATAACTGTGACTTGCCAGGGAAGAGGTAACTGGGCTGACTTGCTTTTCCTCAGAGCTTCTGTGTGGATTGCCATACAGCTGCTGTGGGAAGGACCCAGATACAGTCTGGGGAGTGTGTCAGACCTCCCTTCTGCGAGGTCTGTGCTGCTCCCTTGCCCTCCACAGAACAGCTTTGGGCTGGTGGATGTTGTCAGCTCGAGCAGCTGAGGGAGAGCAAGTCAGGAGGGGTGACTGGCACCTCTGGGCTGCTGGCTTGGCTTCTTTTCCTGCTGAGGACATACACAGGCAGCAGCAGGGGCTTTGTAGGTCACACAGGAAATGCTGGGAACGGTGCCCTGCTTGCTCACCTCGTGTCAGATGAGGTTATTTGTAAACCAAGGCATGGCAGAGCAGCAGGCTCGCTATATTCCCTTCCTGGAAAAGTGGGAAAGAGTTTTAGCTGGCTTTAGTGGCAGAGTTGCTATCTGAGCTGTGTCCTGCTGTAGAAGGGTTGCAGGAAAAGGGCAAGAATGTTGGCATTTTCCTTGTAGGCCTGGGAGGACAGCAAGTCTGAGGGCTGCTCCTTCCCTTTGGCACACTGAGCCAAGGAAAGCACCACCTTGGCTCTCAGCTCACCTACACAGGTGTCTGTCAGGAGTAGCTTTTGGAGCTGCAAGCAGGGCCATCTCCCAACCTATGTCACCCCTCAATGTGCTTCTTGAGGGGGCCAGCCTCACTGGGAAGTTTGGGGAGTTTCCCATGCTGCTGAGGAAGTTCTGAAGTGGAAGACTGGCTGGTTTCTGCTGTGTAGCTGTGCAGTGGACATGAAGGAGACAGCCTCAGCTGCTTCCCCAACTGAACAGGAGCTGGTCACCTTACAGCTCTGACCGTGCTCCACTCTCTTTTCCAGGTGTCTGCCAAAATACTCTTATTAGGGTAATCCTATGGGAGGCTGGGGCCTCTGAAACAGCATTTGAGTGTTGCAGATGGGTAAAGAATCATGGTTTATTGGCGCCAGGCACAGAGAACTGGTGTGATGGTGTTTGAGTTGAGGATGTTTTAGCTCCTGAGCCCCACAGCAGAGATGGATAGAAGGAAAACAAGAATGCATTTGGGAGGGACACCGAAGAGAGAGATGCTGCGTCCCAAAAGCCTCTGTGTCCTTAACACAGGTCTGATAGGACTTCTTTCCTGCCAGGGGCGTTGTAATCCTGCTGAATGCTTTTCTCCTGGCTCTTACAGAACGATGACCTCAGGAACCTGTCCCTGTCCGGCCACGTGGGCTTCGACAGCCTCCCGGACCAGCTGGTCAACAAGTCAACATCACAGGGCTTCTGCTTCAACATCCTGTGCGTGGGTAGGTCACCTGCTGGGCCCTCAGGGGGCACAGCCCCACATTCACACCTTCTCCACCTGCCCAGGGCAGGGCTGAGGCACTGAGGGCTGTGCTTGTCTTCCCAGAGCTGCTCCACAGTGAAATCTAGTGTTCCCCTTTGCCCTTTCTCTGCCTTGTCCCCTGAGTCAGAGCACGGCAATTGATGGCTGTTAAAATCTGTGCCTTTGATCATCCAGCAGTTCTACTTTCCCCAAAGGCGGCCCATAAGGAAATGGAGTCAACTTGGACACAAAATGTATTTTTGAAAGGTTGTTAACTTAAATCTGCTTTTCTCTGGGTTGGGTGTGGAGGCTGTTTCTCAACAAATTGCGTTCCTTCCCTTCCAGGGTTTGCCTGTATCCTTACATTCTTAGCATCTCCACTTGGAACGATGCCATTTTTAGTCTCCAAATGAACAAAGACTGTCACCTGTCCTCTGCTGTATTTAATAGGGAAATTGGTTTAATAGCCTGAGCTACTTTTCCCAAATTGTTCACAGGGTGAAGTAAGAGAGGCACCATCTTCTCTTGGCTGTGGGGGAGGAAGCTGCTGTCTTGGTACTCTGTGGATACTCCGCAGTTGGAAATCCATTTATCAGCCCCAGGGAGCTGTGAGCCAAGCCAGCTTTGGCTTGTCAGTGAACCCAGAATTTGGTTCTGTAAAGGGACAAAACTGCTGGGTTTTCCTCTTAGCTTGGCAGTGCAGGCTGCAAACATTGTCTTTACATTCATTGTTCATTTAAGCCTCCAAGAGGGGAGTATTGTCCCTTCTAATTAGTTACATTAATTAGCTGGAAAAACCCCACAACCCTCTGACTGTGATTTTTCTACAGCAAATTGACAATTTTTGTGAGCTGCCTGAAAAGAAATCTAGCAAACTCGACTCCTCCCTGTAGTTTGTGTGTGAAAGGAGGAGATAAGAGAATAGTTGTGCTTCTGCACACTTGAGCTCCCAGCCCTCACATGACTCTTGTAGCAGCATGAAACCATTTCAATCCAGCAGGGAACAGCCTGATTAGCAGGCAGCTCTTTGATCAAAATGGCATAAATTAATTGCCTTTCTCTCTTGAAGTAAATATGCCTTTCTTAGTGTGACTTAATGTCTCCATTAGCAATTTGATCCACCTCTTTTTATCTTGTGAAATGTGCCCATCCACTGATTTTCACCTCACATTAAAGTTTCATACAGGCTGCTGCAGCTGGCCAAGGAACAGAATCCCAGCCTTGAAAAAAATTATAGTTTAGAATTGTGATTTGAGAAAGGACACAGTTAAATTCAGTGTTGTATTTGTGAGACTTCTGATTGGGATGTGAAATGGTGCAGAGCCGATCTGGCATAGAACACAGCAGTTCACATCAGGAGCTCCGTAAAATTTGCAGCTTCAGCCGTGGGCAGTTCGTGCCATCAGTTTAGGACTTGGCTTTCTGTGTGAGTTGCCTCAACCCCACCCCTGCTCACAGCATGGGTAGCAATAGCTGTTTGAGAGTGAAATTGCTAAAGAAACAGTTTTGACTGAAAAATGGGATTTAGGCTAGTGCTTCCGTCCATGTTACTAATTGCACTGGGGATTAGTGAAACTGTAGTAGTTTAAAAAGTTGGTATTTAAGCAGTGTGCCTATTTTTTTCAAGAACTCCCTATATGTTTCTCTGTCTCATATTTTTATTGTTTAAGTAGCACTGTGGGTTTTGGATTATCTTCTTGAGACAGCAAAACTGCCCTAAAAGGGCTGAAACAAAATCAGAGAATCAGACATGGCATTGAGAGAATTAACAATTTGCTACCATAAAGAAAGTTCCTGGGTCCTGGTAAAGATGGAGACTGTTTCTGAAGACATCTGTTCCCGCAGGGATTATCTTGCTTAGCGATGTGCATGTAGCCTAATTCCACTGCTACCCAAGAGGAGTAACTCCTTAACCTGCCAGGGAAGGAGGCTCGGGAGAGCGTTCTGATGCTCCCTCTGTCTGCTCAGGTGAAACCGGCATCGGCAAGTCCACGCTGATGGACACGCTGTTCAACACCAAGTTTGAGAGCGAGCCCGCCACGCACAACGAGCCCGGCGTCAGGTTGAAAGCGCGGAGTTATGAGCTCCAGGAGAGCAACGTGCGGCTGAAGCTGACCATCGTGGACACTGTGGGCTTTGGCGATCAGATCAACAAGGATGACAGGTAATCCGAGCTCTGCTGGGAGAGACATCCCGATGCTGGTGGGCTCCGAGGTCTCCAGGGCTTCCCTCTGTGGGCAGCAGGTCCCTCGCTGTTCTGGGGGTGCTTCCCTGTTGCAGATGCTGCTCCTGCCTAAGCCTGTGGGCAGTGGGGCTTAGTGAGAGCTTTTGTGCTCCTGCTGCGTTGTGTCCTGGCACATATGGCTGTGTCAGGTGCGATTCATTCTGTCCTCCAGTTTGAGGCTTCCCAGGCCTCCTTTGCTCTGCTTTTTTTATGGGGCTTTCTCTAATATTTCTCCCAGTGTGAGGCCTTACTGCTTTCCTTGCTCTTGTCTCTGAGGTTTTCAGTGTCTCATGGTCAGAGACAGAACTTCCATAAGCCAAGAAACCAGAGCGGCAGTCATTTTAGACACACCTAGTGATATCCATGAAGCTGCCCTTGGTGGAGGGGAAACACATGGAGCAGTTTTCTTTCCAGAAGCACAAACAAGTTGATTTGAAGCACAAGTTGATTTGAATAAGGACATGTTACACTGCATGAGCTACTTTTTCTCCAAAAGAATGATCCCATCAAAGTCCAGGAATGGTACAGCTGTCTTCTGAGCTTTGCTCACAGGCTTCAGTTCCTGACAAGTACCTCTTATCTTGTGACTCTCCCTTCCCTCTTTTAAGATGATGAGATTTTGGACAAGCTAGGGAGTAGGTGATGATTTCATGTTGAAATTTTTTTGTTAGATGCTTTTCAGTGAGACTGGCAGAGCAGCAGCTCAGACTTCAATTGGAGAGGCTGCCAAATGCATTGCTTTTCAGGATAGCAATCTTGTGTAGTTTCCATGCAGCTGAAATCGAGGGCTGCCATGTCTGTTGTGCTTTGCCTGTGCACCAAGCAGAAAGGCACCCTTGTAGGTTGCTGGGGAGGGTCCTGAAAGCAGTGCTTGTCCTGTACCATGCAGAGCTCCTGAGTGTCTATCAGTGGCCTGTGTGGTCCCTGCAGCCAATTTCCCGGTTTTCTCTGTGCCTTCTCTCCTCAGCTACAAGCCTATAGTAGAATACATCGATGCACAGTTTGAAGCCTACCTGCAGGAAGAGCTGAAGATCAAGCGATCCCTGTTCAACTACCATGACACGCGGATCCATGCCTGCCTCTACTTCATCGCTCCCACAGGACACTCGCTCAAGTCCCTGGACTTGGTCACCATGAAGAAACTCGACAGTAAGGTACTTGCTGCCTGGGTCACCATGGCCTTGTAGTGCTTTCATTATCTTGCCATCTGCTCAGGGAAATCATGTCTGGGTTTAGTAGTGGAGAGTTGTGGACAAAAAAGTGTGAGAAGCTTACCTTGGGCAAGCTGCTACAACGAGTCATTATTCTGCTTCATGTGCTGCAGTGACTTATTGAAAGTGTGGGCTCCTGCTCTTTTCCAGCTCGCCTTGGTGGGGAGCTTGGCTACGTGCTCCCTAGCTCATCTTTAAAGTCAATAAAGACAGTTGAGGTCGTCTTTCTAATCAGTGAAAAACAAATTGAAGTGCTATGTCTACTTGCTCTGACCACAGCCAGCTAGACAAAAAGAGCAGTTTGATCTGCTACAGCAAATGTAGTGGTGTTTAGCTGTCATGTCATAAACAAGAATCTGAATAAATGTTACTTGGCATCTGCTCTTCCAGGTACCCTCATGGGCTTGGTTTAAACCATGGTTCAAAGGAGATGGCACCTTTTCTAGGAAAAATAACTAAAGTATAAATGTAGAGCCTGAGTAGCTAAACTGAGCCTTCTCTGTGCTCCTTTCCATCATGATTAAGCAATTTAAATCAGTCCACTGTGCACCTTTGGCTCATTGGTCCTGATTCTGCAGGCCATCAATGATGACAGCAGCTCTTTGTTTCCTAGAGAGGCCAATCGACTGGGTTTTATGTGGTGATGGAGAAAGTTCCTTGCCTTCTTCAACTGAAAATAAGGTTATGGAGATTTATCTCAAATGAGCTAATTGACATTCCTGTTCTATCTTTTGGCCAACGTGGATTTAATAACTCCAAACAGAATTAAGTGATGTAATGGAAGAGGATTTTCAAGTACTGTAGTTAAAATCCCTCCATGTAGGTCGATATTCCTATTATCCTCAGTACAGTTTCTGTCTGCTGTTGCAAGGAAAATCAAACCTGTGGGATCAAAGGCAGAAACTGTCCCTCTGAAGGGAGGAGACGGGGAAAGAAGGCAGGCTCTCTGTCCTTGTCAACAGCTTGTCTAGAGAAGAGATCTCTCATCACAGAGCTGTGCAGGGAGAAGTGAGCCCTGGTCCTGCAGTGCAGCAGTGTCCAGGGGCATATGAGGGCACACAGGTGAGGGAAGTGTGCCTGTGTTACTGCCAGCCCTTGTCCTGTTTGTCCACCTCTTGTGGGGTGACATCAGCTCTGCTGCCCCTCCAGTGTCCCTGGTGACACTCCCCAAGCCAGGGTCTGTGACAGGCTGTTGTCTAAGCATAGCTCTTGCAGAAATCCATCCAGCTGCAGTACCAGGGAATGCACAGAGATGGTAATTTCCTTTCTTTTTTTTTTTTTTTTTTTTGAGCAGCTCATAATAGTCTATGACAACATTTCCTATCCAGCCAATTCAGATGAGGAGGGGAGTACGACAGGACAGGAAATAGCATGTTACCAAATTGTATTTGACTTCTTTCTGAGGCCATCATCACTGCTGCCTGGAAATCCTGACTGCAGCTCCAGGGAAGTTCATCTGCTGGGGTGCTGGCTGGTGGCACTTTAGGGCTGTCACTGCATGTCCTGCTCTGTTCCTCTCCCAGAGACACAACCTGTGCAGTCCTGTATGCAGAAGTGCTGTCCTGTCTTGCAGGTGAACATCATCCCCATCATTGCCAAGGCTGACACCATTGCAAAGAACGAGTTGCACAAGTTCAAGAGTAAAATCATGAGTGAGCTGGTCAGCAACGGCGTGCAGATCTACCAGTTCCCGACCGATGAGGAGACGGTGGCTGAGATCAATGCCACCATGAGTGTATGTTATCTGGGGGGGTGGCTGGCCTTGCCTTGCCAAGGCTTTGATGGCTGTGCTTTGTCTCGCTTAGCTCTAAAACTGCAATTTAAGCACAGACACATCAGCCTGGCCAGAAGGCTTTTGGAGGCTGGTGCTACCTGGTCTGTTACATTTCCTTGTGTGACAAACATTTCTCCCCTATTGCAGGTCTCACATCCTTCCCCTGTTGCAGTATTCCTGTCTCAGGAAAGGAAGAGGATGGGAGGCAGGGCCCCAGTGTGGTCAGGGCAGAGAGCTGAGGTTTGGCTTTCCTGTCCCAAATGACCACTCATTGCTTTGTGGGGGTGATTAATTTGCTGCTGCCTTTGTTTTGGTTTCCGCTGGGAGCGGGGCACTGGCACTGATGTTCCAGTGCTCTGCAGCCCATCAGCAGCTCTGGCTTTCACCTCCTCCCCTGCCTCTAGACATGAGGTGGAAGCTGAGGGAACTCAGGGCTAGACTAGACCTAACATTTCAGTGGGGGTTACCAAGGGAAGCAGCTCTTTGCAATGGGCCTTACTCGGGCTGCAAAGGGAAGAATCTGAGCTCATGGTCGCTGGCAGTGAGGTGTTGACTGGCCCCAAGGGGATGTGCCAGTCCTAGAGGGTGCACTCAGATGAAGCTATTTCCTTGCTACTTGAAGGCTGTTGTGACTTTTCCTGCTCAACGGCTTGTAGATGGGCAATTATCTCATCCAGCTAAATGTTAGACCGTCTCCAAAGCTCCCTATTGCCTGTCTTCCTGTTTTGAGCAGAGAGAAGCTGGCATGTGGCTCTACCAGGGTGCATTGTGTGCGGTGTTTTACCTTCCTCAGGTGCAGCCTGGCTGCTGGGAAGCCCCTTTGCCAGCTAATCCCATCTCCACTGCCCTGACATCTTCCCCTCCCACCCAGCCTGTGACCACAGCTTGGCTGACAGAGCTGCTGCTTCCAATGCAGCCAGTCCCATTGGATGCTGTTAAGGAAGGGAGAGTTCTGCTGGGCTGGTCTGGGCTGGCATCTGAGGCGAGCTCCTTCCTGGCAGCAGCCACACTTCTGGGAGTAGATCCCAGATTGTCACCACCACACCCATGGAGAGACCTGGATGGAGCAGAGCTCCATGACTCAGACGTGTCAGCCTAGGGCTGGGTCAGCTCCACTCTTCCCCTTGCTCACAGCTTTGCCCTGTTTAAGAGGAAGCGTTAGCAGTTCTTTGTAGCAGCAAAATCCCCCTCATTTTTGCCTTCCTTGAGAGGATGTAGTTTGTTTTCTTCTTTGTTGCATGGTTCTTTTTTCTTGGTGTTTAAATTCAGTTCCGGTTTGTCAGACTTGTTCCATGCTTAAGACAGTAGTGCTTTGTAATTAAGTGGAAATATGTACCTATCTTGTGTTTTTAGGACTTCAGAATTTTGGGCTTTAAGTCTGATCAGGTTTCTCATCCAGATTGTCCTGTTGCTCTTCCTGAAACACCAGACAAATTGCAAAGGCGTTTAAACAACTTAAATTTAGCAGAGCTGCCCCAGTAAACAGCTTTCTTGAGAAACAATCTCTGGCAAGGCAGCAAAGGAAATCCCCGGCCTCATTGTCCCTTTCCTTTTGTAGGTCCACCTTCCTTTTGCCGTGGTTGGCAGCACCGAGGAAGTGAAGATTGGCAACAAGATGGCAAAAGCCAGGCAGTACCCCTGGGGTGTCGTGCAGGGTATGTTAGCAAGGGCACAAGCAAGGCTTCTCACCCTGTCCCCTTCTGAGCCAAGAATAACCAGTTCTGTTACTTCCATCTCTGGATGGCCCTTACCAAAACCTGGCTTGAGAGAGCACAGCTTAGATCTGGACACGGAGCCAAAAGCTCCTTCCTGTAGGAGGGCAGAGTTTGGCCAGGGCACTGTTTGCAGCCCAGGCTTTACTGAAGCTGCCAGAAATCCAGAGCTGATCCTTGCTTTCCAGCCAGCACGGAGAAGTACAGGATTGAGATGGTGGTGGTCTCCTTGTGGCTTCAGTTGTGTATCCTGTTGGAGAATGGCCCAGGAAGCTGCAGGAGAGCATTCACAGTGCAGTTCTGCAAAACTCTCTGGCTTCTCAGTAATACCACCTGACCCTGAAGCAGCTTCAGAGACTTCAACTGTGTTCACCAGAGGATGGTACTGGGAAAAACAGTTAGGAAAGAAGCTGATGTGTTTGGGAGATATTGGACTTTACCTGTATCCTGCTGGGTTCTTGCTGTTCTCAGAAAACTAGGACCAGATAGTTTGAGATTCAGTTTAGACTTTGCCACTGTGAGCCCCTGTGAGTGCTAGGATTTCGAGTGGGTTTGGGTGGGAAGTGAAATCCTGTGAACCAACAGATCATCACCTCACCAGATTATTATGGTGCAAAAATGGATGGGGAGGTGCGAGCCCTGTGACAGATGGGCAATGCACAGATTTTGAAATCCAGTGCAGGCCTTGAACTCAGGCCCCTGCTGGTGTGGGATAGCTGCAACCCCTGTTCAGCAAGGCATTTTGGTGTGGGCTGACTTGCAGCTGTGCTTGTGTGCCTGAAGAACTCTGAGGTTTGCTACACTGGGACCCAGATCCAGGGAAGGGGGAAGCCCAGCTCTTAGGTTTTGTGTTCTCTCAGTGGATATTGTGTTGTTTTTGCAGTTGAAAATGAAAACCACTGTGACTTTGTGAAGCTGCGCGAGATGCTGATCCGAGTGAACATGGAGGACTTGCGGGAGCAGACGCACACCCGGCACTACGAGCTGTACAGGCGCTGCAAGCTGGAAGAGATGGGCTTCAAGGACACGGATCCGGACAGCAAACCTTTCAGGTAGGGACGTGCATGCCAGGCACTGCTGCTGTGCAGCCAGCTTGCTCTGCTGCTGCTCAGGGCTGCCTGAAATTCCAGGCAGGAAAAGTGCAGCTGTGTCTGTGTGACAGGAAGGTGGCCCCTGTGTTGGGGACGTCCTGTGTAAGTCATTTTTTGACCCTCCTGGAGCTCTTCACAGCTGGTCCAAGGTGAGCTGTGAAGAGGGTGCTACAGTCTCATGCCTGAGGTTTGGCTGATTACTCAATACATATTTCATTCTGTCAGACAGCTTTATTGGTCTGCAGCCCAAGCCATTAGCCAGGGACAAACAGCTGTGTGGGAATTTGAGAGGGAGTGTTTTTCTCCCTTCATTTCCTGTTTCCCATTCCTCCCCAACTTTTCCCAGGTAATTGCACCTCCTGCCTCACAGCATCCCACATTCCTCTGTGCCTCCCGGGGAAGGCAGTCAGAATTCCAGTGCACCCGTGGGGGCTTGCCCCTGTAACACACGTGTGTGCCAGGGGTTGGCATTGATGTGGGGTCTTGTTGCTGAGTTGATGCAGCTGTACTTCTTCTACAGCAGAAACTCTGCTGGAATCAGTCAAGCCCAGTTCTGTTAGTAAGCCTAAGTGTGAAGCTTTATTGGATTTCCTTTCTGGAGAGCAATGGCTTAAGATGGGCTCAGCCCTTCCTTTAGAGGAATCTGAGGAATTTCCATTGCTTCCTGTACATGAGACCTCTTTTGACCAAGCTGTAAGTAGAAAGGAAATGAAAATGTACAGAATTTTTCCATGTGGTACGTGCTAGTTCAGAGCAGTTCACTCTGGAAGCCTTTTCCCTCCAATAAACAAACAAAACCTATGATCCCAAGCTGTTTGGCTGAGGCTGATGTATATCTGAAACAAGGGAGATGTTCTCTCTGAGCTCAGGGATCAAAAGGATGCTTTTCCCTGCATCTTGGCCCTGGGAGCCACAGGAACTGCTGCCCTTCAGCCAGCTTGCATCAGCCAGGAGCAGGGAGCCATTGGCAAGTGTCAGGGGGAGCAGGACAGGAGGTCCCAGCAAACCATTGGTGCCATGTAGGGGCTTGTGTGAGGTGTGGAAAAGGGGCACTGGTAATGCTTGAGACCCCCCACCTTGCTTGGCCAGGCTGCACGAGGTCAGGAGGGAGCACCAGGATCCCAACAGACATCAGCTCCATGAAATTGGGTTTCTGCACAGGGACCCTTCTGCTGTGTCTGTCTGTTGTGGGCTGGATTCTTTGCTGCTCTGATTAAGCTTTTCAAAATACTCCTTTTTCAAATAATATTATTTGCCAGGGCATCCTTCAGTGTGTGGGGGTGTGTTGGGAAATCAAGTTACTCTCGTAGTTTAAGTTCATATGTTTGTGTACTTAAAAGCCAATTCCCTTGTCATCTTTGCCTGTGAGAAGCTGCAGGGATCCCAGTTGGTTTGGACTGTTATTCCTTAGGGCTGCAATTGTTTTTTTTTCACATGCAGCCTGGGAGTTGCCAGACCAGTTTCTCTGAGAACTTGGCTCCTCTGGAAGTTGGAGTCACTGCCACAGAGAATGAAGCTTTGAACTTGGGACAGTTTAATAGGAAGCCCCTGCCCCTCTCACACCTGCCAGGCTTTTCCTGCTTGCCCATCACCCTGCACGGTGTTTTTGGAAGTGAGCTTTGGAATAAGTGGTTTGCAGTCCAGGATCTGATGAGTGCGGAGCTTTCTGTTTCACTCTATGAGACTCTGCTGCTCCCTAGGACAGCATGGCACTAATTGCAGATTCAGTTTGTGCTCACTGAGCAGTAAAGGCTCACCTGCCCTTGGGCTTTGCCAGATCCTTCACAAGGCCTTAGTAATTTAAGTTTATGTCTATAGTCAGAGGATTAAATCCAATGCTGAATTTTAGGGAGATGTTGTTTTGAGTCTCCTGAAGTCTCTATGCTGTGAGAGGTCTGGTTCTGCATGTAGCTGAGAATCCAAAGATAACTCTTGCCCTGCTCTCCCACGAAAGGATTTTTGTCGTTTTTAGAATCAGTATTTTTGCTTCCATGTGTAGGAAGCTGGTGTGGTCTTGTGGAATGGTGTGATTTCTCTGGGGCGGCCAGTGCTGTGCCAGAACAGCTCTGGGCATCCTGTCTGGAGGGTATTTTAGGAAGTAAGTGAAGTGCCTATTAATTAGCAGAGTTAAATACAAGGCTTGGCATAATCTGACAAGTTGTGTTCCCCAGCTCAATATTGCTTCCCCTAAGAAAACCCCAGCTAATAAAAAAGGCATCAAAGCCCCCAACAATGCTAGGAAAAGTAAAAGCTTGATTTTATTGCAATTAAGATGTTCCAGTGGCCCAACAGTTAATGTGTTCCTTAGGCACATGGATGCAACCTGTGTGTGTGTGACTTCAGTGGAGTTTTCATTTTAAAAATGCTTTTTCAGAAAAGCCTCTTGGGGGAAATAGTTATCATTCCCACACTATCATTATGGCAGGGTTATCCAAATCCATTTAAGGAATAAAACAAAAGAGGAATTTGACATTCAGAGTTCCTAAGAGGCTTTAAAAATCTCAGAGGTACATGGACAACGTATTTTATGTCCCAAATCTTTACTGCCTATCTCAGTTCTGGGGAAATGAAGGAATGCCAAGGAGTAGAGGGGGAATGAAATAGTCCAGCAATGTGGTTATTTGAAGTCGGAAGGCTGCTGATAGTTTGAAAAAACCAAAGGAGAAAGGGAGGTCTGCCAGGATGCCTTTATCTAAATCAAACCCCTCATCTGAATCTATTAGCAATGAATAGTGAAAATGAGTTCTGCTCTGTGTTGGTGTCGTGGTTAATGAACTACACGGGGGCAGATTTCACCCCAGGTCTGCTGCACAAATCTTGCATTTGGAATGAAGAGACTTGACACAAACAAGGGGAGAAGGAGGCGGTGTGGCTCTGCGGGATCACCAGCCCCGTGGGCATCGGGGTTTGCTGCGGGCACGTATGTAGGGGCTGCTTGTCTTGGAGGACAGTCACCCTGCCTGCCGAGTGATGCACGGCTGAGCAGCGAGCGCGGCTCTTCCTTTCCATTCGCCTCCCACTGCTGCCACCTAGCAAGCTGGGATGGCTTTTGTGGAGGTGGTGCTGCCTCTGCTGGAGCCTCTGACCCTGTTTTGTGCCCAGACAACTTAAGTGCTAAGGTTTCCAAAGGCTGGAAGCTCCTGGCTGTGCTTGAAACACTGCTCTGACTGGGTTTTGTGCGTTTTTAACAGCCTCCAAGAGACTTACGAAGCCAAAAGGAATGAATTCCTGGGTGAACTCCAGAAGAAGGAGGATGAAATGAGGCAGATGTTTGTCATGCGAGTGAAGGAGAAGGAAGCAGAGTTGAAGGAAGCAGAGAAGGATGTGAGTATATTGTAACTTGGAGGGCTTGGGACAGGCTGTTACAGAGTATGTCCTGCTGGGGCGGGAAGCTGCTGCTGCAGAGGTGCAGACAAGAGTACAGCCCTCAATGCTTGTGTTCCCTTGCTCTGCACAAACCTGATAGAGTCCACCATGTACAAAGCACTGAGGGATGGAATATGAGGGTGTGGAAGGGGCCTGCTGGGTTCCTACAACACTGGGAATTCCCACTCTGTGTGTGCCAGTGAGTGTTGCCTGCAGGGGACAGGCTGGTGGCTTGCAGGCAGTGCAGGGAGGCCTCGGTGCCAGCAGGAACACTTGGGGCATCATTACCCGTAAATTGGGGTGGAACATTCCTCTCTTGCCAGCCAGTTCTCACGGTCTCTGTCCTGGCAGCTTCACGAAAAGTTTGACCATCTAAAGAGGACTCACCAAGAAGAGAAGAAAAAGGTGGAAGACAAAAAGAAGGAACTTGAGGAAGAGCTGAACAACTTTCAAAAGAAGAAGGCAGCAGCTCAGCTATTACAGTCACAGGCTCAGCAGGCAGGTTCTCAACAAACCAAGAAAGACAAGGACAAGAAAAAGTAAGCAGCTGTCACCCACACCCTTTGTAGGGTTTGTTACCAGTTTTGGGAGGTTTTTTTTTTTTTTCTTTCTTGCTGCATGTCTGTATTTGCTTTTCCCCATTACCAGACTGGAAACAGGCCTTTTCTCAGCCTGATCAAATAAAATATTTTTTTTTCTAAAGGGTGGGCCAGGGACATGATCTTAATTTTTCTCTAGAAGAATACCTTCAAATTCTCTCTTCAAATCTGACTGGTGTGGGAGAGCAATTGGATGGTAGTGTTTTGATTTATCTGTCCAGCATCTTCTGGAACTATGGGATGTCTGGACTCAGATTTATCTGCCTGAGCCAGAGTTATTAAGGTAGTTGCTATCGTCCTTTCTTTCACTGGTAGTCTCTAGTTCCCATTCCTTAAGGTTATGGTTGTAAGAAGTAAATTAGAAACCAAAACCGCCATGTTATTTTTACATGGGGAATGCTAGTGCCAAAAGTGAAGACTTGGAAGCTTCCTCTAAAGACAAGAAGCTTTGGTTTTGTATTTTTTTTAGAAAAACAAACTACCATGGTACCGTAATTGCAGTTAAATGGCATTTGTGGTTGTATCAAGTTGACATAATAAGCTAAGAAACTCTTACTTTTTAGTCAAGATCATGGCACTGTTTTTTACTATTTTATATTTGTGTCTTAGGAGTGTAATCCTTTGCCCTCCCCTGGCTTTTTCCATTCCTAGTGGGAGGGTGCTCATGCAAGTTCTTAGTGAGTCACCTGTGCTAAGGGTGCTTAGTTGGTACCTGCCATTGGGAAAGCTGGGGTTGCAGCAAATCTCACTGGAAAACACTTGTTTGACCCACACACAAAAATGACAGTTCCACGCTGCTTTCACTGCGCAAGAGAGAAGGGGGTGTTCCTTACAGGAACACGGGTGGTGTCACCCCTGGAAGAGCCAAGTGCCAGCAGGGCTGTGGCTCAGACACTTGTGTCTCCCAGCCCGGGAGCTGCAGCCTGGCCTGGGCTGCGTGGCAGCAGCTGTGCTGCAGGTGCCCGGGGCTTTTACAGCTTTGCCCCTCACTGCTGCTGGTTCTGTGCCCGACCTCGGTGGCTGCTGCCCGGGGCAGGTGGGGAGAGCCTGGGCTGGCTCCTCAGCTGCTGTACATTGATGTAGCTCCTATGGAGCCATGCTGCTCGCTGCTGGCTGAGGATGTGGCCAGGGCCCCCACTGTGGAGCGCTGCGTGCTGCACGCTCTGCTCGGGGAGAACTCCTTACAGTCCAGAACTCCTTACAGTGGCAGGCTGAGCACTGGAATCAGCCACTGTCGGCAGCTAAGGCCCAGGCATGCTGAAACACCCTGCTGCAGATAGCTGGGACACTCGTCTTCACTCACCTCAGATCTCGGACATGGTGATGCATTCCCAAAAAAAATAGAAAGTTTCCAAGACGCTTGTCCTTACCTCTCAGAGTTGGTAGCCTAATATTTTTAAGAACTGTGCAGTAAGATTATTTCATCTCCTAGCTGTAGGACCAATGCAGTACAGAATGGTCTGGGGAGTTCTGTCCCTTTGCGAGCTCCTGTTTGGTTCCAGCCTTGTGGGTGAGACAGGGCTGTTCCCAGCGACCGTGACAAATGCAGGTTCTGCTGTGCTGCTGCATTCACAGAAATCCAGCCTCGAGGAACATGCCTGTGTTTTAGTGTGTCCTTTGTGTCGCTCCACACCAGGTGCTGTACCTGCTGCAGGTGTTCTCTAGTGTCAGAGTTACTAACAGAGGCTTTAAAGGGAAATGCTGATGCTCCTGCCTTGTAGCTCACCTTGGTTTTCTAAAGGCTTTCAGTTTCTCCTTGCACTCTAATGTGGAGCTGCAGTTTTTGTAGTTAGGTTTGCAGCCTCTCTCTCTGCTGCCATGGCCTGTGGTGCTTCTTGTGCAATTGCCAGAGGAAATCCTTGCCATGCCCAACCCTTGCAGCCTCCCCACCAAGTAATTAATGGGAATGCTTTATTTTCTCAAGGTGGGATTGGATTTCTCTGATTTGGACAAGAGAGACTTTCTGCTGTGCTGTGCATGCCAGAGGGAAGGCTCAGGGTGAAATCTGCTGCTGGCCTGACTCCATGAGGGAGAGCTTGGCCTTCCTGATTTCCAGACTATTCCTCCAGAAATTCCCTAGCTTGTACTCTTTGTTTATCTAAAAAGTTTAGGGCTCTGGCCTGACAGCAGCAGTGTTTGGGGACAGCACACCTGTGTCTCTCAGGCACTGAAGGGGTGGCTGCAGAGGAGAATCAGGCACTGACCTGGACATGGGGCTGAGCCCCTGCTGTAGGGGACTGTGCTTCCAACTTGACCAGTCTGGAGAGAGCTCCTGGCAGCAGAGCCAGTGGGAGAGGCAAGCAGCCTTCTGGTGCTCGCCTGCTGCTGGCTAGATGGCCACATGCCTCAACATGTGCTGTTGTGTTGCTGCTCATCCACAGCCCCCCAGGAGCCAGGACCATCTGTTTGGCTTCTGTCTCTATTTATTTAAAGCTGCTTCTGAAAGCCAAGTGTAAAACTTTTTTTTTTCCCATTTCCTTTCCATTTAAGTTTCCAGTCCAGTGTGCCTGGTCTGGCTATCGGGGACCGTGCTTTTCCCAAAGCAGTCCCTGAGCTACAACACCCATGTCAGGGCCTGGCCCAACACCCTGTAAAAAGAGGGGGTTTGGTGGTGCCTGAAGGATCTGACCTGGCTGTGAAAGCCCAAGTGCTTGGAGACATCCTGGTGTCCAGGTGTGAGATACCTGAGCTACCTCCTGCAGGATGCCCATGGGAAGTACCCCAAGCTGGCCACCTGCACCCATGTCCTAGCTGGGAACAAATGAGCTCTAAAGCCACCAAGCTCTGTGGTGACAAGCTGTAACCTGGGCCAGCTTACAGGGCTGGTTGCTCAGTGGTTGTGTCCCCCCAGTTTTTCATTTTGCTTGTTATAGGCTGGAATAGAGCCCAGCCTTGAGGTTGAATTTCTTTGTAATTCTGTAATCCATCTGCATGCCCACCCACTGGAGCGGGTTGCTGGTGTTGGCTCTCCTGGCTTTCTCTTTTTTTTTTTTTTTTTTTTTTGCATTTTGAGTTCAATTAGTGCTAACTTTTTTGTTTTTTGTTCTGTTTTTTAACTTGCAGTGCAAGCTTCACATAAAGCCTGTCGAGCCAAGGATGTTCCTGCATTCACCTGCTTTTGCAGTAATGTGTCTCTGCCATCTGTTTTCTTTTTATATTTTTTTTTCCATTTTTTTAACATGAATAACTATTAACTCATCTAATAACATAGTGGGAACAAGAAGGAAGAGGGATTGGGTGCAGGACTGTGTGTGAGTGGAAGTTCAGGGGTGGGTGGGGGGATGAGGTGATAATGATGCCACCATGCGTTTTTCTCACCAAAACCATCAGCAGCGAATTATTTTTGGCCCCCAGTCTGAACCAAGAGTCAGAGTTGGATGTCAGCAGTTCAGGTATTGGCTGGCTCAGGTGCCCTCAGCGCTGCTGGCTGTGCTGTGGGAGCCCCAGGGAAGGAGTGTTGTAGGAATGTCCCAGCCAGGCCATGGCTGAAGCTGATTCTGACCCTTCAGGAGCTGACGCGTTCAGCAGCCCCAGTCCCTGCCAGGGAGAGGGAGGGGGGTGTGTGTAGATAACCAAGTGTAACTGACCTTGCATGCCGTGACATTTGCATGATCATTTGTGTTAGTTCCTGTTCCGTGCTGTCTGCCCTGGCCTGGTTTTCCAGCCTCCCTTCCCTCAGCGGAGCCGCAGCTGCCTTGGGCGAGGAGCATTCCCAGCACTGCTCTCCCTGCACTACTTGCCTCAAACCTTTGGAGCCTCCCTTAAAAATCCTGCCTGGCTTCCAACGGGTGGGGATCTTAGCAAGGCTTAGCAGCCCTCATGGAATCAAATGCCTGGGCTGGGGGAAGATAGAGCCTTCACCATCCTCTTGGAGCTTCCAGGAGCAATGTGGGATCCAGAATTCCAGGTCACCGGAGAGAAGGTGCGTGGACAGATGGCACTGCACTGTCCCCAAGCCTCATGCAGCAGGAATAATGTCCCATTCAGGTGTCCCTAGGACATGCCAAGGAGGTGTAGGATAAGCCAGGCCCCCTCTCTGGCCAGCACGCAGTGGAAGTGGGGCTGTTGAAAGTGTTTTTTCCATGCCATTACTTTCAGACTGTCTTTCCCTTCCTTCCCAAGGAGTGGGGAGCTGTGCTTACCATGTGACTCCTGGATTTCTTCCTCTGCCAGTGTACAGCCAGCACTTGCAATGCTCCTAGCTAGGCAGTCTCTTTAAAGCCTTCTTACACTAAACTCTTCCTACCCGAGTCTCCCACTATAGCTGCTTGCCTGCTTCTGGGTGGAATTTCTCTGGGGGAAAAAGGCAGAATTTCTACTTCTTTTCATCACTTTTTCCTCAAGTGCTGGATTGGCAAAGTGCTTGCAGGTTAGCTTATGGGTAGTCTTGCTTTTTAACCCTCACTGCTGATACATGGCTTCAGGAAGAGGATATCTAGGTACCATGTCTTGGACGGACAACGAAATTGGATAAATAAACTGGAAATAAAACAGTTGATCTTTTTATCCTTTAAAAAAATTAAATTTATTGAGGTTTTTAAGTTGTTTTTAAAAATGTTATTTTTTGGTTTTGTTGTTTGGGTTTTTTTTTTTCCCCCCCTCGTGGAGTTGCCAGCTATGCACTTTTCATCAGGTTAAATAGGTTTGCTGCAGGGTTAGTTGGAAAAATGAAATTCTGGTTCTTGTGGTTTCTGGCAAACCCAGCTTTAAAATCTTGAGTTGTGAAGGAAGAAGTTTGAGTTGTTTGCATGAGTTTTTTACAGTCACATCACATGCCCATCACAGAGTGCTTGTGGCAATATGCTTTGCTTCAGCTGCCTCTGTGCATGTCATCTTTTTAATTACCAGTGTTTTGTGCCAAGTAGAAAACTTAATTTTAACATTTATTTCTCCTGCTTCATTGAACAGCCCTTCAAGGGATGTTTAGCAGGGGAAATCAGCTGAGTTGAGCTTTTCCTTTTTGACAGAAAGCTGTGGCCAAGTGCATTAGTGTCTTTTTGGTTGAGCTTGTCTCTAGCAGAAAACAAGCTGTGTTGGAGAAACTGGGAATAAACCACAAACTTGAAGATGTCAAAGGTACTGTTCTGGTTTTTTGCCAGAGGAGATGGAAATTATTTTCTTCCCCATTTTGAACCCCTGGGCCATGTTTAGCTTGTTCCTGCTGCTCTGGTTGCTTTCCTTTCCCTGTGCCTTTTTTCCCAGTAGCCCCTGATGTGTATGCAGTGAATGGTACGCTCAGGTCTGGCTGGATGTGCTTTCACCTCTGCATGTAAGTACAGCAGGGGGAGACTGACCCTTCCTGCCTCGCTCCTGACAGGAGACCAGCTGTGCTTTTCTGGGAGATTCTCCAAGTCCACTTTCTTGCAAGTGGGGCACTTAAAACTCCTCTCTAAAACTGCATGTTCCTCACAAGGTGGATTTCAGTCCTTAGGCTAATACAGAGAAGCAGGAAAGCACGATGAAATGAGCTTTTTCTGGGATGGTGATGTTCCCAGGGCATGAAGCAAACCCCCAGAATGGAAAAGCAAAGACAGTCTAGGGCTCTGTGAGGGGCCGTGGCTTTTCTGTGGGTCTGGCAGGCAGTGGGAGAGGAGGAGGTGGATAAAGGGCTTGTTCCCCCAGAACCTTCTGGGGATCACACAGTTTGAGGGAGGGCAGTGAGTAGGAAGGTGCCCTTGGAGCTCATGGTTGTGAAATGCATCGTCTTGAGATGCATCTCCTGTGGCACTCCAGGAGCTACAGGGGAAAGCAGGCACTGGCAGCCAGCATGGGCTCCTCTCCAGCTGGAGAGCTGCTGCTCGTGTCACCAGCTCCGCGTGCTTCTGACAGCTTCAAATCCCAGCAGGGAGCTGCATGTCTCCCTGGAAGGACATCCATGTTAAACAGGACCAATGGTTCTGCAGGCAGCTCTCCTTCTGCTTCTCCCAAGCTGTCCCAGTGCGGATGGAAGTGTCTTTTTGTGTGTGACCACGGCAGATGGGTCCCTGTGACTCCAGTCCCCTTCCGTGTCCCTTCTCCGAGGGCCCGGGCTGCACGTGCGGGGTGTGATACCTGTGGTGCTTTTGCCAGCGCGTGCCAGCACGGAGCTCTGCAAACATGAAGGGTTTTTTAATTATTGGGAAACAAAGCTGTGAACAGCGGTAGAAATCTTGTATTTTTAATATCCTGATTGCCTTAAACCATAGATGTAGGACTTTATTACCTTGCTATTGGAAAATAACCCATGTTTGTAACGAAACAATTGTGTAACCTACATACAGTGTTAATGCAAATGATATGTATGCATCTGTTAGATATTGTCACTTTATTTGATGTTAAAATATTTCAGTTTTTGAATTACAGATGGAATAATAACCTTCTAGCATAAGCTCAGTTATTTCTTGTATATGCTTCAGGCTGCAGATCCAAATAGTGCCAACACTTGAAGTGGGGAGAGGAAATATATTTTTACCCAAAGCTTTGGTCTTTGCGTGGCCTCTGTGACATTTGCTGTTGCCATTCTGTGGCGGGGCGACAGGAGGATCACCTGTCAGCCTCTGCCTCCCCAGCAGGTTGTTCTGTGCCTTTGAGGTGCCTCTGTAGGTTCGTGCTGGTGTTTGTCAGTCGCTTCTTGTGGTGGTCATGAGCTTGTCCCGCACCTCAGCCGGTGTCCCGGGGAGCTCGGGCCAGAGCTGATATGTGTGACGCCTGCCCGGTACATTCCCTCCCCCATGACTTGTATTAAAATGTTGTTCCTCCTTTGTTCCCCCCCCACCCTCACTTTTTCATTTCAATTCTGAACTTCTGTTTCTTTTCTCTTCTGTTTTTCTCTTTTTCTGTAGCTTCTTCTTTATGTAACCGTCACCTTGCCAAAGCCCCCACACCCTCTCTCCCAGTGGACCGCAGGGCACTGGAAGAGCTGTGGATCCGGGCACCCCTGCCAGGAGAAGAGCCATCTCATTCCTCCATCACGTCTGCCCTCTTCTCCTTCCCCCTCTGTTCCCACCCGTGCGTCTGAGGGTGTGCTGTGCTGTGTGTCTGTGCGGGGTCTGCCCGCTCCCGGCGCGCCTCCGACAGCGTCCAGCCTTCCAGCACTGCCAGAGGGAACGGCTGCCGGAGGGAGCTCGGCCGCACTGTGACTCGTTGCTCTGGGTTAGTTGGATTTTTTTGCCTCCCTCCCCGTTTTCTTTTGCCGTAACATGCACACGCTGCTGGTGACGCCTCGAATGACAGACTGGGGCTGAGTGAGCGTAGCTGGAGGATTTCATTTCTGCCTCAAGCCTGGCTGCTTTGAACACCACAACTCCATCTCAAGGGCGTCCTGTGCTCCTCTGGCATGGCTGGAAATCTTTCCATAGACCTGGTGATGTTCTCAGTGTGTCACTGTGTGACAGTGGATGTCCCATCCTGTGGCACTGATGGAGCCTGTCCTGGACAGTCAAGGCCTTATTTTCTGGCTGTGCCTCACAACGGGCAGAGCAGGATTTGGTTTTGTACAGCTGAGCTGCTCTGGCTCGCACTTGCATCCAAGGCTTCATTTTGTTGTCATGAAGCCTAATTAGTGATTCTTTTTTTTAACAGCCCTGAATGTGGGCAAGTTGTTAAAATTTCTACCTTGTTTACTTTGAAAGTGAACTCAATCAAAAAGTCTGAGAAGTGCCAAAGGATTGCTTGAAGGTAAAAACAAAACCTGTAAATGTGTGTAGTGACCTCCAGCTGGTTTGGGATGGAGGCAGCCCAAGCCTTGTAGGGATGTTGTTTTGTGTAGAGTGATGCACTTGGATTTTTAACCGAATACTAGTGATTTATTCTTTGCATCTGTGAACCTTAATCAAGGAATTCTCTTCCTTTAACGTGCCGAGGTAGAGCTACCCTCAGTTGGTCTAGGTTTGGCCTCTGGCAGTCGGTGTGTGACATGCCAGCTGCTGAGGGGCTCTGCTGAAGTCGGCTGGGTTTTTTTTTCAGAAGCACAGTATTTTGTAGCATTCTTCAGTGACAAGGGTCAGCTCCCTGCAGCCAGGTGGAAGAAAAACTGCTTGTCCTGGAAACCTTTGCAACCAAAGAAGTGACTTTATAGATACACTCAGAAAAGTTATTGAGTGTTGGCTTCAGACGTGCTGTACTCTGGTACATAGCTGGACTTACTGGCTGTTGCCCATGCCTGAAGGGCTGTGAATATTTGCACAAGTGTAGCTTGGGACAGCATTTGCAGTGATACCAAAACCAGAGCCTGCCCTGCTCCTGAGGCTGCAGGGGCCTCAGGTGGTGCCCAGTGCCTCCCAGCAGTTGGCCAGGTCAGAAACCTGTTGAATTCAGCCTTGTGAGCACAGAAACCCTGCTGGTGTCTGTCTCTGTCTTGCTCTGCAGAGCTCTGTGGGTGTTTGTCTTAACTGAGAACCACCACTTGCAGGATGTGATCCCTGTGTGCCCTGGACCACCACCCCTACCAGAAAACCATGGTTTGAGCTGCACATTTTCAGAAAAAAAAGAGGGAGTAACCATGCAGCCTGAAAATAGCAGTTCACCATGCAGCCAAGGGCTGCTGGGGCTCAGGGCATGCTGGTGCTCAAGCCCCTCCTGTGCCTCATGCAGGCCAGTGTTCCCCCAGCCCAGGGCTCTCTGCCCCCAAAGGTGGTCACTGTTGACTGAGAACGTGCCTTGCCCATTAAATGCCCAGTTTAGCCTGCCTTTCCTTCCAGTGGTGGCACCTGTGCCAGTCTGCAGTGTCACTAACCACTGCGGGGGGCCCAAGGGCTTTGGCTGCGGGCTGTGCAGCCACGGCAGCCTGCAGCTTGCCCAGGTACCCTGCTGCTTGGCCAGCAGCAACCCCAGCCTCTGGATGGCTCCTGCAGGCTTCTGTGGGACCATCTTCCAGGTAGGGAATCCTCTCCTTATGTTCCCCTCTGTCCTCGTACCTCTTTGTTGTTCCTTCTAAACGCCAAATGGCATTATTTTAAAAGCCTAATGTAAGGAGAAGCAGATGGGCACAACCCAAATGCCGATACTCACACGGACTGCCTTTATTTTGCAGCTCTGTAGAGTTGTGCTGTGCTGGTGCCTTGAGTCCTGCTTGCAGCTCTGGACCTCGTGTCTGCAGGAGGACATAGCGGAGTTAGAGAAGGGCACTAATGGGAGTTGGGATGGAGCAGCAGCGTGCCAGGTGAGGCGGCTCCGTTTGGCGAGGGAAGGGCAGAGGTGAGGGAGGATCCAGCCCTGCTGCGGGCAGGAGCTGGCAGCACATAACCTCTAGAGGTCCCCTGCAGCCCGAATTTGTGACTGTTGGGACGCTCGCTGGCGGTGCGCGCCGAGCTGCCCGTCACCAAAGCGCTCACTCGAAGGAAATGGGCTCAAAACATCTAAAAGCTACACGGAGCAGGTTTCTTACAGAGCAGGTACTAAACTTCAGGTTTTTTTGGGGTTTTTTTTGCCCCGGGTTGTTGAGGTGGCCGGTGTCAGCAGAAGGTTTTGCGGTTGGTTTGGGTTTTTTTAAGGGTAGATGCAAGGAGAACGGGTCCATAAGGAAATCAGTCGCATTCGGTTGGTGGTGGATACGGGGCGGAGGGAAGGGAGCAGAAGGCTCCGCCGCTGTTAGCGGTGTCTGTGGAGCGAGGGGCGGAGCTGCCAGAGGCTGTGGCGGGGCTTTCCCACACCCCAGGGCTGGGAGAAGGGGTGGAACGTGACCTTCAGCTTCCCGCATGGCTGCAGCGCTTGGGAAGGAGGTGTCAGCGTTGGGAAGGGGCGGCTCAGGGAGGTTATTTGTTACCAAATGTCCAAATGTCCCCCAGCAGAGCTGGGAAAGCCGCTTCATTCACTCCAGCTGAAAGCTGTGCTTTGGCGTTAACCCTTGTGTGGCTGCTGCGGAGCATCCATGCTGTCGTGTCTGGAGAGCAAATCCTCCAGGGGCTCAGGGGAGCAGCGCAGTGTGTGAGGGTGAGCTGGGATTGCAGCTACACACTTGGGAACAAGCAGCAGTGCTCTGCACGATGTGGCTGCTGTGCCTGGGGAGCTGCCTGGGCTCGGGACACTGAGCAAATGCTTGGGTTTGGGAATGCAGTGGGTTCATCCCAGTGCTCCTGTGGCATATGCTGGGCTCCTGGCCTGCACTGCTCTGGACCCGCTGGAGCACAGATCCTGTGTTGGCATCTTGGGCGGGGCTGTGACGTGAAGCACTAGGGTGCTGTGAGGTTTGTGGGAAGGTCACATGAATGTGAGGAGCCAAGGGCATCAGGGCATGTTTTCCTGTGGGAAACAGGGAGCCCTGGCAGTGGTCCAGCATGCCCCTGTGTTCCAGCAGCAGGAGCAGCATAGAAGTCAGCCTGCTGCTGAAGGTGATGGGGCCATGCAGCATGCGCTGAAGGGCGCAGCTGCTGCACTTGCTCCAGGGAAGAACAAAAACAATGGGATGATGTCGAGTGCCACAGCCAGAGAGATGCCAAGCATCCAGGGCCTGTGCCAGGACAACAGGACACTGCAGAGGTGGATGCCTGGACCGGGGACAGGATTTGTGCCTGAGCCTTGTTGTGTTGGAGGCACAAGGGAGCTGGGGTGGGCTTGTGGGCAGCAGCAAGGGAATAAAACATGTCTCTCTCTGCAGCCCCTGGGGCATGCCTGTGTTCGGGACTGGGAGAGCTGCCTCAGCAGCCAGGGACACTGAGTCCTGCCTCTGGTGTTTGCTTCCCAGAGCTCGCCAAGTCAGCACTGGGGCTTGGCTGGCTCCAGGCAGCATAAGGAAGCTGGGAGGGTCTGGGGCAGTTTTGGGAGAGCCACAGTGATGCTGTGAATTGGGTGCATTTTGGAAGACAGAGCTCTCCCCTTAAGGCTGGTAACAAGCCAGGGCGGTGCTCAATGTGGGGCAGTGCACAACCTGCTCCTGTCCTGTGGATCTGGGAGTGGGAAACAGTGACCAGGATACAGTTACCTTTCCAGAGTGACACACAGCCCTGGCTGCTGCACACCTGGGATGGCAAACTGCCCCAGCGACACCCAAATCTCTCCTGAAGCTCAGCTCCCCTCCCTGCTGTTCCAGCCAGGCCCCTGCCAGCTGGCACAGGCTCCCTGCTCCCACCCTTGTGCCAGCTCCTCTCCCCGTGTGCCTCTGTGAGTGCTCGTGTGCTGATGCTGCAAGCAGGAATGTGGGAATATGCCCTTAAACCTGAGGCAGAAAGAGCGTGGGGACGGGGAGAAACGGGTGTAATTGAACTGGGAAATGTGTGTAACATGCCATGGGCTGGATGTAGAGTGCCCCAGAACTGTCAGGGTGCTTTGCTTAGGAGTGTGCTAGTGACAACTTGAGCCTGCTCAGTAGCCTGGCTTTGGAAAACAGCTGCGGAATGAGAAGGTCAGGGATTGAAAATACTGTAAGGATGGCAGGAAGGGCTGGAAGGGAAGGAAGACGCACACCCTGCTGAGAAATGTGGTCTTGAGGGGGGTTTTTTGAGCCATGGCAGGAAGAAGCTGGAACTGAAGAGAAGGCTGTCATGCTGGACTGCTGCAGTTAGATGGTACCTTGGAAGCAGGGAGCAGGAGGGGCTTCAGGATGGGGGGGTCGGGGGGGACATGGAGCACTGTCCCGGCCAGGCACTCGGCCTGGAGTGAGGAGCACCAGAGCCAGGGCCAAAGCTGGAACTGGTGGAGAGGCAGTGAGTGCATGCTGGGTGACTCCCTTGCCTGCCCAGCACCTCTCATATCACCTTTCCAGGGGTCTGGCACAGAGCAGCTCCCTGGCAGCCTCTGGGTAAAGCCAAGCCAGGTCTTGGGTGAAAAGCACGACACCAGACTGAGAATCCAGGACAACTTTCTTTATTGCTACCAGAAGGCTTTCACCAGTACAATGGCTCTGGATACGATACCTTCCTCAGGGCTGTGGAGAGAGCTTACAGTCGGGACAGGGTGTTCTGAGAACAGGGTGTCACATGGAGGAGACGCAGTAAAGGTCAGACTCTTGGTTAGAAGTTACATGAACACAAAACTCGAGGGTCAGGGTGTTGTTTTGGTTCTGTGCCCGATGTTGACACACGTTCCAAACCTCAGGTGTCTGCAGCCGCCCAGCACCTCACCCAGCAGTGCTGGGAAATGTGCAGGGAGAACCAGGCTCTGCACTATTCAAATGGAGACAACTAAGCCTTGGTGAGAATCCACACTGATTGCACACAGCAAGAAAAAACAAGGTTTCAGTTCTACTGATGAAAAACCCAGTAATTGCTTTCTGTGCTGGGAGAGGCAAACTAGTGTAACAGGGAGAAGTCTCTGTGCAGGGCACAGAGCACCTTTACACTCCTGTGGAAATTACTGAAGTGTGGAGCAGCTTGCAAGCACTGGTTGGGGTTGTTTTCCTGCCTAATCTTGTGTTTAAATCCAGTTTTTCAATATTATCATGTTTAAACACCCAACTATAAAGGAAAGCGGTTTTCTGTTTAAAAGGGCAAAAGAAAGCTGTGGTGGGAGGTGGGGCAGGACAGAATGTCATGCACGAGACTGACCAAGAACTAAAAGAGGAGCAGGCAGAAAGGGAGCAAGGAGCGGGAGAGAATGGGATCAGAGAGGCATTAGTTGGCTGGGAAACCTGGAACAACTCCACAGGGCTGATGTGTGAGCTCTCAGATGTGGAGAATGGGTTACAACACACAGGAGCAGAGAAACAGTGGAACCGACAACACTAGAAAGGAACAGGTTTTTGCTACTTTTTTTGTTTGGTTTTTGGGTCTTTTTTTAGATTTTTATACTTTTTTGTGTTTTTAAGTGCTTAAATAGTGGAACTATAATTAGCCGCACAAGAAATAAAATTCAAAAAGGGGTTGGGATTTTTTTTTTTTTTCCCTGGTTTTCTTTTGGCTCCCTTCAGTTCAGCCTGACAAGGTAAGGCCCCTTCTCGCCCCGCTGAGGCCACGGGCTGCCGGGTCCCGTGGTGGCACTCGCAGCTACATGACAGACACCGGCTGCAGAGGCGGGCAGGGGGACACGCTGCCCTCCTGCCGCGAGACGTCGGCGCCGCAAACGGAGCCCATGTTCTCCAGGGCCGCTGCCTCCGGAGCCAGGTCTTCGTTGTAGAGGCGCTTGATGCCATCGTAGAAGTCGTCCACTTCCATCTCTTCCACCTTGCGCTTGGCGGAGCCTGGCTTGCAGCCGCTGGCGGGGGCGGGCAGGCGCGGGCAGAGCGCGGCTGTAGCTGTGACGGGCGCTTCTGGCCGGCCGTTGTCCTGGGAGAAACCCAGCCCTGGGACAGAGGAGGGCTGGCGGTGGAACGCTCCTCTGTTACAGGTCACCAGGGTCTGCTGGAGGGGACTGTAGACATATACAGAGTTGGGCAGCAGAGAAGGCTGCAGAGTGGAAAGGTGATGTGCCACCAGCTCCCGGCAGTGGATCAGCTGCGAGCTGTCCATCTGGAGTGGGAAGACAAGCAAAGGTACGGCTGCTGTGGGATCGCTGACAGGGTGACAGGGCACAGGTTCCCAGCACTCCAGCGACCTGGCCACCTCACTTGGCAACAATGTGCTGCTGACCCCTGCCACGGTGACTTCCCCAGATACACCCCCTGCTCCTTCCTGCACCTCGTGGGGGGAAGGAGGCAGAACTTGGAGATACTAAAGCACTTCACTGTGTGTTTTTTGTAGCTGGAGTGTGCTCCCAGAGTACCTGCAAGGTTGCCTGTATGCTGTGAATGAATGGAGGGGAGCCACTAACAAGTGGAGTTTTTCCCTGGTGTATTTTCTCCCTGGTGCAGCACAGGCCTGTGTCCATCAGGGCACACGGCTCCTCCCATCACGCAGTGGAGGTGGTCAGGACTGAGACCTGGCGGCACTGTCCCTGCAGCTGTCACTCCAGGCTGAGGCCCAGCTATCCCCACACGAGCAGAACGGCAGGCAGCAAGGAACAGCAAAGCCCTGGCGGCCTGGAGCGCTGAGCAGCATCTGGCCCCGGTCCCTCCCCACTCCGTGTGCACTGCCCTCCTCACCTGTGCCTTCTGGAGCAGCTCGATGATGAGAGCCAGCCAGTCGGGGAGCAGCTTCTCCAGCTCCAGGCTGACGATGGCCAGCGCCAGCATGGAGCCCTTGAACTGCAGCAGCTGGAAACAGGCCATGCAGTGCAGCAGCTGCTTGGTGAGCGCCGCCACGTGCTGCGAGGGGCTCGGCGTGGGCAGCAGGGCCAGGAGCTGCGGCCTGCTGGACACCGCCACGGCGTGGAACTGCAGGACACAAGCACAGGGGGCAGCTGGCAGCGCTGGCCAGGCCGTGGCACGCCTGGGGAACAGCTTACACACGCAAGGGTTCTCCAGCCTAACCCTGGAGGCAACTTCTGCCCCGTGGGGAAAAACCCGATGTGCCGAACCCACCAAAGCTTGGTGCAGCCCTTCTGGTGGGACCTCCTTAGGCACCAGGCTCTAGGGCTCTGTAAAAGGTGTTCCCATCTACCCTTCTCTCTCCAGTGCACATGTAGCAGTCAGGGGTCCTAGACAAACTTCTCAGGGAAGGAGTGAGGAAAAATTCCACAGAGAACTTCAGGACATCTCCCTTGACCTCCTCTCATGCATGCATCCTGGCTCTTGGCCATGCAGGTGTGCAGCAGGCATGGATCCACACGTACAGCCCACCCGTGGGGCTTTCTCTGTGCCTGCACTCCTCCTTTCCCTGCTGTCTGGTGTTTAGCTTTGAGGAAAACCATTGGCAGTAAAGAGTTACGAGCACAACTTTCAGGAGCTGTGAATCTATGGCTGAACACACCCCAGACCAAAGGGTGAGACAGGAGGCTCACGTTTTGGATATTGCACTTCAATATCCAGAGTGACAAGTCTCCACTGGAATTCTCTGGCAAAGCATCTTCTTTCAGAAACCACAGCTACAGAGGAATTCCAAATATATTCCAAGGTCTTTGTTCCCCTACAGGTAGAATTTTTGTCTGGGTGCTTCTTGACGCATTATTTGCACTGGCAGACAGAACATCAATAGCTCTTTACTTACAATATGAAGGAAATCCAGTGGCGTTGCCATGTGAAGATCCCAGTTCAGTTTATCCAGGATGATCTTCTCCATTCTGCGAATTTCAGCTGGAGAACAACCACAAAAGCTATCCCGAGCCAACACTTTGAGTACTGGAATCCTCTGCAAAAACCGAGGCAAAAAAAGAAAGGAGAGAACCAGTCATTAGAGAAATCACTCCAAATGCTTTGTTCCTGTCCTGGTAAGCGGCAGCCAGCAAGAGCAAGCAAAGGTAGGGCTGGGAGGGAAGACAGTCCAACAATGCCACAGTGAGAAGAACAGAGTTACCTCATCTTCCTCAATGGTCTTTGCAGCGAGGAAGAAGCAGCTGATTGCAATACAGTTCAGGTACTTGGGACGGGCCTGTGGGACAGGAGAGCAGAGAGAGCTCTGTCAGTGTGATGCAGCAGTGATGCCCTGATCTTTCTGCTGGGGCATCCCAAGCCCCCCAGGGTCTCCTTCTGGATGTGCAGGCTGACCTCTGGCTACACCCTGGCAGTGGCAAGCTGTGCCAAGCACAAATCCCTGCTCCATGACGTCAGGCAGGGCATGGATCTGCCAGCCTTGTGATCTGAGTGGGCAGCACTGGACTGGAAAGAGCTCGGGTTTAGGCACTGCAGCCTAACTGGCAAAGAGAAAATCCTGAGGGGAGCTCGTCCCCTCACAGAAAAGCCACTTCACCTGCTGCAGCGGAGCTCTGCTCTGAGTGCTGCCGTGGTCAGACACGGAATGGGAAGGGAAATGGGAATTGGAAAACACTGTCTTTGCCTGGGGAAGTGTAACTCACAAAAACTTTAAAAAAAACCCTTGTGAAATTAACACTCGTAATTTCACACTACAGTTCCCAAAACTGTGGCCCAGGGATTAGTGAGGGAGAGCTGGTTCCTTCCACAAGCAAGCAGATGGTTTTTAGGCAAGGTAAAAGGAATTTGGAGGCGAAAGGGGGATTTTTTTGGTGAGCTTTGTGCATGTGAGCACCTTGACAAGAGGCTTCACTCCCACTGGCAGTGTAACAACCACTGGCTGTGGCCACATCCTCCGGAGTGGCTGGGGCTGGAAAGGCAGAGGCTATGCCTAAACCCTGGCACAGCTGCAGAGCTGAGAAGCTCCTGACAGCTGAGCTCTCCTGCCTATGGTCAGAGATGCTGAAGGCAAAGGGAAATGAAAATCCTGCACTCACACCCTGCACTTGTGCGTGCAGGTGTCCAAGGGAATGAATTCCTTTAGGGCAGGACTGGGACTGGGCCCTGCTGAGGGTGCTGTGCAGTGATTCACAGCACCAGTAACAGCCAGTCTTTGCAATCCCCAGGTCTGTTCCTGGGGAAGGGACTGGTGGTGTTCATAATAAAATCCCATCAAGAAGCCCCTGCTAGAAAACCAGGATTTCAGCTGCATCAGAGGAAGGAGCTTTGTGGGAGAGGAAAAGTGGGCAGGGAGCAGAAAGCCCCAGAGCTCACCCAGGCAAAAGCCCTTTCCCCCTTCCTGCTCACTGCCCAAAGCAATGGGCTCTGGACTCACAGTGCCACACTTTCAGTACAGACTGGCGGCTGCTCCAGCTTGCTGGAAGAAAACCTGCACTTCAGGGCATTGGCTCTTGAGGGACCTAAATCTTTGCCACCTCAGCATTACAGTAAATCAGCTGCTTTGGATTCTTAAAAATAATAACTTCCCTGGCTTGCACGAAGACATGATCAATATTTATTAATATTTAAGGGGTGAGTTAATGAATTATGTCACTTATGTCCTACCAAAGTCTCTCACATGGGAAAGCAAGGGCATAGGCTTGGAATGCATCCTCCAGCTGCCATCTCCTAAGGGATACTGCTTGCCCAACAGGCTGGTGGTGTGGTGTGAGACACGTGCAGATGAGGCCACGGATTGCTGAGCACGCAATGTAACCGAGCAGATGTGGTAAGAGAGCCTGCCAAAGCCTGACTTCACGGCTGCAGCCCAGGGGTTCCAGGTTGGAGCACACTGTGTGGTCACCTGGCAGGTGCAAAGCACAGCTATAGGGGCCAGAGGGGCAGCAGGGCCCAGCTGCAGGGAGCCCAAATGTTCTTCCCCCTTTTTAAGCAGCTTCTATGGAGGAGTAGCCTGAAACTGGAGCTCACTCCAGTTGGGTTCAACAAAGCAGGAAGGCACAGCTGACACATGGACAACCTGCACCTGTGTTTGCTTCCCTTTCTCCTTCCTACCTCTTGGCCATCAGTCCAAGATGGAGTCCATCAGGCCGTAAAGCAGATTAGTAGGGAACTACTCCCCCAAAAGCCATTGTCTGTATTTCAGCTTTCTTCACCCATTTTTCTTCCCCAGTTTCCTGCACCACCCCCCTTGCTAGGCTCAACCTGTCCTCAGTTTTTTTTCCAGCTGGTTTCCTGCTAGCAGGTGCCCCAGCATTTTAGGGTGGTACAAAGGGGCAGAATGCAGCCACAGAGGTGAGCAGGGCCTGTCCCTGGTGTTACTGGCCTGGGGCTCCTGGGCACTGCCTTTGCCTTCCCGAGTCAGCCCAGGCTCTCCGAGTGCCCAAACCCCCCCAGCTGTGGCTCGAGCACAGCAGGTGCTGCCCACCCCCGTGTGAGCAGGGCGAGGCGGGGCCGGGGGAAGGAAGCATTTCTGTTTGCCTGCACTGCTCACACCAACCGTGCGCCAGGGCAGCAATCTGTTCCAGTCTGTGGCGCTGCAAATATTTACCTTTACTGCTGCTAAAAACCTGTCCAAGAGGCTGATGGCCAGGGCAAGCGTTTCTGGGTAAAGGTGGAACTGGTACTTGAGCTTGGCCAGCCACTGGATGACCTCATCCCTCTGCCTTGGAGAAATGGCTACATCCTGGGGGAGAGAAAGGATCAAAGGTGTTACCTTTGCATGAGTGACTCAGCACAGAAACAAAGCCTCCTTTGGAAAGGGGGAGCCTGGAGCTAGTGCCAGTCACCACTCTGTTCCTGCAGTTACTTACCCCATCCCAAAAACCTGCCCTGGAAAAGACAACTTTCCTTACAGCAATCTCAAACCTCACTCCAGTGTCACTGTCCTCTTTTCTGGGGAAAAGAGGATGGGTGACTTGTAGTTTGTCAAGCACTGGCACCCTTAGCTCCAGAGTAGTTCCCAGAACTTTTTATTTAGTTATTATTTTTTAACTTGCTCAGTACCATGTGGGTGTACAGCAATTCCCAGCTGGAACAAAAGACCCCCTTGGCAACAGCAGAGTGGAGGGAGTGTTGGGGTTTTGTGCAGAAAGGTTTATTTTTTTCCTCAAATTATGGGGACTTTTTTACCTCATACCTGTTACAATAAAGAAAATTGTAAACAGCTGACAAGGCTGTCAGTAGCTCAGGTACCTGGGAATGGGGAGGCAGCAGCTACAGCTTTACCTGCAGTTTGGGTTTGGTGTTTGGCCTGTGTCTCCCCCATTGATCGGTTTGGACCGCAGCTGAATTTCAACCACACGCACAGCTCAGACATTGACACAAGATCCTTCCCTGTGACCCAGTCCAGAAATATCTCCTGCTTTCCTGGAGCCTTTCACATCACCCAAGGAACTGTCTGGTCTCACTCCAATGGGGATTATTGGGGATGATCAGCCCGGGTGTGTCCAGAAGCATGAAAAGCCGGGCTGTAACTGCCCCCAGTAATGCCATGAGGGCAAAGCATCAGGAATTTAGAAAAAAAGCACCCCAATACTGACACCAAATAAATACTTTAGGCTGCATCTACCACCGCAGCAGCTAGGTGTACCTTGCATGGACAGTAACAGTGCCCATGTTCTGCCCTGAGCCCTGGCAGTGCCCCGGAGTCACCAGCACTTTCTGCTGCTCCACGTGGGCCCCTGCCCTCCGCTGCTGCTCAGCTACAGCCTGGCTCTTGAATAACAAGTACCTGCTGTTTTCTCCAAGGAACACTGGTTCTTTCTAAAATCACCGATGCAGTTCCAGGGTGAAATGTGAGCCCCCCTGGGGGCAGCAGGGCCCAGGAGCACGATGAGCACACCACACTCCAGGAGAGGTTACTGAATGCTCTGCTCTAGGTGCTCCTGAGAGTGGGAAGGGACCTGGGCTGTATCCAGGGGAAGAAAGGGGAATGCTCGAGGACGGGGTGGAAATGGCACCTGTGGTGTTCCTGCTGGGGAGGGAGGGCTCTGCCTCAGCAGCCTGGAAGGATTTCAACACCACCCCCCCCGCCCCCAGCCCCAGCTTCCATCCCTGGCAAATCCCGTTCCTGCTGGATCCCACCAAAACAGGCAGCAGGTGAGGTGTTCCCCTAAGAACAGCATGGCTGGGAAGAGTTAAGACTCTTTGTGCTGCCTACTCCAGACCCTATATGCAGATAAAGGAGGATGGCAGAATCCCCTCACAGGTTGTTACAGCCTGGTTCAGGACAGGCAGCTTCCCACACAAACACCAGGCTCTATCCCTTTCTCTCAGAGGTGTCCCTGTGTGTGACACCCTCAGAACACAAATAACAAAATGCAGCACAGGAAAATTAATTAAGCAGCGAGGTCACTGATCCTTAGTTAATTGAAATTAAAAGCAAAACCGAGACACTCTGGGGGCTGAAAGTGAGAAAGTCCCTTTGGGTGGAAAGTGAAGGTTCCTCCTTGGGGCAGAGGTACTTTCTGTGTGTCATCCCTGCTCCAGACAGGAGAACCAGGGGCCAAGATGTGGGTGCTCCTGGAGGGCAAGCACAGAGCAGATCATCTCTCAGGATACTGATCTCATATCTTGAGACTTATGGAATATGTAGGCTAAAATAAATATTATCTGTGAAGTCAAACATGACTCTGTTTTACTGGTGCCTAACTGAGAGAAAACACCTCAGCTGATAATGTTTTCTGTAATGTCTCCTGTCCCAGACCGGTGTTCTGCTCTTTCCCCACCTCTGTTGCTGCCTGGTCCCTGTGGGCACCTGGGCAGTGAGCAGGTGACCTTTATTAGGACTGGAAATAAGCTGAGCTCTCTAGATTCCTCAAGAGCTACAGAGAAGAAGTGGGGAGACAGATTGAGCCACGGCAGGAAAGAAAGGAGGCGTGACACAAGTGACACTCTCTTTCTATAAAAAATAAATTCAAAAATCTCCACTGATGTCCCTCTCAGCCACCAAGTTACTGGGTAACAGGAAAAAAATCAACCTTTGACCAGTCTTTATGGCTCCATTTCTCAAGCTTAATCCCAAGAACACTCCTGAATGTCACCTGCATCTCATATAACCCATGGGGGAGGAGGAGGGTGGGGAGGCAAGGGGAACCAGAAGGGAAAAATCCAAATCCATACAGAAGCAGGAAGAGGTTCCAAACTCAGCCCACTATTTTTTTCAGGCTGAAAAGCCTTTGTGAGATCTGGCTTTGGTATGTTGCACATACCCAGAACACTGGCCTGCGTTTAAAGGAGGGAGTTGGAATTTTTATACAAGAAGTACAAACAAAACAGAACAATCAGGTACATGAAATCACCAGGGACCAAGACTCTTAACAGATTCTGCACCCCATCCTAAAAATGGAAAGTCTCCCTGCTTCTTTAAATGTGTGTTTCTTTCTTCCTGTCAAAAACCTCGACTGTCACATATTTAGAAACTGAGTTTGTTCTGGTTTTAAACACCATAACAAAAAATGTCTCCTTAAGAGTCAAACCAGAAAGTTTTCTCCCCAGAAATACTTCCCTAGTGTCTCCAATCAGATCACTGGATGTCTGCAGACGCACCCAACGTTTTGTCACTGGCAGAGCAGGTGAGTCCATTAAACCTCCGTGCAGCTGATCCACCCTTGGAACAGGGAATGGAAAGTTCCACATGCTTGGGGGTGCCAGACCTGATCCACAGAAGGATGCAGATTTCCCCATTGCCACGGGAAATAAACAACACTGTCGTGCAAGGGAGGTCTTAGGCTGCTGCAGCTGCTTTCAGGAGAAGGCAGTGGATGTTAGGGAATCTGATCTTCTCCCAGATATTACAGAAAACAGGACAATTCACATTGCATGTCCGTGCCTGCACCATCGTCAATGTGAAGGCTGGGGGAACAGGGGACAGTTGGACAAGCTGGGTGTCCTGAACCACAGGAACAGAGGGAAATGTGTGCTTACAGACAGGAGTGTTCTCAGCTGCCCCGTGGCCTCCCAACTCCGGGTTTCCCCCACGCAGGCAGCTGAGTTTATGCTCTCCTCTCTCCCGCTGGCCTTCCTACATCTCACACTCACACATGCAGCTTCCACTCCCAGTTACTGATCCCTTGCTGCTACATCCCTTACTGTACTGATAGTGTCAGTGTCTGAGCTGGCATGTAGGAAAACAGGAAGAAAAAGGTTACACCAAGACAAGAGTTTTGGGGCTGGAAATCCCAGGAGCAAGGGCAAGCACAGAGGAGGGATTGCTGGGAATTCTGCCTGAGGCACATGGTTTCTGGGCCACTAGAACCAACTTCACCAAGGCAGAAAGGCAAGCACCTCATCCCTGTGAAATCTTCACCCATGAATCTGGTTTGGTTATACCTGAGTCCCTACCCTATCTTGTTATCCTGTAATCTTACCTCCCTGCAATATAATCACCCCAGGAGCGCAGCCAGCAGGGAATGACAGGCTGCTTATAAGCCAGAGTCTTAAGATGTTCGTGCCTCAAGACAGCCACAGCTACAACACACTCCACACCTCTGACAACCAGATCACTTGTTTGAAACATGGATTAACAGAACTAATACTGAGGCCCTTAAAATATATTTGTTCCCACCCAACAGCAGCAGCTTCTTATTTGCCAGACAGAGGAAACAAACACGACAGGGATTAGCTCTGATGGCAAGCTCACTTACCTGTGTGAAGGTTTAATGTGGTGCAACAACAGCAAGCCTGGATCCGGGCCCTCAGTGTGATTATTTCAGCCCAACCCAGCAACAAAGGGCCAGAAATTCTGTGACAGCATCCTCACATTCCATATTTTGTTTCAGACAGAGCTTTGTGGAGCTCACAGGTGTTTGTGAGTGCTCAGGTGGGACACTGCCTCCTCCCAAAGGAGCACAAACTCACTCTGGGCTGGGTGAGGCCATGAGCAGCTGGGTCCAACCTCCCTGCAGCACACGACAGGGCCTGGACTACGGAGCCCCTGTGGGCTCTTCCACCCTGAATTTTCCTCCAGTCCTGTGAGAACATTCCTCACTGCAACAGGCCAGTGCCTGGCTCTGCCTCCCTTGACACGAGCTTGCACCCTGCTCTATAAATAGACCTGCTGGACTCAGTGGGGTTCTTCCTGGAGCAGGCATCACATCAATGCTGCCATTAGTGAATTGCTCCAAGAAAACAAAGCTGCTTTTAAGAACGGTTGCAGAGGTGGCGCCCAGCAGAAACAGGGCTAATGATCCCCACCATTTGTACAATGAATTTAATCAGGACAATGTATATGTGTGTGCTGTCATGAGCCCAGCAGAGACCTAACCCATGTGCTGTGCAGTGTGTTCTGCACCCCTGGGGCAGGTGTGTCCATCAAATAAAGAGGGAATCGCTTCCCTCAGAGGCTGATTCCCCAGGTGTCAGGAAATGGAATTGCTCCTGAACACCTCCAGTTGCCCCCACACCAACCCCCACCAGGCAGTCTCCTGCCTCTGCTGGGATGGATGATGTGAAGGACAGACATTACCTGATTGGGCTGAATTTTCGGCACATGTGCTTTCCACATTTGAGCTTCCCTAGAGATTGCCATCTCCAGAAGGAGAGACAACCTCTGGCTCTCCAGGGCTCCTGAAAACTTCATGGTAACCCTTGGATCCACCTGCCACCCAGCTGGATACAGCTACCTGCAAAACCAAAGATAGCTGGGTGAAACACTGAGCTGTGCCTGTGCAGGCAAAAGGCGGCGCAGAGGGGAATAAAGGTGCAGGAAATGGAACTGTTCCTGCAGCCCTGGCACAGCCTCGCTCGGCAGTAACAGCCTGTCAAAAAACCTGTCCATTACAAATGAGACAAAAGGCAGAGAAAAGGCTTTTGCCCTTTATTTCTTTAAAGACAACAGATTGCCACCTGTTCTCAAACGGAGAGGATGATCTGATGGAAAAGCTTATTTAGGTAGTAGTTCTGAGACTGCCTACCAGGACTATGGCTACAGATTCTTGGCAGTGTTAACTCATAGGCAAAAGAGGGAAATGGTAAATGAAGGGTAAATCCATGGGAAAGTTATTGAAACTCCCGATTCTCTGCATGAGGCCTTGTGCAATTCCCCCAAGGTGGATTTGGCCAAACAGTAACCAGGCATTTTCATGTGAATACAACAGTCCACGCTGTATTTACAGGAAATAAGCAAGGTGCTGACTCTGAGAAAATAAAACTGAATTCACAGGGAAAACAATCCCTTATCATAAATAACGACAAAAGCAGCTCTGAGCAAATGAAGATTCAAGGTGCTTTCCCGGAGCTAAAGGAAACCTTAAAGATCAAGACTGACAGAGAACAAATACTATTTTTTGTTCACACACCCTGCACCAGGTATAAACCACACTGCAGTCCCACGTAAGAGTCCAAAAGGTTTTAAGTGGCAAACAAACCTCAGGGCCCTCTGTCCTGAACAGGAACCCCTTCTATATTAGATTTCTATATAAAAAAATCTTGCTCCATGAACAAGGGACAGCCTGTACTGGCTTGACATATCCCTATATGAGATGTCCAGGTGTCCCTGAATAGACAGAACACCTGGGAACCAGGAGACCTGAAAAGGACTCCTGCAGCTCTGTGGCGTGTCTCTTCTCACCAGCCCCCAAACGGCCACTGTGGGCTGAAAAATCCTTATGAAAAATTCCTCTCTTGCCCAAAGGGAGACGCTGCCTAGGGAAGTGAAACTCCAGAACCTCCAACCACAGCTTATTTACATGCATTTACTCGATCATGCATTTGTTTTTTAAACCGGGGGCTGATCCTGAGGACACTCGCTGTAAATGGGGCTGAAGGGGAAACAGGGACACAGAGTCACAGCCTCCCCTCCAGCTCCTTCCTCAGGGGCTTCATTAGCACCTCATGAGCCTCCCATCAGAGCCACAGTTTTCCCTGTGGCCAGTTCCCAAAGTCTGGATCCTTCACCATCTCACGGCAAAGCTGTGCCAGGCACTGCACCAGGTGGAATGTGGCAAGGCTGGGAGCAGACCCACGGCAGAGGCTGAGGCTGGGAGCAGTGCTGAGAGCCGGGGGAATGGGAGCAGCTGACTACACACTTGTCAGGAAAAAAGCAGGAGCTTTATTTAGCCTGGCCATGTCTCTTCATATGAAATATTGATGGTTCTTCCTCAGTTTTGCAGGAAGGAGAGAGTAATTAGCCAACCCCCAAATCACTGGAGACAGCCCAGGGAAAAAATTCAGGCTGTTTTCTTCTGTTGTAACTGATAAAACATTCCCACCATGTTTACAACACAAATGGGTTTCACAGGCCTCTGGAAGCAGACAGGAGCTTTTAGTTACCCTGATCCCCTCTGAGGTTGTCCCTGTGCTACCTCGGCTGGTCAGTGGCCCCAGCAAAATGCTCGGGTGTCCCTGGAGCCACGCCACACCCAGGGCCTTGCAAGGGGCATCTTTAGTGAGCGCTGCTGCCAACTGCTCTCCGGTTGCCAAGGGCAAAAGAGAGGGGAAAATAACCTTTCCTTTGTGAACTAGGGACCTAATTCAATTGAGGGCTGAGGCACAATAACCTTTATAAGGGAAAAGAGAAGAGGAATGACGCTTGAAAGTTTCCCTTGGAGCAAGAGTGGTGCGCAGTTTTCCAGCAGAGAGCACAGGCGGGAGCCTGGCCAAGCAGCCCAGGGCTGAATCCAGTTTGCATCTCCATTTACATTGCTCTCCATCAGATAAATGCTGCCATTGGAAAAAAAACGCCAGCAGGACTGTGTGCAGCCTTCCCAAAGCACAAGGGAGCACAGGCAGAGCAGGCTCCGAGAGGATGAGGAACAGCAGGGCTGGCACAGCTTCCCAAAACCCAGCACATGGATTCCTCTCTGCCCAGCTCAGGACCTGAGCAGCCCAGAAAAGTGGCAGCAGCACTGCAGAACCCTTTGGTGGGGCAGCACCTCTCGGACAACGGCGGGGCCAGCAGGAGGCCTGAGCCTGTCCCCACACCAAACACTTCCTCCAGCCAGAAACTTCCGTGTTTTTCTGCAACCGAGGCACCCAGAGCTGGAGGAACTGCCCAAGCTGGGACAGCCACCATTAACTAACTCACCCCAGCTTTCTGCTTCTTTCCCTGATTTACAATTAACCTTTAGCTCCACGGTGCTGGCTTTTTGGGTTTGGGGCTTTTTTCCCTTGTGGTTACCTTGGGAGTTTTTCAAGCACTGTTCAAACAGTTCCTGATCTTCACTGGAAGGTCACCTGGCTGCACTGAAATCTCTTAAAGAACAGCTGGGGAGTTACTAAAGGAGAAGTGAGCCCGGTCAAGGCACTGCCTTTTATGCCTCCTGTGAGGAGCTGCAAGTCGGATCTTGCTCTGAAATTAGAGAGTCAAAACCTTGGTGTGAGGTTTTCATTTGTGAGAGGCATCAAAAATCACCTCCTTATCCATGGTACACAACCCCAGCTGGTCCATAAAATACAGATCTCTCATCTGCTAAAGATCTCTCTTTGGTCCAGGTTTATAGCTACCTTGACTCAAAGAAGTGCCTTTCAGTTTCCCTGGAGAGATTTTAGGCTGCCAAGTGCTGCAGGCTACAGTTTCCAAAAGCAGTTTCTGCAGGAATAGGGGCAGATGACTCCCTGACCAAATAACACTTCATAGTTTAGGGGTGCATTCATGTGGGATGCAAAATAGAAGAGCTTTTTTATTTTTAGGTTTTGTAATCACTTGCAGTGACTGTAAGAAGTGCCTCCTGCACCCAAAAGATTCTGCTCCAGGAACATACTATCCACTAGAAGGACAAGCTTCTAACACAGCTCCTGATTTTCCTGCCTCCAGCTGCAATTTAACCATCCTCACACAACTGAACTACAAACAAGATCACTGAAATAATTGAGGGCAGTAACAAAATCCTCTTTGATTCTGATGGTGGCTTGTTTTCTGTTTGCTGGCGGGGGGGAGGTTGGTTGGTTGTTTGCTTTTTAAACACAGCTTATTTTGTAAACAGCTAACAGTGTTTCTAGGGCTAGAGACAGACCAAACCCCATTATATTTGTTTTGCACATCAATCCAGGTGGGAGTTCTGAACAAGGGCAGTAATTCCAGTAGAGCTGAAGCACCACACCAAATTCTGCAGACCTCATATTTTCAGGGACCAGCAGCCAAGTCTGCTTCAGCTTTAGCAAGCAGTAGTAAAATCTCACAGATGACCTGCACACAGATTTTTCTGGGCAAGGGGGGAAGGCGAAGCAGAAGGAAGAGAGGAGGAGACTGAATTCCTCGGAGCTCCAGCCAGCCATCTGTGATTTCAAAGGATCCAAGCCTACTGCTAGCAGAAATGTCTAACTGCAAGTTGTGATTAGAAATTTCAAAGCTGTGGCCGGGGGCTGGGATGGATGTTAATTTTAGTACCTGGGGCTTTCTCTTAGCTTAACTCTTTCCTCGTGCCCCAGCAGTGAGGCAGTCTGGAACTCTGTGCTGGCCAGAGGGAAATGCCAAAGCACAGCCCAGTGTGACAGCAATAAATGAACAGATAACCAGTGTGGGTTCAAATCAGCTGGTTTGGGATGTACAAAATAAATGGCCAATGGAAACAGCTTGACAGTGTTGTGAGACAATAACAACTTTTCAAGCTAAATAGCTGGGAAAAGTACGTTTGGGAATGTAATTTCAAACGTTAACACCTAAGTAAACCAGTCTGTTTGGAGGAACAAACTGCCTTCTGGTCAAATACCAAGCCCAGTAAGAATCCTCCCCAGGAGCAGCACTAAGTGACTAAGGGCCTGCAGGTGATCTCACACCTTTAGCCAGCAGCTCCTTTGAGCCGTGCCTAAGCCCAAATTCGGAAAGAGGCAATTTTCTGGAGGCTGGGAGAGGAAGAGGGCCCTTGCCACTTGTCTGTGACTCAGCCCGAGCTGCCTCCCACAACCTGGTACAAAGGCAACGCTGTGAGGTATTTTGGCAGCATCGTTCAGGCGGGCTCATGTACATCACACACTCGCCACTTCTGCTCCTCCAACCAGATTTTTCCTGGGAGTGCAAATAAAGCTGACCTCATTTTAGTGCTGGTTTTCCAAACAGATGAATTTTTCCAAACATTTTAAAGGAACCTGCCAGCTAAAACCACGGGTCGAACAGGGAATGCAGAGCAGTGTTTTGATGGGAGGGAGGGGAGGGGTTGTTACATCTTGTTTTGAAACAGAATTCCCAGGGTCCTTTTAGCAGCTAGGAAGGAGGAGCCCTCTGGAAAAGGGCTGTTAAGAGATCGCTGCTCCCCTTCATTCCCCCAGCCTTGTGACTGACGTCAGAGGTTTGCTGTTTACAGGAAACTTAAAATTGTATTTTCCAAAGTAGGAACTTTTAAAAAACAAGGTAGAAGATGAACTCCTGACTGAACTTTCAGACAATGTCACCATTCTTCCCTCCTGGTGAGATGGGTGTAATTCCAGACCCATGCCCGCCCCACTCCCTGTGCTAGTGGCTCTGGTAGGAAGGGCCAGAGGAGGAGGAGGAGGAGGAGGAGGAGGAGGAGGAGGAGGAGGAGGAGGAGGTCTGCATTTCCTTTTTGTCTGGCAGCTGCCAAGATGAGTCCATTCAAGCAGCCTTTGCCCAGAGAGGTCTTTGGTCAGTAAGGGCTTAAATGTTCCATGCCACAGCTTTCAAGTGGTGCAAACAGGCTGCTTTAATCACAGCTCTTTTCCCTGCTGTGGCAGCAACAGACCAAGCAAACTGAGGATAAAAGGGAAACTCAGGATTCAGCCCTAGGAGAACAGCTCCAGCTGCAGAACGTATGTGTTGATACAAAAAAGGAGATGAAACTCAATATATTTTTGTGAGTTCTGCTCCGAGATTTTGGTTTATTTGAACCTCAAAATGAATGGAAGATGTAAATTCCTCACAAGGTTTATACAAATCAGCCACTGGACAGATTTCAGTAGGAATGGGCCCTGCTATTGTTTGGCAGCAGAGTTTGTCCCAAGGCTCAGAAACAGGTCAGGAATGTGATCATTTACTGTCTGAACTGGGGTGTCAGATCAAGGACAGTCAGCCTGGGACAATCACAAGGGTCACATGCCAAAAAGATGGTGCCATCTCCTTGTTCTGAACTCAAGCACCAGACAGAATAAAGCAAAGAGAAATGAGTGCTGAAATGACCCCATTATTTTTATGTTTCTTCCAATGTAAATGACAGATAAATCTGAGACAGCAATGGCTGAGCCTTGTACAAATTCCCTGTGCACCACTGGCAAAGGAATGAGCAGCTCCCACAGGCAACTCACCAAGGTTTGTATGGCAGCCTCTGGGTTCTGCTCAGGACTCTCTGGATTTTGGGGACAAGGTTCAGGACTACTGGGGAACACATGTGAACTTCTGAGAACCTGAGGGTGTTGCTGTTGCTGAGCCACTAAATGGAGGGCTCAGCAGCAGTCTGAGGGAACCCCAGCAGCTTCCACAAAGCATCACCAGCTGCCCCTAGTTAGGGAGAGCTAAGCACCCACTCAGCAGCACCTGGGCTCAGTCTATGTAGAGGCAGCTCGAGGCAGCAGCAGCCCCTTTCCCAGAGCTGCTGGGAAGGAGGATTCTGGCAGCCCTGCTCCAGCATAGCCAGTCTCAGGCATGGTGGTGGCACACCACCGGGCCATTTCCCACCAGGGAGTGCCCAGGGCCTTGGTCCTGGAAAAGGTTTGGTTGTCCTGGAAGAGCCGTGGTGCCAAGTGAAGGAGTTTTAGGAGGAAGTGAGCAGGCTGCACCACATCAGAGTTTCATGGGAGATGGACAGACAGGATTTTCTCTGGAGCTCGGCAGCTTGCAGAACCTCAGCCCCATCTGCACCAGAGAAGCAGGCAGCGGTCACCTCCACCACCAAGGTAAGAGAAGTGTCAGGGGAGAAGGGCAAGGATGGAAGCAGGCACTGAAAGGAAACCTTCTGCCCCACCTCAAAATTTTTAACTACAAAACAGGTTCAAAGCATGTGGGGTGAGATGACAGGAAGGCAAAAAAATAACAATAAATGCTGCTTAGGTGGGGTCACTTTCAGCATTTGTATGTAAGCAAGGCCAGATCTATGAGGTCCCATTCTGGAGAAATCCCACACACCCCTTCTGGTAGGGAAAGCATTTTGGGGTGCTTCCCTGAGGTGTGTGTCCGCTTACGAACAGTGTGGGGATGTAACATGGAGAGAGAGGTGTGTGCAGGTGAAAGAATACATTCTTAGATCACAGAGATGGTGGGATGGCTCCCATGACCTGGGAGTGCTGCAGAGGAGGGGTACAGGCTCTATTGCCAGGAGGAGATGCTGGTGCCGTGGTGGCTCCTGATGACTGTGATTTGTGCAGGCAGAGCACAAGGAACCCAGGAGCACCCTGGATGGAGGGGTTCCACCAGACCCCCAGCCTCTTACAAGGAGGGGCCTGTTGGGATTTGTGAGGGTCAGAGGCTGCCTTGACTGCAGTGCCCATGGGATAGTGGAGGCAGCTGGGGATGAGGTCAGACAAAAGCCAAAGCCCAGCTGAATTGTGTCTGGCAAGCTGTGGGAGAGACTACAGGGGCTTGAGCACTTGGGTAGCAAGAGGAAGGCCAAGGAGAGTCTGGGCAGACTCCTGGCTGGAAGTAGGGTGTGGATAAGCAGCCAGTGATGTGGATTGCAGAGAGGCTGAATGATTGTGTCCAGAGGGTGGCAACTGGTGACCTCTTTACTGTGGGGGTGACAGAGCTTTGGCTGGGTTGCTCAGAGAGGCTGTGGAGTTTCCATCCGTGGAGGCACTGAAAGAGTGTTTGGGCATGGTGCAGACTGGGGCCTCAGACAAGCGGACCTTCAGAGGTACTTTGCAGCCTCAAGCACTTGGGGATCCCAAGGGCTAAAGGCTCAAAGCAGCCCAGAGCAGCTTGTCTGTTCTTCAGGCAGCAGGAAGGCTTTAAAATTTTTAAAAAAGGGGCAAACCAAACCTGGCGTTATGTAATGTCTCACTGGTAGTCTCCTCAAAGCAACACATGCAGGACATGATTCACTTCTCCCATCACCAACGTGACTTGGTATAAATCAACAGTAACTTGAAGGAACTCACTCCAAGGAAAACCAACCTCACAAAGTAGGAGGGAGAGCAGTAATTTCATAAAATACGGCCAGAGGCTTTCAAGCCCATAAAAACTAACTCTCTAGAGGCAAGGGCCAACAGGCACTCGGAATTTAAAGCATCATGCAGCACCTTTTGGGTAATATAATCCCCTGAAACCAAATAAATACAATGCCTCTGTGGGCAAAAACAGAGGCAGGATTCAGCAGTACCTCTTCTTGTCTGTTGGCAGTAGTCAGTCATTAACATCAATGAACAGTGATAAAACCAAACAAGTTTATACCCAGTTCAACATCCACATGCAAAAAATGCCTGACTACAACGGCTTGATTCCTCTTGACAACAACAAAAGAGAATTTTGTCTGAAAGCCTGTGCTCACCAAGGCCAATATTTTGCTTTGTAGATTCTGACTGGCTTCAGGATAAATTAGTGATTACAGCTAATATCAGAATACAGTGTGAGGCAGTAAAAAGAGATAATTATGAGGAAATGAGGAATTATCTGCTGTTGAGACAATAGATCAATTATGAGGTACAGCACAGTAGCTGCAGAGCAGCATTCTTGTGCTCTGAGGGTACTGCCTCCTCTTTCTCATCAACCAAAGAGAACCCACAGTTATAAAGCTTAATTATCCTCCAGGAGCTCCAGCTTGCTGACTAATTAGCCTCTTGTTGAGACAATGCAGGAAAGGATATAATTCCAACTGTCCACTAAAACAGCATGGATCAGGCACAGCTCTGGCTCTTCCCCGTGTCTTCATCTCTCCTGTCCTACGATAGCCTTGATATAACCAGTTCTGGACAACCTAAAACCAGTCCTGAGCCTAAAGTAAACTAAACCCAGACATGGGAACTCGGGGGGGGGTAGAGATGAAGGGGAAGGAAGCAGAGTGTCTGAGGCAGTCTGCACAGCAGCTGGAGTGCTCCTGCTCCCACAGCAGTTGTGTGAATCCTGCTTTGCTCCTGCATACACTGCATGCACGGACACACTCGCAGGGCTCCCACAAATGGAGACTAAGCAGAGCTCGATGGTTCGGCCGCATGGCTGCACTTAGGAGCATGTCAACACCGAGATTTACAGTCAGAGTTATTTAAAAGTGTAAAAGTTCAAGTTTTTAGGAGCCAAGTTCTTGTCTAACAGACCACTGTAATCAAGTCACCCCAACCAAGAAAACAGGGTCTCACTGTGTGCAGTGAAGAACCACCAAAAAGGTCCAAAAGCCTCTGGCAGATAGATTCCCATCAGCTCCCATCATCCTGGTAAAGATGTTTGGTGTCTGGGCTGCTGAGCAATATGGAGCATGTTATTTATGAGTGAGCTTTTAGAGGAGTTTATGGCACAGCAAGTGCAAATACCCACTGTGGTTAATAAATGAGTGTCGATAATACTCGCAGTCAGCAAACACAGGAAGGGAAAATGTCAGACCACATCTGCTTTGTACAGAGACTGGAGACACCTGAGGTTTCCATCCATCTCAATGACTTCACTGTGCTGTTCTGGCTTTTGAGAATAGTTTCTTTGAGAATGCAGCACAATAATAGCTATTTTCAATATAGCAGAATCTCCCTTAAACTCCACCTCCCTGCCTTTCCTGCTGCTTCTCTGGAGTGTGCTGCTGAGAAGGTCTTTGGTCAGGAGCTCCTCAGGCCCCACAAAGTCACGGGAGCAGAAGAAAAATGGCAAATGCAGGCAGGTTCCTGGGCAAGTTAGTTCTGGGCACACATTCTACGTACTGCAGGGGAGGAATTCAGATCCCACAGCCGTGTTACACTCCATCTGGGGATGTAGGTCTTCTTCACTCATAGTCTGGTCCATGCTCAGGCAATTGAGTCCTAAGAGTTATCATCTGGCACACAAAAGATGACATCTGGTTTTCCTGAGGCCACGGGTCCTGCCTGACCATTTTAAAATCCCTCAGTGTAGCATAAACTGTAGATGTTTTTATCTATCCCTTCCATCACCCAGTTCAAATGGATCATTTACACCGGCGTGATGCTGAACTTTATTTCCTAAATCTAAAAAGTGCCTCGTAAAAACACAGTGATTAGACCTGTGCATATAAATGCTCCCCAAAAGCCAATTCAGCATGAGGTGGAGACTAATTACTGCTTTAACCATTGCATGGCTGCAGGTGTGCACGGGAAAGCGTCTTCCAGCAGGCCCTGAGGGAAGGCACCATTCACCACAGAGACGCTGCTGGAGGTCTCATTTCGGTCCCTGCATGAGGGATGCTAAGAGGCAGGTGAGCACAGAAAGGCTGAGAATGGAAAATGAAAGGGGCTGTAATTACAGAGGAGATGCTCAAAGCTTTACAAAGCTGTAAACACTCGGTCCACCAAAAAGCTTCTCCCAGGGCAGGGAGAGGAGCAAAGACAGCAGCACTGAACAGTGTCACGCCTGGACTGACCCCTGATTAAACTGATAAATGTAGGTACATGTTACCGGGACCTGAAAATAGGAAAACAACTCATTCACTCACAAATACTGACTGCATCAAAGGGTTACTGTAAGATGGAAGACAGGTCTGGAAGCAGGGAAACACAGCTCCCAAGGGCCAGCCAGAGAAGTGCCGTGCAGCTCCTGCTCACGCGGGCTGTCAGCAGCACGGGCTGCAGCTCTGTGACACCCCAAACGTGGAGCAGCGGGAAAGCCCAGCCCCGGCTGGCATCCAGCAAGGAGGACCTTGTGTGGATGGGATCTGGACAGGGCAGGGCTCTCACCACAGCCACCAGCAGCATTTTTAAGTAGGGTCCCAGACCAAATAAAGCGCAGGGCTTGGGAATACAGAACAGACACAGTAAAAGCAGCAGCTAGGATGAGTCCTGCCACATCAAACTGTGTGTAACTTCCACGCAGGGCTGAAGGATAATTAAAACTCTGTGTGTGTATCTGTATACACACCTCCCCCCTCCATGTGAAAGTTCAGTTCCTGCTGGGGAGAAGCCAAAAAATCAACTTCCCACATCCCACGCCGAGGTCTGTGTAGGCACTGATGAGAACAAGCCCTCCTCCTGCCCTACGAGCCAGCCAAACTACTTGAAAACCAAATCTGAATCGTTTGCAGGGATCCAAAATCCATCCCTCAAGACAAGGAAAAGATGCCACGATTGGGTTTTTGATTTACAGGCACCCTCACCTTGCCTGACCTGGGCTCCAGGTGCAGCTGCAGTGGGGCAGAGCTGGGGGGCACAGCTGCCACCTCAGCAGTGAAAGGGGAGATGCTCCCCTTTCCCGAGTGTGTCAAGCACCACTTGCATCTTGCTCAGCTGAAACACATTATTAAAAAAAAATATCTCCCCCTTCCGTCTTTAAAAGGGGCTGTGCCATGTACATGCTGTTGCAGCACACCACAGAAAGACAAGTCTAGGAGCAGACAAAGGCTGATGCTGAAATAATTTTTAAATTCAGGCTTGAATCAGCCTGGTGTCTAAGATCCTTATTTTAAGAGTGTAAAATGGGGGATTGTTCCTTTTTCTTTTCTTCATAGAGTCAGAAGGGGAGGATAGGAGAGGAGGTTTTTCTGTGTTCAATGGACAAGCTTTCAGGATAATTTTTTCTGTTCCTCTGCTTTCTACCATAGACACAAAAACACTCGGCAATCTCGCTCCCTTCAGTTCACCCTTCTGGAAATGGATTTAGAGCACACAAAGCTGCTCTTACTTCAAGGGAACTTCTTCCATCGCAGCCGGGAGAGCTAAGAGGAAAGTGGGGAGAGAGCGCAGCCCATCTCTGCACATGAAGTACACGGAGACAAGAGAACAAAACCCAAAACCAGGAGGCCTACAAGGAAACTGGAGAGAGACTCCTCCTCAGGTGCTGTAGTAATAGGACAAGGAGTAATGGGTACAAATTGAAAGAGGGGAAATTTAGGCTCGGTAATCTGAAGAAACTCTTTACAAATGAGGGTGGTGAGACACTAGAGCGGGTTGCCCAAGGGAGGCTGTGTCCCAACTCTGAAAGCGTCCCAAGCCAGGTTGGTCAGGGCTTGGAAGAACCTGGTCACCTGGAGGTGTCCTGCCCACGGCATAGGGGCTGCGATACGTAATCTTTAAGGTGCATTCCACCACCTCAACCTTCTCGGGCTGCAAACGCGGTGCGTCGCGCTGTGCCCAGTCACAGCTGGGGCAGAGATGCGCTGCCGAGCCCCTGCGCGGGGCGGGGGACAGGGACCCGCGGGCACACAGAGCACCGCCGCAGGATGCTCTGCGCCCGTACAACCACGGCGCTGCCCGGCACAGCCCCACAGCCCCGGCCCCTCCCGGCTCTCACCTCCCCTGCGCGGCGGCGGGGTGCCCGGCGGGGCCCGGCCATCAGCACCCCATGGCGGGGCGGCGGCGCCGGGGCTCCTCCGCGGCGCTTCAGCACCGTGCGGGGCCCATGCCCGCGGCGGCCGGCGGGCTCCTCATGTCGCCATGACGGGAGCGGGAAGGGTGAGGGGGGATCTGTGCGGGCGGGGGAGGGTTAGGCGGGCCGCCGCCGCGCGGGAGGGAGGGAGGGAGGGGGGGTTAAATTAAAATAAAATAAAATAAAAATGAAAAGGGAGGGGAGGGGGAGCGAGAGGCAGCCCGCAGCCAGCCGCTTCCCGGGGGGTTCGGGGAGGGGAAGGGGGGGAGGGAGGAAGAAGCGCCGGCGAGGCGGCGCGAGCGCCCCTCAGCGCGGAGCCGCAGCACCGCCGGCGGCGGACAAAGCCCCGCGCCGGGGATCTGCGAGGCCGCCGGCGGCTGGGGGCGGCTCCCCCTTCCCCGTTCTCCCCTCCCGGTTCTCCCCTCCCTGTTCTCCACCGGCCCGGTGGCTGCGAGGAGGAGCGGGAGGGCGGGGGGCGGGGGGAGAGCGGGGACTCTTTTCCCTGGCGGAAGCATCGCGCGGCTCGAGCTGCGGCGCCTGCGCGGCTCCGTGCGGTCGCTGGCAGAGGCGGGGGGGCTCCGGGCAGGGGCGGGGGACGGTGGGCAAAGTGGCGTTTGAAACACTGGCGAAGCGACGGCAAAAGGTGTTTATTTGTAAGTTAACTGTAAGTTAATTGCGAGTGAGACCTCGAGTTGTGCCGATCCTCGGCCAAAGTGTCGTGGTCTCGCCTGTTCCTTGCGCATCCCGTGTCTCCCAGCCTGTGTGTGCTGGAACGGAGCTCCCTGTGTTATCCCTGGTGATCCCTTATTTACTGCGCTGCAAAATGTAAACAGGGATTTGCCCTGGACTTCATTTACTTCCTTAGGCCTTCCCCGGCACTGAGGCCTGCAGCACTGTCCTTTTCCTTGTTTCCAGGCTGTGTCTGGCATTCCCACTGACAGCACAAGATGCCTCAAGTGCTAGGGAAGCTGAGCTGTTGTCTCACAGCTCCGTTTATTCCCCGAGAACTGGACAAGCTTTTGAGCGTTTACATCCTTTTGTAACCTAGGTATTTGTTTTAAATGGGTTTGTGGCTGTGTTACAATACTGTACAGCAAAGACCAGGAAAAGAATAAATACTCGGCATGCAAATCCTGGCACGGTGATGAGTGTCAGAATCTTGCTGCACCACCAGAGGTTGAAATGAAGAGATAAAAGCAAGAAGTTCAGAGCAAAGGCAAATTGTTTTCTTTAAACTCCTTCCAGAATCTCTATTTATTGGCTGTTCAGACAGCACACAAAGGAGGATTTCCTCCAGAGATAATAAGCACAGTGACATAAATCACCGAGAGAGAACACAATTTTTTTTTCTATTCATTTTCCAGCAAATTAACTCTGAAGCAGTTCGCTAAAAATTCATCCATCTCAAGCTTTTCTTTAACCCTTTCCCTAGTAACATATAAGACTGAAATAAAAGGCTATTTTTGCTGCAGCAGCTTCCCTATGCTCAGGGTGAATGAACTGTTTTTCAAATCCAAGCCTGTCATGTGCTGCTCCCTTTCATTTTTATTAATTTTTATCTTGAAACAGAATATGACTTCTAGAAGGCGTAGAGAAGGGCAAGTCCTGGTGGAATTTTATCTGGCTTTCCCAATTCTATTCTAATTCTTTTGGGACTCGTTGCCTAAGAGTCAGTGTTTAAGAAGTCTGTGGCAGTTTTCCCAAATCCCAGTGGTAGTTTGTGTCAGTGACCACAACCAAGGGATTTAGTGGCACTGCTGGGAAGGAGATGGAGCATGAACTCCACGTGTTTGGGCCTCTTTTGCAGGGAGAGATGCAAAGAGGCAAAAGGGCTTCGTGCTGACAAGAAAGGCAAGGGTTAGATGGGATTTTAGAGGAAATCCTTCCCTGTGAGGCTGCGGAGGCCCTGTCACAGGTTACCCAGAGAAGCTGTGGCTGCTTCTGGATCCCTGCAAGTGTCCAAGGCCAGGTTGGACAGGGCTTGGAACAGCCTGGGATAGGATTGGCAGGGGGTAGGACTGGAATGATCTTTAAGGTCCCTGCCAAGCAGGGATGCAAAGGTTACTGGTAATTTTCATACCCACCCAACTTAGGTGCACTCAAAGTTCAGCTCGGGGAGTTCAAATCTACGTGCACACAGCAGCCTCAGTGCAAAGGGAAACTCACCATTGTGTCAGGCAGGTTGTGAGGCTGCATTAAAATAGTTTATGAATCATTTGAATATCCCAAGGGGCTGCAAACATGCAAGCTTATAAAAATAAATTGCAAAAAAATAAAAATAAAAATAACAGCTCAACTGTTTGGGTTCCCTCTGTGGCAGAACAAGTCCAGCAACCCCTGTAGTTACCACTGTGTTTGTGCTTTGACTCCAGCCATTACATAATTTAACAATATTTATTGCTAACCTGTGATCCTTCAAGTAGCAAGCATGCCTTTGATTAGCCCAGAGGAGACAATATTGATGTTGGTTTAAAAAACAAAACCTTAAAAAGAAATAAGTAAGGGACACAGACTCTGACGGCTTCTTGATTTTCCAGAAGCTGAAATGAAAGTTAAACTCCATTTTCTCTGTGAGAGGGACAGTTTGCAAATGTGCAGTGTTGGGGAAAGCAGCAGGAGGAAACAAGGAGAACCCTACAAACATGGTTTATGGTGAAATTGCCTGACAAGGCTTTGCTCAGCTTCCAGGGAGTAAGCGCTTGTCAAGGAAAAATTACCAGCACAAAGGAACTCACCCAGAGGAATGAAACAGGTTTAAGCACTGAACTGTCTCGTCTCTGTGAAAACCAAATTATACAAAAGCACTAGTAGTTTTTGGAAAACCTTCACCTTTTATTTGTGCGATGAATCAATCTATGGAATGCTGATTTTCCGACTAAGTTGCGTGGAAATCAGTATATACAAATTATTAGGCTGTTCCACCTTATGAGTACATCAGCTGTGCTTGTTCCTACAGGCAATAATTAGCTGCCCTTTGGGGAAAAAAAAATTTAAACCCCCCCCCCCCCCAAAACTGGTATTCCTGAAGAATGTGGCACAGGAAAAAAGGAAACTAGATGCAGTCTCCTTCATTTTTGGGAGCTTAAAGGTAGCTTTGCATGCAGCTGTTAAAGAAGGCTGTTGATCTTAGGAAGCACCATCAGTGGAATGACAGGAGTGTCAGCTCGAGTGGAGCATCTCCACGGCCTCTCAGGACTTTGTGTAGCTGTTGCCACCCTGCTCTTCCTACCAGCAGGAATTTAAATTATTTACTAGGAAAACAAGCCCTTCTCTGAGCTGCACAAGATTTTCTTCCTATCTGTTTCCAGCATGGAGCTCCTCTAAGCACCAGGACACAGTTCTGCTTTCATCCAGAACAGTGAAATACCTGCTCACATTTAGCAAATGAAGCACCTCTTTCACCTCACTCAGTGATTAATTCTGAGAGGGGAACTGCAGACACTAAATTAACCTTTTTACCTGATTTAGTTTTACTAAATAATCAGCCCCATAATGTAATTTTCTCAACCAGAGCTGCTGTTTCCTGCCGTTTGCTTTGCTCTTTGGAACGTGTTCCGTTCCAATTCTATTTCATTCAACTCGGTGACAGTAATATCTTCAGACTGTCCCCTTCACCCTGGGGGTCCCACCAGTAAATCTGTCATTCTTCCCAGAAAATAGGTTATTAATTGGAAACACGTGTCAGAACGTGCAAGAACACCAACAGCGACACGAATGTGCCTCCTCCTTAGCAGCATTCCCAGTTTTACCTTCTCAGTGTTGGCAGAGGGGTGTCATGGAATACAGCTTTTCTTCCATTTTTCCCTTCCAAAGCATAAAAATTCCTTGATATTTCTCAGTTTTTAAGAGGCAGTTCTTGTTAATTTCCTGGCTGTGGCTACACTTTTCTGTAGAGATCAATATTTATAACTGGATGTTTTGTGTCCTGGGGAGTTGATATCAGCACTGTAGGAGTTTATAACCTTACGAAAAGAATAGTGTTGCTGTGATGGTCGTAGATGTGCCTTTCCCAATGGATAATTGGCACTTCTCTGTGTGGATTAGGATCACGTTGGCTGCCGGTGCATCTGAGAAGGTCTGTCTGAGTTATTTCTTCTGGCAAGTGGCAAGAGTGTGTGAGTGAAACGTGCCTGGATGCGGAATATGGAGACAGAACTATGCTGGAAATGTTCCTGCAGCTGTTCCTTGGGAAACATCTGTGGGGCTGGGCGTGGAGATCTGTGCATCTCTGTTCATCCCTCACAGAACAGTTTGTCTCGTGAAACAGGAGTGTGAATTACGGGGGAATAAGAGCAGCCCATTATGCCCCAGTGGAGTGAAATGGCTAAAGGTTGTCCTTTGGAAAGCAAGGGGGAAATGGAATATTCCTTACTGGCACAAGGATAAGGTCAGCAGACTCCACAAGACTTCCAGAATTCCAGCTGCCTGTTATTTCAGTAGGAACAACTGATCCACCGGACTGAAATTTTTCACATTTGCAGTTGGAAAAATCCTTCCATCTGTGATAGTCTGTGTTTGTATTGGCTGATAAAGAGAATTATATACCGGCTGATGCCATCTCATAATTAGTGATTATCCCTGTACAAAGTATAGAAGACATTGTCCCAAGATCTCAATTTTAGTAATAGACACACAAGAATTTAAGACAGCCTGGGAAAGGAGAGAAAGGAGTATTCTGTGAGATAATTAAGGGCTTCCCATCTTTTATGGAAAAGGGAAGTGTTAAATTGGAAAATAAGTGTGAATTCATAAAATAAATTTACAATATACAGTCCTTAGAGCTGAATGCTTCCTAGCAAATGATTTTACTCAGCAGTTGCCTAGTTCTACAGGCAGGAAGGTGACTGCCTTTATTTTTTTTCTTTGGTTTAACTTTTAATGACTAATTTAAATTCCATTTATGCAGAATCCCTGTGATTTTGAAAACGCCTCCTGAAATTATGCAGAACCACCTTTCTAAAAAAAAAAAAACCAACAAAACTTTCCAAAGCCTTAAGTACAACACTGCCTAGAATTATCCTGTCAATTAAATAAAAGAACCCACTTAAAGTAAGTGACAAAAATATACAGTGAATTAAATGCACCTTCCAGTAATAAATGGTTATTAATGGAGGCCTCTGAGCCAACTGCTGGTTCTGTGGTCATGCTTGGACAAGCAGGAGGCTATTGAAACACATAGCTGCCTTTCAGACAATTTAACCTGCACTGAAGGCAGAGCATTGCCATTTGATGGCATTCCCTGGGCTCCTGAAAGGTTCCCTGGAAGGTTCCCAGTGGGAGCAGGACTGGGGCTGCACCTCCAGCTGCTGTTCAGGTGCTGCCTGCAGAAAGTGGGTATGTGCATCAGGAAATCGTATTTTATTAGGCCTGGAGATGCAGTGTAGATTTCTGACAGTAGCTGGAGTGGGAGCCAGCCAGGACTAAGACAAAGGGTGGGACCTGCATCCACCCCCTACAGAAATCATGAATAATTGTAGTCACTGGGCAAGTTCTGAGTGTGTCACAGATTTGGAGTATCTCCTGCTTCCTTCCTGTTTCTCAGTGACCATAGAGTGAAGTTTGAACAAGGTGGGGCAGCTACAGCCCATGAGCAACAAAACTGCAGGTGGTGTTGCTGTGGCCCTGGTGAGGTCACCAGGAGTGCCTTCCTTTGTGCTGCCTTTACGTGAGGGTTTGCACTGGGGGCAAGGCTCCTCCTTCCTCTTCTCATGCCAGAGCCATTTCCAAACCCTCCAAAACGAGATGTGATGATCCTAAAAAAACAGGTTGCACTGGACTTGTGCTGTGTTTGCTCCTGAGCGCTTTCTGGATGTTTCCAGCTCTGTGTGGAGAGAGGCCTCCATGACAACTCAGGCAGAGCATCAGATTCAGCACAGAGCCAGCTCACTCTGCAGCCTTTTCCTCCTGCTCTGCTGGTGTCAGGGATCATGGAATTCTCTGGTTCCCAACACAGCATACATGGGCTTGCTCAGAGCCATGAAATAATAGGCAGGGGCCTGTCCCTGGTGTTATTTCTGGAACAGAATCCTTTTGTGTCAGTGAAAATTCTCAGTGAAGGCTTGGAATTTCCTTCAAGAATCAGGGTTTTAGCACTGCCTGCAATTTAGTTTTTTAGCTGTGCTTTACAAGTTTTATGCGAGCTACTGGGAATTTTCTAAGAAAGAAACTGTTTCCCAATAGATCTTTGGACTTCTCTCTTATAGGAAACTCATCTTGGGAGTCTTGTCCCAGGACTGTTGTGCAGGGGTTCTTATATAAATAAAATAGCTGTTATTTTCAGTAAGCAAAGTATGTGCTATCAGTACATGGCAGATTTATTTAAATTATAGCAGCAATTCTGTCCTAAACTTACTAAGTTTCCATTGGGTTTTGTCACCTCAAAATCTTTTCTGCTCTTGAGTTTTCCTAAGCAAGTATGCTGGGCTTCTCTTTTCTGCCCCCTTCCTTTCCTTATTCCAGCAGCTGCTTGGAACTCAGGGTGTGGTCTTTGGGAGAGGCACTGTCACTGCTCCTCTCTGGGTTTGTCCAGTGAATCTCTACCCTAACACCAACCTCCGTTTAATCTCTTATCAGGATGCCTTGCTCTGCTTTGGTCTCATAGGCAGCAAGCGATAAAGCTGAATAAATTAATTTATTTATGAATGTTGTACTCGATTTCCAGGTGAGAGGTGTGGAATTACACTCCTCTGGGCAGGCAGGAGCTGGACCAGAGGGAACATCGCTCCCATGACTACTAGAGGATCAAATGCCACTTTCCCTCAGGGGCTGCTGTCTGGGGAACAAGGTTTAAACTCTGACAGATTTATGAATCATTTCATCTCCTAGACTTGTTCCTTCCCAAAGGGCCTGGTGAGGGGAAGCCCATGCCAAGGTTTTGATTGCTTTTATCCCCGAGGCATTGATCCCATTGCTCTTGAAGCAACAGAATCTGTAAATAGTTTCTCAGTTTGTGTACACATGGAGCCTTTATAGGTGTTTTCTAATATGTGTATTTTGTATAAAAACACCACTCTGAGACTTCTGCCTTCCAGGTGTCAGCACTGCTGCTGTCCTCCATACCAGAATAATGGGGTATGGAGCATTATAAGGGGCACTTGGATTAATTAGGGGAGCTCTTTGCATAAGTGGCTCAAGCAGCTGCTGTTCCAAGTGACCCCTGTTTTTCCTCCTGTGGGTGTCCAGAGCGGGCAGACAATGCCTGTGTCTGGAGAGTTAATTACTCTGTGTCCCTTAATCACCACAGTTTGTAATCCTGTGTGGAAATCCACATGCCACAGGGCCCAATCAACACCTCTGCATCACCCCCTGCCAGTCAATACACAGCTCTTAGCCATCCAGAACCATTCCTGAGGCGCTGCTTTGGGCCATACTGGAAGATAGCTTAGCAAGGTTGGTCACAATAATCCCTGTTTGAAAGGATGTGCATCTTTGGGCTCCCAAAGAATGTCAGGAAGGAATTGCTGCTCTGTAAAGCACGTTACAAGAAGAGGTAAATTGTGTTTCCTCAGAACGCTGGAAACACTTCTCATTCTCTCCCCCACATTCTCACTTCCCCGAATCCCAAATAAATGCCACATTGAAAGAAAATTATTCCCTGCATAAGGGAAAAAATAGAAAACAACAATGGATTTTGTTCGCTGACCTCAACATGACTCCTCCTTTGCCCACAACACTCCATTGTTCTGCTAGGTCCAGACAGCACAGGGAGCAGACTCATGTTCCCTGTTCTTAATTCCAAAGCTGCAGTCCATCACTTATATTAAGGGTCCTTGGGGTTTGGTGTTTTGTTTTTTTTTGGTTTTTTTTTCTCCTTGATCCTACTGAGCTGTTTTCAACAAGGGAGGAACAAAGATGAGACAGGAATCCCTCTCTCCTAACCTGGGAAATGAGCCATGCTCTGATAAGAGATTCCCCCCTTAGGCTACATGAGATGTGAGGGATAATTTTTCAGAGTGTTCTATTAGGTTTAAATTAGTAAAGGGAAAGGAATGTATGTGTTCAAGCAGGTATCTGAACTGATACTTTTGGAGCTGTCATGCTCTGTGCTTACAAAATGAACCCCTTTTGTTGTTTTAGGTAAACTGGAACGTGTGTGTTCTACAGGAGGAAGAACATCCCTACTCCATCTCTGTGATAGTACAATACACTTTGGAATGTGGGGAAGAAAAGAAGGGAGCGACTGCGAAGGGGATTTGAATACCAGAGGCTGGAGCTGAGAGACTCATCCCGTAAACATTACCTGAACGATGTCACTGCAGATGTCATCCTCCAGATGATGCTTTATTTTGTTTTATGTGGTCCTGAGGACTCCATTAAGCTGAGAAGCCCTTTGATACAGCCTTTGACTTGGGGGGTTCATCCACCACCTCCTTCCTGACCCTTTGGACCTTCGATTCATTCCACAGGGAGGGAAATTTGGAAGTGCACATCCCAAAACCACTGCAACACTGAGCTGCACAGAAATCTCAGTCTGAAGCAGGACATGGAGGCGTTTTAAATCCAAACGGGTTTTTGGAACCCTCAAGGAACAGCATGTGAGGACAGATATACACAGAGAATTTGACCCGCGGGGGCTGAGCATCCTCAGGATGCTCCAGTCAGGTTAGCGTTCATCTTTATCCTGTATCGGGACACGGGAGGGCTGTGCAACAGGCGGTGTGGGCACGGGAGGGCTGAGAGACGGGCAGTGTGGGACACGGGAGGGCTGAGGGACGGGCAGTGTGGGACACGGGAGGGCTGAGGGACGAGCGGTGTGGGGACAGGGGGGCGCCGAGGGACTGAGGGTCAGCGCCGCCACCCCCCCACCATCGCCTCAGGGCGCGCGCGCGCGGGCTCGTCACGGTTGCCAGGGCTCGGAGCACTGGGCGGGGCGGGGGCAGAACTCGCCTGGCCAATCAGAACAGACCCTGCCTCGGTCGGCGGCCAATCGCCGCCGGTAAACAACACGCCCCCCCCCCCCCGCTCGAGGCGGGAAGGGGGCGGGGAGAGCGCCACAGCCGGCCAATCAGCGGCCGGGAAACGCGGGCCAATCCGAGCGCGGGAGGGTTTGGGCGGTCTTTTCAAAACGGATGAGGCGCCGCTGGCGTCCCTTTAAAGGCGTGATGCGTCCCGCGCCGTGTCCCTCCGCGCGGCCGCCCCGCCCCGCCGCGGCAGCGCGCTGCCGCCCCGCTCCCCGCTGAGCTGGAGCTCCGCGGGCCGGCCGCGCCCTGCCCGGCCCTCGGAGACCGCTCGGCGCACCGTCGGGTCGCGTGAGTGGGGGGCGGACTATTTGACTTCCGTGCGCCGCCTCACCGGCGGGGATCGCTCCGCGCGGGACAACAGAAGCCGTGGGCGGGGACGCGGCGCCGCCATCTTGGAGCGGGGCCGGGGCGGAGGGGGAGCGGCTGGGGATGGTGCCGTGGTAGTGCCGTGGCTCCCCGCGGGGGTCCAGGCCGCCCTGCCTGGATGCGGGGTCAGCGGCCGAGCCCACCCCCGTCCGCGCGGTGACGGGAGCCGGGCTCGCCTCCCCCTCCCCGAGCGGTGAGGGCCGCGGGGGGGGCCCGGTGTCCCCTCGGCCCCGGCCTGCGGGGCCCCTTTGTTTCCCTGCTGCGGAGGGGAAGGAGGAGAAGGGAAGGGAAGATGGGCAGCGAGGCGCTGTGGCTTTTCAAGCAGCTGAACCTCCATCTGGAGCTGGAGGGGCGGTTCCAGCCCCGAGAGAAGGGACTCAGCCTCATCGAGAGCGCCGCCGAGGTGGGTGAGGGCGTCGGGGGGTTCCTCAGGGCAGAAAGAAAATTTCAGAAATTTAAGAGAAAATTCCGGCTAATGGAATTTAATGTGCGTTTACTGAGGAAAGTTAATTGTTCTCTCTGTGTGCGCCGCTTGCCTTTTGTTTTAATTCTGTATTGGTCTGTAGATATTAACGTTACCTTATCCTGCTGTGATCTACAGGGCAAGCAAAATATCTTGTCGTTTAGTCTTTATTGTTTAAACCTAGAGCACAGGAGCCAGAGGTTGTGTATTGTTTCTGTCAGGGAAGCTTCCTGCCGCTGCTGGCGAGGTGGGATTTAACAAACAAGGGAAGCGCCGGCTTTTCATTGGCGCAGTCTGGGGAAATGAACCCAGAACCGCTCAGTGCTGAGCAGCAAAATGTAAATAGACCATAAACATCTCCACGTTAACGACCAAAGTTCCTTACCGAGTTCGGGGCAGGCTTATTATGTGCCTTCGGGTGCTTGTGAGTTCTTTGGGAAGAGCCTTAATATTTAACAAAAAAAAAATTCCTGAGATAAGTCTGCTTGTTCGTTGTGAAAGCAGAGCTGTTGCTTAAATATTGACATGCAAGGCAGAGAGCTGTGTGGTCATTTCTAAGGTCAGGAGTCACTGTGTGTGCCTGCAGTTGGTAACTTAAGTAAGTCTTAAATGTGTCTTAAAAGAAGCAAGGGGAGAGTAGGAAATGCGGTTGTGCTGGCTTTTGCACCAGTGAGACTCAGGACCTGGCTGTAATCCCTGAACCGTGGGTGTGATTTGAGTCCTAAGTGTCAGAATTTATTTTCTTTTCAATTCAAGTGAAATAAAGTATTTAAATAAAAAACTGTTTCTGTTTGATCTAAATAAAAGACGATTTAACGAGTAAGACACGGCGATTGCTGCTGCCGCAGATTAATTCTGACTTTGCCTCTTCTGCCGTAGAATGAAAACACTCTGTGTCCAAGACAAAGAAATGCCAAGGTGGAAGATCTTTGGAGTCTGACCAACTTCTTTGGATTTGCAACTGAAACGTTTGTTTTGGCTGTCAACATTCTGGACAGATTCTTGGCTCTTATGAAGGTATAAGTGTGGCTGTTGATTCAGCAGCAGCTCTGAGGTCTCCTTTGTGAACCTGGAGTTGAGTGCAGTTCCTTTTACCTCTAAAGACAAGTAGCAGCTTGATTTACTTCCTCTCATAAATCTGTAACCATCACCATGTAGATGTCGGAGAAAGAGGAATTAAGGGAAACAAACCAATAAGCGTTAGAGGCTGTCTCTGGGTACTCTGCTAAGGCTTAGCTTAGTCTTGGGACGGACACCAAGTGATCATTTCCTGGTTGTTTTTATCGTGTTTGTGCTGCTTTAAGGCAGGAAGCTTGGACCAAAACCAACTCCTCATTATTAGATGAGCAGAAAAAACGAGGTTGCATCAGTTCTCTGGTCTGACTGGCCTTGAAGTGGCACAAAACGTACAATGGTAGAGGGGAGAGAAGAGCAGGGGCAGGAACAAGCTATGGAGGGATGGGGCTGCCCAGAACAGGCTCAGACTGGATTTGCGTGGGCTGTGAGTGAGCACTGCTGCTCGGAGGAGCAGGGAATTGCAGTTCCCACCACGACTTATTTGTGTCCTGGTGGGGAACAGCCTGAGGAGAGGCTGCTCAGCTGTGGGACTTCACTTCCTCAGCCCCAGCGGCTCGGTGCTGCCTTGTGGGCTCTGCCAGCTGGGTTTGCTCCAGCTGAAGTGCTTGTGGCTGGGGGAGGTGTAGGAGCTGGCCGACAGCAGGTTAGGTGGAGATCAGCAAGTCTTAGAGCTGTGGGTGTTCCAAACACGTGTTGCTGGGGGAGGATGCATTCATGGTGCTTGCTCTGGTTTTTAGGTGAAACCGAAGCATTTGTCTTGCATTGGAGTTTGCTGCATCCAGCTGGCCGCCCGTGTCGTGGAGGAGGAATGCAATATCCCATCTGCTCACGAGATCATCCGGATCAGCCAATGTAAATGCACTGTGTCCGACCTGAAACGGATGGAAAAGATAATTTCAGAAAAGTTGCACTTTGAATTTAAAGCTACTACTGCCTTAACCTTCTTGCACTTGTACCATAATATTTTACTCTGTCATACCTCAGAAAGGTGAGTTGGTGGTGTTCGCTGAGCTCTTTTTAATCCCCTCTGAAGTGATTGCAGCCTTGGCTGTCGAGGAGGCAGCTCCTCAGTTTTTGCTTCCTGGCAATGCTTGTTCATGCAGACCTTTCTTCTCTTGGATGTCTCACAGGAAAGAAGTATTGAATCTGGACAAGTTGGAAGCACAGCTAAAGGCTTGCAACTGCCGTCTAGTCTTCTCAAAAGCAAAAGTGAGTAGAAGCAGTTGTTTGTAGCTGCTGACTAGGTTTGTGATGGCTGTGGTGCTGAGTGGTGTTTTTTTGGTCCTTTCAGCCATCTGTCCTGGCCTTGTGCCTTCTCACTCTGGAAGTTCAGATGCTGAAATCTGTTGAGCTATTGGAGATCCTTCTGCGTGTTCAAAAGCATTCAAAGGTGTGTATTTTCACTGGGTTGGTTTTCCAGTGGTTTGGATTGGTGCTGTTAATGATGGCTGATGTTACATTTAGGGGTCCCTTAAATGCATCCCTAAATGTGTCCTTACAGGTTCTGTTTGGCTGAAAGAAGCAGTTTAAAAATAAGCTTAAATGTATAAAATCAGAGAAACTGCTGACCCAGTGTGTATACAATCAATGCATGCTTTAACAGGCAGCTGATTGAACTTGTACAGCTCTGGCTGTGTGCTCTGCAGAAACTTCCAGTCTGTTCTGGGACTGCTGGGCTGGTTATTCCTTTTGTCTGAATAATTAAACCGGAGGGAATGGCTGGAGCTGTGTCAGAGGAGGGTTAGGCTGGGTATCAGGAAAAGGTTCTTCCCCCAGATGGAGGTCAGGCACTGAACAGACTCCCCAGGGAATGAAGTCAACAAGAGCCTGGCACAGCTCAAGGAGCATTTGGACAATGCCCTTGGGTACAGGGTGAAATGGGTTGAATTGTCCTATGCAGGGGCAGGAGTTGAACTCCATGATGTTTGGATGCTTGTGGATCCCTTCCAGCTCAGGATATCCTATGAACTAAAATAGGATTCATAGCCTCTAGCTGCACGCTGCCTCCATTCATGGCCTAAAGCAGCTTGTTGCTCTTACAGTCAGATTGAATGACCTCAGTTTCTTAAGGAATGGAAGTAGTTCCTTAAAGTACGGTATTATTCTATTTGAAAATGGTGGTTTAAACTTTTTCTTCTGTTTTAAAGCAGTTTAAAAAACTTCACTTCCATTTGAAAATGGAATTTTAAAAAAGTTTTATTCCATTTTAAAATAGAATAACCTTTGGTTTTTTTCTCCTTTGGAAGTGATAAAAAAAATGGTAACAAGGACTGACAGGCAAACTGACAACCTAACTCCACAGGGACTTGTCCGGAGGGTGTGTAGGAGTTGGTATTTCACCTTTAAAAGCAACTTTGACAAAGGTATCATAGTTATGACTCACTTCTGTCTTGTCCTGATGTTTTTTCCAGGTCTTTCCCAAGAAAGTAAAATGGAGAGAGGAGTTACGCTTAGGGCCTGTGTGTTAACGGACTAACTTCTGGGGTTTTTGGTGTTTTTTTTTTCAGATAAGTGATAGTGACCTACTTTACTGGAGGGAACTGGTCTCTAAATGCCTGGCAGATTATTCTTCTCCTGAATGCTGCAAGCCTGATCACAAAAAACTAGTTTGGATTGTTTCGAGGCGTACAGCCCAAAACCTACAAAACAGTTACTACAGTGTTCCCGAGTTGCCAACGATCCCAGAGGGTGGATGTTTCAATGGAAGTGAGAGGTTGGTAGCACTCAGCTGCTTAATTTGTTGGGAAGTCTCCTTTTCCTCTAGTGGTCATGGCAACTCTGTATAACTATGGCTTAGTTGCTGCCACTTGGGGGAAAAGTGCTAGCTCTGAGAATATTGCTGGGCTTGGAATATGCCTTCAGCACATGGAGAGAAGGGGGAACTGTCACTGTGGTGTTCAGAGGTACTTGGCTGGGTAAGGGGAAGCACTGTTGGTTTTAAGGAAGGCTTGCAAAGGTTTTCAGTCTCCTGAAGGAATCTATGCTTGCTGTCTGGAAAACTGGCTTCTTGATCGCTAGGATGTTGTTGGCATCAGGAGAATTGTGCCTTGTTAGGATTTCAGCTTAAGGAGCGTGAGGCTGAGGAGCATTTAGATGCGGGATGTTGCTTCTAGCAGCAGAAGAGAGTGTGTGAGAAACCCCAGGATTGAGGAGTACTTTGCCACTTTGAAAGGGTTGTGCTTTGCTAAAATTACCTTTCCCACTGTTCCTTCTAGTGAAGACTCCTGTGAAGACATGAGCAGCGGGGAAGAAAGCCTTAGCAGTTCTCCTCCGAGTGATCTGGAAGGCACCTTCTTCTTTGAACTCAAACCTAAACCCAAGTGGCAAACTCTCAGCTGTCGGTCTTAGCACTGAGTCTGGATTGTATTAGGCTGAAGTTTTGAATGCACCATAGAGTTTTTTGGCAATAATAAATGAGATGGTTATCTGTAAACTGTATTAAGGCAAAACTTGCTGTGGTATATCAATGCTTTGGATGCCTGCCTTGGTTTTTTTGTTGTTGTAATTTTAAGGAATAAAAGAAAAATTCTTTCAGGTCCCCAGATCAGCAAAAAAAAAAAAAAAAAGAAAAAAAAAAAGTTGTTGTACAGTTCTGTTGTCAACAGCTATGAATGTAGTTCTGCACCTGGTGGTCCAAAACCCTCAGCAGCTCAACACCTGAGTTGATGTCAGGGTCTTGCCTGAGAAGCATGGAGCAAGAGTGAGCAGCTTTCCTGAGACTTAAATGGGAAGCACTTGGTTAATGGAAGAAGCTTGCTCCATGGGTTCAGTCAAGCAAGGGAGAGAAGCCCAAGAGGAGCTGTGCAGTTGTTGTCCTGGGATGTTCTCAGGATTCCACATGACAGAATCCCAAGCTTGGCTTGATTTCAGTGCTGACCCTGCTTGGAGCAGGAGTTGGGACTGCAGTCCCTCTCGAGGGCACCTCCACTCCTTAGTGTTCTGGGATTAGCTCCAAGTGGCTGGGTGGGTTACATGGAGCATGTATGTGTGTATATAGTGCCAGGCTGGAATGATTTACTCTCCAAAGGGCCCAACACTGAAACTGCTTTTCCTTTTCAGCAGGGTCTTGAGTTGTGTACTCCAAGTAGCAATTTTTGAAGCTTGGCTTTTATAAACTTCAGGGATTCCTATTTCACACCAGGAGTATGGGTGGTAAGCAGGAGGTTTATAGTCAATATAGTTTTCACTTTGAGATAGTATAAATTGTGTGACCAGGAGTAATTCCATGTTTTCTTTAGTACAGATGTTTTTACACTGAAATTCATATTGTATACTTCAGTGTGTTTCAAATCTTAACGTGTCAATCCATGCTATTAGCTTAGACTTCTTAACTTGGTAAACCTTGCTAAGTCTACATTCCTTTGAATATTTAACCCTTGTAGTGTTTTTCAGTATATTCATGTTATTGATTGAGTCATAATCAGACTTGTTTGCATGCTGATGTAAAGCAGTTAGTGCAGGAGAGGTTGAAATTACGCAGTAAAATATCAGGTAAATGTGATGGTGAAGTAGTTAATGTAATGGTTTTTCTTCTGAACTTTGTTATCAAAGCACAAATTCCAGTCTAATTGTGTTTCTCCCTGGTGAGGACATGGCTAAAGGAGACTAAAGTAGCTCAGAGTAACGGTGTGAGGTGTGGTGGTGCCAAAGTAGAAATGAAGGAGCAAACAAGCTAAAAGCTTGTTTGGTAGGTGCCAGCGTTGCTTTAGAAAGGTAAGAGTGATGCTGTAAGTCCATAACTGTTATGTGGTTTCAGTTTTCTAAAAACACACAAAAGTTTACAAAAAGTGTATATGAAAATGTAAATTAAAAAAAAATGTACAGAAAAAAATTTAAAAAAATGAGCAGAAAATACTGTATTTTTTTACATTGTATGTAACTTTTTGTAGGTCTGTGGCATGTAGATAGTTATTTATTGTGTACTCTGTATGATACAAATACTGTACCTCTGAAGACTTCTTGCTGCAAGTCTCTGCTCACTTCAGGAGTGCTTGGGTAAGGAACCTACTGAGTCTTGTTTCAATTGAGAACAAAAATAAACCAAGTGCTGTATTTGTTACCTGCTGTGAGTGGCAGTCGGTTCCTTGAAGCTTTTGGCTTCCTTTTTTCTTTTGTGCTGTGCAAGGTGTGTGATCCCACAGCTGGGTTCCAGCTTTCCCAGGAGTTGTGGCAAGAAAAAGGGGAGACTGCACAGTACTGGATGGGAATTTCACCTCAGCTTTGCTCCTGCTAGTGTGAGAAGCTGGGGTGGGGTATCCTGTGCTCGTTGTGAGCAATGTGCTTGGCATGTTTGCACATCCAGAGCTCCTGCTAGGGGTTAAGGGTCGTTCCAGCTGGATTCCTCTGAGTTCTGCAGGAATTATCCTTGCTGCTGTTGTTGGTGGTGAAACCTGGCCTCAGGACATGCCTGCGTCTTGTCAGTCCGGAACACCTGAGGGAACTCATCAAAGGCACACTGGAGCTGTGTCCTGCAGGCAGATCCCTTCTGGCTGGTAACTCCCACAGACCTCTGAGAGCCCACAAGGGGCTGGGGCTGCTCCTGCCAGGGCCTGGCTCGGAGCTGGCAGAGCAGAGGCTGCTGCTGTGTGCTGCCAGTGCTCAGAACACACCAACCACCTTCAGCTGCCCCTTCCGAGGTGCCCGCGTGCACTGCCCCAGCTCGGCACCCTCCTGGCTCGGGAGTCGCTGCGTGGGTGAGCCTGGGGCAGGGTGGAAAGCCATGGGCTGTGTCCTTGGCTTGCACAGCTTGAGAGGTTTAATGAAGCTCGAGGTGTGCCATCCAGCCCCTTTCAAGTCTGTTCCACAGAGAGAAATGGGCTTGGGAGAACGTTGTAGGGCTCACTACTGTGGTTGGAATGATGCAGGCTCAGCTTTGATTCTGCCAGGCTAGGTGGCTGTGGATCCCCCCGAGGAGGTTTGCCTGGCTTCCCCCAAAGAACAACGGGGATTTTGGTGGTTGGCTTGTTTGTAGTAGCAGAGGTGTGCCTGGCTTTTAAATGCTGTTTGGGGCTTGCCTGTACCACGTGGTGGAACGTGGAAGGCTTGTGGTCTGCAGGGGTTTAGATGCGTGCTCATTTTCGTAACTGCTCTGTCAGTCAGACTGGTTTGGGTGGGGGCTGAAAGGCAGTGGTTTTGTGGGGAAGCCATCCCCTGAAACAACTCCTAGCTGTGTCCAGTTTCTGGAATGTTACTTCCTGTGCTGCTGAACCTATTGTAAGCATAATGCTGAAAGTTGACATCTTGAAATGTCATCCTACTGCTCTCCTCTGGCTGGACTGGGCCTCAAGGGATCTGTAGTGGAAGCACTTCAGTTCCTGGTGACTTGTCATTCCATAATTAAATAATTATAATGATGGCCTTTTAAACAGGAAACTTGACTTCCCCACCACTTGATGACATATGACAAGTGACATGCAGCAATAAAGTGTTCAGAATAAATCAGTGTGTTCAGACCCTGGTCTTGAGCAGCTCCCCCTTTTTTTCCTGATGGAATAAGAAGGATATTCCTGTCAGAGCTTAGAGCACTCTGTGAATTTAGAGCAGCATACACTAAAGGAGAATGGAACTGAATGGTCTCAGGTCATCTCTTTGCTTGGCCTAGCAGGTGACTGAGTTATTCTTGTGATCCCACTTGGCTGTCAGGGCTTGGAAGCTTAGCAGGATGGAAATCAGTAAATGCTTGGCACATATATAGTATTATTTATCTTAAAATACATGTTGCAGCTGTGGGGTGTCACATGGCTATGCATTGTGGTGTAAGCCTGTGGCTGGTGTTGTACATCTCTTAAAAGCAGAAAGTTGCCATAACAACTGAATGAAATCAATTAGAGTAATAAGCAATTAAAATCTCATCCTTAGTGTTGCATAAACATAGCATTTCACTCATGAATTAGTAGCGATCTTGCCTCTAGACCTGTATGTTCTGGTTCTGATTTACAATCTCGACCATTTTTGAATTAATGAAGCATTTAATTTCTCCTTCAAAGAGCGCTGGTGGGTTTTTTTTTGGCCATGGCAAGTAGGTTCTTCATCAGAGACGTGAACACGGTTCAACACCTCAATGGAGGAAACATTTGTGATGGGATTTCTGGAGCGCTCAGCATTGGCTTTGTTTCCACCCACTGAAGTCAAGAAGAAGAGTAGCCTGTGGTCTAGGGGAATTTTGTCCTGGGCCTAGGAAGGCAAAGGCAGATCCTTTCTCTGTTCCACACTTCCTCTTTGACCTTCTGTGTGTTCTGAACCTCTCGCTTCCTTTGTTTCCCTTGTAGAACAAAGCCAGGAATAGCTCCTTGCTGTAGTGCTCAGTTGTCAAGGATAAATCAGCTCAAACCAGGGAATGGCACAGCTCCTGTGGAAAGGTGGGATGTGTGAGGGCCCGTGGGGAAGCAGGGTTTGCAGACTGTTGGCTTTGCAAGGGCCTGTAGGCTTGTTCTGCAAGGATTTTGTGTGGCTGGAGGTCAAACGTCTCAAAGGTCAGAGTGCAGTTTATAATCCAGAGTCTCCAAGGAGCTTTGGAAAACGTGTGTGGTCTAAATAGTGGTCCTGCCATGTGCAGTGGCTGAGTCAGGGATTTAGGAAGCCTTTGGCATCCAGAGCTCAATTATTAACTCTGGTAGGGAGCAAAAGCACTGGAGGTGATCCCTGGCTTTCTCTTGGCAGGATGACAGAAGCCAAGGCCAGTGGCCTGAGGATGTGTGCCACAGATGATCTGAAGCTGGGTGTGGTGTCTGTGCCAGCTCTTTGCCCAAGATACTGGTGCATCCACCAATATCTGCTGTATATCCAAGATATACAGTGCATCCACAGGTTATCTGTGTGGTGCCTTGTGCTTTCCTCAGCTTTTGTTATTCCATTAAATGTAATCCTGCCTGGGCAATCAGGAAAAGGCCCACACTCAGTGCTGCAAATGCAGCATGAGCTGTGTGGATCAGCTCAGAAATAAAACAGCACTCCCTTGAAGGAATTTGGGTTTATTCTGTCTTAGAATGTGCACTTGGATTGGTAACCTCCACACCCTCCAACTGCCACTGGAATTCCAAGCCCAGGCTGGGATTCTTGCACTGTCTGATTCCCTGTTAGTTTTCAGTGTGTTTTCTTTAACCCCAAGCAGGTTAACAAAATAATATGTGTTCTCCTCTGATCCATATGCAGCACAGTGTGTGGCTCCTAGTGCCTGTGAAAACACAGATTTCTGCTCCAGTGGGAAAAACCTGTCCACTTTATTGTGCCAGGCAGTGAAGAAGGCACAGGCATACAACGTGTCCAGTGCTTTTTCTGTAGTTAGCTGAGTGCTGGACAGCTGTTGCAGCTGTAACTCATGTGTAATTCTCAATATAAAAGATTGGGATGCTTTGGATTTCTGTGGGAAGCAGCTGAAATTTTGCTTGACTATTAAATAAAGTCCTGTTTAGGCTGTCTTGATGTACATTTTAATGGTGTTCGTCTGGAAACCTGCAGTCCTGCCACACTTGTTGGGGAGAGACTTTGTGCAGTGGAAAATTCACTGACTGTCCTACTCTATTTAAGGGACTTTGCCTGCAGTTGCCATGGAAGCCTTTCCTTCTACGTGCCCTTGGGATTCATCCCTGAACAAAAGGTCCACATGGAGTCACAGGGCTACACTCTTCCTATAAAGCCTTGCATCCTCAGAGGGTGGAAACACTGCTGGCTCTGGTCATAAATCATTTTCTGCTTCGCTGGGGTCAAAGCTTTCATGTTACTCTCCCTTCAGCTCCTTCCAGGCTCATCTTTCAGATGCTGCCGTGTGTGGGGCATTTCAGTCTGCACTGGCCATGACTTGCTACTGCTACTCTGGGATCAGTTTATATCTTTTGGCAGCATTCCTTGAGCTGGCAGCAGGGAATAACTTCGTCTAATAAGCAATAGTAGGTGACAGTGCTCTGTCACCCCCTCAGCTGCTGCCCTGTGTGCCTTGTTACATAAAAGGCAGATAAAATGCTTTGTGAAATGTCCTGCTCCTCAGAGGGGTTGGTTCCTCAGCCCTGGAGATCAAAGTCCTTTTTCAAGTGGCTGACATCAGCACACACTTTTGTGTCCTTCCTCTTGTCCCTGCCTCAAGCCCAGCCTCAAGAGGCTATGTTTGGAGAAGTGTGTCTGTGTCATGGAAATGCACTCAGCTCAGTAAAGCTGCTTTCCCACCAGCTTGGAAAACCCCTCACACCTGCATGCCAAGTTGGGCCTGGTCGTTTGCCAGGCTCACTCTTGTGCTGTCACCTTGGCTACAGAGCAGGGAAAGGGCTGGATTAGTCCTTTTGTTGTTGTGTCACTCAGGGATACCAGGATTCACTTTTTCTGGAAAAGCTGAGGTAGGGAGCTACACAGGCAGGCTTTTGCTACAGATCTTTCAACACATTCACAATAGATCTTTAGTCTGGACCACATCCATTCTGTGCTCCAGCTGCCAGTCCACCTCATGGGATCCTGGAAGCTCCTCCTCCAGGCTGGCAGGTCACCTGTCACCTCCACCAGAAACCCAAATTGGGGTCCAATTGTACAGTTTGCTGTTGGAGCAGGGATTGCTCCTTCAACAAGATGCATGCAGCTATGGAATTCCTTGAAAAGTACTGCTCAGGTAGGACTGATGAAGTTCCCAGCAGAGGGGACTTAGGGAGGCTATTTGGATTGCCAGACAGGAGCAGCATTTTCCTCCTGTGTGCGTAGAGGGTGATGTTTCCAGTCCAGGGTGATATTTCCAGATGCACACCTCCATCTAGCTCTACTTTCTGAAGAGATACATGAGCTTCAGAATTCATGTCTTGTACATCTTAGGGTTATCCCAAAGGGAAGACTTTGGATATAAAATACCTAAGCAACACCTGGGTTTTGCAAATGTTAGCTTGAGAAAGCTCCCTTTAGTAAGAGGTTTTTGGAAACAAGCAAGCAAAGATGTCCTGCCTTCCTGTGGGCTGAATCAAAACAAAGTCAGAATGCTCCTGAACTTCAGGAAGTCTGAAATTCAAATCTCCACTTGGAGCCTGGGCCTGTGTCTTGATTTCCATTTCAGAAGTGGAAATGCCTGCTGTCGATTGGGCCAGACTTTGTGTCTTAAGAGAAAGTTTTGAGCAGACAGATAGAAGGAAAGATCACAAAGTATGAGATGGAGGATCTCTATTTGAACATTTTATCTCTAGTCACAGATACTTTTAGAGCTGACTGGCAGTGCTGGTTGTACATGCAGAGAGAAGGAGCTAGGCTGGAGCGTGATTTCCAGGGGATGGGGGTTTAGGATAAACCATTTTCTATGTCTTACCAAAGCCAGAGAAAGATAGATTCTCTGGGTATATGATTTTGTCATTAAAGGCTTGAAAATAAACTCTTCCAAACACAGTTGGAAAGGTACCTGAGTGTGATAGCTTATTTGAACTTCATGAGAGCATTTCCTTGCCCTCCTGGGGAAAAGGAACCTCCCTGACAGATAAATCATCTGGGACAGAGGTTTTCAAGTGCAGCCTGCAGGGCACTGGAAGCTTGACAAGCCTCTACGTGCAGCCTGTCAGGGGCTTTCTTTTAAACCAAGGCTCTATCTGTGTTTATCTGGAGTATTTATGGCACTGTGGGTGAAGGAGACATGGCCCAGGCCTGGCAGCCCCCTGATGGAGAGGGGGACTCTGAATGGGGCTAATCCTGTGGGAGGGCTTTTCCTAGCAAGAACGTGCTTCAACTTTCTTCAGGTGTGAATAAGGGCAGTTGAGTATTTCTCAGTGCCTACTGAGGGTTGTAATGACTTTTCTGAACTTTGTTTCTGGCTGCATGTCCCAGGTAACCTGCCCCAAAGTGGCTGGAATAGTGAGGAACCACCTCTTTTGCAGTGTGCATCCTCTTTGTCATGGTTAGAGAAAAACAAGCTGTGTGGAAATAAGAACAACTCAGGAAAGTCTGGCTGCAGAGCCCCTTCAGCCCTCAGGGCTGTGTAAAATGGGTCAGTGGAAGTGTGGAAGCAGACTGAAAGGAAAGCCTTGTTAATCCTGGGGTTTTTGGCTCCTTGGGCACAAATTTAATGTTAAACTACTTTCTGACTTCAGGGATTGGCACGTGCTGAAAAGCTTTGCTACAAAGAGGGGAGACAGCAGCAAGGCAAAAATGAAAGGGTACTCCTGTGCCTCTGAAAGCAGCAGTGATTTAGTGACTTTACTAAAACATTTGAGAAGGCATGGCAGAAGCCTTTAGGAAAGGACTCTGAGGGTAAAATGTCAGTAACTCGTCTTCTTCTCATTAGCCCAAATCATTTCCACCTGCCTTCTATCACCAGGTAGATGAGGAGGCAGGGAAAGGAGATTGCCCTCAGGTGGGAATGCTTTGTAAGGAACTGGGCAGAATGGCCGATCCTGGCTGAGCCTAGGTGCAGAGACTGCCCTTGGAAGGAGATTCCTGCTGCTTGTGGGAGCCCTGAAGAGCACAACCACCTTTGTCAGTAGAGAGGCCTGGGAAGCACAGTGTGGCTCCAGAGGTGACAGGGCTCCTGCTACACTGCTCCTCTCCCAACTACTTCCCTCTGTAAGTACATCCAGTTGTTCTAATTATTTTGCTGTGGTTGTCTGGTGGCTCCTATCAAATTGCAGCAGGAACTTGTTTATTCATAGAGATATGTGCCTTGGCCTCACCTTGTTTCAGGGGCAAGGAGAGCTTTGCCTGCAAGGAAACTCTGTCTGCACAGTGTTTCTCATGACCAGGCAGTACTTTGAAGAACACAGGCTGGATGGTGTCAGTGCAGCTTGTCGTGGAAGCAGTTGAGTTGAAATTCACTCTTTGTTAGAGTTCTGTGCCAGGCAATTTTAAAAATGGTTGAAAAGGGGGTATTAAAGGAAGGGTTTGTTTTCTCTAATGAAGTTGGAATGTGGAGAGCAATTGTTAGCCTGTTGTGAACTTGCAGCAACAGCCTTTTGGGTTTCTTGTGTCTTGTTTCTTCTGGTTTGTTCTTTCTGGGGAGAGGTGTAAGATTTTGTGTGCCTGACCAGTCTTGTCATGCTGGAAGTAGAAGGATAATGAGAGAATGAGAGGAGGAAGGAGCAGAGCCAGGATTCTGCTTTTTCCATGCAAACTTTTCCTTTGTGTTTTTGAACCAGCCTGCCTTTTTCAGTGAGTGTCTACAGAACAGAGGTTTAGGGTTAGGACAGCATTTTTACTTCCATTTTAAATGCTTGTAAGTTGCTGTGGCTGCCTCATCCCTGGAGGTGTACAAAGCCAGGCTGGATGGGGCCTGGAGCAACATGGGATAGTGGAAGGTGTCCCTGCTCATGGCAGGAAGGTGAAACTGGGTGATATTTAAGTCCCTTCCACCACAAACCAGTCTGTGATTCTATGTTCAAGTGGCTGGAGTGGGCCTCTGTTGGGACCCTGAAATGCAAGAATTTACTCTGGTTACGTGTGCCTCAAAATAATGTTTTTTTCTGTAGGTGTGGCAGAAACGTGGGCTTGAGGTTGGGCAGGAGGGTGACTAACCTTAGGAGAGGCCGAGGAGGGAAGGTGTGAGTGTGCTGCTATTTATGCAAACACCCTGATAGCTCGAGCACTTGAGAAAAGAGTGCAGAAACTGAGGAAAGAGCGCCAGGGAATATCAGCCAGGCAGGGCAAATAGCTGTGGCGTTACCAGCGAGGAGGCGGGACTGATGGCTGACACAGAGGTGCCACCTTCACCTGGATTGCCCCGGTCCGGAGGGGAGGTGGGCAGGGCTGAGAAAACGTGTCAGGAGGAGCCTGGCACGGAAGTGGTGCGGGGCCAGTGATGGGCAGGTGATTTGCTGTCACCTTGGAGCTGCGTGACAGCTGGGACGGGGACTGTGACCTCCTGCATGTCATCACATGTCTGCGGGCATCAAGGCAGGATGCAGCAGCCTTCCTCTCCCTGCCTGGAACAGTGCAGGCACAGTCCTGGGGCTGATACAGCTGGAGTAGCAAAAAATATCTCGATGGCATTTAGCACCGTGACCTTTGAACACTTCCACAGGCTGATCCAAGAGCAGAGACAACACTTTGGGTGAGGCAGGGCTCGATGGAAATGTGCTGTGAATCACTCTCTTGTGTTGCTGTTGGTCTCTCACTGCCAGGCATGTGAATTTGGGACAGATAAACATAATTTCCTTTAGCATGACGAATTCAGCTGGGGAGGGCCCATTGCAGTTGCCTCCAAAGGCTGGATGAGCGTTGAGACAGTAGAATAGACTTAAAACATTGGTTTGCTTTGGCTGTAATTTCCCAAATACTAAAATTCCTAGCAAAATTGAAGATGTTTGGCTTGGAAATGCATTTTATCCACACTCCCTGCAAAGCTCTGTGCTCTCTGAAGCAGCTGAATGCCCTCCAGTGCCATGGGGGTGGCTTTCCCAGTATCACTCCCCTCCAGCTGGAATGATAACCAGCCATACCAGACGGGAAAAACCAGGCTCAGGGTGGCTGGGACATAACTGTCAGACAGGCTGGTTATATCTGCCACTCTCCAGGGCTGCGTGCTTCCTGGGAGGCAGCTTGCATGAACCCTGGGGAAAACTCTGCCCCTTGGCACAGGCTCTCCATTCTTCATCTTTCCTCTCTGGAGCTCTGACACTGCAGCCTGGCACCCGTGTTACCTCTTAGTGTGAATAAAAAACTCCAGGAGAAGTCAGCAAAGGTGTTTGCCCTAAACTTGGATCCCACTGTTGCTCCTCTTTGGGATTCAGTGGAGACATCCCTGTGTGCTCTGCCAGGATTTAACCACGAGCAGGGTGGGATCACACCCTCAAGAGACAGAAGCAGGCAGCCTGTGCTCTGCTTGTCCAGCTGCTCCCAGTGGGAATCCCCAGCCGTTGTGTGTCTGGGCTTGGGTGGCACTTAACAGCTTCCAGCTGTTCCCAGATGTGCAGTTGAACAGTCTCAAGCTCCTGTCTCAGTTTAGCATTGCTTAACCTCCAGATTCCAGCTGGGAATAGGGCCAGGGCACATATGCTGGAAAGGCAGGGCACATCAGCCTGCATCCTCATGCCTCTGGCAAAACTCGAGGTATGCTAACAACTTGTCTCTGGCGTTGGGAAAGCGGGAGTGATGTGGATTTCATCCAGTCCCCCGGGCACTCAGGAGGAAGCAGGCAGCTCTCTGTGCTCCTCAGCTTTGAGGGTGATCCATGCAGCAATCTTCCTCAAGGTCCCTTTACATTGCTGCAGGGTCTGACCTGCATTTCTGGATTTCCAGGATGCCTCCATGCCTCTCCCCACCCATAAACCTCCCCTAAACTCTGCTTTGCAGCAGAACATCAAGACAAGCCAGTTCTTCTACTGCTCTTGCCTGGGAATTGAGCAAAGAGCACCAACCTATGTGTTTTGGGAGAGGAGGAAGCCCTTCTTTGATTTCAGCTCTTGCTGAAATCTGTCTGTCCTTCCCCCGGTCTGAGTTCTGGTGGTTCAGAAATGCTTCTGAAAACTGCCTTTAAGGGAAAAAAAGAAAAAAAAAAAAAGCCCACAGTGATGAGAGCAGGCACGTGTAGCACCTACAAAGATGTCCGTTCCTTTTTTTCTGTCCAGCTTGGATTGTGATCCTCTGCCTGGGATCCGGGTGCTTGGGCAGATGGTTTTTCCTTGCCCGTCTGCTCTCCGTGGCAGTGGTGTCTGCTGCTCTCTAGTGGTCCCAGCTGTGAGCCTGCATGCGCTGCAGAACGAGAACCTAGGTGGTGTTTTTATCTATATATTTATGTATGTTTTAAATTTATTTTTACACAGCATCCTCCTGCCACGGCAAGTCTAAACCTTGTACCTCCACAATGCCAGCATTTAAAGTGCCCACGTTCCCCCAGCCCTAACCTGCAGGCAAGAGGAAAGTCCCTCATTTTGTTGTGCTTGGGTTGTGTTGGGGGAACATCTTTCCAAGTGCCTTCCTTGTACTCCACATGGCCAGAACTGGCGGGTGAAATGCTCCCTCCTGGCTGCCCCAAACATCACGGAAATGTGGGGTATGGAAGGGAGGGGAGATACAGAACATTCCTGAAGCTGTTCGAGTATCTAACCCAAGGCTGTGCCCTGTGACAGATTTGAGTCTTTAGGCCTTACTGGTTTTCAGGGTGTGTGTGGTGAGTGGGTGAGTGACAGGCGAGATAAAAGCTGAGCAAAGATCAAAGCGGGTTTCATGGTTTTTATGGCTTTGTGCTTCTTGGTTTCACTTTCATGTGTCTCCCGGAGCTTTTCTTCTCTCCCTGGGCGCTGCCCTTTCATCTCCCTCCTCCTTTCCACCTGGCAGGGCGGGGCTTGGTGACCTCCCAGCCTGGGGCACGACTTGTGTGCTCGAGCAGCCTTTCTTTCAGCCCCCAAAAAATCTGGGCAATGTCAGGTTAAAATCAGGTCCTTTTAGCCCAAGACAACTCCTTTCAGTATCAATTCTTGCAGCTGCCGAGATTTACGTCCTTTGCAGAAGTTGGGCTGGAGTTTCTCTGTCTCTTCTGGCAGCATCTCCGGGTGTGAGTGCTGATTCAGGGATGCTGGTTCCAGGAGAAAAGTTGACAAGGGGCTTTCCAAAAGGAGGGGTGCTCATTTCATTGGTATTGCAGCTTCCTTCTCATTGAAGAACTGGATTTCCCCTCCTTGCTACGTGCACTTCTACTTGCTGCTGGACAACAGTTGCTCTTGGCTTGGTTGGTTTTTTTCCTAATATAAAAAAATCTCTACTGCTATGGTGGCTTGTGGGTGAAATGTGGGGGAAGCATCTTCCCCAGGGGAAACATGTGGGGAGGCACTTGGCAAGAAGAGGAGGGGTCTCAAAACATTAAATGGACATTAATAAAAATAGCAGCCCTGGGTGTAAGCCCAGGATGCATGGTTGAGTTTGGGTCCATTCCTGGTGTGTTTTTACCCTTGTGTGTGGTTGAGGAGAAACACCGTTTTCCATGGATGGCCTGCTGTCTTCTGACTTAACCAGTAGAAAATGGGCCAAGGCCATATTAAGCTCTAGGAGAAATAATAGTTATGGGTTATTCTGCAAGTAATGTGGAGACAACTAAATTATGTGCTCAACTGAAATGGAAACCACGGATAATTGGAAAAATATAAAATGCTTAACTAAACTCTAACCAAACTTGTTAGCTGCATTTATCAAGATGTCAAACTTCAAGGGGAAGGGGAGGAGACTTTGCCATAACACTCCTGGAAAGCCAGGGCTCTTGCCAAGTGTTTGCCTGACTGTGCTGCCCAAATAGGAATAACTCAGCTTCAGCAATGGCAGCCTTGGAGCTCAGCAGAAACTTCCCAGCTCGTGAAGCTGGAACGTAGCCGGAGGAGTTTCCAGAGCGTGTTTTGGTTGTGTGAATAGACCTGAAGTGCTTCTTCACTAGCCCCAGAAGGAAGTGCCTTCCTCCAGCTGCTGGGGATGTGCAGAATGCCAGGCTGACACGAGGGCAGCAGGGCCGAGTCGCCAGACACAGCTCACTTAGAACACCCCCAGCTGCTGTCCCTTGGCTCCCTCCTGGCACAGGATGAAGGTTTCCCTCCTCATCCCTTTTGCTCCATGGCCAGGGTTGAGCCCTCGCTGTCCCACGGTGCCCCGATGCAAATGGCCAACGGCGCCCGCGGGCTCGGTGGCACCTGCGGCGTCTAGACCGGTTCCTGTGCCCACATGCAAATGTGTGGGGAGGGTGCCGGGCCACACGGTCCCAGTGACACTTTCTGGGAAAGTCCTCGCCTCCCATTCCTGCCTCACGTCCTCCGTGCCAGGCAGAAGGGCTGCTGAGGAATAATGGCGCTGCTCTGTTCGGCGTTGGGTTCGTTTTGGAGTGACTCAGGCTGGAAATGAGTGGAGAGCTCTGGAGCAGCGCGGGGGTGCCGGGGTGCTCCCCACGGTGCTTTTCTAACAGCAGGGACAAGCTGGCACAGAAGTCTGGGGGTTTTCTCCTGCGCTTGCTTGGAGCCATTTGCATCTCTGGGGTGGCCGGGACTTCCCAGAAACTGTCCCTGCTGTGGGGCTGCTATTTTTGTATGGCTGTCCCTTCAGCAGAATGCTGCTCCCCAGAGGTCCCCAAGATGGGCTGGGGAGGCAGGAATGTTGGATTTAGGTTTCTTAAAAGTCGCCTTTAATTTCTCTTGTTCTTGCTCCCAGCCTTTCTCCATCTTCCTTATCCAATCCCTTTCAAAGCTCCCTCTTACCATATTCCCTTCTTTAGCCCTTAGCTCACCAAATACTTCTAAAGATGCCAGAGCAGGTTTCTCACCTGCTTGCAGAGGAGTCGTGACACCACTCTGCTGTCTCTAAAAATGGACCAAACCCACAATTTTGTCCCTTTGCATCAGCAGCAAGTCGTGCATCTTCACTTGAAGACGAAAAGTAAGAGTGAGCTCGATGTGTTGTTCACCCAACCTAATTTTGGACTGATTTCGTTAGGTTTTGTCTAATTCTGGTGCTCTCACATTGACACTGAAGTATGTGTGGGTTTCAGGTTTCTCGGGTTTCGGCAGGAAGCATCTTTATCTTTGAGGCAGGTGATGGACCACAAGCCACAGTGGTGAAGATTCACTGCAGTTGGGGTTTTTGGGGGATAAAAACAAACACAGTTTTGTTTTTTTTCTCTCCTGCAAGTGAGTTGTGGGCAAAGGAGAGGTAAGCTGAAAAATCACTTTCTCTCAAGTGATTCTCTTTGAGATGTTTGTTTGCTGCAGATGTTTGTGATGCAGCCTCTCGTGAATCTTCCCTGAAGGGCTGGAGAGCCACATCTCCTTGGCACTGATGTCAGGGCTGGGTTTTTGCCCATCCTGGTAAACATGGGAAAGGTTTTCCATGTTGCCTTTAGGTGCTGCTTGCACCACTGTTTTTTGGAGTTCTCTGATTTAGGTACCACAGGAAGGATTAAAAAGTATTACAGGTGTAAAATACATTACAAAAATCCAATAAGAATTAGATAAAATATTACTAAAATCAAAGTCTTGCCTGCACAGGGGCAGAAACAGAGAAGCTGTGAGGGTGTTTTGGATGTGTTTCAGTTGAGGCTGGCCTGGATGACACCACACATCCCTACTTGTGGGCCACTCTTCCAAATTCCTGGCATCCAGGAAGCAGTCAGCTTAACTGCAGTCAGGGCTCACATCCTCACCCTACTTCTCCCTTTGCAAAATTACCACTCATGGTGCAGAAATATCAGCCACGACTGCGGCTTTTCCTTCTGAGAAACCAGCCCAGTTCATCAGTACACCTTTCTCATCCATCACAGCACCGTGGCTGCTGCCCAGCCCACTCAGAGACCTCAAAATCCATCCAGCTGATGCTTCTGTAGCTCTTGCTTCTTTCCAGGGCAGGCAGGAGGTGGATACCTGCCCACAAATCAAGGGTGTGGTCTGGCTCATCTTGGTCTATCCATTGCATGTGTCCAGGGATAATAATTTTCTTTTCTTGTACCAATTTCATTAAGCACTGCCAGGAATGTTGTTGGATTCCTCCAGTCCTGGAAGAGCAGCAGCTGAACGCTGCAGCTCCATCTTTTCTGGGGAAAGTTGTTTTCACTTGTTTTTTCCCAGCTCTAAAAAGCAGGATAGTTTTGTAGTCAGGAACTTTAGAAAGATTTTCAGATGTCTTTTATGCCTCCACAGCATTTTGCATAGATGAGCAGTCACCTCCCTGATAAATTGCTACCTTTCCCATCATTTTTTTCCAAGAGATTCCTGCCCAAGAGACAACCCAGCAAAACTAGTCCTTGGTTGTGTTCCTTCTAATAATTCTCTGTAAGGAAGTTGAAAACTCTGAAAGGGTTAAACAAAACCCAGTTTTAAGGCCATCTGCTCTTCCATTGCTGTGACAGCAAGGCACCCATTCTTTCCCATTTCTTTTTAGGACTTTGGGAATAGCTTATGAAAGTTATCCCAGGCTTCTCTGTGACCCTGCTGTACAGGGAGTTAAACTCCCCAATCATCTTTGGACAAGCACTTCACAAGACTTTTGGACCTATCTCAGAGGAAAAAAACAAGGTTTTCAAAGCGAGATGCGTAGCTTGAGTTTGAGTGGAAGACTTTTTTTTTATATTTACTATTTTGGTAATAACTATATAAAATGCTGATGTGATTTGAAAGCTCCAAATTACAACATTATCACACAACCACATCTCTTTTCTTCTGCCCTCTTCCTTCCTCCTTGCCTCACCACATATCCCCTTCCCCTTTTGCTTCCCGACTGGTGAGTTTGCCGAATTTATTTAAGGCAAAGCCCCCATCCCACCAACACCCAAGGGCACAGGGTGCTCCTGTGGCCATCCTGGGTGAGTTACTCACCCAGCCAAGTGTGAAATTGGAAATATTTGAGTGCAAGCATGAAACAGGGAGATCATGGTTGTTTTTCCGTGGCACGGCGTGAGGCGTTTTTGCTGATGAGAGGGCAGTAAAAATAGCGTGGGGAAAAGATAGCCCCAAGAAAGAAATATGTAAATGTCCGAGTATGCTAAAAACCCCCCTGCTTAGTCAGGGGCTTGCACTCTGCTTTCATTCTGGGCTTTTTTTTGTGGCTCAGGGGTAAATGCTCAAGGGAATGAAGGGTGATGTGGGTGACAGGGCATGGGGGAGATGTGTGGGGAATCCAAACATCGCACTGTGTCTCAGTGGCTGGTTTTAGTTAAAAATATTGACCACTGAGCTTCTGAGCCGGCTGAGGGGGAGCATCTGAGAAATGACATCACCTCTGTCTGTGCTCTGCTGGCCGGGTGTGACTGCTGAGGTGTGAATTCTGTGCCTTGGGAGCAGTGACCCTCCCTGATAAATAGGGCTGTTGGTGTGCCTGGTCTTGCAGAGCATCAGCGGGGCTGAGCCTTCCCTGAGGATGGGAGCCCCCCTGCTCCCCTGGCTGCTGCTGCTGCTGGTGATGTCCCACTCTGCCCATGCAGGTGAGCTTCAGGTGCCTTTGCGGGCATGATCCTGTGCCTGGAGCGACTGGGGAGCTTGGGATCCTGCTGCCTGCTTAGCTGAGGGCTTGCCTTGTTGTTGGCCAGGGAAAAAGCACAGCCATCCTTTGCAGGGCTCTGGTTCAGTTTTTGGGAGCTGTGTGGGAGCAGGGAACCGAAGTAGAGGCACAGGTGGAAGCCTCTCACCGTGGTCCCTGCTGTGCTGTCAGTGAAAACACGGGAAGGGGAACTCCCTTTGGCTCCTGGAGATGCTGCATCCCTGTCAGCACAGCTTGTGAGCTGCCACCTTCTCTCTCTCTCAGCCATCCTGGAGGTGAACGGGAACCTGAGCTGTAGGTGTGCCAAGACAACCTCGGAATACATCAGTCCTAAGAAATACGAGAGCATTGAGATAAGGCCCGTGGGCAGCAGCTGCAGGCGCATGGAGATCATGTAAGTGCCGTGGGCTCTGCTGCTGCCACCATCCCGCTTCTCTGCCGCCTTGCTGGAAACGAAACCTTTCCAAAAATGCCGCCTGCTTACTTGCTGAAAAACATCAGGTGCAGAAATGCAGGTCCCCAGGGCCTAAAGGAATCTCTCCAGCAGGGGAAAGCCTGGTTTCCTCGAGCTGGAGCAGGGGTGTTTGCAGCCTGGAGGAAGCACTTCAGAAACTGAGGCAGCATGAACCATAACAAATTTTCCTAGATTTTTCTAGCTGTTCAGTGTTGATACATTTACAAATCTCCAGAAAAACTTGTCTTTGAGCACTGTTCTGGGCTTCAAGTCTCCTGCTCCACCTAGGAATGTTGTTGAGTCTTGCTTGTTTCCCAGCCATGCTGTGGCTTTCTCTCTCTGCAGCTTTCTACAATCATTGGTTCTATGAGCAAAAGCTGAGTCTTCCCCATCAGCTCTGACTGCTTGAGTCCCTGCCTTTGGAAGGGACAGGAATGCTCAGGAACTCTCCTTGCGTTTCAGAATTAAATTAAGAACCTCAGGGAAGGTGTGTGTGAATCCCGAAGCCCCCTGGGTGAAGAAGCTGCTGAAGCGCATTGCCAGCACGTAAGTTGTTGGATGGAAACTCATTTGGCTCAAGAGTCCCTGGACAGCATCCCAGCACATCCATGGTTCTGAGAAGCTCTCATGGGCCCAGGAGAGCTGCTGCTGTCCAAAGGACCCACTTTCAAAGCAATGAGGGGCAACACTTTGCTGTGCAAAGCAGTGTTCAGCCCCCAACGTGACCCATCTGTGGGTCGTGCTAGCCCTGGCTTGCACACTGTAAGTGCTGCACTTAGAGTCTGGGGAAAAACATGAGGGGAGAGGTGGCAGGAGCAGGGTTTGCTCGTGGCAGGTGCAGTAGGGTGTTGATGCTGGGAAAGCTGCCCTTCTTGGCCGTGCCTGTGCTGGGTTTGTGGCCATCCTGGAGACTGATGCCCGCCCTGGGGAAACAGCAGTGACTTCCCTCGGCTAGGGCAGGAGCTTCCTCTCCTGGAGCCACTTTTCTCTGTGTTCACACGTTTCTCCTCCTTCTGCTTTTCACAGGAAGAAAAAATAGGTTTCCTGCTAAGGAAGTTGGTGCCCAGAGCCCTGGGGTGGCCTGGTGGATGATGCCCAGGTGTGCAGGCCTGGCTGCTCCTCATTTGATCCTCTCTTTCTCCCCTTCCTGAAAGTTCCACGTCTGCCTCTGGTGGCAGTGGCCGTGGGGAGGGTGGCTCGCTGCTGGCCTCAGCCCTATGGCAAGTTCATGGTGGGGGTTCTTCCCTGCTCTTAATCCCTGGATCAGCATGAATATGAATCCTTCATTTATTTAGTTGCCTGTGGACTGCAAAACTGTTCCTTCTCAGGGGCTGCTCCTGCTTCTTTAGGAATGACTTTGTGTCTTTTTCCATGTGAAGTGCTCAGCAACAGAGTGTGTGTCTGAGGGTTGTGTGGCATGTCCTGTTCCAGAAGCTCAAGTCCAATAAAATTCAGGATTTTTCTTTCTGTTGTATTTTCCGTGGATCTCCTAGCTTTGAAGCTATGTATGACATAGAATCATAGCTTGGATTAGAAGTGACCTCAAAGCCCATCCAGTCCCACCCCCTGCCATGAGCAGGGACATCTTCCACTATCACAGGTTGTTCCACGTCCTGTCCAGCCTGGCATTGGACACCTCCAGGGATACAGGGGCAGCCACAGCTTCTCTTTGCCAGGGCCTCGCACCCTCTCAGGGAAGTATTCCCCCCACTATCCTACCTAGCCTTTCCCTCTTGTTAGGAGTCCTTTCCATCATAACCTGTTATTTTCCCCTGGTGGTGATTTGAGGGCACGATATTGGTGGTAGGGAGATGGGACAATCCAGCCCAAGTGCCTCACATCCAAGTGATGGTGCTGGGATTTACAGGTGGTTGTAAGGCTTTACAAACCAGTCCAGGCTAGTAAGGAAATATGTCGGGAATGGGGCGTGAGGTCACTTGGCAGAGTTTTGGGGTAAAAGAAATCAAAAGCAAGTGTCACCAGGGCGCTGCTGGGCTGTGCCTTGCAGGGGGGCAAGGTGTTTGTAGGAGAAATGAGTAATTCCTGATGATGCAGGACAGAAAAGCACCCCAAAAAACCTCCGTGTTCGTGGGGCTGCGTGCACTAAGAACGAAGTTGGAGGAAACGACCGAGAAAGGAAGGGGAAAGCAGAGCCGGTTTCGGGAAGCCGGGCCCCCTGCCAAGCCCCAAGCCGAGTTTTATCGGCAGCGCTGCCAACTCAGCGACAGGGGTCGGGCAAAACCGCGACCCCGGGGCCTCCCGTGCCGCCTCACTTCTCCTATTTCCCGGCTCAAATAGAGGGATGCTGCGGCGCCCGGGGCTGGGGCCGGCATGGCTGTGCGGGCAGCCCTGCTGCTGGCGCTGCTGCTGCTGTCCCAGCGCCCTGGGGACGCAGGTGAGCCTCCCCTGCCCCCGCCGGTGGCCTTGGGGGTTGTGGGGGCTGTGAGGCTCTCCGGGTTTGGGCTGGGTGATCCTGGTGGGACGTGGCAGGAGATGCGTTGCCCGGGGGGGGTTTTGGGGTGATGCACGATATGAGCCATGGCCGTGCGCCCCTCCAGCAATCCTGGAAGCCAACGGCAACCTGAGCTGCCGCTGCCTCAAGAGCACCCGAGCCTTCATCCCGCCGGAGAGGTACAGCAGCATCGAGGTGTGGCCCGTGGGGAGCAGCTGCCGGCGCCCCGAGGTGGTGTAAGTGGCTCCCGGGGATGCGCGCCCTCTGCCCCGCCCGTCCTCCCTGACCTGCTTCGCTTTCGTGCTCATTCTCCTTGCGAGAAGGGTGGGAGGCTCTGCAGGAGTGTCTGCAGGAGGGGAAGTGACGTGTCTGAAATGCCGCGTGTTTCCTAGGATTAAGCTAAAGAGCCTGAAGAGGGTCTGCGTGGATCCTGACACCCCTTGGATGAAGAAACTCTTGCAGGACCTCCCTCACCTGTAAGCTCTTCTTTCCCCCTGAGCACCAGGGGCATCCCGTGGGAGCCTGTCTTCACACATTCCTCCCCCTTCTGCTTTTGGCAGGAGGAAGAAAAAGGCTCCCCGCTGAGGAAGCTGCCAGCCGAGGCACGGCCAGATGTGCTGGGCCCAAAACTGCCTCCCTTCCCCATCCTGCTGTTGCCTTAGCCCAGTCCAGAGGGGAGCATGCTGCTGCCTGAGCCCTTTTTAATGCCTTTAAACCCTTAAAAATGCCCATCCCTGCTTCCAGCCTCTCCCATCCCTTAGCCATGCGCTGGGTGTCCCTTTTGGGCATGGCTCAGCAGGCCCAATAAAGGTGGCAGCCCTCTCTCACTGTCCCTTGCCTCCCTTCATATGGCGTGCTTGGGTTGGGAGGCATGGGGGGCACCAGCCTTTGGCAGGTTTGAGGAGGTGGCCGCAGCATTTCCTGCTTTTTTTGGCTGGCCACGTGCAGCCGGGGGGGAAGCGAGGGCAGGGAAGTTGAGGCGTGGGGCTGCCCCTTTGTCCTGCCCCTCCGGCGCTTCCCAGCCCGGAGGGGTTGTGGAATCCCCCCTGGGCCAGGGGCTGGCTATAAAGCAGCCCTGGCCAGCTCGGGGCGGGCGGGGAGGATGCGGCTGCTGCCGGCCCTGGCGCTGGCCCTGCTGCTGCTCCTGAGCAGCTCGGTGCCGGCGGGCGGTGAGTCCCTTTGGGTGTCTGTCCATCCGTGGCCCCTCCTGACGCCTGGACAGGGGCATTGGGTGTCCCAGATGGGGCTGAGCGTGGGTTTTATCTACTCAGCTTTCAGTTTTGGTTCTTGCCTATCTCTGAGCTTGTCTTTTAAACCCTGTGGCTAAGCTGGAGGGGTGGATTTGCCTCGTGGGTTTCAGCCGCTTCCCTTTCAGACCCCCATAAAATTCGAGTGCTTGGTGGGTGGGCAATGGGTTTAGTTCATAAAATGTTGGTTAAGTTTTCCAACCCTGCAGCTAAACCCCTTCCATGTACAGGAAAAGAAGCTTTGAGGCTGTGCTGGGAGGGATGGACCCTGCTGCAAACCCCGTGAACAGCAGCCCGTGGGTGTCAGGGATGGGATGGGATAGTGGGGAGGGGGATAGCGTCCCCACGGGGGGCCGAGACCTGTTGTGGGCTGCCCTGGGGCACAGGTGTGTCGCTGGAGAGCCTGCTGACCAACATGAGGTGCAAGTGCATCAGATCCACCGCCCACGTCATCAACCTGGGGCTGATCCTCACCATCGACGTGACCCCGCCGGGCATTCACTGCAGGAGGAAGGAGGTCATGTAAGCACAAAGCCTGGAAACCAGTCCTTGCTAATTGCTTTTTTGAGTAGTGCTGCAAAAGTACACGGAGGGGGGAAGCCCACAAATATTGGGGTGAATCTTGCTTCCCAGTTTCAAGTGGGTTTCTCCCTGCATGGCTCAGGGTGCTAAGGTCAAGGCCCCAAACTTGCATGTCTGTGTTGCCCAGGGTTCGTATCCATGCTGAGGGAGCAGGGAGGTTTGGTTTTCTCTGTGGGTAAGAAAAGCTTCGGGGAAGGGACGTGCATGGGGCTGAGGGGCCTCATGGCCTTGCAGCCTCACCCTAAAGAAGAACAAGCGTGTGTGCGTGACCCCCGAGGCACCCTGGATCCAGCTGCTCATCCACAAGCTGATGCAGAGGTACATGATTCCCGGAGGCTGGAAAACACCTGGCATCCCTGACACCTTGGCAAGACCATCCCTTCTCCCTGACCCACCCGGTTTCCTTTCTTCCCTCCCACAAAATCTGCAGGGACGGCACCAAAAAAGCGTTGCCGCGACCACGGCGGGAAGCACCGTGCTGCTGGCCCCCTTGGAGACCCCCCACCCCATCCCTCCCACTGGCCAGATCCCAGGAATCCACCGTTCTGAATTCCTCGTGGGACAGCAGTGACACAACCCCCCTGCCCTGAGACACGCTGGGTTGAGTGACACAACGCTGGTGCTTTCTCTGCTCCCGGCGTTTTGGCAGGGGCAGGAGCCTTTCCCTGCTTTCCCCTCAGGCACCTGCTGCTTCCTTCCCTTTTGGGTGCCTGTGTTGTTCCTGCATGCAACCACAGCCCATCCTGGGTGCTGCCAATAAAAGGATGAATGTGCTCCCCCCTGGCCCCGGCTGTGGCAGCTCTTTCTGCCTAGATTTGTGTAAAAATTGGGATTTTTGGAGTGGGGACTTAGGCTGGACTGTGGCATGGGGTGCTCCAAGATTTGGTGCCTTTTCCTGGCGGCTCCTGGCAGGAGCAAGTAATTGCAGGAGTTGGATAGGGTTTGCTACTGCTCTGGGCTGTGGAAATACAGGAGTGGGCAATTTCCCAGTGTCTGGCTGAGGCTTTCTGTGGAGTCCCATTTCCCAGCCTGGCACAGCAATCCGTGTGCCATGGCCACGTGGACTGAGGTGACACAGGTGTGACTTGGGACCCCTTGAAGGATTATCCCTGTTTACAATCTGCCTTGGCCATTCTGGGAGGAGGTGTTTAAAGTCTGTAGGAATCAAATCCATTTGTGTTGCCCACCCACCCCCACTGGATGCCCTGGGCAGTGGCAAGTTGGGAAACACCCACCCAAGCTCTGTATCCCCCTCCTTCCTGCCCTGTGCCCCTCAGGAAGGGTAAGAATGGTTGCAAAAGGACTATTTGTTGACTCCAGAAGGATGTGGAAGTGCACGGTGGATATTTAGCCCTAGCCATTGTGAGTGAGCAATATCCCATCTCCACAGTGAGCAAGTTCTTTTAAAAAAAGGTAATTTTTAAAGGGAAGGGAGATGTAGTTCAGGGGTTTGATGACCTCCCTTTCCCCAGCTGCCCAAAGATCCAGGGCAAGCAGTTTCCTCTTGCCAGAGCCCCACACGCTCTCAAATGTGAAGCAAAGCTGCTATTCCCATGAAGCAGGGCGTAAATCCCCCTAAAACTGAAGTGTAAGCGTGCCCGGGAGTGACATTGCAGCTGCCCCTGCTCCACGTGCACTTCCATCTTTTCAGGGACAGGCCCTCCTGGCTGCAAAAGCAACACACAAGAAAGCTGACTTAAAACCCCCCTCAGCTCTCAAAGCAACCACTACAAGGTGGTGTGGGATCCTCCAAAGAGGATGGATGAACCCCAGCACTGGGATCACTCTCACCTTCACCATTCCCACAGGGAGGGGTTGTGCCATACCTGGATCTAGAGGTTTATCATCTCCATGTAAAATTATTTTCTAATTCAAGCGAGTTTTTGGCTGATGCTTGGCAGAGGGGATTTAAGATGTGAGTGGTTCCCACCAGGTTCTCTCGGGGCCTGTGTCACCGTGGAACACCAAAGGGTGAGGGGGAGGGAGTGTGCGTGACCAAACTTGTGTAAGGTTCAGTCTCCTTAAGAGTGAAAGAAGGAAGCAGAAATATTCAGCTACATTGTACAAAATTCTCTTTTATATATATATATGTATATATATATATATACACACACAAAACCCCATATTGGACAGATTCACCAGACTGAGTTCTTTAAAAAGTTGCTTGTAGAAGGGTGTTGGATTTTGCTTTCTCTGCTGGCTTTAGGCAGTGCTGTCGCTTGGGAGTGGACACCAGGCACCGTGTTTTGGGAAGCAAACAGAGGCAGTGAGGAACAGGGAAGGGCTTGGGGCCTTTTTTCCAGGTATTGCCTGCAACATGCTGGGAACCGAGGCTGGGAAAAAAAGCACCATCCCCTCTCTGCTCCTGCTGGGAAGGGAAAACCAGGAGGAAAACAGGAGGGAGCCGTACAGGAGAGGCAGGTAAACATGTGCATTGACTGAAACACGTACAAAACTGGGTTTTTTTGTGCAATGTCTGTTAAAAAAACATTTTTGTGTTAAAAACCACGCAGCGTGACGAGCTTTGGGAAGTGCAGCAGAGAAAATCCAGTGGAATACCTTCCTGCAACGGAACACTTCCATCGCTAGAAATCCAAGGAAAATCCAGCTGGAGCAGCTTACAATGTTTGCCAGGGTTTGAGTTTTCCCATCCCCGTCCTCTCCCACCCCCACATGACAAAACATTGCTGCTGGGTTTTGATTTTTATTACTAAATGGGCTCCTCGGCAGTTCATAGACAATCACGGGTGAATTGGAAATTTCATTTTATACAAACAGCTCAAAAAATATTGGGAGTGAAGTATGGTTAGGAAACACTGCTCACGCTGGGATCACCGTGCCTGGAGGAACAGGGGAGCAGGTTAGAGCACACCTCCAGGAGCAGAGCATCCCCCCCACTCCCCAGAAACATACAGCAGCTGAATACAGAAAGGTAATGTCCACAAAATTAAGTTTTTCATGCTATTCTACTTTCCAGTGCTCTCCAATCCATGTGCCATGGCCAGGTAAGGGAATGCTGAGGTGTATTCCAACAGAGATACCTGCACCCAGAGGAAAATCCATCTCTGGAAAGGGCTTCCTTTTTTCCCCCCGGTTTTTTTCTTGTTTGTTCTTTATTTTGTTTTGTTTTTGCACAAAGCAAGTGCTGCGCAGGAATTCCTCCCAGCTCCCATTGCTTCCAATTGATCCCAGACCACAGATGACACCCCCATTTTTTAGGCACTTTTCCAAGGGAGTTGTCACTTTGCTGAACCCATTTTTGCATTCTGGCCTACTCCACCCTCTCCCTGGCCCTAGTCAAGAGTCAGGGAATAGTTTCTCCTCTAAGTCCAATTGAATTTTTTTTTCCCCACTATGGAAAATTTCCTGTGTATAAAATGACAAAGGAAATGTTTGATTAAAGAGAAACAGCCTGACTTGGCAGTTTTGCAAGACACAAGATGGCTCTTCTGTATTTAAAACTAATTTCACAATTCAAATTGGACTTTTTTTGAAGTATACTAATGAGACATAAATATAGGCTTATTAATCTGCTTAAAAATTTCATTCACATCATGGAAAACTTTTTCATTTATTAAAAATATCACATTTGGAGACTAGAAACAGTAAAGTGCATGAAAAGTTTCAAATAGAAATTCAAGAAAATCTTATAGCAGCAAAAAAGCAGAATAAAGAAAAACTTAAAAACACAGACACGACCTTTTCCTATCACTGTGCCTTTTTTTTTTAAACATTAAGCAGCCAAACAACTTGGTTTATTTTGTTTTGTTTTTTTTTTTTTTTTTCCCCAGAAAATTGCATCATGTTTAATGCCTCTTGAGGCACAAGGTCTTGAACTGGCCACCCAGAGCAATTAAAAGGAAAGAAAACAAGGATTTCCAACACATCCAAAGAGCATTAACATTTGGGAAGGAACCAGCAGCTTGTTACTTTAGCCCTGACTGACAACAGCTCCCACACAAATTGGAATCAGGAGGATTTAGAGCTCAAATTTGATCACAGACACTTGGCTATCTTTGGTTTTCTGATAGTATTGAGATGAGGGGCAGGGCCATGCTGCCAATCATTTAGAGTCAGGTATTAAGTGCTTTCCTAATGTGCAAAATTCATGTCGGATGCAGAGTCGAGTCTCCATTTTGGATTCATACAAACAGTATTTCTAACATTCTTCCTACAAAACAAGCATCTCTAGTTTTGTTTTTCTTTCTCCTAAAAGGTTGGCTCAATTTGCCACGTTCTGGAAAAAAGCATTACCTTGAAATATGTTAAATGCAAGTTTTTAAATCTCTTTTGTCCATTTAGAAGTGCAGCTTCCTACTGAAAAGAAAAAGCCAGTTTAAAGTAAAATTAAAAAAAAAACCAAAACAACAAAACACAAAAATTAAATTAAAAACCTGTAAAGGGGAATAATACTTTGGTTCCAGCCCTAGTGCCAAATGATACCAATATGCACCAAAATGTGCAAAATCTCTTTATCAAACACATAAGGAAAGGAGCTCGAAGAAGCAGCTGAAGGTTGGCCATACTTCACTCCTATCTAGTGGGATTTACAAGTGTACAGGTCCGTGGGGCTGGTGGGAGCCCGTGGGGCTGCACTACCTGCGGGAGGGCAGGTGCACGCCGTTCACCAGGGGCAGCAGCGGCGGCTGCAGCTCCAGCTGCGTCAGCAGCGAGAAGTGGTCCGAGGGGATGTGCGGGTGCGGGCACCCCGTGATGTTGTTGTCCACCAGCCACTGAGGGTCCAAAGGGCCCAGCACTCCCAGCACGTTCATGTGGGTGTTGGAGTAGAAAATGTAGTCGATCACACCCTGCGGAGAGAGGGAGAGAGCGTAGTGAGGGCAGGGCCCGGCGCCCTGCGTCCGTCCTCATGGCCCTGGGGGCGGCCGAGGTCAGGGAGCTGCCAGAGCAGAGCCCGCCGTGTGCCGGAGCTGGGGGCTTACTTTGAAGTCAAAGGTGTAATTGGTGTAAGGCATCAGGTTGTTCTCGTAGGCGCTCTTCAGCTGGAAGCCGTGCGTGATCCTGCCCTCCGAGGCTCCGTTCTTGCCGTTGCCGCTGAAGTTCATGAGACACTCGTTGTAGCGCAGCTCCTTGAAGTCCTTGTGGTTGTCAGCTACTATGCCATTGCTCAGGTATTCCACTACACCTGTGGGCAAGGGGAAGGGTTTAGGGAGTCGCTTGGAGACAGCTTTGGCCAAGTCTGTTAAAAACCAGAAGGCCACCGAGACATCACGAGATCAGAGTTAGCAAAGCAAACCCCTCTCCTTAGAAAGTCTTCATCAGGAACTCCCTCCTTTCCTACTTCTTACTGCTGCTTCAGGCACGGATGCTTGTTTAATGACTTATTTAAGATCTAACTGTGCTTTTCTACACTTTTGTAGGTGCAGCCAGCTCTCCTGGAGTGTCCAGCTGAGCACGAAAAGCAGGCGACTTAGCCAGAGGACTCGCAGTCTCCTCAGCCAGATTTCCAAAAGCAGCAGTTCCTAGGAAAGCTTTCATCCGTGCCTTCCCTGGGCAGTGCAGAACAACCCCATGGCCTTCAGAGGAAAAAGTGGACCTGAACGTTCCAAGAAGGTAAGTTAAAAGTCAGGCCAAAAAACCAGCCTTACCTGAATCAGGCAGTGAATTGAGATCTGCACACAGCACCAGAGGGATAGAGTTGGGATCTGCTGTCGGGCTACTGGGCCTGCTCGAGGCTTTCTCCAGGATGTTTTTCAGCTCTGAGACAAACATCATGGTCTGGATGAGTTTCACATCTGAGTATTCGGGGTCCCAATGCATGTGGGCATTGGCCACGATGAGCAGCTGCTTGTCCACATGAAGCGATTTCATACCTGGACAAACAATGTTGGCAGTGAAAGGTTCTGTGAATGCAGTGCATTCCTGCTTGTTCATACTCGGGGTGTAGCTCCTCAGGGTTTAGGGTCAGACACAGCAAGTACATGGGTGTGTTTTCATTGCTTAAACCTGCTGAAATGCCTGTAAACAGCCCGGGGAGCTCCTTCCAGTCCTGGAATTTCTCCTCCTCTGAAGCCATGAAAACCCCAGCCATGGAGACAGAGCAGGGTGGCAGTTTTACTTGTATTGGAATTGTCTGCTGCATCTGATCAAACTTAATGAAAATGTGCCAGTCAGTCAAGCAAGAAGCAGGAAAAGATACCTGATAATCTCCTTCCACATCAGTACATTAGCACTGACATCTAATCCCTGGAGGAGGGTGGAAGGAGTCAATCCAGTGGAGAAGAGAGTTGAAAATAGAAGTTGAACATCGTTGCCAACTACTGGTAAGAGCAAATGTGTGTAAACACAGTGACCTTGGGAAAGCTGAGCTGCTCAAGCAGAATGTACCAGGGTAAGTAGGGCTAAAAGCTTGAAAGGAGAAAAGCAAATGCTGGGCATCTTGCTGTGAGCACAACCAGACCTTGTAGTCTGTGCCTGTCTGAGCCACCAATGGGCTGAATTTGGCTGCACCACCAACGGGAACAGCGTGGATTACCTGGCAATAACTCATGCCTGTTTGTGGAGTTGAGTAGCAGTGAGGACACCACAGTCATACTCACTTGCTCCAAATAATTCCTTGTGCACCTCCAACACCACGGCGACTCCGATGTTGTCCTTGGTCATCACTCTGTTCAACATGGCTTCCGAGCCCTCCGAGTTGGCCATGGCCACCTGGTTGAACTCCACCGTGTGCTTCTGCACCAGAGTGAACCTGGGCAACGGGGAGAGAACCACAGTGAGCAGCTGTGACCACAGCCCCCAGGGCACTGACCCCATCTGAAAACCATCCCCGTCTGCTCCCACAGGCTCCCTCTCTTCCAAACCACTCCAGCTGGTTCTGGGCAGGACCCAAGAGCTGCACTTTTCTCTTTGGAAGCAGTAAAAACTCTGAGAGGCAACTCAGGCTCTGGGAAACTTCCATCCTAATTACTGGGAGTGTTGTGAGGTTTTAGTGTAAGTTTTTAGAAGCTGCTGCTGCCCTTACTTTTCCGTTTTGAAGAATATCGCGCAGCCATCCACATGCTTTTTCTCCTGCTCGGACATGATTTTGGCACGTGACTTTGGAGAAAAGAAGCCATCGTATCCCCGTTCTTTCAAGGCTGGCAGGAAAAGGGTGAAGTATTGCTCCGTTTCCACTTCCTGGAATTGTACACAAACACCTCAGGCTAAAGAAGTGAAAGAAACCCTTCCTTGTGCCTGCCCTGGCTTGCAGTCAGAAAAGCTGCACAATCCATGTCCCTTCCTAGACTAATGGCCTGCGGGGAATGGATGTGCATTCCTGGATTTCCTGGAATCCCTCCCAAAGGCAAAGTGACAGGTGTATTTTGAAGAGCAGTAGACCACACCTGGTGTGCTTGACATTGGAATAAGGAGATGCAGCTTGCAATGGCAAGATCTGGAATTTGCTATCGAGCAGGTGATTATGGTGCTCCCAAGGGAACATTTAATGCTAAAGGTGGAGACTCGTGTTTTCTGTTTCTGATGGAAAATGCAGTTATGTTTTATTACCTGAAGACTAATGATGTCTGCATCACAGTTGACGATTTCTTCCATGATTCCCTTTTTCCTGTACTCCCAATTGAGTGCCCAAGATGGGCAGTAGCCATAGAGCTGCCGGGTGGCGTATTTATCACACAACACATTGTAACACATAACTGTAAATGAAGCTGCAAGCAGAGAGAGAGAGAGAAAGGGAAAGGTTGTCAGCCTCTGAGATTGTCTCTTTGGCTTGGGCAGGAGTGGCTGGAAGAGCTGTGACAAAGCCCAGTGTGGAAAAGGAATGCCCAGCATCCCGTTCAAATGACAAAAATGGTATTTACAGCACAGCCGTAGGTTAATTTTTCTAGTGCAAATGAACAAATGGCTGTTTCCACTCTGATCCAGGAAAAAGAATCCCAAGTTAAGTTTCCCAGTGTGCCACCTTGTGAGCACAGATTTACCTGAGGGCAGAATTTGGTCTCGTTCTTTTAAAGTAATCCATGGCCTTGGAGGCAGCTGCTCTGGATGAACTACAAAAAAATTAAACCAGTGATTAATTCAGAGTTTCTATTTGTAAGTTACAGTTCCTAAGTCAAAGTGATGACTGAACAATAATGTGTTTTGCATCCCCAACTCCTCAAGTCTTCAGAGGAGGCAAAAATCATTTAAATGAGTAGCTCTAGTAAGGGAAAAAATTGTCATTTGTAAGATTCGTGACTATTTTTGTCTCTTGTTTTCAGATTTAGAAGCACCATCGAAATACTCCTGCACATTGAATAATCTGCTGAAGAAGGAGGGGTAAATCCTGGCTCAGCCATGGTTCAGCCATCCCTTCTCCAAGAACCTTATCCTGCATCCATCATTCATGCAGTGCCTTGACTTGGGAGACATGGAGTGGCAAAGCAGAAGGCTCAGTTACAGAGCCACAAAGCAGGACGGAGGTCAGGTACTGGATGTTCTTAATGGCTTTGCTGTTTCTCAAGCTAAATTTGATGTTCTGCTTGCATTCAAATGATTCTTTCTGGTGGGGAAAACCAAAATGGCTTCAGCAGGGCAGACTTTGCCCTTGGCTGGTAATTGTAGGGTTTCAAACAGAACAGAAAGAACATTTGGTTGTTACACAGGAGACCCTTAGACAGTACACATCAGCCTCTTCCACTGGGTGTGAGGGTGTGTTTTGGGATGTGACTGGAGCCACCTGACAAAAATACTAAGGCAGTGAAGAAATACCCTCCCTCCAGTGGTTCAGAGTCTTCTTTTAACAGCAAATCTTGCTTCTAAAGCCTTTTTGCACCAGACCCCTAGGGCTGTACCTGCTAGATTGTCAAGCATGTAGTTCAGTAGCTTTCGGGTTCCGTCTGGATCCTGGTAGAGGCTGAGAATATCTTGGGATAAAGGATTGCCTGCCAACAGCACAAAACAACAGCAGGGGGATCAGCTGCCTGCCTTTCTTGAAGCTTTCCACCCAAAGAAAATCTCCCAGAATGAGAACAGACAAATTAACTCAGCAGGCTAAAGGGTTTATTTCCCTGACTGCAGATTCAAAATGAGCTCCTAAAGAAGTTTAGCAGTATTAAGAAAGAGAAGCATTGTTTTCCCAACTGCCTGGTCACTTTTGCTACCAACCCAATGCTTAAAATAACCTGTAAGAAAACCTTGAGGTAATAAGGAAGGTTTGGAGGCCATCCCCCCTCAGGATTCCCGTGAACTCATAGGAATATGGAATTAGGAAGAGCTCACCTTTCAAACCCAGGGTTTGCAGCTGGAAGAGCCGTCCAAGTTCATAAGGCAAAACCCGTAACAGATTGTTATTTAAAAGCAATTCCCTGCAGCAAATGCAAAAACACTCTGGGTGAGTATTACTGCAGAAGAAACTCCTAAGGTGCTGCACACTGCTCGTCCTCAAAGAGAACACTTTTCACCCTGAAATTTATTATGGAAAGATTTGAATTTTATTATGGAAAGATATGCCAATCTTCCCATGTCAAAGCATGACTGAAATACATTCATTAGGGGGAAAAAACATCACAAAGCCCAAGATGAAACCAGGGATGGAAACAGTGATATATCAACAATCAGAAAAAAAACCCAGTGAACCCTAAATTAATTATTAGAACTGAAGCTCTGCAGCATCCTGGAATTTTTCTGGATTATTTGAAATACAGGCACAGGAAACAAACTGAAACTCTTGGTCCTGATCCCATGCCAGCGATTTTTTGTGAAGTTAACCAGAATAATTCCCCTCACCTGAGAGACACCATGTTTCCTAGTTCTGCTGGTAAACTTCTGAGTTTGTTGGATGACAGATCCAGGTAAACCAGATTGTGAAGCTTGGCAATATCAGGTGGAATGCGAGTAAGGTTGTTGTCATTGAGGTGCAGAGCAGTCAGGTGTGTCAGCGACCACAGCGACGTGCTTAAGCTCCGCACTCTCCCTGAAAGAGGAAAGCAAGGAACTCTGCTTTGGTTCACTCTGGAGCCCCTCTGGATCTGGGGTGGTCTGGGGCACCAACTGGGGGAATTTAAACCCCAACCAACTCACCCGAGATCTCTAATTCAGCCCAGTGCGACTTCTTCCCGTTGGCCACCTCTTCCGCCGACATGATGGTGTAAATTCTGCGAGGATCTGGAGGATCATATTTTTCCTTTGGCATCCCTGTTAGTCTGAAAGAACATCACAACTGTTACTCCACAGCATTCCTTCATTTCTGTCCAGCCATGATCTGACCTTTCCCAGGGATACCCTGCAACAACACTTCCCAAAGTTTGTGCACAATAAATATGGGGCTGCGAAGCAGGTGCTCACACCTGGGCAGAATTCTGGGATGGAGAAGAGCATTTCTTCCTAACAAGTTGGGGTTCCTGCAGTCCCCTGCTTGGCTTCCCAGTTTATCCCCCATAACCCACGGAGTTGTTTGCTGTGTGCAGAACCTGCAGACAAGATCAGAAGCATTCTACTGTTCCTGGATTGCTCCCTCCTGTAGCTTGCACAGGGAACCAAGGATTGAAGGGAAGGCTCTTAACTTCAACTTACAGTCCCACTTCTCCACTGCACTTATACAAGGCTGAAGTTGCAGTCTGAGGGGGAATTAGCTCCATTTTCTCATTAACTATGCAGCTTTTTCATGCTCGGGATCAATCAAGACTGTTGTATTCCAAACAGCCCAGGAGTTGTAAAAAGAGCTCAAGTAAAGCTCCCATTTAGCAGTTCTGGGGCACAAAGGTCTCCAGCCCAGTGCAAATTGTGAATATCAGAAGCCTAAAGATGAGTCTGTGCACACCAAATTAATCCAATCATCCTGACTGTCAGCCAGGAGCTATGATGTCCCATTCCAAAACCATCTACTTGCCAGGGCACACAGGGAGAGGTTTTATTCCATGCCTCCCTAGGTTGTTGTGCTCAGCAGGACTCTGTGTGTGATTTAAAAACACGACGTTAGCCGAGTTTGCTGTTGGCTGGTCTTTTCCTCCCCGGACACACAAAATCCAGGAGCCTTGATTTCATACAAATCCAAAGCAGCTGCTTCAGAGGATGCAGCTCTTCCCTCATACAGACTTTCCTACAGTCAGCTTTTCAAGCAGCTCCAACTTGAATTTGAGGTAACAAGCTGAGGGTTCTGTTCAGCAAGTCCAGCTAACCAAAGAAGCCACTTTCCCTTGAGGAGGGTCAAGTCCTGCAGTGTTTTCCAGCTGATGCTGACAGCCAGACCAGCGTTTTGGCACGGAGCAGGAGCTGTCAGGGCTGTCCCCTGCCACGGGTCTCAGTTACAGGGCTGCTGCTTCCTTCCCTGACGAAGGCCCAAGGAAACTGGAGGGGCAAATGCGAGCCCCACATCTAATTATAGCCCCCAGTAATTTCCAGGTGAGATCACACGGCCAGCAGAGCTACGGGATAAGAGGATTCTGCGCTCACACTGCTTGGCATGGGGCCATGAAGGGAACCAGTCACTTAAGGACAAGGGATTACACCTGAAATCCTTCTATCTTTGCTCCAGAACCCCAAAATCAGAACGGCCCTTCCCCCCTCAACACACACGCAGGCTGTGTTTTGGAAGTGCCAAATCTCTGGTGCTTGAATTTTGCTGGATTTAGCTTCACTCTTCAAGTGCTGGTGTGAAAGTGGGGAGTACTTGAACAGACTCTTCACAGCCCCTGCCAGGCCACACGAGCCCTATTCCACCGCTCTTGCTGTTTCATCTGTCAGATCTTAAACTGATCTGTGCCTCTATGGCACTTGGACCCAAGACAAGGCAAACTTTGCAGTCCAGACCCCAGGATCTGAGTGAGTGCTCTGTGATGAAGTCCTTTAAACCACGGTGCTGAGACCACCTGAGCCACCCCTTGCCCATCCACACCAGCCCAGCGATGCCCACTGGCCCCCTGATACCATCTGAAAGCTCCAGGACTGCTCCTTGGCAGGGCACCCAAATAAACGATGTTGAAATACAGAAGTGCTCTGCCAATGCAGAGCGATGTGTGGCCATCGGGGGCCTTCCAGAGAAGTGAGCCCTGAGCTGGGAAGTGAAGGACACACACATTTTTCAGCTGTTAGTCACTTTAATATTGCTTTGAAATCGTGGTGAGTCAAACAGGCAGCAGTGTCATTGCCACAGTTACAGAAAGAGGAAAACAAACCTAAATCAAATGCATTTTTTTCTTCTCCTTCTGCATCACAGCAACATTGAGCAAGACTTGAAAGTCACTGTGTGTAATTTTCTTTTTAGGCAAAAAATGCATTCTGCCCAGGTTCCCAACTCCTGCCATTCCTATCTCCCACTCTGCTTGTCCTGGAACTAAAACAATATCCAGAAATTCCAACCTGTTTTTGCTCAATCTTCAGGGAGCTACACTGAGTTTCCTGGATCTGTCAACTCCAAAATGTGACGTGCATCAGTGCAAATTTTGGCAGGCTTTTCTCCTAAAGGCTCCCATTGGAAAAACTTCTGAAGCTACTAAAACTTGCTCTCTGCTACAGAGCCAACCCCGATTTCGTGTAAATTAAACACAGCATCTCTTTCTCATTTTGTGTAAAGAAAACCTAGGGATGAGGACATCACTGTGTTATTAAGAACAGTATTTAAACTCTGGGGTTTCCTAATGGAATTCTTTGTGTCCAAAAACCCAGAGGGGACTGGCAGAGGAGGATTACTCAGTTGCAACCCTAAATGTAGTCCTGGGTGAGCCTAAGCAGCTCTCTGAGGTGGATATAAAAAGGGCCAGGGCCAGCTACTGTGTTTCCACCAGTAGGTCTGTGCTGGCCTTTTCCTTGGACTTCTGGGGTTTTATGCTGCTTTATTTGCTGGGCTGTTTCTGTGTATGAGGCATGCAAATGGGTATCATTTAAAGCCTGGAGAAAAGAGTACTGGAACACTACTAAAGGTGTGAAGGGTGTCAGAGAGCAAAGGTTGAGCTACTGGGTTGCAGCAGAGGCTTTTAACATGAAGAAATGTTTTTTGGGCAGCAAACAACAGGAACTTCTGTGTTTCGAACACACAGTCCCTTCCCCAAAGAGTGTTGAAGATGCATTTCTTAAATTACAGTGACCATAAGATGTTTTGTTAAGAGTTGTTTGATGCCTCAATGCATAAAAGAGGCAAATGCAGAAGAGCTGTGCCTGCCTCCTGCTGCAGCCCTGTGTTCACGGATGTTTGGCACAGCTCCAAACCCTCGCCTTCAGCCCAGTGACATTCTTTGTGACTCTTTTATATTTCCCCCAGCCTCTGTACATGGGTGAGTCAAACTGTCAAAGCATTTTGGAAGCAATCCAGCAGCCAGGTCTGAGTGGCTCTTCCTTCCTGTGAGCACAGCTGACTGTCCATCCCCTTCCATATGGTGATCCCTCCCAGGAATTAGCGATGCTGTTGGCTGGCGGGGCGTGCGCGTGTGTACACGCACGTTGTCCAACGCTGGGGAGCTGAGCTGAGAGCTGGGACACAGCACCATTTGTGTCTGTTCATTTCTGTGTTCTCTCTAGTCCTGTGTTCTGCAATCAGGCCTGAGTGGCTGCAAAAGGGAGAGAGGAAGGCTGCTTGTCTGCACTGCTCTGCTTTTAGGGGAGCGGGACAAAAGTCGCCCCATTTCGGCCTTCCCAAGGAGAAGAGAAGAACAGCCAATACCCACAAACACAAAAACTGGCTTGGAGAGCTCCATGGGGGAGGAAAATCAGGTGACTGTTCAAGGGTATGCTAAGGGGACTCAAAGGAACCTGCCAATACTGGGGTGTGTACAGTTGTGTTAGCTGAAGGTAAACAATTTGCTATATCCCTATACACAGCATCTAACATGTATACATCAGCAATAAAATACTGGAGAATGGGGAATTCTGATGGTCTTTGGCGTGGATCTGACCTTTTGTCATGGTGCTCTACTGCAGGAATGTGTCCAACCACCTCTGTGTACACTGCCTCTCCCAAGAATTCAACGAGCACCCCGAGTCTGCCCTCCCAGGTACTGTGTCTTTCCAGCTTCTTATTCCAAGTACCCTGACTGGGGATAGAGGTTAGCAGGGAATCAAATATAAATGCCTCATTGTGTTTTTTTTTTTTTTATTCAAAAAGACCCCAAACAATTCAAAAACGGTGTTTGAGGAGATTTGAAAGAATCCCTGACAGAGCACAAGGAAATTCAAGTTTGGAATAGGGAAAGGTAAGAGGTAAGCAGGAACCTGCAGCTGGCAGTAAATGCAGTGGTGCTGGAGTCCTAGGGGGTTCCACGTTATCTCTGTGAGCCCAGAGAAGCACAGACAAGTCAGAAGCAAACAGCAAAAGCCAAGGGGAGGAGTGGGAAGGGAGGGAACGAGCTGTGTTTGATTAATTCCAGAGCCAACTGGCACTCACTTGATGGAAATGCTAATTGTCCCACTGACATACACCCACTAGTTATTCCCCTCATTCCCTCATCTCCTCTAAATGAACCAGTCTTTTCTTAAATCACAGGTAACACAAGCCTATCCAGGTTTCCACCCTTCCTTTTCCTCCATGTCACACCCCCACTTACAGGACCAGCTGAACTATTTACTGCATGGAAATCCTACACAGCATTACACAGCTGCTTTTTATTGCTGTGCTTGGTTTAAGAGTCAGCTCTTGCTCCACAGGAACAGTTCCTGCCGTGCTGGAAACAGCCTGTTACCTCTCAGTGTGTGCATGACAACTCCTGGAGACCCACATCAGGTCATTGAGTGACACCTGCCTTTGTCTGGTGCCTTTTACACTTCGTGCTTCCAGAGCAGCTCTTGGGGCTGCTTCACATGCAAACACAGGGCAGGCTGCTCCCAAAAATAAGGCTCTGCTTACCAGAAATGCGTGCAAGGGGCTACTGGAGGGCAAGAAGTATTCCCAGCAGCCAGCCTGTATATAAATGTCATCAGAAGCCCCCAAAGGGCTGGTTTAAACAGCGTGCTTGTTTATTTACACAAGTATCTTGCACTGTTTCAGAGAAATGACCCATTTGTAAGGCTGCTCCATCCCCTGGAGAGTGCTGGGCTTCTAATGAGATCCAGGACAGAGTGGTTTAAAGGATTAGGGGCTGAAATCACCGCGAGTCTGGGGAAGGAAGAAGCCAGTCCTGCATCAAGACAAAACACCATCCTGGGCTGTGGGCATGGCAGAGAAGCAGCCAAGTCTGGCTGCAGCTTAAAGCAGGAGGTTTTCCTGGGACTGGGGAGACACAGAACTCCCAAGAGCACGAGCAGAGTGAGCTGGCAGGGCCGTGGTGTGCCAGTGTCCCTGCGAGCCGGCAGGGAAGGGCTGCCTTACTGACAAGGCTGACCTGACAGCCATGCAGTCACTCCTCAGAAATGATACAGACCCTGCTCAGGCTGTGCTGAGTGCCAACACCGTGCCTCACTCAACTGCTCAGGATCAATACCTGGACAGGAGTCAGCTATTGACCTGGGTTTTGAGCAAAACTACACGGGAATTATGAATCCATGCACGCTGAGGTCTTCTCAATGAACCAAGCTTAAGATAGAGCTGGAATCATCAATACCCTTTCATCCTTCAGAGCAAAGTTTGTGCTGGGAGAATTCCATGGCCACGGTGTCATCTTCCCTTTTCAGTGGGAGACTACCAGCATTTCCACAAAATAAGCAAAGCCCAGCAACACTTAAGTTACTCTCCCTCAACAATCCAACAGAATCTGCCACTGTAAAATTTAATTCAAACAGCTTTAGGGTTACAAGGCTTGCCTTGTTCAACCACAGGTAACTTTGGATGAGTCAAAGCTCAAGATTTTAAAAGGAAGGAGGAGAAAAAGGAAAAAAAGCCAAAGGAAAAAGCACACACAGTAGTGGAAACTGTTTTGCAATCACTGGCACAATAAATGAGCCTTTTCAGTCTGAACAGGCCACAGGATGCTGCACTAGTGCTCAAAGTAGTTGGGCTTGTATGCTCAGAGAAGAGAGAAGGGATCAGTTAAAAACCTCCAGTTCATAGAAATAAACCCTCTTCTCCAGAGGGTGTGTTTAAATCTACTTTGCATTTTAAAAAAAGTTTGCCTAATAGCCTGAGCAAAGCGTATTATTTGAATATTGAAGGATAGTTCAGCTGCTTCTGTATCTGATTATCCCAGTCTTTCCCATGAGCGTTTCCACCATACTTAAACTTGCAAACAGAATCCCACACTGGTTTGGGCTGGAAGGGAACTTTATGCCCATCCAGTTCCACCTCCCTGCCAAGGGCAGGGACAGCTCCCACTGTCCCAGGCTGCTCCAAGCCCTGTCCAGCCTGGCCTTGGACACTTGCAGGGATCCAGGGGCAGCCACAGCTGCTCTGGGTGACCTGTTCCAGAAGAGAGGCTCAGCTTGTGTGAGTTCCTTTGTTCAGCCAGGCAAAAGGATTTCACCTAAAGCCAGGGAATACCTTTGGAAAGTTTTGCTGTAGTTTTCCAAACAGGTTGATTTTCTGGTATTTCTTAACATACTGGCAGCTGAGAGGTTAATTACAGAGCTCTCTGAAAGGAAGCTAAAGAAGATGAATGCAGTCCAAAGGCCTGGTGCTACCTCCCCTGCTGTACAGAAATGGAGTAAAGGAAGAGCACAGACACAGTGGGTAGGTCAAGAGGCAGGTAAGGATTCAGGAATGCTGGAGCCTTGTTGACAGCCTGAGGTTTTCAACCAGGTAATTTTCCAAGCAGAAAATACATGTGAGTTATACTCATCTCCCCACGTCCAGGGTTGTTTTGTTCAGACCTGCAGCTGCCATGAAATAGATGGTCAATGACTTAAAACTGAATTATTCCCCGTCTACCTACACAGGAAGCATCTGGGGGTTCCTAGAACACCAGAAAAACACCTTGCAGTTCAGCACAGGTCTCAAAATACTCGATAGATGGGCTTCTCTCATGCACTCCAAACATTCCTAGTTCCTCTGCTGCATTCCACTCCTTCCCAGTCTTTTGCTCCAGACTAAGGAGGAGGAGGAGGAGGAGGAGGAGGAAGAGGCTCTTTGCACAGGTACAAAATGTCCCTGGAGACTGACCTGCTCCCAGTGGCAAGATCTGACTTGGATGGAGGGGAAAAAAAAAAGGTGAGCCCGGCTCTTCCTGGCACCTGGGACTGTTCTGGTATGGGAGAAGTCATCTGGTCCTGCTTTCCTTTTGCTTTCTTAACCTTCCAGAACAAAAAGGGATTCAAGGAAAGGCGTTCACAAGTGGGAATTTTGCCTGGGCAGCCGTTCATCCTGTGCTAGCTCCTTCCCGCTGCCAGGGCCAGTTGTAAACTAATGTAACACAATAAGCAGAAATTGAATTTTAAGCTGTAGGAGAAGCAGGAAGAGCAAAGGATATTCTCCACGTGCCGAGGCTGACTTGGGATAAAGGGCTTTTTTTTTGTGTGTCATCCACCCCCCTTGTGATCTCACACAGGATGGTGGTATCCAGCAAAGCATACAAAGTATATTTTTTGAGTATCCTATGGAGAAAAAAGATCTACAAATCTGCAGAAGGAGGGCTTCAGCACACTCTTTAGATGGTGCTTAAATTCAGAGCCTTTTGAAAGGGCCTTTAGATTGATTTCTTAGGAAGGAAGAAAAAAAAAAAGCAAAACTAATTTGTGATTAGAAGGCACAAAGATGTTCACTCAGATGGAAGCATTCCTGAAAAGCGAGGGGAAAACCACCCGAGCAATTCATTCAGCTGCCCTAAAGGGTAAACAGCAAACTTGAACACCAGCCACAAATCCTGATTATTATTAACAGCTTGACCTAAAGCTTATGGGTTTTGTACTTTCCTTTGTACTCCTGGAATCTGATGAACTTAAAAAGATGTATTTGACACTGAAGCAAGGAGGAGGGTGCCTCTGCAGCAACACAAGGCTAAACACTGCTCCCTCTCCTGCAGCCTGCAGAGCTGCCTCAGCCTAGGAACTTTTTTTGCCTTTAAAAAATCATGTAAGATGTTTAATTGGGCCTTCCCTTCCAGGTTGTTGGAAGCAGCAGTGTGGGGAGCTGTTGATTTGCAGAGGTAATTGTGGAAGGGCTGGTGGCCAGGATAAAGGAGCTTTGCTTGGAATTCCTGTCTCCAGCACGGCCTCTGGAGAGTACAGGTGGGTGCAGAACTTGGGAAGGGGAAAGGCCCATGGGACAAGAGTTGCCTCCATAAAAATTCCTGCTGCTCCTGGCTGAGAGCACAAGAGGTTTCCCTTTATGCTTTGTTTAGGGTAAGGAATAATCCAGATTCAAATCAACAGAAATGGTGGCAGGGTGTTCTGAAGGATTTGTCTCTTCATGTCTGAAATTTCCCAACCCTCCAGCTGCAAGTGGGGGGAACCCAAAACTAAACTCCTGCTGAAGGGAAAATTTTAATTTAGAACGTGCATTTACACTGCAGCCTTCATACCCTGCAAATCTGCATTGGGAGTCCCACAGCCCCTTTATTCACATTTTTTCTGTTTTTCTCAGAAAAACCAGCAAGCTCCTCCCCACCCAGGCAAGCAGAATGGGGAAGACAGTACACCCCACCTAGGTGAATGCTGAGCATAAACAGTGCTGTGCACTCATAAACAGCACTAATGACTGCCCTCAGGAAATGCCAGAGTAGGGGTGAGCACACACGACCTACAAACTGCAGTTAAATTACTTGTGTGTAAGACACTCAACAGCTCACTGGGCTTCTCTTCTTTCGCCTGGTCTGGGTGCAGCTCCCAAAATTCCTGTGCTCGCTGACTGCACCTCACTTGGAGCTACAATTGCTGGGAGCTGTTTTTTGTTCCTCCTGGAGCATTTTTCTAAGTGCTGGTTTAACATCTCCCACTCCAAGGGATAAAATGTGTTCCTTGTAGGACAGCACACAGAGCATTTCTGCCTTTCTTTAATTCTGTTTTCCATGACCACCCATCCAGTCGTTTCCTGGTGGTGGCTGAGCACTCCTAAAGTTACATCTCTGTAAGGAGATGCCCAGGAGACTGCCAGGATTCCAGGAAGATTTTCTTCCAGTACTCTCTTTTCTTTAGAGTAACTTCAGTTTGGTGTTTGTTTTTGTTTTGGGGGGAGTGTGGATATTTTTTTTTCTCGTTTTCAACTCTGAGAGAAGATTTTTCTCCCACACAGCAGCACCCAGGTCAGGCTCAGTACCTTGCCACTGGAGGTAGGTGTCATATAGCCCTTCTGTGAATTTACTGAGCTGCCAACAGAGCCAGTCAGCAGGTTCAGCTAAAGGCCTTCCACGGTGCTCTCTGTGTCCAGCTCCGAGATCTGAAGGCACAAATGGGACCAGCAATCCTGTGCACGTCAAGTTCTTTTTGCCACTTCCTGCCAGACACTTCAGTTTACTTTAATTTGTTCTATATGGGGTGGTCTTGTGGTGGAAGTTTGACGACAGCCCCGAGGCGCACAAAAGACAGGGAAGGAGAGCAGCAGAATTCCAGAAATACTGTCACCACCTAAGGATCTTGATAGAGAAACATCCTTTTTTTTTTTTTTTTAATCATTACAGGTGAGATGGAGAAGCTGCATGGACAAATCACTGGAAACCCAAAGAATTAATCAGAAGGTGAAGTTACACCACACTGTCACTGTAACAAGCCCCTTGATCACAACCTGACATCAAGAGAACCACAGAATCTGGACCAAAAAAAAAATTACAAGAGGCTTAGCATTTAATGCTCTAAAGCACTAATACCACAGCAAATCCTCCTGAATCTAAATATGCCTAAGACATATTTTAACCTATTTTTTTAAAGTTTTCACAAATGCCATCTTATGCTACCAAAAAACTAAGCTCCACTGTTACTTTTGCTTTCTCAGTAGTCTGCAAATGAGGTTACAATCCCATGCCTCAAGCGCCCTTTTGGCATTCCCCAAACCTCTTTCCACTGAACAGTAAGCAAATAAAAAGTAAGCACTTATTTGGATTTATCTCCCCTTTTAAGCCCCAGTAACCCAAAAGTGTCCAGCAGATTACAGCTGATAGAAGCAGAACTTCTTGGGGGTGGTTCAAGAAAGTTTGCCTGGAAATTATGCACGTTACTGATGGATAATTTTATCACCTAAAACCTTGGGGAAGGCTTTAATAAGAAAAAAAGAAACACATCCCCCCATTTGTGCACATTGGCTCAAACAAAAAAGCCAGTGGTTGCTGCAATCTACGTAACTCTAAGTTTTAATTCTTGGTGGTTTAGATTGAAATTAAGTAGAGGCTTGCCCAGTGTGGAAATTAATTAATTTTTCCCCACTGGTGGCTTTTTCATTCTCCTAATAGAGTCCACACACATACCTTGGGATCACTTCATGACTTCTTTCTCCCATGACTGGTGTGAAAGTTAAATTTGGTCAAAAGCCTGCCTGGCTTTTTACAAAACCACGGCTCTTAATGAGAAACAACAAAATACTCCCAGTTTCTCCCACAAAATGGAAGTTTTTATCCCATGGAAAGAGAACAGCCCTAACGTCACTTACTTCCCCAAGGGGATTCCTGGTGCAAATGTGACAGGGCTCCTACAGATTGCGGGTGGGAAGAGGAGAGCCACACATGGCAAATACACCCGGAGCAGCCTTCCCCTTCCTTCCCTTCCCTTCCCAGCCAGGCAGATCAATGCCTGAGCCGGCTCCATCCCTGGAAGCAGCGCTGCTCCCATGGACGGGGAGAAACACCCTTGAGGAAAGGAAAACAAGCTCTATCAGTAAGAGTGCACTTGTGCAGATAAGTCTGCTCCTGCAGCCGTCAGTCCCGGGTCACAGACAGAGCTGTGCCGGCAGCAGCTCGCCCTGCGCCGCCGGTGGGAAACTCCGCAGCCACCGCCACGGAGCTGCAAAGTTCTGCCTTCTTCCCGCTGCTGCTGGGGTGAGTTTGTCCAGCAGCCTGCTCATGGGGAGTCACAGCCCTGACATGTTAGGGTCTGGCCTTCCCAGTGTGGGAGAGAACTAAACTTTGCACGGGAACACCTATGGGCCGTTTACACTGAGTTTGAGCCTTCAATTAAATGCACAAATGAAATGAGAAAGCGCTCCTGTAGGAAGAGATAAAAGGGAATAAATTAAATTGTGCTGTACTTCAGCACTCAGAGCAGCCCCCGCTTTTAATAGTAAGAAGGGAACAAAACTGAAAGTGTTTAACAGGGTTTGCTTAGCAGACAGCAGAGCACTGCAGAATTTCCACTGTTCTGTGAAACCAACAGGCACACTGCCACGGGGCTTTTGGAGTCACCTCTGGAGGAGATGTAATGCCCGGGCTGGAGCTCAAACACAAGCTCTGTTTGGGTGCACCGACACAATCCTGCAGGTTGGATCATCATTCCAGAGCACGGAGCAGTGAGGTGTCAGCAGTGCATGCTGTCCATCTGCTCCAGAGCAAAATTCTACAATCAGGCTGGAAACACCTCCCTTGGTGGGGAGGGACCAGGACCCCAGGTCGGGCTGCGGCACAAACTCAGCATCCCACCAGCCTGGATGTGCCGGGAGGCACCACAGCCGTGCCCATGGATGCTGCCCTCCGGGACAGGGACATGTGTCAGGACCACTTTCCCTATTTTTCATAGGGAGAGCACAGAAATAAATTCCTTGGCAGGCCGTGCTCTGCCTTTACCAGAGCTCTATGGCCTTCCAAACGGGGATACAGGATGATACAATGATTCTAGGAATTCCCTGGGTCGTGAGGAATAATGTACTATTTTTTTTCTTTTTAAAAATAAACACATGTATTCATTTTCATTATCAGCCACGTCTACACACCATGAACAACTCCTGGGTGGGTGTTTGGCCCTCTAGGTTAGCTCTGAGTTGTGGGGGAGCTTCACATTTTAATTGTAAGAAATTCCCTGCTTAACCAAGGCCGTGTAGAATTCTTATCAGCACGGCAACTCAGGAGAAGTTGTGCCTCCCCAAAACAAATACTCAGCCTATTCCAAGTTTCCAAAAGAGCCCGATAAAAGCCACTGGTCTAAGGATTTTCAGAAGGTCAGATAAAATGTGGTGTGGCTGGGAGCAACAGAGCCCTCCACCACATTTAGCAGGAGCACTCCAGTTTAACAAGCGAGCCCCAGACCGTAACAAAACTCAGCGTTGAAGTGCGTGCTTTCATTTGCAAGCAGCACGCCTGGGCTGGCAGCCCAGGTTTTACTGCAGGTGACACTCTTGTCATCCTCCTCCTCCTTCGGAACTGCTGCCGACCACTGAGAAACCACTGGGAAGAGGTGGTGGCGAGACCAGCATCTCCCCAAAACACCCCAAGCCCTGAAGTACGGTCACCCCAAACACAGCCTCACCAACACGCTGGGGTCACCCGCAGCGCCAGGCCAAGATCCCATCACGGCACGTGAAGGGGATTGGGGCCAAGCCTTCGCCCCACGGCCACGTACCACCCCACGGCTGGGATCACTGCCGGGGCTGAGGCTCCCCTCCAGGCCGGGACTTACCCTATGGCCGGGGTTCACCTCACGACAGGGATCTGCCCCCTCGACCGGGGCTCACCTCACGGCCAGGGTTCACTCCGGGGCCCGGCTTCACCCCACGGCCGGGATTCGTCCCCCCGTGCCCGGGATGGGCCCCACGAGCACGGCTCACCCCACGGCCGCCACGGGCGGCTCCGAGGCGAGCGCGGCATCCCCTCGGGCGGCTCCGCGGCTGCCCCGCGCCCCGGTCGCCATCTCCCCGCGGCGGGGGCTCTGCCCCAGCCCCGCAGCCGCGGCCCGGCCGCGGGGCCCGACATGGCGGCGGCGCCGCTCCCGCCCGCTCTCACCTGCATGCGGCGCGGCGGGGCGGCGGGGCCGGCGGCGGCGCGGCGGGGCGGGCGCACACGACATGCGGGCGGCGGCCCGCGGGCAGCGGGGACGGAGCCGCGGGGCCCGGGCGGCGGCGGCGGCGGCGAGGAAAAGGAGGAGGAGGAGGAAGAGGAGGAGGAGGAGCGGCGGCCGGGGCGCGCAGGGCGGAGGAGCCGGGGGCGGGCGCGGGAGGCGGCGGCGGGCGGTGCCGGGGCCGCGGCGGGGGGAGCGCGGCACCGGCGGGGCCGTGCCCGCGCTCACGGGCGGGCTCCGGCAGCTCCGGCACGGGCAGGAAAGAACCCCCGGCTGCCTTCACCCCCTCCTTTTCCCCTCCTTTTGCCCCTCGGTTGTACAGCCCAGGACGCGGCTGTCACCGCGCTGCGGTGGGAGAAGGACGAGTCCTCCTGGGGATCCGCGGCGAGCAGCGGGGATTTGGCTGTGCGGGCATCTGCTCGCTGTCTGGCACCTTTGTTTCTCCTCCTCTAGGCAGTGGGGTTTTATTGGCGCCCAAGTGTCGGTGGCACGGATCCTTGCGGGCAGCCGGAGCAGGAAAGCGCAGGTACCAAAAAAAAAAAAAAAAAAAAAAAAAAAAAAAAAAAAAATTAAAAAAAAAAGCACCAAGGAGACGTAGGGAATGTCTGAAGAAGCAACAAGCGGTCGGGGAAGCACAAGGAGGGACAAGACATCAGGCTCTGGCACTTTTTATTGGAATTTGCTTTCTGCTGCAGCTGCCTGAACTGATGCTGGACACAAGGAGTTCATTGATGGCTGGAGAGTGGGAGAGGCCTCAGCGATGGAGTGGGGAATGTTGGTAGGAAACAGGCTTTGGGCCGAGTGAGGTATTGGTGATGGGTGAGCAATACCTGCGAGCCTGTGTTTCTCCCAAAATCCGTGGTCCACGGCAGAGACCTGGTGGCTGAAAAGCCAGAGGCTCACGGGGGACTGAGGGAAGATGGTGAAGGATGTGAGTTACCTGGCCACAGATGCACATTGAACAGTCTCACACCCACCCCCTCCACAGTGCCAAGTGCCCGTCCAAAATCATTGCATCTCCCCCCTGGAGCTTTAAACAAATGGTTGCTACTTGTCAGCTGAGGTGTTTTAGTCGAGGAGGGTTCCTTTTCCTCCCATCGCCCTCACACCTCTCCATGTCCATCCTTTCCCAGGACGCTGAGCCAGGAGTTGGACTGGATGAGCGTAGTTTTGTTACAGCTTGTTTTACACAGCCACCCATGTCTGCTTTAAATCTCTTGCACACGCATCCATTGGGGAGTTTTCCATAGCCACATATACCCGATTCAAAGACTCTTGGACACGCACTGACTGGGGAAGACTACGGGATTGGAATGTTTTTAATCAAAAGCACATCAGTGTGAAATAAAAGCTCCCTTTAACCATTACAGTTTGTGGCGTGAATCTGAACAGCTCAGCAGATGGTTAAACAAAGTCTTTGTAAGTGGATGCTGCTCCGGGAGAGTGAATTAGGACCTCTTCTCCCACCCAGGCCGCAAGGGAATAGGGGTGAGACGGCAGCCAGAAGATCTCTTTTTGGAATTAGCCGCGGCTTGCAGCAGGTGACACTGACCATCAGACGGGCACTGCTCTCCCGCACGGACGGGGCCCAACAGGTGCAAGCGGCCCGCGGCTCTGCTGCCCTCAGGCGCCGCCGCCATCTTGGTTTGGGGAAGGGGGCCCAGCTCGGCCTGCAGCGCTACGAGACGACCCCGGCTTCGCCCTGAGGCCCCTCTCAGGCCGCTGAAGAAGCGAGCCGGAGGCTCTTAACCAGCCCCGGGCAATGGCTCACCTCTCCCCGGCCAGCGGGCAGGCGCCGGAACCCGCGCACCCGCGGAACGGCAGGCCCGGGCGCGCCGGGTTGGGGGGACGGCGGTGTGTGGCACACCGCTGAAGCGCCCGGGCCCGCCGGAACGCTTCTTCTCGGGGAGCGAGTTCCGCGGGGAGTGGTTCTGGTGGCGCACCGGGGCGGCACAATGGCGGCGCCCAGCGCCCGCTGCCTGTGGCGAGGTGAGGGGGCCGCCGCCGCCTCTCCGCCTCTCCGCCTCTCCGCCTCCCTCTGCCGCGGCCCCGAGGGGCTGGAGGGCGGCCTGTGCGGGCGGGTCGGGGCGCAGGGCGCCGCGGCGCTTGTCTGAGGTGATGTTTGCTCTCGCCCCGCAGCGCTGTCCCCGCGGTGCGGCTGGATCCTCCCCGGGCTGGAGCAGCGACTCGTCCCCGCCGTGGTGAGCCCCGTGACTTCCCGGCCCTACGCGGCGGCTACAGCCAAGTGAGTGCGGCTCCGGCGTCCCGGGAGGTGTTGGGGGGTGTTTGGGGGGTTTGGTGTCCGCAGTGCTGGTGTGACAGCCACTGGCCCTGGGGGCGTCCTACAGGCTCCCAGAGACTCGCAGGGAGTGTTAATGGCACAGGGAAAGCTTGAGGTTGTGCTTTTGGGCTGTGCTTTTGTGGGGTGGCATGTCAGCGTGAAAGCTGCTGAGCTCCTGGAGTCGATTTGAAACCCTTCCCATCCTTGAATTGGCTTTTCATTGTTGAATTTGCCATCTCTGTAATAGCACAGCGTGGCTGGGAGAAGCAAAAGCAGCCAGGAGAATGAAGTGTTCTCGGTGTTCAACGGAATGCAAAATGCCACGGGGAGAGGGAGGAGAAAACCTTTTTTATCCAATCCGAGTGCTGTGAAAAATAAGACAACTGGTGACCTCGCAGCGTGTCTGGCTTTTTTTTTCTTTGGTGTTAGAGCTGCCAAAAAGGATGCCAAGAGGGGCAGGCAGGAGAAGGAGAAGGTGAAGGAGAAGGTGAAGGAGAAGCCCCTCCCTCGGAGGCGGCCACTGTTGAGCAAGCCCGTGGACGACGTGTACCTGACATGGCTCTACAGGAGACCCTCCTATGAGCTGGAGCAGGCCGTGGCCATGCTCAAGAGGTTCCAGGAGCTGGACTTCACCCACCCCAAGCAGTTTGTGTACATCAACGTGTTCCTGGACATGGCGCTGCCCAAGAAGGTGGGCTGGGAATTCTGGCACTCCTGGAGGCTTTGGGTCTGTTCACACTGGCTCCATTGTGAGGGCAGTCCCTCACCTCGTTTGCATTTTCATTTTTTTCCATATTGAGGGGACCAACTGCCTGCGGTGATGTAATTTACCCTCAAGGCACAATTTCTGGTCGTTTGCTTGATTTTTTTTTTTTTATTCCCTTGCCAGAAAAAAGTGGAGCCTTTTTCCAGTGGTGTCTCTCTTCCCCATCGCTTTACGGATGAGGTGAACAAGGTTTTAGTGTTCACAGAGGTGGGTGAGCCAGGATTCCTTCATTTCCCTAGGGTTTTGGTGTTCACAGAGGTGGCTGAGCCAGGATTCCTTCATTTCCCTGGGGTTTTGGTGTTTACAGAGGTGGCTGAGCCAGGATTCCTTCATTTCCCTAGGGTTTTGGTGTTTACAGAGGTGGGTGAGCCAGGATTCCTTCATTTCCCTGGGGTTTTGGTGTTCACAGAGGTGGCTGAGCCAGGATTCCTTCATTTCCCTGGGGTTTTGGTGTTCACAGAGGTGGCTGAGCCAGGGTTCCTTCATTTCCTTGGGATTTTGGTGTTCACAGAGCTGGCTGAGCCAGGGTTCCTTTGTTTTAATGGGATTTTGGCCCTCATAGGGGTGCATGAGCCAGGATTTTGTCATTTCCATGAGGTTTTGGTGTTCACAGAGGTAGCTGAGCCAGGATTTTGTCATTTCCATGGGGTTTTGATGTTCACAGAGGTGGCTGAGCCAGAGTTCCTTGATTTCCATGGAGTTTTGGTGTTCACAGAGGTGCATGAGCCAGGGTTCCTTCATTTCCATGGGGTTTTAGTGTCCAGCACACTCTTGCAGCTGTCCTTTGCCAATTAATCATTTTATCTGTGTGAGATGATCCCAGAGAGCTGCTATGGGTTTATTTGGTGACTCTTTGGACATAATTGTTTGGAATTCTCACCCTGGGCTCAGCTGGCAGCAGACCAACAGCCTAATTGGTAGTCCATCTTTTTAAATTACTTTTTTCTCTCAACAGAATGAGCAAGAAGCTGAGGTAGCTCGGGAGCACGGGGCTGCCATCGTGGGAGGAGTTGAATTAATCAAATGGGTATATATTTTTCTTAAAGAATTCTATAAATATCCTAATTTAAACAGGAATGGGGCCTGGGGAGGGGGGGAAGCCTGATATCCAGTGGACTCTAGCTGGGAGGCAGCAGGCAGTGTGGAGAGTGAGAGATGGGTTTCTGTGCTTGGACACTTTTCTAAATCAGCTTCAATCCAAAAAGTGGAATTGTGGTTGTTGCAGATCCTGGAGGATGAAATCCAGGCTGATTTCTACGTGGCTGTCCCTGCCATAATACCCAAGTTAATCCCCCTGAGGAACAAACTGAAGAAGAAGTACCCCAGCACCAGGAAAAGTAAGGAGAAGTTCTTGGTTGCAGCTGTTCCTGAGGGAGGTGGAGCCCTGGGGGTGCCACTGGAATGGTTTTTATCTGGATGTGTAGTTGCAGTGGGTGTTAGGATGGGACTGCACTACTTGTCTTAGGTAAAAGGAACTTTGGGAATCCATTTTTTCCTGCAACAGGGAAATCTGGGATAAGAAACCAGATACATTTGCCTGCTAGCTGCCCTTATGCTTATTATTCCTGATGAATGGGGAAGGAGGAAACATGGAGAATGTTTTTGTGATCCCAGTGAGGACACAGTTGTCCTGTCTGTGAAACTACATTTTGGAGTGGTGTTTACCTTAATTAACGGATTGAATTATCTCTTTCCTGGTGCCACACCCATCTGTGCTAATAAGTATTACTCAGACAATTTTTCTTTTCTTTTTTTTTTTTTTTAAATAGATTCCCTGGGCAGTGACATTGCCAAAATGGTGCAGTTCTTCAGAGAATGCCACCAGTATACAGTACAGGATGAGAGTGTCATCAAGACAAGAATAGCCAGAGTAAGTTGTGTAGACACCTCTTACATTTTCTCTCCTGAGCAGAACTGTAGTAATCAAAGAGGGGGAAAAAAAACCCATGTTTTCAATCTGTTTCTCCAAGTTTTTAACCATTTTCTTTAACCTGTGAAGAAAATAGAGCTCTTTGTTGTGTGGCATCTTCAGCTTGTTTTAAACTTTTTGTGTGTTGTTTTTTTTATAAGTGAATAAACTATGGGTTTGTAAGTCCATGGGCAATATGCACAGGAGAGTCAAAAAATCTTTGCTTTAACCAAATATTTAAAGATTTTTAATTTTAATAACTATAGTTCTGGACTGGAATAGAAAGCAAGAACTATTTGTGTTACACGTGAAATAGAGGATTAATTTTGGCTTATTTATTTTCTCTGCCTTAAGCTCCGTTTTTTAGTTTTCCTTCTGGTTTGTGTCTTAGTAATCCTGCCTGATGTTTAGTGTTCCTCTCCCTGAGGGTGGCACAGGCAGGAAGGGTAGGAAATGCCTGAAGCTCTGCCTGGCAGTGTTGGGGACAAATGAGTTTATTAATTCTCATTTGCTGCTCTGAGCTGTGCATGGGCATTCCAAGGGCTTCCTTGTCTGTGTTTTTGTGTGTAGCTGGAATTCTGGAGGAGTCAAACTTATTTAAAAAATAAGAAGGGAACAAATAACTTACCTGAACCTTCTTACAGCCCCTTGTGCTGCTCTGGAGAGAAGCGTTCAAGACTTCAAACAGCAAGACAGGTGTGCATCCACAGGGATTTACTGTGGGAAGCTGGTTTGGAAGCTGGCATCTTCATTTGGGTGTGGGAACTATTCTGGAGTGCTTGGAACCTTCTGAGCATTCATTGCCTGTCTTCATCATGGAGCTGATGAGCTGGTTCTTTTGGTTTATTTCATTCTGTTCAAGCTCCTAATGCCTTCAGTTGTAGGTGTTGATGCATTTCGTGGTCTTTGACAGCTGCTTCTTGAACCTTATTTCCACAGATCCTTCATTTTAATGAGGTTTTTGCAAAAGCTCTTGTGTATATATTGATTTTTTTAAAGATTTTTCACCCCTTAAGGCTACATGTTGTTACAGAGCCCTGTGAATTTCGCATCCTGAGTGGAAACAGGGAGAACAGTGAGCAAATCAGCATGTGTAAAATACTTCTTTTCCCTGAATCGTGCTGTTAATGGGATTTGTCACTCCCTCACAGGGAGCACGGACAAAGGAAACCTATCCAAATGTGGAATAAACCAGTGCTTTCAGACCTGTTAACCTGGGCTCCAGGCATCACCACAACTGACTTAGCATTGTCCTTTTGCAGCTGGATATGCCCACTGAGCACATAATTGCCAACCTGAAAACAATTATCCACGATATCTGCACCTTCAAGCCGTCCAATTTGGGTAAGGAGTCGCTGTTCTCACGTGGTTGTTCAGGTTGCAGCAAACACAAGTGGGACATGGGTGTTCTTTACTGCATTGTCATTCAATTCCTGTCCCCCATGTATCTCTAAAATTCCTGCTCCTCCAAGGGAAAAGTTTATTCTTTCCATGCTTTTTTTTTTTTTTTTTTCTTAATTCCTTAGCAAAAGGAGTAATAAAGTCAACTTTAAGCAGAGGGCACCTGCTTAGCTGGAGAGGAAATGGTGATTCATGAAAGAATTTTAGGGAAGGAACTTTGTGTAAGCTAAAAACCCCTTTTTTTGTCTTGATACTTGCTTAATGTCTGCCAGAAGAATGATCCTGCCTCTCTCCTGGTGATGCTGCTGATAGTAGCTGCAGAGACCAGACCATATAAAGCCAAGTACACATGCCTTGAGAAGCCCAAATCAAAACCATAAGGGGTTGCCTGACTTGAAATAAAAAGTAGATTAAGAAAGTGGTGTTTTGGGGTGTTTGTTGAAATGAATTTAAATCAATTTATATCAGCCCAGTTTAGTGAGGGTTAGCTTTTCTGCCCTGAGTAGCTTTTCTACTGATTTGGAGTGTCAAGCCTGATTCCTTGTGGTGTTCTTTTACTGGCTTGATGGAAAACATTTGCTGGGAGCAGTCAGCCTGGAGACCTGGGAAAGGGTGGAGTGACCAGTGTGGTGGTGCCCTTTGTTTTCCCAGATCCCATTGTGCAGAGGTTGGTTATCAGATCCTCCACCAGCGAAGGTCTGCAGCTGAACCTTGATGGAATCCTACCTCAGGTGGAGAAAGTAGAGGAAAAAGAGGAAGAAAATGCAGGTGATGAGGATCAACAAAAACCTGCCCAAGAATCTGTTAGTACCTGATGTCTTTTCCTTGTGGACCTGGTGGCCGAGCTCGGGAAGTGAACGGTGTCGTTCAAATCATGCTCTGTGAGAACAAAAAATAAATGCAACTTGTGGATTTCACATCGAAATTCGGTGTAATGTTGTCACAAACAGGAGCCTGTTACCAGAACCGAGCAGGTGTTTTTTCCTAAGGAAGAATCGGGTGTGTTTTGTGAGGGGGAGCCAACGTGCACTGTGCCCTGATGTGTTTTCCTCACCTGGTTTTCTGGAATGCCAGCTGGAGAACCGGCTCTCTTTCCCGGTGGTTTCTGCTTTCCTTCCAGGAGATGGCGCTCCCGCCCTTCCCGCCTGTGTAGGCGTTGGAATTTTTCCTGGGGTGGGTTTTTTGGGGGGCTCTGTTGTTGAACACGTGTTCATAAAGCTGCACCCCGAAATGTAAGATGGTCTCAGAAAGGACTGGCTGTTTACCACAGGGATGAGCTGGTCCAAATCTGGAAAGGTTTCGAATCATTCCTATTATTGGAGGTTTTTCCAAGAGGTTACCAGGATCTGTCTGCATGGAAATTCTTTTAGCTCCCCTCGGCAGCATTTGGCTGCTGTCAGTCAGGGTGACCAATTCCTGTCAGGCCACGCTGATTATTTTTGGTTGTTTGCTCAGAGTTTGATCCAAAAATTCCCTTTAAGGTGTGTATAGGAAGGTTGCATACTGATCTAATAGACTTTCTATGTTTTAAGTGGGAAAAGCAATGCCAGTGCACTTGAATATCTTTATTTCTAAGGAATTACACATGTAAGGGATATTATGAGGCATTTCAATGGTTGTGACCCAAAAGGAGCAATTTGAATGTGAACGTTTTCTACATCTGGTGGTATAGAAAAGCACAGCCTGTGGTATTGTCTGCATAGATTTCTTTGACTTTTCCTCTGTTCTCTTGGCTTATTTCCAAGACTTCACTATCCATTTTGGGAAAAGATAGGCCTGCCCTCTTTGATGGGTAGATTTAAAAAAATAAAAGTGTTGCTTAAACAAATGCACAGGTGAGCTTAAATCAGAAGCTTTCAGAGAATAAAAGCCTAGAACAACAAATGTTCCTGCAGGAATCTGTGCTTGGAAAATCCCAGAACTGTGGGGACACGGGAAATCTGTGCCTCTGGAGGTCAGGTGGGCAAGAGAAGCAGCTGATGAGGTCAGCAAGGTTTCAGGTGTAGTTCTGAACTCGTGTTGCTGATTGCTGAAGGAATAATGCCCCTGGTCTGTGCCATGCTGGAACGGTGCTGGACAAGCTATTAAGTGCCTTGTGACTTATTTTTGTCCTGAAATGCTGGATTGGCATGGGGGGGTAGAGATGGAAGGGAGGAAGACAACATGAGATGGTTCCTCTTTAATGGGCTTAGTCCCCAGACATGCAGAGTGGGACCTGTACATGTGGTCCTTGGGCCCATGTGCCTTAGAAATCCCTTTAATTGTCACACAGAGCATGGCTGCAATGGCACTGCTGGCTTCTGGAAGTCACTGTGGGAGGGAGGGAGTGCTGCAGCACCTTTAGCACTGCAGATGATGTATGATGGCTCTTAGGTTTGTTTTATCTGAACCTGCTAACTGTTAGTTTAAGTAAAGAGAAGAGCTGGGATTCACGCTTAGTGCACGCAGAAACATTTGCCCAAAGAAGGAAGAAGCTGTCCTGGGAGCCTGTGTGCAGTTGTGGGGAGTGCAGGGTTTAGGCTGACACTCAGCCTCAACCTGGACTTGTAGGGGGATTTGTGGCACTCCAAAAAATCTGGAATCCTTGTGGGTCAAGCTGAGTTCACAAGGCTTGTGCTTGGGAGTTCTGCCACAGCTGGAGGAGCAGGGCAGGGATGTTACAGCTGCCACCAGGGTTTTAGTGCTGACAGGTTTTTAGTGCTGAGATGGGTGTTCTGAGTGATTAAATATGGTTTTATTATCCATGTTCTGCAATGCCAGTGGTCTTGGCAGCCTCCAGACTCTGGGAGAGGCTAACGCCACAGCTGAAAATCTGTCCGTGTGGGAAAACTTGGATTGACTGAAATAGGACAGAGGGGTGGGAAAAGCTCTTGAGGCTGACTAAAAACACTGTCAGGGATAAACATAATTATTCTCCAAGCAGTTATTTCTGTCACTACCTCAGCTTGCAGGTGGCTAGAGGCTTCATCCCACCAGGATACGAAGGGAGAATTGTCAGTGTGTCACCTGCAGGACTGCTTGGAAAACAAGAGGAAAATGGCAGTCTTCCCAAATTGCCAGGTACTGGGAGATGCTGGAGTAAGTCACACGTGGTGACACTGCAATGCCCTGTTGTTTTCCGGGGCTAATCTCATGGATTTAAAAAAAAGGCTTATCAAAAACTTTGTAAAAAGCCCAGTTAAAACCTGTAAAAATATTTAACTGTCAGGCATTCTGGAAGTGGGGAATGCAGATAAAAGCTCCTTCCCTTGCCAGAGATGGATCCTTCTCAGAGCCATGTTTCTCCAGCTGTTCTGTGGAAGTCTGAGCCAGCACATGCCCAGCTTTCCAGGAACACAAGGTATGTCTGGCTCCAGTCTCTTCAGCCAGGGATTTGCCAAGTGGAGAAATGGCTCTTTGGCACCAACTTGCAGAATGCTCTGCCTAGAGATTTGATAAAAGGGAGGCTGCAAGTGGTTTATTCCTACAACCCCAGTGACTTTTAGTGCCATTATTTCCAAGATCCGTGGCAGCAGCTGACAGCTGCCTCAGTGGTTTTCAAGTCGTACCCTTCAAACTTTCAGCCTTTAAACTACCTCATATATCTCCTGAGAGAGTCTGAAGCTTGTTTTATAATTTTAGTTGCTGCTAGTCTGTAAGTAGACTCAAAATAGAAATGCTGCTTTTGTGTTAAAAAGGATGCAAAAGACAAAACTTTACCAAACTTTGAATTTCTTAAAATTTCAAGTCTTTTGCACCAAGTGCAAAACTTGATAAATGCTGGAAATGAGCGTTTGCTAGAGGGAAAAACTCTCCATTCATATTGTGGAATGGGTAAATCTGCAGAATTATCTAAGTTATGGGTCTGGAGTTGTGACTTTTAACAGGGTCTTTGGAGCAGTGTTGTCAGAACAGCAGGAAGGAAGGTAGGAGAAATAGGGAGGAGGAGGTTGTAGCTGGACTAGGGAAACAAGTTGTAAAAGCCTAAAGAACGGCAGCAGGAAGGTGAACAACACAAATGGTTAAAAGATGGACTTGACACATTTTTGTGAAGTTATTGACCCCTCTGTGTGTTTGGCTTTAATTATTTTCACCTGTTCTTTCTTGCTGGTGCTTCTTTGAGTTTGGTGAAGTTGTCCAGAGTTTCACCTGAGGAGTTAGAAGGGACCTGGGGCTTGTGTATTGTTTGCTGTGGGAATTCCAGCACAGCGATTAAAGGCACACAGTCCTGGGGAGGAAAAAACACCCCTAAAAATCTGACCTCCAGTTTGGAGTTCAAAATGTTAGTGTTCATTAGGAAGTGAATCGAAACTGAGCAGATGGAGTTACTACGGGGAGTTGGTGTCAAATTGAGCTGCCATTTCATCAAATTTCATTGCATTTCATCGGGCAAGCAGGAGATGAAGGCAGCAGCAGCAGCCCAGCCCCGTGCAACCAACTGCTATGAAGAAGGAATGCTGAAATCAGCAGGGAAAAAAAAAAAAAAAAATTTCATTCACAGACTAGTAAAAATAAACTCACTTTCCGAGTTCATTTTAATTTGGGGCTTGGAATGGCTGTAACTTTAAATTTGGGGTGTTTTTCTTTATCCGGCGACTTGTAGGAGCCAAACTTTAATTTGGAAACGTTGGCTTCGAGATGTGTTGAGTGTGTAGTGCTGGTGGGGGTGACAAGGGAAGCTTTTCTCGAGTGGACATAGTACTGTGTGTGTGTAAGTGCTTAAAGCAAGAAAACACTGTAAGGGCAGCAGCTGAACGTAAGTTTCTGTTGTTTTTTGTTAATTTTTTTTTTTTTTTTGTTTGAGTGTTTGATTTGTGATTACTAGCCTTTGAATCTTTTAACTCTTGCTTGGATTTGCTCTAGGAAAGAAGAGCAAAGCAGCGGCCATTCCGAGAAGAAACGGACACGGAAACAGACCAGGCTTTGATACTTGCTGTTACAATCCTACAACCCAACCTGACCCCCAAAACACAATTAGCAGCTTCCAACCCCGGCCAGAGGGTGACCTCTCCCTTCCAGCCGCCGGGATGGCTCAAGTCAGTGGGGCCAGGTCCAACACAAACCCCTTTGCTTTGCCTGATCCCGGCACAGCTGCGGGATTACTGGGGGCTGCTCCATCGCCAGGTAGCCGGCGGGGGGAAGGGGGAGAAGCCAGAATCCTCGGGGAGGGGGAGCGGGAGAGGCTCCGGTGCCGGGAGGAAGGAGGGCGGGGCGGGGGGCGGGCGGGCTGCGGCGCGGAGCTGCCCCTTTGTCTGCGGGCCAAGTTGGGCGGCGGGGCGGGGCCGAGGCGCTGCCCCGGCACCTGCCGCGGGCCCGGCGGGCACTCGGCGCTCGCTGCTCGCCGCCGCGGGCCATGGGCGCCCCGAGCGCCGCCGTGCTGCTGCTGCTGCCGCTCCTGCTCCGCGCCGCCTCAGGTGAGTGGCCCTCCCGCGGGATCCCTGAGGAGAACGCTCCGAGGCGCCTTTCCCCCTGCGCGCGGGACGGCGCTGCCTCCCTCACCGCGCTCCCGGCCCGGGCGGGGGTCCGCCTCCGCCCCCCGCCATTTTGGCGGCTTCTCCACCGGCGAGCTGAGGGGCACCGGGGCGAAGCCGTGCCCGGCTCCTCCCGGGCGCGGAGGAACGCGTGTCCCGCTCCGGGCACGGCCGGGCTGCCCCTGACGCCGGGCGGGAAGGCGGCGGCGCTTGGCCGTGCCCAGGCTGGAGTTGTGCGAGCCCGCCGCGCAGCCCGCGCTGAGGGGCGGGCAGCGCCAGCCGCAGCCCTCACGGAGCGCTCGGGAATGCGGCGCCGGGAGCTGCTCGGTGCCCGGGCAGCGTGAGGGGAGCCGGCCGCAGCCCTGCCCCGCTCCTGGCGCTGTGTGGGAGCGCTCGGGGAGACGCGCCGGGGTCGGGGTCGGTGTGCCGGGCGGGCAGGCTGCTGCTGTTCGGAGTTTGGGCTGCTGTTTTCCAGCTTGTCCTTCGGCTGTAGGATGTTGGTTGCTGAAGCGGCGCTCTCCCCGAGTTCTGTCCCCACCGTGGTTCCCCTTTGGCACGGCTGGCTGAGGGTTAAAATCAGCGATGTGCCTGCGAGCTGAGGCGCTGCTAGGTGTGGGGTTGGGTTATTAACTCCTTGGGTAGCACTCTGACAGAACTTCGCTTTCACCAAAAAGAAAAGCTCTCAAAACAGGAAATTACACTACCAACAACCCGCATCCAAGATGTCCCCCACAAAAATACCACAGCAATAAATCTGGGGGTTCCTTCTTTAGGTGCTTCATTATGTGAAAGTCATAATTTGTAGAATGCTTTTCAGGTGTGCTTTGCAACAGGTGTTGATCACACCTGGGGCTTCGAGTTTCATGGAAAATCAGGGCACAGTTGCATAGCGACCTTAATTAACGTGTGTAGTGTGTTTGGCTTGCCCACAACTGGGGACAAAAGTAAAATTTGTTTGTAACTAAGGATTGTCCAAGTCCTGTGAAGTTGGGCTGTATATTAGTCTCCCTTGGTAACTTGTAAAGGAGGGAGATGTGTCTTTGCCCTCCATGGGGAAGAAGGATCAGACTTTGTGAGTTTGCTTTCTAGTCCTGCATGGTCTCTATTCCCTGCTCTGGCCCCGGAGGGGATGAGCACACTGGTATTTTAAGCAACTATAGCTGTCAGTGAGCTAAAAAGAAAAGGCAGCCAGCCCTGGAGAGGTAAAACAGATGGCTTGTGCTGGCCTTAACTAACTGATACTAAATTTTTGGGGTTCCCTCCTCCCCAAGCTTTCTAATCATGTGTAACCTTGTGTTTTGCACTGAACTTTGAGGTAGAGCTGGATGATGAACCTTGAAATTATGTTCTCTTGCCAAAAGAACAGTTATTTGCTGAATTTGAGAGAAGTGTGGCTGGGCTCCTGTGGCTCATCTTCTTGGCAAGGGAGGATAATTCCCAGTGATGCCTCCACAGCCACTCGCAGCTGAGCTGAAGACGAGCTCAAAGGAGGAGCTTTTGATTCCAAGAAGTGTAGCTCCCAGGTTTTCTGTACAGATTGGTCTAATCTGCATTTCTCAGGAAACTCCACTCTTTGACAGGGAAATTCTGACTTTTCTGGGTGGTCCCTCGAGGCAGCCTTTCCCACACTTCCCCTTTCATCTTGGAGTTCCTTGGGTTGTTCTGGATTGTGCATTCTCCTCACGCTTTTGGGAGAGACAGATCACACGTAGTTGCTCCAGAGCGACCATTTCCCAGAAAATCAATAGAAGAGCTGTCATTCAGCTTATTTGTGGCTTTACTTCCTAAGCTTTTATTTCATTAATGGGGTGGAATATGTCAGGTGTGCTTGGGTGTGCCCCTGCCTCTGGCTGGGAGAAGCTTTCTCTCAGCCAGCAGGGCCAGGGAAACTGAGGCAGGAGGAGCCAGCCCTGTGAGGCTGTTCTGTTTTCCATGCAGGAGTGATTTAGGAGTGGGGGTTCACACTGGCTTTTCTCACTGTTATTTTGGCAGGTCCCCTCTTTCCTCCCTGCCCTTTTGAGCCCACCTATGCCAGAGGTCCTGCCCCTTATCCAGAGATTGCCCAGCTGCCCCAAAACTGCATTTTTTTGTGGCTGCCCAGTTCAGAGCAGGTGCACTGGAGGATGTGCTGCTGCTGTTACTTGCTTCTAATCTGGTTTGTTTTTGTTCTGGTCCCTCAGGTGCCTGTGTCTACCACGGCTTCTTATTTGAGGTAGGTGAGCTCAAACCTGGTGTGCTGGGGAAGGGTTGGAGAGGGTGCTGTTGGACTTGACTCCAGTTCCTGCTTTTTTGTCACCCCTGTGGCTAGGGTGCAGGTCACAGGTCTGGCAGCTTCCAGTCTGCTGGAGAACACACACCCCTCTCCTTGGAGAAGTTGGGAATTCTCCCTGAGCCTTTGGACCCAGCCAGTCTAACTGGGTGAAAAGACGTGAGGGATTTCTGGAGTGTTGGTAGCCACAGATGTGCAGTCCCAGGCAGGATGGAGGTGGTGCTGTGTAAAAACATCAGTGCAGTGCCAGGATATGTTCTGTGCTTCTTTCCCTGAATTAATGAGCTCTTAATGACGACAGCTTAACACTTTTTCCCCTCAGCTGGTCACGGTGAGTCTGGTGTACCCTGACTGATCCTTATAAACCAAACACATTTTCTTTTCTGGCGTCTCTAGAAATGTAATCCATGAGTGACTCGGTACAAGAATCACAGTTCTTAAGTATTCATGAACAGTGTTTTGCTCAGTAACACTTGTCTGCCTTGCTCTGGTACTCTGGGCTAAGAGGAGGTGCCTGAGCTACTTTGTGTCTCTGGAATGCTTCTAAATGTGTTTCCTCCTCTTAATGGTGCACTGCGGAGGGTCCTGGCAGCCCCAACAGAAACCTGCAGCCACTTTTTATTGTGTTTTAAACGATGGTTGGGAACACTGTTTCCTTTCAGTGTCTCCTGCTAGTCAGGATTTTTCTCCCTGTTTGATGCAGAGGAGGCTGGGATGATGAGATGCATGGAGCACCTCTTCCATGGGGAGAGGCTGAGAGAGTTGGGATTGTCCAGCCTGGAGAGGAGAAGCCTTGGGATGACCTGAAGGGAACATAAAAGAAAGATGGAGAGGGGCTGTTTCAAAGGGATGGGGTGACAGGACAAAGGGGAATGGATTCAAACCAGCAGAGAGGGTAGGTTCAGATTGGGTATTGGGAGAGGAATTATTGGCTGTGAGGGGGTGAGACCCTGGCACAGGCTGCCCAGAGAGGCTGTGGTTCCCCCTGGATCCCTGGAAGTGTCCAAGGCCAGGAGCAACCTGGAATCTGGGGGAGGTGTCCCTGCCCATGGCAGGGGTGGCACTGGCTGGGCTCTGAGTGCCTCCCAAGCCACTGTGTGGTTCCATGTGGAACTGGCTGTAAGTGAGCTGGGTTATTGTAGGAGCACTGTTTGTTGCAGGAGTCTCTGAAGTCACCTGGAAAACCCTTGGTGCATAAATCAAACCTTTAAGTGCAGCGATGCGGGCACTGCAGGGCTGCTGGAATTGTTAAGGCTGCACAAGTCCTGCCTCTTGCTTGACTGACTTAGCTCCACGTATGTCCAGCATCAGCTCGTGTTTGTGGCTTTGCTCTGAGGGAAAGCACCTCCCCGAGTGTGATTCCCAGCTGAGCTGCTTGGTGTTCCTCCCTCTGGCTTCTCCTGTCAGCGAGTTTTCAGCTCCCTTTACTTAGGAAAATCCACGTTAGTTTTTCTTAGCTGCAGGCCACGAGGAGACACACTGATGTCACTCTGAAAGTCTCGGGGTGTGTGGGAGGTGTGGAGCAAATCCAAAAAGCTGGAGTCTTTCTGCCAGCTGGCTCCTGCCAAGATGAGGGGAAGGACGGGGTTCAAAGCACCTTGAGGTGGTTTGAATGGTGAGTGTGACTTGAAAAGTGACTTTGTGTCTGGTGGAGGCTGAAGCACGGAAGGACAAGTCCAGCTGAGCAACATCCATTTCCATTTTGTTCTCTTTAAAACATGGACGTTGTCTGTGGCACCAGCTGCTAGTAGTGCACTTGAGGATGGATTTCTGGGTTAGATTGTTCTGGAAGTTTCCTAAGACACAAATGGGCTGCTTGGTTTTAACACCATAAAGCACTAAAGAAGCATTTTTTGAAAGAAAATGTTTTAAATCTTTGGGTCAAAAATTGTGAACCTAGCTTAATTCATAGTAAATGGTAGTGTAGTTGTGCTTCTACCAAAAATTTCCTTTTGAAATATCTGTGTGCATTTTGTTGTCAGAATTTTAAAGAAATTCTGATTTCATGCTTTTTAAATCAGATTTCTGTTTCCATCAGTAGTTTGTGCTGGACAGAAATGAGAGTGGAAAGGTAATAAATAAAAAATGCTGGGGGTCTTTCTCCCCCCAGTTTCAAATCTCCCATTCCAGAGAGCTTCTACTCTGAATAAATTCAGTGACTTAAAATAAATGTTAGCAAGAGCAAAGCATTTCTGGTTAGGGAATATGTCAAACTAGCAGTGGAAAATGGGCTTCATTTAAATTTCATTACAAAGGTAAGAAGTTACTACTGAAAAATGAGATCAGAATTGAATATTTCAGTTGAAAGGTTTGCTTGTTAACTCTTACAATGGTCAAGATATTTTTGTTTTTAAATGATGTGATTTCAAGGCCACTACTTAGCCTGGGACTACATCCTCTGGATTTACATGAATGTTTTGCAGTTAAGATTTATTAATGCAGTAATGCAGTGCTTCTCCTGGAGCAAATCTCATTTGCTTGTGGGTTTCAGAAAACTGGGATCAACTGAGGATCAAAAATAAAAGTGATTTTTTGTATCAAGAGTGTGCTGCATGTGTGTTCCTTCTTTGTGTTCCTTGAAAACAGCAGTAAAATACAGAGGGATGGGGATAGGCTCTTTATTTCGTGGTCCCAGGTAAAAGAACCATCGATGTAAGAGTTTTCGCCTGAGGACAAAATGAGTTTTTGTCCCTTCATCAGCAAATGAAGGGGACAGAGGAAGACATTTTAATACATAAATTTTCTTTTTTACCTTAGTGGTTCTAAGTGTCATCTTCTTGGCCAAGCAAGTGCATCCTCATGCAGAAGCAGCATCTCTCAGTTCCCCCTGAGCTGGGCAGGGGCTCAGATCCACAGCCCCGGTGTCTGGGAGCAGCAGTGGCACCTGGAGAGGCACGTCCCTTTCCATGGTGTGTCTGGGCAGGGCTGAGGCAGTGCCCTGCACCAAGCACACTTGCCCTGCTGCCAGTGGAGCACCCAGCCAATGTCTCTGCTTACCCTGAGGAGATTTATCTCACCAGGTATTGCACAGCAGGCTGCAGCTGCATGGAATTTATCATCCCCTTCCCTCCTCTCTCCAGCCTCTCCGTGCATGTGGACGTGTCTGTGTTTCTTCACAGTACACTCACTGCTCAGAAATTGTTCTTTCTCCTTCTTTTTTTGCTTTTTGGGTCTCATATTCCAGCAGTCCAGAGCCCAGCAGTGAAGTTGTGCCCCTCTTCAGTTGTCCGTGCACCTTTAAGAGCAGCCTTTGGCCCCATGTTGGAATCCATGGGTTTCTCTTCCTAATCAGTCAGGTACAGGCAGGGCTTTTTGCAGAAGGGGTTTTAAAACAGCTTCTCTTTGCTTTGGGTAGGAGAAATTCATAAACCTGGAGAAATTAATAAACGACAAGAGAATTCTGGGAGTTGTGGGGCTTTTGAGCTTGAATCTGAGACTCCGGGCTGTTCCCCTTGGATTTGGGTGTGTCTGCTGGCTGTGATGTTCTTCTCCAGAGGCCTTTCTTCTCCATCCTGCTGGTGAAAGACTCATGCCTTAATCCTTACAGTGTTGTGGAAGGTCATCTGGCATCAGCTCTATTTGGAGATCAGGATCTTTACAAGAGCTGCCCTGTTTGACATTTTCCATCCCAGCGAGCTCCCTTGGTCAGGATTCCCATTTGCATTTTCTCTTTAGAGGAGGGGTTGCAATGCCTAATTAATTGATAAGAGAATTTTTACAACTTTGCTGTACATTCTCAGTGATCTCCAAAGAGCTTAAGGGTTTTGCAAGATGACTGAGGAAAGTGGATCCCCACTTGCCTGGCAAATTGAACATTTGGGGGTGAAGAAGTTAAAAGGAACTGAATGCCCTCTCAGGCTTTTGAAATTGTAAACCTTAGGCAAAATTGGACTGCTGTGTCTGGACAGCGGTCCCATGTGGAATTTCTCATCTCTAGGGTGGTTTCATTGTGTTTCTTTTTCCCTCCCCCTTGGATAATTCCCATCAAAAATGCCATTATAGGTAGTTTGTTCAATGTTGTCTAGGATAAATCATTCCCTGTGCTTTTTCAGCAAACATCATGTCTGCAGTTGATGCCATTTTAACCACTGAATTCACCCAAGATACTCTTTGGCACTTTCAGGAAGACAAAAACTCCCAAATCTGAAGCTCTTCCCAGCTGGGTGCATTGATTTTATGTCAGCCTGGGGAAGGGCTGGCAGGAGCCACGTGGTGCTCTGAAGTTTGTGATGCCAGGATGCCAATATTTCTGCCAGGCATACTGGGTAGCTTCCAGTGGGAATGCAGGCAGCAGACTTGCCTGGGAAGGCTGCTGTAATTCTCCTTGTGCTGTGGTTTATTGCTGAGCTGTAGATTAAGGAGGCCTTTTAGGATAAAACACTCAATTTTGTAATCATTGTATCTACTCCGGAGTCGTTCTGTAATGAATCCTCTCACTAACCCCAGGAGCTCAGCATCCAAAGGATCATTATATTACCAGCTGCCATGCTGCAGCTAGAGGAGAGTGCTAGGCTCTGTGTTTCTGAGGATCAGCCTGGGGAAAAAAAATCCTCTCCCTCCTCCCTCAAAAGATAAATCCTGAACATGACTTCTTCCCGGATTAATCTGAATAATTTTAAACCAGATGTTTTGCTACTCAAAAAAAATAAAGTTAGTTTCCTAACGTGCTTTGCATGTGTTTTATGGAGATCAAAATGAAACTTCTTGCAGGCTGAAAACTGGGAAGTTTTAGTTGAAGTGTAATAAATTTTTGGGGACATCAACAGGAGCTGAAGGATAGCAAAGGTAAGAAACTTTGAACCTTTTGGTTATCAAACCAGAGATCTTGTTTCTAACAGAATGGCTCCCTGAAAACCTTGAACTTTTCCTTCCCTGGGAATTCACCTGTTGTCCTGCCTGAATAGATCTGGTCACGGTCATTGGGTGCTCAGCCAGCTCAAGGCTGAGATGCCATACATCAGGTGTTGTGGTTCATGGCTATTTAAATTTTCAGAGGAAACACAGGGTTGGTTGTTTAATTATGGAAAGCTTCTGCTGCTGGAGACACAGTTGTCATTACTGACATGCCAAGAGACAGTTCTGAGTTAGTGGATGCTGTAAATCCTTTTATGCGTCGAGCCTGGAAAATCGGTTTCAGGGGAAAACATGAGCAAACTTGTTAGCAATTTCTTTCCCACTTTTCTTTTTTTTTGCAGTTTTATGGATTCTTCTATGTATGTAATTTTCTTGAGTGCCTCAGGAATTCTCAGTGTTGCAGAGTAGAAATAACTTGCTATGCTTTTATTCAAGTGGGTTAATTTTTTGTTGTTAGTTTAAAAAATAAAAATTCTAAAAGTGTTCCATTTTGAAAACCTGGGTTTGGTTTTAAATTGGAGGCACTTAAAAATTGCATCTACTCCTTTCTGTCTTGATTTCTCAGTGAAACTGTGAGACCACCGTGGTTATGAAAAGGGAATCCTAAAAGTGCCTCAATCTGCTGTTAAATGGAAATCTTCAAAACCAAAAATTACTTATGTACCTCCATCGAGTGGCATAAAGGGTAATTCCTAGACCTCTTTTCCATGTTCTACTTAAAACAAAAATTCCCTCAATGAAGCAATAAACTTAATGAAAACCTGTTTAAATTTTAATGAAATCCTTAGGACAAAGCAAAGTCGAATATGTTACTTCCAAAGACATTGGGAGACTTAATATTAGATAAAATGGAACCAATTGAGATACAGTTGATTAAAAATTGAGGAGAATTTGTCCCAGAATTTAGGCTTTAAGCCTTTTTACCTAAGAGAAGTCTGGCCATGACTGCATGGCAGTGTTTTGCAGTGTTTGTTTTTTTTTTTTTTCATGCTGTAATTTTACTTCCTAAGAGGTTTTTGGAGGCTTGAATGCAATCTAGGGATGGAGCCTATGGATGTGTGGTGTGTGATTAACAGGTGTATCTGTGATGACACAGGATAGCTGGGACCCATCAGCATGGTAAAAGGAGAATGGATTTCAAAGTCATTTCCCTCTGTAATATTGGGGGTTCCTTTTCTGTCTTGTCCCTTTATACTTTGATGTTTCTGAGCAGACTTAATTAATTCAACAGTGGTCCTGCTGTTTCTTGTGGAAGATTATGTGGCTTTAACCACCCTGTGTACATCCTGCTGTGCACCACAGAGTTTCTCTAGTCACAGGATCCTTTGCAGGGGGTTTCAGAAGGATTTGCTGGCTTTAGAAGAGTGGTAAGGCTTCACTCTTCGGAGAGTAATGTGCTGGAGTTACCACAGATCCTTCCTTCTCCTCTGACCTCATTTTGTGGGGGAAGATCTAAGCTCACAAGATGTAAGACTGTCACTTCTTCTTGCTTTGGGCACTGAAGTTTCTGTGAGATCAGAGGCAAGCCTCTTGAAATCCCTAGGAAAAGCATCATCCATGAGATTTTGCAGCCTAGGAGGGAGCTGTGCAGTTCAGCTGCTTTTCCTGCTGGGATCAGCATCCTGTGTTGTCCCTTGGATGGCATTTCTGTCTGGTCAGAGCTGGCTGTGGGCACCGGGTGTGTCTGGGCTGCCAGAGGCACTGATTTGTGACATGAAGCCCTCTCATCACCAGTTTGTACATTATTATGGTGATGCTGATTTCCCTCATTAAAATAGGAAATATTAGTAGCAAGAATTAACTGGGAATGACGCTTTCTAAGCAAAATATTTTTGCTGGGCTTTCACTGCTTATTAGCAAGGAGTGCTTGATGTTTTTGAGCCTGTGGCTTTGTGAAGAAAATGCTGGATTGGAATTTAGCACAGAGAACCTGCAGTTTGTTCATATGTGATCATTTCCCTCTTTTTAGTCCAGGGTAGGAACAGGCATTTTGTTCTGCAGGTCTACCTGATCTGATTTTCAAGGTCAAATCTTCTCCTCATCATCCTGTTTATACAGATGCCTTCATTAGCCTCTACAAATAGCTGCTAAATCCACATGTTCAGAGAGAAGAGATGATAATTCCTCATCTGGCAGCCTCAGTAAGTAACCTCCTTCTTAAAATCAGCTGTAGGGCTACATAAAAGGTGCTGTGAGGTCACTACACTCAGTATTTTTAGTGCATTCTGTATGGTGGCAGCGTGTTTCTAATCTTTCTGAAGTCATTTCATGCTTCTGTAATTCATTGGGTTTTTAGTTTATTTATAGATGCTGTTTTATCAAGCACTGCAGTAGAAATGATGAGAGCATCTGGTGAAATCCATCACATCTCGTGCAACAACCTCTGAAAAAATAACCTTGGTAATGGAGCCTTTCCCCCTTTAGATGGTTCCACTAATGTTTTAAAGGCTTTGGATATTTAATGTCTGTGCTTTTCTGAGGTAGAAGCCACATCAGCCAGCGATGGCACCTGAAACAGCAGAGCCACCTTTCAGCTGGCACCCAGACCCTCAGCTGTGACCACGTGGAAGCAGCAAAGCTGTGATTTGTTGGGATTCCTGTTGGGAAACCTCCCTGAGGTTGTGTTGACAGCAGCATCTGTGCAGGGTGACAGAGCGGGGTTGTGTGAGGAATGCTGGCAGGCCAGAAAAATGAGACATATCCGCCTGTGCTGGCAGGGAGAGCTGTTCCCCTGCTTCATCTTTCAGTCTCTGGAAAGCGGTGCCCGAGTGATTTAGGTGGGGTTTGCAGCCCTGCCAGCTTGCAGCCTTGCAGGGAAGCTGGAGGTGAGGCTTATGGAAACACATTTCTATCTGGGGAGCCTGCATTCCTGTGCTCCCGAGTCCTGAGCTACTGTAAGTGCTGCAGCTGCTTTGATGTTGTGGAGCTGGGCATTTTCCCAGCTGAGCACTTGACCCTGGCGCTGGCAGTCAGCCTTCCAGGCACTGAGCTCATTTCATGCAGCAGGCCTGCAGGCTGGCCATGGCCTTGCCAGTTGGCATTTTCCAGAGAGAGCATAGGTCTGCCTTCTGACTTCCCTTAAGGGATTTGCAGCAAGACCAGCTGCTGCCCTGTCTCTATTTTTTTACCTTGTCTTGGCCCGACATGTGAAGCTCCTGCCTACACACATAAATGATTTGGCATTGGATCTTCTCTCCATTAGAGAGGAAGCTGGCTTTGGGGAATGTGTTAAAGGTGGGATGGAGATTCCCTTCACATGCTGCATTTAGACACCCTAATGCTCAGCTGCCCCAGTTGGGAATGCAGTTCCCTGTGTGATTCTTGTGCTTCTGAACCACTTTTGTGAGGGACAGCGTGCTCTGGCATCCAGAGGCTGCAATCCAGGCTGGAATACCAGAGGTGCTGGGGGATTGGCAAGGTCTTTGCTGCACCCATTCTGGTGTCCCGGGTGTGGGTTCAGTGTCCAGGTGATGTTCTCGTGACTGAGCTGGGCAGGAAGGGCTGTGGTTTGTGCTCTGTGCCTGTTCCTGCAGCAGTTGCAGCGGGGTTACTCTTGCTCCAGTCAAAGAGGATTATCCTTGCCTTCCCAGGCACTCGGAGTGCTGGAAATCCATCTGTGCTTTTTCTCTGGCTTCCCTGGGAGCAGCTCCCAGCTGTGCTTTTGTTCGTGTCTCTGTTTCCTGGCAAGGCACTTGCTGTGGCCACTGAGAAGTCAAACGAGGTCCTTGACTTGGGGTTTATTTTCTCTCTTTGCACTGTCACTTTGGTCGCTGGGAAGGTGATGATCCCAATGTGTCTGAAGGAGTTGGAAAATGGTATTATAGGAATCCGAACAAAACTGCATTTTTCTCTTGCCTCCCCTCATTTCCCCTTTCTCCTAATCACCACTTTACACAGACTTCCAGAGGATTTTCTGATGAGCTTTTGGCCTCCTTGTGTTCCAAGTGCTAAAATGCTACTTTGTTGACCATGTTGTCCATGTGGGGACCTTGAAACGAGAGCAGTGCGGTGGGATTAGTGTGCAAGAATATTTTGGTATCCTTTACACAGGGAGTAAATTTTCAATCTTATCAGTGACAAGGGTTTTTTCTATAGGGAAGTTCCTTCTCCTAGTGTTTTCCCTGGCATTTCAATGTGAGAATGTATATGAATAAATAAAAGTTCTTGCAGGCATCTTACTTTTTTTTTTTTTTTTTGCATTGTACTTTTAAATAGCTGCGCTTACAGGAGCCTGTTTCCAATTTCATCTCATTTTTTAGAGGCCTAGGGAAAGAAAAAGCCTTTCCTGTGGATTTTACACATTCAGAGTTTAAATCCTGTAGGAGAAGATCAGCAAGGGGCACCCACCCTGACTCTTTGAAGTGTTAAAAGCAGGTGTGCGCCTCCTGTATCTAACTTTGGGCAAGCTGTGTGTGCCCTTAAAAAAAAAAAAAAAAAGACAACTTGGAAGCTGAACTAAGCAGTGGTTGATGTATTTCTTGCCCTCAGGTTTGCTGGAGGTTTGTTTTCTGCCAGCTGTTTTGCTGTTCATTTTGTGCACACCAGATCTGAAGAGTGACTGTTGGTAAAGGCAGTATTTTGGGTAGTTCCTTGGAATAGCATTAAAAAAAAAAAAAAAGAAACTGCAGAAAAGTCCTGCAGAATTTATCAAGCAGAAAAGGCTGTGCATCAACTTTTTGTTTTGCTTTTTGTTTGCTTTCAAAATAGGTTTTTTCCAAAAGTTTTTGATTCAGAATTTAGGCCAGCTCTGATTAACCTGTCACCTTTGCTGGAGTTGTAGATGAAAGTATTTGGGAGAGAAAAAAACCCTTCTGGTGTGGCTTGGATCTGTACCAATCCTAATTTCCTCAGAGCAGGACATGTCCCAGTCCCACAGAGAGGAAACCCCATTTGTTTAAGGGAACCCTCTGTGGAGAGGTTCAGAAGCTCAGGGCTTGCTCCTCGTTGTCTGTCTCACCCAGATTTGTGCACAAAACAAATACAAAGCTGGGTTTGCTTTGGAAAGCAGTGATTTATGGCATGGAGTCACGAAACATGTTTGCACATGAGTCCTTTGGGCATGGATAACAGCTTAGCTGGGGAATCTACTGCAAAAGCATTCATTCCTTCTTATCTTGCCCCAGAGGCCAGGGCCAATGGTGGGTTTGTTTCTGGTCCCAAAGAACTGGTTGCAGGCAGGGGTGAATTAGAGGGGGGTCTGCAAGCTTTCTGAAAGGGGGAAAAAGAGCTACCCTTCAGTATTATTTACAAAAAAAAACCCCTCACATTATGATATATTACATCTGAGTAGAGGATACAAACATCCTGGCTTTTACTGGAAATAATGGACCAACAGGACCAGGACAGTGACTGTCCCTGTGGCCGTTGGTTAGGCCCCACCTTGCACCCCTGGGGACAATTTTGGGCTCCTGGCTCCAAGGAAGACAGAGGGGCTGGGACATGTCCAGGGAACAGAATGGATCTGGAGCACAGGTCTGGTGAGGAGCAACTGAGGGAGCTCAGCATCTTGACAGGGGGGGTCAGAGTGACAGAACAAGAGTAAATGGCCTCAAGTTGCACCAGGGGGTGTTTTCATTGAAATGTAGGGAAAATTTCTTCAGTGAAACAGTGGCCAGTCATGGAGACAACCTGCCCAGTGCAGTGGTGGGGTCCCCATCCTGAAGGGGTCTAAAAGCCATGTGGATGCTGCACCTGGGGCCATGGGTTAGTGGTGGCTTTGGCAGTGCTGGGTCGATGGTTTGACTCCATGATCCTGAAGGTCTTTTCCACCCTAAGGGATTCCATGGTTCTGTGATTCTGTAAAACCTTTTGGGGATTCCTGGTGTGTTAAGACTAGAGTGTTAAGGCGTGATAAAATTCCTCTGTGAGTATCAGGGGCTTACAATTCAGGGGGAGCAGTGTTACATGAGCTGGGTATTTGGCATTGTTGTCACAGCTGGAGGAGTGTTAATCTGATTTTTCACTGTTCATTTGTGGCGAGATTAGGGGGGGATGCACAAGGATGGAGAGGGTCCAGAAGAGGGTCACGATTCCTCATTACAAAGGACTTGAGCTCTGTCTGCACCAGTTCTCAAAGGGAAAGTTAAGGGGTAATTTGTAGAATGTTACAGAGGGAACAGAAATTATTATAAATAACCCTCTTCTACCCATAAGAGAATGGAGGAGCCAGAAAATGAAAGCTAGATAAATTCAGCTTAGGAACTAGGTAGACTTCTACTGTGGAGATTGGAAATCATTGGAACGGTTTCCTGACGTGTACTATGAATTATTCTGTATCACTAGAAATCTTTAAATCATGGCTGGCTTTTTTTCCCCCCTGAAAGTTACTGTTTTGATAAACTGCAGTTTTTGGACTAGAGTCAAGAATTAATTTATTTCTTAGCAGAGTCAAGCGGCACGGGCCCCCTTGCATTACAAACCAGGCGGTTTTGGGGTGGGATCTGTGGAAGTGCAGTGGCACAGGGACAGTTTTGTGGGAAAGGTGCAGTGTACATCTCACCTGCCTTTTCACCTTACACCAAAGGGGAAGCTGAGGGAATTCTGTCTTGCTCCACTGATACTCCTTGTCTGAGAGTAGAAGGTAAAGCCCACTCCTGTCCCAGGATTAAAAGGTGTATCTTGCTTGCACGTAACTCTTGCTGAATAAGAGCAATATATACAGAAATGGCCAAATCATTGTGTACTGCTTTATTCCTTGCTCTGGGAAAAGGGAAAGGAAGGAGGGAAAAGCATCCTTCCCACCTGCTGGTAACATCCAGTTGATTTACACTCTCTCCCCGTGGGTCTTGTTCTCCACCAGCTGGGGTGAGTGCCCAAATGAATGCCTAGGAGTTATGATGGCATTAAACTGATGGGAGAGCAGAATTATGGAGGTCATAAGCTTGTTCCACATTAGAAACCCAGCCTGCAGGAACAAGCTGTGCAGCGCCCTGGCTCCTGGGAGGATTAATTACAGATGGTGGCTGTGGCAGCTAAATCAAGTGCCTCTAATGTTGTGTAAACTTCATCAAACAAATGCCAAAGCAGGGCTGTAATCTATGCAAAATGGGATGGGATGATGATGGTAGAAAAGGAAAATACTCTGTGGGAAGTTAAAAAAAAGGAATCCTCAGTGTCTAAATCCACTGAAGCAATTTCTTCTGCCTCTTGTTCTTTAATGGTAGAATTTGAAACCACAAGCTTTTAAACTTATTATCTGGTAAAACCTCGGTAGCTTGAATTAATAACAACTTTCTGCTAATGCTTTGCTGGATTCCTCTTAGTCAGCAAATCCTGGTTTATCTGATATGCTCAATCCTTCCTGATATTCTGCCACCACGTGCATTTGGCCATTTCTTTTCCACTTGTGGAAATGGCAGAGGAGGAAGCACGGACGATCAGCTTGATTGTGCCCACTGTGGTTGATGGACTGATGTGCTTGCAGGGTTTATAGCAGCTCTGGGTTCTCATTTTGGCTGCAGGTTTGTGCTTTAGTCTGAAAGGTAAGTGCTTCTGTGTGTTGATATACTATCCTAAGCAATGTTACCTGATTTCCCAAGAACTGCAAGTTCACCCAGCTGTCACCTGTAATGGGTGTTGTTTCATTCCACTCCAAATCGCAGGTGCTCGTGTGCTGCTGCAGAAAGGGGTGCTGGCATTTCCCCTGCCTCCCTTAGAGAAGGCAGAAGCCTGGATCAGGGAAAAGTGAATAAATCTCTGCTGATTTAGCAAGTGAAAATCTGCTCAGCAGAGAGTCCCAAGGATGGCAGGGCTGGGAATCAGGGTACTGCTCTGGGGGAAGAGTTCGTGACAGGGGCCACGGTGGGATTAATTAATTTGCAATTTGTAATTTCACCCTTAGCAACCCAGGTATTGACCTGGTGAGGGATAGAAAGGCCAGTTAAATGAACTGAGCTTTTCCAGACAGGGAGAATTAACTGAGGAGGAAAAGCCAAGCGCTACTTTAAAGCACTTTTTGGTGGCCAGTGACAAAAGTTTTTGTGCTTGTTTTGTTTGAAATTGTATGGTTGGGGCTGTGTTAGACATTTGTCACTACAAACACTCTCAGTATGACCCTGTGCCTAGCTGAAGAGTAAAGTGGATAGTAGCTTGTCCTGAAAGACACTACAGGAGATCTAATACCCAAGGAAGTGCCTTTTTAAACTATTTTTTTCTCAAAATTATATATTTTAAATTATTTTCCCTGCTGTCTCTCCATCCTCTCCCAAATCCTTGTCTACAGACAGGTGCTTTAAGGTGGCTTGTGTAGCTGTTTCAAGATCAGGAGCCTAAAGCTAGGTTGTGGATTTAGGGATGCTGACTGTGGTTAGATTCTTTCCTCTGCTGTTTTACCTGTATCATGGCTCCACAAGACTTGTGAAGCGTCAGCTGAACACAGGATTTTTGGAGAGGAGCACTGAACACTTTGATGCATAAATTTAGGCTCAGGAGCTTGACTTAGCTGGTTTGGAAAATGCTGACTTTTGAAAATGTCATTTTTCTCTTGCAGTTTAGGAGGGCTTAAAAAGATACCAGTCTTGCCCAGTGTCTCTTTTTTGATGTAGGAAGCCAGTGAAAAAGTTGTACCATTTAAGTAGAGGTAAATTTCAAGCAGCAAACATATTTCAGATTTCATGTTGGCATTAAGTCAGTTTTGGTTTTGAAAGGCATTTTCAAGTCTCCTGTAAGGAATCCAGGACTAGAAGCCTGGCCCTGCACTGCCCTGCAGGTAAGTGCTCAGAGAAATTGCTTTTGGTTCCCCACGGTTTAGATGCAGCTGAAGAGAAATATTTTGGCCTTTGGGCTTCATCAGATAACACGGCACAGGCTCTGTGATCAGTGGGAACAGCACATGTTCTTAGGGGAAGTGCTGGAATTTTTATATTTGTGATAAAATGCCACAAAATGCATTTTTCTATTCCTTTCCAAGCTGTTCTGCTAAAGGGAATCCTCATTCCTTCTCTAAAGCTGCTTCTTGCAGTAGGAAAAGCAACACAAGAACCAAATGTTGCCTGTTTTTCCCTCCCTTGGCTCCCTTCTCCTTAGGAGCAGCTCAGGAATTGCACGTGTGTTTTATGCTCAGGATGATTAATGCTGAGGAGTCGTACAGAGCTGATGAGAGCAGTATCAATGGGATCTCTGTTAGCTATTTTTTTTTTTTTCAGGAAGGGGGGATGTGGCTTTCCTCAAACTGGGAGTTGGGCACGCAGCCAATCGGGTACCAAAAATAATTAAATCCTGCAAGTCCAGACCCAGCCAAATTGCAAACGACCTTGAGTGGGCCTGCCTAGAAAATCCTGGAGCCACAATGATGGAAAGGTCTTAATTGCATTTTTTTAAAGGAGCTTGTCCAATTCTGACAGTCCAGAAGTCCACATGGACAGCGGGGAGGAAAGACTGATAGATCCATATGTGCAAACATTTAGTCACTGCATTTCTTTTCTGAATGCTTTATACCTAAAATGAGGGGAAATTGGAATTAAAAGGTAGTTTACAGCTGGCTAACACCTGTACAATTCTATTTAACAAGGCATTTATTTTGTGTGTGAGATCTGTGTCAAGCCTGGGAAATACTTTTCTGTAGATGCCTTGAAAAGGAACATTCCTGAAGCAATCTTGGGTTTATGATCATCTATTTAACCCCATTTCCTTTGTCTGGATTTATCTCTGTTGCTGTGAGTTTTGTTTGCTCAGGAAAGGTGTTTTACAAGAAAAGCATTTTCATGTATTGAGGATAATTAGTTTATTTGTTTCTCCTTGAGGGGTCTGTTAAATATATTTTCTCTTTTTTAAAAAGTCATTATTTTTTGAGTCTGCTTAGCCTGTTGTGGTGCACTGATGGAAAGTGTAAAAAAACCCCAAATGTATAAATCATGGATCCTTTGGGAGGATTTCCAAAAAATCTTATGTCAGGACAGTTGGGTGCTTTGGAGCCGGGTCTTTTTTTTTTTTTTCCTCCCTATAAAAAGACTAAAGTAGGTTTTCTGGCCTTCTGGGTAAACCTTGTCCTAATTTGCATCCCTCTTACCTGCCTTGGTCTACGTGAAGCTCTAAAATGCCTCTAATTAGGGAAAACATGGAAATGAGAAGCAATTAAAAAAAAGTTGTTTCTAATGAGGTTTTGACACCCATGTGTGAGTTTCCTGCAAATGGGAATTGCACGGGGAGCAATGACTGGCAGGGTTTCATGGATCTGGTTAGCCACTGGAATACATTTTGCTGCTCTGGGCAACAATGAAATTACTGTTGGCTCTGCCTTATTTTTTCCCAGCTCTGCCTGGAGGTTGGTAACAAGCCACAGCTGCTGCACGTGGATGCAGGAGAAAGCAGCCTGGGAGTTCCAGGAATTGCTGCTTGGCGTGGTGTGGAAATCCAGGGCTTCCCTCTGGCTGCCCTGGAAGGTCTGGGACCCTGGCAGGGGTCAGGAACCCCCCTGGACAGAGCCCCCAGAGACACTGTCTGTGATCTCTGTCCATGGAAAAGAGTTTTCAATCTTACAGGATGAATTACAAGCTCTGAGTGTTTGATATGAGTAATAATTAAGTGTGGCACGGGCGCAAAAGTAAAATTTTAGGATTCTAGATGAGGGGTCCAAAGGGGACAAGATGTTGGAAATTGGGTGTGTCTTGTCCTTTTTCTCCTTCTTCATGCCCTCCATGTCTCACTGTGGTGTTGGCATTTTTCTGTTGGTTCAGGCTGGGGACACACTGTCCAACGTAGGTGACAGATATTGGCACGTTATTGTAAATGCAGCCCAGGGAGTTTCTGGTATTTAATGTTTGTCACATCCCACTGAGGGCAGAGCCCCACACGCTGCCCTGCAGGACAGAGCTGGGCAGGGCAGCAGAACATGTGAGAGATAAACAGAATAAACAACCTGGAAACCAGCACAGACCAATTATGGCTTCTGCTTTGGCAGCGGGGCTGACAGACAGAGACTTTCTACCATCTCAGAATCATCAATACCACAGATTCTGACAGCTTGGGAGAAAGGGCTTGTTGCAGAGCTGGGCTGTCCTGTGGCAGCGCTAGCAGTGTCCTTTCAGCGGGGTTTTATGGAGAGATGTTCTTGCAGCTTCTGCTTTCTCTCCCTGTCCATGGCCCGGCGCTCTCAGATGGAATTCCAGGTGCCCGTTTGGCACTGATGGACAGGGCCTGGTAATGAACGTTCCAGCTCACGCAGCTGAGCCTGGCTCTTAACTGCGGGTTCCTACAAGTAAATGACTGTTGGATATCGTGTAAAGGAATTAAATCCTAATGGCCTGAGCAGATGATACAAAGGCCTGTGACAACTGGATGGATGATAATGGTTCCCTCGGTCACTGGAGATGTAAACAGGCACTTCACACACCATTTTCCCTGCTTTAACTCCGCTCCTAACAGAAGGATTGGCTGCCTTGAATTTAAGCAGGTATGAAGTGGCAAGGAGAGAAAGAGGGGAGAGGAAGCCTGTGCTTGCTCATGTGTCTGTAAAATGCTGAACACACAAAGATGGAGTAATTGAGACAAGCCAAATGTTTATACAAGGGCATTTCTAGAGCGCCCATCCTTAGCAGGACCGGAGTTCAACTTGCCTGGGGGAGAGGATGAAATGAGACCAGAGACTTTATTTAGTTTATCAGCAAGAGAATCAAAGCAGGGCAAGGGCAAAGCTTTGATGTGGGGTCAGACGTGGGTTTTGTTAAGTGTAGGGTTTGGTTTTGATTCATTAGCCGGATGCAGAGGGAGGAGATCTTGCCTGGACGAACACCAGCAGGAATAATTGTTTTGCTGGGAGAAGAAGAAAATCTAACAGTGGAGTTAAGGGTGGGTTTTTGCTGGTTTGGTTGCACGGCAGTGTTTGGGCAGTGAGGAACCATGGCTTTATTTCTGGACTGCTCTGTGGCAGGTACTGAAATGGCCTTCAGAGGGGCACCTGTCTGCCTTTAGCTGGTCCCTTTTAAAGAATTTATTGTGGAGCACCTCCTCTTACTTCTTTTTACAGCCTTGCCCTCAGTTTTTTTCTGAAGGGACATACTTATCCTGATGAGGAAGGTGGTTTTGCTCACTGTTATAAATTCCCTCCAAACTAACAGCTCTTAGATGAGTTTTGGTGTGGCACCCTCCTTGTGCACAGAGCAGCCAGGGTTCTCAAGCTGGCAGCAAATGTTCCTGGCTCCTACAGACAGAGATTTTGGAGAGACCAAGCAACTTGTGTTATACTACACTAGCAAATTATTGGTGCTGAATAGTCATCTTGAAAAAATGGCTAACAAAGGGCATATCACACACTTCCACAGGTTTTGGCTGCTCCTGGCTGTCTGATCAAAGTGCTTTAGGGGAGAGCAAAGATCACTCCACCCTCTTAATATTTCATGGGGGTTTGGCTCTTGGGCTGGAATTGCCATTTAAGAGGACACTTTTATCACAATGTGATTTAGGTCTGTGACCATGCAGGGGTAGAGGTGACACTGCCAGCTCGTTTTGTGAAGGCCACCAAGCAGGAGTGGCCATCATTCATTAACAACTTGCTGAAAACAGAAGTGGAAAGCTCTGCTTTTCTGCCACTTTCCTGAGAGGTTTCCTGCTCTCTCCTTCCTTGGAATTTGTATAATTTGCTGTTACATTGGAGCAGTGGACAAAGTATGGGTATTGTGTGTGACAGGCTGCTCCTCCTAGGACTTCTATCTTGCATAAATCACTTCTCTTATGCCTCTCTATAAAATTTAAATGACATCTGAAAGGAAGAGACTTGCCAGCCCTGTCCAGCTGAAATATTCAGGTTGTTTTACTTTACATTTGCATTGCTCGAATCAAGATCTCAGCCTTTGGGATTGGACTTGATGGGACCACCTAAAAATTAGGGCACAGCATCCACAGGAGACATTTTGGAGAGAAAATGTGATATTATTTCTTACCCTAAGAGTGTGTGAGCTTTTCATTTTCTTCTAGTGTCACTCTGGCTGCTGTGTCTTTTCACTGAAAGCAATAATTGCTTGCAGTCCTTGGGTTTTGGGTCAGCAAAATGGGCAGGCTTGGGTCTACTTTACATTCTGGTCCATGAAGAAATTGTCCCTTGTCTAAAATGATTTTCCTTCAAACTGTTAGGTCTTGGAAGCAAATGTTTTTGTGAGACAAAGTGGTTCACTGCAATACTCACCCTGTTTTTCCTCAGAGGTATTTCAAAGCATCAATAAAATGTCATCTCCTTTAAGAGTCTCTTTTCGTTCTGGGAAGGTTTAAAAACTTAAATATTGAAAGATAAGCAGGCTTTGCAATCTGAATATTGTAAAGAGATTTGAATTATGAGATGGTGACACAATGGCAAAATTTGGTGAAGGCCACAATGGCATAGTGGTGAAGCTGGTGAAGTTTTGGGAAGTTAGAGCAATTTGCAGAGCCAACCCCTAAAACAAGCAGGGAAAGGTAAATGTTGTGAAATGGGCTGAATATTAAGAACGTAATGAATGACACTGGTAAGAAATGGAAAAATATCAGGGAGAAGAAGGGTGAAATGACAGGAAAGGAAGACATTCTAGGAAGATGTGGAGAATGCTTCCCTCCCTCTAGTGTTGAAATAACTCCTACCATCATGGATTTTCTGAGGTACTTTGCGTTTCCCCAAGCCAGCCCCTTGCTGGGCATGGGGATTTCAGTTCTCTGTCCTGAGTGCACGTAGCAGGGCTGCTGGGGGTTATGGCAGGAGGCTGGATTAACATTCCCAGCAGGCTCTGAGGTTTGGATAGTCTCTGTGATCTTTCCTTATCCCCTGCCATGTGGTGGGAACTGTTGCTGATGATTCTGAGCAGGTGATGTGGCTGGAGGGGATTATTGGAAGTACAACTCTTTTTTTTCTTTCCCCTGGCCACGGCTTGGAGGTCCAGCAAAGAGCCTGGGGCCCTGTCTGCTGGCCTTCTGCCCTAGGTTTTCCTCCTTTTTTGCTCTTGGAGCCAGAGATGCTCACTTTAGCCTGGCAACATGAGGAAAACCCCATCCTTTTCCTGCAATCCTGCATGACGTTTTCCTTACACTTGCAGACCCAAGGTGGAAACGCAGCTGTGATAATGTCTGGATGAGCTTGCTGCAAAAGCTCCAGTGAGGTAGCTAATCCTCATCCCTGAGAGGAGAGCTCTCTTCAGGTACAAACCTCTATATTTCCAGTGCAAACGATGGGGTGGGGAGGGTGGGGTGGACACGACAGGACTTGTGCACGTAGCTCATGGGCACTTCAGTCTCAGTGTGCTCTGTCTTCAGACGTGGGAGTGGTGCCCAGGTTAATCATCCAGGGAAGGGTAGGGGAAAAAAATCCATATGTTGGCTTCTTTTCAAGTGAAGTGTGCTCTGAGCTGGGCTCCAAAATTCTGCCTCTCTCTGTTCCTCATCGTGGGGTGGGAAAGTTCTGCAGATTAATAGGGGGTGAAGCAATTTTTTCTGCCTTTGTACATCCTCATTTCCAAGAACAGTGTGTCTTGGCTTGTCTCAATGTCTCAGCCCGGTGGGAGCTGGTGTGGGCTGAGGGAGCTGGGATTTCCCTGGAGCCATCTGCTTTTGCAAGAAGAGCCCTGACTGTCTCCAGGCTTTCATCAAGCATCTTTCATTGGCCTCTTGAAGGTGAGGGGAAGCTGGAGGATGTTTAGTGTGCTGTGTTAAAAAGAGTTGCAGGCTTGCTTTCCGCTTTGTTTTTAGAAGTCTCCCCTCAGTGTGAAGCTCTCTGGTGCGTGTCTGGAGGAGAGGATGCTGGATGGCTGCAATTCCCACTGGGTTTAGCTGCTCTTTTAGCAGATTTGTCCTGAAAGGTGATAATACAGCCACTTCCCACTCGTCTGTCACTGCACATCCTCTGTTCAACATCCCCTTGTGCAAGCACTTCTGTGTATTCCTAGAAATAGGAGACAGTCATAAATGACATCAATGACCTAAAGCTCAGCCATTTCCAGCCTCCTTCCATGGGCAGGGACTCCTTCCACTAGACCAGATTGCTCCACGTCTCATCCAGCCTGGCTTTGAGCACTTCCAGGGTGGGGCAGGCACAGCTGTAGCTGAGGTCCCACAACCTGTAGGTTAGATTCCTAGCAGGACTTAAACAGCTGTCAGGTGGATTTAAAGTGCAATATTTACCGCACTGCAGAAAAGAGCACTGAAATACTTTGTGTTCCCAAGCTCCTGAAAAATGGGCTGTCTCGCCAGGGCTGCACATGATGGCAGTTTGTTTCCAGGGCCTGAAACAACATTCCCCGCGGCCCTGAGAGGGGAACATCAGGCACAAGGTGAAGGCTGTGGTTTGGGGCATGCTCTCCTCTGGGTTGGTGCAGTGCAAGAGCTGTGGCTGACCTGGGCACCACTGACCCAGGGACTTGGGGTTGTTTCCCTGCAGGCAGGAAGGGAGGGAGCCTGGCTGCTTCACCAGCTTCACTCTGGTGACCCACATTGCTCTCCTTTTTTCTTTTTAAGATAAAAGTCACTAAAGATGCAGGGAAGAATGTGGCCTCTGGAGGTCAAATGAAATGATGGATGCAGGTGTTTGGAAAAGCCATCCATCCACGCTGTTGTGCACAGACCTCTGGGAAGGGTGCCAGTGCAGAGGAGTGGAAGAACCATGCAGGAAAGAAGGTTAATTCAGTAGTCTCCAATCTCCCAGCTCAGTTTTTTATTTTGCTGAGGTATAAAAAAAAGGGAAAGGAGAGGAAGGAAAAATACAACAGAGTATTTTTCTAAATTCCCTGCTCTTTTTTGGTATCAGGTTGTGCTTTATTTACATGCTGCTGGTTTTGAAAGCATAGGGAGTAACAGGTAGGGAGACACCTGAAAGTATTGGAAGCACCAAGGCCTTGCTTCTGAGAATTCCCATCAGCAAGATCCTCAGGAGAGATGGGTGTACTGAAACCAGGATTGTGGTGGGAGCTGCTCTAAGTACTTGTAGTTCTGGGAATGTTCCTTTGTGCTTTGCTGCAGTGTTCTTAGAATTAAGGCTTGTGCAGCAAAGGAGATTACCCTGCTTTTGCTTCGGAGGGCTTCTTCCTTAGAACTGAGTTGATCCCTGCAATCAGATGGATCCCATTCATCCCTGCTGTGGGATTTCTGTAGCTCTAGGAAGGTGCTAGGCTGGTGATTGCATCAGCTACATTCGTGGTACAGAGGGAGTGAAGGTGGGGAAAGGAGAGTGTGGAATCATCTCTCAAGTTTTACAGCTGTGTTACAGGGGAACCTCTCCCTCTCCATTCTGGGCTTTTCCTTCTTAACCCGTTCAGTAGAGAGGGCACTTCCCTCAAGAGTGTTTCCTGTGCCACTTTTCCTAATTCTCTGCATTCTTCAGGGAAACGGAATCGTTCAGGCTACAGGCAAGTTCTCAAGTGTGGGACTCTTCTACTTTGAGACCTTCTCAAAGTAGATGCAGATGAATAAAAACTGAAAACCTAGGGATCCTGCAGGAACCTGGAGTTAAAAGCATTGTGAGATGTTTCTGAAGCCATGTAGAAACTGCATGAACAAACTGTTGGAAAATGGGATTTTCTTCTTTGAGGAGAAAAAGAAAAAATTAAAAAATACCTAGGCTGCATGTGGTCAATCTGTTTCACATCTTCTTCAAGAAGGAAGAGAAGGAGATGGCAAGGAAGAGTTCTGCCATATCACAGTGTCATGATTAAATTTGTAATGAGGCAGCAATTATTTCTAACCAAGCGTGAAGTAGCCTGACAGGAATTGGCTCACACCATGTCAGTGAGCAATCTTCAGCCTGGCAAGTACCCACGGCATGGAGAGGGATGTGAGGAGAGCTCTATGCTCCTCCTCTTGCTTAATCTGTGTGGTCAGCTATCCCTGGGGCTTGGTGTGAGCCAGAGCTGTGCTTTGAAAAACACATTACCAAGCACTCCTGCAAGCTTATTAAAGAAGGAGAATTAAAATAGTTAACAAAAGCACTTTCTCAGGTGTTACCTGGTGTAATACCCAGCCCATTCTTGCTGCCTGAGGATGGAGGGAAGATGCATTTTCTTCCTCAGCCTGAATTTAAGGGATGCATATGCTTTGCCTCTGCTAAATATTTCATGGAGCAGCTTCTGTAGATTAAGACCTCACTACAGTGAAGGAGCCAAGTGCTTTGATATAAAACTGTCCCTGTTTTAAACGATGAGCATTGGAGAGATTTAGGAACCCCCCAGCCTGCTTTCAAGAGTCTGAATAAGTGCTTATGCATGTGCTGCCTCTTAGCCTTGCAGCTGCAGCCCCCATGACGGGCTTGCCATGTAAATTGTTCCGAGATTTATTCAGAGAGAGATGTTAAGTACTGAGAAGGGGGTGAGAGACAAAAATTTATTTGCAGGAGCTCTGGAGGTTATGATTATCTTTGTTTCTGAGCTTGCTTCTCCTGTGGACAGCCAAATTTTGTAAAATCGGTTTTTCTATAGAAGAGGAACTGTGGTAAAGGGAACAAATTGGAGAGATGTTCCAGGTATGGATCATGGTTATTTCCAGAGCAACTCCTGACATCTCCCTGGCACTGTATTGGAAATCAAGTCACACAGTCATGGTGGTGTACATTGAAAAAATAAATATGCTTTAGATAGGATTACAGGGCTTTAATTCTAAATAAATATTTTTTTTTGCCACGACCTTCCACTCAGTGCTTCTGAATAATGAAAGCAAAAGGAGCTGTTCCAGCATGAGCTCAGAGACATGTGCAATTTGTTCCCTGTCGAATGCTGCCCCTTACCAATGGATAATATGATTTATTTCTGACTGATGGCCAATCATGCTAATTAATAGACTGGTACTTCTCCTGCTGAGGCCAAGCCATGCCCTGTTTCTCTGTCCATCTTTTATCTGCCTCACGGGATGGAGTTTAAATGCCTCACAGAGCTGTTTTTTATGCCTTCTCTGAAAAGCCATGGTTTGTGATACATCTGACCACCCTTTCCAGTCACTTTTCCCTCCACTGCACCTTCTGGCCACAGCTGCTTCCCTGTTGGTGTTATTCCACAGGTTTTGCCTCTTCTCCCTCAGTCTGCTCACCACTCTTGGACAGGATAAGCTTTTGTAGCCCTGGCATTCCTTCTTTCACAGAGAGAGGGGCAATTAGCTGTAGTTCTCCTCAGTTGTTTGGTGTGGTTTTGCTGTCACTGTGAAAAAATAATCATCATTTTTAAAGCATGTGTGACCCAGTGAATGCCAAGGACTGATTAACTTCCTCCCTCCTTCCCCCCGTGCTGTCCCTCTTGATCCCAATGAACTTGAACACACTCCACAGCGCTGAAGCACACTAACACATCTATCATCTTTACCCTTTTCAGGATATTTTAATCCTGATTTTGGTTTTGGGCTTGTAGTTTCTGTGCGCCAGAGTCAATTAATTGAATCATTTGTAACTGAGGGCAGCAAGGAGCCTGTGTCTGAGTCAAGCGCTGAGGTGCTACCCACTTTCTGCTGCCATTATTTTCATTTGGTTTTGGACATAAGATTGTCATCTTGTTGAATCTCAGCAGCTCCCAGTGAACCACATCAATACTGAAACAATACTGGAGGATGTGAGGACAGTCTGCACATTTCCTTATTCTACAGGCTTTTCTTCATCATTTTTGCTCTTTAATGAAGCCTTTTTTCTCCAAGATTAATGACTGTGCAGGGGTCCTCTTTCCCTCTGGAAGGGAAGAGAGAACCAGTTTATTAATCTGCTGCACAGGGAGCTGAGATGGAAGATAAGGACATAAAGGGTTGTATTTTCTGGGGGCTGGAAGGGAGATTACTGTGCTTGAACCCACAGTGACAATAGTAGGATTTGAGGCGTGTAATTCCATGCTTGGAAAGGATACTTCCTAAATATCCAGCCTGGAATTGGAGATAGCTCTGTATTTGCTGACATGGCTTGCAAAATTGCTCAAGAGTGGATTGTTGCCTTCAAGAAGTAGAATTAGAGTTACCTTTCACCCGGTGCAGAGCTTCTGAGGGCCATGACTGGTACTGAAGGAAATTTCCTTTCTCTGCTGAATCAGCTGCAAGGATTTTCATGGCTTGATGGGGTTTTGTTGTTGTTAGAAAAGGGATAAAAGGCTTAGTCTGTCTTGCCCACTCTGCCCTGGCTGAGATGCAGTTAACATGGCAGCATTTGGGCCATCATATCCTGCATTTCTAATTGAAATCCCACTTCCCTCTGGCAGTCTCACCTCACCATTTGACACATCTGTCACTGGCTATTGACTGCTGATGTCCTGGTGGCTCTCCCAGGTTCAAGTTTGGACCAGGCAGCATCACTTGAAGGGGGCAGAACACCACCTGCACCTAGAGCATCACACAGCAGAGGTGGGCACCCCTGCTGCTCCAGAAATAGCCATTATGCTGTAATAAGTGCTATCATTAAAGCTGTGATCTAATTTAGATTAAATGAATCCTTTACCTCCCTTCTTTTCCACAGCTGTTCAATCAAGCACTCCGGGTTTGACATCCATTAACAGTTTGATATCCACTCAGAAGACATTTTTGGGGAGGGTGTTTGAAATTTGCCAGTTGACAGGTTAGGAACTGCTTGGGCAAAGGGGAGAAAAAACAGCAGGAGGACCCCAGATGTTATTCCTGGATGCTGAGGAGAATTCCTGGCGTGTGCTGTTCATCAAAACACACAACTGGGTATGGAAAAAACCTTCAAGCATAAGACGATGGGAGAAAAGTAATTCTTTTTGCTATCAGTCATTCACCATGTCCATTTACAGATGGATTTCATGTGAGAAGAAAGTTTACAAAAGAGGCTGCAAGTTGTTTTAGGTGATTCTAATACTGACAAACCAAAAGGCAGTAACCTTTCTAAAGGAACACTGCTGCTCCCAAAATATTGAACAAAGACCTCTGTGTGCTGATTTAAATCCTGGTTAGAACCAGTGATTTGAAACCATAGTTTTACACAGTGCCTTTGGTTCATTTGGGCCCTTGCCCTTTGGACTGCTTCCGTGTCTGTGTGAAAGACAGGGTGAACATTACAACAGCACCTCAGTATAGGTGAAGAAGAGTATTTTGGAATATCACATCCTTGAAATATCTCAGGACTGCTGGGAAATGCTATTTTTAGACTCTTGCTTTTTACGAGGCTGGTACAACTGGTGCAAGACTTTCACAGTTGGAAATGTGGCAGAGTGCTGAACTGTGAAAACAGTACCTTGTTTTACTTTATGTAACCTCCTAATTCCCTGACTGGAAGAAGGAGAGAGCTAGTTCCCAATTCCTGGAACAGTGTGCTCGTGTTGCTGTGTTGTTACAAGCCCGGTACTCTCCTAGGACCGTAGGACTGAAGCTGTTTCCACTGAGAGGAGCTGAATTTCCATTTAATTCCCGAGCCCAGTCGTTCCCGAGTTGTTCTCTGATTCCGGGTGGGCATGCTGGAACGAGCCCATTAAAACCCCCTTGTCAAGGAGTTCCTGTTATCTGCCAGCAAACACCAGATCTAAAAAACACACTCAGCAGAGCAACGGCTCCCCATTGCCAGAGATAAAACATCAAATCCAAAGCGAACGGACGCTGGGAATCCTTTATGTGTCTCTGAATTACTTTCATCTCCTCATTGCTCCACTAATGGGTATCCCCACAGACCGTGCAGTGCTTCTCTGTGCTTCCCCCTCGTTGGGGCTTCTCCTGCCAATTGCCCGCATTGTCAAATAATTGGAGTGGAAATGACAAATGAAAGCGGGGCTGCCAAGGCTCCTCGCCTGGCAGCCGGTGGGTAATGCTGGTAATTGTTACCAAAAGTGTAATTGCTCCGTGGTCTGCCTGCCATTTCAACAAAGCAGCCTGGAATTCCTCCCCTGAGACACCCGATCCCTGCCTTTTCTTTGTTGTCTCTGGCACAGGAACGACTTGGGAGGTAAATCCCACCTGGCACTCGGACTTGGAGCTCCCTTGGGCTTTCTAAACCCCGTGGTTTCTCTCCCAGAGGTTTCTGTCCTCCCTGCTCCCCAAAGCAGAATCCAGCAGTCTGGGTCCAGAGCAGCCTCTTGGAGAGTTAACCACAGAATCCCAGAATAGCTGGGGTTGAAAGGGAGCTCTGCAGATCACCCAGTCCAGCCCACCAGCCAAAGCAGGTCACCTGGAGCAGATGACACAGGGTGAGTTTGGTCCCTGGGCAGCTGCTCCAGTGCTCTGCCACCCTTATGGAAAGAAGGTTCTTCCTCACGGTGAGGTGGAACTCCTTGTGTTTTAGTTTATGGCTGCTACTTCTTCTCCTGTCACTGGACTCACCAAAAAGTCTGGCACCATCCTATTGTCACACCTCGGAGACATTAGTATAGATTGATGAGATTCCCTCTCAGTCCTCTCCAGGCTAACCAGGCCCAGCTCTGCAGTCTCTCCTCATGAGAGAGGTGTTCCAGACCTCTCATCACCATCAGGTGATTAGTGGGGTACAGGATAAGCAACAACCCACTCGGTTTTGGTGTGACACCACAAATCTGCAGCTTGACTCCAGGCTGACACAAAGGCTGCAGCAGTGCCCTGCTGGCTTCACCCTGCTTAGCAATTGCAGCAATGCCACCACCCCAGTGAGTGGCTTTACAGCTCCTGCATGCTGCAGGGGACACCCCAGCATCCAGTGACATTTTAGGGATGGACTGGATATTTTCAGGGAGCCATAAGAGCTGGAAAGGGGACACAAACCAGCTGCTGTATGCTTCTTATTTCCCCAGTCGCTGCACCAGAATAGCACACACACTGTTATCTGGTGTGATGATATCCCATGCTGAGTGGCACCTGATTAAATTACTGAGGCTTTTCACATATTAATAGCAGACTACTTATTTGTGATTTGTTGGGTGGGATGATTTGGTTTTTTTTTTGGCTGAGGTCGAGGAGGGACAGGTGCAGCTGTCTGAAGTTACTGAAAAAAGCAGTGGTCTGAGAGATTTAGGTTCTTCTGTACTCTGGTTAATGTGACAGGGTGACAGCAGCAAACCAGGAGCACTCACAGCTGCTCTGGGCTCCCTTTGCTCCATGTCTGCTCTTTGTCTCTTTGGCTTTTTCTTTGCTTTTACTGCTTGTTGTGCTCTTGCCTCTTTTATCTTCTTTTCCTCTGCCTTTTTCTAAATCCTCATCAGTATTCTCCAAACCCATCACATGCTCAAACTGTGCTGCTCTGTCTCCAGTTTTATCTCCTTTTGTCTTGGTCTGGCTATCTGCATGTTCAAAAGGTTTGTGAGCATTTCTTGTTCTTTTGGCCCCTGTTCTGCAGACTAGCCCAAGTAATGTAGATGCATTTCTTCTTGCCAGCATGGTGTTTTAAAATTCAGTTGAATTAGGTATCATTTATTCTTTTGATGTTGGGAAATCCAGGGAATTAATAAATTATAATGGCACTACTTGGCGTTTAAGGAGTGTTTTCCATCTTCAAAGCGCTCTCTGCGTGGTATTTAATTATTTATACTGTTAATTATATTAGTACTTGTAAGGAAAAGCCCCTTAAATTGTCACTGATAAAAATACACTCTCTACAGGTTTGGAATCCAGCACTTAGATTGCAGCAGATAATTTGTCCACTGAGGTGCAGAGCCTTGGAGAAGACGCCAGGTGCATTTCCAGCAGTTCTTTGGGTGTCTACTGAAAAGTCTTGCTTTATGTTTGGAACTCTATTGCCTGGGAGCTTTGGAGTGTCCTTGTACCTGCTGGGTGAGCACTAACAAAGCCTCACAACAGGACAGATAGGTGGGATCTGGACTTTCCAAATTGGACTTCAGGTCTGTTGCCAGGAATCCTCAGCTAAATGTTGAATTGTCCAAAGACCTGGACACTGAGATCCATGAGGTGCTTGGAAGACTCTCATATCCCAGAAAATCAGCTGGTAGTTTCCTGATTCCTGAATTTTTTTAAGCTCTGCAGAGAAGTGTCTATTTTGATCCTGTACCTGGCAAAAGGAACTTAGAAGCAGCTGATTTGAGCCCACAGACAAGAGTCAGCCTGCTTGGGTTATGATAGAAACCAGGGGAGGAAAAAGAGCAAAGAGGGGTTTTCTTACCACAAACCTTTACATCTCAAAATGTGAGTAAAGGGTGGCTCTGTGCTGACATTGCGCTGTGAGATTCCTTTGGTTATTGTTCCACTGTGGAAATTATTTTCCTCTTTAAAAAATTTTAATAAGCATGAGAGGTCAGAGGTGAAGGTTTAGAAGAACCAAGAGATGGGGCAGTGAGTCTGTGCCCTCCCTTCCTACTGCTGGTTACCCCGTGGCTGGCTTCCCCGCCAGCTTTCCAACACAGAGTGTGTGTGTGTGTGTGTGTGTGTGTGTGTGTGTGTGTGTGTGTGTGTGTGTGTGTTTGTTAGCTACAGCTTGGCACACGCATCACTTAACCTTCATTTCTTCCCTAACTGTGCCATAAATCTGCTGGCAGAGATGGTGTCAGGGTTTCTGTTCTGCAGTGTGTGAGCCAGGGGAGAACCAGCTGTGTTCCTGAGCAGGAATTACCATCCCTCTTTGCCTTGCCCCGGGGCTGTGCACCTTCTAAGGTCGGCATGGCACTAACCAGGAATCTCCCTAATCTCCTACAGAAGTGCCTGAGAAAGTGGTTTTTCAGGATATTTTTTCTCTCATTAAGGGACCTAATGGGCCTTTAAGGCACATTTCAGTATTTTATCATTATGCTTAACAGTTTTAGTAGTTAGCTGTAAATGTGCTCGTGGCAGTCAACTGTTAATCATCCTTCCTAAGTCGTGCTTTGCACTGTGAGTGAATTGAAGTAAATCACTACACGGTGGAAATGAGCAGCAAGGCCTGGTCTCCTTGCAAATCCCTTAAAAGCGAGGCTGGGTGGCTGGGATAGGGGCTGTCCATCCTACCCAGGAGAACATCCTGTGTAGTGCCAGTTTAGCCCTGAGTTTGTCTATACAACAGGGACAGGGATTCTCTAGCTGCAAACAGTATTTCAGATGAGAAACTGATCCTCCTCTTCCCCTCTTCTTGTGGAGGCAGCGTGGGATCATGACCTCAGCGTGGAGGGAATGAAAGGGGGTCAAGCATGGGTGGTGGAAACCTGTGTGAATTAGCTGTGGGTGTTCCAGTTGGGTGCACTGATAGAGCGGTGGCGACAGCTGTTTCCAGATGTGTCAGACTCTCTGCTTGGCCTGAGTCTCCTCCATGGTGTTTTGGGAACACACGTGCCCAGGTAGAGCCACGTGTCCAGGAGCAGGTTTGCCTCAAAACCACCTCTGCTGCCTCAGCACCACCTGGGGTCACCCTGTGGTGTGGACAGCCTGAACCTGATCACTGGGAAGTTTTCCAGACACATTGTGTTCACCTGGAGCTCTTGGAGGTTGGATTATGTGGCTGTTGAAGCTGATTATTGGCCATGCATGGCCTTGTCTTTCAGCTGTGTTTTGGAAGCTGTTGAGTGAGAAGTGCCTACATGGGGCCTGATAAGCGTGTGGGAGGGAGGAGGGCTCTGCTGCAGTCTGTCTCTGTGGTGCTATTTGAGATGTGTTGTCAAAACAGGACATGCCTTGTGCTGCATGGGCCTTGTTTCCAACTTTATTTGCAGAATAACACCTTCTGGAAGCCGGATTCTTGCCAAGACTGCCGATGCCGGAGCGGCGTTGTCACCTGCGAGCCTACAGCCTGCAAAGCCCTTCAGTGTGACTTCCAGAAGGTAAGGAGCATGTGCCTTGTGGCTGCCCAGAGCCAGGCACGGGCTCTGTGTCCCTGCACTCCTCCTTGGAGTGAAAACGTAGTGTGGGAAGCCTTTGTCCCCTTTGCTGCAGCCAGAGGCCGGGTGTTGGAACAGCTTGATCCCAAAGGAAGCCCCTGAACCAGGCTCCAACCTCCCAGCAGGAGCCCCCCTTCCTTCAGAGGTGGGGCTGGGGCTCCCTGGAAGGTGCAGATGGGCACTTTCCACTCTGCTGAGCAACAACAGAGCTGAGATTGTCTGTCTTCCAGCTTCTTCTTCCTCGTGATGGTTGCTGAGCTTTCGTTGTCTCCTGCTTGTCTTTGTCTGGGTCTTCATTAATTGGCCATGGGATTGGTCTTGCATTAACATCTGGATTGCTGGGGTGGAGTGCACAAATAGCAGTGAAAAAGAGTGTTTTAAAGAGGCTGTCAGGATAATTATATGGTTTTGTGAAGAAGGTTAAAATGTTTCCCAATATGACAGCACTAATGAGGAAATAATTTTGATTCTTACTGGTTTTCCCCATTATTATTGCTGTGTATTGATTAAAGCTAGACTGAACTAGTAGGAATTTTTGTGCTAAAGAGGAGGGAGATGAAGTGCTGTCATGGCACACCTAATAATGAGTGCACTAGATAAAATGATAAAAATCAGATAAACGAAAAGTGGCTAATTTAAAGCCCATAATGGAAAATAGGTTTATAGTGTGAAATGAATCTGTCTGACTCCTTGACATGGGCAATCCTCAAGACAAAATGTTTAAGTGTTCCAAAAACATCTGGTCTTTTAAACATTGAAAAGGATCACCAAGGATCTCAGAAGAAAAAAATCCTTTCATGCTTGAAAGCTAAACCACCAACAGAAAAACAATCTCAGAAATCACCATCCCTCTCCATGGCTTATATCTTATCTACTCATTATGAGATTTATACAAATATGACCGACCTTGTTTCAGCAAATATGTCCCATGTTTCTCAGTGGTCTTTCAGTGAAGAATCTTGAGTTTTGTCTTGAAAAAGTGTTTTCTGTTCTTTGAAAACGGATTGAGCTGAAGAATTCCTAACTGTACTCTTGGGGATGTAAATTCTGCTGTTATTTTGAGGGCAAAATGTCAAACACACAAAGTGCTGTGCCACCTCTCAGTAAGGGCATGTGGTGTATCAGCATTCTGTATTTCACTCAAAACCTTTCCTTTCTGAACTGAGAGCACCAGGTCCAGCCAGGCCTCGTGCCTTCACTTTCATTTTGGAGTCCCTGTTTGATGTCAGCTCTTTATTGGAATCCTGTCTCTTTTTAGGGAGAAGTGCTCCAAATAGCCTCCAACAAGTGCTGCCCCGAGTGTGCCTCCCGAGCCGAAGGATTTTGCCAGCATGAAGGACAGATCCACAGCGTGAGTGCTCTGTCCAGTTCCTCAGCAGGGACCATCCTCACCTGTTCTTAGCTCCCTGTTTGTTTCAGCCAGTACAGGCTGCTGAGCTGGTGTGCAGGGAAAGGATGGATCACTGCATTATGCCAGATAGCGGAATTTAGCAGGAGTTTGATCAGCAGGGTTTGCAGTTGCTGAGCAGTTGGTGTGTCCTGCATGGCTTAATGGAAGACATTTCTCCACTTGTTCCTTCCCCTTGCTGTTTCTGTGGATGGCTGAGACAGGGCAGTAACATCAGAAGGGGAGCCAAGCACAGTGAGCTTGACATATTAGCTGTGCTCAGAGAAGGCTTTTCTCTCAGCAGCCACCTGTGCTGCCAGAGATTGATTGCTGCTCTGCGACCTGGGTTCCGTGCTCTGTAATCCTGAATTATTCAGCAAGCAGGTTCTGGGATGTGGTTTCACCTAGGGGGGCTGAAAGGCCAAAACAATCAGAATAAGTGTCTGGAGATTAAAAAAAAAAAATCAAGATTCGTGCGTAGTGGTTAATGAATCATGTCAAACAACTGGCAAATGTAGAAAAAATGGCTTAACAGCAAACTCAAGTCCTATGTGTGGTGTCTTACAGGCTTTTCTGTTTGACAAGAGGCAAGTCAGGTCCAGATCTCAAGGAATATGCTAAAATGCCCAGACACATTTTTAGGGCTGTGCTTTCCACACACCTGAGATGGATGCTATAAACCTCTGTTCCAGCATGAGGCATGGCCAGCATGAAGCTGGTGTAAGCTAAACAAAAACTGGAACAGGAAGGGTAGCACAGCCATCCTCTTCTCATGTTTCTTTGTGCCTGTGGTTTGGTGGCACTGTGTTTTATCATAATATATTACATTTCTTCTTGTGCTGTTTCTGCATTTTCCTGTGCTGTTCTCCTGCTGCAGCTTTTGTCTTTTGGTTCCTTTTGAGCCTGTTCTTTGGGTAGGCATCCCCACAAGAAGGATATGGACATATTTGTACCTACAATTGCATTTCGCATCCCAATTCCGCTGTCATGTGGTCAGAAAGCCACTTTTTATCAGTGCCAAGCCTTATCCTTGAGAGAGGAGGAACTTGTAAAGGGACAAGGCTTATTTCCAGGTCTCACTGTGCTTTCTGTGCCCTTGGTTGTGTTGTGTGCAGCACGGCACGCAGTGGGCCAGCTCGGGATGTGTCCAGTGCTCCTGTGCCCATGGGAAGGTGACCTGCAGCCCCAGGACCTGCCCACCCCTCACCTGTGGACACGGAGAGCTGCAGGACACTGCCCAGGGCTCCTGCTGTCCCAGATGCGTGGGCCGTGGTGGTGAGTACTGTCTGCTTCCATGATCTGAGCTCAGAACGTCCTTTCAGCCCCAAATCTGGAAGGCTTTAATGTTCTTGTTCAGTTTTGTTGGGAAAACACTGGAGACAAGCATGTCTCATAATTCCCCTTCTGTCCTTCTGCCATATTTATATTTCTAATGGCTTCACCCATGGACCATGAGGTGGGGGCAAGCTTTAAGCAGTGAGCAGATATGCTTAATATGTCCTCATTTTGGAGATGAAGACTGGGAAAGAAACCTCAGGTATTTCCTGTGCACTTGGACTGCAAGTTCCAGAAATGCTTCTTTGGCTGTTGGGTGCCTTTTCTTGTAGAGTCCCAGTGGGAGAAGTGCATCCAGAGCTTTTAGTGCACAAGCCCCTTGGAAACGGGGGGAATTGTTACCCTTTTAACCTGCAGTTTTGAATTCTGAGATGCACAAGAGCTGTGCTTTAACTACGGGTGACAGAAAGGGATTAAGGGGTGTTGGAGAAAGAAACCTCCCCCTTGTTTCCCTGTCCTGTAGAGCCTTGCTCCTTCGATGGCCACGTGTTCCAGGACGGCGAGGGCTGGAGCCTGGGTCGGTGCTCCAGGTGTGTCTGCAGGGATGGTGCAACTCAGTGCTCCACAGCTTCCTGCCAGCCTCTGCTCTGCAGCCAGGTCAGGACCCTCCAGCCTTTTGGGAATGTTCCTCAACACCTCCTTGTCCATGGGCAGTGTGCATCTCTCATGCTGGGAACCAAATTAGCAAGCAAAGCTTCTGGGTGACAAGTGGGTGAATTGGAAAAGAGATGCTTGACCTGCAGAAATGGTGTGGAGTGATGGTGAAGCCTGTGTGCCTGTTCCTTAATACCTTCTTTCCCCATCATTTTGTTTTTATCATCCCTTTGCTGGTTAATTAGGCAAGAATTCTGTCTAAAGAAACTGCATCTTGTTTTGTACTCAAAAAAGTGGTCTGGAGTTCATCAGGAAATGTTTTTATTTCTGTTGAGCGAAGGAATGAAAACACAAGATTTACAATGGGGTTTATCTTCACAAATTTCACTGTTTGGTTTGCAGCTGGAAAGTTTGGTTTGCAGGTCATGTTACTGTTGTTTTCTTTTGTACAGGAACTCTAGAAATGCATTTGTGAGTAGTCAGCTGTGGATGAAATTCCACTTTTGCCTTCAGAAATACAAGGCAACTTGAGCTGTAAGAAAAGTTTCAGAGCAGTGTTCCTTCTGTGTGTTTGTGTTTAGAAATCAGCAAAACTGGGAAGAGGAGTTGGGCATGGTTTTAGTCCAGTTAGGAGAACAGGGACACTGCTGTCTCCAAGGTCTTTGCTGTAGACAAGTGATGAGTTTTTAGCATTTATGCAGGGATCAACACAGCCAAAACCTTACAAGACTCTACACAGGGTTAGTAAAGGCAGCAAACTGTTCACAGTACTCCAGACTCTGGGCAAATCACTCAATTTTTGGAATTCTTTGGAATTCTGGAATTACATTGTAAGTGCTGATGGATGTGACCGTGCTTTTTGGATCTTTTTCATGGGGCTTTTGCAGCAGCATTCCTGGAACTGTCTCCCTGGAAATCCTGGTCTCTAACCTTGACTTTATGTTTTAGGGACTGCCATTTTCCAAGGATTTTTAATATATCCAGTGATGAATCCAGAAGTTCCCTGAGTGAGAACTATTCACTGACAAAATCAAAAGCAGTGCTACTCATAAACCTTTTCCTCTCTTGAAGCTTTCCCAGCTTTCTGTTACTGGACCAGATGTTTGGACAATTAACACTTTTTTTTTTTTTTTGGACAGATAAACCCCACCTGTTTGTGTGTGTGTGTGTTAATTGTGTTTTGCTTTGTCCTGAGATATGCCATTAGTATTCATTTGCTACATACTCTGCATTAAAACAAATTTATGCCTGCTTTGGATCCCTCCTTTCCCACTCCAAGTGGACTGGCCTTAGCTGCTGAGCCATTGCACTAATGTTTAATCAGCTAATCACTAGGATCTAATTTATGTCATCAGGAGTGACTGTGTTGTTGCTGTGATGTATTTGAGAGTAATTGGCTGGCAGCATCCAAATTAATGCAGCCAGTTCTGATGGTGTTCCAGGCATTTCCTACCAAGGACATTTCCCAGTGGAAGGGACATTAGCAGGATGTGCAAGGAACCTGTTATGACCTCAATCAAACCTAACATTTTCTTGCATGGGCCTTTATCTCTGTCCCTTCCTGTGTTCTCCACTCCATCAAAAGCCAAGATAAAAATTCTCCCAGGATTAAACTCTCATCTTCCTTATTTCTGATAACTTTACTGTTCCCTAGGTGCTGAGGGAGAAGAATGCCAAAAAATCCTGTTGCATACCACCAAAATACACAAAAAAAGTCTTTTATCTCTGCTGGGAAATTCTTCTTGGTAACTTTTGTGCAGTCTTCCACTCCATATTTGGAAGCTTAGGGTTTGACTGATGAGCAGTGCTATTCCCAACTGTTGGATGTACATAGACTGGGAGCAGTGGAATTAGCCAGGTTTTGAAGTTGAGGGATGCAGGAAAAGTAATATTGGTGTGAAGTGTCAGCCTTTTCCAACGTGATTTAAATCCATCGTAAAAAAATTGAAATTGGAAAAATCCAATTTTTAAGTGTAATTTAGCATCTGCACACACAGTATGGATGGATTTAACTAAAACAGTGCAGATGCCTGAGGGGTGGTGAGTGTAAATCACACCTTCAAAACCTCAAAATGTGGTAATTCCAGGAAAAATCTTCTCTCATCCATCTCCTCCTTTATTGTGCTTCCCTGCATAACTGTATAATTATTTTTTCCTCTGTATACCTCTATTCCTGAATATAAGCACTTTATGCCATATATATGAATTTATCTGCATCTCTTCATGTATTCAGACCTCAGTTCCCATCTAAATAATCCTGGAAAATGAGGTGGAGAAAACATCTTTCAAGCCTTTTTCTCTGCTCCTGTCCTGCTTTTTGGGCCAAAACGAAGCCCTGAGTGGCAGAGGGTTATCCCATGGATGCTAAATGCCTGGAATTCCAAGCACTGATGTTAACTGTTCATACTTTCTTTTCCTTGTCTCTGCCTTCTGTTTAGGAGGAAGTAATGGTTCTGCCTCCTGGAAAATGCTGCCCAGAATGTGTCCCCAAGCCCTGCTCAGTGTTGGGAAGAACGTTCCAGGTGACTTGTGACAAACCACACCACAACCACTCCCAATTTTTGGCACATGTCTCTTTCCCTTCTCCCCAGCCTCTGACTTTCTGCCAGCACTGATAGCTTAGTACAAACACTGCTGTTTTCCCTCCTGGAAAAGGCAGGAGAGCCAAAAGAAATCAGGACATGATAAGAATTTGCTGGCCAGCAGAAAGGAAGTTTGCTGGGCAAAGAAGATGAGGCACTTTCTTTCCACACTCGTTTTGAGGGAGGAAAGCAGAGAGCACTGGTGGTCAAAGTATTTATAGCTTTCATTGTGTCATCTGGAATTAATTGAGTGCATTGTTTAATGAATGTATGTATGTGGGATTTTCTGTCAATGATTTCTTTTGGCTAATAATAGTAGTTCATGCCTCCCCAGCGTCACTAGCTTGCAGTTATTGAGAAATTCACACCCACAATGTCATCTAGACCTCAACCCCTCTTCTTCCTGTTTGCTGAGCATGTAGAGATCAGCATTTTTTAAGGAAAGTTTATTATCTGATACAGACATGCAGAAGGAGCCATCCTCTTCCATAAGCAGCTCAGGTTTCTGGAAGGAATTTGGTTGTTTTCCAAGAGTGTTTAACAGCTCTATCCATGTTCTTTCTCAACAGCACGGGGAGCAGTGGCAAAAAAATGCCTGCACTACGTGTGTGTGTCAGAGGGGGGAAGTCAGGTGTCTGAAGGAGACCTGTGGCTCTGTCACCTGTGAGGAGGTACTGAAAAATCACCCCCCTCTGACAGCCCAGCTGCATCTTCTGCTGTGCCAGGGGCTTCAGAGAGCCCTGCTCACTGCTGGCTGCTGTTTTTAGGGGCAGAGCAAGGTGCAGCGTCCTGGGAAGTGCTGTGAGGAGTGTGTGTCTTCCAAAGGGAGCTGCTTGGATGGTGGCACTGTCAGGTACCACGGAGAGATGTGGAACAGCACCCGCTGTGACTTCTGTGTGTGCCAGGAGGGGCAAGTCACCTGCCAGGGAGCTGAATGTGCCAAAGTGGAGTGTGCCAAGGTGAGAAAGGCTTTCTTCTCAAGGCTTTCTTCTCAAGTCTTGGGGATTTTTTTTTCCTCCCTTTTTCTTTTTTCTCGACTTGAGGCACTCGAAGAACCGGCCCGTGTTTTGTGCAATCCCCTCAAAAACATTTCACAGGGAAGGAGAGCAAACCTGGAATTTCCTGTGCAAGTTTGCACAGTGGGCTTCCATTGGGAAGCAAACCAATGTGAATCAGTGACTAATTTAGCTTGGATTCCCTCCCATGCTGTGTCTGCCTGCTGTAGTGGAGGGTCAGACACACTGAGGATTCAGTGGTGATCACTGGACTTACCAGGAGCTGAACATGAGGAAGATGTGCAGGTCAGAGATGGTAAAAAGCCTAAGAAATGTTCCTTTTATCCTCATTCTGCATGCTACAGTGGCCTTCAGTAAGGTAGCTGGATATGGAAGTCAGTGTTCTACTTTTCTTCATTTTTTCCATGTCACTCTCAGCATGGAAAGAGAGGCTGGCAAGGTATTTTATTCCCAGTGCTGTTTACTCCAAAACTCATACCCCCTCTGTCAGGTTATGTTATATTTACTCTGCAGTGGATGTGCAAAATGCATTAGATAGGGTTGAATGCTTCACCCACACACGTACAAATATGCTTTGAATTTGCTTTTTTTGCAGTGGGATAAGACTTCTGTGTTGTTTGTCACTGCATGGGCTGAGGGGATTGGGATTGGTCATCCTGGAGAAGAGAAGGCTTTGGGGTGACCTAATTGTGGCCTTCCAGTACCTGAGGGGCTCCAAGAAAGATTGAGAGACTTTTTACAAGGGTCTGGAGTGACACGATAAGAGGGAATGGCTTCTCACTCACAGAAAGTAGGTTTAAATTGGATATTGGGAACAAATTCTCCCTTGTGAGGGTGGTGAGGTCCTGGCACAGGTTGCCCACAGAAGCTGTGGTTGCCCCATGCCTGGAAGTGTTCAAGGCCACTTGTCCCTTCCAACCCAAGCCTTACTGTGATTCTATGATCTGTTCCAATAGGTGGGCTCTTAGTTGTTTTGTACTTACTACTTCACAGTGTGAGTGAGGAAAAGAGAAAGAATTGTGACCTCCTGCATTTTCTGCCTCAGTGATGATGCTTTTCTGGTGACCCTACCTGTGTGTGATAAATCTTGAACAGAGCAGTTACCCTTGTGGAGTGTCTGAGGTCCGGCCAAAACCCAGACATAATGGTTTCACTGGATTAGCTTGTTTTAATGAGTGTTCAAAGGAGTGAAATCCACACGTGGACTCCCAAATGGTACACAAAAGGCATAAAAGTGGATGTTCACCTGTGGCTGTGCCTTTGGAACAGCCAAAATGCCCTGAGTTTGGGACCCAAAGTCACCCCTGCCGCGGTGCTGCTGCTGATCACCTGACCTGAAACTGCACAGAGAGATTTTGCTGGATGAAAAGTCGTGGTTGTCATAAAATCTCGTGCACTTGCAGCTGTTTGAGCGAGCTGCCTGCGTGCTCCTGGCTGTAAATTGGATCATTTACACTAATGATGATGGCGTGCTGTCGTGGCTCAGTGGGGAGGATTAGTTAATATTCATGCTCACATCTTGGGTACTGACAAAAAAAAAATCCACTATTCAGAAAAGCCAGGGGTGTCCTCCAGAACAATAGCTGGAGATGTTAACGTGTAGGGTTCAAAACCCCTCGAGTCATGTTCAGTCATAGTTTACCTCAGTAGTGCAAGGTGTGCATTAATTAATTACAAGAAAATGTTTACTCAGAAAGCAAATGCCGTGTTTTCTTTTTCCTTTCTATTTTCCTTCTGAAGTTGCAGTCTGTTTACTTGAGCACCTGCTTCAATAAATCAGAGCTGACCTGAGCTCTTGGATTTCTCTCTTCATAGGGCACTATTAATTTCCTAGTCACATCCTCCTACTGGAAGTGTAATGAGGCCACAGATAGGAGCTGCAAGAGGTTTAGCTCCAAACCCTTTCAAACAACCTCATCCAGCAAAATGTCCATGGTAATTCTGACCTAATCCTCAAAAAGCCATTTTCAGCAGTCTGTGAGCATGTTCTCCACCTGGAAACATGATCAATCTCTCTGCAGCAAAGCCACAAGTTATCTCCCACAGCCTCTCCCTTTTCTGAGCCTTGGCAGAGCAGCGTGGCTGCATTTTTTTGGGGCTAGGCAAGCCATGTTCCATGGATAGCTGCTCCTAGTTTTTCTATAGCATGTGTTTATGGATGTGGGTGGGGATGGCAGAGTTTACAGTACACAGCAGTGACATGAGATCCAAATCCTGCCAAAGGCATTTTGGAGTAATTGAAGAGCAGAGATGTATAGAAGCAGCAGGGAGAGATTTAGGCTGTGTGTGGTCCTCAGTGACTAGGAACCAGGTGGTTTTCCACTGTTCTTCTGCTCAGGAATGCACCAGGGATGCCAGAGTGTGGCCTGGCTTAGGTGCTCTCCCTTGTGACCCTAACAATGACCAGAGCTGCTGCTACCCTCTCTGTGTCTTTAATAATTCCCTCACAGAATTTGAGTGTGCGAGTATGGCACAGGGAAAATTATCCTGGAACAGACACTCGATTGGCATAAATCAGAAAAACTTACTGGTAATCTTGGAAACTGAAGCTGTTTCTTGTGAGCTGTGTCCTGGTTCCCTAGGAAAAAAAAATCTCTCTCTTTTCTAAATATTCAGCTTCCACTTGGGCACAAAGAGTTGTGGTGAATTGGGGCACTTTATTCCTTTCTCCTGCTGCTAAATTCTTATCTTCAAACTGAAGTTATTTAAGTGGAATCTGCGGAGCTGTACAGTTGTGACAAAGAACAGGCTTTTTCCATCTGGGATAAATAGAGCATGTGCTTTGAAATTCTCTTGGGGAAGTAAAAGTAGAACATTGAAAATGAAGGTAAGCCTCTATGCCTTGAAGTCCTGAGGTTGGTCCGGTGAAATCCTAGTGATGCCTGGTAAAAAGAGGGAGTATTTCTCTGTGGGATTTGGGGATGAGGTAATGGCCTTATCGCTGAATTCCGAGGCCTTTCCTGAGGTTTGTTCTGCAGCTGCAACATTGGCCAAGCACATTTTCCAAATTGTACCTACAGAGATGAGGTGGGACAGGGAGAAGATAAGGTGAAATTAGATATTGGAGATTGCATTCCAAGGCAAGAACTGTTCTGCCTCAGCATTCCACAGTGGTTTTGGTGACGTTGATTCCGTTGGAATTGCTGCAACCTTTCTCTTCTTCACAGGGTGAAGAATTAATTCACTTAGAGGGGAAGTGCTGTCCTGAATGTATGTCCAGCCATAGTGACTGTGTTTACAAAGAACATGCCAAAGCTGTGAGTATCCTTATACTTCGCAGCAGGGAATGGTGAGTTCTGCTCACACAGGTTTGGAGGGGTTGGCTCTCCCCCTCTGGTTCTGACAAGGATATTATTTGCTAGTGTGGCAGAAAAATAATCCATTAATATAGCCTGCAGATTGCTTTTGCAGTTTGCAAAAACACTTGTGTGCATCTGCTGCAGAATTTCAGTTTTCCTTGGTCTCCTTTGTGCAGTTCAATCAATCATTTCCCTTTAATATTTAATATCCCTACTCAGAGGTTTCCTGCACATTTCATAAAGATAGTTGATTTTAATCCTATCAAGTAGAAGCTACAGAGCTGGGGCAGTGTGTAGCTTTCTGCCAATGTATCCCACTGATTATAATCTTTACTGCAACAGGAGCTCATTATTAATATTTTCAAGGAACTTCCCTCTGAAGTTAAAGAGAAAGGGAACACTGATTATCTCAGTTTAAATATTCAAGTAGTGGACTTGTCATTGCCCTCACACATGAGGGCTGGAGCTGATTGCTGCTCTTTGCCAACACATGTGGGAAATGGGAAATTTAATATTATTTGGGGCTATTTTTTTAGATGCTGAGCCTTTCTTTGCTCAGATCCCTTTCTCTGCCCCAGGTGAGGTAAAACACTGAGGCGTGAGTTTTTTTCCGGTTGGTGCTTTGTCCTTTCTGGGAGAGGAACTGGCAGAAGAGCCTTGTGAGCATTTAAAATGCCTGCTGTCTCTCTTCTGTGCCGTTTCTCCCGGAGATCTCAGTGCCTGGCAAGCCCACTCGGTGCCGAGGCGTTCTGAAGCCGTGTTTCTCCTGCAGAACGGGCAGACCTGGGCAGAAGGGCCGTGCCGGGAGTGCGAGTGCCGGGACGCGGCCGTGACCTGCTTCCAGCGCTCCTGCCCGCCCTGCCCGCCGGGCAGCCGGCCTCGGGAGGCCAAGGGAGACTGCTGCCCACGCTGCCAGCCAGGTACACAGCCAGGGCAGCCCTTGCCTTCCTCTGGAATCCCTGCAGCCCCCATTCACCCTCACCTGTCTTAGCTTGCCCCCAGTTTGCAGTTGTGATAAACTCGTTTCCCTGCAATTCAGTTCTTAGATAAGTTTGAGGCTCCCAGTGACTTCCCCTGGTTTAAACGACAGCTTTCATTTGGCATAAGAATTTCTCCTCAGGGTTGGTGTTTTAGAAGTGTTTTTTCTTTTTTCTTCCACTGCTTCTTTCTGAATCCTAGCGTGAGTTTTGGAGTTTATGGGCTCCTGATTATTTCTTGGGAGTGGGAAGAAGAAGGAATGTGCTTTCGCTGTTAATGCCACAAGCTCACCTGAGGCTGAATGGCTGCCAGTTAATAATTATTTGGAAAGACTAGCATAGCCTTGGCTTATATGGTAATTTTGCCTATAAATTCCTTTTTCTCCAGCATATTGTCATTCCCCTGGATTTACATTTCATGGTTGGGAGGCTTTAGCTGTGGGTTGCTCGTTCTTTTTGGTAGCTCTTCATGTTGCAGTCACATAACTTTGGTTTTATCAGGGTGCTCCAGTTAATGCTTTATCTCAGTAAAAAAGAAAATAGCTTCACAGTTTAATTGTGCTGGAGTGCCCGGGCACATTTGCCATCTTCTTGTTTTAAAGCTTGTTATTTGCTGCATGCAAATGGAAATGCAAAGCACTGCAGAAAGAAAAGTGAGGAAAACAGGCTTTGGAAAGTTCTGATGGAATTGTCCTGGATTTTTGAGAGGGAGCAGCGTCTGCACAGACTGCTGAGGAAAGGATAGATGATACAGTATTGTCAGCACCTCTTCCTTCTCCTTATCAAGAATTGCCTCTGTCTCCTGGTTGTCCTTAAAACAGTGGTCTTTTAGCTTCCATCATGGTAGCATTTTGGAAAATCCAGGCTTTGGAGTCATGGAATTGGACATCTAGAGCCAAGCCTGCACTTTTGTGTCCTGAATGGTAACTTACCCAAACCTGCTCTTTTCCCCCTGTGTTTTTTTCTGTCTTGCAGTGGTGGGAGATGAGAAACAAATGCAAAGGTCAGCCTGCAGCAATTTGATCTGTGAGCCCAGAACACCAGCCCCTGCTGCATCTGCTTTCATAAAGCCAGCAAAAATTGATTGCTGCTTCTCAGAGATGTGTAGGGGGGAAGCTGGCAGAGAGAACCCACTCCTTTTCAGCCAGGGGAAAGCAAAAAGCCCTGGGCATTGCTGTATTTATGTTAAAACCAGCAAATATTCCCTCTCACTGAGAACTTTTGGCTTGGGGCCTCGCTGAGAACACTTGACTGGGAGCAGAGGGGCTTTTTTTGTAGCTAGAGAAAAATGGTTCTGTTCTGTATTTCTTCACTTGCCTGTGGCCAGGAAGTCCTTCTGTGGTGCTGTGGCATCAAGGTTTTTCTGGAGGGGGAGCAGTCTGCCAGCTGTGCTCTGACCTGGCATGGACACAGAGTTGTGACTTACTGCAGGGTTTGGCTTTAGGAATCTCAAATTCAGGTTGCTTTGGGCCGTTGATTCCTGGTGACTTACAATTTTCACTGCTGAGTAACCATGTGGGCAGTGAATAGCCCTTTTAATCAATTGCCTTGAAAATCTGAGTCTGTATAATGGCTTCTCACATACTGAATAGAGCAATAAAACATTTAGCCCCTTTGATATAATCTAGTATATAAAAACCCACTCCAAAGCTAACGCACCTTGCACCACCCAGGGAAACAAATGTTAAATTTCACTTTGGTTTTGGAGTTGCCGTGTTTTGCTCCTTCCTGGCTGCCAGCACTGCTCTGTGTGTTGCCCCTGTGCCAGGTGAGTGCCACCCAGACTGTGTGAGCTGCTCCCAGGCCTCTGATCACTGTGACTCCTGCCGGGACCCCAGGAAGCGGCTGCAGGACGGGCGCTGCGTGGAGATGTGTGAACAGGGCTTCTACCAGCACGGGGGGGCCTGCTTAGGTAAGTTCTGCAAGGGATTAGACCCCCCCCTTCTCTGCTGCATGCTGTACTTTTGGCTGTGGGATCCCATGGGGTCATCCTAAAGAGATTGCCAGGCTTTGGCTGGAAAAGCATCCATGCACGTGCTGTGTTGTAACCATGAGACTTTGGGAGGTTTCAGGTGGAAGCAGACACAAATTCTTGAACTCTTGATATGAAATGAGGCAAAATCATCTCATTTTGTCAGAGCTGGGGGAGGGTCTTTCTACATCACAGATTTGGGATTGATTTTTCTTGTCTCTTCTTTCTCCTGGAAGCCTGCAATGAAACCTGCTCAGCCTGCACCAACGGATTTGAGTGCTCCTCGTGCCAGGCACCCCTGCTGCTGAAGGACGGGCAGTGTGTACCCTCCTGTGGGGAGGGCTACGTCCAGGATCAGCTCCTCTGCACAGGTACCTCGAAGCAAATGGGGCTGCAGTCCTCTGTGATGGCAAAGCAGCAGGCAAAACTTTACCTGGTCTATAAGAACCCTCTCTCTTGAGGCATCAGCTGTTGACATAGGTGTTAATGTTCACCCTAGAGTAAAGGGAGGAGTGAGTGAATAGAGGAACCAAGTCATACAGGGTAACCCTGATCACTGCTCGGGGAAATATTCGTGACAATTCCTCAGAGGGTCAGTTCTGTTGTGTGATTCTTTGACTTCAGTGCAGACTGCCTCTGCCTGCTCATGCCAGACTTTTCAAGATCTGGTACTTCAAGGTGTACAGGAAATTGCTTGAAGGGGTGAGGTGTTGATAGGACTCAGGAAATACTTTCTGGGGAAGCTTCCTGCTTTGTGTTGCCATTCATTCGATCCATACTGTGCGCTCTTCCTGGAAGTGCACTGAGCTTGCTGTTCTCAGGAAGCATTTTTACCAAGTAAATTGGTAATTCTGTAAAACACTGAGATGTGTCTCAATCCTTTATCTTGGCAGTTGGAAAGACTGAGAGTAAGATAGAAAAGTTATCTTTCTCTTTGATGGAACTATGACAGTGCTTTTATGAGCTTCCCCTGCTCCTTGGAAATATTTTAAACTCTTCCGAAACTGTAAAGCAGCTGCTTTTTCATCATGGCAGTTTAATTGTTTTCTCTAAAATTAACACTTTTCTCATTTTGATGTTGGCCTTTTTAGAAGGCTTCTAATTGTTTCTGCAGCTCTGATTCAGCAGAGGGATGGAGAAAATGCTTAACTTTTGAGCCATCACTTTAATTTCTTTGGAACTAATCCTCCTGCTCAGAATTAAATACAGGCTGAGGGCTTTTGGCACATTTCAGGGCAAAGCACTTTAGATGGTAAGTGAGGCTTCCTTTTCTGAAGTGGCTTCCCTTGAAGAGCTGACCACTTGTTTCAGGTTTTGAAAGTCTGAAAAACCTCTGTCCTCCAGCAGCTGCTACAGCCCAGTGCACCATTGTTGATGTATAAACAGACAAGAGAGACCCAGTCCAAAAGAATTTGTAGGCTTAAGTATCAAATAATCTTCTACTTCATTTGGTTTTATTTTATCATTTCCTTTACACCTGCTTGTGGTGTTTTAATTGGCAGTGCCCATGCACTGCTGAAGGGGTAGGGAAAGGCTAATGTTTCGTTTTATTGCTGGTTTTTAGATTACCGATTGTGCACTCCATCCAAATTTGCAGTCACGCATGCTTGTGGCTGAATGTTGCTGGGAAAATTTGTTCCTCTTTCCTCAAGGGAATTAAACCAATTTGCTTTAGTTCTGCCTGGCTGCATTTTCTGCATAAAGTCAAACCAGTGGAGAAAGTCTTACGTGTCAGATGCGGTCCGTAATTCACGGCCATTCACTCTTTTTCCTTGTATTCTCTTTATATCTGCAAATCTCTAATCAGATTGTCGAGATGGGCCTTAGACTGCTCCAAAAGATTTTCCTCATAGTGGTTTTAACATCTACAATAAGCATGTTCCAAAATCACAGAAAGGATGAACTAGACTGTGTTAATTGCTGTAGTTCTAGTAAACTCCCTCTTGAGGAATTCGCTCTGGACTTGAAAGAGACTTAACACCAGGTTTCTTGCTTTATCCTCTTGTTGGAAAACTGTTGTCTGCATTGTGGAAAAACACAGTGAATTAGCCTTTCCTTTTGTTCATGTTTTGCAACATCTAGTTTAATTGAGTCTCTTTTAAATTTTTGATTACAGTTGTTTGATCTCTGCCCTATTTGAATCCTACACCAGGGCTGTTTCCTGCCCCATCCTCCCACTTGCTTTTGTGAAGAATTAAAACAATTAAGAGAAAATAAAATTGAGAATAAAAGGTAATAAGTTCAGTTATGTAGCAGTGGATTTAAAGTTCATGGTTGAGTTTGTGTCAGACAGAGTGGGGTTCTCCCTTGGCAGAAACAGAACTCCCCCACTAAAGGCAAAGCAAAAGGAAGCAAAAATAAACTATGTCTGCATGGTAGAATGGAAGGGCTCGAAGGACTTGCAGTGTTCAATGCTCTCACTGCATTTTTCTAACTTAATTATTTATGTTTCCAGGATTATTCAAAAGCCCAGGCAGAACTGGAGTGTTCCTGCTTTCATCTCCCAAAATGTGAATGTTGAAGTGTGTAACTTGACACTAACAGACCCAGCTCGCTCTGGAGCAAAGCACTTGGATTCCTGCTTCCTACGTGTTGCTTTTCCCTGTTGTCCCTGGGCTGTGGAGGATCCTCCAGGATCCAGGACTGAGCACAGCTGAGCTGAGCTTGCCCAGCTCCCAGGGAAGAGTGCAGGGTAGAGGTGGCACAGATCCATAGGACCCCAAAGCCCAGCAATGCCTTCTGTGTTTTTACTGGGATACCACTGGCATTGTCCTCCTGCTGCGGTCAGAGCGGGGACGGTTTCAGATGTCTGCAGGAGTTTGGTGAGCTGCAAAAGAGCCCCTACAAATCCCAACTGGAAATAGCCAGGGGGATGGAATCAGCTTCCTGGCCGTGCAGTCACTTCTGTTGATTTATTTTCACACAGCCACTTGGTTGCTGCAGGCAAAGATGTTTGAGCTGACAGTGGCTCGTGGAATGCTTCCATTTTTCCCCTGTTCTTTCTGTGGAGCTGGTGTCTGTTTGGGTGAGGAGCAGCTGCTGAGTCTGGCAATGATCCAGTGCTGAAGGAGCCAGGGTGTGTAATCACAGAATGGTTTGAGTTGGAAGAGACTGTGAAGATTATTGTGTTCCAATCCCTCTGCTGTGGACACTTTCCACTATCCCAGGTTGCTCGGAGCTCCATCCAATCTGGCCTTAAACACTTCCAGGGATGGGGCAGCCACAGCTTCTCTGGGCAGCCTGTGCCAGGGCCTCATCCCCTCACAGGGCTTTGCCAAGGGCCAGCAAGAGCCAACTGGTAGCTGTTTAAAAACTCTGTCAGGCTGCCAGCAGAGAAAAGTGTCTCTGGGAAAGGAGCAGCACCTCTAGGGAGGAGTTGAGAACTTTGCAAGTGACTGGGAATGTTCAGATGTGCTGACATCCTCTGACATCCTGAGGCAGGTGAACAGGCAGGGGTCTCAGCTGTGCAGTGGGAAGTCTGCAATTAAAGGATTCGAGTCCTGGCACCCACTCTTTCAAAAACATGTTGAAAGTTAGTGAGCTCAGAGAGGAGCAACACAGTCAGGTCTGGAAGGTGAAGTGAGGACATTTCACTGTTTAGAAATTTACAGCATGAACTCATACTCTGCCATTAACTTTCGAGTGTAGACGTGCCCTGAGAAATCATCCAAGCTGAAATCAGATGCAGGTTTTTTTTCATCAGCAAGGGAAATTATTGACTGGAGCAGGAAACTGTGCTCAGGCTCTGCCTTGGGATGGAATGGTTGGTGTTTGTTGTGTTGGGATTGTGAGGGGAAGATCCTATCCAGTACAGGATGCCCAGGCAGGCTCCTTTTGAGACACCCCTCACAGTGGGGTGTTCAGGAACCAGAAGAGCCATAACATTCTGGAATGATTGGGAAAGAGGTGGAGGGAAAGAACATGCAGGAGGGTGAGAAGGGGGAGAGCAAGCAGCTAATCAACACAAAAAGGGAAAACAAACCAAGGTGGAAGTGTGGAGAAGGAGCATCCAGAATGCCCAAGGACCATGTACTGCGCATGAGCTCAAATGTCCTGTGTCTTGCCCCATGAACACAACCTGTTCTTAACCCCAGGTGTTCAGTTCCCTGCGTGTGAGATGGAGCTGATAGCTCTTCCCTGCCTTGGGCAGCAGGGAAATCCCCTGGGATGGGGTGTTGTGCCCCTCTGTGCCATATCACTCATGTATAACGTGCTCTGAGTTCTGTGGATGAGCTGTTGCTGTGCCTGCAGGTTCCTGTGTTGCACTGATGCTACTCACAGATGAGTTTTTCTTGGGTGGCTGCAACTTCAGACGTGTTGGCAGGGCAAACATCAAGAAGTTCCCTTTTCTCCCACCTGCCACAGACTGGGAGCACAAGCATGTACCTGCCTTATTGTGAAATAATGAGTTGAAGAACATCTTTGGAACATATTTGGGTGTAATTGAGAAAAAAAAAAAAAAACAAACCTTTGACAGCAACAAGAACTGTAATTTGCACTGTTCCTGCAACACTGGTAGCATGGGATTTAATAGAAATCTGTGTCCCATATTTTCCCTAGGAATTACTTGGGCTGAGCATATGAGGGTTCCTGATAAATTAGTTCCTTCTGCACCTGGAAGGACAAGGAGGAGTTGTTTCTAGAAGAAGCCTGGCTTGTTTTTCATTTTGCCAAACCTTGACTGAAGCCCTGCAGCACAGTTCTGTGTTTGTGCCTGGAGCTGGGTTACTGTCAGCAGCCACCCCGGGGATCTGGGTTTTAAGTAGCCTGTGGTGGGATTTCTTCCCATTTCCCTTCGTGCTCCAGGGATTTTACAGTGTTCCCAACACTCCTCCTGAGCTGATAACAGCTATGCTAACTGCTCTGGTCTGTGCTGCTGCCACAATTCCATGTGCAAAACACAGCTGGAAATTGTCCTGCTGGGATGGCTTGGATGAAAGATTCCAACCTAAACAGCAGCGGGTTGTGTTTGCTATTTTTCATCTTCTCTAGCAGTGAAAGCCTGAGCAAACCTGCCAAGAAGTGCAGTGGTGCAGGCCCTTTGCTGTTGGAAGTGGCTTGTTGGCTAATCCTGCACTTTTCTCCCCTGCAGCCTGTCACGAGTCCTGCTCCTCGTGCTGGGGAGCTGCTGAGAGCCACTGCCTATCCTGCAAAGATCCATCACACGTGCTCCAAGCTGGGTTCTGCCTGGCCAGCTGTGGCCAGGGGTTCTACCCAAGGGATGGCGTCTGCACTGGTAAATACCTGTGAGAGGAATGCTCTGCACAAGCAGGAATCAATATTTCATTTCGCTGTGCAGCAGCTGGGGCTTTATTCATGTCTGACAAGCCAGCTGCACCCTGAGCATTCATAGGGGATGAGGGAAGCTGCTGTTTGTTTGTGAGATTATTAATTCATTTACACTAATCAGATGCTGAAAGGTTTGAGGGGGTTTTTCCTCGCCGAGCAGCTTGAAAAGCTGGGCTGTTTCTGAGGGCTTGACAAATCCATTTGTCTGTGGAAAGAAAAATGGCCTTTGCCAGCAGGTTTCTGTAAATTTAATTACAATTCAGCATCACAGTATTATAGTACCTGCACAGCAGATGTGCCTTGGAAGCTGGGAAGGTTTGCTGGGAAAAAGGGAGAAGAGGCAGCTAGAGGGAATTAAAAGACTTAAGTCAAACAGATCCTGAAGGGGGAAAAAAAATCTCAAATAAGGAATCTCACATTTACTACATGCATTCCAGTCTAACCTGGATTGCTGTTGGCAGCCACTGGCTGCTTGGGAGGAGTATCCATGGTCAGTCAGGGCTTGTTGGGCTTCAGGTGTGTGGGTCACACAGGTGTGTCTGGGCCACAGCTTGCTAGAGAGAGCATAAAAGCTGGAACTGGTGGCAAAATTGTTGCCATTTGTGCTCATGCTGGATGACCACATTCCCCTTCATTTTGGTCAGTGTCTGTACCAGGTAGCTTTATTCACCTATGTTTTAAGTGTGCAGGCTTGAAATCTAATAGCTGAAAATAATTTAAGCTGAAAAGGAAATTTAACTTAAGTTTGGTTTTTACTCCCAGTGGTTTCTTGAAACCCCATAGCTGTTCCTTGAAACCTCTGAGAGTCAGACCTTTCACCTTCTACCAAAAACCATGCATTTTGATACCCAGCTGGAGAGCTGCTAGTGAAAAGAAACAGAAATTGGTTAAGCAAAATGCTTGACTCTTCTAAATATCCAGCAGCCTTAGGGAAGCCAGAGTTCCATGGTGCTCTTGGACAACAGGTCAGTTAACTTCCGAGCTGATTGCCTGGGATAATATAGACCACCAGAACTGATAAGAAAAATTATCATGCTTGATTTTAGCTGCATTTTCCCACTTAGAAGAAAAGGGGGAGGGGGGAAATTACCATTTTTTGAAATCACCTTTTTCTGCCTTCCTTCCTGAACAGTCTGGTAACTGCTGCTTGCCCGTACACTGCCATGTAAAAATGTGTGGGGTGGTTTCCATTCAAGGGGAGAGGTTGATGGCTCTGCTCTTCTTCCCTAATTGAGTGTCTGTCATTAATGAGCTGTTCTCTGGCAGCTTGTGGCCAGTTCTGCGAGAGGTGCTCTCCAGAGGCAGCCAGGTGTGTGAGCTGTGCTGCAGGGAAGCTGCTGCACCAGGGGCAGTGCCTCCCTCAGTGCCCACAGGGACATTTCCCGAGTGGCAGTGGAAGGTGCACAGGTAAGAGGGGTGTTTTTGCATGACCTTTTCCTAGGCTCTCAGGGCACCCTCCTTGTGTTGTCTGCTCTTCCCCAGACGTAGGGAGGGAATTTTGAGAGCACAGAAATGGGAGGGGGGACAGGGGATTTGATTTTCTTTTGTGTTCCTCGGTTCACTTGTGATGGATTGTTTCAAGTAACCTCTTTTCCTTGCCAAACATGCTGAGATACACATTCAAAACATCGTGTGAGCAGGAGTTATTACTGGTAGTACTTATTAATACATGGGCACTTCTGCTCTCATTAGTTCACCTAGCTGAGTCTCATTCCAGCTGGGAGTTTTCTACGGCTGGAGAAGGCTGTAATCAGCAACACCACTCTAAAGAAATAAAAATGGGATGTTTCAGCTCTGTGTGCTCTGTTTCTCTATCAGCTTGTCACGCTTCATGCTCCACGTGCGAGGGACCTCTGGCCACTCACTGCACCTCCTGTTCCTTCCCTCTGGCACTGCGCCAGGGTCTGTGCCTGGAGAACTGTGGAGAGGGCTTTTACCAGGATCACAACATCTGCAAGGGTAAGTTCTCTACCTGGGATAAGTTCCCCACCTGCTGTAAACCAGGTTTTGTTTCTCCTTTATCCTGTGCTGAACCAGTCAATGCTTAATTCCTGCCTTTCCTGCTGATTGTTTTCTGCTTTGAGAAAAAGTGAATTTTCCCACCTACTTTCACACCTCCAGGACTTAGTGATTTCTGAGACAATTTTTTTATTCTCTGTGCACACTGCTGAAATAAATGTACATTGCTCCCAGGTTTTTCTCAACACGAGTTAAGAGGTGGGTGAAATTCCACATACACCTGGTATGAAATTCCACATATACCTAGTATGAAGGTCCACACACATCTGGCAGATTTGCAAAGACTGAGGTCATCTTTGTAGTAGTGGGAAAAGCAAAAATTGGAAAGGTGAATTTCTGCTTCGTGCGAGCCCTTCACACAAAGGGCTTTTCTTCAGTCATTTCTTGCTGTCCCTCCTAATGAGATTGAGCTCACTGTTGCAGTTCCAGAAATTAAAGGAGAATTGGCTGCCTGTGGCACAGGACTGCAGTTTTTTTATTTGTTCACCAGCTTTACTCGGGCAAAGAGCTGCTCCTTGGCGACGGGGGGAACGATATCAAAGAATTTTTCTGAAATCCCTGTTCTGTTGTAGAGAGCAGGACCAGATGCTGTGGGTCCTCATTTGTTGGGTCTCTAGAAAGCTGTCCCTTGTCCTTCTCCCTGGGAAAGCTGGCTCTGATGGCTCTCTCCCCCTGTGCCCAGGTTGCCACCCGTCCTGCCGCTCCTGTGCCGGCCCAGGAGCTGCGCAGTGCCTGCGGTGCCGGGCACCCGAGGACGTCCTGCAGCCTCACCCACCCGGTGAAGGAGTTCTCCATGGCCTTTGCCTCCTCCTCTGCCCATCCCATTTCCATGTGGATAGCACAGGAGTCTGCAGAGGTGAGAAGAGCTGTTCAGAGCACTGCATTTTGGTGGTTTGGGTGGAGCTTGTACCACATTTGATTTGTACAGCCTTGTGCTTGCCTCGTGACTGCTGTGAGTGTTAAAACTCTGTAACTTTCAAAACAGCCTATCCTAGTGCTTTTGAGGGAAAATGTAATCTACCTAAGACTCATGACTGAAATACTCAGGTACTTTCTTTTTAAATGCCTGTGTTCAAGCCTGCACAGCTCAGCTCCTTTCCATTGAAGCTGAGTATGTGAATTTTAGCACTGACTTACTTTGAAGCAGGATCAACCCTTAAATCCTTTTCAAAAAAGACTTTCTCCTTCCTAGCCCTTGGAGCAGGTCAAGACATCCCACAGCAGTCTTTTTTTTTGAGGAAGCTCTTCTGCTACATGCCCTGCAGCACACCTGCCATCCCTGCTCCTGAAATACCAACTAGGAAGCATTTCCATGAAGGCTAGAGTTTGGAAAAGTGGGCACTGTGGTGTTTGAATATATGTGGTTTCCCACCAGTCAGAGAGATGGCGACTGAAGTAAAGTAGTAGTAATAACAATATTAACTGCACTACTGATGGCTATTTCTTCCTGTTGGGAAAAAACAATATTTTAAAAGTGGACATAATTTAAAATCCAGTTATTTTTATTTTATATCTGGTGCTTTGAAAAGCAAACCCACAACGTGCAGAACAGAAGCACAGAAGTTCTTATGTAGGGCAAAATGCTGGTTTTGTAGAGTCATAGAATTGCTTGGGTTGGAAGGAACCTTGAAGATCTCCCTGGCTACCAGCTATGTGTAGTTGTATAAATTACTTTATTTCATTCAATTTCCTCTGTCCAACCCTGTGCCTTATATCCCCAGAATCCAGAGGTCTGCGTTCAAATCACACAGTGGAACCTGTAGCCTCCAGCTACTCTACTAACTATGAGGTTTTTGGCTAGTGAGTTTATGTGTTTATTTAATCAGATGGCTTAGCTGAAGATGGTTTGGTTTAGGGCCAGTGCCAGGAAAGAAGTGCAGTTTTTAACTGCACTCCTCCTTCTTGCTGGGCCATTCTTGTGATGAGTGTTCGTTTCAGGTGGCCAGTCCACCTCTGTGGGTGTTGCTCCAGAATGGCTGATGATAATTGTGCAGTGATAAGAAACCCTGCCTGGAGTAACTGCAGGGTGATAACAGAAGGTGACTTCAGCAGCTGGTAAGTTTGCAGAACCCCAGAACTCTTCCAGGGAAGACAACACCATCACATAGTGCTGGGCAGCTTTGCATTTCAGTAATGAACTGCGTGGGTGCAAAGAAATATTAAATATGCAGCTGTCTCTGCTTGCTCCTTATCTTCAGGAACTGCTCTCTACTTTGCACTCCTTCCTACCTCTCACAAGCAGAGGATCCTCTAAAGGAAAAATACCTTCCTGTCATCCTTGAGAAGAAAGCAATCTGGCCATGTTTTGAGGCAGTAACAAGCGAAACAAGCCAGAATTAATGTGCCTTTCTGTTGTGCTGTTGTTTTCCCCTTTGCTGCAGAGTGCCACTCCTCCTGTGCAGGCTGCGTGGGGAATTCTTCCCAGGACTGCACGGCTTGCCTGGCTCCTGGCGTGCTGCTGGAGGGCAGGTGCCTCCCCTCGTGTCCCGAGGGGCTGTTCAGCCACAGGGACCGCTGCTCCCGTGAGTGCTCCTGCAGATTTCTATGAAGCTGTTTAAGTATTAGCAGGGGAGAATAGGATAGTCCAATTTCAGGGAGTGGAATCTCCTCCTAATGGGAGAGACATGTGCACTTGGAATCATAAATTACACTCAGTTTTGCTCCTCAGGACTGTTTCCCTGAAGATATTCTGTGCTTGATTTCAGGTTAGTGTTCCTAGCTTGTGTGCTGTGGAAAAAAAAACTCTTTAATGGACAATGCTGAGAAAAAAAAATGCTTTTATTAGTAAAAGCCTCAGATTTAGAGAGAAAAACGTTTTCTAAAAAGTCCATTGCTCTATTTATTCAATTTATTCAGCCAAAGAACAACTCTATAAATAGATTTATTTGGCAGGCCATTGTAAAGATTCATCAGTTCTGAGCTGTGCACTGCCACCTTAGAGCTGAGGTAACTGCTGAGTGCTGCTTTAGGTGGTTTCAGGCTTATAAAAATGTCTTAGAAACAAAATTTCAGTGTCAGGAAAGTGACATCTTGCAAGCTGTGTCCTTTTATTCCTAAAGAGCTTTGAAAGTAATTTTTGAGATTTTTTTTTACTGACTGGTAGCTGTAGTATTTTTATCTCCCTCAGATCTGTAGCATGGGAATCTGACATCTGTCACTAAAGTTGGAAGGATAGAAAAGCAGCCCATGAAATATTTTTGAGCGCTCTTAAGCCACTTTCTCTGCTATGTCTTTGTTGAGTTTTGGCAGACAGAAGTGGCTAATGAGCTGGCAGGGCATTCCTGCTTCAGAGGTTGCAGTTTGGGAGGGCTTGCTGGAGAAACCATTCCCCAGTTTTCCTCTCATGCATAGCAAGCTCCACAATGATGCTCATACAATCCCAGGAGAAGTTTAATTTATCTCCCCTGTGCATCCCACTCTGGTTTTTTATATGCACAAGCATATGCTGGAGGGAGGAATGACAGGGCCAATCTCTCTCTCTCTTTTATATTGTGTCTAGATCTATACCTTGATTAATGCAGGCAACAAACCACATTTCTTAAACTGGCAACCCATTCCTCATCTTGTTTATTCAAAATGAGGATGTAAGAGCCTTCCAAACCACAACCCTGCAGTCCCTGGTGCCATTAGACCATCTTCTGCCCATGTTTTGTAGGAGTAGATGATGGTGGGAGCTGTTTTGTTGGGAAGGCAGGGGAGAGAGTGCACCGGGAGCATAACCAGGAGTGTTGATTTTCTCCCTCAGCCTGTCATCCATCCTGCAAGACATGCCACGGCCCCTCTGCTTGGGAATGCTCAACGTGCCACCCCCATGCCACTCTGGATGGTGGGAAGTGCAGGACAGGCTGCGAGGAGGAGCAGTACCTCAGCCTGGTGGGCTACTGTGTGGGTGAGTAAGGGGAGCTGCTGGGGGATGAGCTGTCTGTGCCATTGAACTGCTGCTTCACACTGCCAGGAAAGCTGCTTGGCTCCTGCTCAAAGCTTCAGGAAGAGGAGCTAGGTTAGAATTTGGGATCCAAAGAAGTAGTTTATGGGGCCCTAAAGAAAAGCTGGCACAGCAAGCGTTGCTGTGTGCATTTTTGGGAGGTAATAGGATTTCTGGATTGGGGGTTATGCTGTGTGGGTGCTCAGTGCCTGCACTTAAGCCCATCATCTGAAACCACTGATTGCATTTATCTGTTTAAAAAGAAAAATCGCTTTTAATCCATCACACAGACACGTATAAACATATCCTGGGAGCTGCTCCAACTATTTCTGAGCTTTATCAAGCCTTTTTTTTTTCTTTATCAAAAAAGGCTACGATGTGTGAGGCTTAATCCAGGCTGAATAGTTCCAAATGAGATAAGGAATCCTAAGAAAAGGAAAAAATGCATTAGAAGTAATAAATATATCCATTGAGATGCTATTGTTCTCAGTTCAATATGATTTCCCTTCACAGAGTCTTCTCTTTGCTAAACATCTATGTCCTGGATGTTTTTTAATGAAAGACTTGTTTCTTTGCTCTCCACAGCTTAATTCTAATGAAGCATTTCTTCATCTCCCTTTTAAACAACACTGATTGTTCTGTCTGTAGAGACAAAAAGAGCAGGGAAAGAAAGTGTGTGAGGAGTAGGAAAACATCCTGAAAGTACTGTACGGCTCCTTAGGAATTTGGGTTGGGCAATCAAGATAGAGTCAGATAAGTACAAACTGGAAATAATTCAGCATTTCAGTGTAAAGAGGTGTATCTGTCCTCTACAATTTCAGGGGATACAGTGGTACTTACCAATGTCCTGGCACGTCAGGGCTCTGTGCCCTGTATTTCTTCCACCTTATTTCCCCATTAATTTGCATTATGCTTCCTATGAAAGCAGTGCCATGGAAAAGTGGCCTTCCCCTGTGAATTGTGTTGGGAAAACCTTAGTACCATTTATCACCAGTCAGGACTCTTTCTGAAGAGGGTTTATTCTTTAATTATCCCTTTGTTTGGTGTCACAGACAAGTTCTCCTGCTCCCAAATCCCAGTGATGAGGGAGATGTCACAGGAGCTGGAAGCTCACAGGAACTGGAAGCAGTGTGGAGGGCATTCCTTGTGGCATGGGAACCCTCAGTGTTCAGATGTTTTTTTTGTCCCACTGAAGCTGTTAGAACCCTTGCAGAGGAACTCAACTGAGTTTTTCACCTTGACAAAAAAGTTGTTCTTTGGCCCCAGATCTGAAGTGTGTTGCTCTTTGTGCTAAATTTATGCGTGGTGCTTAAGCAAAGCATGTTTGTAGCCAGTTCTCCTGGAGGTAAAGAGCTCCACATCCAGGTTGTTAAGTTTCACTCGTTCTTCTCATTCAGCTCTGACTGAAATGCTGAATTTGCCCTTGCCAAGTTATTAATTATCAGTTAAAGAGCAGCTGTCCCATAAAAGAGACCATTAAAACTCCTGACACTCTCATAAGATGTGATTTGCATCAGAATCTAACAAAGCTTTTTCCTTCACCTCCCAAAGCAATATATTTTTACAATTATCTTCCCATTTATCTTTAATTCCCGACCCTGCAGGCAGAATTGTGTTATGGCTTATAGGGCCTGCTGTGCATCACAGTCACCTGCCATATTTTATAGACCTGGAGGGGGAAATCTTTCACAGAGGCTGGAGAAAAGCAACTGTCACTCCAAACCATTGCCTGGGAATTAATGATGTTATTGTGCATGTTACCTGAATGAGGACTGGAACATTTGCCTTGTTAACAGGAAAAAAAAGGTCTTGTTTTCAGCAGTTAATCAAATAAGCATTTCACATTTAAGCAGAAGAAAGATAAAATGTCCTCAACTTTTAGAAAATCAATGAGTCTCTTAGCTCTGTTTTGGGCACATGGAATTTGTACCAATTCTTCCCTGAGAGTGCTCAATTGATTCATTTTATTTTATAGTCCAAATATACAGGAATGTGCTTGACACTTGAGCCATCCCCTGTTGGATCTCACAGCTTCTGTGGGTTTTTTTTTTCACAGTTTGAAAACTCTCTGTGATTTCCCTCTCCCTCTTGTCCAGCTCAGCTTCAGGAAGCTTTGCAATCACCACTCTAAAAACCCCAACCACTGCTGAAAGCCTTGTCCTGCCCTTGCTTCTCTGATTTAATGTTTCCCTGTTGATCTGGAAGCTTCTCTGTTGATCTTTTCTTGACCACATGGAAGGGCAGTTAGAAAGAAAACTGTGAACACCAACTGATAGAGAATCCCCTGGTCTTAACTCCAGTTGCATGGGCTCTCCCAATCCCTGTGTTCCACAGGCCCTTGCTTTCTTAGGCTGTGTGCAATTGGGAAAATGTTCAAAGCTAAACCAGAAGAGCTTGCTCAGGAGGGGGCCTGTAAATAGCTTTGCTGCCTTGCTCTTAAAATTCCAGAAGGGACACTCTGACAACAAGAAATACACTAAGTTCCTTGTAAAATTAATGAGCTGTTGCTGTCTGTTTAGAGAGACATTGATACCATCATGGAGAGCTGGAGCAAGAGGGGCTTAGCTCCACTCACTCACTGGCATGCAGCCTCCTACAGGACCAGCAGCTGAGCTGCCAGAGGAGGGAAAATTCTTTCCCAGCTTTGGTCTGTGCTTCTTTGTGCCAGGCACCTTCCAGTTGGATCTCCCACCTCACACTGTCCAGGGAAGCTCTCACAGAACAGGCAGATCCCTGCAAACATGGTTTCACTTCACCAGAATTGCACTTGGATTGTTTCAGTGATGGGTTCCCTCTCAGATCTTTGAAAAGAGAGACAATAAAAACTTTCCAACAACTAAAACAAGCCAAAAATCCTGGTCAGTGTTGCATATCCTTTTAAACCAACCACACTGACTTGCTTTCTTGAATTACTGTAAGACCAGAGACTTTTTTGCACGTTGAGGTGCCTATAAAGTGTGTGGTGTTTTCAGAGCTGATTTTAAGTCATGCTCTGTTGTAAATCTCAGCTCTCACCTTAGAGCACAGCACAAAACTTGCATCAGGAAATACTTTCCTGGAGAGCCCCTAAGAGAGGTGATGTGTTTAAAGATTGTTATATGCTTAGCAAGTAGTGGTGCTGAGAGGCAGAAATGCCACTGGTTTCCTTTGTAAGCATTCACAAACACTTCAGAGATGGTTTTGTCTCCCCAGCAGCTTCTTTTGTCTTATAACAATCTGTAACAGATAATTTCCATATAGGAAGGGCACTGTTTTCTTGCTTTATTTGCTAAGAGAAAGCTTAAGAGGGTGTGGAAGTCAAGTAAATTTGGAAATCCATGTAAGTATTTCCATTTTACTTTGCAATGGAAGCAGCTTTATAGGAAGATCAGTGATAGGGAATGTGATGGGGATTATTTTTTGCATAGAGGTGAAGGAGGAAATCAGAGCCTGCTGGAAGGGGAGCAGGAGAACATTTTGCTTGGAGAGTGGGAGGAAACTCAGCAGTCTTAGCAAGATGAGGAGGGAGGCATTGGGACTACAAGCAGAGTGGTGGCAGAATTCCTTAGAATCCAGTTGCATACTGGAAGGGGTCTAAGGGAATTAACTACCTTGTGTGGTACTGACCTGCAGCCAGCTGGGGATGTGAAGGCTCCAGAAAACCCAAATCCCGTGTGCTGTGCCCACTGGCTGGGCTGGGAGAAGGCAGAAGCAGGAAACAAATAGGGCTGGGAGGTGTGACTGAGAGGCACAAGGAAAACATCCCCCTTCTGTTAGAACTGGCTTCAAAGGGAGCCTGCTGTGAAAAAGTGAAATAATCTCTCCCTAAACAAAGCCCTTCAGTTCTTCCCTCACTCTCTCACTCGCTCCCCAATGTCCCTGAAATTCACCATGAGCGGCAGCCCTGGGTTTTTTGTTGGTGTTGTGTGTGCTTTGATCTCCAGGCTTGCAAAGGAACAAGAGAGTGATGGGGCTGATTCATCCTAAAACAGTAACTGAGAAAACTCTTTCCACTCACAGGAGCGAAAATAGAGGCTTGTGAAGAGCAAACTCTGCTGCAGCAGCACTGAGCTTTGTAGATACTTGGTTTTTTAAATGTTAGTTTGGGAGAATTTAGGTTTTCTGCTGCAGATACTGACTGTGTGGATACCCTACATTTTCTCAGCCTCCTTTTTACACTCTGTTTATGAAACCTTTTGAGCAGATTTGTTACTCATTATACCCTGCCAAAGCTCTTTATTAGAGACCAGTGGCTCCAGCAAGAGATTCAACTGGAGGAGTATTATTTTAGCAGTAAGGAGAGTCAATATATTACCAGGTAAATGTGGAAGTACAAAAAACTGGTTGGATTTGTGTTAATTTTATTGGTTTTAAGTACATAAAACTCGTCACCCCACCTCCAGCCCATACAAATCACAAGTACCCAGGACCTTTGGGATGAACTCATAGTCCTTGCTCCCTAAGGTGGGCTGCATGTGATCCTTTCTGGCTCCAAGTACTCCACCTCTGTACCCCAACTCTTGCTGGTCATTTCCCAGCTCCAATGCTGAGAGTGTGACATGCAGGAGACGTCAGCTGGGGCCAGGCTGCTGCAGCTATGGATGCAGAACTCCTCCAGGCTCCCATGTGAGCCTGTGTTCAGCTTGTAAATCTAGATTGCCTGACAACCTGTAGTAATGCTGTCACAGGAGACAAAAGGCAGAAAGGTGAACCTGCAGCAGAAATCTGGCAAATCAAGTCTCATTGTTACATATCTTTCAAGTCAGTCGTCATTTCCTTTATAATTTTCTCTATTACCATAATGAGGATTAATTTGGCTTCCAGGTTGCCTTACACTGCACCTTTGTGCACACAAAAGGCTTGTTGTCAAACCTTGTGAAGCACCTAAGTTCAGGTAGAGGTCAGGAGACGCAAGCTTGTGTCCTGCTGGGGAAAAATGGAAAAAGGAAAAGGCTTTGAGGCACTCTGATGTCACTCTTGGCCTGGCTTTGAGGGCTGCTGTATGTAAGGGTATGGATGTCTCGTTTGTGTGGGAAAATGTGAGCAGCAGGAACTACAGGAGAAGGTTGTACAGCTGTACAGGTTCTGCTCCTCGTTTTGCCATGGTGGGAGCAGGGGGAGGTGGGTGCCTGAGGCCTCCAGCAGAGCTAGAGAGGAACCTGTAGGCAGAAGCATTAAAAGTCAGAGAAAGGTCTTGGGAAGCAAAGGGCTTTGAGCTGGCTTTGAGCAAAGCTTTCCCAAGCTCACTTAAGGATGGGAAAGAGGACGCTTGAATGGGGCAGGAGGGATGCAGAGGGGGGAGTTTCGGGTAGCAGGATTTGCTCTCAAAGATCCATCCCTACAGCCTTCGTGCAGTTCTCAGCTAAGCCCTGTGCTGTCCCTCTGTGCTCAGTGTCCCTTGTTGCCTCTAGACTGCCACCCCCTGTGCCAGCAGTGCGTGGCCAACCTGCGGGACAGCGGCAGCGTGTGCCTGAAGTGCCAGCACGCCCGGCACCTGCTCCTGGGGGATCGCTGCGTGCCGGACTGCCCGCCGGGACACTACGCCGAGCACGGCGCCTGCAAACGTGAGTGCCTCCTGCAGACACCTCGGGTAGCTGCGAGGAGCTGCCTGCACCCTTGGGACAGCTTCCACCAGGTGGTTCCTGCCTAGGAGAGAAGCTTTGTCCACCAGGCAGGACGCTGCGCTGGGGCAAGTTTTTGTTTCATGCTGGTAGGATGTTTTGCAGCCTGAGGTGGAACATCACCCTGACTGAGGCTTGTGTTACTGCAATAATGGCCCAGAAGTTGATGGCTTGTAGCAGCTCCCAAAACAGAAAGCCAGTTCCATTCAGCTTTTCAGGCTGGTACAATGAATGCAGCACCCAGGCCACACTTTATTTTCTACTGTGTCCCTGCATCTCCTCTGCTTTTTGTTGTTGATGTGGTTTCACATTCCAGTCATTGTCTGAGCTGCTTTCTACTCCCTGGGCTCTGAGAAGGAAGCAGGTTCCTTTTCTTGTTCTGTGCCTGACAGAGATGTAGTAAAGCTCAAAGCTGAGTAAAGGGTATTGCACTTCAGTTTTAGAGAAAGGAATCAAGACCAGAAATTCAGCACAATGTAGATGCTCCTTTTGCATTTCCTAATCTAGTTTAGGGTGGGTAATATTTCAAAGCTTCTCTTCACCATTCTGGGAGCTGTGTGTTTGTTTACCTGTTTTTGACAAATTAGATCTCAGAACTGTGAAACATACTTCGTGTCACTTGATTGGGAAGGCCCCTGAGAGAGAGAGAGAGAGAGAGGTTTTGCCTTCCTGGAAATGAAAGCCTAGGGATAACATTTCTTCCTTTTGGTTTAAAGGTTTGACTTAAAAGGAGTTGTGTATTTTTCGGACTATGTCAAAGCCTCTAGGACATTTTGTTCTGCCTTTTAAGATCCCCAGCACAGCTCAGCGTGGTTGCTTCTGAGTCCTTTGCCCACTCTCCCTCATGATTAATTTTCCACCTATCATGATAGGTGTAATGATGACATCAATCTTTAGGTAAAGGCCTGTCAAGAAGTAAAACAGATTAATCTTTTTGTGTGTAACCTCACTAAAGAAAGTAATAGGGTACGTTGGCCTCAGCCCCTGTGATATTTTAAATCTCTTCGGTCAGACTAGGAAATGAACCTGAAAAGTCATGAGGGAAATGGGGAGAGGGTGCATGGAGATAGTCTGGTCTCCATCAGTGCAATTCCTGCTGAAGGGATGGGTGTGAATCTTCAGGGAAGTGTGGAGCTGTTAGAAAAGCACTACATGGTTCCTGCATAGGCAAAGAGGATCTAACCTGAAGCTAGCTGGGAGAAAGCATGACAGGGAGGCATGTGCAGGCCCTTTTTTCACTCTTCTCTGTTAGACAGGTCCTGGCCACATCCTGCAAGGGTTTTTTCTTGAGAAGGGAAGGCTGAAGAGAAGAGGGCAAATAAAAAGAAAGAAAGGAGAGGATCCTTTCTTGGGCGGGAGGCACTGTGCACCACTGAGGGCTTAGACTTGGCAGGAACTTTTGGTGCTCAGCACCCCTGCTCTCAGTCACTGAGAGTGCTTCTGCTGAAGCCTGTGAAACTTGTTTTTCCTTGAACAGAAACCCTGTTTTTTGCTGTCCCTGCAGGGTGCCACCCTTCCTGTAAGAGCTGCACTGGCGAGGGTCCCTTGTCCTGCTCCTCCTGCAAGGCTGGCCTGGTTCTGTCCCACACGGGCGCGTGTGCTCCGCTCTGCTCCCTGGGATACTACAGGGATGACAGGCACACCTGCAGACGTGAGTGCCTCTCCCCCAGCCTGCTCTCCTTCCTACAGTGCTGTTACCAACCTGTCTTTTCTTGTTCCTTTGCTCACTGTGGCTGTTGCCTGGGAAAGAAATGTTTCAAGTGCCTCAAAATGTGATGTGAGTTGACAGAGGTGATGAGCTGCCTCAGGAGCAGAGCCTACAGCAGGGTTGAAATTTCAAAACAGTTGCAGTTTTTTTATTGACCTCAAAAGACAAGAGGCTTTGTGTCCTGCTGTAAAAATCTGCGGGAGCATTTGTGTAGGTTTCCCTGTGATGGATTCTGGACTTGATGAAAACTTGGCAAGTTGAGACCAGTTTTAATCAGTCCTTACTAAAGGCAAACCCCCTCCCCACTGCACTACCTGCCAGTACATGCCAGGAAACATGCCTGGCAGCTGCACTGTAGCATTTATGTTCATTTCTCCTCATGTGAAACCCCAGGAGAAACAAGGTACAGCTTGGTAGATACAGACCTGAGCTGATCTTAATGATCTTATGGAATTGATCTGGTATTAGGTTATGTTTTATCCTACTCTTGCTATCCTTTGTGAATCTCTCAGGGTGTCCCTTTTCCTTTATTATTTTGTGTTCACTCTGGCCCAGGGTAATTCCTCTCAAAAATTATTTGGCTTAATGTTCCAAAATCCAAATGGTATAGCCCAAAGATACAAAAAACTGGAAAAAGCCCCGCTTGAATTGTCCCTCTATAATACACACACCTAAAAATGAGTGAATGCTGAAGTGGTTTGGTCACTGTGAATCTGAACACTCAGATTAGTGAAGTCCTGCATTACCCTGATTTAAATTCTCCCAAGTAATGATAAAACATCTGTGTTGCACTGAGTCCAGGTATCAGTGTCATCCTACCTAGACCCAGTTTTGTCACTGATGAGGTCCTGTAGGAGGAAACTGAAGTGGTTCTCAGCTTTACCTGCCTTTTGTTGAAATAGATGGTTCTCCTGAAACTATTATTTCCATCTGATCAGCAGAAATGCAGACACCTTACATAAGTTCAAGGAAATAGCTGGAAGGACTTGTTCCATTCTTTTGTGCAATAAAGAAAGGGCATTCAATAATACTAATAATAAAAAGATAGTAATAATAAAAATAATAAAAAGAAAGTAATAAAAAAAATAGGAATTAAAAAAAAAAAAAGTTCTGGCTGGTTTCCTACAAGCTCAACAAAATACTCAGTTTTCTCCTGCAGTAGGGATTCTCTTCTTGCTTGCTGCACCAGAATATCTCCCTTCCTAATTAACATGCCCCTTTCTAATGAAAGCTTTCTTGTTGATAGCTCCTCCCTCAGCATATCAAGGTAGACTGGCAATGTTCCTAAGGCCTGCACCCTTCCTGAAACTGGTTCAGGGGCTCAACTGCAAATAGATTTATTTTTTTTTAGCAAGCCAATTCAGCTACTCTAATCTCTTTATTGCAAATGGCTTTTTAAGAAGTGTTTGTAATCCTTGGAGCAGGGGGCTCAAGGCCAAGTGTGTTGGATTTTTGTCATTCCAAGTGTCACTTGTGCCTTTTCAAGTGCTGCTGATAAGCCAGGGAGATACAAATTGTCCCAGGCTGCTGGGAAACTGCCACTTGGAGGGAATGAAGATTGTTTAATCGGAGGTTGGCTGCTAGGCTGAGAAAATCTGGTCTCTCTTCAACATTTATTTTAGTCTCTTTGCACTTTTGAGGAACTTGGGGTTGGAATGAGGTTCAGAGAGATGCTGAGTGCACGTATGGGCCCTGGGAGATATTTTTAAACTCAATGACATCCTGGCCCAGGAACAGTGAGAAGCTTAACGAGTCCTTCACGGGCTTAAAAATGCAGATAGAGAGTCGTGCTGATAAAACAAGCAGACAGGTTTGCTTCCAGATACAGTTTTTGCTTGCTCTTCTGGCATGCCTCCATGGGTAGCCTGATTTCCCTGGATTTAGACCTCACGTAGAATGTTTTACTGTATCTTTAATAGTTAGTTCTTTGGAGCACTTGAAAAAAGTAATTTTTTCATGTAGTGTTCTTAAGTGAAGAAAAATCAGTGTTGCACCAGAGCACCTAAAAGCCAGCTACTTGATTCTTTAGGTACACATTTTGCTAGAAATCATTTGTACATCAATAAAATGCAGACATGTGACATTTTTTAGAGGAGCTAAAACGAGGAACTGTTTTGAAAAACACTGTGTTCTTGCTTCAGGGAGAGCAACATGGGTACTTTCACATTTACTTTGGAGGTTTTTTGGCTAAAAAACTGTGTTTTGAATTAACATGTCAGTATTTATCACCCAAACTGTTAGTACAGCCTCCTGTGAAGTTTAGTTCCTGGACATCAAAGAGGTGAGTTGAAATATTCTGAACCTCTGGACTTTGATCCTAGATTCAGTACATCCCTGAATTATTTTTTTCCTGGCATCTTTATTGCTCCCTGCAGCTCCAGAATTTCACACTGTGCGCAGACAAAGAGGTAGAAACGTTAAGTGAAATTACATGGGCCTTTGGTCCCACCAAGGATTGCAGCAGTCTACTCTGCTCTCCAAATTTCTGTGTTTCTGGATAGAGAGTTGTATGAAATGCAAGCTGCACAAAGGAAAATTATAAAAAAACAGAGACAGGGAAAGCTCTTAGCTGGGGATTTGGATTCAGGGTCAATGTTTTACCCTGACCTGTCCAGAGGAAAGTAAAAAGCAGCGTAAAGGGACATCCCAGCCTATTCCAAATGGAATGAGGCTCTTTATCCTTTGGAGAATGTGAAAAGGAACAAAAGAAGCAAGAATGCTGAGGTCTTCACAGAGGACAAGAGGAGTAGCAAGGCTGCAGGGTAACAGCATTAGGAATGACACTGGTTTTCCTTGTCTTCCCACAGCTTGCAGCAGCCAGTGCCGGAGCTGCGACTCGGCCGCCGGCTGCACGTCGTGCAGAGATGCAGCCAAGGTGCTGCTCTTTGGGGAGTGCCAGTACGAGAGCTGTGCTCAGCAGTACTATCTGGATTTTTCCACCAAGACTTGCAGAGGTGAAAAATGCCTTGCTGGTTTCAAGGAAAAGGGGGAAAAAAAAAAAAAAAAGGAGAGAGAAAAAGGAATAAATGCAAGTGCCTTGGCTAAGAATCCATTAGATGGCAGCGGGAGCTGTGCAGGTGGCCTGCTTTAAAAAGGGTACAGGAAGGGGGAAATTGTTCAGTGACAGGTTGCTTGCAAGGTTTCTGCAAGTTTTTTTTTGCTTTTTGGGCAGCCTGCTGTCACATACTTGAGCCTTTCAGCGGAACAAGATTATTGCAAATCGCTCTCTTGTAAATGATTTTGTAACTGAGCCAGCAAAGTTTTCAGGGGTCAGGTCCAGCAATTCATTTAGTCACGGGTCAGCTGATAACGAGTGAGCTTGCCAGGCTAAGTCTCTTTTCGGGGGCTTATCTGGCCTCCCATACTTACCTGTGTCTCTCTCTGTCTTACTAAATCCTGCATCACTGGCTGGCTGCAGAAACAGCAGTTTGGAGTGATTTAAAAGACACGTGACTTGAAAGATTTCCAGAGCTTCCCAGCAGAGATGGAAATAAGTGATGTTTTCCCACAGCTTGTAGACCCCAAGTGCTAAGCCCTTGTTCAGGGTGAGCACCCCAGAAAGGGCTGCCCTGAACTGATTTTTGTTTTCTTCCAGAGTGTGACTGGAGCTGTAACACCTGCAAAGGTCCCGAGAGGACTGACTGCCTGCAGTGCACGGAAGGCCACTTTCTCCACGAAGGAGCTTGTGTGGAAGAATGCCCTCCAGCTTTCTACCGGGAATCAGACACGTGCCAGAGTGAGTTTTCATGGAGCATTGCTTCCAGCGTGTTTCCCTGCTTGTCTCCCAAGAGCTGTCAGGCTGAGCTCTTTCCTGTGTCTCTTCAGGGTGTGATCAGCCCTGCCTTCGGTGCCACCAAGCAGACAAGTGCAGCCTTTGCCCAGCCCCGTTCTTCCTCCTGGGCGGTGTTTGTGTTCCCAAATGTGGGCAGAGATATTACACAGACGAGGCACAGCGTGAGTGCACAGGTGAGCACGGCGAGCTTGGTGCAGGCATGGTGGGCAAATGAGGAGGGAACTGCTTGCCAACTTTTCTCATAACTCTTTGCCCACTGTCTTGACTCTTTTGTGTTGGTAGGACACATGTAGGGGTGTTCCTGCTCTGAGCCTGGGGACGGTTCTGTGTGCCAGTGGCTTTGCTGGTTTTGCAGTGTCTCAGTGGGGTTTTGCTTTCTGTCTGATGCAGCTTGTCCTCCTGGATGCCTGGAGTGTGACAGTGGCAGCCTGTGCCACCTCTGTGACAGAACCACGTTTCTGAAGAATAAGATGTGTGTTTCTGCCTGTGGCCAGGGTTTCTATGGCAATCCACAGACCAGAGAGTGTGAAGAAGGTGAGGGTCTCTAGACAGCACCATTTATCATCAGTGTCAAGCCAGTGATAAAATGTCTAGGGGGAAATCACTTCCTGAATCAAGTTTAGTGGTTACTTACCCATTCTTTATTCTAAATGAAGATTTACTAGTCTGTCTGCAGTTGGCTTTCAGTTTTGTGATTGAGAAATCAAGGTGGGAAGTGATTTGCCCAAGTTGTGGTGGGGATTGGGATGGATTGCAGTTCACCTGGGTCAGGAATGAACAGAGCACCCAAAAAATAGTGCTGACAGACACGATGCCAACACAGTCCTCGGTGGTTCCTGCAGTGACACTTCTCCCTTCTTTCCCTTCAGCCAGCAGGCATCCCTGGAGCTCCCGAGCGAGCAGCACCCTCAGGGTGGGCATTGGTGGGGTGCAGCCCCTAGAGCTGGCCTTGCTGGGCTGTGATGGTGCCTCGGGGCAGCCGCTGTTCCAGGTGGACAGCATTCCCTCCACCGGCCGGCTGGTGCTGCTGCAGGGCGCGCAGGAGGTGCCGCTGAGCCGCGGCCAGCGCTTCAGCTGCAGGGACGTGCGGGACAGGAGGGTCCGCTTCGTGCACGGCAGAGACGAGCCCAGGTGACTTCGGGGGAAGCTTCTTTCCTGAGCTCTCGCCTCACAAAAAAAAATTGCTGTATCTTGAGAATGGGTCTTTCCTTCTTTTTTGGAAGCTTTCCTACAGGGAGGCACACTTCCCACCGTGTGGGAACTAAATCAACTGCCAGTGTACTTACGCTGTACCGTAGCATAATTGGTGCTGCAAAACTTCTCAGGTCACTGTGACTCCAAACTTTCTGTGCTTTTGGGGTGCAGGAGTCTGTCCCATCCTCAGGATACTCATCTGCGAGTTAAAACTGGCATATTAGTCTAATTGTTACTACAGTTTCTTGATATTGTTAGGAAGATGCTCAAGTGATGTCACTGCTGTGCTCTCTGGCGTAGTTTGCCTTCAGCCATTCCTTGTTTGCCTCCAGTGTGACCTCTGTTAGTACCCTGGCATAATTAGTGGTGATTAGTAGCTGGCAAAGCTCACACTGCAAAGGATGTTGCAGGGAAGGAGATTTTTCCTGCAGCCAGGCAATAAGCCAGCCACTCTGCCAAATTTCACACTTGATTTGCATCACCATAAAGCCTTGGCACCAGAGTGACGTGGGTGGAGCTGTTCTAAATTTCTGGCTGTATAAATCAGGGAGGTCTTCCATCTAAATCAGATCTGAAGAAGACTTTCAGAGTGTCCTGATGCCAAGTGTTAGCTGGTGTTCACCAGACTTCAGGCATATGTTTCTGTATCCTGCTTTTTTTTTCTTTTTAAGTCTGCCTGGTAGCCACCATGAAATGTCAGCATCTTGTCTTAAAAAACAAAGCTGCTTTATTACTAAAAAATTATTACTCTATTTATTATTTATACCATTATTTTAAACTCCAAGGTGTTTGGGTGGCATCACTGAAAAGTAAATGGGAAGGAAAATTCCTGGCAAATCCTGAAGCCAGATAAAGTGAGGCTTTTCTTTAGCAGCAAGTGGCTGGCATTTACAATTGGCACTTTATCCTGGGGATGCCATCCAATGTGGATAAGGTTACTCAAAGGGAGATGAGGTATATTATCACACAGCTAAAGGTGTTTTATTGCCTGTTGTGACTGTTGTGAATCTTCAGGAAAAAATACTATAAAAATGTACTTGAAGAAAAACTTGAGCTAAAGCTTCTGTCACTGAGCCAGTCATTTTTGTTGAATACTTAATGTGATTATCATTACTGAGTCCTGGAAGAGTACTTCATTAATTTATATTATCCTGTTTTTTCACTTTTTGGGGACCTATTTAGGAAAGGACAGTTCTCCTTGAAGGTCAGTGACCAACAGTCATTCTCCCACCTTGAGGTGATCAACATTCAAGCCTTCTCAACACAGGTAACAAAGCCTGGAAACAGCCCCAAATTTGGTACTATTTGAAGCCCTGGCTTCTTGCAGGGATAAAAAAGGAGCTGGGCAGAACTTGAGCAGGGGTTCAGATCAGGCAAATTGGGCTTAACTCTCCCTTAGGGGCAGCTGCCAAGAGTCACGTGGAGGAAAGGGACTTGGGGAATTGACTGGAGAGGTTGGCCTGTGTCATTTTGCATGTGTAGGGAGTTGAGCTATGCAATCATGGAGCAATTATCAGTGAGGGCTGAGGAATCCCTACTGCTCCAATTATCCTTTGGATCTGCTGATGCTCCAGTTCAGCCTCTTGCTTCAGGCCGATTGGGCCAGGATTGATCCTGACGGCAGGAGAGCTTTGACACTCAGGTTCACTGCTCTGTTCTGGGACAGCTGGGAATTAAATCAGCATGAGCTATTTAGAGTGTGTCTCTTAAACTTCTCACCACTTCTGGGCAAGGTGATGGTACTGCCAAGTGTCTGTGTCTCCTGTATTATTGTTATTTAAAGTCTGTGGCACAATACTTGGGTCTCACCCCAGGGAGGGTGCAGGCACCTGAACGGGTTCCAGGTTTCCAGGGAAGCTTTACAGCTTGCACTGAGCTTTTTCCAATGTGGAAAGCTCGATCAGAAGTTGTGACTCCTTGGCATATCCTTACAAATAGAGGCCCTGAAGTGCAAAAGAGAATCTGCTACTCATAAGGCCCCTTTACAGCCTCAAGAGGGGCACCAAATGACTTGACAGAACTCTTCTAGTGCTGGCTCCTTCCTGCCTACAAGTCTGGCTCAGCCTCCACCCTCCCCATGAGTAATTTATATTCCATATTGGTCATTCCCCTAACTTCTGGAAACTAGAAGTGCTCTAGTTTGTCCTTTAGAATAAGACAAACTGTGGGTTTTGATCCTACCGTGTGTATATTGATTCTGGCTGGTGCTGAGATCTTGGCTCAGCCTAATCTCTCATTTGCCTCAGTAGGACGTTCACCTAAGTAAGAGCTGCAGTCACTGCCCCAGAATGCATAAGTGAGGTTTAATGATAGGAATTATGGCTGTTGATCCCTAATAACCCTGGGAAGTTGTGCACAGGTGAGGTAGCTCTCTGATAGATGTTCCCAGGGCTTTGACTTTGTCTCTGCAGGAACGCCTCCCTCCCAAGGCAGTGCATTACCCATGGCAAATGATGTTTATTGGGATCAATAGAGACTGCAGATTGAAACTTTTCTTGATGACAAAGAATTGGAGAACTAATTTAAACCAGCAGAAATACTGCCTCTAGCAGGTTTTTGGTATAAGTTAGAAATGAAATAAATACTGATGATGAAGACACCCGGTTTTGCTGTCATCTCAAAAGGTTCATGAGGATCAGCTAGAGTCCGATGCTTGCTATATAAATGTCCCAAGTTTTTGCCTTTCCTAAGCCTAATGTGATATGAGAATATTCTTTTAATGGGACGAATTCCGTTTAAATGCTAAATATTATTAGATCTGCCCGTCGGGGGAAAAAGGTGTGGAGAGCGATTCTCTGCTGCTAAGAAATAGGAGATTTCCAGGGATGAAGTGGGCTGATGTCCTTATCCCCAAACTTGTAATTCCAGCCTTTGATCATGATCCAATCTCCCAGGCTCAGCAGACACCTCAGAGCCTCTTTTGTGTTCCAGGCGCCGTACGTGTTCAGGAACGAGCCCCTCCTCGTCGGCAGGGGGGGAACCGGGACCATATCGGAGCTGGTGCTCGGCGTGGGGGACAGTGACAACCCCGAGGACGTGGTGCTGATGGCCTTGGAGCCCCCACGGCACGGGAAGCTGCTCGGGCCCCCTGGGGACCCTGCCACCTTCCGCCTGGGTGACCTCGCGGGCGGGCGGCTGCGCTACGCCCACGACGGCTCCGACAGCCGGCAGGACGCGGCTCTTCTGCAAGTGAGCGACGGGTACCACTTCCAGAACATCCTGCTCCACATCAGGATTGCTCCCGAGGTATGTGCTGGCACATAAACCCTGGCAGGCATGCTGAGAGTCTGGAGAAGTGCTGCTTTGTCCCCAAGGTGTCACTAATCCTGAGTAACCAGCCGGAGGAAGTAGTGGATTGGTTGGGTTTTGGAGGTCGCCTGAATTTTTGGTTTGCAACAGTTGTGCAGCTTCAATGATTCAAAGTCCATAGTTATTTGGTAAAAGGTAATAAACTGTAATAAAGCAGAAGGAGAAAAGTCTGAAGATATCTTCATTCCTTACTAATGTGAAAGAGTAGCACAAAGTAGAGCTGTCATTAGGGAATGTCACGGTTTATTTGCTTTTATATAGAGATCTGACACAGGGTCTTGGAGTTCCAGCCCTTGGGAAGGAGCTAGGAGGAGATGACATTGTCCCTCCTTTGCCCTCTCTGCTATATGAGATGTCTTTCACAGCAGCTTGGCAAGGACAGTTTGAAGGGAGCTTTGCAAGCATTCCATGTGGCCCTGGAGCTCTGCACAAGGAGGCACGGATCCCATTTGGACCCTGCAGGTTCCCCTAAAGCCACGGTAGTAATTAATGTTAATTAGTGCTGTGACTCACATAGCAGTCTGGGGATGAAAACAGGATCAGAGGGGCTGTGAAAATGCCTGGACAACACTCTGTGTTATTTGTAACACCTTTTTTCCCCCCACTGTTGATTAAGCAGGTTCTTGTAAATGCCAGTGAGTGTGAATTGCTGAGAGTAGTTTCTTTTATTATCCTGTTTTGTCCTTTCTTGTCTCTCCTTATCATTCCACATTTCTCTGTGCAGCACTTGGCTACAGAGCAGAATGAAGCTGGTGACAGAGGTGAGAGCAGGGCAACTTTTAAGGCTTTTTCCAGTCCCTTTGGTTGCTAATGGCTGTTTTTCCCATCCAGACCCTTTGCTGGAACTGTTGCACTCTGAACAGGGACATGGAAGCCTTTCTTTTCTGAGAGGCCAGGGGGAGCACAGAAAAAAAAAAGACAAAACATGTTTATTTTAGGGGTACCCCAGACTTCTAGAGATGCAGCTAAGGGAGGCCTCCAAGGTATTTATTTGTAAGGCAGCTGACCTTGCCCTGCCTGGGAGCAGGTAGCTGAAAATACTTTTACAAGTTAAAAATATTTTTAAAATAGATTACCAAGCAAAAAGAGCTGTCTCATGAGTCTGTTCTTATTAACAAGCAGCATCAAAGCCATGTGGGAATGGTATCACAACGTGCTGGATGGGTTTGATGTGGCCAGTGAAGGAACATTCAGTCATTTAGTGACCTAAGAGCTGAAGGTTTCCATGTTTATAACAAACCTGCAGTGTAAGTGAAGTACAAATTAAGTGGGCGCACAGCAGACATGCCAAAAAGGAAATCATCCTGTAATGTGGTTCCTTTTCACAAACATCTTTTTAGCTCTCTCTCTCCTGTCTCTGTGGCAGATCCAGAAGACCACAGCAATGAGTCACTTAGCAGTTTGGGGGCTGATTATGTGGAGCAGTGAGGAGGAGGGTGATCCCTTAGATGGAGCAGTCAGGATTTTGACTGATCACACAGTTCAAGGCAAACTGCAGCCACAGCCAGTTTCAAGGTGAATGTGCAGAAATCCAGAATAGAAGTCACATTTTCAGCAGCTGGGGTTATAAGAAAAAGCATGGCATGGAAGAGGTCACAGGGGTTTTGGTGACCTGTCCAACAATGCAAATTAGAGCCAAAAAGGGGCTGATATAATCCTTGAATGCCAGAGTAGTGTTACTGAAATAAAAGGGAACTGTAGTGAAACTATTACTGCAATCCAATGCTGACATTCACATTTCAGGAAGTGTGAAAAATGCCAATTGCTTGTTTTTAGAATTTTTTAAAAGTTTAATAATAATAAAATGGTTATAAAATAGTAATATAATTACAGTAATAAAAATTTAGAGTTAGGACAATTACAAGACCATAAAAAAGAAAGGATTATGGACATCCAGATGTTTTTGGGTGCTAAGCTGCCAAAAACATGTTTTGTGAACAAAGGAATAACGCTTAAAAACCATACACTGTTGCATATTCATACATACTTCATGGTTATGCATACATTCTATTTAAAACAAGAAACTCTGTCTGGTATATGTCAACTGCTTCTTTTAATCCTCACGACGTCTTCGAGTCTGAGCAAGGCCTGAAGAAATTAGCTTCTTCTGATAAGAAAACAATAAATTCCTCTTCTCTGGAAGATTTAGGTGTTCTGTGACTGTTATCTCAGAGCGAGTATCTAATTTCTTTAAAAAAACCCCCACATACATAGTTTCTATTTTAACTACTAAAGCTTCATTTTAACTACAAAACTACATTTACCATACTATTAAAATATTAATACAGCACAACTAATCAATATAACGTAATACATATAGTAAACATCTGCATAGAACCATATAATATGCATATTTCACAGGAAGCGTAAATTAATATTGGACAAAAAAGAAGTTAAAAATAAAAGCCACAGGAATAGTTTGAAGGTTAGGAAGCCCACTGAGTAACTAAAGACTTGGGTGGATGCTCAGAGAGAATGAGGATGGTGATAAAGGACAAAATTATGGAGGAAGGTTTAGGGTCAGCAGCAGGAAATTAGCAATTAGAGGACAAGGTCACTTCTAGAGTCTGGGAATGGGGTCTGAGGGATACAGCAGAAGGGTCCACAATCATTTATTCAAGCAGACAACCAGGGTGGAATGTGTAACGAATTCCAGAATATTCTCCTTGATCCTTTCTTTGCCCTTGAAAGTCCCATTCCAATTACTCAGACTGCAGTCAGCCTTTTCCTGCTGTCCCCCTGCCTGCAGAGTGCCAGGAGCCCCCGGCTGGTGACCAATTCCCTGGTGTGGGTGCCCCAGGGAGGCATGCTGCAGATCTCCAAAACAATCCTGCACGCCGAGCTGCCGGGCGCCCGCGACTCTGACATCACCTACACCATCGCCGAGGAGCAGCCCAGACATGGTAAATCCCCCTGGAGTCCTGCTGCCCCACAGCAGCACCCTTCCATGGTGTTACCTGCACATTTGGGGGAATATTTCCTTAGAATGATAGGCTGGCTGAGTGCTGCTAGCCTCATCATTTTCCACTTCTAATGGCCAGGCAGAGTAACAAAGCACTTTTGCCCTTCCTGATCATCCGTGTTCCTCCAGTGGTGGTGGAATCCTGGTGTATTTACAGCCCTCAGAGAGCAGAATCTTAGTGCCAAAAGATAATCCTCCGCAGTGAATGTCTGCCTTGAGGAGCACAGAGCAGTATCTACCTCTAGAAACTGCTGAGCAGAAGCTTACCTTGAAGAATTCCCTAAATTCTGTGACTTTAGATTTAATTTGTTCCAGAGGAAGGGGTTGCTATTTGGTGGTGATGTTTGGATCTGTAGATAATTCTTGTCCCCAAATTCCTTCTGAGAGGCTCTGAGCTCAGCACTCAGAGCAGTGACTTTCACCAGCAGCCTCATGCTTAGGGAGGATCCTCTAGGCACAGGTTAGGGGGGTGTGGGAAGTTCTGGGATTTCTGACCAAGCTTAAATAGAGAAAAATGGGATGAAGAAGAGGTGTCACATGGAGGGAAATGAAATATGGAAAGACAAGAAAAATGCTCTTTTCTTACTCAGCATCACTACTTTCTTCACAAAAACCATGTCTTCCAATAACATATTTTGCACTTCTAAGAAATGATGCCACATTTAATTTGCTGACCTGGCAAAATTAGAGGATCCCTCTAGCAACATCCATGCTTTTTTTATTTTCTTTTGCTGTGAGCACAGACTGGTTTCCATAACAGCTGCCAGAACCTGATGGAAACAGAGATAATTAGAGTTTTGCAGTTTAGAAGAGGAGTAATTAATTTGTATTCCCCCTTTAGTTTTCTGCAGATGAAGGTCTATCTTCTCATTTTTAATAAGCATTTACATGAAAACAGGAATTTTTCCCTGAGGAGCTTGTCTCCTGCTGCCTAACCCTAACTAAAATTTATAATCCTGTGTTTGTATCACCATAATTATTGCTGCAGTGATTAATTGCAGTAATATAAACAGGTCTGTAGCTGCAGGTGAGAAAGAAGCAGCAGAAGTCAATGATCTCCAAAATTTTATCTAAAATACTGTTTTGCAGAAAGGAAGGGTAAAAATAGCAAAGAGAAATGTGGAAAACTGGTCCTGAATCCAGAAGTGCTTATCTGCCTAACATGGTCTGTGGCTAATGGGAGGGATATTTCTACCTATAGAAAACATAGAATTTGATTTTTTAGATTTTTAGGGGAACTCCCATGAGCAAAACTGTAAGATCTGGAATGTAATTAGGGTACTGATAAAGGAATTTTAGCCCAGAGTTTGATGATCAAATGGAAGTGTGATATTGCATCTTGCTGGATTACTTTTTTTGTTGCTCCAACTTTTCAAGGGTGGTTTGGGGAAATGAAATGGGAGCGCTTCTGATGGATGATTCACATAATCAAGTGATTAATTATCAGTCAGCAGAATTATCAACCCGTTTAATGGAATTAATTAACAAGATATCCCAATGTCACCAGGATGTCTCAATGTCTGCTGATGGCTTTTGGGAGCTCTGCTGGTATTTCTGTCGCTTAACACTGCATGGAAAAAAGCTCTTGAGTGGGTGGGCATTTGCCTTGGCTGCTCCTTAGCTGCAAGGGCACCTCTTGCTCCCTGTGTTCTGCCAAGTTGCTCCTTGCTTTTCCCAGGGGAAGTGGTGCTGCTGGTCCCGATGCCGGCGGACGGCCCGGCGGACTCCTGGCAGCTTTTACCTGACGGAAGAGCGGCCTCACCCACCTCCTCCTTCACCCAGCAGGACATCAGCGACGGCATCGTGTGGTACAGGCACTCGGGGGCTGAAGTGGAGAGTGACTCCTTCCAGTTCCAGGTATTCCTCGTCATTCCGTGTCCTTTCCCTAGAAATACCAGGTGGCAGCGCTCTGAGGTGACTCCGCTGGCGTCCTGTGAGGCTGAGTTTTAGCAACGACACAGTTTTGTGTGTGAATACATACTGGCAAGCACACCACCCTCTCATAAAACCTGTAATATTTACACCAAGTGAAAAACGTTCCAAGTGCCTTTTTAAAAATGGTGTGTTTGGTGAGCCCCAGAGCCACACAGCCCTTGGTTTCTAAGCTAATAATTTAATTTTGGCTTCAGAGCCCTTCGTCTTGCAAACAGGCCAAAAGGTAGAAATACTCCCCAGCAGCTGGGAAACTGAAATAAATCCTCACTCCCCACAGGTTTAAGAGCCATAAAGTTCCTCAGACAGGTCCTTGGTGTTTGCTGGAAGGGTTTCACAGCCTGCCCTAAGTAAGCCTATGTGAACACTGGCAATGCAGTGTTTGTTACATCTGGTTTACAAGGCAGAAGCAATTACTGTAGCACCGCAGAGGCAATTAAGGTAATTTCTAAAGTAATTAACATAAGTGATAATGAGGAATTTGTGAGCATCAGTGTTGAACAAGCTAATCTTTGTCTTAATTGCTGCATTCCTCTTACAGACTATGCATTTTGCATGAGTTGAGTGTTTGGGTTCAGTATCTCAGAGCAGTTGCAATAATTGTACAGAGAGCTCAGAAAGGGAGCTGGGAATACCTGGTCACATCAGGAGACCACAGCACCCCTGTCCAACTCCAAGCCTTGAACTTTGGGTTGGAACATTTTGGGGCCAACATGTTGTTTTCATTGGCTTTAGGATGGAGCAGGTGCAGCAAATGGCTAAAATGACATCGTTCCTTTCATCAGAACTTACATTTTTATGCATTTTCTAAAAATTAAACTTCAGGATGTCCATTCCCGCTCACAAAGTGCTCTGTGGAGTTCCAGAGCACATTGCTATCCCTACTAAAAGATAAAGCAGTAGCTGAGTCTGTCAAAGAAGGGAGCTGTATTTCTTTGGGTGCTTACTTCACCCCAGGATTGCTGGGAACATTTGCAGGCTCTCCTCTAAGGAATGGCTCTGGTACTCTGAGTTTTTGCTAGTTTAATATAATTTGCTTTGTATGTCTTTGCTGCAGGCTTGCAATTAGGAGTTAGATACCCTTGACTTAATTTTTTGGTGCTAGAGTTGACAGTATTTACGAGCCTGTGAAACGCAAGTGCAGCCCATCTTGGAAGTTGTTGGGCTCACAGGGAGCCACTGCCAAGGGAAAGTCTAAAACTGATCTATAATTCACTTACCCATTCCTGTGACCTTTCCTTCCCAGGTGTCCAGCTCTGCCAGTCCACAAACCAGCCTGGAAAGCCACGTGTTCAACGTTGCTGTTCTGCCCCAGACACCCAAGGCCCCTCAGCTTTCCCTCGGCTCCTCTCTGCACATGGCTGTAAGTGATAACACCGCACAGATGGCTGGAGTAGGAATGGGGAAAAAACAGATTAGAAGAGTAACTGGGGTTGTGGAGTGCAGAAAATACCCATGAAAAGCTGAAAAACTCAGTATTAAAAGGGATGAATGTACACACTTGGAAGGAGAGGGGGAAAGAGAAGCAAAATCAATGTTTTATGGAATTTTTAGCCTTTCCTGAGAAGCCAGGAGGAATGGCAAGAGAGAAAAGCTGTGGGTTAGACTGTACTGAATGGGTGTTGCCAGTAGTTCCACTATAAACTTGATCCCAACTCTAGCTCTAGGAATGAGCATTTGGATGAGAGTGGTCTCTCCAAGGTGGTTCCTTCCCTGGCTGCGTTGATTGGAAAGATGGTTGTGGAGTTTCAAGTTGGTTTTGTGGGCTCACAGACTGTGGTGCCTTCCCTGTGTGTCCCCATCACGTGTGGGTGAAGTCCAGCTGTCCCCTCTACTTCTCCTGTTCTGCACACCAGGCACGGGGTCAGGAAAGGCACAGGAAGCAATGGGAGAGGGATTAGTGGGCAGCCCATGGCACAAGAGCCTTGTCAAGGTTTAAAATAGTGGTGGCCTTTCCTGGGTGATAATGAAACATGGTCACACTGCTACTTGGAGGCATTTATCTTCCTGCTCTTGACTTTTTGTTGTTGTCATTATTGACAAAATTGATGGGAGAGATGTCTGGCAGAGCCACACAGCACTGGGTTTTATAGCTAATTACTCCCCACAAAATTCAATAGGGTCATAAAACACCTTTTACCTCACCACCTGCGAGTCCCACCTTTGGGAGAGACAAATAGGCCTTGGAGGCAGAGAGGAAGAAACATAACCTTAAATCTTCCTGTCAGAAAATTGCACTTCTCTGCCCCAGTGTGATCGAGTTCTGTTCATTCATCTTCAGACTCCTTCAGAATGAGACTTCTGAAGCTGAGTGGAAAGCACAATACTTTGAGCCCTCCCATCCCTCTAGTCTTGACTTGGACTTGTGCTGCTGAGAAAGGTCAAGGGAAGGTTGATGACTCTTTTGTTAAACTGGACACAACGTCTATATTGGTTCTTCTTCAATCTAGTTAACCTCCTTTCCCCATATTGGTAACCTTTCATGTTACAAAGCAGGCTATTTAAGTGCCCAAATCCTTAATTTAGCTTGTTCTCTCCCTATTTTGCTCAAGATTATGAAATGAGCTGGATGCTTTTCATACCCAGCTGAGCAGTTTAATTTGTTAATTCTGCAGGATTAAGGTTCGTGAACACATGGAAATTAGCTGGTTTTGGGCACTTAAGTCTCAAGCAGCATTGTAATTCCTTTAATGCCCTGCCTGCCTTTGGTTCATGATAATCTTGTTATGGAAGGATCAGAGCAATTTTAGACAGGTTTAAAACAAAAGGGAAAACTTTGGTTCCTCTATGTTTCAATTGAAAGGCCTGAGCCATTTTCAGTAATTTTCTTTTAAAGGAGAATGCAGTTCAGCCACATCAGACTATATGAGAAAACTACACAGACAGTGAATTATGTGTTCATCCAGGGAGTTCTTGATCAAACTAGGTTTTCCTTTCTCTCTTTTTAATTGCTGTAGGCCAAAGGAGAAACCTGACCACCTGTGAGTGTGGAGGTTGTGCATCTGCAGGGGACAGGGGGTCAGGTTTAGGTTTAAGAACTGGGCCTTTACATTTCAAGACTATCTTATATTTAACTAGAGCAAAGCAAATTCTCTTTCAATGCATTTTTGGGTCAATCTTCCCATGTCTCTGGCCTTGATGCTCATGGTCTGATGTGTTTATTGAGGTGCTGGAGGACCGTGTGACAGTGATTGAGCCCCATCACCTCTCCTTTGTAGACCCGGAGGTTCCCAGTGAGAAAATCCTGTACAACGTGACTGTGCCTCTCCTTCCTGGGCAAGGCAAGTGAACCTGTTGCTGCTGCATTAATTGCCACATTTTCTGAGCACATCTCCTTCCCTCAGAGTATCATTCTGTGGAGGCACCTCTTAATTCATTTGGCCTCTTTCTTTACCTTTTAAACACCTTGTTCCTTAACCCCATTTCTTTGGCTTCTTTAGGAATGTGCTGCAGAGCTCAGACAGTTTTTGCTACTGTCTGAATAATACTGCATGTTGTGTCCCATGGCTTTCTGCTTCCCACCTCTCGAGTGAGAGGTTCTGTGAAGAAATGCCTAAGTGAGGAATCTCTGTTTAGTTTCTCTTGTTCCTAGAGCCCATTGTCCATGCAGTTGCATTCGTGTGACTTCTTCTGGAAGTGGTACTAAGAAGTACCCAGGGAAAGCAAATGAACCTGTGGAATCAGATGGAGTAATTAACCCCTCTTGGTAATGCTGGTGTCTCTGCACCCACAGGAATCGTGGAGCACAAGGACAGGCCTCTGTCCCCAGCCAGGTACTTCACCCAGGCTGACATAAACCATGGCAGGATTGCTTATCGTCCGCCGACCGCCGCTCCTCACCTCAGGGAGATCATGGCCTTCTCCTTCGCAGGTGAGCATCCCAGCACTCCTCGCAGGGCTGAGACACCAGCTGGACTGCTGGTGTTCCTCCTTGCTGAGGAAACTTCGGATTTCCCCAAAATCCTCCAAGTCCACATCAAGGTGTGCTTTCCTGTCCTGACCACAGTCACTCTGTGCTTGTGTTTGTCCCTCCAGGTCTCCCGGAGTCCGTGAGCTTCCGATTCACAGGTATGTCAACCTCTTTTTCTTCCCTGGCCAAAGCAGTTCTCATCCTTCTTTTGCCCTTCCCATTGCCTGTTACTCCTTGGCTTTTGTTGTGCTGCAGGCACACTTGTGGGTGCTCAGTAGGAATTTCTGTAGGAAATGCACGTGCCTGGGGAATATTAATTTGTCTGGTTCCCAGCAGTGTTTTACAGGAGCTGAGCTGCAGCTTGCTAAAGGCATCTTTTTCCAGTGGCTACCTGGAATCAGTCCTAAAAGCCTGATTTATTCCTGTTGTCCTCCCCAGTGTGAACAAGGAGTTTTACGCTCTCATTTTTTTTTAATACAGCGTGGAGACATTTCTGCAATTAAATTGCCACAGATAAGCTGCTTGCTTGTTTAACACATCCTTCTGTTTCCGTGTGCTTTCTGGCTTCCACCAGCGAGGAGAAGTCCGTGTTCTGAGCTAGGGGCAGAGAGAAATGCTCTTGGCCTGTGTGAAGTGTGTGTGTATGTCTACAGTCAAAGGCAGGAGATAAGCCAGCAGTGTGGGATGGTGATTTTTGTACAGACAGGTGAATTTCCCAGATGAAGGGTCCCTGCAAACCCATCCCTGCACTCAGGCATGGTTTCTGTCTGTGCCTAGTGTCTGGTGGGGAGCACACGAGCCCGGAGATGGTGTTTGTCATCCACCTGCTCTCCGCTGAGCAGCAGCCTCCGGTCTTCCAGATCGCAGCTCCCTTCCTGGAGGTCAGCCAGGGGGGCAGAGCCACCATTGGTGAGTGGGGTGCATGGGGCACGGTGTGGGGCTCAGCTCACTGCCAGGAGGCCCAGCTTCACTTGCTCGGGGGTCACTTGAGAGCCACTCTAGGAGAGAATTCCCTGATACAGCCCGAGCATCATCAGGGGACAAACTCTTTCCATGGAACCCGCAGCTCTCGGGCGAGGGCAGCTCCAGAATTATTTACTTTTCTTGCACTGACTGAATTACAGGGTTTTTTTTTTTTTGCTTCATTCACACAAGCTCTACTCTCTTTCCCTGGCACAGGGATCCAGTTGGCTGTAAGTGACACAGATACAGCTCCTGAGGGTCTTTTCTTTGAGCTGGTGAAACCTCCCCATCATGGCATTGTGCTCAAGTACAGCGCAGATGTGCAGGAGCTCATGAGAGCAGGTGAGTGGAGAGTTTCCCTTGGTGCAGGACAGGGATCAGCCTAGCTGGTTTAGGTGAGCAAGAAGAGACAGATGCCCCTGGCAGATCAGGATACATCCATAGGGAAGCCTTATCTAGCTGTGAGCTCAGGAAGCAACTGGGAAGAAAAGGAGAGTTGGTGCCCTCCTTGAGAATCAGGAGGAGTCACTGGAACTGGGAAGGTCAGAGCTTTTCCTCTGCCCTGCCAGCTACTTAATGAATGCCCTCATAACTTAGAGCCCTGGCAGGATGGGATTAAATGCCAGTTTAGTTCTTGATTAAGGTCATTTGAGTTGGATTCCTGCTCTGAGCAGAGTCTTTCTGACTCGTATATCTGCTCCCTGGGCAGGTGACAGCTTCACCTACGAGGATGTCACCCGGAATGCTCTGCAGTACGTGCACGATGGCTCAGCAGCAGCAGAGGACAGCATGGAAATCTCTGTCACCGACGGTGTCACCACAGTCACCACGGTGCTGAGGGTGGATGTGTCCCAGCTGGACACCCATGGCCCACAGCTGGCCCCAGGCTGCTTGCTGGCTGTCACTGTGGCCAGCAAAAGCTCTGTGACCCTCTCCCGACAGCACCTCGCATACACGGTGGGTTTTCATCTGCTCCTAAGCCCAGGGAATGCTGCCAAGCTCCATTTCCTTATCCCCCACACATCCCTCTGCTGTCAGCATGGATTCTGGGTAGAGAGCTCAAGTTTTGGCTGCTGCCAAAAAGGGATAACAGACTCTTTCATCCCACAGGGATTTAAGGTTATCCCCATTTGACAGATGTGAACTGCCACGCTGAACATGAGAACCTAGTTAATCCCAGATTTTTCTATCAGACTTGCTAATAAAGCACATGGATTTGCTAAGTGTTAATCTCTTGATAATTTTAGCCTCCTCACCCACCTTTTTCTGGGGAGATTGGAAGGGAGAAGGAGTAAACAACCCCAAGATGCTGCAGAGCTTGGTGGATTGAGTTGGTCCCAGGGCTTGTGTGCTGTGCAAGTTATCCTGCTGGTGACATTCCCAAAAAAGCTCTGTACTCCTTGATGATGATGTAGCAACCTCCTGAGGGAGGAGAGGTCGCAGTACAGGAGTGAGGCTGGAGAGTCCTGAGTGAGAGAGGCTGGCTGTCAGAGAGATGATTGGGAATTTTTTTTTTTTTTCCCCTAAGGAATCAGTCTGGATGCAGGTCTGGAATCTGTCCTGTCCTCCTCTTAAGGTGGAAGGCTGATGAGGGAGATGCTCAGGTTTAATCTGAATAAGAGCAGAGATAGGGAAAAGAAGATTTCACTCCTGACCCATATGCTCAGGATGTGTTGATTTCTGCTCTGGGTCTTATTTTTCAACCACCTAACAAAACTTTTCTAAGAAAGATGACATCTGAGTCACAGTGTGCTTGTACTTAATGTGGTTGAAAAGAGACAAAATCAGTTTTTAATTCACTGTGAAGTACTTTGAAAATGAAAATACCAGGTTTATGTCTGGGAGACTGTGTTAATGTGATACAATGACATAGAGAAAACCTTGCTGAGCTGAGAGAAAATGAAAATACGTTTTGTGCTATGTTTTGAAAATGTCATCCCTCTTGTGACTCTCTTACCATCAGTAGAGCTTCATTTAATATTCATCTGTGGCTTTGACCCAGCTAGGCAGGTATAATGCCCTATAAAACACTTATTCTTCCTTCTATTTTTAGTGGAACAAAGCAATGCCTAATTTTGCTCTGTTTTCATTTGGTTTGTTTCTTCACGCTTAGGACAACAACTCTCCCGACTCAGAGATCAGAATCCAGCTGATATCTCTGCCAGCCTATGGAACCCTCCTAAGGATGTCAGGCTCCCACAGTGAAGAACTTTCCAAGGTTTACAATTTCACCATGGAAGACATCAACAGCCAGAGGATCAGGTAGCAAAGAGCACTATTCTCCTTCAAGCCATACCACTTAAAAGCTCAGTGGACTTTTCCCCAGGGATCTCTGGGCTACTTAAAAGAATTCAGGGAATGAATGTGAAGGAGAGTTGGGAACAGAGGCACCACCTCTCTTCCAAGAGGACTGCCTCTCCTCTAACTGCAGGGATGGGATGGATCTGCCTGGGGCTCAGTGAGACTCCCTGACTCCCCGTGTCCTGATCCCACAGCTACTCCACCACATTTGAGACCAGCAATCAGCCCATGACTGACATCTTCCACTTCTCTGTGCTGGATGCCGACAACAACCGGCTGGACAGGCAGATGTTCACTGTCACCATCACCTCTGCCCCGGCCCTGCCTGCCCTCATCGCCTTCGCTGACCATGTCACCGTGAGTGGCGGGGGACAGGGACAGTGATGGCTTAGATGGGAGCAGCTGGACAGTTTTCCTGGGCTGGGGGGAAGTCACTGAATAAAACATACTGTTACTTGTGCCACGCAAAGGGTGAACAAACCACCTGGAGGCCGGAGGAGGCTGATAGTCCATCTGCATCCCCGAACCTCATCTGTTTATATCTCTTCCAGTCAGGAGCTGCTTGTCCCTAGGATGTCTTCTTGATATCAGTGGGGCAAGTCAGATTTATCACTACTCAATGTTTCATCCCTAATTTCACCAGTGTGTGTGTAAGAGATGAGCAGAAGACAAGTCTGAAGACACCTGGTGCTTTGGGCTGACACAGAGCATTTCACACACCTTATAAAAGCCTTTGGAAGTTATCTCCCTTCTTTCTAGCTGTTCATTCCCCCTCCCTTGCCTTCAAAAGGCAAGAAATGCAGGTCTTGCCTTCCAAGAGGTCACCATGACTCTGCCAGTTCCCTTCCTGCCCTGATAAAGAACTCACAGGCTCCTCTTGGAGGCCAGGCAGGCTTTGTTCTTCCCATCCCGCCTCACCTCCCTGCCAAATTCCTGATTAGCAGACCTAGGGAAGGGTGGGACAGCGCTCCAGAGCCTGGGCAAGCCTCTTCCATGGAGGCAGCCTCGTTCAGTAAGGATTTGTGTTGTCTGTTGTTGCTCCCCAGGTGGATGAGGGGGGCAGGGTCCCACTGCTGGCTCATCACCACTTCACTGCTGACTATGATACTGCTGCCAAGGAGGACCTGAGGGTCACCGTGGTCACTCTGCCTGTGTATGGCTACATCGAGAACACCAGGACAGGTAAACTGCTGGGCTCTCCCTTCTTCCTCCTTGCTGCTTTGTGCTCCTAACAGGATCACATCTGTCATATCCCATGGAGGGGACAGCAGCTAAAACTGCAGCTTCCCCAGTGCCCACTCCAGCAGATGTTGCCTCCCTCAAAGGCCCCAAGATGTGAGAAGCCGAGTTGTAGAAAGGAGCATCCCCCTTCTGCAGCCTTCACAATGTGCTTTTCTTCCCCCCATCCTGCTGGCTTTATGTTGAGTTTATCAGCCACTTGAGCATCCTTTCACCAGTGATATTCTGGTTTGCAGGTGAGAGCTTTGGCCCGCAGAGTGAAGCTGTGGGAACCACAGACGCATCCTTTTCCCTCCAAGATGTCCTGGAGAAGAGCATTTACTATTTCCAGAGTGTCCATGAAAGCATTGAGCCCACAAGTGATGTATTCAGCTTCTATGTGAGTGACGGCTTCAGCCAGTCAGAGGTGCAGAGCATCAACATCACAATCCAGGTATGCTGGCTGCCAGAGTCCTCTCACAAACACTTTTCAAGGCTTTACTCCTTCCTTTTCAGTATGTGGGAAGAGAGATTCAAGGGAGATTGCTTCCCCTAGCACAGGCACATAATTTACCTGTGATGCCCCAAGACAGTTGTGCACTGTAGCCTCTTCCTCAGGCTTACTGTTTTGGTGTCTCCTCTCTCTTGGAAGCAGCCATGGGGCCGGACAGATTTGGAGGGACTGGTGATGCCAGCACCAGTGCTGTCATTTGGGAGCTTGTGTTTCATTCAGGTGGGTCTTTGCCTGCGTTCATGTTCCTTTTTCTGGCTGTGTGCCTTTGTGCAGCGGCAGAACGATGAGCCCCCCCGGATGGTGCTGGAGCCTGTGCGGGTGCAGGGGGGCTCAGCCGTGGTTGTTACCAACGCCTCCCTCAGCCTGCAGGACTTGGACACCCAGAGCAGCGAGCTGGTCATCGTGGTCAGCCAAAGCCCTGAGCATGGTACGTCCTGACAGGCCGAGGGACAGGGAGTCTGTCTGTGTGAAAGAGCCCCTGCTGTGAGAGGGGAGCCTGGCATGTGGGATAAAGCACAGTTCGGACCAGGACTGTGCTTGAGGCACAGTGTTCTGGGCGAGCTGTCCCTTGCTCTTTGCAGGTGTTTCCCTGGGGAGTTCCCTGGCATGTTCCCCCAGTCCCTGCTGGCAGGTGGCATCTCCCTGCAGTCCCATGCCAGGCAGGGTGTCAGGTGAAGGAAGGCTCTGTCCCCAGCAGGCTGTGCTGATCCCTGTGTGGTTTGCAGGCCAGCTCCGCAGAAGGCAGAGCGCGGCGGAGGCCCTGGAGCAGGGCCGGGTGCTGTCCAGGGGCTCCTCCTTCACCTACCAGGACGTCCTGGACGAGCTGATCGTTTACACTCGGAGCGGGGCCGCAGCACAGACGGACGAGTTCAGCTTCTCCCTCACGGATGGGCTCCACACACAGGCAGGGAGGCTGGAATTCTCCATGGAGCTGCCCAGGAAGCAGCTACCCACGGTAGCTGTCAACAGGGACCTGCAGCTCCCAGCTGGTACGGGGACAGGGATGAGAGTGGCATTGCTGGGTGCTGCTGGATGGGCCAGCCTAAAGCAGTCACTTGGCCGGGCTGGCTGAAGCTGATTGTGGGTTTGCTTTCCCTGGGGCAGGCTCTGCAGCTCGGCTCACAGCTCAGCACCTGAAAGCAGCAGCTGGACCTTCAGGGGACACGGCCATCAGATTTGTCCTGAGGAGGGACCCCAGCAAGGGCCAGCTGCAGCTGACCACAGCTGATAGTCCAGTCCAGATCTCTGCCAAAGGACCCCTGAGAAGTTTCACCCAGGCTGATATAAACAAAGGTGAGAGTGCTGGATTTCAGTAGTCACAGCAAGTATATAAACCAAGGCTGGTTCAAGGTAGTCCTGTGAGGAGCAGGGACTTGGACCTGATGATCTTTATGGGTCCCTTCCAGTTTGAGATATTCCATAACTCTGTCTTCATGACAGGGGGACGATGAGCTAAAGCAGGGAAGGGGGAGGGAAAGAAATAAGCACATGTTGTTAAGCTAGAGCAGAACCATGTATCATTAAACATATGTTAATAAGTCTTAGCAGGAGAAAGAGAATAAACAGAGAAAGTAATGCAACCCAAATCCAGAAGCTCTGTCAAGTGCCTCAGCTGATGGTGCCAGCCTGCTTCCAAACTAAGAATTAAATGCTGCAGCCTGTAATAAAGCATCTCTTTTCTGCTCTCCCTCTCCCCAGGGCACGTGGTGTACAGCCACAGGAAAGGGGATCCTGGCGGAAACTTCCCCTTCACCTTTGATGTGATGGATGCAGATGGCAACAAACTGATGGACCAAGTTTTTCACATCCATGTCATGGGTAAGAAGCAGTGCTGAAGTTGTGTTTTCTTTGCTGCAGAGCTCATACCTGCCCACAGATACCTATCCTACTTGCCAACAACAAGGCAAAAAGTAATTTTTGATATGCAGTTTTGATGCGCCGTCAATTCAAAGGCCTTTGAAGTGAGGGGCATGGGGAGATTTTGCAGATGCAAGGGTTCATTCTTTGGCTTCTGACAAACTCACTGGAAAGGTAGAAAAATTCCCCTTGATGTCTTCATGCTGTTTAGATTGTCTTTAGGACATCATAATGTTACCATCCCTGACTAATGGGATGGCCCAAAGTTCCTGGTTTGGAATTACCAAAATGTTTGTGCGTGTGCTGTGTTTTGGTTGAGCACAAGTACCCGAGGGAAGGAGTGTGACTGTCTCCTAACTCAGCTTTGTGTTTACCCCTTCCAGAGGACAGATTTGCCCCCTCCATCATCACCAACAAGGGGCTGGTGTTGGATGAGAACTCGGCGAAGGCCATCACGACCCTCCAGCTCTCGGCCACTGACCAGGAGAGCGAGGCCTCCCAGCTGCAGTACAAGGTCACCCGGCAGCCACAGCTGGGCCACCTGGAGCACGTGGCCTCCCCAGGTGAGCAGGGAGGTGCTGGGTCCTCGGAGCAGCAAAACACTGGAGACTGCTAAGCCCTAAACCTTCACTACAGGAAAAACGTGCCCAGAGGCAGCAGCACAGAATTCCCATTCCTGTTAGAAATCAAAGGGCCATTAGCCCACGAGGCTGGGGAATGGAGTGGAAACAGAACAGCCCAATAATCCCAGCTGAGGATTTATGTGAGTTTATGGCCCTACTGCTACTTCTGCATGACAGGAAAACCTTTGGCCTTTGCTGTGAACAGCACAGTGCCCCAAAGAATCCATCCCTTAATGTCCTTGGAAACAGCCCATCTTGGTGAACAGATGACTTGTCCTGCACATGTGATCTGAATTTCAGAGCTGCCTTTCATGCCTGCTGACACTGTGAGTGTGCTGCCCCTCTCTGATGAATTAATCTAAATCTGTGGTGTCACATTATACGCTCTTCTGATTTTATTATACTCATCTAAGATTATATTTCTTCTTAGCTTTAGATTTCTCATTAACATGAGAGGAAAGTAGAAATATCTGCTGTGTGTTTTCAAGATGCAGACAGTCCCTCTACAGCTCAGTTTGAGTGTGTGGTTTGCCTCATCTCACCAAAAATGTGTTGAAAGGGCAGGTATAATAAATGAGTTATAATAACTCATTGCTGACAGTAAATTAAAAACATGCACTGTTTTTGTCTAAATTGCAAACTAACCAGTGAATCTTGTACTTTGGAGACTTGAACTAAGGACTTTATTCCTTCTGTTATTTAAAATCTGATGATGATTCTGATTTCTGTGCTTTTTGATGTCTGTAAAGGACTAATAAGGATACACAGTCACAGACTGAGAAGTAGTTGTAATCATGATTAAAATGACCTAAACCTAAGAAGAGAGTACTGAAATGTTCAAAAGAGAACCCAAACCTTTACACCTGATGAGCTCTGAAGAAATATTAGCTGATCATTCAATTTTGGCTCATTTATTTAAATCAGATCCCGGTGTCTTTTGTAGTGCGGCCAGCACTTGTCAGCAGCCATTTAGTGTGATATATTGGTGGCAAACTTCTTGTCAGGGTGTTTGTTGACAACAGCAGTAAAACTGTTGAACACAGCAACAAGATTTAAAAAGCTCAAGTGCTTTTTAAAATGCTTGTCAGGTACCTTTCTGTGGCTGTGTCCCACCTAATGGCCTGTAAAGATGTCACTATAAATCAGTGCTGAAAAAGGGACTGTGTACGAAATGCAGGGGTACAAGGAGGGGCAGAGAAAACAGACACTTGGAAAGCATTTTGGAAAACTGCTGTGAGGTCAGGAGGCCTTTAGCTCATCCTCAGTGTTGCCTTGGTTGGGTTTGTCCTGCCCAGCAGTGACAATCCAAGTGTTACGTGGACCATTTTTCTCCCAGCTTCTCTCCCCCTCTGCCCCAGGAGGCCCACTCCCAACAGGATGAGGTCAAAAGAAGCCTGGACTTCTTTTGGAGAAGGAGATTTTAGGAGGCTCTGTGCCAGCTAAATCCCTGGCTTTGCTGAGGTTCATGTCAGGCAGCCTGACTTGGATCAGAACCAGCCAAAGCGGAGTCCTTATGGCTAAATGTGTCCTGCTTTCTGTAGTTTTCCCCTGCCTTGCTCTTTCTGTTGCACATTTCCCTTCTGTTGTCTGTTTCCAGGGACAAGAATTAGTTCCTTCAGCCAGGCAGACCTGGCCTCTGGCAGCATCCAGTACATCCACACCAGTGACACGGAAAAGCACAGGGACGCCTTCACCTTCTCTGTGTCTGACGGGACAAACGAGGTCAGCCCCAGCCTCCTCCTCCTGCTCTGAGATTCCCCACGTCCCTCAGGGCAGGGAGCAAGCCCTGTGCAGGGAACAGGGAGCCACCTGCCATCTGACCTGGTGGGACTGGCTCACCAAGAGCTGAGTGCCTGGTCTGCAGCTGCTTGCCAGCTGCTCCCGGAGCTCAGCTTTGATCCAGTGCACTTGACAGCACAGTGACGACAGTCGGGCCCTTGGAGAAATGCCTTTTTGCTGCTTTCTGAAAGAGAAAAGGCATAGCTGCACATAGAGGGAGAGGGGCAACACAGAGTGAGAGAGGGAGAGAGCACAAATATCAAAGAAAGAGGGAGAATTAATTAGTGGGGAGGGAAAAAGAAGATCACGTTCATGTGATCTGGGCTTAGCAGCTCAGATTTACTCACCAGACAAGGCTGAAATGAAATTACCCAAACTGGGGATGGCTGTGCTCTTGCGATGAAGTCACATTCTTGGAAGGCTGAATTCATCAAGCCAGGCTTTTCCTCCTGTCCAGGTGAGCCAGACATTTGACATCACCATAAACCCCGTGGATGACTCCTTACCCGTGGTGCAAATCTTTGGGATGACGGTTCAGGAAGGGGTGAGAAAAACCATCACCGAGTTTGAGCTCAAAGCAACAGATGCTGACACAGAGGTAAGGCAGAACCCCCTGGCCTCCTCCCTCCCCTCTTCTGCTGCACATCTGGGCTGTTGGGAAAACGGGCTTGTGTTTAAAGACTTAGGCCTTGGTGCTAAGCTTATGCTTAGCATGGATGAAAATGGCACTTCCTCTTCTTGCTGGGTCTGGCCAGAGGCTGAGCTGTCTAATACTGGCTCTACCTCACTGCTCCTTTCCCTGCAGCAAGAGATCTGGCTGCCTGAGCCAAAATCCTGTCCCAAAGGTTTTTGCCGCTTCCGCTGTGGCAGAAGTTGGCAAGGGACACATTGCCCAGAACGGCTGCAGGGCTGGGGGCTGCTCTTGTGTTCATGGAGCTGTCACAGGGGTGGGAGCTGCCTCAGGCCAGCTGAACCAGGGCTTCGGTGGGATGTGCCTTGCTGTGTAGGGAGAGGGATAAGGGCAGGGCTCAGGGGGAACCAGGAATGTGCTGGCCTGGCCCTGAGGCGGTGTCCCCAGCCTTGCCCCTCCCTGTCTGGGCACAGGTGGACTCCATCACGTTCAGGGTGGTGCAGCCGCCCCGGCACGGGCTGATCGAGCGCAGCGGCCGCGGGCAGCGTCCCCTCCAGGCCAGCACCTTCACCATGGGTGACATCTACCAGAACCTCATCAGCTACAGCCACGACGGCAGCGGCGCGCTCAGGGACCGCTTCACCTTCACCGTGTCCGACGGCACCAACCCCCTCTTCGTGGTGCAGGAGGGCGGGAGGAAGGTCAGGGGGGAGAAGGGGATGGCAGGGAGCTTGTGAGCCCGTAGGGAGCTGCCTCCTCTCAGGGCAGGGGGGCTGAGCTGCAACCTGAAGGCAAGGGTTGAGTGTTCTCGGTTGTGTGATGCCTTTGCTCCTTTTCCTCCTGCCCGTTGGGTGTGCAAACTCACCCCAGGGCCTGGGATGCAGCAGAGCTGAAGAGAGCCTAGCTGGTAAGGTGGGTGGGCTCTGACTCCCAGAGGCTCTGACTCCCAGAGTAACCCCCATCTCTCTGAACTGCTGTCAGGTCGTGACCGCAGCACCGCAGCGCTTCCAGGTGGACATTCTCCCTGTGGATGATGGGACACCCACGGTTGTCACCAACCTGGGCCTGCAGTGGCTGGAGTACACAGATGGCAAGGTAACACCTGCCTGGCCTCGGCCTGGGCTGCTTCTCAGGAAAACATCCTCATCCTTCACTTCTGTTTTTGTCAGGGAAAATACCCACCCCAGGGTATATTTTTAGCTTTGCTGATGGTGGAGATGGCTTGATGATGTGCTGCAGCAGCTGTGGCAGAGATATATAGCTTTCCAAGGATATGGTGCTGGGACTTCTTGCTATAACGTGCCTTTGTTGTGCTGAAGTCCAAACAGAACCCCAGGAAACTCTTGGTTTGTTTTTGAGAAGCCAGCATTAACACTTTGGTTCTTCCCAGAAAAAAAAATGAGTGGAAGATGCTGTAGTAAGGAATTGTATTAAGAAATGGCTATCTCAGCTCAAACTCCTCACTTCAGGAAAAGCACTCCTGCAGCCTCAAGCAGCTCAATTTTCTCTCTTTCTCCTGCTGTTAAAAACATTTTGTTCTTGAAGAGAAAGCAAAATGTGGTGGAACTGAATCAGATCCCTGTGAGGGCTTTTGAAGGAGGCTCTCATGGAGGCTCAGCAGAGCTGTGTGAACAGTCTTGACTGAGTCCTTCAATCCGAGATGTTTTTTTGCCAAGCAGGGCCTCACCTGAGCATCAGCACAGCTCATGGAATAGAGGTGTCTAAATGACACGCAATGAGTTGTCCTAGCTTTTAGCCCCAGCTAAATAAGGCTGGGCAGCCCCTTTGGAATTTGCTTTTCTTTGAGCCACATTTGTCTTTTTAATTAAACTAACCAGATGTGAGGCAAAATCTGAATCCTTCTTGTGTTGTCAAACACATTGTGGGATATCTCTGTTCAAAGCTGCTCTGTACTTTCACATCCCTAGATTTTCCCTCATGGAGAGCTGTTTTGACAGAGGGATGGTTGGGCTTTTTGAATGAACAGTCAATCAGACTTGCACTGCTGGAGCTTCAGTTTTACTCCCTTGGTTTGGCTTTAATCCAGGCCACCAATCTCATCACTAAGAAGGAATTACTGACGACAGATCCTGACACAGATGACAAACAGCTGATCTATGAGATAACAACCGGTCCCAGAAATGGTCATGTGGAGAACAAGCTGAAGCCAGGGACAACTGTGACCACCTTTACACAGGGTATGGAGCTGGGCTGTGCCCTGCTGCTTTTTTCCATCAGTTGATTCAGTTTGTTAAAATAAGGGAAAAATAGGTGGGAGGGGAGAAGACAAGGGGCAGATCTCCAAAGAGTGTGGAAAATAAGCGTTGAACTTGGCTGTCAGTTGCAGAAATCCTATAATTTTTAGACATACCGACCTGTGTCCTGTAGGTTGTCCCAGGTTCTCCAGGCTTCTTAGAGCTGGAGATGTGACTTGGGGCAGTAAAGAGGGGCTGTAGATCTTGCAAGTGCATCTGATCATCACAGTCTGGCAGAGGTGTAGAGTCAGCAGTGTGGGGGAAGGTCACTCTTGTAGGGCTGAGGGGGTAACTGCTTCCTCTGCCACTGGGATCCCCGATCCCTGTGGCCGTGCAGATCCACACTGCTCATCTACAAAGCTGCCTTTGGAATCCTGTGTTGACTGACTGGAGGTTCCCTCCTGGCAGAGGATGTGAACCAGGGCCTCATTCAGTACGTGATGCACGAGGAGAAGGTTCAGGAGACCATGGACAGCTTCCAGTTCCTGGTGAAGGACGGCAAACCCAACGTGGTCAGCGGCAACGTCTTCCACATCCAGTGGTCCCTCCTCAGCTTTACTCACACCAGGTAAGTGCTGTGAGGGTCACAGCACTTGGCTGGCAGCTGGGCTCTTACCTGAGCTCCCTACAGCATGGGAAGGAAATTCTGCCAGTGAGGAGAAGGGCCTGCCAGGCTGAACCACGGAGCAGCCGCCCGGTTATTGCTGTGCCTCAGATTTTCCACGGAGGCCGCACTCGCCCTGAGCGCGTGGTGCTCAGTGTCACACAAACACGTGGGCTTTGCTCCCCAGCCTGCTCTTTGTGTGTGCCTGGTCCCTTTTCCAGCTACAAGGTCCGGGAAAGTGCTGGCTCCGTGAGTGTCACCGTGAGGCGGGTGGGAAACCTCAACCAGTACAGCATCGTCCTGTGCCGCACCGAGCAGGGAACAGCCGCCGCTGGAGCTGGATCACGGCCCGGAGAGCAGGACTACGTGGAGTATGCAGGACAGGTGGGTGGGCACACAGCAAAGGGACGGCCTGACCATGCCTGGAGGAAAGAATGGAAGAAAAGTGACAAAAAGACCAAGGAGGGTGTATTCTGTTAGTAAAGTCAGGTGGGTTATTTGCTGTTGGAAGAGGGAGCACCTCAGAGCAGGGTGAGACAGGAAGGACAGGGAGCTCCAGGCCGCAGTCCAAGGACAGCAGCCGGCTTGCTGCCTCCCAGGTGCAGTTCGAGGAGCGGGAGGACACCAAGGCCTGCACCATCGCCATCAACGACGACGACGTGTTCGAGGGCACGGAGAGCTTTTCCGTGGAGCTCAGCATGCCGGCCTACGCCCTGCTGGGCAATGTCACCCGGGCCACCGTCACCATCGCGGACCCCGAGGACGAGCCCACGCTGCAGTTCGACAGGAGCACGTTCCACGTCAGCGAGAGTGCCGGCTTCCTCTCGGCTCCCGTGCAAAGGAAAGGTGGGTGGGGTGTGCAGCACGACGTGCTGAGCCCCATGGGAGGGACACGTGCGGAGGGGGAGCCCCTGGGCTTTGCCTGCTTAAGGTTTTGGGGCCTTTTCTGATGTTTTGGAAGAGGCTCTGCGCACAACTGCAATGGCAAGCAACACACGGGGCATCGTTGTTTATTTTTTTAACCTTTCCTGTCTCTGCTCTTAAAGCTTCTTGGTTTGGATTTGTTTCAACTCCTGGCACAAGCAGGAGCAAACCTTTGTATTTGTTTGCTGCTTCTCTGTGATGTAGACAGTGTTTTATGTGGACCCTGTCAGTGGGCTGTGTGTTCTCTAACAGGCAAGTGCCACCAGTTTCCTGAGTGTGGGTTAGGAGCATGCCTGGAAGTCATGTCTAAGCCAGCTGCTATGCAAGTTCAGCATTTCATTCCTCATCCTCTTTTCCAAGTGCTGCTTTATCATTTCAGTGAACAGTGTCTCCACCAAGTAGATGAAAAGTGATTCCCCAGAACTATGGGGTTTTCCTGTTGCTTCCTAGGGGATGCCAGCAGCACTGTGTCTGCCATCTGCTACACCATCCCCAAATCAGCCAGAGGCAGCAGCCTTTACATGCTGGAATCCGGCTCCGACTTCAAGTCCCGGGGGCTGTCAGATGAGAACCGCCTCATTTTGGGGCCGGGTGTCACCGTGGTGACCTGTGATGTCACGCTGATCGATGACAGCGAATATGAAGAGGAAGAGGAGTTTGAGGTGGTGCTGGCCGACGCCTCGGACAACGCCCGCCTTGGCAGCCGGGCTTCAGCCAACGTGGTCATTGCCGGTCCCAACGACGCCTCCACGGTGTTCCTGGGGAATGCCACCTTTACTGTCAGCGAGGCTGCAGGTGAGGAGCAGGGAGCTGTGCTGGGATGCTCCCCGTGGAAGCTTTCATCACAAAGAGGTGTCAGAAGGAGCGATTCAGGGCACAGCAGAACTTCAAAGATGTGCTGAGGGACTCTGTGGTTCTCTCTGTGCCGAGGGGGAGGCTGGGGGAGGAGCAGTGCTGAAGGGAAGGAGGTGGGTTTGTGGAACGTGGCTGCTCTCTCAGCTTGTTCTCCCTCATGTGCGTCTGGTGCTGCAGGACACATTGAGATCCCAGTGCTCCGGCAGGGACCTGACCTCTCCACGCCCGTGTCGGTGTGGTGTGCCACTCGGACATCAGACCCGCCCTCGGCCAGCCCAGGAGTTGATTATGTCCCCAGCTCCAGGAAAATAGAGTTCAGGCCAGGCAAGACAGAAGAGGTGAGGGGCCACTTGGACTCCTGCTAAGTCTGCTTTGCATGGTGACACTTGTCTTGTGTTTCTGTGCATATCTGCCATTTGTTTTGAAAATCCTCTCAGGCCACTTGAGAACTGTTAATGATTCTGCTAGGCACAGACTCCTGTCCCATCAGCTCTCCAGCCTGGAGAGATTTGGTCCTGCCACCTCTTCCAGGAGAAAAATGGCTGCCTGTTCTCTGAAATGATATGCTGGGTTTATGTAGAACATTCTCTACATTGATTAATGGATTCAGAAAACATCATGACACAATGGCTTTACACTAGACTCCCAAATGTGAGTGCTGGGAAGGGTGAAAGCTTTGTACATCTAACAGCAGGAATTCCACTTTCCTCCCAGTTCTGCCCCCTGACAATCCTGGATGATGCTCAGTACCCAGTGATAGAAGGGCTGGAGACATTTGTTGTTTACCTCAGCTCCCCCCACGGAGCCGAGCTGGCGAAGCCGTTCCAAGCCATCGTGGCCATTAATGACATCTTCCAAGACGGTCAGTTATCCCTGGCAGCTGTGTCTGCTCCCTTCCTGCCCCTTGCCTCCCTGTGCATCCCCAGCACTGCTTGGCTCCGTCTCTGCCCCCCTGCAGTGCCCAGCATGCAGTTCACCAAGGACACCTACACGGCCAAGGAGAAGGAGGGGACCCTGCACATCCCCATCTTCCGCACGGGGGACCTGAGCTACGAGTCCTCTGTCAGATGCTACACCCGGAGCCAGACAGCACAGGTCATGGAGGACTTCATGGAGAGGAGGGACACAGAGGAGTCTCGCATCACTTTCCTCAAAGGGGAGAAGGTGAGCTGGGCCTGCCGCGTGGGGGAGCGAAGAACCGGTGCTGGGAGAGGTTTGCATCTCCTCCTCGGCCCTCTGTCATCAGAGGAAGCTGGAGATTGGTCCAGGCTGCTTTCAAATTCTTGTCCTGGCAATGTGACCCCCCTCAGAAGGGGTGGGTGTTTCATGATGGAGCTGGTTAAATTGTGAAATGCAAATCTGATGCATCAGGATCACTCAGGATTGTTGTACAGAGGGTTTGTGAAGGAGATGCTTTTGCTGCTGTGTCTCATCACGTAACAACGTGGTTTGTTCACACTGAAGGAGCAGCCCTGAAACTAGAAGGGTTTCTTCTAGGATGGACAGCACTCTGAATAGCAACCCTGGATAGGGAAGTGCAACCTGGCCTTTACGTGGCTTTATCAGATTTATCAGTGTTTGTTGCTTTCTCCTCTTCACTTGGCTTTAGGTGAAGAACTGCAGTGTTCACATCAGTGACGACTCTGCCTTCGAACCAGAAGAGCAGTTCCAGGTCTATCTGGGAAGCCCCCTTGGAAACCATTGGAGTGGAGCTAGGATTGGGAAGATGGACATGGCAACCATAACTGTCACCAATGATGAAGATGGTGAGTGAGGCTGCTCAGCAAGGATGTCTGGGGGTTCCCAGGGAGTCAGCACAGTCCCATCCAGGTGGATGCCTTCGGTGCCATGATCACAGTCCCGTGTGCAGGTCACTGGTGTGCACTGGACTGGGCTGAAGGGGGAGGCTGTATAAAAGTGTTTGGGCCCACTACCCCTCCTGTTTCCCATTCCCCTGCAGCTGGAGTTGCTGTGCTCCCCCTGGGAGATGTTCCTCCCTCTCCACAGCATCACAGCCTGGAGAGATCTGTAGGGGAGAAGAGGGATGCCGGGTCCCTGTGGCGTGACAGCCAGCAGGGGCTGGAGCACCAGCACCTGGCAGGGATTTGGGGGTGTGTGGGAGGCAGGGATGCGAGAATCATTTGCCATCCTCTGTAGCCCAACACCCTCATTAGCTTTTACCCCAAGTCCCACCCAAGTCTTTCTGGCCCCTGCTTTGAGGAGCCCCTTGCCCCGGAGGTGCGTGGCTGGGTCTGAAAGGAGCTGGGGCTGAACCAGCCAGGGGTGCAAAGCCGGGGCTCTTCCTTCACTGCTGTCCCCGCAGCCCCCACCATCGAGTTCGAGGAGGCGGCGTACCAGGTGCGGGAGCCGCCGGGCCCCGAGGCAGTGGCCGTGCTGGCCGTCCCCGTGCTGCGCCGCGGCGACCGCAACAGGACCTCCAAGGTGCGCTGCAGCACCCGCGACGGCTCGGCGCAGGCCGGCCTGGATTACTACCCCAAGAGCCGCATGCTCAAGTTCAGCCCAGGTAAAGGGGCCTCTGGACAGGGGAAGAGGTGGGGGCGTGGCTAGAACATCCAGGGGGTTTGGGAAAAGCCACTTCTCGCAGGAAGTTGGCTGTAATTGTAGCTGATGTGTTAAACGAAGGGTGATCAGGCCACAGAAAGAAGCACGGGTGCCTGGCAGAGTAAAGTCCTCCTCAGGGAATGTAGGGCTGTGAGCACCTCAGACCGTGTTGCTGGACCAAGAAGTCCTCACCAAACAGCTCTGCACACCGGTCTGGGGGAGAGGAGGGATGGGAATGTGCCTTGCATCCCAGATTTTTCCTCCAGACAGCTAATACAAGACAGTCATTTTTAATCCTCAGACAGCACCTGCTAATAAATCTATCGCCAGATCGATTGGATCAGTTGTCATAGCTGGAGTTTTATGTTTATAGTAGACTCCTCTGGGTAAATTATTAGCAGCAATGAGTGGAAATAAAATTTATAATGTGTATTTTATCATAATGTCTCCATGGTCACAGCCTAGAGCAGCTATGCAGGGTTTGGATGAGAACTTCAGAGCAGTCTCTGATGATGAATCGATTTCCCTCTGTTTTTCTTGCACTCGCTCCTACAGGTGTGGCCCACATCATGTTCAAGGTGGAGATCATGTCCAACGAAGACCGGGAATGGCACGAGTCCTTTTCTCTGGTGCTGGGCCCAGATGATCCGGTGGAAGCAGTTCTTGGAGACATCAGCACTGCCACAGTGACTATTTTAGATCAGGAGGCAGCAGGGAGCCTGATTCTCCCAGCACCTCCCGTGGTGAGTGGATGCGATTTAATACAGACCGAAAACTTCCAAGTACAGCCTGGAAACTGCAGAGGGGTTTTGGAAATAAAATGTAGAGCTGCAGTGACAACGTGGGAGGGAAGGATGGCCTTTTCCACCCTCTCCCTCAGCCCCATCTGAGTGCTGCCCTCTTGTCTCCACACAGGTCGTCACCCTGGCTGACTATGACCGTGTGGAAGAAGTGACCAAGGAGGGTGCTAAGAAATCCCCCTCCCCAGGCTACCCCCTCATCTGTGTCACCCCCTGTGACCCTCACTTCCCCAAGTACGCCCTGATGAAGGAGCGCTGCGGCGAGGCCGGCATCAACCAGTCTTCCATACAGTTCAGCTGGGAAGTGGCCGCCCCCACGGACGGGAACGGAGCCCGGTCGCCTTTCGAGACCATCACGGACAACACCCCCTTCACCAGCGTCAACCACAGGGTACACAGAGATCCCGGCCTCAGATCTCCTTGGATCTGGGACTTGCTGTGAGGCGTGGGTGTTTGGGTTTAGAAAACAGAGTGCTGTTTTCCCTTAAGCCTGCTGGAAGCACCAGTGGTTTCCCCCTCCTCGTTCCCTCAGGTGCTGGACAGCATCTACTTCAGCCGGCGGTTCCACGTGCGCTGCGTGGCCAAGGCTGTGGACAAGGCCGGCCACGTGGGGACCCCCCTGAGGAGCAACGTGGTGACCATCGGCACAGACAGTGCCATCTGTCACACGCCTGTGGTGGCGGGCACGGCCCGAGGTTTCCAGGCACAGTCCTTCATTGCCACGCTCAAGTACCTGGACGTGAAGCACAAGGAGCATCCCAACAGGTGAGAGGCTGGAGAAGGGGGGTGCAGCCCTTCCCCGGCCCCCCTGGGCTTACAGAGGTGCCTGGGCTCACAAGCATGATGTGTGTGTGAAACCACATCCCTCCTGCAGCGTGGGCTGCTCGAGTTCCTGCCCCACTCTCTTCTCATACTCTGCTCAGCTGAGGGGGTGCCCTACCCCTCTGCAACGGGGAGTTTTGGGAACAGCTTAAGGAAAGCTTAAGCACAGCTTAAAGCTGTGCTGCTGTGGGGATCCTGTGCCTGCCAGGCTGCTCTGTTCTGCTGTCTCATGTGCTGCTTGTTCCAGGATCCACATCTCGGTGCAGATCCCCCACCAGGATGGGATGCTGCCCCTCATCTCCACGCTGCCGCTGCACAACCTGCATTTCCTTCTCTCCGAGTCCATCTACAGGCACCAGCACGTCTGCTCCAACCTGGTCACTGTCAGGGACCTCAGAGGCATCTCAGGTAACCTTCAAGGCCAGCCTCTGCTTCCTGAACGTGGGAGACTGGAAAGAAATGTGGAGGGAGGCTTTGTCTTCCTCTGGGCTCTCTTGACATGATGTAAATAGCAATGAATCTTCCTGGTCTAACAGCAGTGACCAGCATTGCCCCATTGGAGGTGGGATTCCAGGCATGGGAATGTTTGAGATTGTAGGTTGTAGGCTCACATTGTGCTGGTGATTTTCTGCTTTTCAAATAGTTCTTGTGATACCCACCTGGATAGAGAGGGATCTGCAGGGCTGGATCACTGAGGTCTCCCATGAGGCAAAAAAAATCAATTCACTGGTGAAGGAAATGTCAGAGCTGAAAAGAACAGGCAGATTGTGTCTCTGAAACTCCAGGGAATGAAGTCCAGATCTAGGCAGGATCTTGTACTTCATTCTGATGATTCCATACTCAACCTGTTCCTCTTAAAGGTTAACTTCAGCCTTGAATTGGTAGATCCCTAAGTTTGATTTTTAGCATGCCCTATTCCTGTAGCATTTTCCCCTGTGAAGACCTGAGCGTGTCCAGTTTGACCTCCAGGATAACCAAGGGAGAGGCGCTCCTGTGATTCAAGAGAGAAGCAAGACCTTGGCGTGGGGCTGTTAGGAATTGGGAGGGATCAGTGTCCTGGTTTCTGTCCCTCAGAGGCAGGGTTCCTGGACGAGGTGACCCAGGACAGCTCCGTGCTGGGCCCGGGCTACGACCGCCCCTACCAACTGGACCCCGCGGTGAGGGAGCCCAAGAGCATCCAGCTGTACCAGCACCTCAACCTCAAGAGCTGCATCTGGACCTTCGACGCCTTTTACGACATGACCGAACTCATCGACGTCTGTGGAGGCTCTGTCACCGCTGACTTCCAGGTGAGAGGCCCGTGCCGAGCTCTCCCACCTATCCCAGGTCTCTCTCAGTTCTCAGGCACAGCTCTGCCTTGCACTTGTCTGTAGTTGCTGCCCTGCTCTGTGCAGGTGGAGTTTGGCTTTTCTCCACCCTCTCACCTGGAAGAGAATAGTGCTATGTGCATTTATTTCATTTGTTTTCCTGGGGTATCACAGGTTTTATTCTCTTCATCGTCAGAGCACCGGGAAAATATTTCGTTTTTTCATGTGTGGCCATACTGGAAATACAAAACGTTCTCGGCTGGGCTCTCTTTTATAATTTTGACCGTGTTCTCAGCCAATAGAAATGAGCAAAGGACAGAGCAGAGGCAGCTCAGTCCATGCTCCACAACAGAGTGAGGCCATGGGATATTCTAATTAATTTCCTAATTAACAGGCTGGCAGACCAAGAGCCAGAAATGCTCCTCTCCAATTAAAGTGTCTCACCGCCCTCTCCTGGCTGCATTATCCATGTGCAGCCCGCTCCATCTCCCCTCAGTTCTTGCACTAAATTCCCAGTCACATTGCTAGGACCAGCATCATCTCTTTTAATTCCTGCCAGCCTGGACAACTTCATTAAGTTTCCTTTTATAGCTCCAATTGTTTGCACAAGCCCAGAGAAGCTCCTTGGCCTGAGCAACTGCCCCGTGGAGCACGTGGAGCCTGGCAGCAGCCAGGCTGGAACATCTCCCTGAATTCTCCGGGGCCTGCAAAGCACAGCTGCACTCTGCAGATAATAAATGGAGAGCTCTGGGAGGCCTGAGCAAGCAGAATTGTTCACTTTTAACTCACAGCTTTGCAAATTGGGGGGTCTTGAGGTGAAATTACACCCAGAGCTCTTTTGTCCCATGGTCCTAGCTTAGCAGTGCTCCAAATTAAAACAGGTTTGTCTGAGGTAAAGAATACCCAGAGTCACCTCTGACTTCACTCGAAGGTGCATAACCTCCTTTTTTGGGGGGGTTTTATTGCCAGGTAAGGGACTCTGCCCAGTCCTTCCTGACAGTCCACGTCCCTCTCTACGTGTCCTACATCTACGTGACGGCACCGAGGGGCTGGGCTTCCCTGGAGCACCACACGGAGATGGAGTTCTCCTTCTTCTACGACACCGTTCTCTGGAGGACAGGTGAGCCTGAGGCACTCCAAGGGCTATGGAAGAAGTGGCTCCTTCATGTTTTCCCCTTAGTCCTGCACTGTCACCAGAGTCCTGAGGCAGCGGGGGACTCGGAATATTCCTTCCTTTGTGCTAGCAGGGGGCTTAGGCAGCTGGTGGGTAACGGAGGAAGCGTGTAGCTGGCTCACTGAAGGGTGATCCCAAGGAAACCCTGCCTTTGGGGGATGTCCCAGAGGCTGCTGGGGCGGGCAGAGCCCGGCTGAGGAGCGAGCGTGTCCCCAGCGCCGCCGTCCTTGCAGGGATCCAGGCGGACAGCGTGCTCTCGGCCCGGCTGCAGATAATCCGCATCTACATCCGCGACGACGGCCGGCTGGTCATCGAGTTCAGGACACAGGCCAAGTTCAGAGGTGAGGGCAGTGATCCTGGCAGGGACACAAAGCGGGGGCACACGCAGCTCTGCTCTGGCAGCACAGGCAGCAGAACAAGTCCTTGTCCTCCCCCAGGGCTGTTTGTCATGGAGCACCACAGCCTGCCAGATGTCAGGTCCTCCTTGATGACTCCCGAGCACCTGGGAGGGATTGAATTTGACCTGCAGCTGCTGTGGAGTGCTCAGACTTTTGACTCCCCCTACCAGCTCTGGAGAGCAACCAGCTCCTACAACAGGTGAGGGCTGGGGGTCCAGTGCCCCTCAGCAGCTTCCCACAGCACCGCGTTCTCCCTGGCACTCCTCCAGCAGCCACAGCAGTAGTGTGGAATGCTCAGGAGCTTGGCCAGAGCTGGAGCATGTAGGGAGTTGCTGTCGGGGCTGGAACGCTGTTCTACTGAGAGAAAAATCAGCTCAGCCTCTTGTAAAGGGATTCTTCCAGCAATGAAGCCTGTGGATAGACTGGCCTCAGAGGTGACAGTGCATTTCAGAAGGTCACCTTTGTCCCTCAGGGACAGCTGGATGCCATTGCTGGGGCAAGGGAGAGGTGCTGTCCTGGGTGAAGAGCTCAGAGCTCTGCTTGGTGACCACAGGCTCTCCTCCTGTCTGTTCCCAGGAAGGATTACTCTGGAGAATACACCATCTTCCTGATCCCCTGCACGGTGCAGCCCACGCAGCCGTGGGCAGAGCCTGGAGACAAGCCCCTGCCCTGCACGGCTCACGCTCCCGAGCGGTAAGGAGGCCCCGTCCCCACGGCAGCAGGGCAGCCCAGCCCCTTTGGGCTGCACAAACCTCATCTCTCCTTTCTTTCCTTCCTTGTCCCAACTCCAGGTTTTTGATCCCCATTGCCTTCCAGCAGACGAACCGCCCAGTTCCAGTTGTTTACTCCCTGAACACAGAGTTTCAGCTCTGCAACAACGAGAAGGTTTTTCTCATGGACCCCACCAAATCTGAAATGTCTCTGGCAGAAATGGATTACAAAGGGGCTTTTTCCAAGGGTAGGATTTACCTCTCTTCTGCTTGTGCCCAGTGTTTTTCCCTTCACAGCTTCCATTTCCTGGAGAGAAAAGGAGAAAAACCAGATGTGGTTTTGCCTCTTCCACAGCCACAAATGACATTTTGAACATTTTACAGCCCAGTAAAACAACAGCGTGCTCCGGCACCTTGTTTTGTCACTCCCACACCCCGAGCCCTTCCCGAACAATCCAAACCCTTCTCAGCACAGACTGACCAGTGGTCTGGCACATTTGGCTCTAGCAGTGTCCCCCTGGTTGGGGAATTTCACCTGCCCCTCTCTGTCCCGACCTCCCCAGGGCAAATCCTGTACGGGCGCGTGCTCTGGCACCCGGAACAAAACCTCAACGCCGCTTACAAGCTGCAGCTGGAGAAGGTCTACCTGTGCACGGGCAGGGATGGCTACGTGCCCTTCTTCGACCCCACGGGCACCGTCTACAACGAGGGGCCCCAGTACGGCTGCATCCAGCCCAACAAGTACCTGAAACACCGATTCCTCCTGCTGGTGAGTCCTCTGGCCTGCTTCCCCTTCGGGCTTTTCTCTGGCACCCAGCAGATGCTGACTGCAAAGGGGCGAGGAAAGGAGCGCGCCGGATGTTTGGTACTGCCAGTGCAAAGTGTGAACACAGGATCGGTTTTCCCCCACCCTTTGTCCATGAGTGTTCCTTAATCCGTGCCCACATGAGGTGTGGAGATGGGGCATTCGCATTAGATCCCTTACACAGGCTTCCAGCCTCTCTTGGGAAAGCAGACAGCATCCCCCAGGACACCTCTCTGCCTTCCAGGACCGAAACCAGCCAGAAGTGACGGATAAGTATTTCCACGATGTGCCTTTTGATGCCCACTTTGCTTCTGAGCTGTCTGAATTCCACTCGGTGAGCAGCATGCCTGGAGTTGATGGATTTACTCTCAAGGTGGATGCTCTCTACAAGGTATGTACCCAGTGCTTTTGGTAGCCCAACACGGACTTGTCTGACCTCCCAAACACTTGGTGAATTGTAGGCTCTGGGCCTTCAGAATTCAACTCTGATACTGGAAATGGAGATTAGGATATTATTCTGGTAATGAAACTCATGAAAAAACTCTTTAAAAGCTTATTATTCATGTTTCTGAATAAATTACTGCCTCTGGCAAAGGCTGGACACCTCACTGGGTGGTGTGAGTGTCACTGCAGGTGCTTAGAAAAACCCACTGAGCGACAACTTTGTCAGACACACGACACAAGCCACAAGCCACACCAGCTGTTAACAGAATCACTTGGTGTAAAAGCTGTCGCTAAGATTCCCCCTGTCCGTGCCTTCTCGTTGGTAAAGGTGGAGGCTGGACACCAGTGGTACCTGCAGGTGATCTACGTGATCGGCCCGGAGGGCGCGGCCGGGCCGCGTGTGCAGCGCTCCCTGGCTCGCCGCTGGCAGCGCGGCCGCAGGGACCTGCCCGAGGGCGCCGGGAGGCCGGCGCTGGATGACTCCCTCGTCTACGACAACGAGGGCGACCAGCTGAAGAACGGCACCAACATGAAGTCGCTGCTCTTGGAGAGGGAGGAAGCTGCCGCCGCAGCCTCCTTGTCCCAAGCGGGCGCTTCCCTGGGCAGCGCCTTCGCCGCCCTCACCCTGCTGCTGCTGGTGCTGTGCGGAATTTGCCTCCTGGCCAGGGAGTGCCGGAAGGTGCGGAGGAAGCGGGAGGCTGCCAGGGGCGCTCCCGAGGAGCACCCCTTGAACACCAAGGTGGAGCTGCCCCGGGGCGCCCCGCAGGCCGTGGGCAGCCGGTGCTGCACCGTCAGGAACGTTCATCCCCCGAGGGACTACGGCGGCGTCTGCCGGGGCCAGGGCAGGAAGGTGAAGCAGGTGAACTTGGAAGTCAAAGTCCACAGCAATTTGCACGACGGCACGGAAGTTTAACGGAGCACTCGCGTTGGGAAAAGCTTTTTATAAACTGTAAAATAAAGATAATCCCAAACTGGAAAACCACGCGGGTATTTTTTTTTTTTTAGTCTGGCGAGGAGGGGCGCTATCAATTCCCGCTGCTCCTCGCTTAGCGACTTCACGGCGTGGCACTGCTGCCCTCTCTGGGTGCTGCTCCAGCTCGCCCCGGGGGCTGAGCAGTGTGGGGAAACAATCCCTGAGCCCTGGCATGTGGGAGCTCTCAGCCAGCCTCAGCGTCCTCTGGAAGAGAGTAGAGCTGAAATAAAAACTTCACCCGGGGTGACCGGGCTGTCCCTTCCTCTGCCGCCACTACGGTCCCACTCATTCCCCTGGGCACCCCACGCAGCTGCTGCGCCGGGGAAGGGAAGGGAAGGGAAGGGAAGGGAAGGGAAGGGAAGGGAAGGGAAGGGAAGGGAAGGGAAGGGAAGGGAAGGGAAGGGAAGGGAAGGGAAGGGAAGGGAAGGGAAGGGAAGGGAAGGGAAGGGAAGGGAAGGGAAGGGAAGGGAAGGGAAGGGAAGGGGGGAGTCACGGGTTGCCCTGGCCCGGGAACTGCCGCGATCCCGCCCGCAGCCATCCCGGGCCGGTACCGATCCCGGGCCCGATGCCGCTTCGGTCCTCCCGACGAGGGAGAGGCGACACCGCCCGGGACGCCTCGGCGGAACCCGGCAGGACCCGAAAGCCCCATCCCGGCTCCGGCTGTGGGCTCCATCACTCGCTTTCGGTCGACTTCGTCCCGGCATCGTAGCAGGCGGGGGCATCGAGTCCAGGCTGGGTTTGCCCAGTCCTCACCCCTGTCTCAGCCCCGTTCCTGCCTTGGTCCGGCATTGCCGAGACCCGCAACCCGCGGGCGGGGGAGAGGCAGCCCCGCTCCGCGAGCGGACACCGGCAGGACTCGCTCTCACACCCCCGTCCCTGTCGCGGCCCCGCCGCAGCGCTCCGGGCTCCGAGCGGTCCCCGCCGGGAGCAGCCCCGGGGCCGGGGCTCGCACGGCGCCGAGCGGGGCTCCCGGGACAGCGGCGCGGCACCGAGCGGGGCCGAGCGGAGCTGGGGTGTGCCGGGGGTCCCGGGCCGTGCCGCCTCTCCCCGTCGGGCCCGGGATCGGTCCCGGCCCGGGGTGGCCGCGGGGGCGCTGCCGGGGCCGGGATCGCGGCGCTTCCCGGGGCGGACCCGGAGCCGCCGCGGGGCCGGGACCCGCAGGGCGCCCCCTGGCGGACCCGGAGCCGCCGCGGGGCCGGGACCCGCAGGGCGCCCCCTGGCGGACCCGGAGCCGCCGCGGGGCCGGGACCCGCAGGGCGCCCCCTGGCGGACACGGAGCCGCCGCGGGGCCGGGACCCGCAGGGCGCCCCCTGGCGGACACGGAGCGCGGCGCGCGCGCGGCGCCCCCGCGTGGCCGCGGGACAGCGCTGCGGGGGCGGGGCCAGGGAGGGGCGGGGCCGGCCCAGGTGTGAGGGGCGGGGCCACGGCGCGCGTGCGCAGCTCGAGGCCGCACAGGTGAGAGGGGCGGGGCCACGGCGCGCGTGCGCAGCTCGAGGCCGCACAGGTGTGAGGGGCGGGGCCGGCACAGGTGCGCGCGGCTCCAGGGCGCCTGCGCGGGGCGGGGCCGAGGGCATTTAAACCCCGGAAGCCGCGGCAGGCGCCATTCGCGCCTCAGCTCTTGGAGGTGTCGGGTGCGGTCGGTGCGGGCTCCCAGGCGGGGCTCGGGTGACCTTCTCTCTGTCCCTCTTTTCTCCTCCTCCTACCCCTTACCCCTCTCCTCCCTAGGTCCCCATTCCCTCCCCTCCCTGCCCCTCTACGCATCTCGACCCCCCACTCCTTTCCTTTCCTTTCCTTTCCTTTCCTTTCCTTTCCTTTCCTTTCCTTTCCTTTCCTTTCCTTTCCTTTCCTTTCCTTTCCTTTCCTTTCCTTTCCTTTCCTTTCCTTTCCTTTCCCCTTTCCTTTCCTTTCCTTTCCTTTCCTTTCCTTTCCTTTCCTTTCCTTTCCTTTCCTTTCCTTTCCTTTCCTTTCCCCTTTCTCCTTTCCTTTCCTTTCCCCTTTCTCCTTTCCTTTCCTCTCCATTCCATTCCATTCCATTCCATTCCATTCCATTCCATTCCATTCCATTCCATTCCATTCCATTCCATTCCATTCCATTCCATTCCTCTTTTCCTGCCCGCCCCTGTCCTTCCCCCTCCTCTCCAGCCCGATCCTCCTCTAATCCCCCCCAGCTCTCCTCCCCACACCTCCCTCCCGCTGTACCCCACTGCTCCCCTACCAACCCTGACTCCTGCCTCTGTTCTTCCTTCTCGTTCTCCCTCCATCCTCCCTGCCCATCCCGACCCTGCCTGCCCTACCCTCCCCTCCTGCTCCCCTGTGCCCCCTCTTCCCCTCCCTGTCCCCCTTAGCTCCCCTTATTCCCGCTGTCTCTCCCTTATCCTCCTCTCTCTCCCTTATTCTCCCCCGTCTCTCTCCCTTACCCCCTGTCTCCTTTATCCTTCTCTCTATCGCTTATTCTCTCCTGTCTCTCTTCCTTATCCCCCCGTCTCTCCCTTGTCCCTCCGCGTGTCCCGCAGCCGCGGGGTTCGGGGCGCCGCACAATAAAGCCCCGAGGGCCGGAGCCGGCGCCCCTGGCTGGGTTGCAAAGGGTCGGGATCCGCTCTGGGTCCCCCCTGCAGATGCCAACAGTGCCCCACAGTGCCGGGTCCGGCTGTCCCTGCATCACACTGGGGTCAGGGCGGGCCCGCAGGAGGGTCCTGGGCTGGGCTGGGGTGGGCCCTCATTGGGAGGGGTCCGGGGGGGTTGGGGGGTGGGAGGGCGGGGGGCTGGGGGGGGGCGGGAGGGAGGGCCCCCTCCGGAGGAGGGGGTCCGGGGTGGGAGGGGCTGGGGGGGTCAGCCCCCCTTAGCCCCTCCCAGCCCGGACCCTCCCCTCCGGACAGGGGCCCGGGGGGGAAGGGGGGCGGGAGGGGGGGGGGTGGGAGGGCGGGGCAGGGGCGGGGGGGGGGTGGGTGGGTGGGGGGGCGGGGGGGGGTGGGTGGGGGGGGCGGGGGGGTGGGTGGGGGGGGCGGGGGGGGTGGGGGGGGGGTAGCAGAGGGGGTCACGTCACTCTGAACCGTGATTGCACATTTGTACGCAACGGCATCTCCCTCCCTCCTGACCCCCCCCCCACCCCCCCCCCCCCCCCCGCCCACCCCCCCCACCCCCCGCCCACCCCCCCCACCCCCCGCCCACCCCCCCCCACCCGCCCACCCCCCCCCCACCCCCCCCACCCCCCCCCCACCCCCCCCCACCCGCCCACCCCCCCCCCACCCCCCCCACCCCCCCCCACCCCCCCCACCCCCCACCCGCCCCCACCCCCCCCACCCACCCCACCCCCCGCCCCCCCCCCGCCCCCCCAGCCTCCGGCCCCCTCCCCAGGGCCCCGGTCCGGAGGAGGGGGTCCCGAGGAGGGGCCGGGCCAGACCCCGTCCGGAGGGGAGGGTCCGGGCTGGGAGGGGCTAAGGGGGGACTGTCCCCCCCAGCCCCTCCCAGCCCGGACCCCCTCCTCCGGAGGGGGCCCGCCCCAACCCCCTCCCCGGGACCCCCTCCCCCGGAGGGGGCCCCTCCTCCCTCCCACCACCCAACCCCCCCCCAAAACCCCTCCAGAGGAGGGGCCCACCCCCTCCCCGGGACCCCCAGTGTGATGGGCGGTGTAGGGCAGTGCTGTGTGTGGGGGAACCCGCAGATCCCCTGTGCGAGGATCCCCGCGAGGGGCGCCGGCTCCGGCCCTCGGGGCTTTATTATCCGGCACCCCGAACCCCGCGGCTGCGGGACACAGAAAGGGACAGGGGACACAGAGGGAGTATAAGGGGGACACAGGGAGCATACAGGGGTCAAAGAGGGGATAAAGGGCACGGAGGTGCCATAAGGACTTGCTCAGGGGAGATAGGGGAAGAAAGGAGGAGCAGGGGAAGGTAGGGAGATAGACGGGGAACAGCAGGAGAGCCAGGTTGGATACCGGGGTGCAGAGGGGACAGGCAGGAGGGACAGAGCAGGAAAAGAGACGGCGGTCAGGCTGGGTAGTGGGTGAGGATGGAGCAGGAAGACTGGACAGAGCGGGAATAGAGGCGGCGGTCAGGCTGGGTAGTGGGTGAGGAGGGAGCAGGAAGACTGGACAGAGCGGGAACAGAGGCGGGGGTCAGGCTGGGTAGTGGGTGAGGATGGAGCAGGAAGACTGGACAGAGCGGGAATAGAGGCGGGGGTCAGGCTGGGTAGTGGGTGAGGAGAGAGCAGGCGGGAGGGGCAGGGAATGGTCGGGGTGCGGGATAGGGAGGGGAGGGGAGAGAGGGAGCAGGTCGTCTGGGGGGAGACGGGAGAGGGCGGTACAGGAAGAAAGCTGGAAGGGGAGAAAAGCAGAAGAAGTAGACACAAGGAGAGAGAAAGACCTCACCCGAGCCCCGCCTGGGAGCCCGCACCGACCGCACCCGACACCTCCAAGAGCTGGGGCGCGAATGGCGCCTGCCGCGGCTTCCGGGGTTTAAATGCCCTCGGCCCCGCCCCGCGCAGGCGCCCTGGAGCCGCGCGCACCTGTGCCGGCCCCGCCCGTCACACCTGTGCGGCCCCGAGCTGCGCACGCGCGCCGTGGCCCCGCCCCTCACACCTGTGCGGCCCCGCCCCTCCCTGGCCCCGCCCCCGCAGCGCTGTCCCGCGGCCACGCGGGGGCGCCGCGCGCGCGCCGCGCTCCGTGTCCGCCAGGGGGCGCCCTGCGGGTCCCGGCCCCGCGGCGGCTCCGTGTCCGCCAGGGGGCGCCCTGCGGGTCCCGGCCCCGCGGCGGCTCCGGGTCCGCCCCGGGAAGCGCCGCGATCCCGGCCCCGGCAGCGCCCCCGCGGCCACCCCGGGCCGGGACCGATCCCGGGCCCGACGGGGGAGAGGCGGCACGGCCCGGGACCCCCGGCACACCCCAGCTCCGCTCGGCCCCGCTCGGTGCCGCGCCGCTGTCCCGGGAGCCCCGCTCGGCGCCGTGCGAGCCCCGGGGGAACGGCGGCAGCGGCGTTTCCCGGGTGCCCCCGTCGTTCCGGAGGCCGGAGCGGCCGCCTGCCCGTCGTTCCGTGGGCGCGCCCTCGGGTGCCCCCACGGGCACACCTGGCCCCGGAGGTGGCACTGACCGCGCCGTGCGTCCAAGCAGGGCTGGCCCCGCTCCGCCTTCAGCGTTTCTGCCCTTCGTGCCTTTGGAACTTCGGGGTTTCAAACAGCGGCTTTTTCCCTGCCACCACAAGGTGCAGCCCATCTGACAGCTGCCAGGTGAAATCTGCTGCTCTCCTTCCTCTCCCTCAATTTCTCTGCACATCACACTCTCCAATGGCAAAGCTTCTGTTTTTAAAATTCCCATTACAATACTTAATCTTTATTTCCAGTCGGGGAAACTCCTGCCTGGGACAGAAATGACTGAAAAAGAGGAAACTTAAAAATGCCAGAACCAGATGCTGCCACATGAATCAAAGCAGGGACAGCCTCGGGATGTCCAAGGTGTGTTTTATTGTCACATCTGAAACCTCTGCTGATGGCCAGTGCCACCTTTATTTCCCCGAGGGACCCCACAGGGTCGCCAGGATGTTGCCAGAATTGCATCTTTGGGGCCCCATCCCCTCACAGCATTCAGTGGCTCCATCCTGGGGAGCACTTCTTTCAGGGGAGCAGCAATTGCACGTGAAACTTCGATGACCACTGAGAAATGAGAGAGAGACCTGTGATAAAAAACCTTTTCTTAAAGAATAAGAGCAACAATTTCTCCACAGCACTTGAGCAGCTTTGATATCCATATGACACAGCATCTAATTCCATCTCCTGATCTGCTCTTGGCAAAAGGAAGAGTCACCTGCCCTCAGTGTAAATATTTAGTACACAAAATACTGTCAAGAAGGTTATAAATAGCAAATTCTATGGAATATAGACATGTAATTGTCCTGATCCTGCTGAGATTCCTCAGAACCCTTGCTGGCTCCTGACAAACCTGGTGCAAAAGCAGAAGCTCTGCATGGGAATACCCATGCTCCATGAGGCACTGTGAGGATATTCCAGCCTCAGCATGGAACTCTGGGCTGTAGCTACAATTCCTTTTGCCTTACCATAGTGACAGTGACCCTTATTTGGTCCTGTCCTCTCATGGTTCATTTTGGAGTATCCATTTGTGCTGGTTTAGATTCCACGACTCCACCCACAGTGTGGAGGTTTGGGGTTATGCTTCTCTACTTCCAGCAGGTTCCATAAGGACCCAAAGCGGATCCCAGCTGTCTGGTCTTGAGGAAAACACCTGCACCAGCCAGGAGCTCTGACTGCTTTTCCTATCAGCTCCTGAGCAGTGTCAAGAGTCACCACGAGGGAGTTAAAACCCCAAAAAATCCCAAATCCTACAGAGTGAATAATCCAAAGGAAGACATCCATTGTTGTCATAAAAAGCTTCAAAATCTGTTTAAATTTCTATGGAAAAATGTCATGGATTCCCAGGAACCTCATTAATGCCAGGACTGGCCCCTACAGATGGCCTGATATTTTTCCCCCAAAATACTCATTGTACTTCACAGCGCAGCTCAAGTTTTACCCCAAAATTCTCCTGACACGTTCACTGCTGACAACCTCCTTTTTACCTCAAAATGTTAATTCAGTCCATTACAAATTACTTCAAGTTTTTACTCTCAAAATGTTATTCTTGTCCGTTATGGATGACTTGGATTTTACCACCAAAACCCTCCACTATTTACCTTTAACTAATCCCTAAATTATTAATTCTGTCCCTTACAGATTACTTCAGGTTATTCACTCAAATATTCTTTGTTCCTTGCAGATTATCTCAGATTTTAAAGCCAAAACTTCACTTTACCAGTACACTACTGATTACCTCTGTTTGCCTCAAATTTTTCTTTCTTTACAGACTCAGCACCCAAGATTTTTCCTACCTGTTGCTCTTAATGACCTCATCTTACCTCACAATGTTCATTCTCTCCTTTACACAACCTCAAGTTTAGCTAGGGTTTAACCTCCAAAGTATTCACTGTACCTTACCTGGGAGCAAACCCAAAAATTCCCCTACCTGGACACTACTGATTACCTGAGCTGACCTCAAAATGTTCATGCTCTCCCCTAAATGTTACCTCAGATTTTACTGACAAAAGTTTTCCTACCTGTGCACTCCTGATTGTCTCAGTTTACTTCAAATTATCCATCCTCTGCTCAGTGGACTACCTCACGTTTGCTCTGAAAATTTTCCCTACTTATGGAAAATACTACTGCTTCACTATGGGTTACCCCATTTTCCCTCAAAATGTTCATTCTTCCCCCTACAGATTAACTAAAGCTTCACTCACAATATTTTCCCTATCTGTCCACTAGTGATTACCTCATGTTTACCTCAAAAATGTTCATGCTCTGCCCTAAAGGTTATTTCAGCTTTCACTCCCAGAATTTTCCCTGTCTGTTCCCTACTGACTCCCTCAATTTACTTTAAATTCCCTTGCAACCCTGCCAGCTCTGAGCTACTCCCAAGTGCCTGGAGTGGCTTGGGGAGTGGCAGGACAACATCCTACTTTATGTTTGGGGAAATATAAGACAATAAAATGTAATTTCACTTATTTCTCTGATCCATAAGCAAAGCATGTAGAGCAACACAGACTAACCATGGAAGGCCTGATTCAGTGGGGGTAAAAAAAAACTTGGCCTCCTTAGAGTCCCCAAGTCCATACAAGCCCTTGGACAGCACATCCCTGAAGATAGGGGAAATGGAGTTTTAACCAGATCCCACTAAACAGCAGAGCATGCTGACATTTCCCAGTGAGCTAATCCCAACAGACAGGAAAAGGGAAGTGTGTCCCTCTGACTTACCCCACAGCGTGTGCAGCACCAGGTGGACTCCAGTGCAGGCCATCAGGGCTGGAGGCTCTGGTGTTTGGCTGCTCAATCCCACCCAAAACCAAAGGTTTTTGCATAGCTGGATCAAATTAAATGATTTTTCCTGTCCTGAAAGAGAGAAGAAAAGGAAAACTAAGTCCTGTACAAGTCAAAAGCTTGACTTGCTGTGCAATTCAAAAGCTCCTGGTTTTCAGATATTTGTTCTCATTGCTTATTATAGAGCATTTCATTTTAAAAAGGAGAGGTATCAGCCATATTAAATATATAACTGCCCTTCTCCAGGTTTTTTATTGGATGGAACAGTGAGGAATGAGCCCTCAATGGAGAGAACAGGACAAACACTGCGGAGAAAAAACACCAAGCAGCAGCCCCTGTGCTTGGCAGGGGGCAGGGGCATCCAATTCCACGCTACTAGCTTCCTTTTCTTTCTTTTGCAGCAATTGGTGTGGTGGTCTAAAAGCCACCTTCCTGCTTGCCACTCCCTCCACATTTTCTTCTTCAAGGGGGATGTGGCTGCAGCTCACCAGAGGCATGAAAACTTCCTTTCAATTCCATACAAAACCTACCTGGAAAAGACCAGGACAGCAGGAGCAGCAAGAATTCCTTATTGTTTCTGCTCACAGGTATTTTCATTGTGCTTTGCTTCACAGGGGCTTTCCTGCCAAGCTCATTTCAATCTTACCTTATCCTGAAAAATAATTTTCAAAGTTCAGTTTGTGGAGAACCGGTTCATCTTTTGATTATTCCTAATTTGGAGTTGTTAGTGCTACACTTGCCATGATCCTTAGGGCTCGAGGAACTTTCCAGATGGACCCAAATCTTCCCATCCAGCTTCCTCTGCTCAGTGCCCATTGTACCAGCTCACTGCCCCTTCAGAACCAGCAATGGATCTGCTTGAGCCCCAGGGCCTGTGGTGCCATGTCAGCTCAGGGCATGGAAATGGCCACAGAGCTCTTTCTGCAGCCACAACATCCCCAGGCTGCATTTCCAGGTAAGGATTTTGTTCCCTGCACAGCGGCGACCCTGTCAGTGCTTTGCTGCTGTCAGCCAGCGTCTCAGACATGATAACCTGCCAGGGAGGAATTTTGTGCCACAGGAACATCATTCCAGACCTGATGCTGCAAACCCTGTGCTCCTCACACCAGCTCATAGAGGACAGAACTGTCACTGCAGGCAGAAATGCTCCTTTGGGGAACACCACAAGCCATCTGTGAGGTCGCACTGGAATTCCATCTCCTGTACAAGCTGTGGGAAGCACTGAACCAAGCCATGTCCTTGCAGTCCATCTATCACTGACACTGTTGCTGCCAGCTAAAATTCTCCCTGACACCTCTCTTTCCCTGCCTGGAAAACACCCCTTCCACATCCTGCATTCTTACCTCCTTGAAAACATGAGCTGCATCCTCCTGGATCCCTCAGCTGCATCTCCTGGCTCTGGGCAGCTGTGGTGGCTGTGCCCAGGGCAGGTCACACCAATGCCGAGCAGCCTCAGGCCTGGGCTCTGCTTCTTGCAGGGAAATGCTGGCCAAGCAGGAAAATGCTTTTCCTCTCTGCATAAAAAAGAAGTGACAAAAAACGACAGGTCTGGAACACCACATCAGCCAAACCTGGTGACTTTCCCACTGCCACAGGGTCCTGCGGCCAGGCATGACCCAAACCCACACCCAGGACAGCATCAGGGGAGCTAAACTGTGAATTCGGGCATTCACCAGCACTGACATTGTCAAGGCGTTCTCACACGGTGTCCTCAGCGCCAGCTGAGGGTGGAACAAACCCACCCGGACCTGTCAGCGCCTGTCCACGCCACCAGAACTGGTCCAGTTGGCAGGGAGATGGTTTTGGGACTCTGAAATGAGCACGTTTCCCAGAGCGCATCCCCGATTGCCTCCGTGTGGCGGCAGCGAGCGCGGCTCGCAGCCAAGGGCCAGAGGCCGAGCTGCTGGTCGCTATTTGTGTGCTTTCCAAAAGGAGTGTCTGACAGCGCCGCCCCGGAATGCTCGTGTCTTCACCCTGCCTGTCTCCGCGCATTTCTCCCTGAGTGAAACCTGGATTTGCCTATGGCTGTGGAAGCAGTTTTGTGCACCTCTTCCAACCTCCTCTGGGTAAGGCGTACAATTCCTGACTGGAGAAGGTAGGAACACTTTGAGGTACATCACACCTTTGAGGCAACCAGACTATTGAATAGTTCATGCATATTTTTTGGGTAATTTGTAGAATCGTCTAATAGGTTGAGCCAGGAAATGTGAAATGCTGAAATTCACTGAAGGAGAACCCTGGACTAAGAAGCTTGAACGGAAGTGAAGGGAGTCCCTGGCCCATCTATTGTACTTCTCCAGTCACTGCAGCTGAAAAATTAACTCAGAGAACTTTCATTTGATCCTGATTTTCCTCTCATTTTTCCTATGATTTTGAGACTCAAGGAGTGGGGAACATCCTGATCTACATAAACTGGTAATAACAAAAGTTAAATGGCTCATTTGACAGATTTTGTCTGTTATCTCCTGTCTGCTTAATAAATAATTCATTATGTGAACAGAGCTGATCTGCCATCCTTAGAACTTGTGGGCCAGAGTGATTTCTTAAATTTAAGTGTTGACAAAAATCTGAGGCTAAGGCAGGGTTTGCCTGAAGCTGCCACTCATCCCATGACAGCCAGGAGCCCGAGGATGCCCTGGGAATTGCAGTTCACAGCCTCAGGCAGCCCTGCATGGGAAAGTCAAGTGGGTTTTCCTCTTGCTAGAGAGGAAAGGACACAGCAGGAGGGGCTGTGGGAACCTAAAAGGTCTGTGTAGTTCAGAAGCTGCACACCCCTAAAGCTTTCCCATATGTGTTCTATACTCCCATGTGTACTTCCAGCACTTTCCAAGAGAGTTTGAACGAGAATGAGCTGACTTAGTGGCAGCACAGCATTAGCTCAGGGATGTCTGGACACTCACTAGGCAGCACTCACTATGGACAGCACAGTTTCTTGTGCTTCAGGGCTCCAGCATTTCAGTAACAGCTCCACTGCAAGTGAACCTAATGAAAAACACCTGGCACTAACAATTCACATTAACCCAGGAGTGCCTGTGTGTTACCAGCTTCATGTTCACCCACTATAGTGGCAGGCACTTGACTGAAACAGAGACATCTATAACGCATTATTTTATGCTGGTTTCTGAGAGATTTATGTGCTCCTGGCATTGTTCCAACGCACTTGAACCTGGGTTCTGCTCCTTGTTGTGCTCTCAGTCCTAAAGAAGAGCTTGGATATCAACTGTGATGCAGCTCCAGCTGATGAAGTTACTGCTGCAAACAGACAGAAATCAATGGCTGGAGAAATCAACGCAGAAAAAACCCTGCATGCTTCCCAGTCCCTGCCAAACACACCCCAGTTCTCAACTGAGAGCCTAAGTCCTGTTATTATCATAGAAACTCCATTATTTCATATAGTTATGTTTTATAGGAAAGCTTTGCAGGGTAATTGCCTCTCCCAGCATCAACAGCAACCCTCAGCACTACACCAGCCCCACAGGAAATGCCACCTAAAGCTTAAACGACACGAAATCGGAAAAATGCATTAATTTAACACGAAAAAGATCAATAAGCAACCGATTTAGAAAATATTTCCCTCATAAACTGCACGGGGAGAGGCTCTGGGCTGCCAAGGCAAACTCAAGAGATCAACAGGTTCTCATCCGTGCCATGGCTTTAGCTGGAGTCACTGAGTACCTGCCCCGCAGCACATCACACACTGAAACATCACTCCAATTTCCAAACATCACAAATAGATACATTAAGCTGTATTTTTACCTCACCGAAGCAAGCAGCAGCAGCCCCAAACCGGAACATTTAAAAAGCCGCCTCCGGCACCGGCTCTTATATACCTTTGGCCGGCTCGGGATTGGCTGGCGCCGTGAGGCGATCGCAGCGCTGATTGGACAGCGGGAGGCGAGCCTCTCTTGCGCCCCGGCCCCTGCCGCCGCCGGCCGCCGAGCTCGGGTGGGGGGGGAGCGGGGATCGTGTCCCAAATCCCAGCAAAATCCACTTTTCCTGTCTTTTCTGGCAATAAAAGCACTGACGGAGTTCCCTAAATCGGATGTGGAGTGAGTGAAGGTGTTGGCTTGTGGGAGAAATGTTCCTCCTGGGCATAAAACCGGAGTTTTTCCCTAGGGCAAATGGGCATTCTGAGATGAAAATGAGTTAACAAACAGGACAGACAGGGAGTTTGTTTTTTTTTTGTTTTTTTTTTTTTTTTTTTTTTTTGAGCGAATCTGAAGTAATCTATAGTGTGGAAAATGAAAATTTGGAGGTAAATTGAGATGTGCACATGTAGATAAAGCTGTGAGGATAAAATTCAGTAGGGAAGAGAATGATCATTTTGAGATGGAACAGTAGGGAATGTCATATTGTGGAAGTTATTCCCATTTACCTGAGAGAGGACTGCCCTGGGAATGGCTTTACCTGCGATTTGGCTCCTGTAGGTCCTTGCAGAGTGAGCCATAGTGCACTGTGATCCTGTGCTGGTCCTTGCACAAATCCCATTCCTCACCATTCCTCCAGTGTCACTCTTGTCCCTGCTGAAGTTTGTCCGATCCAATGGGCTCTCAGGTGTTTTCCCTCCTGCTCAGAGTGACATCTCCATCTTTTTGGGTGGCTCCTATCCCCCACAACATCAAATCGAGTTCCCCAAAAAACACACACCACCAAACCCGTTTTTTATCTTTTATTCCTCAAATTTCCGCTTCCATTCTCCAGCTGCAATAATAATGGATGTGACAGAAATAACAGCAACAAAGGGGAATAAATGGAATGTGATGGAAAATGCTAAATTTTGTCATTTGAGCAGGACCCAGCTGGTGCTCACAAGGCCCGGGAAGAAGCATGATCACAAGAAAATCCAGGGACTGCTGGCTTCCAGACTGTGTCTGCAGTATTTCAGTCCATGAGAATTACGGATAACGGGTTCCTCACAGGCTGAAATGTGACCATAAATAGGGTTCGAGCAGCCTTGCTTCAGCTGCTCCGAGAGATTTACAGAGTCACAGCGCGTTTCACTCCATCTCATTGTCACAGGGCTCCTTGAGCTCCTCCAGGAGCAAATCCTGCTGCTTATTCACCCAATTCCCCTCCTTAGCTGCCTGGGGAGCCGGGTGCTGGGGCGGCTGGCAGCGGGCAGCTGGCAGGATGGCAGTGCTGGGCTCTGGCTGGGAACAGGCCACCCTGGAGCAGAGCTGGAGCTTGAGGACGGCCTGGAAACCCCGGCGGAAGTTCTCATTGCAGAAGCCATAGATGATGGGGTTGATGCTGCTGTTGAAGAAGGCCAGCCAGTGAGCCAAGGGATAGAGGTAGATGTTGATCAGCTGCAGCTGGAGGTCGGACAGGCTGGCGTAGTCCGACAGCAGCATCAGGGTCCACAGGGGAAGCCAGGAGAGGGCGAAAAGCAAAGTGACGAGGACGAGCATTTGGATGGCTTTCCGTTTCCTCTTCCACACGCCGTGCCGCTGCTCCTGGCTGCGCTTCCCCGCCCCAGGCATGGCGGCGTGGGAGATGGAGACGCTGATCCTGGCGTACATGAGCACGATGAGCGCCAGGGGAGCCAGGTAGATGTTGGCAAAGAGAATCGTCGTGTAGATCTTCCTCATGGCCGGGTCCGGCCACTCCTCCCGGCACCAGAACACCGGGCGGGTGGCGTTGCCAGGGCCCAGGAGCACCTGGAAACGCTTCTCCTCCTGCACCTGCAGCAGCACTGCCGAGGGACACATGATGGCCACGGCCAGCACCCAGATGACAGCGATGGTGGCCACGGCAGCGGGAATGGTCAGCTTCTGCTTGAAGGGATGCACAATGCACCGGAACCTGCGGCAAGGGCAGCAGAAAAACTGCTTAAGGAACGCTTCCTTACTCAGGCAAGGATGCACACACATTTTAAGCTGACTATTTTTCATCCTCCCTATCAGTTGCTGCCAGTGCTTCTCCACTTAACCAAGGCAGGTATTAACACCTCTGCTATCCAGCTTCATGGCTGAGGAACAAACCAATGCCAGGCTGGCTAGGATAGCCCAGTTCCACCATCTTTAAGAGACACCGGTGGAGGAGCAGATTGCTCTTTAGACCTGCCCATATTTTATTTTGCTTAGGAGCAAAATGCATCTGATTTATTGTGGTGTTGGGAGGGTTAATGAATGGGCTCAGGGTGGTCAGGGGGCCAGGGGAGATGACACTGATAGCTACAGACTCTGCAGCATCTTACCTGTCCACAGCAATAGCAACCAGAGTGAAGACAGAGGCAGAAACAGAGATGCCTTGGACCATCCCGCTCATCTTGCACACCAGGCTCCCAAAGGGCCATCCTGCAAGGAAACAGGCATTTTGGAATAGCTGCCATCTCACTGCAGGACTCTGCTTAAAATCATTTGCTGTCATCTTCCATTCCCTGAGTAGAATTATAGACTCACGGAGTGGTGTGGGTTGGAAGGGAACTCCTAAAGACCACGGAGCTCCAGCTATGGTCAGGAAGGCCGTGCCATGGGCACCTTCTACTGATGGCAGTGACTCAGAACACCCACAGAGCCCCCTGGACACGTGCCCCTGGCTCTCCCTGCCTCAGGGGCGCCCAGCCCACCTGCAATGATGTTGTCCAGGAGGGTGGTGGGCATGCAGAAGAGCCCCACCAGCAAGTCACTGACGGCCAGGTTCAGGATGAACAGGTTGGTGACCGTGCGCATGCGCTTGCTCCACAGGACGATGAAACAAACCCCCCCGTTGCCCACCATGCAGAGGAGGAAGATGAGGAGGTAGGAGGTGATGAAGACAGCAGCCACCCAAGGCTGGTGGAGGTAGAAGTCCACATAGGAGACATTTCCTTCCAAGGAAAAGTACTTGTATGTCCCGTTGTAATTCAGCAAATCCAAGTGAGGCCAAATCAATGAAGAGTTCGAATCCATTCTCCTCCTTGTCTTCTAATATGCCCTAAAAGATATTTGTAAAGAAGTTATTTTAGTCTGCTTGCAACTGATCTGAAGCAATGTGATTATATAATTATCATTATTATCTTTTAATTATCATTGTTATCTGCTTTGGGTGCACTGTGTGCTGAAATAAGTGTAACGTTCAAGTGCATCCTGGCAGCTGAGGTGGCTGAACAACAATCACTGAAAAGTCACTAACTCCATCACTGAAAAAGAGCTGTCTGCCTGCACATATCCAAATGCAGCCCCATTTCATGAACATGAGATGGTTTTGTGTGCAGTTGGTTGATTTAATTCCCTGCTCACAAGCTACATAACTCCAAGTCTGTAATCAAGGAGGACCACACTATGTCTGAACCATGCTGAGCTACAAGAGAGCTGGGTTCATTTCCAGACAGGTAACTTGACTTGGAGGAAGCATTCTGAACTTTTTTCCACATATATTTTGTCTCCTAAATGAGGATGCCTAAAGAAGCAGGGGGCAAAATTAATTGGTAGCAGCAGGCATGAAATTAAAGTATGAGTCTAGATGCTTTTAAGATGCTTCAAATTCATTAATAGAAAAGGAATTTACATTTAGGCACAAGTTATCTGAATCCTGATGAGCTCGTACAAAAGCTCAGCAAAGCCTCTGCAAGTGCTTTATTTTCAGGAGGCAAGTGCAGTTAAAAAAAAAGTATTTATTTTGCTGTGGCTCAGGTTTGAAACAAACAGAGCAGTGAAAATGAAAAACCCATCATGTTCTGGTATCTTGTGCCTGTTTTGAAATCAGCAGCAGTGAAGTGTTTTCATGAGTCTATACTTTACATACTTATTAAATGCTTGCACAGCCAGGTAGGGAGACAAAAATCTGGAATCCCTCACCAAAAACCAGCTGCTTATAGGTTTGAACAAGTGTAGGAATAGTTGTACATTCTGTGGGGCTGTCCTTACAGAGAAAGGCTTATTTATCTTGATTAGGTTTCACTCAATATGCTTTCAAAATCATTGGAAGTGATCTTATTGAGATGCCTGATGTACCAGATTCTTTCCCCAGCCAGAGCTCAGAGTCAGCCTTGTGCTGACTTGTTTTCAGCTGCTTCCTTGTTTTCCTGATCCCTCAAGGAAGCAGCACTGGTGCACTTGCACCCCAACCCGGGCTCAGGATGGGGAACGCTGATGCTGTCTCACCCCATTAAAAACCAATATTCCTCCTGCTCCCTTAGACTTACTGTTGCTCTCTTTGCTGCTCTTCCCCACATTACTATTATTATTATTACCCACTAATTTTCTTCCATAACCTTTTACTTCCCAGAGGAGTTGCTTTAGGGAGACACTGAGGTTGGAGGAAGGTGGCTTTTGGCTGCCACCACACTCCCAGTCCCCACAGCCAGCTGTCCCTATGCTGTCCCCAGAGGTGCCTTTCCTTCCTTACCTGCTGGAGTTTGGCTTTTCGAAGGGATTCTGACGATCTGAGGCAGAACTTCTTGGTCATGCCATGACAGGGCTGTCCCTTATCACACTAAAAGCAGGAGGAATGATGGTTATTCTGGATACATATTTTGTGTTTTCTCTCTGTTTCTGACACTGTGTTTTGAGGCAGCAGCTTCTAATATCTTCAGTAATGATCTTTGGAATAGTTTTTGTCAAAAGCTGGTAAACAAGAAGTTGTAAACAGCCTTGAGGCAAAACTGGAGCTGTGTCTCATCCCAGTTGCACTAATGAAATTTTGACTGTGGCAGGCATAGGGAAGTGGCTGTACAAACACTGCAGATAACAGGAAATGGAAAAGCTCCACGGATTTCCATTATCTTGAAGCTGAGGGGGAGGAGGATTGGCTGGAAGGATAAATTAAGCCAGTGCCTTGTGTTTTCACAGGGACCTTGCCTGCTAAAACAATCAGTGATAAATAATTGAGAGAGGCACAGAGGACAGAAACATAAATCATCTAAGAAAAAGAAAAAAATTGTGCAATACCTAATTGTTATAAGATGATAAATAACAGTAATTTGCTTCCACGTGGTAACTTGATAAGAGCAAGGCCTCCCTTCTTCATTTAATACACCAGAGAAAATCTGCAAGGGAATAAAGTGGAGGCTCCCTGAGTGAAAACCTGCTCCAACCCACACAGGGTTCCCAAAAACAGGAGGCTCATTCCCTGCTGGAATCCCAGACACAGCCTCCACAGACAAACACACAGTTTAACACCTCACAGCCTGACCAGGACAATCTTGTACCTCTGGCTACAGAAATTCAGTTTCCCATCTTTAGAGTAGCAGTTCAAAGCCATTATGAAGTGATGGGATTATTTTTATGTTGGGCACGTGGAAGAAATCCCCCGGAGCAGCCAACACTGCTTCACCCCTGTGCACAACCTGCTGGGTTTGTCATCTTGATGTCTTGATTTTCATGTGTGAAATACCCTCTGAGGCTGAAACAAAAATAAGGAAACTTCAGAGACAGCAGGAACATGTAGTTGTACATGAAGAACAGTTAATGTGGTAAGTGCTAAAAAATGTGTTCTTCTCTTGTCCTGAGCTCAGTAACAGCACAACAGAGGTCCCCAGTTCCCAAGGTTTCCCACCTTGGAAAATGATCCCTGGTCTGCTGAAAAGTGAGAAACTCTCAGGGGCAAAACACAGCCCCTGAAGGATGGCAAAAAGAACAGGACACTGGTCTGTGAGTGTCTGAGAAATAGGGGAGAGAGAAATTTATAGATCATCCTCTGCCTCAGGGAACCACTGACTGAAAAACTGAAATGGTGCTCCACAGGGACCCCATGCACAGACCGTGGGAATCTGGGCTCAACTTTGCTTCTTTTTCAGAGCAAGGGGGAGCTGCAGTCACCCCAAATCCCCCAATCCCAGTTCCTGTGGCTCAAGAAGTGGTACAGGAGTTGTTTGGTCTGGGTCATGCAGGGCTTCAGCTGGGGACTCTGGGGATATTTGTGAATTAAGGTAGTAGAACTTACTCTTCAAGTATTTACCTTTTTCATCCATCAGTATTTCTATGACATTTTATATGACATACCTTAGAGTGGTTTATCTCCAAATAAGCCAAAATATCCCAGTATGCAGCTGGGAGAAAGGAGCTGTGGAAGCAAACACACCCTAAAAATATGCAGTTGCAATCAAATAATTTTTTCTCACTGACATTTACTTTCATAAAGAAAAACAAGTGCACCTTGAGAAGCAAATTTCTTATTTTGAAATGAGCAATCCCAGGGAGATGTGCCAATCTTGGAGCTGCACACACATCTCCTCTCAATGGAGTTAAACTGCTTATCCTCCCCTCAGAGTCATTTATCTGCATAGTCTGAGCTGGGGCCAAAGAGAATAGTTTGTAGGTATTTATTTTTAAAATAGGTATTCCTTTTTAAAAGATCTCAAACTTCAAATTATGAAGAACAAGGCTATCAGCAGAATGACTGCAATAAATACCAGACTTAGTTGCAGATTACTTATCCACTTGAGCTGGGAATAGAAAATATTTCACTCCAAAGCCAAATCATAAGCATAAATCAGGAGATGCAAATGGCAGGTGAGGCATTCACTATTGCTATTGTTATGGGTCTCTCTCTATATTTTTATATATTTGTTTTAATATATAATTTCCACCCTGCTTCATTAGAGCCAAGGCTGCTTACCTATTCCTTGTCATTATAATTTTTTTTTCACTTTGTGCTTAGTCAACCTTTAAGCTTCTATATATATTTTTTTTTTATTTGATATGTCACAGGCTGTTTAAAACCTTAACTAAAATCTCAGCCAACTGTTGCCTGAAATCAGGTTAAAGTAATATTTCCACACCCAGGCACACTTATGCCACCACTTTATTGAGAAGCCTGGCAAGCAATAAGATTTCAGCTGCCTTACCTTGGAAGCAAGTCCCTGTTTTAAAAGCTTTCAGTAGGAAATTACTCAAGTTCTCCTGGGATCCAGTCTCCAAGTAGCAGCTTCCATCACTGGAAACTGGGCAGGGACCCCACAAAATATCTGGACTGGCCACAGCTTTTCCCCTGGAGAGATGCTCCAGCAGCGTTCAGCTGTGAAGTGCTGGGGATTAGTCTATAGGAAGAGAAAAATCAATGATCCCTGCCAGGCTCTTGGCAGCACTAAATTCCCCACTTATGGGATATGAGCTTCCTAAATTGCACCTTTCAGTTCAGCCTCTGCCCGTGAGTCACTCCCTGACAGTCCTGTCATTTGGGGCACTGAAACTGAGGAGAGTAATTTGGGAGCATGTAGAAGGAGGTTAAAAAAAAAAAACAAAAAACCAAACCAATCCTGAAAAGTGGGACAATCATGAGATAGTCTCAGTGGAGGATAGAATTGGCAAACAAAAGTGTTTTAGGAGTCCATCAGCCAGTGGGGGCTAATTCACCAGGTACAGGAGACAGCTCTGCCAGCATGTAGCTTATGTCCCCCCTCAAAATGGGGGGCACAGAGGATCCTGTAATCACTGCCAAGTGAAAGACCAGAAGAAAACCAAACCAAACCAATGCAGAGAGCACATCACAAGGGTCCTTTTCACCAGGTGATGCCTCTGCTTCAAGCCAAAACTGAGCAAGAGCCATAGAATTGTTTGATTTCCATCTCTTTTAGCAGGAAGTGCCATTGACAGGCATGAGAGCAGACAGCCCATGGCTTGGTCACACAGGGCATCATGACTTCAAGCCTGTCACAGTAAAGAGCATTTTACCCCCCACCCAAGCTCCTGGGCTGCAGAACATTGGATTTTGCCTCACTAGAAATGAGGCAGAGAAGCCTGCCTGGCCCAAGGGCAGAAGAGGTGAGCTCCCCGTGCAGCACCATGGGGTTGGATCCTGAACACTCCACCACAGCCTGATGCTGGATTTGCCCAGAGGCAACACCTTTAGTCTTAAATAACTGTGCAGGCAGCAGAGGAGAAGAACTGGCTCTGCAGGTGACAGCAGAGGTTTAAATGCAGTGTCACCTCTCCAGAAAGAGGATGGTTGTGGAAGGGCTGAACTCTCCCTGTACCTTCTGTTTCCATTTACATCACCATCCACATCCACACAGGGACTTTAGATACTCATTGATTTTTTTTTTTTGTTTTTCCTGTGGCCTGCTCTGAGGATTTGAATCCTTTTGGTGTTCTTGAATTTCCATTTGCTGCTGCCTCGGTGACTCAATTTTAATTAACACCAAATTCTAAGCCTTACCTGGATAGCATGGGTAGGTACCCCTGATTGATGACAGGAATTTGACACGCAGAGAGGTTACCTCGGAAACCTCCTGGTTTGACTCCAGTTGAAGCCAATTCTGTTCAGTAAATGACAGCTGCAACTCACAGCAGTCTAAACAGCAAGGACTGCAAGTAAGTTTTCCTTGCTAGGATTTTCTTTTGGAAAAAAAACAGCAGCACAGGCACATTCTTTTGGGATGAGGCGCCATCTTACCTGCCAGCCTCAGGAAATGCTCAGAGTTACACTCAATCCCCCTTTTCCCAGCAAAACACCCCAAAAAATCTCACTGCATTTTATCATTTGCAGCCCACAAGTGGTTCAGATTTAAAGGCTAACATGAGCTACTTCAAGCACCAGACACTTTCCTCCTACTAGAGGTACCTGCTACTGATAGAAGAGCAAAATAAAATGATGTGAACTTGTCTTAATCACTGAGACAAAAAACAAAACAAAACAAAACCAAACCTCAACCAAACAAACCAAACATCCCCAAGATCTTCTTTTCCCAATCCTGGAGCTCTGCAGAGTGGTCCAGCTCCCAGGCCAGGTGGATTGGCCCTCCTGGAGCTCCAAAGCCAGAGGCTCAGGGGCAGCTGCTGTCCCGGGCAGCCCCGTCCCTTCCAGGGCACAAACTGCTCCGTATCCCAGCCCTGCCCACCCTGGGCAACACAAGGAAGGTTGTTTCCAGCCGGCAGCTCCCTGGCATCACCGGGATGCCCGGGCAGGCAGTGTTGTACCCCCTGGTAAATCAGGGCACCTCCAGGCAGTGGAAGCGGCATTCCAGCTCTCACACACACACGCAGACTGTTGCTAGCCAAGCTCCCGCGGTTCCCCCCCTGTTCCCAGCCGCAGCAGGGAGGCAGGAGCAGCCCAGCCCCGGGCGAAGGCAGCCCCCAGCCCGATCCCCCCGCTTTTCCCCGCTTTTCCCCGCTTACGGGCGCCGCAGCCGCAGGTTCCGCGCAGGCAGGAGCGAGCCTGCAGCTCCTGCTTCAGGCAGGGAGGAGGGCCAGGAGGAAGGAGGGAGCGGAGAGCCCAGCCCAAAGCCGGGCTGTCACCTGCAGCCACCGCTGGTTTTGGAGGATGCCCGGTTGGAAGAGTGTCTGAGGTATGTTCCATTGCAGAGCTTCCCTGCTCTGCTGTGCTTCAGGCATCCCTTTGCCTTTGGGAAGCTCGTTCCCAGGGCCAGGAACTCAACTCGGCAGGTGGCACCCCTGACAACCCCCATCCATTAGAGTCCAGATTCCTCCCGGTGCTCTGAGCACTCCCAGCACAGTGGCATCTCCCAGACTCTGCTCCTACCTGCTGAGCTCCAGGCTCTCCAGAGATTCCAGCTTTTATGTCAGGAACTCAGAGAAAAAAAACAGTTTGTGTGGCCCAGGTGGCCCCTGTAGCTGAAATAGCAGGTTTTGCCTTATCTGCCTCTGCATCAAGTTTTTCTGGAAAGAAAAACAGTATCCCAAGGACAGATTCTAAGAGAACAGGCTTCCAATTAATGATTTGATGGATGTAGGAATTATTCTTTCTGATAATAAATTATCTATTCTTACACTCCCCCTTTTATTCCTAGCATATTTTAAAAATCAATCCTTTGACAAAACACTTAATTTCGAGAGAACAAACAGTTATCCCAATATGAATTTAAACCAACAAATTATTTTCCAGCATAACTCAGTGTGGAATTATAACAACTCTGTATGGAATCATCACGTGCTGTAAATGGAGGCTAAGAAGCTCCAGCCACACACAGACAATGCAGTAAGGGCAGTTTTGCCATGTGTTATGCAGCAGATGGAATTCCAGAATCCCAGGATGTTGGACTGGGGACCCAGAGCTGGATGCTCTAAAAAAGCCACAGATAGAGAAACCTCTGACCAAGAGAGGATGCTGAAGGCCCTGCATCCAGGTAAGAGGATTTTGGCTAAAATTCCTACCCCAGCTCTCCCTGCACACACACTGCTGCAGTTCTCTGTCTCCCCACCACTTTCCCATATTCACATTCCCTCTGCCTGGAAGCCCAAAAGGCAGCGAGTGCACTTTGGAACCCAAAATGCTTCAGATGGAGAGGTGTTACTCATGGAAGCAACAAAATACCCACAACGCAGGGAATCTAAACTTGCAGGGAATGGCTTTCTGCTTCTCCCATATCCCATGGAACGTCAATGTGGAATCTTCATCATGGATTTATTGCAGAATATTGTCCTTTTAGTTTAAAAAACGGCTCAGTGTGCTGCAGGACACTTCCATCTCTTTTAAAGGCCGGCGGCACCATCTGCTGGGAGCAGAAGGAAGGAACATGGTGCAAAATAAACTCAAGGAGAGCTCATGGAACCGTCTGTGGAACTCCAGAAGGGCTTGGTTTGGGAGGAACCTCAAGGGTTACCCAGTCCCACCTTGGAGCCTGGTCAGGACAGGCTGCTGTCCATCAGCCCCTGATTGCAGCAGATAGAGATGGAAGTGATGGAGGTGTTCAGGAAATGCTGGTTGTTTTTCCCTGTGTTGGCTAATCTGGTCATTAAAAAGACTAACTGACCTCTTCTGACAGGGAAGCATATAAGCAAGAGGTGCCAAAAAAATCTGAGTTCCTGGGAAATTTAATCTGCAAGTATCCGACTTTAAATTCCCCCTGGATTGGCATCGGTTTGACTTCCACGGACTGCTCACATTGCCAAGGTGCGTCCAGTTCTGCTGTCAATGCTTTTGATCGGGGCATAATTTCTATTTTTTTCCTTGCAAAGAGCATCTGGCTGATAGAGGGGCATGGAGGGGAAGGAAGGGGAGTGACTCCTGGGACACAAATGCTCCTGTCCCACCCCGCACACCTGAGCCCACCCCACAGCCTGGGGCTGCCTCTCTCCACCCCCCGGGTCCCACCGTCTCTCACCAGTCTGGGGTCTGCCCTGACCCAAAAGCAGGATTTGGGCTCTCTGATCAAAGCCTTCAAGTGCCTGGATGAGCCTCAATTCGCACTCCCCAGATGGGCTGGAGTCTGTTTCACTGTCCTGAGACTGCCCTGCTGGGGCTGGCTCCAAGTGCCAACAACGTGGCACTTGCCTCCATTTCTGAGGCAAAGCAAATGCCTGATTTATTTATTACAGGAACCTAAAACTGGCCAAATGAGCCTGGTGCTCCCTGAACACAGGTCTTGCTCTCTCTTTCCAGAACATGAGGGTGCCTGGCCTAGGCTCACCATGGGGTGCCCCAATCTTATCCCCAAAACCCCACATGACTCGGGCCACTTCTTTTCCAGCCGTGTCTGGAGCTTCCAGCCATGGGAAATGGGGCTGGAAACAGGGAATTTGATCCTTGAACCCCCAGCCTGAACTGCCCCTCTAATATCAGGAGAGCCAGTGGTGTTGGGACATGAGATGAAGAGGAGCATGGAGCACATCCAGGATATCCCAGCACCCACAAACACCCCAAGGACCCCACTGTCCAGCCCCTCTCTGCTGCCCCAGTGCCAGGGATTGCAGAGGAGGAGCCTGACCACTGCCAGCCTTCTCCCAAACCACATCCATGGACCATGCCAGCTCCCTCCACAGCCGGGCATGGCAGGAGACAGGCACCAGAGAGCAAAAGGCAGAGACTGGCCAGCATCAGCACGTTTACTTCCCACTCCACAGCGAGCCACAGCCACCTTACAGACACACCCAATAGTAAGGCACTTTAAGAAAACAGGCGAAACATTTTTGCCAGCTGCAGCCGCCATCCCCGGGGTGTCGGTGCCCGCAGACTCAGCGCAGTGTCACCAGCTCCTCGGCAGAAGTGGGGTGAATGGCAACGGTGTTGTCCAGGTCGGCCTTGGTGGCCCCCATTTTGATGGCCACGGCAAAGCCCTGCAGCATTTCGTCACAGCCCAGCCCTTGCATGTGCAATCCCACCACCTTTGGAGAAGAAGCAAGAGGCTAGGTAGGACCCAGAATCCAGGGTGAGCTCTTGGGCTTGGGGAAACTGGATCCCAGGCCAAGAGCTGACCACATGGGGACAAGAGGACAGCCAGCCGTGGTCCCCACCGTCCCCCAGCTGTGCCCCCCGCTGCCCTGCACTCACCTTCTCCTCCTTGCCAGCACACACCAGCTTCATGACACACTTCACCTTCCTCTGGGTGACAGCGTGGTACAAGGGAGTGAAGGATGTGTTGTATATCTTCACATTGTCCTTCCCATGTATGGCCACAGCCTCCTCTGCAGCAGAAGCCACGGAACAGGGATCAGAGGGATGCACACGGGACGTTCAAAAAGAGGAGTCAAAGCCTTTTGTCGAGGCTCACTTGCTGGAGATCAAAGCACCTCCAGCACCCAAGCAGCAGCTCTGAGCCCGTGTCCCCAGCCCCTTCTGTCCCCACCTTCAGTGAGCCCCACGGTGCCGATGGGCGGGTGGCTGAAAACGACCGTGGGGATGTTCTCATAGTCCAGCCGGGAGTCCTGCTTGCCCTCGAAGAGCCTGTGGGCCAGCTTCCTGCCAGCTGCAATGGCCACTGCGCCGAGGGACAGGGAACCTGAGCCACGGCACGGCGTGGTGGCACCGAGGGGCCATGCAGGGAAAGGGGCACGGCTGCAGTACCTGGAGTGAGGAGGGCTCTCCCACACACATCCCCTATGGCATAGATCCCTCTTCTGGTGGTGTTCTGGTACTCATCCACAACCACGTGGCCCTGGGGGTCCACCCGCACGCCCTGCCATGGCAAACAGCAGCCACATATGCTCCAGGAGGGATGGGATGGCTCATGGGGCACCTGTGACAGGCTCTGGAGACCCAAGGGAACTCCAAGTACCCGTGGAACACCCAGAGACCCGTGGGCATCCTCCCACCAGCACGGAGGGGACATGCTGCCATCTCACCACTCGGTCCAGGCACAGCCCCTCAGAGTTGGGCTCCCGCCCCACGGCCCACAGCAGGCAGTCCACGTCCCGTATCACCTCCTCTGTCGGCTTGCGGCCCGGCACCACTGAGGCCACCGTCACATCCAGCAGCCCTTGTGGAGACTTGGTGACCTTCTTGACCTAAGGGGAACAGGAGCAGCAGGAGAAGGTGCAGACTGGCTTTTGCCATGAAACAAGCCAAGGCAGCCATGCTGCAGAGGCAAGGATGCTGCCAAAACCACGGCTCAGCAAGCAGCACCCAAAACAGCAGCTTTCCCCCAGCCCTGCCTCTGCAGGAGGGATGGGACAAGCCACAGGGATGCTTTGTGCTTTCCCACCTGAGTGTGCTTCCAGACATCCACGCCGGTGTTCTCCAGCTCCTGGGTGCAGTTGGAGCTGATCAGGGAGTCAAAGGTTCGCAGCACCTGGGCAAGGATCCCCCAAACCCTGTCAGATGAGGGTCTGCAGGCAAAGGCACCTCCTGGCAGCCCCTCCACCAGCATTTCCCTGCTCCTGGACCCAAGAGGTTTGGGGTGCTCCTGGTTAACAAACTTCTCTGTTTGTTTCTTCATTATTTTCTTTTCCTTTCTTCCTCTTTTCAAGTCGTGACTTGAAATAAAGTTCAAGGGGACGGATGTGGTGACATGCACGGCTGCAGAAACGCCGGGCACGTGGGTGAGTGCTGCTAAAACACGTCCCCTCCACCCTCTCCGTGGTTCCCATGCCACCATCCCCTGCATCACTATTCCTGTGCCAACGCAGATCCTCCTTCACCAGCAACTGGCAGCCAGAAATCAATCTGACCACCGGGCAGGAAGCACAGCTGGGGACAGGCGGTGGCACTACCTTGTCGTGGCGGATGAGCAGGGATGACTTGGAGCCCAGCGTGGAGAGGATCCCCACCATCTCCACCGCGATGTAGCCGGCCCCGACAACGACGCTGCGCCTGCGGAGAAGTGACAATGCCGTGTGCAGGCACCCGGAGCTGGCGCTGGTGGCTGCGGGGGATGGACCCCACTTTACCTGGGCAGCTCCTCCAGGTCGAAGAAGCCATCACTGGTCATCCCCAAACTGGCACCTGCAAAGCAGAGACCCCGTTCGCACCCTTCAGCTGTCCCCCTTCCTCTCCCAAAGCCTGCTTTGCTACGGCAGATGTCTCCCCAGCCTGGGAGGCTGGGGGATTTCAGGAGGCTCACCAGGAATTTCGCTGTCAGAAGGGACAGCCGGGCGCCCTCCCGTGGCTATAAGGATGTGAGGAGCCGTGTACTTTTTCCCATCCACTTCGATGGCTGGCTCGGGATCAGCGGTGAACTTGCCATAGCCCCGGATGATGTCAATGCAAGCCTTAAGGGTAACAGTCATGGGGTTAACAGCGGGATGAGGTGAGGGAGACAGCTAAGGGAGCCAGGGCTTCCACCGTCGGAGGACACCCATAAGGGCTGGAAAAGTGGTCAAAAATCCATCACTTCTCCCACTCGGATTGCGGGATAAACACAGCCCACGTTCACCTTCTTAACGTTGTTCTCGTAGATGTCATTGAGGCGCCGCACATACGCGTCACGCTTCTCCTTGATGGTCCTGGGACAGAGCAGGGAATGCCATCACTGCCAGCAGGTGAGCCTTGGAGCTCAGGAAGAACCTTGCACTCAGTGCCAGTTCACAGGGTGGTGGTCAGTCAATGTTAGACTCAATGACTTTAGAAGTCTTTTCCAACCTTAATGATTCTGTGAACTCAACCCCTCTGGCACGTGGCAGACATGCCACAAAACAAACCGGATCCCTGTGCCCCTTTCCCCACCAAAGCAAGATTTCTGTGCCTGCCTTCCCTGCATTTGTCTTTCCCAGAGTCTCTTCCCACAGGCAGTTCGGCACCCAGTTCTCCAAAACACAGCTGGCCCTGTGACCACCTCTGCACAACCCACAGGAGCCTGGAAGAGGGCAGGGACCCCTTTGAAGTGGACAATGGGCTGCTCCCCCCGGGATACTCACTGGAGCTGGTTTCCAACTGGCCCCTTCCATTCTTACCTCCAGTTGAACTTGACACCCGCTGTTTCAAAGCCATAGTCGGCGTGATCGTGGATAAACTCCGCGTGGACCGCCGTGTTCCACATCACCTGCCCACACAAACTTCAGGTTGGCTCAGAAACGCTGCTGTCATTCTGGGAAAACCCCTGCCAGGCTTCCTGATTCCTCACCTTGACCCGGAGCACCCGCAGGACACAGGAGTGCCCACGGCATCCCAGTGACTCAATACCCTCGGAGGCCCTGCTTCTTCCCCACACCCTGTGCCAGCACCTCCCTAAAATTTGGCAGGCACCCACACCAGACCCAACGCACGCCACCGGAGCCGGTGGCAAAACAGCCTCACCTTCTTTGGCACACATCCAACATTGACCTGGGGGGGAATAAGAACAAGTCTCAGTGTCAAGGCCCCATTTTCCAAAGGCAGTGCTCCAGAGAGCATCCCACATCAGGCTGGTACTGCATCTCTGCTTTCTGCTTTGGAAAACAAAGGCAGGATTAGAGGTTCCTGGAAAATGAGGGGTGTAACCGCCCCAGAAGGCTCAAGGTCTTGCGGTTTGCCCGTTTTCCTTCACTTCCTTGAAAGAGAATATGGAAGGTGGAGCCTTCAAACACAGGGTGTTTTTTTCCACTGATACTCTAAAAATTATTTACTAGCAGAAAGGTGTTTGCCATCCCTTGCCTGCGCTTCTGGGAATATGGTAATTTTCCCAGCAGGATGCATTTAGGGTATAAAACTAGAGCCCGTCCCTGGCTTGTCTGAGGAAACAATTTGTTTTTTGGCTAGTTACCAGCCTACCATGCTCTTGAGTTCTGCTTTACCGCCTTGCAGTTGTGCTACGCACATCCACGATCCACCGGCATCCTGTCACCTGCCTGAAAGCGGCGTGGAAACGGCCAGGAAGAAGCTGTTGGAGATGAGGGATTGGGATCCGTCCTGCTTCAGGTCCTTGCAACACGCTCGGACACCGAGAAGGCGATTCCTTCTCTCCCACTTGCCGCACGGCGACCCTTCCCCGAGGGCTCCGCCTCCATCCCAGACGCACCGGGATCAGCGTGGGGGCACCGGCCCCGCGTCGCTCGTCCCCTGCCCCATCCCCCCGGCCCGGCTGCGGGGCCACCCGCAAGTGACTCACGCAGGTGCCGCCGAGGCGCTGCGGCTCCACCAGCGCGACCCGGGCGCCGAGCTCGGCCGCCCGGCGGGCCCCCGCCAGCCCCCCGGAGCCGCCGCCCAGCACCAGCAGCTCGTAGGCGGCCGCCGCCATCGCTGCAGGCTCGGTCTGGCCCCGCCGCCCCGCCCCGGGACCGCCCCCGGCCCGCCCGGCCCTGCACGACACCACGTGTTGGGGCTGACAACGGCGAGTTTATTGGTTCAGGTACAGCGGGGAGGATTGCAAGCACTTCCAGGACGAATATACAGAGGGGAAGGGGGGGGATAACAAAAGAGAAAACAAAATAAAATACCCCAAAACAATTTAAAAAAAAAAAAAAAAGGGCAGGATCAGCACAGAACAGGAACAGAGCTAAAAAGGGAACGCTTTTATCTGGGTTATGACAACGTACTCCCAAGCAGGAATCACTTCCTTTCTCCAGTTAAGTTGAGCGGTCTTTCCAATAAAATAAAGAGTGGTGGGGGATGAAGTTAGTGTGCACTTCCCTGGAAAACAAACTCTAATTCATGCCAGTTAAACACTAGAACTAAAAATGTACAAAGCGTCAGAGGAGATGAGTGTTGTTAAAGTGTTACCTTTTCCTCTCTGAACAGTCCAGAAGGAAAACAATGACTACAAATACAGCAGGCAAACTGACTTTCGGGCTGATGGGCATGGGACAGAGAGAGTGTCGTAAGGAATTCAGTCTCAAGTTGTGCTAAATGCTCTTCGTCCTCTGTATGGCACATTTTGGTCCATGATGGGGATTTGAGTTGAGACGAACCCTGATTTCTTACAGAAACGTGTAAATATTGTTGCTCTTTTAAAATGCCAGGTGTACTTCCTTCTACAAAGGTTGGGAGAGGTTTATAGGAAGTAGTCTGGGGTACGACGGGTAACATGAGGCTCTCCACGACGAGGTGCTGGGTCAAACTGGAGGCTGCAGGAAAGAAAAAGGGATCACTTACCCTCCTCCACAAGTCATTTTCCACTGCCTCGATAAATACCAGGCTTGTTCTCCTGCTGCTAGTGCACATAAAACATTCCAAGCCCCAAAACAAGAACTCATGGGAGTTAAAACTCAGAGTGACCCAGCAGCCCGTCACCACTTTCTCATGGGAGCAGCTGAAAGCTCAGTGCTACCAAAGATGAAAATAAATATGTAAATCCATGTGTTTTTACTCTCTCCATCAAGCTTAGGCAATAAAGAGATAGAAGTGCAAAAGGTCCAACTCTCCAGACAGCCAGGAAGAACAGCTTCTGGGAGCTTAACTCATTGCTTATTTTAAGGCATAGCACACATTAATTCCAGAGTGATCCGAGCTGGCTTTTCATGGAAGAACCCCTTTGGGAATCATCAGCTATTCTTTACAGAGTGGTTAGAAAAAGAGCCCAGCCCAAGGCAGGATACTCACAACGAATATTTTAAAGTGTCATCTAGTTCCATGATAGCAGCCTGGTTCCCACAGCGGTAGCAGTAATTGGGGGCACTGAAGATGGTAACCACATTCCGGTCGTGGCACCAGTTATAACCCTGCCAGGGAGACAGAGAAAAAACAAAAGGCCTCTGTTAAACCTCAGCCCCTCTCCAAAGTTCCTCTTCAGGCCTGAAACTCTCTGAGGCACTTGTGAAACTGCAGATTTCTTGAAGTATTTCTAACTGACTTAGTTTTATTTCAAAATACATGCTTTATCACAAGAAGCAGCAGCAGGAACCTGGCAAAACCAGCTTCCAGCAACCTACAGGAGATCATCCACTCCTCACTTGTAAATTATGGACTGTACCACTTAAAAGCCTTGGGATTTTTAAGGATGCCTTCAGCTTTCCTGCACCACAAATGACAATTTGCCTACTCAATGCCAGTGACTTCTGACACAATGGTTCGACTTAAGGGATCTACCTGCACTAGATTTTAAAAAGGCATCTGCTCCATTGACCCACCTGGCATTTTTCCAGCAAGACGGATCCAAGAATAGCCTGTCAACAGCCAAAAATGGCATAATCCCTGTCACATTTGACTGCCGAGCACTATGGGAGAGGCAGCAGCAGCAGTCAGAGCAAGAACAAGCCAGCACGTAAGAGGATTATTCCTGCCACAAACGGGGCGTGACACAGCCCCTTTGGCAATTTACTGTGAGGGGAAATTTGCTTGGAAAGGCCAGAACATCCCCTTAATTTAGGCTGCAGGTAAAAGTACGTCACTTGATGTTGCTGTTTTCACATAACTGAAGCCTCTCTTTGGTACTGACCTGTGTAAGATTTAGGTGTCAGCAAACCTGTGAGTGGAAGGTGTCCCAGAGGAGACCCCCGTGGGCCCCTGTTTTGTTAGCCCTGACTAGCAGAATGTTTGCCCTACCTCCATGACCAGCTGGTGAGCGCGGGAGACCAGTGTGAGACCATTGGCGTGGTTAAAGGTTTCGGAAATGTCCTGCCCGAAGGTGTAGCCAGCACCACGTGGAGAAATGCCCCAGCCGCCGCGGTCATCCGGATCCGACCACAACAGATCACACATCGGACCCTTGGGAAAGATTAGGAGCTCTCTGTGACATCACTGGCAAGGTGCTGAAACACAGCAGCAAGACTGCCAGCACGTCCTGCTCAGTGCAAGGCACGTGAGGAGTTGACTGAACACACATCTGCGAGCCCCAGACATGCCCAACACAACTTCCAGCTGCCCCGGAAGCTCCGAGCATAGTTCTTCAGCCCAGATTTCAGGCCCCAGGAAGCTGCAACAAGGTGCAACACCACAGGAGGGAGGCTGGGCTGCCTGGGGAGGAAGGATGGTGATACACCGTGGTTTCACATGGTGGTTGTCAGTTCACAACCACATCTGTGAGGAGGCTGAAGATAGTAAACACCCTCCTCTGCCAAATCCTGCTCTTTGAGTCAGACTGAAAGCCCAAAAATCCCACGATTCTGGGGAAAACAGCTGTGAAACCCCCACAGCTCTCCTTATGTAGGCTGCTGTAATCAAAGCACACTGACTTAAGTGTGTTTTGCTGAAATGTTCATCTGCTCTAGCTCCTGGCAAGGCCATAATCCATGTGTAACCACGTGTTTAAATGGACTGCAATGTGAGAAAGCATTTGCATTTTCCACCAGCAGATATTTAAGTTTCTGAAGCACTTCTTTTCCTATTACCTCATGTGGAACTTCCTGCAGGCGGTCCAGAGCCCTGATATGATCCAGTGTATCTATGGATGGAGAGAGGCCACCATGGAGGCAAAATATCTGTTCCAGAAAGAAAAGAGCAACCCATTAAGTGGGAGGAATGATCTCCAAACCAGCTGGATCTAACTCTGTTATCACTCATTCACAACCCCAGTCACCTCGCCCTCGGATCACAGGTTAAAGGAGCTCATCTGGGACTGCTCCTCTGGATGTCAAACAGAGCCTGCAGAAATCTACAGAAGGAAGGGTTTTCCTCATCCCAGACTCACCTGGCCGTCTACTAGAGCTGTGAGAGGAAGGTAATCAAACAGGTCTGTGAAGTACTTCCAGACGTTGGCGTTGCCGTACTTGCGCAGGCACTCGTCGTAGAAGCCGTAGACCTGTGTGATTTGCCTGCTCTCGTGGTTGCCCCTCAGTATCGTGATGCGCTCCGGGTACCGCACCTGGGGGCGGAGAGAACACTTCCTTAGCACGGGCACGGAAACAAGGAGTGATGGAATATCAGCAACAGCAGCCAGGCACTCTGCTCCCAGCACGTGTCTGCTGACACGGATCCATTTACACCCGTTATGCCCGAGCCAACGGCAGCCTCACCGGGAGGAGAAAACGGCTCCCAGCTCCCAGGTTTCATCCCCAGTCCCCCAAGCCGTACCTTCAACGCCACCAGGAGAGTCACTGTCTCCACAGAGTAATAGCCTCTGTCCACATAGTCTCCCATGAACAGGTAGTTTGTGTCTGGAGACTTCCCACCAATCCTGAAGAGCTCCATAAGGTCGTGGAACTGCCCGTGGACATCCCCGCAGACAGTGACGGGGCAGCGCACCTCTTGCACATTTGATTCCTTTGTAAGGATTTCTTTAGCCTGGCAAGGAAAGCATGTTTAGGGCAACAAGGTAGGAAGCTCCTCCAGAAGCTGGTGATATTATTCTGCTGCATTCCCACTGGAAACCCAGTTTCATCCCCGCTGCTCAAGCCAACCACTGGAAAAAGTTTGGTGAGCACAGACAAGGGGTGTTTCCCAAATCCCAGTGCACGGGGATGAACAGGCCATCCTTTACTACAGCAAGGCCAGATGCCCTTGCCCGGGGTACATTTTGCCCAACAGAATTCCAATCCTCTTCCCAGCACAACAGTTCAGCAACTTCTACGGGCTAGTCACTTACAACTGGAAAGCAGAGACAGAGGCAGTTGGAACATATGGAGCCACAACCAGCTTCCCTGGCTGTGCCCAGCTGGCAACAAAACAACTACAGATGGAGGGATGGCATCCCTGGATTTAGTCATCTCTTCTCCCACACCCAGCAGTTCCTCTGCTAATTACAACCATGCAATGTAGCCTATCTGCACCACCTTATTATCCTTATCAAATACCAGGTTTGTTGTGCTGCCTGCAGCTCACTGACTGATGCTGAACAGCGCTCCTGGCACATCTGAGGCACAGGGAACACCCACAGGATGGCTCCATCTGATCCAAACAAAAGGGCTGGAAGATCACCAACACTGAGCAATCACCAGCAGGTGATGATCTGGGTATTCCCTGCCATATCCCTTAGCTCAGGATGAGCTAAGGCTCACCCTGTGCTGCCAGAAGGGAACCGCTTCCAAATGATACCCTCTGTGGGCTTCCTGAGGATGCCTGAGTTTCCATTCCAGTGCTTGCTGCCTTGCCTCTTTTAGGTAGAACATGTATTTGGAAGGAGTAACTACACCCCAAGCAGTTTGGACTGCATCCAGCATGCTCTCTGCACAGAACCTAACTTGACGGATCCTTAAAGTCACATCCTGCCCATGGATTTGACGAGTTGGGCTCTGCCTTGCACTTCTGGCATGACTGGGAACTGCTGAACATGTTGTATTTGAGTGCAGTAGTAGCACTCAAATTCTGCTTGCACGTCTTTAAAAGCATTTATAGTGCCTTCTGAGAGCTTCCACCCTCTGGGAGAGACAAATATAAACCCACAAAACAGCTGCTCCGTGTGTTCTGGCTGTTGCACAAAGCAACAGGCAGGGGTTTGTTCCAAGCTGGAGCTCAGCAGTGCTCCTTTTCCACAGGAACAGGGCAAATGGGCTCACTTTAAACCTACCCTAGGAATGGGGGACAGCCCACGACCTGAAACGTTGGTGCTAGGAGAATCCAAAAGTTTCCCCTGATGAGGAAGGAGGAGCTGGCAGGTGACAGGAGCGGCTCCTTCCGCTGCCAAGCAGCTGTTCCCCTGCAGCCCATTTTAGCTCATGCTGTGGACAGTCGTCGGTGCACGTGGACAGATCCAGGCTGTCATTTGAACTCTGCCGAGCCAGTTTACATCAGGGTCGGGAGCCCCAGTTTGCCCTCACATGATGATCTTCTCATGCAGAACAAGGCTTGCAAAATGCTCAGCATCGATAAAAACACCCCAGAAAAGCAGTGACTAACCAGCGCATCTGCCTGCAGCGTGAACATTGAAATCAAATTACTTAAAATAAAAAGCACTATTACAAAGCAAAAATAAAAACCTCTGATGCAAGCAGGCTGCCTGGCATCATCAGCACTTACTTAATCCAGGAGGCTAATAAATAACTATGACTTAGAAGTCAAAATTTAGCTACCTTTGTTGCAGAAAACAGTGACTAATGGTATCAGCCTCCTGTGCATCTGTCCCACTTGTGCTGGATGAAAACCATATCCAGGTCAGGACAAAAAAGCAGCAGTCTTTAGGTGTTTTTGTTAAATAAAACTCCCTTGCATTAAGTAAACTGAACCAATGGTTGTCTGTCTGTGCTCAACTCCTGGTGTGTTTCTGAAGAGCCTCAGAGAGAGAAGAAACTCCATTCCTTCAGGAAAACTGATTCCCTCAGCTTGATCTGACCCATAGAGGCTCGTTCTCTGGGAACCTGAAGCCAGGCGTGGAGTTGGGGATCCAAATTCACCTGAACCTTCATCCCACCAATGGCCACAGACCAAACTACTGTACCAACAAGTGGGCTGAGGCTATGAACCTCAGGGAGCTTGGCTGGAATGCCAACCAGCCAAGTGAGATGGAAGCCAGAGGGATGGCAGGGATGGAGCTGTCTCACCCTTCAGGAATGAGGCACCCAGAGCCTCTGCTAAGGTGCTCCCTGATCCAGCACCCCCCGGGATGAACATCACCAACAGAGTGATAAAACACTGCCAGCCATGACACAACACAGGGAATCTCCTGTGTCCCCTCTCACACCTCCAAGGAACCAGGAGAGGAAAGATAAGCTGCAAGGAGAGGGATGGTCATGGATGGCTGCTTGTTTAATTCAGGAGGCAGCCTTTTCCTGCCTTCTTCCATTGCCCATTTGATCATCTTGGTGAAGAACCCTTTTGCCTGGATTAAGCAGGGTGGCTCTCAACTCCCTCACCTGCACCCCAAACGTGGAAGCTTGAACAGTGACCAGAATTAATCCTTCTATCAGCCTCTGAATTTCTGTAGGATTTGAGCTAATTTCCCTTTTAAACACCAAGAGAATGGGAACAAGGTTATCACGTTGAGGAACAGCACCTCCCTCACCTGCAGGAGCCACAGGGGGCTGATCAGCTGCCTAATGAGCTTGCCACTGGGCAGGTGAGGACAGAATGTCACTGCCACAGCTGCAAATTTCAACAACTTTTACGAGTGCACAATCACTGGGCACACCTTCATTGTGTCCAATCCTCCCCTCAGCACTGCCCTCTACGCCACTACCTAAAACCAAAAATGATCCACACAGATAGCTCTGGGATTTCATTGTGGTTTTTTTGTTTTGTTTTCTTTTCTTTTTTCCCTTCATTTTGATTTTTTGTTTTAGGACTGAGTTCTTCCACAACTTGAAACCTGAGGCAAAAGGTACTACTGTCCTGAGTGTCTCTGAAATCAGCCCCAAAAACAAGAGTGTTACAAAGTGTTCTGGAGAAGAGGATTCCTCCAAATATAATTTCAAGGAAACCAACTAAACCAGCTTTGTGGCAGGGCTGCACACCCAGAGTTTTTTGTAAGCTCCTCTCCTGGGTGACACAACCACTCCCCAAAACTTAAACAAGCCAAGTCAGTGCAGGGCACAGTGTTTCCTTCATGCCCCAGCCGTTTCCCTCCGTTTCCAGCAGCCTGGAAGAACGAGGTGCTGTGACAGATGACACACCTCCCTGTCACCTGCTTCCTGAAGGACAAACACCCTCCCCACCTACAGCTGAGCTCTCCTGTCAGCCTTCAGCTTCCCAAAATACAGCAGCCACAATTCCAGCGTCCTAAAGAGCCACAGCTCCCTCATAACTGATGGAGCTCTGGAGAAAAGAGGCACAAAACAAACGGATGGCTCCAGCACAGGACTGAGAAAACAAAAAGGAAGAAACCAGAAAATGTGTGTGGGGGGGGGTGGTTAGGGAGTGTCAGGATCACTGTTGGAAGAACGTGCCAAGGAAAATCTTCCCTTGGTCACAGACTGCAGTGCTAAGGGAGTGCTCACAAACTGCTACTGGACTGCTCAGACAACACCTAGCACAAGTCTAAGGACCTTTCCCCCGATGGGAAAAAAAGGTTTTTCCCAGTGCCCACTAAACAAATCCAAGCACGCGTTTGCCAAGGCCTGTCCATACCGCAGCCCAGAACAGCAGACAGTGTCCTTTATCCGACCATTCCTCTTTCTATTTTGGTCGCCTCAGCAGGCTGCGAGCCTGTTTGCGGCTCACCTCTGCTTCCCGAGATCCCACCTCGGAAGTCAGTGGGCTTCCTCACTGACTCGGGGTTGATTTTCCAGCGCCTGGCTCCTCCACGTTGTGTAGGACACCAGGACATCGGATACTCCAGGGCCACCACCCCGGTGTCCCAGCGCGGGACGCTCCAGAGGGAGCGCCCCGGCCACCCCACGTCCACTCTGACAGACACCATCCCAAAGATCCAATGGCGGATATCCCACAGGCGCCATCCCGCTCTCCCAAAACCCACAGGCACCAGCCGCTTTCCCAGTGCCAACACCCCACAAGCACCGCCCGCTTTCCCAGCGCCCGACATCCCAGCAGCCGCATCCCTGCCTCCCAAAACTCGCTGTCCCGCAGGCACCACCCCGCTCTCTCCACGCCCGGTATTCCACAGGCACCACCCCGCCCCCCAGAGCCCGGTATCCCCCCGGCCACAAGCCGGTCTCCCAACGCCGGACACACCGCGGGCACCGTCCCGCCCTCCCAACGTCCGGGCCCCGCACTCACCTTCTCGCACAGGCTGCGGACCTGGCTCTCGCTCAGCTGCCGGCACTCGTTCAGCTGCTCGATCCACTGGTCCAGCTCCTTGGCGAAGCCCTTCTCCTCCATGGCGAGGGGGGCCGGGCGGGCCCCCCGAGGCCCGGGCCCGCCTGTGGGTGCCGGCGGCGGCCGGGGACGCGCGGCCCGCTCGGGGCTGCTCCGCTCCGCGTAATGGCGGCGCCCCCCGCCTGCCGCGGCTGCTGCGCACTTCCGGCCACGCCCACGGCCGCGCGCCGCCGCTTCCGGCGCGCGGAGTCGGCCTCAGAGCCCCGCCCCTCCCGCTGGCCCCGCCCCCGCCGTGGCCACGCCCCCTCCCGGCTCCGCTCGGCCGCGCTCGCCCCGCCGCAGGAAAAAGGAATAAACTGCTCCCTTCTCGCCGGGGAAAAAGGATTAAATCAAAGGTTTTGCGCCCGCTGTCGGAGTCGAGTCGCAAGCGTTGGTAGCAGGGCCCGGGAATGTGACAATCCCTGTCTGGCGCGGTATTAATTCCTTTCGCCATATTCCCGTGAAATACTGTGGAGCAGTAATCGCTACAGGAGCGCGTGTACGATGATGTACTAAATATGACACATGATTAGTGAATATAAGCAGTCAAAATGAATACATTTGCTACAGTCTGGCACTCATCTCGCCCTCAGCTTTAAACTGTGACAGACCTGCAGAAATCCCTCCTTGCTGCTCTTTATTTATATAATCTGCTTTGGACTCGTTCTGCTGTGTCCCCTGTACCCAAATGGAGCAGTAATATCGTGACAGAGATGCAGTAACTGAGGCTACGACACTGCCACAACCCGGAGTGCCCAGCCCAGGCAGAAAGGACTGGGATTGGAGGAGACCCCTGAGGGAAAACTTCCCTGGGATTTTTAGCAGGATAAAATAGATCAAGTCCACGTGGTGTGTTTTTTTCATGTCAGATGGGAAGGCTGAGGAGCTGCTCAGGCTGTCCGACCAGGAACACTCATGGCCATCACAGGTCCCTTAATCTCCTTTGGATAGAAGAGATGGACTTGAGGAATTCACCCTGAACTGAGGGAAGAAAATGAAAGGATTCACAACATTGTGTCCCTAAAGTGAATTTTCTAACCGAAAATACAGCTATAAAAAGTAAAAGAGAACAATTTACAAAAAACACAGCTTTGTAGCTACTGTTCTGGAGGACAATCGCTTGCCAGTCCAGTTCCCAGGAAAGATAGCTGCCAGGAACTGTTCATGCTCCTCTGGATGTTTTATTTGCTGATTGGTTTTCCAGAAGGTCATTTCTAACCATATTTTCCATGTTTGTGGCACTGCAGCAGAGCACGGCCATGGGATAAGGCAAATCCTGCCTCGTGGCATTGGACAATAAATCTTCCCAGCCCGGAGCATATGGGAGAGCAGCACCCCCAATAAAAATCATCCCTGGCTTGTCCAAAATGACCCAAAAAAGGGCATCCTGAGTCTCAGGAGGCCAGCCTTAAAACAAATGCTGAGTAGCTTTTATTCTGTCTTTCAGTTTCTGGAGGTTTCCCCATGATTTAATTTGAGGAAACAAAGCACGGACACATGGATGTGCACGCTTTGGTGCTAAGTTTCTATTTACTGATTCCTTGCCACCATTAAAATGTTTAATAGGCGACGCTTAAATGGAAAGATCCAGCTGAGATATTTCTCTTGGCTCCCGGTCAGGAATAAAGAGGTTTCTGAGGTATCGATCCGATGGCAGGTGCTCAGCAAAGCTCCAGCAAAATCTCACAGCCTGAGCCAGGACCTTCCTCAGAGCAACACGACGTGGTTTGCTGGAAAGAGGGAGCTCTTGGGATGAGCTGGGGATTTTCCTGCAAAGGAGTGGCAGGGACAGAGCCTGCGGAATCTCCCGGCAGCAGAGGGGGACATTCATCAGGCTCCCTGGCAGGGAAAACTGACAAGCCTCAGCGACAGGGAATTAATGAAGGCAGGATTTTCCACCACCTTCTCTAAAATCTCATCATCTCTCTGCTAGAACCTTCTAAAAAGGCAATGCTGGTGAAGTGGCATGAAAGGCTACTTTATTAAAAAACACATTACTGTTGGCTGTGTAACATTAAACCCCCCCATGGGGTACCTTGCTTTCTTATTCTTGTGACTTTTCCACTGAAACTCGGCTTTTTAGAGTGTGATACAAAACACAGGAGAAACAGAGGCAGAAAAAATTACTCATGGCCACCATTGCCTATGGAAGGCACTGCCTGGGCTTATCCACTGCTTCCCAAAGGGTGCTGGATTCCTGTGTTTTAGAGAGGGGAAAAAACCCACCCCCACAATGAATAAAATAAATCAGTAAAGTTCTTCCTTCTGCCAGCAGCTGAGGGAGCACAAACTCAGTGGGAGCTGCTCCAAGGGCACCTGACCCCCCCTGAGGGTGCAGAGGAGCCCCAGACCACCCAGGGGTATGAGGATAAGGATCCCTAAAAGACATTTTGGAGTGCAGGCACAGCATTTTTGCAGTGGATGGGAGGCAGACCTACCTGGCAGCAGCCTCCATGAAGCCTGGATTCTTTCTCCCAGCGTTTCCCCACAGGATTTGTCTCCCTCCTTCCCGTGGTGGCATCTATCACCATGGGCAGCACTGTGAGGAGCAGCAGGCAACATTACAACATCTTGATAAACTGGGAAAAAAAGCCAGGGAGAAGTCAGAGGGGAGGAAAGAGGCAAAGAGAGGGGGAATGATGCCAGGAGAAGGGAGATGAATCTCTGAAAATGGACTCTGTTGACGTAATGTATGCACAGGGATGGATTCCGAAAGAAAGGAGAGTGACCAAACCCTCACAAGAATCCTCCTGAAATGTCCCTCTCAGACACAGCTGCATCTTTTAGGGAATAAAAAATGTCCTCCTGTAGCAGCAGTCCAGAACAATTTTAATCCCCAAATAGCTGTTTTGGGGAGGGGGGGGAGGAACCTCAAAACCTGCAAACCTTGCAACAGGTTTTGTATGCAAACGCAGGCGAATCTGGAATATTTGCTTATTCCTTTTATTGAACCTGCAGGCTGATTTGATTACCTCCCTGGAAACGCGTGTGCAAATCGGTTTTCCAGCCTTTTGAGGGCACTGCCTTCCGCCGCGACGTCTCCAGTGAGTGATGCCAACGTCTGGCTAATGCGATGTGCAGGAAGAGCCGGCGTTGGATGCCGACGCCGATGCCCGGAGCTCTGGGCCGCTGGCGGCCATAAATCCCTCCATTCCCAAATGCAAACCGCTGCCGTCGGAAATGCCTCACCCTGAAAAAACGTGTCAGCAACAATTCAATGGCTCAAATGAGGCGGGCTGAGGCAGAGCCGTTCCTCTGCCACGCGCTTACCCGGATAGAAGGAGCCGATGATGGAAGACTGGGGGGGAAAAGGGCATCAAATTGAAAAGCCCCGGGGAGATGAATGGGAGATAACGGAGAGAAAAACATTTACAGGCTGAAATGATTCCCCCTCCTGGAAACATTTCCTTCTCGCCTCCCTGGGAAGTGCTCAAAGGAGAGCTGTGAGGCAGGCATCTCGGAGCAGGGGCAAATATGGTGGTAAGAATCCGAGCAGACAGTTAAGACTACACAAGTAAGCAAATTTATTTGAAGACAGAACAAATATCGTGGCAAACAACAATATGCAAATTCAGTTGAGAACAGGGGTAAATATCAGACTTTGTTTTCAAATCGATATAAAATATATTCAGATTTAATTTTGTCCAAAAAGCAGCTCGCATTGGGGTGGGGGGTTGGAGGGGATGGCCCTGTTCACGCCATCCAAAGTGTGTGTCACCTGGAAAACCTCAGGATTGGGAGGTGGCTCCTCTGCCAGCAGAGATGAGCCATGCTGGGAGGAGATGGAGGCGCCTTTGGGACTCTAAATTTCTACCTCCTTTTCTTCTTAAAAGCCAATTTTTGTCACAAAGCAAGGAGCTGATTCATCCCCTCCAAGACCCTCAGTGCCCACCCACCTATGTTTGGATTATGCAGTCATGAGGATCCCATCTGCTTTTTAGGGTTGGACATCTTTGAAGGCACCTGCACCTCCTCTTCCTCACTGGCTCCTGATGTATCAACCTCCAGCAGCTGAGCCTGAAAAGCCAGTGAGGGAGCAGCTCACCTCGGATGCCAGAGGAGTGAACAGGACGAAATCCCCTCCCGGGGCGAAGGTGCTGGCGGGCTGCTTTCTAGAAAAACCATCCCAAAATAAAAGCAGACATAGAAAACATTAGATTGTCAATGAGGCTTTGAAACAAATTCAAGTTTATCCTTAATTTTTCTCATATGTGTGTGTCTGTGTGTGTGTGTGTGTGTGTGAGACTTGATACAAACAGACGAGAAAGACGTGGTGAACTTCAAGCTGGGGACAGGCATGTGGTCAGTTAGAGTCCGCAGGAGCACCATCGGATACGGAGGAGTTAGCACCAGAGAGTTTGGAGGACCCAACTGAGCACATGCGTCCTTTGGGAATGGGCAGTGGGGACACATGGAACAGTCCATTAGAAACAATACAAGGCAATTCATGAGTTTTCATACAGTACAATACAGTCACTGATCAATTAACCCTTTCAGTACAGTACATGACAAGTAACACTTTGCACCCTGTTAGCACTAGGAAAGGAGGGTTTGGGCTGGAGAGGGGTGGCTGGTGAGCTGTCCCTTCTGCCCTTGGATTTCAGGGACTGTGGATGCTTCGGCCGCTTTCCCACCCCAGCTCGGACTGCCCGACCCCAGCCTGGCTCCCGCGGGGATGCGCTGGTGGAGCGCAATGCCACCAGTCCATCCACCCACAGCGAGGGCTGCACCCAAATCACAGAATCCTAGAATCCCAGAATGGAGGGGACCCCAAAGATCATCTCATTCCACCCTCCCTGCCATGGGCAGGGACGCCTTTCACCAGACCAAGCTGCAAAATGGTCCTGGTTTGACCACGGGGATGGAAGAGCCACTCCTCTCTGCCCTGTGCCAGCCACCAAACCAATGAGAAAACCTCCAATTCAAGCTCCACCTGGCCAGTTCTGGTGCCAAAACACACAGAAAAAGGTTCGGGGGCTGCATTCAGTCGGCCTCATGCCAAACCTGCTTCTTCCCTCAGGCGTAGTGAGAACAGGGTCCATTGGAAAAGTGCTAAATTACAGTACATTGGCATTTCCATATGTCAACTATTGAACAGCAAAACAGATTGTTTGAAAACAGAATCAGTATCGTACAGTAAGTTCACACTTAATTCTTCACCGTTTCTACACTTGTAACACATGCATTTTATTTCCATTAGTTTAATGCCAGTAGGACCAACATCCTCCAGAACAATGATCTAACATTAAACAAAACTTCCTAAGGAAAATATTAAGCATCACATAAAGTTTCAGGAAAAAACCTGTTAATTAGCATCACAAGGTACTCAGATTTACATTTAGGAGTTTTCATGCCATAACTTTAAAACACCTTTTGGTTAATATCCTGGGGGTAGGGGAAAACAACCCCAAAAAAACGCAAACAAAAAAAAAAAAAAAAAAGAAAGAAAAGATTTAAAAAAGGAATGTTTTGGAAAATAATATATTTCTCTATGTGTATACACACCCAGAGACAAGCACGAACACGCGGGCTGGTGCATGGGTGTGTGCACAATTTTGTTTTGATAAACTTGACTCATTTCAAGTGCATTTTCATGGGTCCAAAAAGACTTTCAAGGAAACAAAATCTAAACTACTGAAGCAAATTAAAATGTCTCTCTTGGAGGAACAGAAAAGGTTGGTAAAGCATTGCCTGTGTGCTGTTACAATGCGCTTCCCCACGAGCTATCTGAAAACCCAAACAACTAAAAATCCTTTTTTTCCACCTAAAAGGCCCTTCCAGAGAAAAGGGTGCTGTGCTAGCATTTGCATTCAGGCCTCAAGTGTGATAGGCAGGAGAAAACACTTCATTCTACCTTCCCAAAGGATGAGATGCCATCTCCAAGGGACAAAAAACTACACCTGAGGGGGAAAATAAGACAAAAAAATACCTGTTCCACATCCCCCTTTCTCTCAAGCTTATTTTCAAGGACTCAGTGAGACTGGTGGGCTTGCTGGGGGGGGGAATTTCCCAAATGGTTTGCCTTTATCCTGCTGACAGTGAGCGGGATGTGGGCTCTGAGTCACCAAGGTACTTTTTGAAGAGGCTGTTCCCTCAGCCACTATAATTTTGGGGCTTCAGATAGAGCAGCAGCATCACCTGGTACTATTTCTTTAAAGCTAAATTTGCAGGGATAATTTGGTGGGGATGGGGGTGGGGGGGGGGGAAAGGAAAAAACCCGACCCAACCCAAAATGTGGATTCTATTTCTGTTTTTACATCCACTGAAAGAGGATGTAAGAGCATAATGCTTGGGGTTGCTCAAGATTTGGAGTTTTTAACCATCTTGGGTTCCCACTGAATATCCAAGCCCCTGAAGGTCTATTGAAGAAGGAAGCCAAGAAAACCAGCCAGTAAAACTGGAGCTGTTTAGGAAAACTCCTCCATCTGCTGCAACAGGGAAACCCAACACACCCATTTCTTTTTGTTGCTGAAGGTTATTTCCATACTGGCCCCCTGCTAGCAGCACTGAAGGAGAAGACCTAATTCCCTTCTCTGCATTCCCACTGATCATGCTGTACTGGCAGGGTTTATCCATCAAGTGTCACCAGGGAGAAACTCCCAAACTCCCATCACGGAGTAATGCCAGGGAAGGAATTAGATTGACTGTGGGCTCATCAAGGATGATGAGCAGCAGTCCTAAGAGTGGATACCCCGCTGTGAAGGGAACACAGGGCTCTCACACCCACCACAATTTATTTGCTGCTGTGGAAAACCCACAGGGGCTTTTAAAGAAGTAAAACCCTACCAGGTGGTTCGGAGTGGGTGGTTTGGGACACCAAAACCCAGATTATTCAGCATTCCACATTTCAAATTCAGGGATCACATTTCAAATCCTAGAGATTTCTGACTATGTTTCCTACTAACTCTACCCTGCTGCTTTCTTGCTGGCAAGGGAGCTCTGATCCCTGGCCTTCCATACGGAAATACCACAGGAATTTAAAAGGAATAGCACATCTGAACTGCCTCTGAACATGAGAGCTGATCAACTCCTAACAACAATTTCCAAATTCAACAGCAAATCCCAGGGTTATTGTGCTCCATCTTCTAAATGGTCTGTAGATATTTTTTACTTAAAAATACCTTTTGCAGTTGAAGCCCACGACCAATCCCAACAGCACTTCCAGTGCAGGCACAATGATGGCTTTTATTGCAATGGCTTGAGCGCAGCCTTTATTGTCACCAGGATCTCAGGCTGGTTTGAACTGGGCTGTCCCATGGACTAACCGGGGTCTCCCACCAGACACAAGAGCGTCTGCCCTGCGACTCCTGCTCCGCTCAGTTCCAGGTGTCAAGGAGATGATCTTGCACCATCCCAATCCCTTTTGAGACTTCTCCTGTATCTTTGGTGTTTTTTAAAAGCCATGCCCTCGGGTCTCTGGGTGCCCTCGAAGTTTACAATAACCACCGCGTCTGCCTGGATGTCAGTGATGGAGGTGTTGGTTCTGTCATGTAAAATAAGCTTGGATGGGTAAACTACCTACTCTCAGGTCGCTAAAGGATATGTAATTGAAATCAGGCACTGGACAGCGGTCCAACACACCTCAAAATTTTCTTCTGATGGCCCCTAGGTAATTAACACTGCGCCTAGGAGGGGAAATAGATGGGGAAAAGAAGAGAGTTCAAAACTCAGTGCTAACAGTACGTACAAAAGTGCAGTGCTCAGTTTAATCCGAAGCAAAGTGACTACTAGTACTTAAAGTGCTAGTCCCAATGTCGGTTTGGTTCAGTGTCCGAAACACGAGGGAACGCGGGGAGGGTACCCTGGGGGAAATCAAAACCAGACAGCACTGCAACTGCACATGCCACACCAAAAGTGCTTCAAATCACGCCACGGCTCAGCTTGTGAACACACACGAGCAAACGACTGACACCTTTTAGGCTACTATAAAGAACAGCTCCATTAACTCCATCACTACGAACCCGCTCGGGAAGCAAGTGGTCACAGTGCACAGAAAACAAAGGACGACCCCACTCCAAAACCAAGAGCCTTTAGGAACACTGACGAGCCTTTGCAACTAGGATACTCAAAGTCTAGCGAAAGCAGCCTTGCCCAGTGTCTGCAACAAGCTTGGCCGATGCTTATCATGCACTTTGCAGAGGCAGACTGCCTCCTCTTACACGCTATCTTACAGCTTAGCCTATTTACCTATTTATTTGTGGTCTGCTTCGTTAATTGTAGCTTTCTGACCATGCATTAAGCTGGCTTGTTTCTCTTAACCACCCTACCTGTCAAAGGACAATGAACGCAAGGACGAGACGATGAAGGCGGTCTGGTGAACACTGATGTTGATAACGGCCCAGCTTCATTTTCATGAAGAACAAAGCTCCAGAGAAGGACTTTGGATCAGCACACTCCTGGAAAGAGGCTGGGAAAGGAGGATTCATCCCAACAGATGACAGGTATACCCTTTTCTCTCGGTAAACACACACTTCCCACCAGCTGCCCCATCAACCAGCCCGATCCTTACACAAAGCAGAACCTTCAGTTCTCACTATGCTCCAGCAGGCACCCCAAAAAAATGGTCACAGGACAGCAAAGTGGCTCCCTGGGCCCTGCATGCATTGCCACCAACTCTCCCAAGTGTTGTACAAGGCAACAGCTGGCTGTGCAACATCTGGTATGTCCAAGGTGGGTGTGAATCTTTTTTATGGAGAAAGCACTTTTTCAGTCAAAAGTATTAACTAGCCGGAGCTAGCAGGATATGTTGGGGATGCTGCAGGTACAGCTGCAGACATGTTTCTCATCAGGGATCAAGCACTGGGGAGATGGTTTTCCAGCAGCAGGGAACACTAATATCCCAGGAGTAAAAACAGAGCTACAAACTCACGTCACTTATTTCCATTACTGACAGTAAGAGCTGGATTTAACACGCAAAGAGCAAGGTTGTGCATACAGGGGATATGGATATAGGCACACAACTGGAAAGAAAGGAAAAGATGTGGGAGCTGGAGAATTGCAGTGTGATATGGGCAGTGCCTCGCAGTGAGGAGGGCAACGAGGTGCAAGGTGGGTAAACACCACCATTTCAGTCCACCATCCAGACAAGAAACTTCCGGAATGATACATCCAGCCTTGCTGCCAAAGCAGCAAGGCCTGGGGAATGCACACCAGCACGTGGATGTGGCCATGACCCTACCACCCAGAAAGGAACAAGTCCATCATGGGGGAAAAGCCAGCCAGCTTGCACACCATGGCTTTCCCTAAGTGATGCTGGAGCCCTGTGGGACTAAAAGCAATCGTGGAGCAATAGACTGGGCAAAGAAGCATCTTCCAGGACTGCATTCCAGGACTGATCCTGCAGGACTGGCACATCTCACCACGTGCCATATGTAGGGATCACATTTGGTTGAAGTAGCATTGACCTCACCCAAACACTAACACTAGAGGCATGGACAATTACCATCCTGAAAACTCCTGTGCCAAAATGACTCCTTTTCTAGGTCTTTTTATAACATATTCTTTCCTGTCTTCCGATTGAAAGGATTTTTGGCAGATGATTTGGAAGTGGATAATAAATCTAATGCTAGGACACTGCGTCCAATTGCACAGTAATTTCCTGCACAGCTCTCACCAGGAAGTTTACGCGTCGTGCTGCATTGCTGCCGCCTTGGTTTCTCCTACGGATACACTGTCATTGTGTGTGACACTCCTTATAGTTCTGCCTCCACCTGGAGTGGCAACCCTGTTAAATTTTTTAAAAGAAAAGCTATTACAGGTTTTTTAGGAGAAAAAGCTGTCTGCTTGCCCGTGACCTCACCTTTAACCCGAGCTCCAGAATTTAAAGGCATTTATAAAATCCTGCTCTGGCCGCTGTGCTAGATTTTCACCTAAATATCCTCAGCAACTCTTCCAGTCTCCAAAAAACAACTGATTTGAAAGTTTATTAGGAGCAATAATTTATTTTTGGAGGCAGAGGCTTTTGCTGCATTGAAGCCTGCAGATATCCGTGCACTGGTTTTCAGTGGTGAATCAAGTGATTCCCAGACACAGCCTATTTCCAAGGAAAACACCATCCCAGACTGCTCAGTACCAGAGACACTACAGTGCAAACTGAAGATGCAGGGCCATTTTTAATTCTATGCTAATTATCACAATAAAAACCAGATCCTGCAGCGGAAGACCCATTCTGGAAAGAAATAATCATCCATCTTTCGTAGCTGTAGCTGTGCTGCTGGAGAAGAAGCTTATTTACAAAATGGCAATCTCCAGAAAAAAAGCTGTTATCGTTGCCTGACAAAATCATATATTCTGATACCTTCTGGGGGGCTCTGTCTGGGAAATTCCTCTTTGAAACCCAACACTGTAAACCTCAAATATGGAAAAAACCCATTCTGTTCAACAAAAGGCAGCTGTAGGGCTAATGCAACCCACCGTGACACAGAAATGATGCTTGGAGATCCCTGCTTTGAAATCCCTGCTTTCAGTTTAAAGCAGGAAAATAATATGACCTCTAAATTATTTATATGTGAAAAGATGGTTTTAATAAAAGCATCAGTGGTGTGTAAACAAAACCAAAATTCCTAAAACAGACTTTCCACATTTTATATGGTTACTTAAATGTGGATGAGAAACATCCTTTTCGCCCCCTGGATGAAAACATCCATGGAGGATGGCATGAAAATGCCCTTTTAGTATGCAGGAAACACAAAAAGCCAAATGAAGCCATGAACCTGCAGAGTGGTTGTGAAAGGGATGAAGAAAACCCAACCAAGCAGCAGGACCGCAATCTGTTCCCGCTCCCCCCACGTGGCGCCGCGGTCCCCGAAGAGGCTCTCACACCAGATTGCAGTGCCAGACAATCTCATGGAGATGGGAACCTGCACTTGGGTCTCAGCCAAGCAAGACCCCCAGCGCCTCTTGCCTTGACTGCAAAGACACAATCTTCCTCCAAGAGCTGCTTGCACCCGGGCATGCCACCACCCATGGAAAGGGGTCTGCTCCACCTTCTCCATCTCTCCTTGCTGGGTATTCACGAGGCCTACATCCAGTATTCCCAGGCACGTTCCTGGGGAGCGGCAGAACAGCTCCGATACGTCGCCCCGCCGCAACGATGGAGCCTGAAGACGGGAACATTGGACCACAGGGACAGCATGTTGAAAGCAAAACATTTTATTACCATCGGTTAAGCTTCATAATGCACGCTTATGAGTAAGAGAGAGGTTATATGGAGATCACTTTGCTCCCTACCAACTGCAGCTTCTGGGATTAAATGCAGCAGCTGTTGAGCGGAGCGGAACAGGACCAGTGCAAAGAAAAGGAGAATAAAATACATTTGAAACGGTGGGGGGTAGCTTGGCAGAAAACAGTCCCCTGACTTGAAATTCAAAGAGAAAGGTTTATTTTTTTTACTGCTTTACCAAAAGGCACGGCGTCCTGGACAACAGCTGGTGACCAAGCAGTGCTCTGGAAATGCACCCCTCTAACTCAATACCCACCTCAGCAACCACCACCTGGTACGGGCGCCGCAGCTCCCACACAGCGTGGGAATGCCGGAGTGCAACGCTTTTCCTTGGGGCCACGACACCTCTACAGCCTGTGGATCAATCCCAAGATGCTGCAAAACCAGGGGCTCCTGACTAATCACACCCCTGCAGGCACCTGTGGGAAATTTTGGTGGCCATGGACCACCAGGAGGATGGATGACAACGGGAACCTATCCTGAATTCTGGACGGTTGGCTAGCTCAGCCACAGCGCCCTTCAAGGCTCGCCTGGGGCTGACTCAGACGTGTGATTTTTCACTTGTTTTCTGTCCGCTCCCATGAAACGTTTTTGACAGTAAATGCCAGCCTGGGATGGTTTCTAAAGAACACAAGTTTCTTGCATCAGAAACTGCCCCTTCAATCTAAGATCAAAAATCCAGTTATCTTTCCTAGAGGTCAGAGACCATAAAAAAGCTATTTTGGACCATCTGCTGAAGAGTCACTAACACACTTTACCAGCACCATCTTTTTTAAGCCCAAATCAGTTTACCTTCCAGCCAATCTTCCACAAGCAGCTTCAAATTGTATCAAACCCAATCCAGAGGAACACTCTGCTTTCCCCTTTCCCGATATTACCGCTCTCATTTCACAATCATTTCTGCATTCAAACAGAATTCAAAGGAGAAAATGCCTGCGCTAGTGAAAGAGGACTCTGGTTATTGCTAGCACAAAGCTACCAATTTTTCTTCTAGCAAACAAACCGCTTGGCTAGAAAGGTGGGAAGCTCTTGGAAGACTGAGAGCCTGGAGGAGGCTGGTTTTCAGGCTGAGGCAAGTGAAAAATGCCCATATTGTGCCCTCTTGCTTATTCTGCACAGCATCTTCAGCCTCACTGAGAGGAAGAGGCCAGCAGGGGTTTTGAACAAGGAGAGAGAGCACCTCAAGGGCTATTGCAACAGCTCAAGGGCTGCAGTGGGGAGGAGGAGGGTGAACTTCCCTCTGTGGAGAGCCTGAGGAGGGAGGTTTAGGGAGGTTATCCCAGCTTTAGAAGGTGCCTCCTAGGAGCAGGAAAGAGGTGTGAAAAGCAACAGGTTAAACTGCAGCTTGTTGCTGCAGGCAGGAGTTAAATGGGCATCACCTCTGCCTCCTGCTCTGGATTGGGGGTTTTCTTGGGGTTTCACACATAACAGCACAAAAAACACACTGCCAAACAGACAGTTTTAAGCTCTCTTTAAAAGAAATGTCTCTGCAATATGCTTTCACCAAGGTAACCCACAGTAAAGAGCTGGCAGCATACATGAAAATGTTCATCAGGCGACTACAGCACCTCCCTCCTCTTTTTTTATTTCTTTTTTTTTAATAAGACAGCTAGAAGGAACTTATCAGTGGTTAGCTCAAAGGGTTACCCCTGGCAGCGCTGAGGGATGACTGTGCTGACATCAGCAGTAAATGCTGCTGTGGAGAGGGGGGACGGGATGCACCAGGATTACGTGCACACTGCATGCTGGCACACGCTGATCCCAGGACAGACATGCCTCTAGGCGCCTCAGAGAGGATGTGCCAGGCAAGAGGTGAAAGTCCCAGAGACAGAAAAGGAAGGCTGAAAGAGTTGGGCTCCTGTGGCATCCAGGATAAAGCTCTTGACACTTCCCTTCTGAGCTGTTATGGGATACACAATACCTGTGGGTGGCGGTGCCTTGCCTAGCTCAGGTGTCTGCTGCCTCTTTGAGCCAGGTCCCATGGACAGGCTCTGGTGGTCCCTGGTCCTGGTGGCTCCCACTGCAGCAACTGGAGTCAGTATAGGACTGCAAGAGAGTAGACAGGAACTTGGCAGAGGCACAGCTCTTATCTCCACATCTTCCTGCTTTGCTGTGGGCACGCTCATCCCACGTGCCTGAATTTACAAACCCACATCAAACCCCTGGGTCGGTTCCCAAACTGATTTGGAAGCATTTGCTATTACACATGCAGAGAAAAGCGACTCTAATTACTCTGCACCCCATTTAAATGTCCCAGGGAGAATGAAATCCTGGCACTGCTCAAAGAAACCAAATTGAGGTTACACATAACAAAGGATCCAGGCATGCAACTGAGTGGTGGGAAGGAAGAGCCTGAGCTCAGAGCAGCACTCGCAGCAGATGCAGCAAAGCTCATCCCTGGGGAAGCTGTCAGACATTGCCTAGAAGCGAGATGGTGAGCGCCGGCTGCTCAGAGGAAGCAGCAAGTCTGCCACCAGCACAGGAACAGATCTGCCCCAGGTAACTGCTTCATGCAGTCCTACTCCACATGAGAGCCATCCCTGAGGGAATGGCTGACTGCAGGGTTAAAGAACTCCTGCTTTGTTGCAGCTTCACCCCAAGAATCTGCCCCGGCCTAGAGGTAACATCTGCCAGAGCCCCACCACACCACCCATGCAACAGCTGCAGAAGCATGTGAGAGCTGCAGAACAGGATCCCTGGAATGGTTGAAGCCAGAGCACACCAAAACAGACACGGAGCAAAATGACTGTCTGGGAAAAATATAACCAGCTCCACATCTTTTTGTCCTACATTGGCTGCAGCAGTTAGCAAATGCACAGTGAGGGAGGGAAGCAAGGCACACTCAGGCTTTGCACAACATTTCAAGAGGGATTCACAATGAAAGCTTAAGAAAAAGATGCTGAACTTCTAAGGAAAAAAAGAGGTTTAGGGCCCTCAAGCCAGGTCATGCACAAGACATGAACTTGGTGATCCAACAGGGAAAAGGAACAACACTAGCAGGATCAGCAAAGTGAGAGGAGAATGTCCCTATGCACTCAGCCATATAGACACCTACAGGGGCTTCTTCCTGTGCTGCTTTAGTGACCTTGATGTTTTGCAACCAGATGGAACAAGAAATAAAATGCCAGCCTAACGGATATGCTCTGAGGTGAGACGCACAGAAGTTTTATTCACCTTGTGAAACACGGTGCCTATTCTCAGCTTACAGGTAAACATTTCAGCCAAAAAACTCCTTCCCTAATTTTACCAGGATGGGGGAGACTATTAAAAATGCTTAAATTAAAAAAACTTCATCAGTTACTACAGGGATGTGCATATTAACTGAGTTGTTGAATCTAGGATAAGTCCTACTGCCAAGAACTACATCAAACCCTTGCCCTTTGCTCTTGGCTGTCAGGAGCCTCTGCTCATCCCTGCTGTGACACCTACCCGGGAAAAACTCTTTGCAAAGTGCCACCAGCACAATGCTCCACTTTTCAAACACTTTGCTATGTTTATTGGAGTCTCAGGAGAGAGACCATCCTTGGAGGCAACTCAATTCCCTCACAGATTCCTGTTCTAGGCAGCCCTATAGAGATCTCAGGAGTGTTCAAACACCTAGAAGGAAAGAACAAGCAGCTGTGGTGAAGACAACACAAAGAGAAAACACATCTACCTGTTGATTGCACACTGAGCTGCATTCACTCCAGAGCACTGCTCTGTCACCTCTCTTCCAGAGCCTAAGGTCTCTGGCCTTAGATTCCCCCTGCCAGCTTCCTGGGGGAGAGAGAGAGAGAGACTCTTTTTCAATCAGGTACTTCCCAGGCAGGCAGCAGCACAGCAACCTCCTCCGTGCCCAAAGCAAGAATGACAATTTGCAAAACAGCCACGGGTCCAGGGGGAACTTCCAGAGACAAACCAGCTCCTGCTCAACACCAGTTGCCAAGGGAAGTGGTGGGAGCGATGCCAAGGCCAGGCTGGGCTCCCTGTGAGCCCTGAGGTTTGCTCTCGTGCTGCAAAGCCGTCGGGGCCCGCCGCTGCCAGCACACAACGTGCTCCAGATCCCCCTCTGACATGGAACAGCAGGGATAATTGATTTATGTTAAAAATACCAGGGCTGCATTGGCACATCCAGCCTTTTCCCTAGGAAGAGGAGGGAAGAAATAGCTGCCTGACACATGTGCCCTTCTGGAAGCTGCTGGGATGAATATAAATCATATATTCATGTGGAGTGGTGACAATGTTAGACAGGAGGAGCTTCTCTCTCTTTGGACCTACACAGAAGTCTCAGATCTCCTCGCACTAAAAATGCTACTGAGGGAAAGTTCATGCCAATATTTCTGTGACTTCTCATATGATGACAACACACAATCCTGGGAGAGTTAGGAACATAAGGGAAAACCTGTATTTCCAAACATGCTGGCACAGGGAGCTTATATTGTCACTTAGTGCTTTCCTTACATTTGTGTTTGAACAGACTCACCAGAAAGCAACAAGAACATGACCAGGGCTAAAAATTACGCTCGGTGGAAGGTTCTGTATTTCCTTTGGAAAGGATGCAGAACAGACCTGACAACAGCCTTTAATTATGTGTAAGAACTGCAGCAGGGAAGAAACCAAACTGTTTTTATAACTCCTCTGGAGAGCATGGCCTGTAAGGCAAAAAGCAATAGGATTTGATGGAAGCAAGGGACACATGGACTGAAAAAGCATCTGAGCAGAAGTAGGGTGAAATAGCTTAGGGAGGGAAGCTGGGAATATCCAGCATGGGAGATTTGAAAGAGCAGATTTCTCCCAGGTTGTTCAACTAGGGAAAAATATGGATGCTTTTTGTTCTGTACGTGGCCCCGAAATGCACCATTAGAGGCACCCTTGCACTTGCAAATTCAAGTTTAGAGTCAGGTAGGATCCAAACCTTCCAAACACTACATTTCACCCCACATTTCTCCCTGTCTCGCTTTCGCATACCATCAGTATTGATCAGCATCAGACCATCGCAAGGACTGTCACACTCCTTTGAGGTAGGGAGGTATCATCCACCCCCTTTTAGTGGTGGACAACACAGGCACAGGCAGGATAAAACCAAAGCGATCCCATCTCCATTATCAGGAAGCCCAGCTCCACACACTGACAGCTTTCCCAGAGCCCAGGCAATTACTCCAGCACTTCAGTGGCTCAAAGCACAGCTTTCAGCAGCTGTTGACACTGACCTCTGCTGCACCTCAGACCTCAGAGGGGCAGGCCCAGGAACGCAAAGGCGGTACAAGTGGTGATCATCCACAGAGTCTTGTTAGAAACGACACAAACCCCTTTGCAAAGGCAGGCATGAGATTGCTTCTTGAAAGCCGCTTTCCCCTCTGATACCCTCCAGCCTTCACCAAGCCTTTTCCTTGGCAATGGAAAAGAGCAGCTGCCCCATCAATACACAAAACACTCCATCACTCATTCTTAGAGTGGGAGGCAGCCAATGTAGTGTGCAGAGCAAAGGCTCCAGTGAAAAGCACACGCAAACATCCATAAGTTGGGATGGCACCAGCAAACCTTACAGGCCACCAACAATTGAGTGCTCCTCTAAGCTTCTGCCTGTATTCCTGGGCAAGAGTCCCAGGTCAGCAAGAGCTCAGCCACGTGAGCCTCCAAGAGCTGCAAAAGCAGTAACAGGACACGCTTAGCCCTGGTGGGCTTGTTGGCAAGATCAGACACTCGCAGAGCGTGTTACTGATCCCAAAGAGGAAGGAGAACCAGCCCAAAAGAACCACACCAATAAAGTCCCCAAAAAGATTGTTAGGATCCAGGCTCTGTGTCTCCTTCCCCAGCTCTATGGGACTCCCATGCTGAAGGTGCCACCTATTCCTCCTACTACGGATACAACCATCACCGTGCTCTATGATTCCCTGGAGCACGCATCTTGTCCTCACTTCCCTCCGCCCCCTCCTGCCTTTTCGTTCCTCTGCCTTGGTGGGAAGCGCTTATCTCTGCTCTTACTCCCCCTCTCCCTCTGCACTGTGCCAACAACATGTGCTCCCAACAAGGACCAGATGGGAATACTTGTAAGAGCCTGGGGTTAACCCGTGTCTTTTATCCCACATACTCTCTGCTGTTTTGAAATGCAGATTCTATTGCACGCGCTTTGCAGTGTAAAGATTTAAAGTTAGTAGTAGAGTATGTTGATATTGCTTGTGAAACCCATCTCACTCCTATTGCACGCTGAACGTCTCCAATATGGGAAACAGAAGAGACAGATAGTGTTTTAATGTCTTCAAGGGAAGGACCTATTGGAAACAGGGGGGAAATGAGTATTTGCAATATGTCCGTGCATATATATCTCTAATATTCCTCTCTCCCTCGCCTCTGCGTTCATTTGTGCCCACACATGAATTCACAGATGTTGTGCCAGCGGGGCTGGGCACAAAGCCTCGGCTTTCTCCGGCTGCCAGCAGCCGCCACCAAGGGCCATCTTTGCCTCCAATTAATCTCTGCGTGGCAAATGATCAGGACCAAGAGCAGATGCAAACTCCTGCCTGCCGGATGGATTTCCCCCACCACGGTCAAGAAATCCATCCGATCGTCTGGGTGTCTGACCATCAGCTCCAGGGCAGGAGCCATTACCCCTCCCAGTTTAATACTGGTGTGTTGGATGGGTCTAAAACCCCGAAAAGAACGGAATATGCCTTTTTAAGTTTCAGCTCTGTGCAGAGCTAGCAATTTCCATGTGCCACTCCAAGCGTTTCTGTGCAGCCTAGCAATTAAGAAGATGAATTAGCAAGACGTTAATGACGGTTTTATTGTGGGGGGGCAGCCAGGCCCCTGGAGGCTAGGCTGGTAGGAACACAACCACATTCACCAGACATGAGAAGCCAGCAGGCACCTGCACCTTTCTAGAAGTTGGTGCACACAAGAGAGCCCGGAGGCTGCGGGTTTGGGTTCCGCGTGACGCCTCCCTCCGCACGGGGAAGGAGCGATCTAATTACATCCATCACAGAAATGCCAAAACGACATCCGGCTTATAAAACCTCAATTTACGCTTTGACATTTCTGGAAAACCAATTTTTAATCCATGTCATCTATCAGGAGTTCTTGATATTTTACTTCACCTCGATGCTTTATATATACTGTTGCCTTTATTGAGGTGCAGGTGGGGAACTGAACACAGGCTGACAAAATATTAGGAAGAAAAATTGATGTCAGCCCGTGAAAGCTTCTGCGGGTTTTGGAGGAAGAGAACAGCAAAAGATCTGGCTTTAGCTTTTTCCAAATCCCCCAAATCCAGAAGCACCTTGTCCCCTAGCTGAGGCTTTTTTCCTGTGACAGGATTCAGACATTTTTAAGGCAAGACCAGATCACCCCAAAACAATACATTTTGGTAAAGGCCGTGATGTGACAGCCTCGCTTGGGTGTAGCTTATGGTGTAGCCTTTAATTCCACTCCTTCTTGAATAAACTAAATTTCAAACACAACCTTTACTTGGAATGAATGGAGGTGTGGGAGGGGAAAGGTGAATTTTAGACATCACAATATCTAATGTTAAGTCATTAAAAAGAAAGGGCAACTTAATTTTGGAGTAAGCAGCATAGAAAATGAAAGAGAAAGTCTAATTTTCTTCAGGAATTCTTTCATAAATCTCATCTATCTAGTGTATGTACAGCAAAAGTGGGAATGCCATGAAACTGAAAATGCTTATTATATAATTTTTGACCCGGTGCAAAATATGCCCAATAAAAATACACAATAATAAACTCCTTTCTACTATAAAAATTACTAAAATTGGAAAACAGGACTGCAAGTCATGCAAGCAGAAGGCTTCCTAACCACCAGCAGCTCCCTTCCCTGGGAGTTTAGGTCACTTCAATAGGCCATAGGGGAAAAAATGATGCAATTATCAGACTAGGACATCTGTAGATAAAAAAAAAAAGTGCTGACATTGATTTTGGTAATTGCTCGGGGACTCTTTTTTGTATAAAGGACGTGATTTTAATACTTCTGCTTGGGATTTTATGAACATGGCAGTCCAGATTTGCAGAGCCAGGGGTCGTAAAATGGCACGCAGACATGATGTGGCCAACAGCTGCCTCTTTACAGCTCTCACCTCGCCTCAACGACGCCTCCAAGGAAGAGCTTTGCCTTCTTTTAACTATGCTCTCCCTTGCAGCCTTGCCGAAAACCTATGGGATTCTTACGAGGGCTGAGGCCAGGAGCTTGCACCCAGCCCTGGGTGGAATAACGCGTTTGTCCAGACCAGTGGCAGGAGCAGACGCCCCCTCCTCAGACTGCACTTCAGATAAATAAGGTTATTTCGCTACGAGCTACTACAGGCTACAATATACTCACATAAATATATTAATGCCTATACGTGGATATGAATCGGTATATATCGGATACAGATAAGAAACACTTACGACGACAAGTAGATACCAATAACCGCTGCAGCTTCTCGCTGGGTAAAGTCCACCATCCATCCAGGCTGCACGCGAGGAGCCCGCGAGGGAGGGCTTCGCCGTCCCCCCGCAGCGCCCGGCGGGTCGCCCTCTCCACACCCGTGCAAAACACTTCCCAACCCTTCCATAGCTCTGTACTTTACCAGGAAAGCCAGCTCCGTGAGCCGGACCCAACACAACGTCCCTGCAGCTGCAATGCAGGGGAAGACCCCCAGCCCCTTCCATCTGGGATAAGCTTTTCATCCTGCCTTTTGCACCAGCAGCAGGGAAAGCCAGGTACAAGGCAGCTGCTGGACTTGGCTTTGTAAAGAGCACAAGTGCAAAACTCGATTTTAAGCTTTGACAGCAACACGGGGGAGCCCAGTTTGCAGAAGGGGTGAGGAGCTGCTGCGACGGCGGAGCTGAGGACGCTCAGCAGCTCTGCACATTGCAATGTAAAAATCCAAATCATCATCCCACTCTTGGTGGTTTGAGAGGATCCTCAATACAGCGCCTGTCCTCCTCTAACATACGAGCGGAGCTGGACCAAGCAGGATCAACAGGTCTCTAACAGACACGTGCATGCAGGAGACGGCTTCTCTCAGCATTAGACTACGTTACCAAAGCATCCCCTTACCGGAGCGGGAGCAGAAATGTGCTCCTAGCATTATTTACACAATATAAAGTGCATTAGAATTTAATAATTCAACTGACAGACTTTCTGCCGGGACCGTACAATTTTGAAACAGAGGTGAGGGCTTGAATAGGAAATTCTCTCATGAGAAAAAGAGGTTCAGACCGGTGCTCTTCACCCTGTCCTCCTAAGGATTGTTTTTGGCCGTTCTTTCTAGTGCAAATAAGCTTGAGTTTTCTCAAGTTTAAGGGACATGGCAGTTTCAGGGCGTCAGGAACAAACATTTAAAACACATCAGGGATTCAGTGTTCCCGAGCATCTTGTTGGGCCCTCCTGCACACCAGCAGCCCGTGTGGTCACTGCTCTGGGAAGCTGAAGACGCACTGCCAAAATACAAAGGAACCCGTTTTCGAATCTCACCGTTCAAGTCTTGCATTGCTACACTCCAAGTGCATCCCTACTACCCTCCAGCCCAACATCTGCCTGCCATCGCATGGAAAGCCATCATCCTCCAACTCAACATTGATGCTTTCCATTGCGATGGAAACCCACAGCCGCTGGTCTACCCACGAGTGATCGGCAATGAACGTGAAGATCCCGATCCAGGTTTGGATACTAAGGTGCATCCCGTGCCAGGGGAGTAAATGCATTAGCAGATCCTACGGGATACCTGCGTGCCAGAACCCAGGCCGGCCCGGTAGCCGGACGTTGCTGGATTCCTGGGTGACATTTACAAACTAACGGCATTGGAAGGCCAATTCATTAACAAAAGATAAAGGGTTTTTTTAAAAAAGGGGCAGCAATAAGGAAAGCAATTCTGCATCCTTTTTTGCATCTTTTAAAACGGTGAAGAAAACATCCCTTTCTAATCACGAGTAATTTCCTCACCAACACTACAGGAACACAGGGAAGGCATGAGCACTTACAACACATGTGGCCACTCAGGCTAATTCCAACCCAGGAGCTTTTACTATCCCTTGAGGCAAAGGCGGGCAGGGATGGGAGATGCCGAGCTCGCAGGGGAGGAATGCCACACAGGAATGGGAAGGAGAGAGTAAAAAGTTCGTACATTCATAGCTCCGGTTTGTTGGACTAGAAGTGAATTTTTTACCTCAGGCACTGTGATGGGCAGCAGCAGTCAGCGATACGCTAACGTATCAATGCATCAACCACTCATTCACTAAATTCTGGTTTCACACCGGAAGAGGATGTGAAGTTCTTTTAATGTGGGGTTTTGTGGGTTTTTTTAAATTAACCTGTTAAAACCATTGGGACAAAAGCTGTAAGAGCGACAATGAACCAGGACCCCACACAACGCCCGCTGATTCATCACTGTCCACTGGCTGTTTGAGTGATGAAGCGAGAGCATCTCTTCCAGGTTTGAAAAGGGACCTGGAAGAGCAACCTATGGAGAAAGGGATGGGAGTTTTTGATACTAAACCAAAGGCTTGGTTGCTGTAACTGCTATATGTGGTTTTAAAGGGGAAATCACCTAAAACAGTGAAATTAACTTTCTTACTTCTTGTCACAAGTGTAACATTTTCCTAAAGGTTCTTTGGTGACTTTGGTGCAAGCTGTTATATTTTTTTTCTTTTTTTTTTTTTTTTTTCCTTTTTAAAAGTTAAAACAGATTGACTAGTTTTAGTACCCAAGCTAAAATCCAGATTATCCTCTTGGTTCCCAACCCTGTCTCCCCAGCCTTTCTCATTATGACATTAACAGGCAACAGCATTCGGATTGAGCGTGGCCATGCAGTGTGCAGGTGGCTCCAGACTCAGCATGGTGAACAGTCTGCTTGGAGATAAAGATGTTTCTCAAAAGGTTAAACAAATAAAACAGGGCATGGTTGCATGGAAAAATAGCTGGTCCACATGCACACTAGGCCACTCTGTAATGAAACCATTTGAGTGATTACAAATATCAGACATGGCAATGCCTGCTTAAAACAATCTTAAAGGTGAGCAACACGCTACTAGAAGTATCTGGAGCTCAAACTCCCACTGGTTCAGGAGGAAGGAGCTGGTCGTCCAAAGGCTGAACAAGCCCCTTATGTTATAGTCACATTTTAAGAAACACAGAATCTTTCACCAACCTCCCAACCAGGTAATTGCACACATTCCCCCTCCAGGTAGAGAGTTAGTATCATGAGATTTAAAATTTACATCACAAAGACTCCAGAATGACACCGAAACCAGGTCTGGACTGGAGCAAGGAGAAGCTCCAGCTCTGAGCTGGGGGGGAAGGGGGTGATGGCAGGGCAGAGATGTTGTCTCCCCAACACCATCCAAAATCAACACAACAGAAAACCCAATGTGGCATCCACCACAGCTTCCAAAACGCACCATGGGTGAGCATGAGAGATGCCTTTCTACAAGAATCCAGTTGTGCACCCAACACCCCAAAGGTCTTCCCCATGGCAGGAGGAGGAAAACAGCCAAACGCTTCCCTTGCACAGGTATCGTCCCAAACCATGTTAATCTGGGAGACAAGCTGGGAGCCTCGGTTGCGGTATTCCTTCCACCTCCCAACACCCGCTCCCATGGCCACCTGCTGGAACGCCTAATACAAAAATACCTTCTGAAATTTCAGACAAAATGCATTAAAAAAAAAAAATCACCAGCCTCTAACGGGCAGAATACGGAGATGAGGAGTGGGTTATTATTCACTGCCATTAATTCAGAAGGCTGAGCACTCTACTGTCCTGGGATACTCAGGTGATCTGGTCAGCACAAAACTATGGAATGAACATGAACGACAGATCTTCCGCCCTTCACCGGCACGTGACTGAGGTCTGACGGGTCATTGAGACTTTACCCATAAACAGACTATTGTTTCCAACTCAATAACCAGGAGACGCCAACCTTAAAACCTCTCTCCCTCCTCACACACAGACCAGAGATTCATGTGGAGCTGATTTTTGCCATAAATGCTCTACGGCAATGCTGCTCGGCCTTTGGACCGGGCACGGGCACAAGCCAGTCCTGAAAAACTCGTGATAAGCAGAAACCGATACATCTCATCGTAAGGTTCAGGGTGGGGGTACTTTTGCATCGTGTTTAAGTGCAACATTAGCCTTTTCTAGACTATTTAAAGGTCAGGGTGCCAGATTTTGTTTGTGCTGATACTTGTACTTCCACAGTCTCCAACACTCGAAGCAGCTGACTCATACGGACTCAGGAGGTTGGTCCTTTCCTAAGACACACGGAGATGTTTTGGGCATAGTTTTAACGTGGTAACCAGACTCCTATAACATTATGTACTGGAGTTAGCAAGAACTACCAGAAAAGGACTTTACAAAAAACTGGGGCAACTTGGAATTACTATAGGTCAGTCCCTCTCACCAATTTCTGCTTGCTTTGTTTGGTTAATTGTCCAATGCACTCTATTCCAGACCCTCTTGCTCTTCACCACTGTCCCCTCTGGCATCCATTCTTTTCTCTTTATGGCTGTTGTAAATTCTCCTCATCTCTTCTTCGTACTTGATAAAATTTTCCCCGAACCGTGTCCACGCTTTGTAGGGAACTGTGATGGTGTTACGGTAGGGTGGCCTCACCTCACTTACCTTCAGGAAGATGCCGTACCTGTTGGATCCCACGTCGAAGTAGAAGCGCTTGTTGTCCACTCTGAAGGAGGTGCCCTCGGGGAGCTCCGGGGGCTCGTCACCTCCCCCCCGGCGATCCTCTATGTCCCCCTCGCCGTATTCTTCAATCAGCTGCACCAAAGCATCCCTGAACTCGATCATCCCTTGCGCCGGGAGGACGATCGTCTGCTCCTGTCCCAAGCTGTGGCCGAAGTAACCCATCATGCCAGGTCCCCTGCTCATGGTCTGCCTAATCCGCAGGAAGCGCCCGCGCTGGTTCTCCTTCAGGTCCAGGTAGTACTTCCTGTTGTCCCTCTCGATGTACTCCGTTTTGAGGACGCTGTGAGGGGGCTCTTCAGAGCCCACGGACACCGGGGGCGAGGGCGGTGGGTGCTGCGGCCGCCTCCGGGGATGCTGCTCCTTGTCGTTGCTGTGTTCATGCCGGTGGCCATGGCCGCCCTTCAGGCCCAGATGGGCGTAGTGCTCGATGAAGTCCCCCAAGCAGTCCTTCAGCTCGGCAGCCACAGACAAGGAGAGGGTCAGCTTGCTCTTCCTGATGTTGTCCTGCCTGCCCCTTCCTATCCAGACCTCGGCGATCTTCAGGAAGCGGCCTCGGGAACTCTGTTTCACATCCAGATAAAACCGCTTCTTCTGGATGTCCACCCTCTTGGAGGCCAGCTCCTGGATCTCCATGCAGCTCCCCTGGGAGGAGGCCGGGTAGTGGTACTGCTGCTGGGACTGGGAATAAATATTCCTGTGCAAGCCAGAGCCTCCCAGGTTCCTTCCTCCTCCTCCTCCTCCTCCTCTCCCTCTTTCCATCTTTACCAATCAGCTGGAAATAATACACAACAGAGACACAGATGACAACATCAGCACCAGGGGCCTGCTCAGCTCCTCGGCAGCGGCTCCGCTCGGCGCCGCTCTCCCTACAAAGGCTCCTGCATCCCCCTCCGCTGCCACCGGCACGCAGCATCGCAGCCCGAGGATCCCGGGCGCTCTTCCCCTCCCGTGCTCTGGCTCCCGGACGAAGGAGCCCCGCTTCCAGTGGCGCTCCCCGGCAGCGATCCCTGCCCTGCAGCCCCCTATCCTGCCCCTGTGGTGCTACAGCCCCTCCAGCTGCCCCACGGGGGCGGGTGATGGTGCCCCGTTTTGGGGGGCACTCACCCCTCTGCCAGGGCTGCGGCTCCCCTCGGCAGGGTCTGTCCCTGTGCCTCCATCACCACCTCTGCTCTTCCTCCCAGGGCACGGGCGGGCACCGGGGTTCTCCCCAGCACTGCCCTCCTGCTCCCGCTACCCACGGAGCCCCCGCTGCCGCTGCATCTCCTGCCCCAGTGCCCCCCAGGCTTCAGTTCCGTCCTCCCCCGTACTGCCCCATTGCCTCCCCGGCTCCTCACTGCCCCTGGTGCCATCACAGTGCCCCCAGTACTGCCCCCGGCAGTGCCCCGCTGCCCTCCCCTCTGCCCCAGTGCTGCCCCCCCGGCCCCCAGCGCCCCAGTATTGCCCCCCCAGTGCTCCCCATCACTACACCTCCTGCCCCAGCGCTCCCACAACTTCACCATTGCCCCCCAGTGCCCCAGAACTGCCGCCCAGCCCTCCCAGCAGTGCCCCCGGGCGCTCTCAGTGCTGCCCCCAGAGCCCCAAAAGTGCCCCCCAGTGCTGCCAGTGCCGCCCCCGAGCGCTCCCGGTGCCCCAGCGCGGCCCCCCCAGCGCCCCCCAGCACAGAATCTCCCGCCCCATCACTGCCCCCCTTACCCCGCCGCCCCTCCGCGCCCCCCAGCGCCGCGCTCCCCGCGCCCGGTCACTCACCCCGCAGCGCCCATCGCCGCCGCTGCCCTTCAGCCGCCGCCGCCGCCACCGCCCGCAGCCGGCGGCCCCGCCGCCCCCCCCCGCCGCGCAGAGCCACGGGCTGGCGCTCCCCCGCCGCCCGCTCCGCCCCGCCCCGGCCCTCCCCGGCCCGCCCCGGCCCCGCCCGGCCGAGATCGGCGGCGGCGGCAGCGCGGGGGGCGCCGGGGGCTGCGCGGCCCTCACGGCCGCGGGACTACAACACCCACAGTGCCCCGCGGCCGCCGCAGCACTGCGCGTGCGCGTCACCTCGGGTAACCTGAGCGAAGGCGGGCCGCCATCTGTGGCGTATTTACGGCGCGACGCGGCGTGACGCGCAATGGGCGCGCAGCGCGGGCTCCGTGAAGGAGGCGGCCGCGCCCAAGGCACCGGGCACGGAGAGGCCGCGGCGGCGGGACGGGCCCGCTCAGAGCCCTTGGCAGCGCTCGGGGCCTGCTGAGCTGGGGGACAGCACGTGAAGCGCTGAGGGCACTGGGAGCCCTGTGGGACAGCCGCTCCGAGGGGGCCCCGGCAGCCTGCCCAGCGCTGAGGGTGCTCTGTCCTGTGGCAAATCGGCCGCACTGGCTGTTGTGTGAGGACGTGCGGGCGGCTCCGTGTCCCCTGCCGGTTATCCCGAGGAGTCCTGGCCTGGCTGGGCGCTCCCATCGGGTGCTGAGCGATCCCGAGTTCCGGAGGTCGGCGTCGGTCTGGCTAGGTGGGTGCGGCTGTGGCGGGATGGGATGCGGAATCGTTTGTGGGTATCGGGAGTGCTCTGGAACTTACAGCTGGTTTGGGAGCGGTGGGTGCTGCAGGGTGTCTTTTATTTTCAGCTTCTGAATTGCTCTCTCCTGTTCCCGGCAGTCCCAGTCTAATAAAGTGAGTGGTTATAAAGGGGAGCTGTTGCCACGTTTTGGTGTCAAAATCCTTTTTGGAGTTGAAACGGTTGTGCTTCTGCACCCCAAGGGAGAAGTCTGCTTAGCCTTGAAAATTAAAATATTTCCATCACCTTGTTCAGACCTGATGATAGTGGTAGCTGACCTCCACCTGAGCTGCAGACTGTTCTGATTTCTTGTTCTTCTCTTCATTAATCACAGAAATGTGCCAAAAATGGATGTGGTAGCTGCTGGCCTGCGGGGTAAGTATCCCCAGTGGATGCTCACAGAGAGCCAGGAGGAAACTTCTTTGGGGCACAAAAAGGTAGGTCCTGGCTCTTTATAGGCTGCAGAACAGCCCAGCTCTGGAGAATGTGCTTTTAGTTAGGCTTGTGCCTCCAAGGGAATTTTCATGTTCCTGCTGCTCTCCCAGGAATGTGGGCTCTACATTAGTGAGGGTGGGGGATTTCTCCTCCCTTCAAGTTGGGGAGTTGGTTCTGGAAAGGCCCTTCTGGTGGCCTTGATATGTTAAGTATTCCAGGTTGGTTTGCAGCTGTGTCAGCTGAATTAATTGCTCATTGTTTTTGATGTCCCCTAAGTGTTCCTTGTTTTGTTTTTTGGTTGTTTGTTTTTTTTTTTCCTGTGTGCGTGAGCAGTTCAGTATAAAAATGCCCTCGAGGCGGGACCATCCCTGTGACGCCTGAAACAGCTTCAACAGTTAGATAATTAATTAATTAATGAGGGAGGGGGAAAGCAGAGGCTGCAGTTCAGCAGCTTTTATTCCACAAAGTGGGAGTAAATGATTAGCTGATGAGTAAGTGGTTAGCAGCTTAGCTATTACAAGTTATCAGGTGAAACAACAGCAATTTTTTATTCACTGAGTGCTCAGAGTTAAATGGAGAAGCTGGGCAGGAGCCCAAATGTTTTGATGAAGGGGCTGTGGGATGGATGTGAGGACAGGTGTGGCAGATAACCAATCTCTCCCAATTTTGGTTTGCCAGAAGTCTGGTGCCCAGAGGAGTGTTCTGGAGGATGGGCTGCCATTCCTGGAGTTCTGTGGCTCTGTTGTTTATAGCTACGAAGCCAGTGACTGTTCTCTTCTCTCAGAAGATATCAGGTAACAGTTCATATTCCATTTTTTTCTTTCTTTCCTTTGAGTGCTCCTTTCTTTTTGGAAGGGATCAGGCTCTTGGGAATATTTTCCCATTTGGCCTTGTGAGAGATGCCAGTGCTGAACCTTTCTGTCCCTCGGAGCAGAAGCTGTGAAGGCTCCAATATCAGATCGATTGCCTTCCATAGAATGGGTAATTCCATGAGCTTCAGTGACTTCATGGAGAAATGCTAATTCCTAACTTGGGACTGTATGTGTAAAGAAAATAAAGTAAATTTATTTATGGTGCAAATCCATGATTATTTTTCCTGGTTTTGTGTAGCACAGCTCATGTTGCTGGGGAAAAAGAACTCTGTACAAAACTTCCAGTGCTGTGGGGTAAATAAAGAGCTGTTGTTCAAGGGGTCGTGGGATGAATCAAGAACGTTTCTATGGAATAAAGGCCATTCCATCATCTTTTCCCTGAGGCCTGTGTGGCCAAGTTTTAGTAGTGGGGTTAAAGGTTCTGTCCCTCTTGTGCTGCTGAGGGGGAAGAGGTAGGAAATTTGGGAGTCTAGGGCAGAAGGGGGTGGTGTGGGAAAGGTGTTTGGAGATTATTTTATTTCCCATTGCCCTACTCTGCTTTGAGTGGCAAGAAATCAGTTCATTTTGACGTGCTTGCTTTGCCCTGCTGGTGATTTCTGAGTGTCCTCTCCCTGTCCTTCTCTGCACCCGCCACCTGCAGATATTTCCCAGCCATGTGCTAGTCTTAGCAGGCAGATCTGCAGGGTTCTGGAGCACTTCAGGTGGCTCTGTGAGCCAGCAGCAAGTGCTGTGAGTTGTGAAAAGCTTTCTGTGCCTTGCACGTGTGATGTGGGCAGTCACAGCCCGTGTGCCCTTGCTGGGGGGTGCCAGGCGTTGTGGCAGCAGGTAAATGTGGGGGGTGTCTGCTCCTTTCCAGGCAGAGTTTGTCAGATGGGGCTGCTGTTGGCTTTGACATCGAGTGGCCACCAGCATACACCAAAGGGAGGATGGCCAAAACAGCTGTAATCCAGATGTGTGTCACTGAGGACAAGTGTTACTTGTTTCACGTCTCCTCCATGGCAGGTACTGTACCTCTGCTCTTATTTAGGGCATGGACTTCTCACTGTTTCTCATGCTTATCTTTGAACTGAAGCGTTGAGCAATGGCTAATATACCCTACCACATGGGACAGTAAAAATCCTTCCTTTTTCTCCCCTTTCCCACCTATGATAAAGGGATTTATTCTTTGAGGAGTGCCTGTATATTAAGACAATCTTAGCTTGCCAGGTGTGCTTAAAAACAGGGTGTGGGTTCTGAACAGGGAAGAAGAGTCTTATTTGGGGATTATTTTTCTCTGGGTGAGAATATTCCAGTTTTCAAAATTTAATTCCCTGCTCCTGTGAGTTTTCTGTTTAGTGCCAAAATAAACAGCGAACCTAAATAGAGTGGGCTGTGGGTTTTTTGTGTTTTGTTTTTTTTGTTTGTTTGTTTTCTGGGTTTTTTTTGTTGTTTTTTTTTTAATTTGGCTTCAACAAGAAGCCTCAAAAATTATGGCTCTTGTATTCTTTATTCCCAATTCCTGCATTATATGACATCAGCTTTGGGAAAGAATACTGGGTACCTGGTGTGCTACAGCTGTGGGGAGAGAAGGGGGTGTGCTTAGCAGGGGCTGAATTCATTATGGATGTGAATAAAAGCTTCCAAATAGGGAAAATAGGGATGAGGGAAGGAGCTGGCAATTTTATAACCTTTGGTTTAAAATGTTAGATTAAAACTATGCCTGTGAGAGGTTTCTGATTTCCCTGGGGGACTCATGCTGAGGTATAATAGCGATCATTTTAATGTTGGTGTTCAATCCTTTGTCATTTAGAGCAAATGGGGTGGAAAACTTAATTGCTGGAGGCCATTCCATCAGGGAGGCTGGGGAGCACAAAGGAAAATGATGTGAGGAGAGGAAGCTGAGGGAGCGAGAGCCATAAAGAGCTGGAATGCTTCTGATTCTGGCAGGGAAGATGTTTGTGTGGCTGCTGTGGTACAGCTAAAGGTGGTGTTTCCCTCTGGATGGTTTTCTGAAATGCCTGCTCTTGCCAATGGAGGATGCACTTTGAACTGAGTGACTTGTGCAGGGACCAGAGCCAGTTTCTGCTTGTTATGGCAGTGTATGTGATCTGCAGAAATGCTGGCCAAACCACAATAAAAAGCAATAAGTCCTAGCGAAAAAGCTTTCTCCTGCAGGAGGAATTGGCTGTTCTTGGACTGTTTATAGATGGCAAAACCACACTTATTTATTTATTGGGAAGATTGTTCATAATTTTTCGGTTTTTTTAGTATTTTGTTATTTCCTTACAGATTTCTCAAAATGTGACCTGTTTCTCAGATTGTAGCTTTTGCACAGTCTTCAAATTAGACTTTTTGTTTTCTGTTAGTCACTTTTCTAGGAATGAGGTGGTGGGAATGGGGCCAGAGTCCTCCACTGGGGAGTGCCCATCCTGTAAGGTTGTAATGATGATTCTCTCAGGTGGAAACCCCTTGTACAGCAAGCCTCTGTGTATGTTGCAGGCTTTTATTTGATTAAATCCTCTTTATATGTGGAAGATTTTCCATCTTTTCCTATAGCTCACGTGCTTTGGGAGTGCTGTGCTTTGTCTGCCTCTCACAGCACCAGGCTGCTACTGTTTGGGGGGGGGTTACCAGTTATTTTTTAATGCTTTGGGGTAGCTCTGTGATTTCCCAGTCCACAGCACAGCTGACTGTGGCTGTAGCTGCAAATGTACCTGTACAGTGGCAGCCATCAGAGGGCAGAGATAATTAATGCACAAAAAAAATAGTGCACAAATAAAATCCGTAGTGCTAAGTGTTTGTTGGAGCACATAAATGCATATTGCAGGGCTGAGAAAAGGTGATGTTTGAAATTGAAACCCAAGGCAGATGAGCACTGTGTGCCTGTGCAGTTGTGTGTTTGCAGGTACTAGATTTGCACTTGAGACTAATTCAGGGTATCCAGCTGTGGGGTCCTGAAGGTATGGATTTAAATAAGATGCTCTGAATTCTAAATGGGAGCAAACACACAGGGGATGAAAAGGCTGTTATTGTTCAAGGATGAAGTGTCTGGGGCTGTTCTTCCTGTAGAAAAAGAGATGAGAAAGCTGCCTGCTTTAATTCACTCCTGTAAGCTTGAAAATACCCTTTGATCCAGGTTTGCTGTGCCATCAGTTTGGGAGAAATCAAAATACAGTACTCGGTGTCTGTGTGCATCTTGGAACATTGTGGGTTTTTGCTTGCTGACAAGGCTGACATGTTTGGGCTTGGCACAGCATCTGGTTGGTGGATTCTGTTTTCCAAATGCTGTTGTTGGAGCAGCCCAGCCTTAGCTCTGAGTTTGACTCCAGAGAGTCTGTGCTTCTGGTGATTTGCCATGCTTATGGTTTCAACTGTTGCCCAGAAATGTGAAATAGCAAAAAACGTGAAGAAATTATGGGGAAAATAGTAAAATAATATTGGATTTCATGTAATGAACACTGAATTTTGAGAATTAAAGTATCTTTAGGTTGTTTTGGTTTTTTTTACTTGGTTTGTTTCCAGGTGCAGGATGATTTGTGTATTTCAACTATTTCTTTCTTGCTTGTCTGCAGATGACCCATCACAACCAGCTGAAGTTTTCAGTCATTCCAGAGAGAAATCAAATAAACAGAGGTGGCTTTTCCCTTAAAAGCACAGGATTTTGCAGATGGCCTTTGTGCTTGGATTTTGTCATTTCCATTAGGCTTGCTGGCATCTTCCAGTATTTAGTTTCTCATGTTTGGGCTTAATCTATTTTAGGTTTTCCCAAGGGACTCAAAAGGCTGCTCGAAGATGAAACAATTAAAAAGGTTGGCGTAGGAATTGAGGGAGATCAATGGAAGCTGATGAGTGACTTTGAAATCAAACTGAAGAGCTTTGTGGAGCTGGCTGACGTTGCTAATGAGAAAGTAAAACTCTAAAACCTTTTTGTTGTGGGAGGGAATCTTGTTGTGGTGCTGCTGTGCAAAAGAAGGCTTCCTTGTCTTGGTTGGAGTTCATTCCAATAGTAAAGGTGCTCTGTGGAATAAAGCAGAGATCTGTTGTAACTTATTCAGAAACTGTTTAAAAACACCTCTGAAAGCCTGCAGAAAAAGCCAGTTTTTAATCAACATTTGTCCCCTCTCAGCTCTGTTCACTTCAAGTATTTACAAGATGTGCCTTTTGATTTCAGCTTCAGGTGCTTTTCCTTTAATTCTTGGTGATGGAGATGGGCCTGGTGGTTCTGCTGGCAGTGGTGTCATTATCCCAGCAATGGCTGAACCTCATCAACAGGCTACCAGAAGGCAGCCCTGCTGCCATGGCTTGCTGGGTGCTTGAGGGAGGCATCAAGGTCTTCCTTGAAGCCCTTCCTGCAGAGGTGTTTCTGCCACACAATCTGGGAATAGATTTTCTGTAGGATTATCTCTATTCCTATGATTCTCAGGCCGGTGTCACCTCAGCTCTGAGTGCTGTTTCCAGCACCTGGTGAGCTGCTGTTTACAAGTTGTGCTGCCTTTGGCGTGCCCAGAGTGTCAATTTTGTGTCAGAGATGGTTTGATGCAGGGCCACCTGTGCTGTCCTTTTAGGGAAAGGAGCCAAAGGTTTCTTATTTCTAGCACATCCCTTAAAGCTTTTTTTTCTGTGTGCACCTTACTTGTGCTTGGTCTCTCCACACCTTTCTTTCCTTCTGTGATGCAGCACAGTGCTTTCCATAGGAGTCAATGTAGAGTTTGGTTTGGAAATGATGCAAATTAGCTGTTTTGCTCAAGCAATAAGAGGAGCTGTTATTTCTCCAAGTTGCAGTTTCCTCAGTCACCCCACTTTATTTTTTATCCCCTCATTCAACTTGGGATAATTTGTTGTGAAGATGAGCAATGTGATCTCTGATAGCAGCTTAAATGTCTTTTGCTGAAGAGAAAACAAACCAAAAATAAACTTGAAAGAGAACAAAAGAACAGGGTTATATATAATGGCACAACGGGAGGGGAAGGGCTGGGGGAGCCTAAAAAGAACAGTTGGGAGGGTTGTTTTTTTTTTTATACCAGACTCAAGGCAATGAGCTGCTAATGCTGCACTGCTGCTGTTCAGCTCCCCAGCTGGGCACATTTTCCAAGCTGTAATAGCAGCAGGCTGTGCCCTTGAGGCCTGGATCCTTGGCTCTGAAGGAAAGTTTCTCAGATTGGCTCTGGACACAGCAGAGTGCAGCCACTGGGGCTGACTAGGAATTGCAAAGGCAATTGGAGGCAGCAGCGTGCTGGGGTGGCTTTTGGAGACTTTGAGACTCGTGGGCTAGAGCTGTGCTCTTGTCTTTGTGCTTGGCTTCAGCCTGACAAAAGATGTCCAACATGCACAGGCAGGCTTTAATATTCCTGTGGTTTTATTAGATAAATCCCTGGTGCTGGATACTGAGTTTTTCTAATTATAAAGGCAAATAACAGGAGAATCCTGGAGGAGAGAGGGGGTGCTGTTTAAGTCTAGGCCTTTTATTTTATCAACCAAGAGGTTGTTTTGTATAGATGCCTTGTATTTTTAATAGTGTGACAGCACTGAGAAGAGTTACTGCTTTAAAAAACTAAGTATGCTTTGGCTAACCCAGAGCTCTTGGCTGCTAACAAGGGATTGAGTATGCTTTGCTCTTTCTGGGGAGGTGCAGATGCTTTCCTTTTTAAACAAATCCTTTGCTTCTGGTGTTTTGTTGTTTTTTTTTCCCAGCTGAAGTGCAAGGAGACGTGGAGTCTAAATGGCTTGGTGAAGCACCTTTTTGGCAGGCAGCTGTTGAAGGATCAGTCTGTCCGATGCAGCAACTGGGAGCAGTTTCCACTCAACGAGGAGCAGAAGCTCTATGCAGCCACAGATGCCTATGTATGTACCACAGGGGATCAGCATTCCTACCTCTGGGAGTGCATCCCTTCTCCAGTGTGCTCCTAGCTGCTGGGTATTTTTTTTAGTCCCTTGTCTGCAGGTGTTCCCTGCAGCTTGATGCCACTTTTGGATGTGTTTCCCTCTGTTTTTGTCTTCTTTCTTAGCTGCTAATGAAGCCAAATCTTGTTAAATGTAGTACTGGACGTGAAATTCAAAAGCAACTTGGGAGGAACACAGCCTTCACCTGTGGCTAATACAGGAGAACCATAATATGGATTTTCAGGAAGAGCTCAGTTGCATATGAGTTTTGTGTTTCTCCAGAAGTCCCTGTTTTTTGTGTTCTGCATGAGTTTTGGTTTATCTGCAGTGCTGTGAAGGGTTTCACCAATATGCTACCAATTGCCACCTGCTTCCTGGGAGAAAATTAAGGGAAAAAAATCCTTTCAGTCTCTTATTTCTAGACCTAGAGGAAGGGAAGAGGGACAGTGGTTTCTTTTATTACTTCTCGTTTACTTGGAAGTTCAGCCATGGAGGGTTTAGCACCTGTGAAGACACAAAACAGTACAAAAAACATTTTCCATTTTTTTGTGCCTGGTTCAGCTTTTGTAGCCATTTTTTCCAGGCAGTGCATCTTTCCCACTATGCTCTGTTCACCTGGCCTGCCTTTTGGAGCCTCCCAGGAAAACATGAAGGAGTAACTAGTTTCTTTTTCAACACGTGTAGCCTAATTAGCACATTGCTGGCTTTAGGCTGTGTTTTTCTGTTAGAACTCATTATTCATACCAAGGGAAATACTAAACACACTGAATCCATCTTGGTGTGTTTGTAGCTCTTCTCCTGGAGCACGGCATGAAATCTGAATGAGGTGAGCAGATGGTGGGACTGGGAGCTGAGCACTGCGAGCCTTCTGTGTGCAGCCAGCTTGCTGAGATGACCCACTCTGGGACCTGTCTAAGAGTAACCATTCCAGGGGGAGTCCCAAGTCAGCATTTGGCCCTTCCTGCAGCATTCTGTAACATGCAACCTGGTCCTGATGGACAATGGAGTCAGGGTAGTAATTAGTGTCATTAGATGGGAGCTGTATTCCAGTTTAGATTTCTGCTGGTCATGCTGTATTGGTGCCATGATTTGCCTGATTAACTCCTGATTAGGTTTTTTTGTTACTGTTTTTTTTTTCTCTGTAGAGTATAGAATACTAGTAGTTTCTTTTCCCTCCTAGGCTGGCTACATTGTTTATGAAAAACTGAAAAATATGAGTAAGAGTGACCAGAAATTACTTAGTGTGAGCAAAGGTAAGTTGTCTATCCAGGCATAAGGAATTTATTCCATGTAGAATTGCATATTCCATTTCCCAGCAGATATTTTAATAGTGTTAGGTTTGTTTGGCTTCTTGGTGATTACAGATGACTTGCAGAGGGAGCACATAGGAAGAGGCCTTGGATGCCCAGGGTAACCACACTCTGTGGCTGTTTTCCATAGGATGTAGGAAAGGATTATTTATCTCTGCTGTACACAGAGATGGGAAGAATTCCTGCTGTCATTTTGGTTTGTTTATGGTAACACTTCAATGAGTTAATTTCAGTGCTGCTGAGGCAGGGACAAATACCTAATTTAAGATGAAATAGGGCTACAAAACAAACCATGTTAGCAAGTAATGTTCTTACTGGGGCATATCAATAGGACCCAAATGTTTTAGAGCAGTTTAACATTATTTACTTTGTCAGAGGAGATTTTAAAATCTTAGTTGTTACTCAGTTCTGTGTTTGATAAAGATATTGTAGGTAGCTTAAGGCTGAAAAAGAGGTGGTGAAGGGTTTGTTTCCTTTTTGTTTTGGCTGAATTTTACTTCCCTGTCAAAAGCAGGAGTGGCAGGGCTGTTCCCTTGATCCGAGGTGCAGGGTTTTGCCTTGGTTTAGTCAGCATGTCTGTGTTAGCAGTTCTTTTCCGGGTGCTGGGAGGGACTGCTTTATTCCCATGGTGTACCTGTTTTTCCTGAGCTTGTGTAGTGGAACAGAAGCAATGCTGGAATACTTAGAAGCTTGGCCTGATTCTCTGTGCTTGATTTTTGAGCCTTGGAAAATGCTGTCTTCCAGCTGTAGATGTAGGAATGCAGTCACAGGAATGAGAGTTCTTTACCTGGAGACCCCAATTATTAACAAAATAACCGGTTGTTGCACTGGTTACAGATGCCACATCTGAGGGTGTGAAGGAGCGCTTGGCTTCCCTGGCTGAAGAGATAACAGACCTGGCTTCTCACATCCCTGACTCTTCTGGACAACTGGAAAACTTCCAGAGGTCAGTTTTGTGCTGATTTGTTTCTAGCTCCACAATCAGTGTTTTGCTTTTGGTCTCCCAGGTCCCGCACAACAAAGTACCTATTTTTGAGCAGTCATCTGTTACCTGTTTGTTGTTTTTCAAGAAAACATATTTTTTTATATGTAGGAATATGTGTTTTCACTGGTCTGACTGCAAAGGATTTGACACTGAAGATGGCTGAATTTTGCTCTGAAAGGTAGTAGCTGCATCTTGAATTTTGCTTTACCTTCCTTGGTTTTACCTCCTAGGGCTGCAGAAATACTAGCAGAGATATCAGAGAACATCAGTGCTTTGAAAACCACCCTGTTGGGCTCAGGTTTCCCTTCTGGACTGGAGAGGAGCTGTGGTGCAAACAGAACACATTTTGTAGCCAAGTCAGCAAACGTCCAAGCACAAAAAGCAGAATGTGCTGAGCAACCTGAAGGTGACCTCAACAGCTGCTCTGATGCTACGCTGGCTGTCCTCTGGGAGGAAGAAATGAGTGGAGAGGAGGCACAGAGAGGTAACACTGCTCTGGAAAACGGAGCTCCAGCAGCCAGATTTACAGAAGAAGAGGACAGGGATGACTTCAATTCCCTGGACATTACTGAGCAAGAGCTTCAGGTCCTGGAGCGTCAGGCTGCGAAGGAATTGGTCAGTGAAGCTGCACCTGAGGTAATGAGCACTTGTTAACTTCTAACATTTCTTTCAGATGTTTTGTTTTTAATGGACAGGCCCCAGAGCTGAATGTTGAGCTTAATTATCTTCGGTAAGAAGTTAAAGCACGTGGAGAAGTGGCTTGTAGGAGGTTCAAAAGGTTGGAAAGTAGTGGGTGAAACAGAAATTACTTTGCTCCTAAGAGATTCATGTTGATTTTGTAGGAGGCATGTTCTACAGACAATGAACAAAATGTGTCCTCTGTCATAGAGAGTGATGAAGAGCTGGAAATGGAAATGCTGAAGGTGAGTGCCTCAGGGTTTATTTTTCAGGCTTTTTTTTTTCCTAATGATGCTGCTCTGGGATCACAGTGGAGTGGAGCATGGTTAAGGGGAGGGAATATGAAGCAAAAAGCTGCTGCTTACAGAAGAGGGACAGAATAAACACATGGATACCTAAAGAATTCAATTTGCTGGGGTTGGACTGGAGTATCATTGGCCTCCTGTGTCATCTTTACAACACCAGCTTGGACTCAATCCACCTGCTAGATTAAAGTTGTTATAACTGGATTAAAAATTGGTTACCATATGATATTACCTGAGAGAGGCATTTTATCTGCCCTTCCATGATCCAGAGTAACTTTCTTTTCTTCTTAATTGCTCAGTCTCTAAAAGATGTAGATGATTGTGAAGGAGTTTTACCTAAAGGAGAGTCGAGTAAAGCCAGGAAAACTCCTGACACAGAAGTGGATGTAGCACCAGATGGTGATGAAGATGAAGGCATTGAGGAAGAGGAGGAGGAATGTTTGGGTATGGTTTTTTAAGTCTTAAACTTGTAAAAATCACTGTCTGTAGAAGCAGCCATGGAAGAACAGTGACTTTTACGGGTTGATTTCCTAAAATGGGAAGGTACAGCTTGCCTGGATTTCTAAGGGGAACTTAGACTGTCAAGATGAAAAAACAGAGGTGTGCTTGGCAAGAGAGAATGAAGTTCTGCCGTGGTCAGCTGATGTCTGCTTCATGGGAGTAAAACTGACATGGGGGTGTGGGGGACCTGCTCAGATCACAGCACAGGGGAGGTGACACCTTCCCCTGTCTGCCTGTTGCTCTTCTCCTGTTGCTGCTGAGTGGCAGAATTCCAAAATTGTGCCTTGGGGGTGATTTTTGACTTGTTTTGGGGTTGTCCCTGTTGGAGACAAATGAAAGTGGGGAAAGCAGACGAAATGCAAGGACGAACACGCCTTGACTGGCTTGGATGAACCTGTTCTAGATGATGCAGTTAGGCACTGCAGTCCTATTGCTTTATCTCATTAATGAAGCCATATGTTCTCCTCCTTATGTGGGGTCTCTGAGGAGCCTCTCTACTTTTTTAATCCTTCATTTCAGCCTGAAAATATCTAGAATTTGTCTTTCTTTTCACTGGAATTGCCCAGATTCTAACCCCTGGCTGTCTAACCCACGAACTGTGAGCTGTCTGTTGTTTGTGGAGACAGCGCTTTATCTTTCTAAAATTTAATCCCAAATGAGTGTTTTCTCCTCTCTCCCACTAAAGATCCACTGCTACCAGAGCCTGGAGAAAGCCACGTCCAGTGTCTGAAGACCTATTTTGGGCATTCTTCATTTAAACCGTGAGTATATTTTCTGTTAAAGTGGACACTCTGGGGTATAGGTTCTTGCCCTTCCTTCAGCCTGGATGATGTTTTTGTTACTGCTCACTTGAAAAAAATGGCAACAAACAAATCCAGGTGTTGTTCACACTCTGTGTTGGAGATAAGTGATCCACAAGCACTGTGAAAACTGCAGGTGTTATTTGTCATCTCCTGTGAGTGTCTGCTTCAAGTGCTGCTTGCCTGAGTCCTGTTAGAGATCCTCACTCTGGCACTCATGGTCCTGCCTGCAGTATTTGGAGTGTCTTGAGTGCTGCAGCGTGCAAGGACAGCCCTCTGAGGCAGCCTCAAGGGCCTCTTTAACCCACAGTTCCACAGAATATGCAGTTTCATACAATTTACTTGTTATCTGTGATGGCCAAAATCAAATACTCGCCTTTGTTTAATTTAAAGGGTCCAGTGGAAAGTGATCAATTCTCTTTTGGAAGACAGAAGAGATAATCTTGTTGTCATGGCAACTGGTGAGTTACCACTGCATCCTAAGAAACAATAGAAAGCTGTTCCCTTTTGTGGGGAGAGCAGTACAACAAACATGGCTTGGTTTTTTGGGGTGTTAGAATTGTTTCTTGTAGCTGCATAGAAAGCATGATGTCTCTTGTGCTTTTTTCCCCTCTCAGGCTATGGAAAAAGCTTGTGCTACCAATTTCCTCCTGTTTACACTGGACACACAGGAGTTGTCATCTGCCCCCTCATCTCCCTGATGGAGGACCAGGTGCTGCAGCTGACGTAAGTGACGTGGTGGCAGTGCCAGGCTGATGCTGGACTGCCCATGGACACACCTGGGTCCTGCCTGTGGCCTTCCTGGGTGTCTCCCACTTGCAGCAGGCTGTTTTTGTGTCAGCTGCAGGGCATGTGTTTCTCAAGGAGCACACACAGCCCCTGTCAGCAGTCTCAGATCCCTGAATTTGCCATATAGGTGAACCAGGGCTGAGGCTGCAAAAGGATGGATGTTGGTGAGAGGATTCTGAAGGCACTTATTTCTGGATTCACAGGCCTTTTGTGCCCACACTGAAGTGATGGGGGAGCTGTTTGAGGCTGTCAGACTTGTGTCAAAGTTTGGTAGGGCTTGCTTTGGGTCTGAGGAGTGACATCTGAACCTGGAATAGCTGGAAGCTATAGGCAATCCAGATCAAAGCTGCAGCACAGGCTTTCAAGAGGGACAGTGTAGTAGGTCTCCTAACACCTGGCCTCTTCACTTCTTCAGACATCTGAGGGGGGAACTTCTGGGTGACACCAAATCACTCAGATGTGTGGGTTTTAGGTGTTGTCAAGATTAATCTTTGATTTTTTAATAGCTGATAATGCTTTCCCCACATGTCTTCACTTCCTATTGTAAGAGCTATTCACTTCTGACACTTTTGCACTGAAGCTGTGGGACTCACGCTGAGTTGTGTGGTTCATTCCTGCTTTGTCCATCTTGGGAAGAAGAGTTTTTTTGTGAGAGAGGGGAAATGAAGTTGTTTTGAAGTGAAGAACATCAATTAGATGTGTTGTTTTCTGCTGCACGTCATGGCTGTGTGCAGATGAATGGCTGGACTGCCTAAGCTCCTTGACTATTACTCAGCAGGGTGTCTGTGTGACTTTTCCACTGCTTTCCTCAGTGGAAGGGCTTTAATCACTGCCTTCCCAGTGGGTCATTCATTTTGGAGGCCAAGGAGACTGAATCTCTCAGAACTGCAGCACTTTGTCTGTCAGTCTGTCTGCAGTTTGGAATGAGCAGCTGTGGAAACCGAGGGCTCTGGGACAGTGCTGCAAATCACCAAGTTAAGAGGTAAAATATCAGTTGGTTGGGCTGGTAATTATTATGTCATTAAACACCAGCCACCTGATTTAAAATTAGCAGATGCAACATCAGTAGCTCACAAATGATTGAACAAGGTGAAAAAAAGTAGGCTAGCAAGGCTTACATCCAAATGTGAGGAACTGCTGCAGTGAAGAGTTAAAGAAAATATGTTTAGCATATTCTTTTGTTATTTAAGCTTTTTTAAGTACTTGTGAACTTAGGCAAAGAAAATGGCCTTCCTTTCTCTGATTCCTACTAATCTAGTGTGTGTCTTGTGGAGACTGCTGGAGGGGAAGTGGAAGAGTGTTTGGGTGGCAGGAAGAGCCATGCAGCACTCTTGCTTTTTCAAAAGGTGTTTCACACAAAGATCCTTGAAGGAAGTAATCTCTGACCTCACAGCTTGAACTTCCTTTAGAAATGCTGGCACAGGCTGGAAGCTAAAGCTTGAAGAGTGAGTCTGTTCATGACTGTGCTTTTTTATTTCTGCAGAATGACAGGGATTCCAGCTTGCTTCCTTAGTTCTGCTCAGTCAAAACAGGTCAAGGATTCCATCAGAGGGTGAGTTGTAGCCAAGCTTTCTGGTACTCTGGGCTGTGACATAGGGGTGTTGGAGGGGTAGGAGGTCTCCCTGCTCCATCACCACTGAAACTCCTGGTTCAGGCCCAGCCCTGGGACCTGGCACTCAAGATATTGTTTGCATTCACTCAGGCTGAGTGTGTGAGAGGCTACAGCCACCCTCCTGTGCTTTTGGGCTGGGGAGATGGAAGTTACCGACTCAGCTGTGTTCTGATTTACACCTGATTTTTAGTCAGGTTTTAGACCTGTATCTGTCAGCAGCACAACAGTCCCTTCTTATTCTAAAGGCTGGCAAATCTGGTTTTCCTATTCCTGTAATGCCTCACTTTTCCTGTGGTTCTGAAATGTTTTCTGTGGTCTTCACTTAATTTTTCTTGTTTGCCATCAGAAATCTGTTCTCAAATTGTTTTTCAATCATGACTTTATTTAATTGTCTGGGGTCTTCTCTTCTGTGTCAGTGTATTTTCTCCTGGTCTTTCAGGGGTCAGTACAGAGTTATATACATGACTCCAGAGTTCTGTTCAGGGAACTTAGAGTTACTTCAGGACCTCAACCAAACTGTTGGTAAGTTGGAGGTAAGACTGTGGGTGGGTTGCCAGGCAGCATAAACTGATGATTATGTTGAAGCCTTTTTGGGAATTGGAGACTTCTTACCCGTTTCTTGGAGAGAGTAGTGACACCATTTATTCCCATTCATCACACAAGATTCTGTTACTGATGAAAAAAATATGTGGGTGTTTGTCCATCAGGCTTGGTGTTAGAATCCAGGAAATATAACAAATGACATCTGTAATTCTTTCCTGTGACTGTGATTGAGAAGCGGCAAGTGGGAAAAGATCCTGTTGGAGCTAGCTGGAGATTTTGACCCGTGTGAAGGATCTTGGATATCTGGAGCTTGGATTGTGGTGGGGGGAGACTGTAAAAGCTCCTGGGCCTTTCTTATGAAAGAGGCCTTAAAGGTGGTGCAGCAGAATGCATTCCAAGAAGAAAAACCAAAGCGCTGCTGGTGGCCTCTCAGGAAAGCTAGAGCTTGCTGTGCTGTGATTTGTCCCCCAGGTATCACCCTCATAGCTGTGGACGAAGCTCACTGCATCTCCGAGTGGGGCCATGACTTCAGGAGCTCCTTCAGAAATTTAGGCATGTTAAAGAAGGTTCTGCCATTGGTGAGGTTTGCCTGTATTGGGTTTCTGATACAAGAAGAGGGGTTTTTGTGGTAGCTTGGAAATACCAGCCTCTTAATGTCGTGCTCTGGGTGTACTGACTGTGCTGGTTGGGAGTCGGAGCATCCTTGTCAGTGACTGGGCTCTGTAGATATTTTCTCAGTGTTTAAACCAAGGGTGTTCTGAACTTGGACTACCAGAAACTTAGAAAATTTAAATTGCTTTAAATCCCTATGCTGAGGAAGATGATGTTCCCTAAGCTTTTGGTTTCATATTGGAGCATTTTGTCTTACCTGACCAAGTAACTCGTAGGAGCATGCCACTGATTTCTAGACACTCCTCAAGCACTTAATGCATGAGCTTAGAAATGTAGACCTGAACTTAACATGCTTTTATTGCCAGTGTCATCCTATGCTCCCTAAATTTAGCTAATCACATCAGTGAATTACTGTGGACTTGTGGAAGATACATTCAGAATAAAACTTTGTATTTCAAGTGTTCTGTTCCTGTCTGCGTTCTCAAGAGCTTTGGTCTAAAAATGTTCAAGAAGCTCAATATTAACTATATTTTTCAAATGACTGAACTTATCCAATGATCAACACATTCAAGTGCCTCTTGAGGTTCTGTATGAGTAGACTCTTGAAGTTTTTGTTGTAAAAAATTATCAGTGAGAGGTCATGAATGTTATTCTACATCTACATTTGCAGGTCCCCATTATTGCTTTGACTGCAACTGCCAGTCCCTCGATCAGAGAGGACATAGTGAAATGCCTGGACCTGAGGAATCCCCAGGTCACCTGTACCAGTTTTGACAGACCTAACCTGTACCTGGAAGTTGGACAGCGAAGTGGAGACATTTGTAGGGATTTGAAGCAGTTCCTAATTAGGAAAGGAAGGTAAGGATTTAAGCCTGGTTTTGATTCCTCAGATGTGTTTTTTACAGGCAAGTGGGGTTTTTTTATTCTGTATCTTTAGATGTTGTTGTTGTGATTTTCAGCAGTTCTGTGTATGAGTTTGAAGGCCCCACTATCATCTACTGTCCTACAAGAAAGGCCACTGAGCAGGTGGTGTGTGCACTGAATAAACTCAACGTGGCCTGTGGTACCTACCATGCTGGCATGGGGAGCAAGCAGAGGAGAGACACTCACTACCAGTTCATGAGGGATGAAATTCAGGTACTCTTAGGTCCTATTTAGAATTGCGGAGTTTTCGTGGAAGAAAATTTTGGAATATCAACCTGTGTTCTGCATGTTCCTCACTCAGAATTCGGTCTGCAGTTCTGGGTGACAAAATTGCTGGTCTGTGCTGACAGGAATAAAATTCCTGGCTTATCTTTGGAGTTTCTCTAGTAATTCCCTTAAAAATGCATGGTATCCAAGGAAAATGGAGGTAGCTGGAACAAGAGCACAACTTGTGTGAGCTGCTGCTTTCTGGAGGAGTAGAGATATGCTGGGACTGCTTGTGTTCCTTTTCATGACCTGTTTTGTGCCAGTTGAGAATAGGTACTTGAAAGCACTCCTGCATTTGCCATCATCCCTCTCATGGTTATGATCCTATGGCTGTGCTCTGGCCAAACTCAGCACCGTGGGTCTGAAGCTGCTGCAGTTCAGGCTGGATCTGAGGATCAAGACCTCACCCAGCACGTGAGGATTAAGCCAGGCCCGTTCTTTGGGATCACCCAAAGGCACATGGCTGATGTTTTGCAGTGCGTTGTGGCCACGGTGGCCTTCGGCATGGGTATCAATAAGGCCGACATCCGGCTGGTGATCCACTACGGCGCCCCCAAGGAGATGGAATCCTATTACCAGGAAATGGGGAGAGCCGGGCGCGACGGCCTTCCCGCGGCCTGCCACGTCCTCTGGGCTGCCACAGACCTAGTCTCTAACAGGTACAGCTCTGGACACAGCCCTTCTCTCCTTCCTCAGGGCCTTTTGCCATGGCTCTCTGCAGTTCAGTAGCCCGTGGGCTTGGAAGAACCTCTCTGTCTCTCTCCTGTTCTATCCTCTTTGGGATAATGTTTGGAAGAACATGAAGTGCTCTCCTGAGTATGCCCGGTGGTGGGGAAGCCCGCAGGCAGCTTGGGTCTGGTTTTAGTAGGATATTTTTTCTAGCTCTTCCTGGAAAATAGGAGGGCATTGTCTGGCATATTTCATGTTTTCATTTTCCTAGTGATCAACATTTAAGGCTGTGCATTTTTTGCTTCTGTCTCAGACACCTCCTGGGCGAGATCCGCAATGAGGAATTCCGGCTGTACAAGCTGAAGATGTTGGCAAAGATGGAGAAGTACCTGGTGTCCAATGACTGCAGGAGGAAGTGAGTGCTGGAGTCTATTTAGTGCTTTGTCACTGCAGGCAGCTTTGGTAAGAGCTGCAGGGACTCAAGCACAGCTGGGGGCTGTAACCAGAAGGCAGCTCAGACTCACAATTTGTTCTCCAAGCACAGAACATTCCATTCTATATTAATAAGCAGTATCAAAAGTACATCCTTCAGCACATTTACACATTTCCTTGTTTGCTTATTTTTGAAAAATACTTTTTCTTTAGAGGAATCAAGGCTAAATAATTGGTTCCCCAGTGAATTAATTAATGATGCTGATTTCGACTCCATTTTCTGCAATAAATTTCACCTGTAAATTCTTGGTCTTCTATTGAATTCTTTTTGTTCCCTTGGGTAGAATCATCCTGTCTCATTTTGAAGACAGACAACTCCGAAAGGTTTCCTCTGGCATCATGGGCACAGAAGAATGCTGTGATAATTGCAGGTCCAGGTAAGTTTCTTCCCTGAAGGCTGATCCTAGAGGTTATATTCTCTCAGCCTGACTTACAAGGCAAATTATCTAAAAGAATTGACATTCATGCATCTGATCTTGCAGCTGTTCAGCCTGAGGTTTATTTTTGAACATCTCTCTAACCTTTTCCAGTGAGTTGAGCAAACTGTGATAAGCTCCAAATGAGGCTGTGGGAAAGCCTGGAAGCAGAGCAGGATCACAGTTCTTAAAAGGGGTTTAGAGCAACACTCAGTGAAAAACACTTACATTCATCAGTTTAAGCTCTGTTAGGTAATTAATCCCAGAAGACAACACTTGCAAATACTGTGTGGTACCAGGTGTCTAAGGCTAAATTGCCCCAGTGTTCAGGGAGTTGTTCTCCTGTGCTGACATGTGCTCTTTTAACCTTGCTAATAATCTCATGCATGTGCTGTGGGAGACTCAGGAGGCTGATAGTCACAGAGGCATGAGCAGAAACACCTTTGTCACTTTCCTTCTGTAGTTGGAATAAAGCTTTCCCTGAAGTTGCATTGAAGCATTCCTTGCTCTTGCTGTTAGCCTGCTGCTTTGTGACCCCAGGCAAGGTGCTAGGCTGTGGTGATTTCTGGAGAAGTGTTACCAATTTAGCTACTGTATTTCTGTATCTCAAGGATTAGGACACCTTTGCCTGGCCTCTACTACAACTAAGTCTAAAAAAATTTACAAGACTATAATTGCCCTATTTACAGTCACCTTGCAGTGCTTATTAAGAGCCAGGTAGTGAATTTGTATTGCAGAACTGAGATCACTTGAAATAGATAATTTTCTTTTTTTTTTCCTTAGAAGTGGTTTGTGCCAGTAATTTTTCGGTGCATTCTTTCAGTCAGTAAGAAATTCATTAACAAACCTTATATAGCCTTTAGTGGGGTTGCTCTTTACTTCTTTTTGTTTTTTCTTTGTTTTTAAAGAAACAGGAAAGTTTTCAAGTGTGGCTAAAGAAATACTGTGCATGGCCAAACCAATACAAATATTTAAATATTGAATTTCAAAGTTTGCTGAGACAATGCTCTTAACTGCAGGTGTGGTGGAGAACTTAATGTAGGGTTGGGGAGTTGTCTGAGAATTTACATGGATAGAAACATAAATGTGTCTTGAAGTTACCTTGATGCAAACAATTGAATGTATTTAAATGTATGAAACTAGGACTGACATTGGAGACTAAGCACAAGTAATCCCTTGTGGTTATTTCATTTAATTATTTAATTAATCACTGGGTTGACAGTATTTGGAGCAAGGGAGAGGGGGCTTGGGTTGTTTGTGTTAAGCTTGGCTTCCTTTGTGCCTTCCAGCGGCTCCTGCCTTGCAGTCCCCAGTGACTTTGAGGGCGGATTGCAGGACTTTGGGAAGCAAGCACACCAGCTGCTGTCTGCAGTGATTGCCCTGGATGAGAAGTTTGGGACCAGAATGCCAATTCTGCTCCTTCGAGGGTCTGTAAGTGATGGGGCAGCTCCTTGTGTGTGTTCTGAGGGGAGGGGCTGTGACAGTGTCCCTCTTGATTGACCTGTCAGTCAGTACATGCATATGCATAACTTCCATGTGTGTGTCCCCTTTTTCTTGGAGAGATGGAGGTTTGTGTAGAGAGGCAATCTTGACTTTGTGAAGTTGCTCAGCTCCACTCCCCATGCAACAAGCAAGATGACTGTCCTCTAACTTTTTGTGAAAATGCCCAATTTTTATTATCTTGCAAGGAACAGCCTTTTCAAAATTAAGGATAAACATCTTGGCTCAATTAGCTAGCTCATATTTGAATAAAGGAAAGGATGGCTTCCACTGTAGCTGTCTGACTGTGCTGCTGTCTGACTTGGAGTACTGAAGTAGGGTACCAGAGTAAATGTAAATAACCATACACCTTTAAATTAAATTAAATTTAATTTAATTTTAATTGTTTTGAAATAGTAAGCAAGAAAGTACTTTTAATGCTTACAAACTGAAGAGACAAGAAATGAACTTGGCAGGAAGAATGGAATAGATCAGAGGAGGGTCCTCATTCACATACTGGGCTTTTGGTTTACTGATTGTGTTTGAAGCTTCCCTGTGCAAGGAATGGACAAATCTGACAGGTTCTTTCAAACCTTCCAGTGCTCCCAACGCTTGCCAGACCGGTACCGGAGGCACCCTCTCTTTGGCTGCGGAAAAGAGTGGCCAGAGAACTGGTGGAAACTGCTCTGCCAGCAGCTGATCATGGAAGGGTTCCTCAAAGAGGTCTCAGGCCAAGCCAACAAGTTTGCAACCATTTGTGTGCTCACCCAGAAGGTACTTTTGGTGGAGAAATGACCCACTGAGAGCTCCTCCTGAGTAAGCCACAGCTAAGCCATGGGGTTTATTTCTTACAGGGTAGGAATTGGCTGTCCAAAGATGGATCTGCCTCAAATCCAAGTCTTCTGTTACAGTCCAGTGAAGACCTTAATCTGCAGAGACCTTCTGCCAGGTAACTAGCACATGTGTTCTCTTGAATGCTTCTTTGCTAACATCAGATCTGTCTCTGAACCCTGCTTTTGGAGAAGGCAGGGTTGAACAGCAGGAAGCTTTGAGATCCTCAGTATTCTGGTTTTTTTTTCATGAAGAATGACGACTCTAATGATTAATCAAAAACTTTATTTGCCAAATACATCCTTGTACCAACTTGAAATCAGTTTATATAGCAAAATGTTATTTTTTGTTCACTATACAATGGAATTAAGGTATAATTAATTGCATTACAGCAGCAGGCGTTCGCCTCTGCTCTCCAGGCAGCGCTCCCCAGGCACAAAAGGAACAGCACAGTCACCAGGCAAGCAGGTCTGTACCAGTACAACCCTCCTGCTGTGTGATCCATCCTTGCTCATGTTAAAAAAAATCCAACTCAATTTACCACAAGTTAATGTTTTGTCAACAGCAAACTGGTTGAAAATATGGTAAATCAGCATTTGTCTTGTTCTTCTGGTTTTTCTTAGATATCTCTGTATGAGATGTTCTCCTGTTACAGAAAAGGTCAAACTCCTCCAAGAAGCACTAACATGGTTAACAGGTACAGTATTTGAAAATAAAATGGAATTAGCTAATTTTGATTGTGTTAATGTGGATACTGCTTGTCAGGGGATCATTAAAATGAGCATTTCCTTGTGCAATGGATGTGGAAATGTTTAATGCATTAAAAAAAGACAAGTACCTAAAACTTGCTGTACACTGAATTACATTTCAAAATATATTGTATTTACAAGATTTCACAGTTAACATCAGGGAACATGGAGGGCTCTGCCTTTCCACACTGGTCTGGAGAAGACTGAGACCAACCCTGAGGCTCCCTCAGGTCAAAAGAAATCAAATAACCTCTTGCAAAAAGCAGACCAAGTAATTTGTTTTCTGTGCTCATGTGCTGCTTCAGATCAAATGCACCTTGTATTTCTGAATGGATTCCTCCTTCAGGCCACCATTCTGGTGCTGGCAGGTGACAGGAAGAGGCTCTGTCATTTAGGTGAATTGTTGCCACTGCAGCCATGTGAAGGCAGATGATTTTAGGGGCAGTTAAAATCCAAACCAAAGTTACTTTGCACTGTGCTTAGCAAAGGAGTCTCTTGGTCCAACCTGGGTGCTAAGACATGTTTCAGTGTAATCCTGGCAGTCCAGTCAATGGTAGATGTCCCTGAGCTCGTGGAAGTCTGGATACTGCTGGTTGTACCCCAACTAGCTCCAGTCCTGCCTGGGTGCAGAGCTGGCAGAATAAGTTGGGCCTTAAACCAAGTCCCTGAATAAACTGATCTAAAGCAAGGCTTGCTTCACACTTGATTTTTTTGTTAGTGTTTCAGGGCGCTCACCACTGAAATCTCCTTTGAAGCCCCAAGGACCAGGTGTTCCATCCCGAGAAAAAGAACTAGAGGTGAGCTTTGCTGGGATTGGGAGGATATCTCTGAGTTGCAGTCAGCCTGTTCTGTGTTTGGGCAGATCTTAAAATTACTGAGTTGTTTCAGTCCCAGAATAGGGCTGAAATACACAAGGAGGGGTTAATGGATAGCAGGATTTTTGTGTGTTATTGGCAACATGAGGGAGGTAATAACTTTTGGTCTTGCAATAATTATACCTATGAGTGATGTAGAGCTGCTTCCTGAGAATTTGGCTCCTTCCTTCCCAGACTGCTCTGTATGGCAAGCTGCTGACTGCTAGACAGAAGGTAGCTAATGAGAAGGAAATTCCTCCAGCTGTCTTGGCAACCAATAAGATCCTGGTGGAGATGGCCCGGATAAGGTAAAGCCAGCATGCAGACATGTTGTACAGAGTGGGCAGCTTGCAAGCCAAGTCACAAATCCCTTTCCTGCTTCTGTTGGGGGAGTGGGGGCATCTGAAGTGCCTCCTCCAGCTACTAAAAGACAGTAATATTTTGGGCTTGTCTTATGTTGTTGCATTCCTCATCCTAAACCAGGCCTACGAACATCGAGAACCTGAAGAAAATTGATGGTGTGTCTGAAGCCAAATCCACCATGTTGATGCCTCTCCTGGCTGAAATTAAGGATTTCTGCCAAGCAAATGGTTTGCAGGTATGATGAACTCAAGTGTCTTCTCCTGGGCAGGAGCCTTAAGGATGGGGTTTGTTCTGCAGCTATTGGACTCCATGGAGTTGTCCTTCTGTTTCACAAAAAAAATACTTTGATTAAGCAAGGGGAACCAAAAGCATGTAGAGTTTTTTAGTTGCTTTCAGGGAGTCTATGTTGAGAAAGTTTAACTCAAATTGAGAAATGTCCCATGCAGACTGCATGCCACAGTTTTTTTTGATGGAATAGTTTCACATGGAATAAGGAATACCTAAAACAATTTGTTGGCCTGGCACTCTGTTCTGGCTGGTGTTCTTTTCCAAGTTCCTTGGATGATGCTATGTGGGTGTCCATCTGGATTTCCTCCTTGCTTTAATTTTCCCTCCTTTCTTTAGTTTGATTTTTGGTTTTTTTTAAGAACATGGAGTTGTGGGTCAATACCAGAATCATTCATCTCCAGAGATGAATGATTCTGTTAGTGTTACTTTGTCAGATAATGGGAGGGTGATCAGTGGGTTGTCACTGGGATACAATTAATTTAATTCTTCTTTATCTCACTCAGACCGATGCATTCCCCACATCTGAATCTAAGGTTCAGAAAGAAGCATCTCCCTCGAAGTGTGCTAGAGCCCTTTCTCCTTCAGAGGAGATCACGTATATCCTGTTCCAAGAGAAAAATTACTCTCTGGTAAGCCCTGGACCATGGAGGCTTTTGCTTTGCTGCCAACTGACAGCGGGGAGGCTTTGTCTAGAGGAGGGGGATGTGCAAGTTCTCTTAAATCCTCTGCACAGTGCTGGGTAGGTTGCTTTAAACCTCTGAGGCAGTACTTTTCCTGGGAAATGGCCGATCCTCTTACTGACCTCTGAAGTAGTGGTCTGGAAAACTGAGGTGGGATACAGTGGGTTTTTAATTCCACAGTAAGCGACTCAAGTTGCTTTGGCTTCTGCTTTGTCCCTCCCAAAAGTATGGATCAGGTGGTCCCCAAGGTGAAAGTGTAACTAAGGATGAATTAACAAGAAATAGCTGTACAATTATTAATGGGCAACTTGATGTTCTCTATCCACTAATCCTGATGAAAAGTATAGTGTGTGTATCCCTTGTGGAGAAATGAGTAGAAACTTGAAATGTGCTTTTTTGAAGAGTACAAGATTCCAGTTGGAACTTTGTCCTTGAGAAAAACAAATTTGGGTTAATCAAGTTTGAGATGCGTTTCTTCAAGGTGAATGTTTTAAGAGGAGAGAATTCATCCAACATGTGAAAATGAGGGGGAATTTGTTTTGGTGCTGTGATCCATGTTCTGCATGGATCTTCTGTGTTATGTGGGCCCAAGAGGTCAGGTGCACCTCAGCTCCTTTGTCTCAACTAAGTTCAAGGTGAAGTGTTGCACTCCAGCTGTGAAGTTTTGAGAGAGAAACACTTGACAAGCTGGAAAATGAGATGTCTGATAAGAGTAATGCGGTGTTTTGGGGAACTTTGCTCTGCCTTGGGCCGAAGTCTCTGGTTTATTTTCTTGGCCATGACGCTTCTGCCCTGTGAATCCCCTGTGCTTTTGTTTCTCCAGAGGGCCATAAGTGAGAGCAGATCTCTGCCCATTGCTGAGGTTGGCACTCACCTGTGCCAGGCCCTGGCAGCGGGCCGCACGGTGAGCCTGGAGCGAGCGGGTTTGACTCCTGCAGTGCAGCACACCATTAGGGACGTGATCCGCAGCCCTCCCATTCTCTCAGGTGAGTATCACTGGCCCTGCCTGCAGCTGCTCATCCCAGCTAGACCTCCATCAGTCCTGGAAGGAATACCCCTTTCCTTTCAGGATTCAGTTGTAAAATAACTTCATCGTGATCCATAACAATGGGGCAGACCTTGAAAAATTCTTTGACTTGGTTGTATGGCAATGATTTAGACATCCCTCTTAAATCTGGGTTTACGGAAATGTTTTGGGGAAAAGAAAAAACCTGACAAATTATTCTTTTAAGTACTGGCATCCTCAGAAAACATGCTGGGAAATTATCACATGACCTTACAAGTCAAATGCATACATTTTCATCTTGTTACCTTTTTCTATGCCTTTAATTCATCCTGTGCTTTAATGAGGTGCAATTAATTTTACAATATAGGAAAACTGAATCACAGGCAAGAAGCTTAAACAACTTACATTATATTTATGTTTTTTCTAAGATACTACCAAAATTCAAGAAATTAGAAAACTTACTCCTGCCAATATTGAGCTGTATCTGATCAAGATGGTGATTGCACTGTTGGAGAAAGAGAATAGAAATAAATCTCAGGATGGCTTAGGTTTCAAAAGGAGGTTGGTGTGGCCTGAAGGGCAGCAGGGAAAAACAGGAGCGGATCAAGCAAGCAGGGAAGGTGCCTTGTGGAATAAAAAACAGGTTAGTAAAAGAAGGTTCTAAAACTGTTCTTCTGTAAAATCATGCATTCTTGGTAGGAACAGATTAACAGATTGTTGTTGGTGTTTCCAGCTGTGCTTAGCGTCTCATCTTGCCAATCCATCTCTCCCTTGGTTTTAAGTAGAGCTGCTTCCTCCTCAGAGGAATGCTCAGAGTGGAAACTGAGGATTCTTTTGGGATAAGTATAAGGAAGAGGTCAGAGCTGTGCAGCTTAGCTGTGATTTGTTACACACATCACAAGTTATTCTCAGTGAAAACTTGGATATGCTCATTCCTTCATAGCAACCAAATCCAGGTTGTGCCTTGGCTTTGTTTCTGTGCACTGGGATGTGGGCAAAGAGATTCTTCCATAATGCAGGAAGCAGGTTTAGAGGATGAAAAACCCAGAGGCAATTCCAGCCAGGGATGTCTGTCTTGGGGTTTGGGGTTCTTGTATTGCTTGAAACTGCTGGGCATAGCCTGATAACAAGTGTCTCCAAGAGGGCAAATCTTGGGAAATAAGGAGCTCTTTGTTGCTGTTTGACAAAATCCAGGGTAGTCTGAGCCCTCTGCTGGCCTCTGTGACCCCATGTCCCAGTTCAGCACCTTGTACAAAGGACACCCCGCACTGAGTAGCATGTGGTGGGAATGGGAAAAAGAAATACCATATTCCAAATCCTGCCACCTGTGCTGGGATTTCAAGTCTGTTCCTTACAGGGCTGGGGCCCGATTTCTTAAATACTGGCTTAAACAATTTTTCCAGCATTGCCCTTTTGCCAAATGGATTTTCTTGCGTTCCTGAGTGCTGTTTTGTTTCTGCAATATCTGTGTCAGAGCCTTCTTTGTCTTGCAGATGACCTCCTGGCAGTGCAATTGCCTGAGCTCTGATCAGCCTGCTCCTCTTAGCTCCTGGAGCTAACAGTGGGAATGACATGCTATTAGTAATCAAATTAATATAATCCAAAAACTAATCCTAACAGTCTTTACTTGCTTCTCCTTCAGAAGATATCCTGGTTCTAATAATTCTCTATAGCAAGCAATTCTAAATCTCTTAATGGATGTTCTTGGATTTGAATGGCCTGACACTGCTGCTGCTGCTTTTACAGGGTAATGGGATCAATCCAGCACCCAAGGAAGGAGCAGGGAAAACCCATCTGCATGTGGTGCCTTGAGCTTGGCTAAACAGGCGTTCTCACTCTAATAAAGCATGTGGTAAACCTGCCATTAGTGAGGATTTTGATAACACAGGGAACTGTAGCTGATGCAGAAATGTCAGTGTGACTGCTGCAACCTATGACCAGCAGGATGGTATAAAAAACATGAGTTCTTTCTTTGTGCCCGCTGTGCTGTTTTTAGCTGACACTTTAGCTGTAAAAACACATTTGAAAATACAACACTTGAGAGACAGAAGTAAATACTTCAAATTTCCAGAGCCATACAGGTGGAGGAAGTGTTTTTTTCCACTAAAAAAAAAAAAAAAAAAAAAAAGTACAATTTCCAGTTGCTGTGTGTTTGAAATGCACAATGTTCACTTGCTCAGATTTTTTGTGGTGAAATGAATAAGAAATAGGCAGTGACCTCACTAAGCAGAGGTGTTGGAGCTTTGAGGGGCTGTGACCCAGGCAACCTTGTGCTTCCTTTCTGTCCCCTGGGAAGGCTGCAGGCAGCGTGGATGCCAGCCAGGCAGGGAGCAGGGGCCCAGCAGACCCCTCGAAGCCCATCACCCTGGCCTCCTCCAGGCAGCCTGCCCTCGATCCCAAGGAGGAGGAGCTCTTTGCAGACTCTCAGCCCAAGGTGAGAAGGCAAGAGCACAGCCCAGACCTGGTGGTTAGCGTGGGGATCTTCAACAACCCAATTCTCAGCTTCTGTCTGGCTTCCAGACTGTGTCTAAAACCTTGGCCTGGCTTTTGCCAGCCCATTTCTCTCATCGACACCCCTGAGGCAGTGGTGCCATGTTGCTTTTGTTGTCCTTGCTGTGTCCAAATATCCCACTTGGACAGCAATAGGCTGCTACAGAAAACTTTTCCCCCAGTACATTTTGTCAGCTCTCTTGTGGCAGATGCTTCTGACAGTTTAAAAGGACATTTGGTTCCTTTTTTTTCTCTTTTAAGTACAGGGCACTGTGAGGCTGTGCCCATCACATTAAGGCTTTTTGCACTGGTGTCTATAGGAACACAAGCTGTATGAGCAGACATTAAGAGTTTTTATTTAAAAGGGACCTCATATCTCTGACCAGCACCACTTCTTCAACACCTTGCTTCAGTTTGAAGCTGGATATTGCTGTGAATGCAAATCTTTGTCAGCCTTGATTCTCAGAGTTTAAGTCTTAATCCCTTAGCTACTTAATGGAGGTGTTGGATTTCAGTGAGGCATAAGCCTTCTGTGAACAATTTGGTCAGTTTGTGGCTCCAGCTGAGCGTGAATTTGGGGCATAGAGCTGTGCCAGTGAGACAGGCTGTCAGTGCATGTCCTTCCATGTTTGTACCTTTGTTTTGTTCCAGAACTCGCATCCTCCTGCTAAGAGGAGGGTGCCAGAGTGGTTTGGGACCTCGGCAGCGACAGCTGGAACTATAACCCAGACCAAGAAATGCAAAACAGAAACCAGAAAAGGGATTTTCAGTTGAATGTGGAAATCAAGATGACTTGTTTCTTAATCATCTTTCCCACCACTGCGAGCATTATCTGCAGACTGTTGCTTCACAGGGGCTTTAATTGCCCTGCTCTGCCTTATTCCTGCTGCTGCCTCCTCTCTTCCTCAAGCAGCACTTTTAGCACTTTTTTTCACTGTGTGAAACGGGACGTTAATAAAAAGATTTATTTAAATAACCGCTTTTTTGCGGGATTTTTTTTTTTTTTTCGCGCGGCTGAGGGGGCTGAGGGCGGGCAGGCCGCGTTGCCATGGCGGCGGGCGGGCCGCTTCCGGGGCGGGGCGCGCGGGGGCTGCCGGGAGCGGCATGGCTCGCTAGGCGGCGGCGCGCGGGTGAGCGGGCGGGGGCCGCCGTGAGGGGACGGGGCAAGGAGCGGCACCGGGACGGGAGCGGAGCGGGGGGACGTGGCAGCGCCCACCCCGCTCTGTGCGCGGCTACACGGGCGGCGAGGCGCCGGCATCCTCCGGCCGCTGGTTTCCGGCCGGCCGCCCGCCGCGCTGCCACTTTGTTCCGTCCTGCCGCTGGCCGTGCCTCGTCGGGCTGGTACCCGGCTCTTCTATCCCTGTTCGGCATTCCCGTGCACGCTCCTTAAGGTTCCGGCAGTGCGCTGACGCCTTTACGCTGTTCCTGAAGTCCGCACTGGGGAAAAGGAGGAGCGAACAAGAAATAAAATTGCTCCCGGGGGATGTGGTCGCGGCACCGACCCTGCCACAGCTCACGGGGCGCTTGGACAACGCTCCCCGGCCCAGAGTGGGGTTCTTGGCGTGTGCTGTGTGGGGCTGAGTTGGACTCGGTGGTGGGACCCTGTGGCTCCCGTCGAACTCGGCGTATTCCGTGATAAACAGTTGCTTCTGCTCCTTAAATACCTGGGTGACGCCGACACCTTTTTCTCGCCTTTTCCCCGTGGCAGAATCATGGACCCCAGCTTGCTGAGGGAGCGGGAGCTGTTCAAAAAGCGAGCTCTCTCCACGCCGGCCGTAGAGAAACGCCCAGCGCTCTCCTCGGACTCCTCTGCTTCCAAGAAGAAGAAGGCCAAGGTAGAACAAGGGGGCTCCTCCAGCTCCAAACAAAACACAGGTGGGTGGAAGTCTCCTGTCCAGCAGCTGCTCGGTGTTTCCTGCTCTTTGCCTTTAAGCCCTGGTTTACTCATGTGAATAACGCTCTATCTGTGAGTTTTGCTGGTGGCTGTTGTCATTTTTTTCTCTTCAGTTACCACTTTTGTTAAGGAAGTCACTTGCCACAGTGTGAAAAACCCATTCCCTGCTGTGCATCTGTGTTAAGCCTCATCCTGTGGCTTGTTTGCCGTTGTTCTGTTGGAGGAATCGCTACTGCCAAAATTATTGATGTGAAACTATGCTTTGGATGTGCTTTTGGAAACTGTGAATTTCAGTGCTTGCTGGACAGGCAGCGGCAATGGTGCCATTCATTTTCTCTGTGTTTGCTGTGTTGGACAGGGCCTGGGGCAACCTGGTCTAGTGGAAGGTGTCCCCATGACAGGGGGTTGGAATTGGATAAGCTTTGGGCTCCCTTCCAGTCCAAACCATTAGTGATTCTGTGATTATTTCTGGAAAGAGAGTGCCTAAAACATTTAGGTAACTGTAAGTTGGAGGGTATTCGTATCTGAGGTGGATTTTGCCAGGTGCATCTTGTTTGGCTTGCATGTTGCAATTAGCAGTTGTCCTTGTTTCACCTGGGAGCTAAGCTTTGCTCATGAGTACCAGACATTACAGGGGTTTCTGCCTGTTTTACTGAGGAGTTGTGGCATTTCCCTGGGGTGGTGGCACTGATAATGAGTCTCCCAGTATCAAATAAACAGTTAATAAAGCAGCACCAAAGATAGTGGGAGTGTGTGGAAAGTGCAGCACCGGGGAGAGGATTTGCTCCGAAAGCAGTGGCAGTTCTCAAAATGCACTTTTAAGGTCAGATTAAATGCCAGGAGTTACTAAACCACAAAATACCCTGTTGTGCAAACTCAGTCCACGCTCATATTTTGAATAATACCACACATAGCTCTCTCCTAAACTCCAGAAGAAACAATAGGGCTAAAAACAACAGAGTTTGGGAGGAGTGAAGCATCTTCTGTCCCAGGAGAAGGGTTTGGAATTTGGGTATGTGTCTGCAGCTTCTCAGGCACCAAATAAAGTATCAGCCAGACATTCTAAAATAAATCAAGGGAGGCCAGGTTTCCATCCATCCCTTTTCCACACTCTCCAAATAAAACAAAATTCTGCATGGAATATCCTAGGCTGCGTCACTGGGGTGAGCAGGGTTTGCTGAGGAGTCAGGAAGAGGGCAGAGGGTACAAGTGTGAGCCTGATCTGGAGGATTTGAGCAGCTAAAGAAGGTTTCATTTTGTTTCTGTGGTTTTTGTGGGCTGAGGGTTTTTTTAAGTGCTTTTGTGGCTGTCAGACAATTCACTTACACAAACAGGGACCCAATGTGGCTCTGAGGAGATAAACTTGATCTTTTATGCTACTGGCTGTGTTCCAGGCAGTACCAGAGAGGTTCCAGGGTTCCTACAACACTTTCATGCTGCAGAGTTAAAATCCATCACCTCAAAACCTGCTTTTTTATTTCACTTGCCAGATTAGCAGATGTCTGTCAGGATATGTGGGTGTCAGAGACAGGAGGTGGAGTAAAAACCTGATGTTGGGAAATCCCTGTCCCACCACCCCAAAGAGACAAGAACTAGGATGGCCAGTCCTAGTTTTGTTGTGCAGTGGCCACAGAGGTGATGAGGGGAATCACAAGTGTTTGTGTGATAGTCCCAGGGTGTGCAGTGCCTCCCTCATTCTGAGGTTCTGTGCCTCAGAGAGCCAGCCCTTGACACTTTTTGGGGGAGGAGAGGTATGGAGACCATTCTAATCTTCAAGAGACTGCACAGCTAAATCTGGCCTGTCTGTGAAGTCTGCCTCTAAGCTTCCCATTTCCTCTACGCTGATTACTATACAGGCATTGCTATCGTTATTTCAAATCATTATTTAAACAAGTTATTTGAAAAAATTCAAAGCTAGTTTACACAGTTCAGAATAGAAACTGGAAAATAAATGAAATTGATCAAATATGTTCAATTAGTTTTATTAATCAATAGTAAATTGTGGCTATGGTCTTCATTGTAAGACCTTTGTCTCAGTGGTCTCCACCGACAGTCGTCAAGAGCCAGAATCTTCAGGGGCTGTTTTGTGGGAAAGAATCATCCTGAGTCTTCTCTGGTACTGTGCAAGGGGACACCTTTGCCTTCTGTTCCTTGTGCCCACACTCATTCCCCTTTGTAGATGTGTGAAATAAAAAGCTGGGATGAGTCCCAAGATTTGTCATTCCATGTGCTTCTCGGGAAGGCATTGCCAGAGCAGCAGAGGCTGGCATGTGGCACACACTGCCCTCTTGTGTGTGCAGCCATGATGGGCATTTTGTAGGAATGTTGCAAGTGCCCAGAGCATTCCTTTTAGGAGAGAGGCAGGATTTAATTCAGTGCCTCTTGAGCAGGATTTCCCAGTCTGATGCAGTTGCACACAGCAGAAGGTGACGTGTCATCCTCATCACCACTGGCATTATCTTCATCATATATTGCAGTCCTAAATGTTCTTGTATTTGGGGCACTGGCTTCCATCAGTTGTGCTTTTGATTTTGAGCTTGAAGCAGTCTCTGCACGGGGGAGGGGTCCTGGCCAAACTTCACTGTAAGAAGTGTGTCTGAGGTGAATGGTTGTGAGGATTTGTGACTGCAGGAGGGAGTTTGCTTCTCCAGGTGAATCACTGGACTAGCTCTGCTAGTTCTTAGTGCCCTAGATGTCTTGTGTCTCCATCTCCCCAACCAGGAGCAGCACGTGTGAATTAGCAAGTCTTCCACTTTGTCCAGATCTTCTGGAGCTTAGTCATGCTCAACCTGAGAGAGGGATTTGATATATATTAAAAAAAGGGATCATTATAGGTACTAGCCAAGGTTTTTTGGACATGGATGGACTGTGAGGTCACTCATGGCTGTGGCCATTTAGGTGGGTTTTGTTTCCTTCGTGACAGGAGCGTTTTATGGGGTTAATATAGTCAAATAACTTGTCCCACATGTAGCTTTGCTCTGGGCCATTTCTGTGGGAGTTCAGGTGTGTGAAGGACTTGCCAGGAGTGAAGGAGCCAGGCTACACTGTTGGACACTGTTATTACAATTGTCACTTGTAGCTACAAAACAAAAAATGGTTTTGAAAGTCACGGACATAGCACAGCTACACAGGACTGGTGAGCCAGAGGTGTGAGAGTTCTGTGGTCAGGACATGAGGAAGGGGTGAGTGTGAGCTCTGGGATGTGTCAGCAGGCAGATGAAGTGAAGTGAGATAAGTGAAATTCTCTTGTGCAAAGTGCTGAAAGCTGCACATGGGCTCGGTGACATCCCCCTCTTCAGTGTGGGAGGTCTGTGGCCCATCTCCCTGTGTTCTTGGCAAGAACTCCGCCAGTTCCGGTTTGGCTTTGAAACTTTGGGATAGGGATGGTAGATCCGGCGTGTCCCACTCCCTGTAGTGTTGTGGTTGCCACAGAAGCAGCAGCCTTGGGGCAGAGAATTGTCCCTGTTCATTTTCAGCAGGATTTTTGGAAAGGGTCAGATATTCTGAAGGTGATGGGTTATGCAGGTCTCAACACCCAGAAACTGTTGGCCAGACTGCATACAGCTCCCTGGAACTGGAGAAGTGGGGGAAGAAAGGGTCAAACTACCCTTTTAGGAGGACTAGAAAAGACTATTCTAGAGATATATTTCTTGTTGGCATAGCCTCCCTCCCACCACCCTCTCTTCTAAAAGCAAAAAAACCCTTAATAAAAAGTGCTGCCAAAGACTAGAACACACACAATCCTCTCCTGCCTGAAGGGTCTCTTGCCATTCAACCCTCCTGCCCCAACTTCTTTCTTACCCCTTGTCTGTCTTGTCCTGTCCCTCTGTGGTTGACTCGGTGAGACAACACTGCTGCCTTTGCTTGGAATGTGATCAGACTGTTGGACATTTTATAAACATTTTCTTCAGTTAAGCAACACAGTTTTATGCATGTTAGGCAGCATTTTTTTGGTCAGGTAGACAAAATTCTATGCTAGTAACTCAATATAAACAGCAAAAGTTCATCTAAAACCAGAAATCTTTTTCCCTCCCATAACACTGCAGCAGATTGTCTTTCTGCTAAGCACTTGGAAAGCCTTTGCCAATTATTCCAGCTCACATCCAGATACAAAATTGCCACTGTGGATATTTAAGTCCAAAAGAAAAAAGCGCATGACTTGCTTGTTTGTAAGGTACAAGAGGCTTCATTTGAGATGTCAAACCAAGTTGTCCAAGTGCAGGTGCTCAGTGCTTCCTACACCACCTCTGTGTCACGCTTCCTGAAGCTGTTCATCATAGCTCTGACAGGATTGGGCTCGTTCTCCAAGTCTTTCACAGTTTTGTTCTTCACGCAGCAGCAGCAGTCCAGCAGCTCATACAGGAAAGCCAAGACCACCAGAGAAACTACAGTGAAGATGAATATGATCAGGATAACAAAGCAGGCAGTGTTCCAGTTGTCATGGAAAGGATAAATTTTTTGCACTTGGAAGCCCAGATACTGTGAAATGGATGTAGTAGTCTCATTCCAGTGGGTGCTGTTGAGGGTTGCCATTCTTGAAGAGCTGTCTGAGTATGCTCACTGGCACAGATTTGGGAGCTGAAACACAAAAACAAAGCTGTTGAGGACTCTGTCAATCATAGACATGCTGTGATATTTACCACAAATAACTCAGAGTAAGTGCTCAAAGTTTCTACAAACATGGATTGTTGCATACTCATATTTGCTCACCAAAATATCAAACTCCAAATATGTAAGTTTGTGATAGGACCAGAACATTTATTTTGGCAGTATCTGGTTCATGCAGGCATCATGTGGTGTAAGTGATTCAGGAATGAAAGAGCTTTCCTTCTTTATTTCAACTATATGCACAAACAGAAAGCTTACAAACTAGATTTTCAAGGTGTGCAGTGGTTTCAACCACCCGTCCATCATCACTCTTGAGGCTGCCACTTGTGTGGTGTGAAAGGCCTTATTATTTTGGAATTGCCTGTCAGCACAGACTTGTTCACCTGGAAAACTCTGGACTTCAGGAGGGCAGATTTCCTGACCTGTTCATTCCCCTGCTCTTGCACTGCTGAGTAGTTTGTGCTGGAGAAACTGGCCTGTCCAGATGGCACTGGGAACATTTGGAAATCTTGTTTGTGATGCTGTAGTGATTGGGGTGGATAATGAGGAAAACCCAACTCTTTCTGAGGAGTTCTTATTTCTTATTTTCAACTCTGCCTAACCCTGGGTTGGCATCTGGCAGAGGAAGAGGCTGCTCTGTGGTGTGGAGGTGATGAAGCAAGAAGTTGACTCCAGCAAATCTGCCTTTGCTCTATAATGTAATAAAAAATTTTCCAAGGAGCTATGGTAACTTCTAGGATGTCATAATAACCTTTGAATCCCTCAGGCAATTTAAAACTGGGTGTGGGAGGAGGAGCTCAAGTCAGGTCTCCATATTTCCTTGAGGAAATAGCAAGGAGTTTTTAGGTGGAACATGGTGGTGATGGTGTCTACTAAAGCAGTCTGAGCACCTGTCCTTATTTCTGTAAAATTATTAAAGAAAAGGATATGGTGAAAATGAGGATCACACTGCCAAACTAGCTTGTGATCTATGTCTTATTTTTATTGTTCTAATATGAAACATTTTGTTCTTTATCCTTCTGTCTTCTATGGATTTAAATTGAAACAAAAGAGCTTTGTTGTTGGGAAGGTCCTTGGCATTTGTGTTCCATACAGACATTTACTGGAGCAGTTGCAGTAACTTACCGTTTCCTCTGTTAAATCTGTACTGAGTACACAAATTAGTAATTGAATATGCAGTGTATGACTGAGATGGATGGGATTAATTAAATTGTTGGTGTTTTTTTTTCTTTAAACAAAAGTTTACAGAAGCAAATCCAAGCTAAAAATACTTCTGGCTTGAGTCAGGTCCTGGCTTCAAGAGAATGGCTTGATCATAGTCTGGGAAGGAAACTCAGCCAAACTGTTATGGGGCTAAAAGTCATAAGGGTTTTTGAAGGGGTGGCTTGAAGACTTATTTGAAAATAATCCATGAGAGAAAGAGAGAAGGTGGAGCTGAATAAAAAGATTTGGAGTCCCCTCTGAGGAGTAATTAAAATAAGCAGGATTTAATTGTGTATTTTAAGTGGCAAGAGGATACCTTTGGGAAAGAAAGAAGTTTTGTTTTGAACTTTGTAAACAAATTTCTAGGACTGAGGGTTTTGTTGGAATCTGTTACATATAAGTTTGCTCGCTCTGTAAACACCAGACACAAAACCAGACTGTTTCTGTGATGCAAAATTTAGTAAGTTTTGGTGTTTTTTCTTCATTTATATTGCTCAAAGTGATCAAGATCTGGGGCCACTGGAGGGATTGGTCAGATCTGCTCTGTGTGGCCAGGACCCTTTGCCAGCACAGCTCTCTGCCAGGGCAGTAGCTCTGTTCCCAAGAGGTGAGGAGCATCTTGGGCAGGCTAGAGCTGTGCTGGCAGCATGGCACAGTGCAGCAGCCATTCCCTTCCCTTTCCACAGCCATTCCCTCCCCATTCCACAGGCTTCATCAGGGCAGCCATTCCCTCCCCATTCCACGGGCTCCATCAGGGCAGCTATTCCCTTCCCACTCCACAGGCTCCATCAGGGCAGCTATTTGCTTCCCACTCCACAGCCATTCCCTCCCCACTCCACGAGCTACATCAGGGCTGCCATTCCCTTCCCACTCCACAGGCTCCATCAGGGCTGCCATTCCCTCCCCACTCCACAGGATCCATCAGGGCAGCCATTCCTTCCCCACTCCACAGGCTCCATCAGAGCAGCCATTCCCTCCTCACTCCACAGCCATTCCCTTCCCACTCCACAAGCTCCATCAGGGCAGCCATTCCCTCCCAACTCCACAGCCACCAATAGGGCAGCAGTTTGCACATTTGTCTTTTTGCCAGGAGGTGGAATTTAATGCTCCTTGAGGAGGAGGAGGATGATCTCCTCAGATTTGAATGGGGCGAGGCAGATAAAAATCTCTCTTTGCTATAATTATTGCAGTACAAGGCTGAGGTAGCTGTTGCTGACTGTTCAGAATTAAAACAGCACCAATGAGGTTAGTGTCCTTGAAAGCTGTCAAAAATGGGCTGGTTTCCTGCAGTTTTACTTATTTTGTAACCGCACAGGTCAGATTCATATCATCAGCCAGTCTGATTTACAATCAAGTCAGCAGTTGTATGTATCCAAAATGCAGTAAGTTAAATATTTAATGCACTAGGTTTTAATTTAAAAGCATTAGCATCTTTGGGCACTGCAGAGGAGCAGCTTTATTTGGAATCATATTCATGGAGTAGAGGGAAATGACTGGCAGAAAATCCTTTTAATGCAGCACTGAGGCAGCCCTGTTTAAGAAAGCTCCAAGCAGGCATCTCGGGGTAAAAGCATTTACAAATCTCAGGTGCATTCCGAGCCGGCTGTTTGCCTTGTACCGATGGCTGCTCCAGTGTTTCCAAAGGTAGCAGCAGGCAGAGGGATTTTCTCCCTACCCAGTGTATGCCACGTTTCTAGAAGGGGTTTCTCCTCCACACACACAGATCTCTTTTAGGCAGCCTAATTTACAGAATACCCCCTGGGAGGTAACATTGCTCACATTTCAGCTGGAGCTGCCTTTGTTTTAAGGAAAACCCTTTCGCTGTCATTTCTGTGAAAACATATAGACTCAATCACAAGGAACATGAGGCTGCAGGAAGCCAGCCACCTCCCCTGTAAGGATGAAATCCATTTTGTTTACTGAATCTTGGCTTGTTGTGTTAGCTCTGCTGTAAGATGGAGTGGTCATCAATTTTCCATTAGTGCACAGATGGTGAAAGTGCTTGTCTGATCGTGCAAGACAAGCTCCTCCGCATTCAGCGGGATAAACCTGCTCAGCCTAGAGAAAAATCATTCTGATTCCAAGAAGCTTTTACAGGTTCTCAGCTTACAGGCATATTTTCTTTCAGTAATCAAGATAAACCTCAGAGAATGTTATAAAATGATACACACCTACCTCTTGTGTGAAAGGATGCTGAGAGAGCGCCGTTCTGGTCCCTTTTTTTAGTGCAGCCTATGGCACAGCTAAGATGGAGCTTTTTTTCCATTGGCCAGAGCACGATGCTGCTGACAACTTCCTTTGTGCTCATTTGCATCGAGCCCTCAACCCCAGGAGTAAATCATTCATAAATGTGACTCTTACTGCCTGGAATGAGAAGCAAAGACCTCCCTGCTCTTGTTTTTTCGGGAGGGGATGAGCTCGTTAGCAGAGGAGGCGCCTTGGCCACGACCCCGCTCTGCTTTGTGCTGGGATCAGCCATCAAACCATGACGCTTGAAGTGTTAATATCTGCAGATTCCCAGCCTCACCCCGTGGTTGGATTCTCTTGTCATGGACTGTAGCAGGCTGCAAGCAGGCAGATTAAACCAGATAATCTTCTTGATCCAACTGACAGAACAAAAACGTGATAAATCATCTTAACTGTTTGTTGTACCTCTGAATTTATTTTGGTCACTTCAGAACTCTCATTACATCTTTGATTTTTCTTTTTATTTATAAAATGTCCTACATAGACATTAATTTTTAATCTTAAAAGGGAATCCTGTAGGGCCACATCTTCAGGGGGAGCTGGCTTTTGATTTTTCTTCTTTTAATTTAGTAACCAGAATAAAATATTCTTCTGTAGCTGGAGTTACACTGATTCTTCTATGTTAATTTTAGAATTCTTGTGTTGTGTAAAGCCTTTAAGACAATGTCATGTAACAGCTTCACAATTCTGCTCTTTTCTCTTGATTTTTCCACAGAAATAATAGGAGCTCTGTATCTCTGAGATAACTGTTGTCCTATGTCTAGATGTGCTTAGAAATCACCAGAGGATTAAACAATCCCCGTGGTGACAAAGAGATGGTGTTCTTTTTCTGGAGTAGCTGAAATTCCAGAAAACTGTTGCCATTAGGTTTGAGCAATGTTGTGCTGGTAATGAGCCTGTGGCTTGTGATAGTGGTTTGTGGATATTTGTGTTTAATGTGCTGTGCTAAGAGCTGACATTAATGAAGTGGTCATTAACATCCTTGCAAGAACTTTGGAAACAAATTGATAGCGAACCTCATGATAAAGACAGCCAGAGTTGACAACAGAGGGGGTCATGAGTTGTTGTTCCAGGGATGCAACACACCAGTGAATTAGATTGCGTTTGTATGGCTCTGTATAATAAATTCTCCACTAGAACTACTTGAAACAATATATATTTTTTTTTTAAATCACAGCCTTCCTTTACCTGCTGTGTAACCATTGAGTGCCTTTGGGGAAGAAGGGAAGCTTTGTGCCCCCATCTCAGCATCAGGAAGATATTGGTGGTACAGATACAGTGCATTATTTCAGCGTGGATTCATGTAGTGTAAATAATTATGGGATGTTAAGCCACCAAATTAAACATGTTCTCTTGCGGCAGTAACTCTGCAGTCACTTGCTGCTTTCTTATCTTTCTATTTGTGGAGTTCTGCTCAGAAATGTTCCAGAGCTGTGTCCTCTGGGTCTGGATCAAGATGTGTGCAAGGACTCACCTGAGGGTGGCTGCTTCTGACACTCCTGTTTCTGTCCACAACTGTCGATTCAAAAAGCTGCTGGAAGTAGAGGGAGAACCTGATGGAGCTGAGAGCCAACAGGAAGCTATCAAAGCACCCTCTAATTGTTTGTTTTCTTTCTTTGTAGATCACAGCAATGGATCATTTAACTTGAAAGCCCTTTCAGGAGGCTCTGGCTACAAGTTTGGAGTCCTTGCTAAAATAGTGAATTATATGAAGGTATTGGTGTTTTGGTATAAAATAATACTGGTTTAAAATACTTTGTTTATTGTCCTGTGGGAGCTGAAAAATGTTTCAACCTCTGAAATACTTTTACTGCAAGAAAATTTCAAGAAACTGCTTGTTAAATTCAAAGTGCTGTCAGTAAATGAAATTGTCAGCATATTGTTCCATAACTGAAATCCTGATTATCCCAGCTCACTTTACAACCAAGATAATGGGGTTTATTGCAGGAATTTCAAGATCCTGTCAATTTTTGGGATTAATAGGCTAGTGATAAAAATAAAGTGTAATTTGTTTCCAATCTTAGTTACATTTTGGTGGTGGAGTTGCTGAATGAAGTGAAATGAATGAGCTGTAAGAGATCCTGTTTGCTTTTCCAGACCCGGCATCAGCGCGGTGATACACATCCCTTAACCCTGGAAGAGATCCTGGATGAAACACAGCATTTAGATATTGGACTCAAACAGAAACAATGGTTAATGAGCGAGGTAAAGGAAACACATGTTCAGATTTTCATCAAAGAATTCTGAAAAACCTGAATTATACACATTTACTAAACCATTAAATATGTAGTCCCTCCTTCAAGAAACTCCTAAGTCAGACTGTAACATTCCGTGCTGGCAGCACTAATAATCTGGGGAACAGAAACTTCTGCTGTCATAGTGTTGGTTGTGAGGGAAGCTTGACTTTGCTGAAGTCTTCCAAAAGCTAGCTCCAGGTTTCTTCCATAATGAACCAGAATATCAGAATGGAATGGAAGAGCTCTTCCCAAGAAGCGTATATAAAATTATCACTGAGCTTTTGCCAGATGAGAAGAGGTAAACAAATAACCCTGCAGCACCAAAGTTGGTCCCTTCCCTGTTAGAGGTGCTCTGTGTCATGGTGAATTATGCCTAGGCTGGTGACCTAGGATCCAAGGGCTTAGAATCTGTTTAAACTCAAACCTTCAGCCTGGCAGCTGTAACGTGTGGTTCATGTGCTCAAAAGCACACCAGAAAAAAAGTAGTAAGTGCCTGCACTGTTTCAAGGTTTGAAATTTCTGTCCCTGTTACAGGCTTTAGTCAACAATCCGAAAATAGAAGTTGTGGATGGGAAGTATGCCTTCAAACCCAAGTACAACTTGAAAGACAAAAAAGCTCTGCTCAGACTCTTGGACAAGCATGACCAGCGAGGGCTGGGAGGAATCCTTCTGGAAGACATCGAAGAAGGGCTGCCCAATGCACAGAAAGCCATAAAGGTGAGGAACACGTGTCTGCAGTTCAGCTGTTCACTTCTCAGAGGGAAGAGAGTCACTAAGAGTTTACTCATGAGTTGTTTCTGTTCTTTTGATAACTCAGAAGCCATTTCAGCAGATCTGATATTGTGGCCTTTTCTGTATTTCATCCTTTACATTCAGATTTTCCCTGATGTCTCAGCACAGCTCTCAGAACTCTTTCTCACAAAAGACTCCTGATCTCCCACATTCCAACTGTAGGCATTTAGTTCAGCTTTCACAACTTGACCTCAGTCCTCTGAATCTCATTTTTGATTTATTAGTGTACTCATGTGTTTCATGGCCAGTTACTTTGCAGCTTCTCCAGTTTGTTGTTGCTTTTTGTAGCACAAGGTCTGGCTCTGTTGGAGTTGGAGACCTTCAGCTTGGAAACGAAGTGATTTTGAGTTGTTGTTTTGCATTTGTTTTTGAGGCTTTAGGGGACCAGATCATCTTTGTTAATCGCCCTGATAAGAAGAAAATTCTTTTCTACAATGACAAGAGCTGTCACTTTGCTGTGGACGAAGGTAGGTGTTGTTTTACATAGGTCTTCATGACATCTGAATTCATCTGATCTGAATTCATCTTAAATACCTCTGTGTATAAGCAGCCTTCAGGTAGAGCAGTCTTTTAGGTTGATAATGAAATATTAGGTGTGTCCAGATGCAAGGGCAGTGTTTATATTAACACAAGGCTAATGAGACCAGCAGGTGAGTTCAGTGGCAATACCCTCTGCTTTATGATGGCTACATTGGAACATGGCACCAGGAATCCAAGAGTTGTCTTCAAGAGTAGTGATACAGAAGAGACTAAAAACCACCTCACTGTGAAAGAAATGGCAGCTAACATTTTGCTGCTTAAGGGGAAGCCAAAAATACCCCAAAAGGATGATTTGTGGGTGCAAGATTTTTGTTGGTTATTTTCCCCTTTTATTTACCTTGTGCCTTTTATTGGTGAATGCAGCAAGAAGGCATAAATGGAGCAGAAGGAGGAATGTGGATGAGGATGAGGAACAGAGGGATGAGATGTGAGCAATATTCTTGAGAAGGGGGTGGTTACAACTGGGAGGAGAGCACAGATATGGGGCAGTGGTGCTGCCCAAGGCTGGAGTGGATTTGGGGCTTCACACATTCAACATGTTTGTTGTGTCACAAATAGTGGTAAAATCCTCTGGTGCCATTTTATGCACAGAAGTCAATTACAGAAATCAGGGTGTGTTCCAATAATGACATAAATGCCAACATCAGGTGTCTGTAAATGCAGAAAAGGGGAAGGCAGTCTGTGTCAGAAGATCTTATTTTGAATGACTCAATGACACTGAACACTTTATTTTTTTAATGTATTGTTCCTGTAACATGACACATAAAGCCATAGCATCACATTATGTATGGTAAAAAAAAGTGTTTTGGTACAATTTTGAACTGCTCTACTTACAGGACCACAGGAGGATGCATAAAGATTTTTGTTTCTTTGCCAAACTCCAAGGGAATCTTTATTTCCAGTAGAATTTAGCAAATGAAGAAGTGTATCATTAACTATTTGTTATGAACTGAGAGTACACACTTGTAATCTCAGTAATTATAGTTCTGTTTCACAAAGGTGATGAAGTAGAGGTGACATCTAGAGCAAATAAAAAAAATCTCAAGATGTTGAAGTGGATTTCTTTATAAACAAGAATTTCTATCATTTATTGGTAGCAGCAGTGAAACTGTATGCAAAATGCAGAATGGATTCACTTGGGATTTCTGATTTCCAAATGTTTAGGAATTTAGTCAGTGCTCTTGCAGTAACTTTTGAGACAGAGCTTTTAAGTTTTAGCCACTGGTTGTATCATAGTCATGTTGCTAAATGAACGTTTTTTCTTGTGCAATTTTTTCCAGATAGCAGGAACCCAACCATACTAGAAGAGTTATCAGAGGGAGGTCTCTACCCTGCTGCTATTAGCTTCTAATAACTCCAGGATTAGCTGTGAAATTTCATAACAGAGCCTATTTTGTTAAGATGTAGACAGAGGCATCAGGGAGCCAGGATAAATCCCGGGCTCCTCTTACACAAGACAAGCAATGCAAGCTATTGCTGCCAGAGGGAGGAAGAGGTTAAAAAGCCCCTTTAAAACGCCTGGCCTCCTGCTGAAGGAAGGCATTTAAGCCCGCAGTGTATGTCCTGAAAAGATCCTATGTGCAGTGTTTGTAGTTCAAGGTGGCTCTGCTTCCTTTTATCCGCAGGTGGCAGCAGCTTCCCATCCCAGCCAGAAGTGATGTTTTGTTGTTGCTCTGTTCCTGCTGGTTTTGGTTTTCCTTTTGATGCTTTGTTCTGAGAGGGGGCAAGAATATTTTCTCCTTTGTGAATATAGTGATCCACCGGCATATGGCACAGTGCTGAAAACATTCCTGAGGAGGTTCACTCACTGCAGCTAGAGCAGGTCCTTTTCCCAGCCGTGTTATCCTGTGAAGAAGGAAACCCATCCTTCCCGAGCAGCTTTGCTTTAGGATTCTTTCCAGAGCAGCAGAAGGGTGTCTCTTAGGGAGTCACTGGCAGAATTGTCTGTGCACAGGACGAGTTATGACACGTCTCTGCCTTAGCAATGCTACTGCAGCTCATTATCTCTGGCAACGTTAAAATGAAGTTTTTTAAAAGACTGCAAAATAAACCTTGAAGTGTTGGCAGACTCTTTGATCTAGCAGCCGATGACAGTTCAAAATATGTTTCTAGTTTAATGTTTATCCTCAGAAATAAGGTCTCTGTGCTCCTCAGTGCACGGTGCTGCCGTATGGCATCCCAGTTTGGAACATGTGTTGGTTGAGGGGTGATAGCCTTGAAAAGTCGGGTGTCCTCTCCCACTGCTGCCTCAGAGAAAGAGGAGCTGCCAGGGCAATTTGGAGCTCTCTGCCTGGATTAGTGGGCGGACCTCCTTTCTGGCAGTGCCTGCCTCTCTGCCCTTGATGGCTGAACAAGCTTTTCTTTCTCCCCCTGTGAAAATAAATCCCAATGTATCGCAGCAACGGAGCGCTGCCTATATAGCGTGATCTCAAGGGTACTGGAGAGGGTTTTAGCAGTAAGGAACGGCTTTTGTTCTTGCTTTTATGTGATTAGCCGAGGAAGGTTCAGATTGCATGTGTTCCTTCTGGACTTCCTGGCTAATTAATCTACTGTCAGTGGTGTGGAGCTGAAAGTGTTTATAAAAGCAGGGCCAGATTTCAGGTGCTTCAGCCAAGTCAAGCGCTGCCTTTTGTGCTGGGGCGAAGCACTTTGCATGTGAACAAGGCTTTCACTCCTGTGCTGAATGCTGAAAGGCCAGTTTGATTGCCTAACTGCTGGAGATGGTATCTTCCCCAGCTGAATGCACTGTAGGAAGTATTTTCTTGCTGAAAAATTCGTATACTTAATTATTTTAATAATTAAATTTTAAAATTCTTCCTAAGCCTTTGAAGGGTTTTAAAGAGTGGCCAAAGCTTCTTTAATTAAAACTGTAAAAACTGCTTGGGATCAGTGCTGATTTACAGCTGTGGTGGTCCAGGGACAGCACAGATTTAGCATCAAGCACCTTTTCCTTCTGGTATAAATCCAGTGCTGTGTTCCCTGGGACTGGTAGGACTATAGTTTCTTCCCTTCTGCACTGTTATTGTCTGGTTTTGTCCTTTGCTCAGCTTTTGGCTTGGCTCACTGAGGATTTTTAAGCTGTTTTTAATCTCTGGCAGATTTTATTACCTGTGTGATGTATCAGTTTATCTCCACAACCATCTCAACCTTTCTGCAAGAGCAGGTGAGGCAGTCAGAAGTGCTGGATAAGCCTCTCCAAAGTCACCAGGCAGTCATTTACCCATGACTTCATTCCCCAAATGTAAGCATTTATAGAAAGGAAGTGTGTTAGAGTATAATCACTCAGGGAATGTCAGTGCAAATTGTTTTCATCTATGAGGCACCTCGTGATGCTGTAAAATCAAGGTAACTGTGCATCTTTACCCCTTGGGTGTTTCAGAGAGAGAAGGTGTCTGCAAAATCTTTGTTATGCTGCCCTCTGCTTTAGCTCTGTGTTGGTTCCCACTGGTCAGAGCTTGTTGTTTTGAGTTTTGACTTCATGTTGCTGGAGATGTCAGAAAACACCTGAACTGGCTTTTCACCAGCTTCTGGTCTCATTTCCTCCTCTCAGTACTTGAAAGACCAGAATTTAGCTCTCTGAAGGAGCAAGGAAGCAGCCTGTGAGTAGTGTAGATTCTGTCCAGTTTCTGAGTTAATATGTTTTAGTGATCAGATTTCAAGATATTGTGTATAGGGTTTGTTCATGACACTTGCTTCAGTATTGGGATCACAGCTTTCTGCCTCTTCTCAGGAAGATCTGCATTGGAATCAGGACTTGAAAGCTCTGTGAAAAATGCAAATCTCGGTGAGGGTTCAAAGCACCTGCATGTCTTTGACCAGAAATTCCTGGGAGATTTCTCCCCTGGGGATTTTTTCTGGGCTCTGTCTTGTCAAAGCAGCCTAAGCCTGCAGAGATTGTCAGCTTGCCTGAGTACGGCCTGCTGTGATTGTCAGGTGAAGCTTTGCTGTGTTTTTATCCTCCTGTAGCCATTTTATTTTCATTCTGGCTGATGGATAATATAATTAAGTGGCTCTAAGAGATGAGTCTCACCTTTTCTGTGCTGTGGTGGTGTCAAGATCACTCAGCAGTGGACAGGACACGGAACAGGAAACCTGAATGTGCTCTGTCATCCTAATGGCTGCAGGCACCGCAGGAATGCACACATCCCAACCTGTTCTCCATGGCTGGCTGGAGCATGCCAGCATGTGGGGAGCTCCTGCTCCAGCCATCCCCTGGCACTCCTCACAGCAGCACTGAGCTCCTTGTGCTCTGTGAAAGAAAGACCTTGTGAAAAACAGTGTATTGAAGCCTGCCCTAGGAGCTGCTTTCTGCCCCTGTTGTCTGCTCTTCAGACACACAGCAAAAGCCAGGGTGACAGCACTTCTGATTCTTCTCAAGGAAACCAGGAAAAATCTTTCCCGATGTCAGGTCAAGGGTGTATTTCCTGAGGTGCAGAAGTACCACAGCTACAAATGCAGATGGTTGTTTCTTGAGAGCTGTAGTTATTGCCAGCTTTTCCCACAGGTTCTCATATTTCAGAGAGGATGTCACAATAATTCAGAGAGTGTATTCCCAAGGTCTAAACTTTCCCTGGCTGATAGGGGCGTAGTCCTTGGAGACTTAAAAGCCTGACAGGTAATATGTAAGTGGTTCAGTGCCAGCCATCCAGCTGCTCTCTTTCTTCAGGCCTTGCATTTAGCCCAGTGTCTGGTGTTACACCAAGTCAGTTTTGTGATGAGATGATGGGTGGATCTCCCTTTCCTGTTAGATGGCACACCAAGTGCAGACAGCTCATATGCACTGAAGGGTGGCAGCTCCCTGTGCTTCTCCACCTTTATCCTGTACTTTTAGTTCCAAACCAGTCCTTCAATAGGGAGTGTTTCTATGTTGTTGTGACTCCCTCTTTCCTAGGCAGTGAAGTGTTTTAAAACCCTACATGGAGAACCTGCATGGGAAGGAGATTCTTTTGCAATTACTGCAATCAAAGCAGTAGTGCTGAAAGCAGCCTGATTTATGGAGGAGTTTTTAAATGGAGTTGCAGAATATGATATGGTGACTCTGGTGAGGCCAGTTAGTGGATTAAATTGTCTGTATGTAAAGTCCATTCTAGCTCTGCAGTTTTGGATCTTGGTGCCTGTTCCATTTGTATTTCTTGGCCGAGTTTAAAAGTTGGATGTGAAGCTGGAGTGATGTTACAACCATGGCTCTACAAGAAATGCAGACCACTGTAGTTAGATATTAACTGTGATCTGCACTTCTGTACATGCTGATCCTTGAAGAGCTGACCATTTATTTTCTAGTGTTTAATTTTTCACTTCTGTTCCCCAGAAGAATGTAGACCAGTTTAACCTTAAGCACCTATCCTCAGCTTTCCTTTTCTTTTGCAGCAGGGTATATTTGTCCATATATCCTGAACTCTAACGATGAAACATGTTTGTTTGCAGCAGGATATTATAAATAAGAGGACAAACCTTCTCCACCTGCTGCAGCTGGATGAGGTGAGGGATGTTCTGTGATAGCAGGCTCCGTCAGCTATGCTGAAAGCCAGGAAACCCCCTCAAAATGGATGAGCAGATGGAGAATGTCTTGACTACAGTGTCCTTGCATTAAGGGATGTGCACACTGATCCCAGGGTGCTGGATAGCCTCTGTGAAAAACAGGCTGTGAGCTATCTCCCTGTAACCAAACGGTGGTGTTTTGACAGGTTTTGGTTCTCTTCAAAGCCACTGCATTATCAAAAACAAACACTGTCTTCTTAACTGGTGAAATTCCTTTCTTTTGTTTCCTGGAAAGCTGGGGCAGTCTCTTACTGTTGGCAACAGGAAGAAGAGGAAGGCCTGAGACTCGAAGCATGTATTTGCATAGAAAAACAAGGTGCTTTAGGTAGGGAATTGTTCCAAGGGCAGGAACTGGATTGGTTTTGTACACTCCCACTTGGTTGCAGTGTGCCCAGGGCCGGGATACCTGTGGTAAACGGGCACGGGAGTGTCTCATCTCCTGCTGCACAGGACAGATCCTTAAGCATGCAGAGGTTGTGGTTGTTTTGACAACTGTATACTAAATTTATCTGGAAATAAAAGGAAAAATTGAGTCTTGCCTTGCTATGTGTGCCTCGTGTTTTATTTATAGTTTGTTAGCCAGACCTGCTGACAGGATGTATCTTAACTCCCTGCCTGGGGAATGAAGGGAGGTAGGATCGTACCAGCCGCTGCCTGGAGAAGGCATTCCAGAGGTTCTGTGAAACTTTACATGAGGCAGAAAGTGTGCAGGCAGATGGCAGCTGCTCTAATTAAGACTTACTGTCTCTGTCTGTTTTCCTGCTGCTGTGGTTTTTAAGGTGTCTCTCTTCTTTTTAACACCAGAGGAATTTTAGTACTTTGTTATCTGTAGAGAACTGTATGGATCATATTGCAGCGATAAAGGAGCTCAGAGCCACTGAAGTAAATGTCTTGAACCTTCAGCAAATTAGGCTGTGGGATGATGAGTCTCCCAAGTCAGTGGCAGCTGAAGATGTGTAAATGAAGCTGCCATTTATGGTTAGTGATCACCCTTCATCAGGATCTGTGAAACTGTGAACTGTGAAGCCTACGCTGCTCTGGAGATCCCAGGCAAAAAAAAAAAAAAAAAAGAGCAAATAAACACGAAAAGTACAGGTTGCCTCTGGGTGCTCCTGATGCTCGAGTGTAGTTCAGCTTGAGGCTGTTTTGTTGTTTTGTTGGTTGGAGTTTCATCTTTTCAGTTTTTGGGTGTTCTTGGCAGTGCATCAGCATTTGGAGGGGGTGAAGGCTGTGCTGAGTGAGTGCCTGCTGGCGGTGACAGACTGACGCGCCAGAATGTTTGAGTGTTTGAAATCAAGTCTCTTTCCTTCCCTTCCTGTGGGGTCTTTGCCCAGGGTTTGCTCACTGGGATATAAAACCGACTTTGTCGTTTCAGAATTCCAGAAGCTGTGGAGGAGCATTCCTGTGGATTCTATGGATGAGGAGAAGATAGAAGAGTATCTGAAACGACAGGGTATTTCTTCCATGCAAGAAACCGGACCAAAGAGAATAGTAAGAGATACAAATTACAGATATTCATAGGAAATCCCTCCCTTCCTGATCCTGCAGTGTTAATTCCAAAATGTGTTGGTGAGCCTATGCATGGCTTTGTGGAGCCTGGGGGGAGAGTGTGACCAGTGTTAAAAACTGGAAAATCCAAGTGCTGCAGCCAGCAGTCAGTGATGTTTATGACTTGTTAGAGTCAGTGTAATTAATGCAAACAGCATCAAAGGAGGGCAAATTCCAGGAATCCCTGTGAGCTCCACAGTGGAAGACTCTGCTTGAAGCTGTACAATACATCACGAGTAGTTGTATTTTGGGAGGAAGGTGGGGAGGGTTTAACTTTCCTGCTAAACATACTTGAAGTCCTGATGGGATTGTGGACAGAACTGTGGGACATGTACCTGCTTCTGTAGCTGCACTTAAGAATGCCAGCTTTACTACTGTGCCTGGGATACTGTGGCTGTGCTCTGTCCCCACGGTCATCTCCCTGCCTGGATTGGATTTGGATGCTATTGCTTCTTCAGGAACCAGCACTTCCCTTCCCTGCCCACCCCTGGTTCTGGCAGAGCTCGTCTTTTGCAGCAGTGGTGACCAGCAGGTGTCACACATCAGGTCAGATGTCACAGATCTTCTGAGTCCTGTTTGTTTCTTCTTGCAGGCTCCCATTCAGAGGAGGAAGAAACCTGCTTCTCAGAAGAAACGCCGGTTTAAGACTCACAATGACCACTTGGTTGGAGTATTAAAAGATTACTCTGATGTGGTTCCTGGCAAGCAGTGAGCGGTTGAATTCTGGAGCAAACGCGTGTTTCTAGATGGGCTTTCTGCTGCTGGGGCTCGGTGTCTGCTCACACAAGGACTGACTGTATATAATAATGTGATGTGTTTCCCCCACCCCAGCAAGTGCCGAGGTGAAACAGGTCAGTTTAAGAGCAAGTATGAGCTACTAAATTTAGAGGTTAATTTAATTAGCTAATGGGAAACGTGTCTTTGAGTAAGAGGTTCTCACTAGTTGCCTGTTGGCTTAGGGTGATAAATGGTGCTCAGCATGTAATGCAGGAATTCCTGCTCAGTGCTTAACTCTGCTTTTACATTGCTTAATGGGTATTTACCTGGAATTACTTACAAGGGGCTTTCTAGTGGGATTGAATACAGCATTTGTTTTACCTGTTTCGGGAAAACTATTTCCTAAAATCACTGCAGGCAAAGTTTCTTTCACAGTCAAATACACCCATGGTTTGTATGCTTCTTCCTTGCCATGGGACTGAGCTTTACTGAAAGGTGGTGATATCTGAGACTCAAACTCAGAAAACCCCCCACTCCCGAAATCCCAGCAGGCTGTGGGATGGGATGCAGCCAGAGCTTCCTAATGGTAATTAGGAATTGCCCTCGGCGATGTCTCCTCACTGTTGTGGGTACAAGTGTGTTGCAAGTGCTGCTCTGTGCACAGGAAGGAAATAAAATTACCGTGTAATACTGAAGTGTTTTTTTTTCTTTTAAGTAATAAATTTACAATGGTGGGTTTCCAGTGTTGCTTCCTTAAAGAACGGGAGAATCAGCAACTTTTGTGCTTGTTGCATTTTCCTTTTCGTGAAGGTAAAGGAATCTTAGCTATGTTTTTATCCTCTCAGTGACTTACTGTTCTAGGCTAACGCTGTCATCTTTTTAATAATGGCTGGGGAGAGGGGAGGAACCACCTTAAATGCAAGCTCCTTGTGGATGCCTGGTGTTCTGTAAGGCAGCACAGCCTTACATGGAATGTGGCCAAATCATGTCCTCTCGATAACTTATTTTTATGTTCCGCACCAGAGCCGGTCAATGCTGATCCTGTTTTCATGGCGCTGCAGGAGAGGAGCTGTTTCTGTGTTCTTCCAAGCTTAGGATCAGAGATAAAAGAGGTGCCTGCAGCTCCCCACCGACGGCAGATCGCTGCTGCCTGAGCTCAGGCTGCTGTCTTGCTTGATGCAGCCGGGGTCGGAGCAGAGGCTGTCCGATGAGGACACGTGAGCAGTTGAAGAATGAGGCTTTGTTGCTGTGGCACTGAACAAGTTCTGTCAGCTTGGGGAAATACGCTTCTGTAAGTGCAGCGTTTATCCTCCTGGTTTGAAAGGCTGCTCTTCTGAGAAGCAGGCAGTGCTTCCAGCGTTGCACATGTCAGCCGTGTTTAAGGAGCTGCCAAATGCTGTCAGGAGGTTTCTTCTATTATTTTTTAATATATTTTTTTAAATGCTTTTAATATATATATATATAAATATAAAAGTGTGCTGCTCCAGATGGTTTTGAAACTCTTTTTCTTTCCTGTGTCTTCCAGGTCAGCACAAACAATTCCTCTTCGTGCTTTTTAGTTGTGCATTACAGCTCTGTTTTAAGTACCTGCAGCGCACTTGCAAAACTGTTCACCTCTCTTCTGTCATCTTCACGCAAGAAAAAAAAAGGTTCCCTTCCATCTGCTGTACTTTTGAGCAGTGATTTTATTTTGGTGGTGGTGCTTGGACAACAGCAGAGCTCTGAGTTGCCTTTCTTGCCTTTGGGGAATCTCATGGAGTAACTTCCCAGTTATGTTACGTAACACTGTCCTTTTTCTCTGTGAACCAAAGCTGGCTATAAGGTAGGCTACCTGCTTTGTTTCTTTGCTCAAGTGATTAGGATAATAGAGTCTGAGCCTAAAGAAAACGCCTCCAGCTACTTTGAAAGATTAAAAATATGTTAGGTCAAAAAACAGGAGAGCAGGGAAAATGACTGTGAGCTCTGTGTGCTGCATGGGCCTTGTCAGGCTCCAGTGTTCAAAGGAACAAAAGGGTCCAGGTGGTGTCCAGCTGGAAAGACTGAATTAGATGCTTTGCCTCACTGGTGGATGCCTTCTCTTCTACAATAGTAGCAGAAAGGGCAAAAACAAGTTTTGCAGCTTGTTAGGGTAAAATCTGAAAAACAGCTTAAGGGGAGCTCATGTTGGTCTGTTAGTGGTGTCATGGACAAGCAGTGATGAAGAAAAACAAGTTCAGACAGTAAGCACAGAATTGCAGGAATCCAAACTGGTCTGGGTTGGAAGGGACCTTAAAACCCAACCCATTCCAAGCCATGGACAGGGACACCTTCCACTAGACCAGGTTGCTTCAAACCCACTCCACCCCAGCCTTGGACACTTCCAGTGATGGGGCAACCACAGCTCTGGGTAATCTGTGCTGAGGCCACAGCACTGTCACAGGGAAGACTTTCTTCCATCTATCTAAGCTAAATTTCCCCTTTCAGTTTGTACCCATTCCCCCTTATCCTGTCACTACAGTCCTTGATGAAGAGCCCCTCTCTGGCTTCTTTGCAGGCTCCTCAGATACTGGAAAAGGCTGTGAAGTCTCCATACAACCTCCTCTTCTCCAGGGTGAACAGACCAAATTTTCTAAGCCTGTCAAGAGAAGCACGAGCTCCTCTCTTTTGTGTAGACTTCAGGAGTTGGATTTTGTTTCCCAAAGATGCTCCCAGTGCTCCTTTTTTTCCCCAAGACCTCTTAAAAATCAAATGGTGGAACTAGAAAACATCTCAGGCTATATGAGCATGAGTCTGTTTGCTGAACCCATTTTGGTACCTTTCCAGTCCGCTTCAGTCTCTTCACAGCATTATATCCTGATCAGGCTTTTTGCTTAAACCTCTTTCTTACTCCTCCAGGATGTTCTCTTGTGTTCTGTGTGTGGCAGACTGACTCTCCTGGTGGCCAAAACCACCATTCTCTCAGCTTGCTTACTTTGGCAAAACCCTTCTTCCCTCAGACTGGCATTGCAGAGGGCTGCTGGGAGACATCATGTTCTGTCCTGGCAACCCTGGGCCACCATTCCATTTTTCTCCTCCTTCCCCGGAAGCATCTGCTACAAACCAGGAAGAAGAGGGCACTTGGGCTAAGACCATAGAACAGAGTATTTCAGATGGAAGTGGTCTATGGCAAGCACCTTGGTCTCGTGCATTTCAGGAAGGTTCTTTGGCAAACCCATCTCAGTGCTTGTCTTTACCTGTCCCTGCCTCTTCCACTCTCCTGAGGCTCCTGTCCAGCAAGGACATTGTTCCCTCAGCTCCATGATTTGGTGGGTTAATCCTAAGACTGATCCTTCCTTTTTTAAGAGACAAGTTGTGTAGCCCAGGTGTGTCACACATCTAAACATGGATCTCTACTAAGTAACTTCTCTCCCAAAAGTTGCTCCAACTGCAGAGTTATTCCACCTCCTCCTCCATTATGATGATCATTCGGGAAGGGGATGGAAAACAGCAGGATGGCGTATGGTTGAATGAGAAAACTGACATAAGGCGATGTGTACGAGAGCTCATCTATAATTCATCGTGATCATTCCAGGCTTTTAGGAAGCGGAGGAGAGCGAGGTGAGGGAGCCCTGGGAAGGGGATGGAGGCCCTGCACGCGGCTGCAGCCAGCGAGGGCTGTCACTTCCGATGAGCACGGGCGGGCGGTGCCGAGCCACCAGGGAGAGCTGCGCTCCTGCTACCTGCTGATGAGGAGGGGCTGCCTTTGCAGATGACTAGAAGCAGCCGTGGTGCTGACATCTCATTATTTCCAGCTTCGTTGCTCACTTTCCGGTCGTTGCTAATGTAGCGGGCCCAAATTCCTTTGTGTGTTGCTGCCTCAGGAGCCTCTGGCAGCTCTTGCTTCTGGGGGAAGGATGTCCAGGAGAGCCAGTGCTTAGTGTTGGCTGGTTTAAAATGGCAAGACTAACCACTGGCAGCCATCAGGGGGAGGAGGGTTTGGATCTCAGCCCGCTGGTGCTGGCTTCCTCCTGCTGGCAAAGTCAGGGATATGGCAAATGAGGTGCTCTGGGATTTGATCTCCTCCCAGGGGAGAGAGGGTCTGCTCTGGCACTGTTCTTCTGTGAGTCCTTTGGCTCTGTGAGTGTGTTCTGGCTGTGTTGGTGTTGTCAGCCCTGCTCAGGCTCTCAGAACACATCCCTGCCATGCTGATCAGCAAGATTGGCATCTCCCCAGAAGAGAGGGCTTGCCTGGACACAGCAGGGCTCCCTGGTATTGCGCGGCTGTAGCTGTTCTCTTCCCAACCGGTGACTGCAGCCTTCACCACTCCAGCAAGGGCCAGCAGAGCAAGGGAAGCAGTTGGCTCTCTGCTCAGCACCAGGGAGCTCACACCTACCTGGACACTGTGTCCAGCTTAGGCCTCCCCCTCTATTCAGTTGCCCCTCCATCCCCAGGGATGCTGCTTGGAGCTGCCAGGCTGGTCAGGGCTGGGGGCAGAGAACCTGGGAGGAGTCGTGGAGAGCTGGGACTGTTCCTTGTGCTGAGCAGGTGGCTGAGGGTGTATCTGACCACAAGGTACAGTAATGTGAAGGGCAGTAAGAAGGATGATGTGGTCAAATGCTTTTGGCAGCTATGGCAGATGACATAATAGGGGAATGTGGGAAGTTTGGCTTTGATATTAGGAGGAAAGCAGCTGTTGGGGAGATGTCTCCATCCATGGAGGGTTCAAGCATTGCCCAGACAAAACAGGGCTGCCCAGGTCTCTTGGTGGCAATCGTTCTGTTTTGAGAGGGAGGTTGGATCAGAGACCTTCTGTAGCCCCTTCTGACCACCTATGGGTCTGAGCCCTGGTTCCTTTGGTGTCTCCTGGCATGCTGTAAGAGCAGTTTTTGTTTTCCCCGGCTTGCTTTCTGCTGCTTTGGCTTGCAGTGGCCTCTGTGTTACTCAACAGCCCAGGAAAAACAGCCATGACTCTGAAAACCCATCAGTGCTTCTGTGGCTGGGATTCACGTGTCCAACTGCTCCAGCCTCGTGGGTTGGACATTGTGCAGAGTACAAGCACAGCAGGGGAAAAGGATGGTTAAGGCAGGAGCTTGTCCTGCCATTAAGTTAATTTTTTTACTATATACCTGCACTTCTGGGCTTGCATCCAAGGCCTGAAGTACTTGTGCAATTTCTTCCTGCCTCCATCAGTTTGGTTGTGTTCTCTATTCCCTCCTGAGCTGGTTATTAATTATGGAGACTGCAGAGATAAAGTCCAGACTCTGCTAATGGTTGACTTCCCAGTGTTTTAGAGACAGCATTTCAGAGACCTGCTAATGGTATTTCTCAGCTTTGCTTTTTTAAGCCCCACTCTCGTCTAGGTTTGTAACCCTGAGTGAGGCAGGTAGTGGTGTTCAGGTGTTGGCTGGAGCCTGCCTCTCGGGGCAGGTCACATCTGCAGCACCCAGCTCATGGCCCTGGGTTGGAATGTCCTCCTTTTTGTGCTGGCAGGGAGAAGAGAGCCTGGCAGCTCTCAGGCAATGCAGTGACCCTTGCACAGTGACACCTCTCAATTTCCCTGCTGAGCGCTGTGTCGGGTCCCAACTATGCTCACAAAGCCACTCGTTTCTTTGCTCTTAGCCACCGGCTTCCCTCACAGTGCCTGTGTCTCAGCCTTTAAAGCTGCCTGGTCAAGCCCTGGTGCTCTCACATCTTTCTTCTCCCAGCATTGTTATTCCTTCTCCCCCTCTCCTAGGAGTTGTGCTGGGCTTGCTCCTCCTCCCTGCCCCGTCCAGGCTGCGGGTGCTGCCGGCCTCGGCGCCAGCTCTGTCTGCCCTTTGCTCTCCCTGGCCCGGCTGGTACATCTCTGTTCCTGTGGCAGGATCCCCTGTCCCTTCTGCTGCTGCCTGACCATCTGCTCCAAATCCTCTGAGAGATACGGCTCTCCCTCTCCTACCTTGTTCCCATTTCTCTACCATTCACGTGTGTCCATCTGATGTGGGGAATCAGCACTGTGTTTTCTCTCCTAGGCCCTGCCAAGCTGTTCCCTGCCTTTGCAGCTGCTTCCAGCCTGCTGCTGGTCAGCCAACCCCTGTGCAGGGATGCACAGGAAGGAGCTGCCTGCATGCCCCACTCCCTGAGCTTAGCCTTATGCTGGGGGGATGGGAAAAAAAAAAGACTTGGGAAAACGGAAATAATGAGAGTGCAAAATCTCGCTTTGGTTTTTCCAGCTCTGCTTGTTCATATCCCCCAGGACTTATCCCTGGTATTGGATGGCAACTCTGGCCTGGGAGTCCCTGAAACCGTTTTGCAATTCTCCAGTGTCAGCCAGCAGCCTGTAAGTGCCCCAGTGGTCACAGGGAAGGAATGTTCCCCCGGTCGGCCGCAGGGGGAAAGGTCACCGCGGGCAAAGGGGACACCAGGCGAGCAGCAGCCATGCTGCTCCCGCCCCTTGCTGATGAGGGCAGTGCTCATCAGCACAGAGACACAAACAGGCTGGCTTATGGGGGAAATTGGAAAAAAAATTGGTTCAAGAGGTTAAATATTTTGGGCAAGGCCCCACTTCCTTTCGCAGGGCAGATTTGGGAGCAGATGCAATGCCCAGGCAAAGTCCAGGATGTGTGCATGTTTCACGGCTCTGTTAGCTGGAGGATGTTTGCTGCTGAATCCGCTCCCAAAAACATCTGTGCATGCATTAAAGTGGTGCCTGGGACAGAGGTTTTGGCCAGTTGCTGCTGCTCAGAGCAGCTCTTGGGCTGAGCAGCAGTGTTGTGGCTCCCTTCCTTTCCCTTCCTCCCCCGTGCCTGCCAACAAACCTCTCTGCTGGATGCGGCTCGGAAGGAAAGCTGTGAAAGCTGTGACTCGCGGTGGCCACAGCGGGATTAACATCCAACATTAAGGGTTTAACTCATCCCTGCCAGCCAGGGGTTTAGAATAACTGCCATGCCTCTTCCTTCCACCCTGGGGCTTGTAGTTTTTTTAATCCAATCCCTTACACCCTGTTTTCCAGGCTGCCTTTGCTAAGCTGGAGCTTGCTCCTGGCACTGTGTTTTTGAAGCCTGGCCTGTTGGCTGGAGCTCCTGGGGATGCTGGTCACATTTGTCAGGGTGGGAGCAGAGCAAAGAAAGGAGGAGGAATTTCTAGGTTGGGCTTGCAAACCCAAGTTTTTCAAAATTCCCAGCATGTTAAAAAAAATACAGAGCTAATCTGGCCCTTGGTCTCTAGGTTACATTTGCCTCAGCCGAGGCTGAGCTCATGGAAAATTGCATCCTAGCTCCTGTGCTCCCTGCCAAGATTAGTAGGTTTAAAAACTAACCGATAACATCTTTGTAAACTTGGAGTCATTTCTTTAAAGCCTGCTGATCCTTCCAGCCTGGATTTTGGAGCTTTCCTAGAGATCCAAGAGAGCCAAACAGGACGATGGCATCTGCCCTGAAAAATCACCCAGGAGCCTCACAGTGCTTTCAGCTGTTCCCGAGGGAGGAAAGAGGCTGATGTTTGCCAAGGCCCTGAGGGGTGTGCTGGGATCCTTCTCCCTGTTCCCAGCCGGATGCACAGCACACAGCGACGCTCTGCACGTAATTTATATTAATCACCGGTTTTATTTTTAAAAAATTACAATAGAAAAGTACCTTTAAACATATTTCCAAAAGCAGAGTAGACAATGTGGAAGCTTCTCTCCTCTTCACGAGACAAAGTACAGGAAATAGTTTGCTAAAAGAGTTAGTCCGTCGCTTGGGAACGCTGATATCGTTCCTTTAGGAGCCACTCTGAGGTTTGTCTTGGATTTGATTTCTTCTCACATCACTTTTATCAGGCCCATTTTTTACAGAAGACCCCAACGGGACCATTTCTGATGGTGAAAAACCCCATTTTTTAATCCCCCTGTCCCACCCTGGTGGCCAGAATCTCAGCCATCTTATTTTGGCCCACCCACAGGACAAGAGGAAGGAGAAAGGAAAAGGTGATCATGTTTAATGAGGCCACGAACAGCTGGGAAAAACCAGCTATGGTGAGGCCTGGGCAGCAGCTGAGCTCAGTGTTCCCTGCAGCTGGAATGGAGATGGGGGAAAGGCAATGGAAGGAGAAGTTCTGCACCTCCCTTTGCAAGAAACCGAAACCTGATAGAGGTTTTGGGTCAGTTTGCTCTCTTCTTTTTCCGAACTCCTCCTGGAGCAAGGAGAAGGAGAACTAGTCTGTCAAGCAGTCTCTCTGCTGGTACTCTATCTCTGTAAAGGATGTTGGCAGCTCCCCTTCTCGTCTTTGCACATGGAAACATGGCAATGCCACGCAGGGAGCAGCTGGACCAGCATAACATCAGCACTAAAACCACAGGCCAGGCCATGCCAGCGCTTCAGCATAACGGGAAGCCCCTCAGGACTCGTGTCCAACCTCGAGGAAGCTGGCAAACCAAGGATTTGTTGGTATTGTTTTTCATACAGCAGTTTACGTTGCCCGTAACAGCTTGGAGCAGTCGTGGCAGGAGGAGGAGGAGGCAAATTGTCACCTTGCTACGTGTGTGGGCTGCCCGCCCATCCCTGATCCGAGCTGTGGTACCCCACGGAAGCTTTGCACAGCAGCTATGAACACAGCCCCAAGGTAAAAAAAAAAAACCACAGGAAGGAAGTTCCTGGTTGTCCTGCCTGCTCTTCATTTGGTGCAACTGGGAAGAAAACAGTAATACTGTAGTGTCTGCAGACGCCTTGCCAACACAGCCAGAGCACGGGTCCTGTGCCAGAGGAGCACGGTTCCTATAAACCCACATCGTGTGTGTCGACATCCTCACACTTGTGAACATCGTGCCTTCCACATGCAGCTGGCGGGGCCAGGGGATAATAAGACTCTTCTTTACACACCTCAGCAGTCAAGCACAAAACCTGTGGTCCGACCTGGTGTAAGATTGTCCTCTTGAGGAGCTTTGGTACAAAAATACTTAACTCTTGTTTTGTTTTTTCTTTTAGTTTGTTTTTTCTTTCTTTTTGGTTTTTTGGGTTTTTTTTGTAGTCTTCTTTCCTATGGCTCCATTTGAAAAGCCTTTTCAAACTCTACAACAACGCCTGTCAAACCATGCTTTCGGGAGTAACACACTCTTCCTTACAAATATACAGTGTAAAAGAGGAAAATATTATTACTAGGTATGTTTTTCTTTTTTCTTCTAGGAGAGCAGATGTGTGATAGAGGCTGTGGGAAAGTCTTGGAGGAATCCAAACTTGTGTGAGGTTTTTTTTCAAGCCTGAAACAACAAAGAGAGGTGTTAAAAAAAAAGAGCAGCTGTGATAGAGGAAAAAGGGCTGTGGTTAATCTTTCTTCCTTTGTGGAAGGAAGGAAGCAAGGTAGGGGGGAGAGGGAGGCCTGTTTTGGAAATTTGTGTCAGGACCATGCTCTAAGGACAGTTGTTTAGCAGGGAAAGGGCAAGGTGGGACATGGCTGCAGGGAGCATCCCCGGCACAAAGAGCCCCACTGATCCCACTTTGTTTCCTCCCATTGGCTGCAGTCCCCGGGGCTGGAACTGGGGAGCTGGGAGTTAAGTGTGAGTTGCATTTTGCAGTTAAGAGGAATTCAGTCTGTTGATCCAAGGCAGGAAGCAAGGACGGAGATGAGATTAGCGGGGGTAATTCAAAGCTGAGAGGCATTCCTTGGCTGTGGAAACTCTCACCCCAGATAACAGCAATCAAGGCGGGAATGGCAGAGATGTGGTTCTGCAAGGCACTAGCTGGAGCAGCCCCAGGGTCGTGCCAACCTCAGGGTCATTGTGTTGACTTCCTTACTCCTCTGGCCCCTTCCCAAAGCAGGCAAGCCCACAGGGTGGCATCCTTACCAGCACACTGAGGTCCTGTGGAGAGCACATCAACCCAGTAGCCACCTTGGAAGACTCCATTAATACCCACAAGACTGACTGTAGGCCACCATCACACACCTGAGACCTGTGGGAGGACACAGCGGAGAGTGAGGGGCGCTGGCACTGGGTCAGTGTGCTCAGGGGAGGGGGCGGTGTCACAGGGACCGCAGTCAGCCCTTCCTGAGGGGACAGCTTGCAGCTTAGCTGGGCCAAAGATGGCGCTTGGTGGTCTTGGACATCTTTTCCACCCTAAATGATTGTGGGATTAGCCCTGCCACGATGGGCTCCAGGCAGCAAATACAGACAGATGCAGGCAGGAGAGCCAGGCCCTCAGCCAAACCCCCTGTGCCCTTCCCAGCTGGAGGAACCTGGAAGGGAAACAGGAGGTCCCTGAGTCTCCATCCTCACCACCCACTATGGTTCTTGGGCTGGTGGACCTGTATCAAGGGGTTTGCTCATCTCCCCTTCCCAGAAGCATCTCTGCTTACATTTTATCTGGAAACATTGCCATGTTGCATATTTTGGAAGAACCATTGGTTCCCAAAGCCTCCCTACTCCTTATTTTTATCTGCTGGGCCTAAAATAGCCAGTGAATTCTTTATGGATCCAAGTCTGGGGCTGGCTGCAGCCAGGGCTGGGCCCTGTGCCCTCCTGGCTGAGTGACCTCGTGGCCGCAGCACAGGGCTGCGGATGCCAGGCAGATGGGCAGAGCAGTCACATGTGAGCATGGGTAGCTGATGCCAGAGCTTTGGATGCACTGACATTTCTCCACAGGCGGGTGTGGAAGCAGGAGGCTTCCCAGCAGGGATTGTTCCCAGCTAGGATGGTCCAGGCAGGCTGGGATTGCAGGCCAAGCAGTACTCAGTGTCCACCAAGTGTCTTCCATATGAGTCCCCTTTGTTTATTTATCCACAAAGGCCAAAGTTATTTGCAGAGCATTTCTTGCAAGGCTTTTTCCATCCGAAGAGGTCCCAGATGGAATGGGATGTGTCCCTCTGTCCTGCTGGGCAGCCGGGTGCTCGGTAAGGCTGTGCTTGTTTTGGCAGCCCCACCACCCTGGGCTGCCTGGATAGTTTTCCTTAAGGTTTTATGATGTGATGGTGTCAGGGCTGCCTTTTCCATCACAACACTCTGGCATGGTGCCTTTCCATCCTGCCCCAGGACATGTGGGGAAGTGTTGGGATGAGTGGTGGCACAGACATCCCCTTCTGGGCACAAGGAGGGAAATGGACTTGGGGTGTCTGCTGAAGAATGGCCACCCACCCTGAGCTGCTGGAGACCCCAGGAGTGGCAGTGGGGGAAGCTCAGGGCAGAGGTGGAGGTGGTCCCCAGGCAGCACAGAAGGATGGGAGTGGGACAGTGGCACTCACCCGGCATTCAGCAGAACTGACGGGACTTCCAGCCCTGAGAACCAGCCTCGGAGGGAGGGAGCCAGCGCATCTGCAAAGGCAAGGGGGACACAAGGTGAGAGGAGGGTGGCTGCCCACCCTGGCAAGATCAGGCTCCATCTGGGATCTCTTTTCCTGGCTTTTCCCAGGCACAGGGCAGAGGGAGGTTGGAGCGCCAGTAGTACAGCCATCCCAGCTCCAATTCCAACAGTAACCCTGAGGCTGAGCACAGCTCCTGGCGTGGCTGCTTCCAGCAGGATGGAGCTGGAACAGCAGCACCATGGTCCCACTGAGCAGGAGTGAGCTCATCCTTCTTAGCTCCTGCAAAGCCTGCTTGAAACAGGGCGGAAAACATCAGATGCCAAAATTTGGCATGCAGGCACTCAGCGCTCTGCCAGATAACTCCGAGCCAGCCCCACCAACCATCCTGCAGTTCCTGGTCCCGCTGCTGTCTGCAGAATCCAGCAAAGCAACTCCAGTTTGGATGGTGGCACCAGTCTCCAGCCCCCACCCAGCAAACCCACAACTCCAGCAGCTGCACAGGAGGATGGGAAGGTGCAAACAGCACCATCACCACCAGGCTGATATTTCACATCAGGTAATATTGCTTCTGTCTAATGTCAGGTCTCGGCTTGGGTTTTCCCGAGGGACTCTCAGAGCTTCCGTACGCCTCTGTTTCCTTGGCTGTGTGCTTCCCTGAGGAGGGCAGGTGCTGCCTGTTAGCAGTTATTTGACAAGGCAAGTACGTAGCTGCAATAATATTTACCAACGCTCTTCCTATGAACAGCAGGGCCCAAAAAGATGGAGTTTCATTCAAAGGCTGCACATGGTTTGCACACTGAGCACTTTTCCTCACCCTTCTGCTCAAACCAGCCCCTGGCTGCTCCAGCTCCAGTGATGGTGGCTCTGGATAACCTGGCTCAATCCTGGCAAGCCAAGGCCAAAAGCCTTTTGGATGCAGTTTATATGGCAAATCTATTTCCATTTGCTTGTTACCTCCTGTTCATCACTGAGCTGGAGTCGGCAGCTAGGAGCAAAAGCCAGGATGATGTCCAGCACGGATGCTTGAGGAGGTAGCTGCCCTTTCCCCCCTTGTGGCAGGGGTCCTTTCCCAGCATCCCCATGATGCCGCAAGGCTGGCATTGCAAAGAAATCCTCTTCTTCCACCATTTCCACTTCTCCTCCTTTTCCCCTGCTCCTCTCCCAGGCGGATGGTTAATTTTTAACAGCCACATGCTGCCATCGGGGGCCAGCAGCAGTGGCAGCCGGCAGAAAGTGCTTGTGACGAGGCAGCACCTCGTCAATAAAAGATGGACCCTCCATTTGCGCTTCGCTTCCCTCTCCTCCCCGTGAGAGCTGCTTGGCTTCACACCCCATGAACAGCACATCGCATCCCAGCCATGCTGCAGGGGCAGCCAGGGGTTCTGGAGCCCTCCCCTCACACTGGCAGCCGGATGGTTCGGTGCCAGGAGCGATGGGGATGGTCCAGACCCTGAGAGCATCCCCAGCCCTCCCTTCTCCCTCACCACCTGCCCCGCCGCAGGTCCCAGCAAAAGTAGAAAGGCAGAGACAGATGTCTGGGGAAAGACAGGATCCCTGCCAGCGTTCAGCTCCATTTGGGAGCCTTCCCTAAATCTCAGGGAGTGGGGAGTGAGTGCCTGTGAGCCGGGCAGAGTTAGTGGTGCGGTGAGCACCGAGGGGAAGGGGGGCCGGGGCGGGCAGGAAGGTGAGCGGTGGAGGCGGAGGGGTTGGAATTACCTGGGCGTGCAGCGAAGCGGGATAGGTGAAAGCAGGAGGAGGTAGAGCAGGTGCTAATTCCGCTGGGTACAGAGGGTACGGCCCCCACACTTCAGGGCTACTGGGATAAAGTGCAGGCACTGTGAGCTCATCTGCAAGAGAAGAAGAGGGAGAGTTAATGGTGACCAAAGGGCTGTGACCCTTGCTGCATCCTTCCTTCTCCCCTTAATGCAGGAGCAGAGCTGGCCCTGGAAAAGTGTGAGATGCCACCACTGAGAGCCGACTCACAAAGCCAAAACAGCATTCACCCGCTGGGATAACATGGGATGAGTAATGCTACAGGGCTGGGGACATTGCTCAGGGAGCTGAAGCTGGGCTCCTTGTCTCCAACAGGTTTAGCAGTCCCAGGGATTCAGCAGAGGACAGTGTGCAGCTCATGCCTGTGTGCAACAGCAGGGTGAGGAGCCAGCATTTGTGTGAGAGAAGCTCTTCCACAAGCGGAAACGGGCATGGAGCGCTCACAGCAGGGCATCGCCGAGATCTCTCCTGAGACCTCGTCCTGCTGGCTGTCACCTGTCCCCGGTCCTCTCCTTTGGGAACCCCCCAGCACGTGCCACCACGCAGCAAGCAGGTACCAACACTTCCAATGGGACCTAGTATTCCCCTTGGCCACCGCCTCACGGCATCCCTGCTCCTTCCAGCCCCTGGTGCCTGCCAACCCGAGCCCTGCTGGCAGTGCAGGGGGTACTCACAGGGCTCCCGGGCGATGAACTGAGGTACGGTGGTGGGGAGAGGGGTGCTGGGATTTGGGGTGCCCACCAGCTTGTTCTTGGCCATCTTGGTGTTGGCCTTGGCGAACTCCAGCCGCAGCGTCTGGGGGATCTCGGGGTCAAAGCGGATGCCCTGCGGGAAGGAAAGGAGGGAAGGAGGCGCGGCGGGTGGGCGAGCACCGCCGCGTGCCGGCCCCGCAGCAAAAATAACTCCCCATTATTTATGGGTTTTTTCAACTTGCAGCCCTGAAATGAGCTAATTTGCCGGGCCCCGAGGCAGCTCACATTCCTCCGGCATCTTTAGCATCGGCACCATATTTGGCAGTCGGCATCCCGCAAGGCCGAGCTGTTATCCAGAGGGATTAGTGGAGCCAAAAAAAAAGTTTTACATTGAAAATGAAGAGAAGGAATAAAACAACCCCGAACCAAAATGCAGGGAGGGCTGGGGAGGAATTGGAGAAAGAACCAGCTCCACACAATTCTGCCTGTGACTGTTTTCAGCTCACTTCACAAGTTGTTAAAAGAAAGTGAAATTTGTTTTTTTATTTTGCAGACTTAGCTGGGATTTTTCCTGCTGAATAAACAGGAGAGGCTGGGAATGCTCTTTTTCACTTGTATCTAAGGCTCGAGTGCTGAGGGTTCAAGCCCTCCTGGATGGCCCTGAGAAAGGTGAGAGGGATGCAGCCCTCCAGGACGGAGGATGCAGCTGAGAAACAGTGATGGGATTGTCTGGAGGGATGGGGATGTCATGGGGCCAGCTGGTATGGGAGGTGCAATCCTAGGGATGGAGGAATTCAGAGTCTCTCGGGACAGGGAAAGAATAGGAAAATGCAGCAATGGAGTGGCTGAGCCAGGCACACTCACGTTCAGCGCGTTCTTCGCTGCCTCTGCCTCGGAGCGGCTGTCGAAGCTGACAAAGCCCACGGGCTGCGGAGGAAGGACAGGAGTCATCAGTCAGGTTCATGGGGAGCAGAGAGAGGAGCCCCTCACCCCAGGGAATGGTAGGATGGTTGCACCCTTTGGAGCAGCTCCTACCTGCTTGGAGGTGAGTTTGATGAGAGACCCTTCGTAGCCCTGCAAGGAAAGGATTAAACAGGGTGTTTGGTGGAGATCCCCATGATTGAACAATAATAACTGAATAAGCTGACTGAATTAGACTTCAGTGGTTTGGGGCCATGGGGCAGAGGCCATCCCCATGCTTTCAGCCCCCCTTTCCCTCCCCAGTGTGATACCTTAAAGGGTCTGAAGAGCAGGTAAAGTTCCCGGGGCTTGATGTCCAGAGGCAACCCACTGACAAAGAGTGTCCTCACCTGGAAAAGAAGCAAGGAGGTTCCTGGGGACCCTCTCTCATCCCTAACTTGGGGATACACCACACTCCCCATAGCCAGAGGGACAATGTCAGCCCAAGGGGAACCTCCTGGGCAGACAAAAGCCTCAAGCCAATGTGCTGGTTTTGCATCACGCTTGAGTGATGCTGAATTTTTGGGAGAGGTGGCCCCATCCTTCTTGTGGCCATGGAGGAAGCTGCTAAGGCACCATGGAAGGGTAACAGAGACCTGTCCTCACCCCAGCAGTCCTCTCCAGGATAAAAAGCTCACAGAAGCCCAGCACCTTCCTACCCCGGTCTGGCAAACAGGATTTCTCCCATCATCCCCAGCGGATCCTGGACTCCACAGACAATGCCCATTGTCTCAGTTTAATTACAGCAGCTCATTAAGGACTGGGAGAAGCAAACACCAACTCTTCCTCCTGGAGGAAAGGCCCTGGTTTAGGAGGGGGCTGGATTTAAGCAGCTTGTCCCTGGTTTGTAAAAGTCACCTTTTAAGGAGTTTTAACCCTTTTTGAGTGGATGTAATGTTTATCATGGTGCAGCATCCTCAAAGCTGGGATGTTTGACAGAAATTCTGCTCCTAGCACCCTGAAGGGGGGATGTGGGGCTCCTCAAGGATGGGAAAACTGGGATGGTTTTGCTTTACAACCAGCTTGTAAGCAGGAGAGCAGTGTGAGGAACTGAACATGCTGGCCCTCTCCTCATCCCCAAAATCTCATCCTAACCCTTTGGACTGTAGAAGGGGAAAACCTTGATGTATTTTATTTAATTTTTTTGGCCAGGCACCCTGCCTGTCCCATTCCCTGGGAAAGAGACATGGGAAACAGCCAGAAACAGCCAGCCCAGACCTATTCTTTTGCTGACATTTCTTCTTTCTCTTGCAGATAAGCTATCTCCCCCATCTCCCAGCCTGGGAGCAGCAAACGTTCCTGCTTTGTGGAACAAAACCTCTGGCTGACCTATATCTATTAAATAACAAAAGGTACTCAGCTGTTTGCACACAGCCCTTGTGTCAACAGCCCCAGTGATACCTATCCTGGGTGCCAGCATTATCATCACCATCATCATCCCTGTGGGTACCAGCATTCAGGCTGGATGAGATCAGCAGAGAAGGGATGTCCTCACCCCTTCCTGAGCCAGGGCTACAGGCAGGCACAGCCTGGTAGCCTGTCCCCTCTATCGGGACCATCCCCCCAAACTCTTTAGGGGACCCCTGCCAGCTTTCTGCCTGTCTGCTGAGACCAGGGAGTGGTGGAGCATCCCACAGCGTTCAGTGCTGCCCCGTCCCCCAGTGGAGACATTGCCCGAATTTCTCCTGGCAGGGGCTATGGGGGGATTCACCTGGAGGATCTCCCCTTGTGTCCATGAAATTCAGTCTAAAGAAAGCAAACTTTTCCTTTCCTAGGTTAAAAATACTGGCTGTCAGACAGTTTCTCCTGAGCACGGCTGCTGCCCAGGGAATCGGCTCTCCAGACACATCCACCCTCCCAGGTGGGTTTACATCCTGAGCAGGCCGAGCATCCCTGCACGGTGTCCCCTGCCTCCCTCATCCCTGGAGCCATCCCTGGCTTCCTGCCTCTCCTCTCCCTGGGGAGCCTCAGGAAACACTAGGGACCTCCAGTGGGAGGGACTGGGGGGAGTGGGGAAAGCTGCTGCCAGTTTGCCGCATCCCTGAAATCCAAACCGTGCGCATCCCTGAAATCCAAACTGTGCGTGCCCAAGCCTGCCAGACCATTTGTCCCCAAAGCCACATGGGAGAGAGACAGATATGAAAGATCCCAAGGAAGCCTCCGAAATTCAGCCCCACAGAGGAAGGGCTTCTCTTCTTTAATGACTTTGTTTTCTTTGCAAGTTCAAACGCGGGTCGGCCAAGTTCGAATCCGTAAAATTATACAGCGGCAAGAGGAGAAGGGCTCCAAAGGATCCCCCAGCTGCATTCCAGCCCCAAAAGGGTTTTTGGGGCCCAGGGCAAGGGATGGATACGAGCTCCTGGGTGCTCCCCATCTGCATCCCGCAAATGCACACAGCCCCAGGGATGCTGGAGTAGGTCCTATATAATCAGCATCCTTTCACTGGGTAATGAGCCAGTGGGACTGGCAGAGCAAGGGAGCATCCTTGGGGATAATCCCAGCAGGCTGGACAGATTTTGCCAAGGGAAAGATTCTAGACAGAAATATTACTCCTGCCCTTAAATGGAAGGGGAGCTTTGGCCCGCAGGGAGCTGCTCCAGGTTTTTTTGTGCTGAGAGATCCCAGGGATTCAGTCCCCATCCTCTACCAGAAACACTCCTAGAGCAAAATCCTTCCCTGAAGCAGGAAAAACGAAAAGCATTATCAGAAAAATTTCAGGCAGCAGGCACATATATGTTCTCCCATAGGGAAGAATTACTCCTTCAGAGAGTTGGATAAGGCACAACGCCTACTCCCAAGGATGTCATGGGACAGGGCCAGACTGACAGCTCTCGAGCAAGGATTAAAGGGCGCTGGAGCATGGGATTCCCCCAGCTTAAACCCCACAGTCTTTTTGGACATCCTGAGCTGTTTCAGTTCTGCTGTACAAACATCTTTCAGTTTCTATTTGGTGGAGCATTTCTCCGTTTCTCCTTCTCCCTTAAATTTGGGATGAAACCAAAGACTTTTTTAAAAGCCATAAGTGCCAATATTTGCTCCAGGAGGAGCTCAAAGGTGACCACCTTGACTTCCTTCCATGGGGATGGCAGCTATGGGAATGCTCCAAGTCCCTTTTCCATAGTCCTCCTGGGCTCCTGCTGCTGCACCCCACAGCTCCCAGATTTGCCAGGGTTCCTGGATCCTACATGTATTGCCTCACTTCTGATGTGTCCCCTCCTGGCTTTTGTTTTCGCTGCAGGAAGTCTGCTCTTCTGTGCTACTCTCCTCTTCCCTGGAAATCATCACCATCCCCCTTCTGGCCTGTCCCACTCACCTTTGCATCCCACCATCCCAGTCTTTTGTCCCTGAAATCCTGCATCTTGTCTTGGGCCAGTTTAAGGGATACTGGAAAGGCTCTGTGGAGGTTTGCCGAGATGGTCAGTGCTGAGGACATGCCAGGAGAGGCAAAGATCTGGGCCAGGAGGTGACCGGGGTTTCCAGAGCATGGATCAAGGATGACCCCAGCATGGAGAGGTCCGTGATGGAAGCCCTCCTCCTCCTCTTCCTCACATGAAGCCACAAGCTTACCAGGTTTGTCTCCTGCAGGTAAGGAGGTACCGGGGGGGCATTTGCTTGGCTTGGACCCCCATCACACGGCAGTGCCCGGAGGGATGCCGGGTGCCCCAGTGGCAGTGTCCTGCCAGCATGGTCCCGGTCCTCTGTCCTGTCCTGTCCCGCCCTGTCCTGCCCAAACCACCCCCGGTAAACGTTAAACAGGCCCTGGGAAGGCGGGAGGCGTCCGGGTGATTCATCCACGAGGCATTTAATCGCCTCCTTCAGCCCAGCTCCCATCCCTCGTCCGTCCTTCCGTGCGCCCCTTCCAGCGGGGCTCGCTTTAATTCTCCACCAGCCGATTATCCGCTTGACTGCCCGCCGCCGGGGAGGCACCGGATCCCGGCGGCAGCGGGAGGGCGATGGCACGGGGCTGCCACCGAGCCGTGCAACCCTCCGTGTGAGCAGGGCTTCCCCTCCCGTTCCCGGCAAAGCGGGGTGCATCCCCACCCCGCCGGGATTAGTCCAGGCATAAATAATCTCTTGGCTAATGCAGCGTCTTCCTCGGCTGGGTTTAGATTCCCGGGCTGTGTGTACGCATGCCTTCAGCCCGCAAAACTCCCCGACATAAACAAGGCTGAGGCCGAGGGATGCCGGCTTCTCCGCCCGGGAGATACGGGAGGACCGGGCTAGATCTCCGGCCTCGCCACCCGCAGCCGCTCTGCTGGAAAATCACGGTTCTCGCACGTCCGGTGAAGGACGGGAGGAGAGGAACAGCCCTTGGGGAAAAGCGAGTCCAGAGCTGCCGGGGCTGGAACGAGGAAGCGGCAGAGGAAAAGGCAGTGAGCAGCCAAGGGAGCAGATGGGGGATTGCAACAGAGCGGAGGAGCGGCGGGATCAGGCGCGGGTCACACTCGTCCCTGTCCCGCCTGGAGCTTGCTCCCAAACCCTCCGGACCCCACGCTTCAAGGAGGAAAGGAAGCAGGAGCGCGGGGGGATGCAACGCAGGGGCCACGGGGACAGATTTTATCCACTCGCTGGACACGTTCCCCCTAGAAAGCATCCCTGGGGTCCCCTCCCCATGGCACGGCTCCCCCGGGATGAGGGATCTGGCATGGGATGGGGACGAGGGCCACGAGCCGGGCTCTCCGCAGCCACTCCGCTACCAAATAAGGCCTCCGCCGAGCCTTTTACATGCCGTTCTCGCCCGGCCAAAGTGACGTGACCGCCTTCCCAAATTGTTCTGGCTCCTACGTGGGGAAGCCCCTGGCCCACAGCTCCCCTGCACGGGGGGTGTCCTTCCCGGGGGGGACAGGCGAGAGGGACGGGGAAGCCACCCGGGCGCCAGGAGCAGGCGGGAGGAGCGGGCATGAAGCGGGGGCTTTTCCCACCTGGCAGCACCCCGACTGACCTCCCCGGCATGGGGGCTGCTTCTCCCTCTTTTCTGAGGGAACAGGAGGCTGCAGGCAAGCCCTGGGAGTGGGGAGGTGAGGCACCACAGTAGCTGAGTAACCCCTTTCCCTGCGCTTGAGCAAATAGACAGCACCGGCTTCTCCAGCCTGGGCTGGAACAAGTCCTGCCAGGAAAATACCTGCCTGGCACCGGAGCAGCGCGGCTTGCAGGCAGGAGCGGGCATCGCCCTCCTCGTGTGTCCTCGGCTCTGTGCGTGTCCCTGGCACCTCCCAGCCGTCCCGTCCGGGTGTTCCCCATGTCCGGCATCACCGGGTCAGGGGGTTCCCCTGGGCGACAGTCAGCCCCCGGCCCTGCGGATCTGGCCGGGAGCAGAGCGAGGGCTGCCTTTTGCCGGCATGGGTTTGGAAAAGGCCATGCTTTTGGAAAAGGCAACAGGCCTCCATGGGTGTCACCCATGCCATGCCCACCAGAGCCGCAGCATCATCTCCCACACAGTCCGCCAGGCCACCAGTGGAAAAAAACTCCACGTTTTTTAGGAAACTTTGGGAAGTTTGAAGCCAGAACCACCTCTGGAATAAGCAAATGAAGGCAGGCGGCAGCGGGCGATGGAACTGCGGTGATTGATCCCAGCGTTGGCCACCAACCAGGGAGCCCAGCAGGGACCTGCTGGAGCAGCCCAGCCGGGTGGAGGGTAAGGAGGAGGAGATCTCCGATCGGAATCTTCCCGCTCTCACCCTGGCAAAGTCCAAATTCCCATCTCAAGGTCACGGGCAAAACCAGGAACTTTGCGGCTGGAATGAAGCAAACCAGCACTCACCGTGACGGGGTGTGGGGTTGGTCTCCCGTGGGGATGGGAGCGTTTCGGATATTTTTGGGGTGAGACTCATGGGAAAGAGATTCACAGCCGCTGGATGCACAGTACCCACGGGCACCGGCAGCACCAGGCACCGGCAGCGGGACCGGGGAGTGCCTGATTTATCCCTCACGCCCCCCGGGGCGATCCGTGTCACGCGTGGGGCTCCCCGCGCCCGCAGGTTTCCTCCGGCGAGGCGGAGGGGCGTTTGCGGCGAGCCCCAGGGGGATGCCGGCGGTGAACGGGAGAGTCCCGGGGAGCGGGGATGCGCTCCCGCCGCTCGTCCCTGTCCCCCCCGCAGCAGCCCCGGGTACCGGGAGCCCGGTGCGTGAGCACCCGCGGAGCGCAGCTCCCGGGGATCGCGGGTGGGGAGGGGGAAGCCGGAGCCCCTCCGCCCCAAATCCCCGGTGCGTGTCCCCCCCGGTACCTCTTCCTCGGGCAGGCTGGTGTCGGCGGGGCCGCCCTCCCTGTCGGCGGGGACGCTGCTCATGGTGCGACCGGCCAGGCTCCTCGTCCCGCCGGCGGCAGCCGCGTCCGGGCGGGCGGTGCTGGGGGCTGGTCCCGGCGGCGGCGGGGGGGCCGGGGCGGGGCGGCGCGGCCGGGGAGGGACGGGGCGGGGGCGCGGCGGAGCGGCGGGGACGGACCGGGCCGCGGGGGGATGGAGGAGCGCCGGGATACGGGAGGTGGGCGATGCGAACGCGGGACACAGGGCTAGGGACATGGGACACAGTGCCATGTGGGGCCACAGGACACGGAGTTGGGAATTCAGGGCAGTCCTGGAGACATAGAAGACAGTCTAGGACGTAGGGGATACCGGATACAAGGCTGGGGACATGGGGCACAAGAATGGGGAGATGGACACAGTCTCAGGGACATGGGACACGGGCTGGGGGTGTAGGACAGGGCTGGGCAGACGGGACACAGTCCTGGGGACACGGGACAAGGCTGGGGACACAGGACGCAAGGTTAAGGATACAGGACAGCACGTTGGGGACATGGTGCACAGACCCAGGGACATGAACGTGTTACGGCTGTGGGGCAGAGGAGGGGACCCGGTGCAGGGCTGGGGGCAGTGGAAGGACCAGCGGGAGCTCATCACCCCAACCGGCCCCACCTGGGGGCTCAACCCCTCCCTGCCCAGCCCGGGGACTGCACTTAGGCTTCATGCTTAGGCTAGGCTTTTGCTGAGCCTGCGCTGGACCTGGCATCGTGTACGCTTCGTTCTAGAGCTCGGTGTTGGGTCGTTCCAGCCCTGCAGAGCCCCGGGGAGGCGGCTGTGACCCTCGGGGTGGAGAGCAGCAGCTGTGTCAGCCCAGGTGCTGCCCGGGCACAGCGCTCGGCCGGAGGTGACGCCGAGGACATCCTGCCCGGGGCACAGGGCTCCTTCCCAACGGGCCCTTAAGGTCACCGCCTGCCTTTCTGCGCCTCACCAGCCGAAACAGACCTGGGGGCAGGTGCCCGTCTGTCCTGCCGGCTGCCCAGGGGACACAGCCTGGCCACCCACAGGTTTGCATCATCCCCGCGGCAGCGATTCAAAGGACAGAAGGAGGTGAAAATGAGCTGTGCCAGCTGGATTTGGGGAAGCGGGAAGTGTCTGGCTACAAGGCAGCTGAGCCTAGAGGGAATCTAGAGCACAGGGACTGATCTAGTCACCCAAATCTGCTGGAACCTCTGGCTTTTGGGGTAGATTTTCAGCAGGGGGGAAATTTAGAGATGTGTTTTATCTCTTTGTTTTCCCCATCCACAGGCATCTAGACAAAAATCTCTGCTTGGACAGTGCACGGGACAATACTCACAACCCTTATTTGGACTCAGCTCTGGGGAAGAGCTGCAGCTGCCCAGCAGCGCTGGAACCCAGGTTGGAATCACAAATCAGAAAAAGGGGAGGTTTGGATTTTTTGTAGCCATGAAGCTGGACTTGGGGAGAAAATCCAATTTGCTCCAGCAGATATTGCCCCGCTTCCCTGCCTTGAACCCCCCGACCTGAACCCAAAGCCTCATGTCCCACAGAAGTCTGGGTTTCTCTGTGTTAGCTGCTGATCCTATCCCCTCTTCCCTACAGGAATTTCTGCTGCATGGATGTCCACCTGTGTTTCCCACCCCGGGGCCCGCGTGGATCCGGGACGCGGGGCCGGGACCCCCGGGGAGCGCGGGGTCACACCGCCCCCTGCCGGCGCGACGGGGCGGCGCGGGGAGGTGGCACCGGGCTGTCCCCGGCGGTGACACCCGCCCCGACAGCGCCCGTGCGACCCGGGCACCGCACCCCGCACACTCAAAGGGCTGCGGTTCCCTCGGACAGCAGAACTGGAGGCATTTTATTCCCGAAAAAAAGCACAAACAATAGAGCTAACGCGTGAGCGACGACAGACTCGAAGCAGGTCTGAGAATCCCAGTGGAAGAAAAAGAAATGACACAAACAAGGAAGAAATGGTTTGATGGAATGAGGGATGTGGCGACCGGACTCTTCCCGGAGTGTGTAGTGCTTCCCAGGACCAAACACCCAGCTGGGCACGGGCAGCATGAGGTGAGTGCTCAGCTCTTGACAGGGGTGGACGCGGCCTTCATGGTCTTCTTCAGGTGGTGGTAGTTGGGCAGGATCTTCATCAGGAAATCCAGCTGCAGCGTCTGGGGCTGGAAAGGGAGGCAGGGGAGGTGAGGGAACAGCCAGAGGGTAGCAGGCCGAGGGGACAGGAGGTGGCAGCGTGTCCCCACGCACCTGTGGCCGCTCGGTCTGCACGCGCCGCAGGCAGTCGGCCCCGTAGATGACGGTGTTCTCCGGGATCACCTCGTAGGTGTTCACGTTGCAGCAGGCCCCGATGATGCAGCCGCTCGTCAGGATCACGTTCCTGCCAACAAACGCTGCCAGGGAGAAGGGAGAGAGAGGAGTCCCTGTGAGAGCTGTTCCCACAGCATTTATAGGAGAAGAATCTCAGCAGGGCCAAAGGCCCCAAGCTGAGAATTACCTTTGGATTCAATGACGTTGTTGTCTCCTACCTTCATCGCTTGGGAATCTACAGGTCTGTGTTAAGTAAAACTGTAAAATGCTTTGCTTATTTTCAGCAGATGAAAAACCCTGATGCCATTTTCAAACCACCACCCAGCCCTGAGCTATCTGAACCCTGACAGATCCCCAGAGATGCCTCCCCCTGGAGGGATCCAGAAGCACAGTGTGCTGGATGGTTTGTCACTGCACAGCGAGGATACAGCACCCGACCTCAAAAACATTGTTGGTGCCAATGACCATGGGCTTGGGCTCCACATCTTCGCTCTCTGGGGTTATATTTTCTGGGTACCTGCAAGAGGGAAGAACAGATTTCCACATCTGAGATCATGATGACAGTGCTCTGTGGGGCAGCTCAACTTCGTGACAGACTGAAGCCACAAATATCCCATCCAGCTGAGCTGGACTGTCAGAAATTTGAGACTGCTTAGGATTAGGATTCTTCTACTCTGTCAGCTTGAGAAGAATTCAGAAGGGGGACTTAGCATCCAGTATCTGAAGGGGGCCCGCAAGGAAGCTGGAGATGGACTCTATCAGGAACTGGAGTGACAGAACAAGGAGTAATGGGCACACACTTAAAAAGGGGGAAATTAGGTTAGATATACATAAGAAAATTTTTACTGTGATGGGGTGAGATACTGGAATAGGTTGCCCAAGGTAACACTTGCTGCATCAACCCTGGAGGTGTCCAAGGCCAGGTTGGACAGGGTTTGGAGCAACCTGGGATAGTGGAAGGTGTCCCTGCCTATGGCAGGGGGGTGGCATGAAATGATATTTAAGGTCCCTTCAAACAATGAACATTTGTGATTCTGTGGCTTCTCCCCAAGCCATAGTGCCACACAAAAGCACGAAGTTTGGTGGTTTCCTTTTTAATAAACTCCACCTCCCCAGGGTTTTTAAACCCCCACCGGGTGTCCCACGGACCCGTTGATGATGAGCGCCTGCTCCTCGATCAGGTTCCCCTCTCCGATGACGATGGGCCCCGCCTCGGCGATGATGCGGGCCTTGGGATGGATCACGGTGCGGGGCCCTGCGGGGACAGCCCGGCGTCACCCCACGCCCGCACCGCCGGGGCCGGGCCGGGCGGGGGGCATGGCCCTTACCGATGGTCACGTCCCCGCGGATCTCGCTCTCCACGCACACCACGGCGCCCGGCGCGATCTTCACGCTGCGGGGAGCGGTGGCGCGGTCACGGCGGGCCCGCCCGGGGACCGCGCCGAGGTGCGGGGAGGGGACGGCGCCTCCCGGGGTGCTCGTGGGAGGGATCGGGGGAGAACCGGGAGGGACCGAGGGGGGCACCGGGACTCACCTCTTCTGCACCTTCTCCGCCATGGCCGCGGCCGGCGGCGCCTGCGCGGGGCGGAGCTCCGGGGCGGCGCGGGCGGGCCCGGCCCCGGCGGCGCCACCGCGCGGCCCCGTCGCTCCCCGGTACCCGGGAACGCCGGGATCCCGGGGCAGGCGGGGAAAGGGGCGCGGCTGAGCCAGGCGCCTGGAAAGGGAGAGCGAGTCCCGTGTTTGGGGCTTCAGAGAGGGTCCTGCGTGTTCGTGCTTGAGAAACAGACACCGAGGCCCGTGTTTGGGGGCAGCAGGCTCTTTTGGCCCTTTTTAGGATACTGAAAAGAATAAATCAGGCTTTTTTTTATTCCCCCCCTCAGAAATGGAGACAAAATTCTGGTTTTTTTGCTGGGCGCTCCAAGTCCCGCGTTGTTGCCACTTGGAGCCAGCCCCAGCCGGGCAGTCTCAGGGCAGTGAAACAGACTCCAGCCCATCTGGGGAGTGCGAATGGAGGCTCATCCAGGCACTTGAATGGTTTGATCAGAGGGCCCAAATCCTGATTTTTGGGGTCAGGGCAGACCCCAGACTGGGGAAGGGGGCGCTGCCCCGGGGGGCGGAGCGAGGCAGCGCCGCTCGGGGCGGGGCCACGGAGCGCGGAGCGGGGCCGCACAGGTGTGAGGGACGGGACCGGCACAGGTGCGCGCGGCTCCAGGGCGCCTGCGCGGGGCGGGGCCGAGGGCATTTAAACCCCGGAAGCCGCGGCAGGCGCCATTCGCGCCCCAGCTCTTGGAGGTGTCGGGTGCGGTCGGTGCGGGCTCCCAGGCGGGGCTCGGGTGACGTTCTCTCTGTCCCTCTTTTCTCCTCCTCCTACCCCTTACCCCTCTCCTCCCTAGATCCCCATTCCCTCCCCTCCCTGCCCCTCTCCTCTCCTCTCCTCTCCTCTCCTCTCCTCTCCTCTCCTCTCCTCTCCTCTCCTCTCCTCTCCCTGCCCCTCTCCTCTCCTCTCCCTGCCCCTCTCCTCTCCTCTCCCTGCCCCTCTCCTCTCCTCTCCTCTCCTCTCCTCTCCTCTCCTCTCCTCTCCTCTCCTCTCCTCTCCTCTCCTCTCCTCTCCTCTCCTCTCCTCTCCTCTCCTCTCCCTGCCCCTCTCCTCTCCTCTCCCTGCCCCTCTCCTCTCCTCTCCCTGCCCCTCTCCTCTCCTCTCCTCTCCTCTCCTCTCCTCTCCTCTCCTCTCCTCTCCTCTCCTCTCCTCTCCTCTCCTCTCCTCTCCTCTCCTCTCCTCTCCTCTCCTCTCCTCTCCTCTCTTCCCCTCGCCTCCCCTGCTCTCCCCTCTGTCCTGTCCTCCCCCTCCTCTCGCTGTTCTCCAGCCCGATCCTCCTCTAATCCCCCCCAGCTCTCCTCCCCACATCTCCCTCCCGCTGTACCCCACTGCTCCCCTACCAACCCTGACTCCTGCCTCTGTTCTTCCTTCTCGTTCTCCCTCCATCCTCCCTGCCCATCCCGACCCTGCCTGCCCCTACCCTCCCCTCCTGCTCCCCTGTGCCCCCTCTTCCCCTCCCTGTCCCCCTTAGCTCCCCTTATTCCCGCTGTCTCTCCATTGTCTTGCCTCTTTCTCTCCCGTCTCTCTCCCTTACCCCCTGTCTCCTTTATCCTTCTCTCTATCGCTTATTCTCTCCTGTCTCTCTTCCTTATCCCCCCGTCTCTCCCTTGTCCCGCAGCCGCGGGGTTCGGGGCGCCGCACAATAAAGCCCCGAGGGCCGGAGCCGGCGCCCCTGGCTGGGTTGCAAAGGGTCGGGATCCGCTCTGGGTCCCCCCTGCAGATGCCAACAGTGCCCCACAGTGCCGGGTCCGGCTGTCCCTGCATCACACTGGGGTCAGGGCGGGCCCGCAGGAGGGTCCTGGGCTGGGCTGGGGTGGGCTGGGCCCTCATTGGGAGGGGTCCGGGGGGGTTGGGGGGTGGGAGGGCGGGGGGCTGGGGGGGGGGAAGGGCCCCCTCCGGAGGAGGGGGTCCGGGGTGGGAGGGGCTGGGGGGGTCAGCCCCCCTTAGCCCCTCCCAGCCCGGACCCTCCCCTCCGGACAGGGGCCCGGGGGGAAGGGGGGCGGGAGGGGGCGGGAGGGAGGGGGGGGGTGGGAGGGAGGGGGGGGGGCGGGAGGGAGGGGGGGGGCGGGAGGGAGGGGGGGGGGGCGGGAGGGGGGGGGTAGCAGAGGGGGTCACGTCACTCTGAACCGTGATTGCACATTTGTGCGCAACGGCATCTCCCTCCCTCCTGACCCCCCCCCCCCACCCCCCCCCCACCCACCCCCCCCCCCCACCCCCCCCCCACCCACCCCCCCCCCCACCCACCCCCCCACCCCACCCACCCCCCCCACCCACCCCCACCCCCCACCCCCACCCACCCCCCCCCCACCCACCCCCCCCCCCACCCCCCCCCCACCCCACCCCCCCACCCCACCCACCCCCACCCCCCCCCCACCCACCCCCCCCCCACCCACCCCCACCCCCCCCCACCCACCCCCCCCACCCACCCCCACCCCCCCCCCACCCACCCCCCCTCACCCACCCACACCCCCCCCACCCACTCCCCCCACCCCCCCCCCAGGGCCCCTGTCCGGAGGAGGGGGTCCCGAGGAGGGGCCGGGCCAGACCCCGTCCGGAGGGGAGGGTCCGGGCTGGGAGGGGCTGGGGGGGACAGTCCCCCCTTAGCCCCTCCCAGCCCGGACCCCCTCCTCCGGAGGGGGCCCGGCCCGGCCCCTCCTCGGGACCCCCTCCCCCGGAGGGGGCCCCTCCTCCCTCCCACCCCCAACCCCCCCCCAAAACCCCTCCAGAGGAGGGGCCCACCCCCTCCCCGGGACCCCCAGTGTGATGGGCGGTGTAGGGCAGTGCTGTGTGTGGGGCAACCCGCAGATCCCCTGTGCGAGGATCCCCGCGAGGGGCGCCGGCTCCGGCCCTCGGGGCTTTATTATCCGGCACCCCGAACCCCGCGGCTGCGGGACACAGAAAGGGACAGGGGACACAGAGGGAGTATAAGGGGGACACAGGAAGCATACAGGGGTCAAAGAGGGGATAAAGGGCACGGAGGTGCCATAAGGACTTGCTCAGGGGAGATAGGGGAAGAAAGGAGGAGCAGGGGAGGGTAGGGAGATAGAAGGGGAACAGCAGGAGAGCCAGGTTGGATACCGGGGTGCAGAGGGGACAGGCAGGAAGGACAGAGCAGGAAAAGAGACGGCGGTCAGGCTGGGTAGTGGGTGAGGAGGGAGCAGGAAGACTGGACAGAGCGGGAATAGAGGCGGGGGTCAGGCTGGGTAGTGGGTGAGGATGGAGCAGGAAGACTGAACAGAGCGGGAATAGAGGCGGGGGTCAGGCTGGGTAGTGGGTGAGGAGGGAGCAGGCGGGAGGGGCAGGGAATGGTCGGGGTGCGGGATAGGGAGGGGAGGGGAGAGAGGGAGCAGGTCGTCTGGGGGGAGACGGGAGAGGGCGGTACAGGAAGAAAGGTGGAAGGGGAGAAAAGCAGAAGAAGTAGACACAAGGAGAGAGAAAGACCTCACCCGAGCCCCGCCTGGGAGCCCGCACCGACCGCACCCGACACCTCCAAGAGCTGAGGCGCGAATGGCGCCTGCCGCGGCTTCCGGGGTTTAAATGCCCTCGGCCCCGCCCCGCGCAGGCGCCCTGGAGCCGCGCGCACCTGTGCCGGCCCCGCCCGTCACACCTGTGCGGCCCCGAGCTGCGCACGCGCGCCGCGGCCCCGCCCCTCACACCTGTGCGGCCCCGCCCCTCCCTGGCCCCGCCCCCGCAGCGCTGTCCCGCGGCCACGCGGGGGCGCCGCGCGCACGCCGCGCTCCGTGTCCGCCAGGGGGCGCCCTGCGGGTCCCGGCCCCGCGGCGGCTCCGTGTCCGCCAGGGGGCGCCCTGCGGGTCCCGGCCCCGCGGCGGGTCCGCCAGGGGGCGCCCTGCGGGTCCCGGCCCCGCGGCGGCTCCGTGTCCGCCAGGGGGCGCCCTGCGGGTCCCGGCCCCGCGGCGGCTCCGGGTCCGCCCCGGGAAGCGCCGCGATCCCGGCCCCGGCAGCGCCCCCGCGGCCACCCCGGGCCGGGACCGATCCCGGGCCCGACGGGGGAGAGGCGGCACGGCCCGGGACCCCCGGCACACCCCAGCTCCGCTCGGCCCCGCTCGGTGCCGCGCCGCTGTCCCGGGAGCCCCGCTCGGCGCCGTGCGAGCCCCGGCCCCGGGGCTGCTCCCGGCGGGCACCGCTCGGAGCCCGGAGCGCTGCGGCGGGGCCGCGACAGGGACGGGGGTGCGGGGACCGAGCGCTGCTGGGTCTGCCGGGGGGTCCCGGGAGCTGCCGCCTCTCCCCCGTCGGGAGGATGGAGGCGGCACCGGGACCGGGATTGGTATCGGGACCAGGATCGGTATCGGGACCGGGATCGGTATCGGGACCGGGATCGGTATCGGGACCGGGACGGCCGCGGGCGGGAGGAGCCGCTCCGGGCCGAGCTTTGGGGCCGAGTCTGCCGCTGCCGCCGCTGTCCCGGTGGCGGGGAGCCGGGCGGGGACAGCGGCGGCGGTTCCGCGGTGCAGATGCGGAACCGGGGCCAGGAGCGGACCCGGCGCGGGGGCTCCCACCGGCCCCGTCTTCTCCACCTCCACTGGTTGTGACATAAAAGCTTGACTGGAACGGTTCATCCAGGAGAGGAGGCCATTCCATGAGTTCCTAATTATTTATTTTCACCCTGCACACATAAAACCATCAAGAACAGGACATCGTTATCTCCTGCATCGGCAGGCTTTGGTCCCAAACTGCAGCTCACTGTCAGTACAGACGTCTGGGAGAAAAAGCTGGATTAGTCCATAAAAACCAGCTCTGTCTTTGTCCCAGGGGATGTGGTCTGAGAGGGAACATCTGGCCTCAAGGGGAGTGCAGGGTGCATGGAGAGGCTGGGCAGATTTGGGGGCCAGGGCTCTCTCTGCAGTAGTTGGATCTCCATCCCTCCCTATTTGCTTCCCTCTCCTCAATTACCCAGGCAGGACCAGTGAGGATTCACTTTAGCTGGATCTTCTCCTCTTCCTCAGCTTGTCTTTGGACCCTAGAAGATGATAGATGTGGAATTGCCATTCTTCTAGGGACAAAGAGAAAGCTGCACTGTAGGGAGACCCCTCTGGAGCTGATCTTCCAAGGATGACAGCCGGCATTTGCAAGCAGCACCAGCAGGTTGGGTTGTGCTGACATCCCAAAAAAAAGTGTGTCTCCTTCCTCGGGATCAGATACTGTCCCGAGCACACAGAACTTTCCACTTTTGGGGGTGCACTGAATTCAAACCCATCCCTGTTTTTCCAAGTTAATGATTTAAACCGGCTGGATTGCTGAGGAGCTGGCACCCAGGCCCCAGATAGCAGGCCAAGGATGCTTGCCCTCTGGGATTAATCATTCTCCCAGCTGCTGACACTGCCTCCATAAAAACTCCGGGATGGGATTCCCAGAGCTGCTTCCCAGCAGGAGGAGGAGAGCCAGCTCCAACATGAGGGCAGCTCTGGCCCTGCTGCCTCTCTTGGCCGCTGCACAGGCGTTACACCGAGGTAAGGGGGGTGATCCCAGGGCTTTGCCAGCCCCTGGGATGAGGGGCACGGGGCTGGGGCCTCCATTCCAGCGGTTTTCGGTGGCCTCCCCTCTCCCAGCCTGCAGCCAAACCGCTGGGCAGGACCAGAGAGGAAAGGGAAGGGGTGGGAGGGTGGTTTGGGATCCAGGATGCCACTTTGGGGCGATGCTGGAGGAGATGGGATGGGGAGAGGACAGAGCCACAGGGATTGGCTCCTTCTCTTTGTAAAGGAAAATGGGATTTCCTGACCCGTCTGACAAGCACCATTCCTCTGTAAAACTCACCCCTTGATGGAAACAATGCTCTGCCATCCTTTGCTGCCTTCTCAGCTCCACAGGGAATCCCCCACCTGCCAAAAAACACCTAAAACTTACCTGTCCCACATGGCTTTATAAAAGTGAACAGAAATGCCACAAGTTGGGACCGGGAGCCGACATTCCTGCCAGGAAAGAGACCTGCCTTTTCCACGGCTTCCCCTTTTCTGGCAACCCCCTGCCTTCACCCTCCACTTCTGTTCCCCCCAGAGTGATGTGATCCTCAGGGTCATGGCACAAACCCCTGGATTTTGGGAGGTGACCCTGCCCCACGCTGTAATCCCAGGAAACACCGGTATCATTGTTTACCCTGCGGGTGCCAAAGTCTGGTCCCGTGAATCGATCCCGTTTTTCCAGGGATGGCAGCACTGCTGGGAAAGTTTTCACTGCTGGCTGTTCCATGGACCTGGCCCAGAGTTCCCAGCCCTTATGGTTTCCAGGCCCTGCCAGAAAATCCAGCCCCACATATTCCATACTCAAAAACTGCCATATGATTTACCTGTAGAAGGTTTTCTCCCTGCTCCTTTCCCTGGCTGCAAAGCTGGACCAGCAGCCTGGATACCAGGGATGCTTCTCCCAGACTGGCTGAGCCAACATCTCCCCAGGGACCACCAACTCCTACTTGGAAATAGAAGTAATGGAGTGAAGAAAATGAACAAACCCCAAGTGAATAAAGCAGCATGTTCTGTGGTGGCAGAGCATTCCTTGTTCCCTACTCACAATTCCTCCTTCTCCTGCACTTTCAGGGAAAGCTTATGTCCGGGAGAAAGTCTGCCAGGAGTACAAGATGCTGGGAAAGGAGAACTTCCGAACCCTGTAGGTACCTCCTGCTGCTGGTGCCCTCCCAGGAGGCCTGACACCTGAGCCAGGAGCAGAAAACACTAAATAAAAATCTTGGAAAAGGGCAGATGGATTCAATTCATCAAAAAGGGGAGATGCAATTCAAACCCCTGGACTCCGATTGCTTTTAGCAGGAGAAAAGTTTGATTCATTGCTGAATTCCTCCAAACCAATTAAGTAGCTAAATAATTAAGAATTCTCACAGAGCTGACACACAGTCAGTGCCACGGTAAGGGGCAGCCCCCAGCCTGGAAGCTGTTCCAGTTCTTTCCTGGCTGTTTTCCAAGGAATATGCTGTTATTTCTCTCAGCACCACAGCCAACACTGTTGAACCCATTTGGGCAGAACAGTCCTGTAATGTGATTTTTGATTGAAGATAATGGCTCACCTGGCTCTCCCTGTGCTTGCTCCCTGCTCCCAGGACCATCATTGCCAACAGCCGGAAATATTCCAATGGCACCTTCGAGGAGATCGGCCACCTCGTCCGAGAAATCGTCTCCCTGGCCGAGACGTGCTGCACCGATGGGGCTGACCCCTCCTGCTACGATGCTGGGGTGAGACTGACCAAAAACGGGTATCAGACCCCAAAAACGGGTAACGGGATGGGATGGGGTGGCCATAACCTCCTGTGTAGGGAGTGCTGTGCTCCAGGATGGTTCAGGTGAATGGAGACAAGAGATCTCTGAAGGTTGCTCCTGGGATATCAGGTTTATTAGGGATGGAGAAAGGTCTTGCTTGGAGCTGCCAGACGCAGCACGTGGCAGGGCTTGAGGGGATGGGAGAGGGGAGAGACAAGAGGATGCTCTAGGAGAGGGTGGAGGTCCTAAGAGGGGGGAAGATCCAAGAGGGCATCTGGGCCCTCGGAGCCCCTTATCGGGGGGCTTCAAGGTGGGCTGGAACAAGACTTGGGCCAATGGGGTTACAGACATTTGATGTTTCAGAGGGGGGATACAGGTGCGGGGTGACCTGTACATTTTGGGGGGTGAGATGGAACAGTCCATATGACTTTTGGACCTATCTGTAGCTAAGGGTATTGTCCAGCCAGTAGGGAGGATTGTTTTCATCCTGGCTGTATTATTACAAATAATTATATTTATCCATCCTTCCCAACACTCCTGTCCCTCCTGCAGTCCACGGCGCTGTCGGCCAAATCCTGCGGCGCGGACTCGCCCTTCCCGGCGCATCCCGGCACGGCCGAGTGCTGCACCCACGAGGGGCTGGAGCGGAAGCTGTGCCTGGCCGCCCTGCGGCACCCGCCCCAGCCGCTGCCCCGCTACCTGCAGCCCTCCGACAGGGAGCTCTGCCAGGCCTTCCAGCGGGACCCCCGGGAGTTTGCCGACCGGTGAGCCGGGGCGGGGGGGGATAGCAGCCCGCCGAGCCCAGCTGGGTGCCGGCACCGGCCGGTGCCACGGGCTGGCAGCCTGGGGTGGTGGCTGGAGAGGGCTCCCCATCCCTGGATGACCTGAACGCCTCCAAACCCCACTTGTGCTCTGGATCCCCTGATCCTGAGGCGCTGGGGCTCCTTATCCCATCTCTGCCGCAGGTTTCTGTACGAGTACGCCAGCAGCTACAGCCAGGCTCCCCTGCCTGTGCTCCTGAGCTCCACCACGACCTTCCTCTCCATGGTCTCCACCTGCTGCATCTCCCCTGCACCCACTGCCTGCTTCCTGAAGGAGGTGAAACCCTTTGGGGCTCTGGGCTCGGCCCCATCCTCACTTCTCAGGGAGCCAGGCAAGCTCTGTGCTAATTTCCATTCCCATTCTCTTTTTGTTGTAGAAACTGGAGAGGAAAACCCTCTCCCTCCTCACCCTGACATCAAACAGGATTTGCTCCCGCTTCTCGGCATATGGGAAGGACAAAGTCAGCTTCAGGTACAGGGGGAAAGAGCCTCTGTTGGGAAGGATGGATAAATATAATTATTCATAAATAATACAGCCAGGATGAGAACAGTCCTCCCTGCTAGCTGGACAATGCCCTTGCCTACGAATGGGTCCAGGGGTCGAGTGGTCTGTTCCATCTCAGCCCCCAAAATGTACGGTTCACCCCGCACCTGTATCCCTCCCCTAAAACATCAAGTGCTGTAACCCCATTGGCCCGAGCCTTGTTCCAGCCCACCTTGAAGCCCCCTGATAAGGGGCTCCGAGGGGCCACATGCTCTTTTGGAACTTCCCCTCCTCTTGGAACTTCCCCTCTCCTAGAGCATCCTCTTGTCTCTCCCCTCCCCATCCCCTCAAGCCTCGCCACGTGCTGCATCTGGCAGCTCCAGGCAGGACCTTTCTCCATCCCTAATAAACCTGATACCCCAAGAGCAGCCTGCAGAGATCTCTCATCTCTGTTCACCCAAACCATCCTGGAGCCCAGCGCTCCCTACAGGCCTCTCCATCCTGGAACAGGAGCCAGGTTGGGGGAGGATTCCTCCCTCCAGCTGCAGATCCTGTTAGCAGACAGCATTCAGAAATACAGGCTTTACTTCTGGTGTAAAACCCTGGAGCCACTCCAGGCACAGCACAGGGGCAGAGCAAGCCCTGCCCTCCCCATGCCCTCCCCATCCCCTCCCTCCCTCCCCCGGGCTCGGAGCTGTTTCCTGGGAAGGGGATCCCAGCCCCCCTAGCCCCACACACCCTGTGCTCCCCAGCTACCTGGCCTCGCTGGCTCAGAAGGTTCCCACTGCTTCCTTCGAGGACCTTCTCCCCCTGGCCGAAGACGCTGCCGAGGTGTCTTCCCAGTGCTGCGACTCGCTGGCCGAGGACTGCATGCAGAAGAAGGTAGGGGGGGGCTGAGCCCAGCCCGAAGCTGCTCCCGAGTCCCAGCAGGAGCTCAGGGAGCTGAGGGCACCTGCACATGCCCTGCTGGCTCTCTGCAGCTCTTGGAGCACACGGCCAAAGTCTGCACCACGCTGTCGGCTCGGGACGGGCGCTTCGCCGACTGCTGCAAGGGCAAAAACCTGATGGAAAACCATTTCTGCATCCTGGCCATGCTCCCAGCGCCGGCTCCCAAGCTGCCAGAGGCACCAGAGCCCACCAACAAGGAGCTGTGTGCCAAGGAGGGGGCTCTCCATGCCACCAGGTGAGTGGCAGCCACGGCAGCCAGGGTGCAGGCATGGAACAGAACCACTTAAGTTGGAAAAGATCCCTAAAATCATCGAGTCCAACCAGTTCCTGACCCTGTTACGTGCTTGGGTTCTTATGGGGATAACCAGGGGAACATCATCAATTCCCTCAGGGGAATTTGTGCCACCAGGCAGCCCCAGGGGCTGCACAAAGATGCCAAAAACGGGCCCCATCCCGTAGTGAGCAGCACCCGAAGTGAGACTTGCCTGAGCACTCATTTCCCGCTCCAGGTTCCTGTTTGAGCTGGCACGGAGGCACCCCAGCCTCCCTGACGCCGTCCTCGCCAAGCTCTACGACTCCTCCGAGAAACTTCGGGGGGAATGCTGCTCCTCCAAGGACCCCTCTGCCTGTTTGGACAGCAAGGTGAGTAGTGTGGGGGCTCTGGGGGCTCATCCTGTTCCCCCTCATCCCGGTGCTCCCCAAATCCCCGCAGAGGCTTTTCCCATCCTCCTAATTCCCACCTTCTGCCCCCAGCGCAAGCGGATAGAAGAGGAGCTGCTCCCCTTCCTGGAAAGGGCCAACCAGCTCTGCGGGCAGTACAACAAGCTGCCTTTCCTCGAGTTCAAGAAGAGGTGAGCCTTTACCTTTTCCCCCACGAAACACCCACCCGGCTCAGCGGCTGCGATCGGAATTCCCCCACGACGCCGAGGGCGCACAAACGGGATGCGCCCACGCGTGCATCCCTCCCGGCCAGCAGCCGCGGGGCTCCGGAGGTTCCCGCTGTGACCGCGCTCCCCTCGCCGCAGGCTGCGGGACAGCCTGACCCGGGCCCGGCCCGAGGCCAGCCCGGCGCAGCTGGAGCAGCTCCTGGAGCAGCGAGCCTCCTTCGCCTCCAGCTGCTGCCTGCCGGACGCTCCCCCGCTCCTCTGCGCTCCCCAGGTACCGCCGCGGCCTCTCCTTCCCTCCCGCGCCGCTGCGGGGCCAGACCCCGCTCCGGGGCTGCCCCTCGGCTCTTCCCTCCTTTCCCAGGTGAGCTGGGAGCTGGCAGAGCTGTGCAAGGAGGAGTCCTGCCTGCTGGGATAGCGGCCCGGCTTCTCCAGGCGCGCACGGATGGAGGGGGGACCACGAGGAGGAGCTCCGCGATGGCGCAGTATTGGGATGGGAGCGTCGGGATGCTGGGCAGCAGGAGGTCGCCGAGCCCACGCCTTGTATTCCTGCAGCCGAAATAAAGACAAGCAGAGCGCCCTGCAGTGCTGCTGGAAGGGCTTTGCGCACCCTCGGGGCGGTGGGGAGGGTGGGAGAGGAGCGCAGCTTCACCTCCGCGGGCAGGAAGAGGTCCCAGCCCCGATCCTGGGAGATAAAGTTCTAAAAAACGAAGCAAAACCAGGGAAAAGACTCATAAAATGCCCCCAGAGACATCAGTCTGTGGGTATTTGGGTTACTACCTAGAAGCAACACCCCCAGCACCTGAGAAGAGCACCCTGGGCACCCCCGGCTGCCTCCCTGCCCAGGTGAGCCCTCCCCAGCACAGGTGAGGCTTTGGGGGTGCTGCAGGTGAAGAAGCCCCTGTCTGGGATGCAGGAGGATGACAAAGCCAGCCCAGAAAACCACAGGAAAATCCCCCGAGCCCAGATGTGGCAGCTTTGTGTACAACAAACGCAGCAAGGGAAGCACACGAGGACACCTGGGTGTGCAGAGATGAACCAGAACGATAAAACAGAGCCAAAGACAAGAACTCCCTGTTCAAGCCAGCTTGTCCCTTTTCTGGGGAGCACTGGCAGCTCCTGGATCACTGCTGAGTTTCCCTGTAGTGTGAGAAATAAGGTGGATTGGGCTGGCACAATGCCTGTCCATCTCCTGCCACAGCCCCTCTTGTTGTGGGGTACAGAACTGGAGAGAAAGGACAAATTGGTTTTTGTTTGGTTTTGGTTTCTATTTCTTTCCCCAAAGATCCCACCGACCTGGGGCTGGACCTGCTGATGCCAAGGCACTGGGATCCACCCACCCCCTTCATGTCACAGCCTGCCTTTGGCATTTATTTTCCAAATTTTTCTAATTATTTCTAATTTATAAGTTCACCTTGTTCTGTTGGGGTGAGTGACCCACAGCTCATTCCTGTGCTCAGGTTTGCATCCTTCACATCCCAGATGCACAAAGTATGGGTTATCAATTACAGTGACCTTTTGGGATTCCAAGGAAAACTGGAGAGGTGCCATTAAGCCAGCTGAGGACATCTCTGCCAGGTGACACCATCACTGCTTATGGGGGGAAAAGCCACCCAAAAATACTCAGCTGCTGTTCAAAACAACACAAATCATAATCCTCCTGCTAAAAGCAGCAGATTTCCTTGGAAAGTTCAGGCTGCTTCTGCCTGATGCCTGCCAGCATCACCTCCCCAGGGATATCATCCAGTCCTTGCCAGCCTGGGCATAAACCAGTTGGCTTTTCTGCTCTCTGTTGTACCTGGGATTTTTATTTGGGATTTTTGTTTGGGTTGTTTTTTTTTTGTTTGGGTTTTTTTTTTTTTTGGTAGTAATTTTATTTTCCAGCTCTCATTCCTCCTGCCCTCAGACACACACAAGGGGGATCCACCTCCTGCCTTTTCATCCCACCACCTCTCTAACCCATTCCCAAAAATGTAAAGGAAGCAGCAAAGTTCCTGACTTAGTTGTGTGGGTTTATTTTTGGGGTTTTTATAAAATCCCCAGTCTTGGTGCTCAGTACACCACCTCCTGTCTGGTCTGTCCACTCCCCAGGAATTCATCAGGCTAAAGCAGCAATTCCCTGGCAGTGCAGGAGCTCTGGGGTGGCATCCAGGGCAGCATCACCTCCTTACAACCAGGGCATGTAGGGCTGCCATGGGAAAATCCCAGTGAGAATCACTTAAAGCACTGAAAACCCAGCGCTGAATAGAGCAGCTCCAACATTCTCCTGGCCACTGCTCCATGAAGCATCATAAAAAGACTGAAAGTGGTTTATCCACCTCTGAGACCTGCAGGGCCGCTGATTTCCCAGTGCCTGCTTTTCCCAGCCCTTGTGGGCCTGCAGCATCCCAGCCATCAACTCCACCCACCCAAAAAACAGACAGGAAAAAGGCTCATACCTCCTTTTCGTTTTATTTGTCTCCCAGACTGTGTACAGCACATCCCCAAGGAAGCAGCAAGGATTTTTTTTCTCTTGGTTCCACTCCCCCAGGCAGGCCCAGCAAAGCCTGGGGACCAGCAGCATTTATAGAGGGGGGATCAGCTCACAGGTGCTGCTGGTGCCACTCAGCTCACACCAGGGCTCCCAGCAGCTGTGTGCAATGAAGAATCCACTTCCCCCTCCTGCACCCAGGTGAAATAGGAGCTCAAAAAATATCCCCTTGCCTGGGCACTGGGATGAGCCTTCCGCACCCTTTGGCACAGCCAGGTGGCATCGCTTGGGCACCAACATTCCCGAGGGACTGGCACCACCAGGGTGGCCACAGGCCCCCCGTATCCAGCTGGAATCACCATCTCACCGGGCAGGAGGGGCTGCAGGAACCGGTGCAGATCCCCGGGGTGGCCTCGGCTCTCACCATGGCACGCTTGGATCTGAAAAAGAAGGTTTTCAGTCACGGCGGGGCTTTACACAGCCCCAGAGCCACCCCCAAGCCCCTGCTGCTGCCAGCTCCAGCTCCCAGGCTGGGCCCAGGCAGGAGCAAAGGGCTCCCAGTGCAAACCAGTTTGCCCAGCAGCTGCTCCCACACTCACCAGTTAGGGCGCATCCCGTCCGTGGCAAAGCCGTGCCAGGCTGGAAGGGTCTGTCCTGCTCGGGCGGAGGAACCCAGCCGGTGCCCGTGCCGGGAGAACCGAGCCCGGGGCCGGGAGGGTCACCGGCTCTCCCGGGGACTCCAGCCCCACCCGCTCCCGGTCTCGGGGGGACGCGGCAATGCAGAGCCCCTGGGGCCGGTCACCGGGCCGGGGATCGGGAGCTGCCGGGGTCCCGCGGCTCCACCGCGTCCCCACGTCGCGCGTGGGAGGCAGCAGGGACACCCGGCCCCATCCCGGGAAGCTGATGCTGTCCCCCCGCAGAGGGTCCGAGCCAAACCCACTGCCAGAGCCACGGGACCCGCGGCGTGTCCCGCACCGGCCCGGGCAGGCTCTACGCCGCAACTCCAGCCACCAGAGCCCTCAGCGCGGGGGCGACGGGAGCCAACGGCCTCGGTTCACCCGGTTCTGCCCCGGTTCTCACCTGTTTTCCACCGCTTTTCCCGCTTTCCCTCACCCTGTCCCTCCCCTCTCCCGCCGGCCGTCGGGAACCGGGAGGGCGCCCGGGGACGCTGAGCTCGGCTCGGTCCCTGCGGAGAGGCGCGGCTGCAATGGGAGCAGCTCCAGCACGGCTCCCAGGCCGCTCGGAACGGGACCCGAGCCCGGCAGAGCCCCTTGGACCGGGACCGGGACCGGGACCGGGGCGGAGGCGCCGCGGTTGTGGCGCCCTCGCGTGGCCAGCGCGGGCATTGCAGGCGGGCCGCCCCGCCCCGGCGCAGTGTCGCCGTCTGGCGGCCGCGGCGCGGCAGCGCAGCCCCCGCCGGCAGCGGCCCCCGCGCCCGCAAGGACATTGGCGACACGGGGACACCTTTCCGCCACCCCTTTATTCAAGCCGCCGCACGTTTGAGCCCTCGCCCATGGAGCCAGCCGCTGCCGCCGTCCGGGACCCGCCCGCAGGTACCGGGAGCTCCTGTGGAGAAAGCAGATCCCGTCGGCCTCGGCACCCACGCCAATGCGGGGCTCCGGTCACACCGGCTCGGTCGTCCCCCCGCTCCCCTGCACCTTCACGCGATGCCCGTTTCCCGCACATCTTCACTTCTGGAAGGTCTGTCCTTGTTTAACGTTTCCATCTCTTCTGCCTTTCTCTTCCTACGCTGCCTCCGACAGTGGCTTGACAGGGTGGAAAATAATAAAAAACAAACAAACAAAACGAGGCAGAAGGGGGCATGGCAGTGATGCTCCTTCCTCTCCCTCGGCTTTTACCCTGCAGAAGATCCACGTGGATCTTCACACCTGCTTTCCAGCCCCAAAAGAATGTCCCAGGCACCTCCCAACACCTGCAGGAGCATGTCCCAGCGACCTGGGGCAGCCCCAGTTCAACCTGCCTGGAGCCAAGGGAGCCAGGCAGGATTTGCTCCCTCTTCCCTTTCCCTTCCCACCCCATTCCCCCACGTACTGGCTGCAGAGGCAGATGCCGACGACGAGGATGATGAGGGCGACGATGGCGACGATGAGGGAGATGATGACGATCTGGCCCTGGTCCCCTCGCAGGTAGAACAGATCCACCCTCTCGCAGCGAGCCCCGGTGTAGCCCCGCTCGCACCTGCCCCGCGGCGCAGGGGAGGCACGGGGCGGTCCCAAAAGCTGCCACGGTGCCCGTGCCCCCCTCAGGCCGCTCTCCCGGGGAGGACGGGCACAGCATCCCACCCCGTGCCGCCGTGTCCCCGCCGCGGGTGACTTACACACAAGCCGGCGCCTCCTCGGCCACGAGGAAGCGGCACCTCCCTTTGACACAGTAGTGCTGGTACTCCTCCGGGCACCGGGAGAAGTGGCTCTGCCGCCGCAGCTGCGTCCCGTTCCCTGCGGGTGACAAGCACGAGGGGTGACAGTTCTGCCCAGAGGCAGCAGCACCCCCGAGCCGCTGCATCCCCGCAGCAGCTCCGAGCCCGCCCGGCTGCAACCAGCGCGGTCGGCTTGGGCGCCCCTGGCTTCCCAGCCCAGCCGTGCCACACAAAACACCTGCTCATCCGCCATCCTGGCCCGCTCCCCCGCTCCCTTCCAAGGCCTCCGGCTTCCCCCAGCACCCCCACACCACCCCCTCACCTGTGCATCCCTTGGCCGTGCCGCAGCTCAGCCCCTCGGCGCCGTGGCCGGCCGTGGCGTTGGTGTCGGCGCCCACGCAGCCGAAGCACGCCAAGCCTGGAAGGCGGCGGAGGCAGCTCAGAGGGGAACCCCGGCACCCCCCACAGCCACGGGGGGGGCGCTGGCAGCGGGCTCTGCAGCTGCGCCCACGGCCCCCCTGCGCCGGCAGCATCAGCTTTTCCCCAGGGCCGGGAGAAGGGGAAGCCGGTCCCCGCCTGCTGCCTCCACCCAGCAACGCCCCGGCACGGAGGTCTGGGAGCCAGCAGGGTGGCTTTTTGGACCACACAGCCCAGCCAGCTGCTCCTCTGCCCGGGGAGGATGCAGGGAGGGATGCCCAGAGAGATCCGGACTCATGGAATCATTGATTGGCTTGGCCTGCAAGGGACTGCCAAGTTCGTCTCGTTCCAACTCTGCTGCCACGGGCAGGGACAACTTCCATTAGCCCAGGTTGGTTCAAGCCCTGTCCAACCTGGCCTAGGACGCTCCCAGGGATGGAGCAGCCACAGCTTCTCTGGGCAACCTGTGCCAAGGCCTCCCCACCCTCCTCAGCCTGGGAAGAATTCCTTCCCAGTATCTAATCTAAACCTGCCCTTTGTCAGTGCGGAGCCGTTCCCCTTTGTCCTGTCACTCCGTGCCCTTGCGACAAGCGCCTCTGCAGTTCCCTTGGAGCCCCTTTAGGCACCGCAAGGTGCTCCGAGGTCTCCCTGGAGCCCCGCACAACCTGGGAAAGGGGAAAGGGGCCACCGCCGTCTCCCCGCGGCCCCGGGCTGAAACCGAGAGGCGGCCGGGGCGGGCGCGTCGGAGCGGCGGTAACCGGATCGCTGGCATACCAGCACTGACTCAGCACGGCCCCGCTCCCCGCCCGGCCCTCCCCAGGGCTTCACCCGCCGAGGTGGCACCCGGAGAGCGGGGACAGGTCCTGCCTGACGGGGCAGGAGCCCGGGTGGCTCCCGAGGAGGTGGCCCGCCGAGGCGGGGCTGTCGCCATCCCGCGTGGGGGCACTTGGAGGCGTCCCGGAGAGTTGGCGCAGCCGGATCCCGGCAGCCTCGTCTCCCGCTCCCTGTTTCCTCATCCGGCACCTTGGAAACAGCGGTGGGAGATGCCCGGCCAAGCCTCCGGAGTCCCCCCCCCGTGCCACGGCGGGGACATTCCCGGCACACACGTCCCTCCTGGCTATATATAGCCAGCACGGCGCTGCCGGCGCGCTGCGGGTGACAGCGCCCCGAGAGAGCCCGGCGGGGAGGAAAGGGAGCCCACCGCCCCGCCCGGGCCAGCCGCAGGGTGGGAGCTGCCTGGCGGGAGCCAGGGATGAGCCATGGGGCGGCTGCACCCCGGGATCCAGCTGTGGGCGGCGTGGGCATGCGGCGGGACAGGGAGGGAGGGAGGCTGACTTCACTCGCGGTGACCGAGTTCACAGCTCGACATGGAAAGATCCCCACCAAGCTGCGCTCCCCACCCTTATTGCAAGCAGATGCCGAGTTCTGGCATCCTCCGGGCTGGCAGCCCCTTGGCAGGACCGCCCTGGTGGCAGTGCCAGCCCCGGAGGGAGGGGGCTGTGCCCACCCGCGGCCGCATCGCGGCACCCAGAGGCTGCAGGTGCAAACTCCCTCACCTCCCTGATGCACGGCGAGACTGGCTCCACTATCTCGGGCTGCAGCCTTTCCTGAGCAGCCGGAGATAACCCAGGAAAGTATCCCAAACACTGGATTATTTTGCTCCTAACACCGCCTTGCTCTCCCAGGAAAGCCCAAACCGTAGGGGAGCAACCACCCAGGGCATGACTGAGCTCTGAGGGGACACACCAGCCCCAAAACAGGTCGGCTACTCTTGCTCTGCTCCTGCCAGCACAGGTTTGGCAGGTTTTGCCAAGTGCTGTCACCAGCCCTGCCAAAGGGCCAAACCCAAGCTGCTCCCTGCAGAGAGAAAAGCTCCCCTGAAATCCCAGTGCAGGCACTCTCTGCCAGGGAGGGTCTCAGCTGTCCAGCCTGTCTGTGGTTATTTCCTGGCAACCATCAGCAGACACCTGTCTGCAGCTGCCTGCTTCCCAAAAATCTTAGGAACTAACATGGGAATGAGTGCTCACACACTTGCTGGATAGGTACTGGCCCCCCTGCCCCCGGCATCCCACACTCCCGGCGCTGCCAAGGACGGCCGTGGGTACTCAGGCACCCATCAGCAGCGTCCCTTCAACAGGTGGTAAAAGCATCCCGGTCCTGCTCCAGGATCCAGCCAGGACATCCTGGCCCCCAGGCTGGCCCCAAGGCATTCAGGGATTCAGAGGCAGGGGAGCACTGGATTGGAACGGTGGGGAGTTCCAGGATGGGACCTGGGGGCACAGAGGGAGCCCAGGGACAGTGCTGGGCAAAGGAAAGGCTGGGATGGGATGGGACTGTCCAGGGGGGCACAGGGAGTCTCTGGGCTGGGGCTGGAGAAACACCAGGATGAACAGTGATGGATGGGACAGGGCCAGCGTCAGGACGGGGTGTGAGAGGGGGGAACACAAGGGTCCAGCAGAACGGGAGCCGGGGAGCAGCGGGATGGGATGGGCCAGCACCAGGACAGGCACGGGGGAGCACCGGGATGGGAGCGGGAGGCAGGTGCAGGATCATCAGCCTGGGAGCGAGAAGCAGCGGGACTAGAGAGAGGACGGTGCCGGGGCAGGGGTGACACCGGGCTGGGACAGTGGAGGTGACACCGCGCAGGGACGCGGAGCACCGGGCCGGGACAGGGAGGAACGCCCTGCCAGCCGCTGGGTATCCCGGGACCGGGCAGGTGGCGGGGCAGGGGGACGCCCGTGCTTACCGGAGGCGAGGGCCAGGCAGAGCAGCAGGGTACCGGGGCCGCCGCCCGGGGCCGGGGCCGCCGCCGCCTCCATGCGCGCCGCCGCCGCCTGCCCGGTGCCCGGTGCCCGGCAGCTGCGGCGGGGCGGGACGGGGGCGGCCGCTCTGGCACCACCGCCCTCCTCCTCCTCCTCCTCCTCCTCCTCCTCCTGCGCCTCCTCCTCCTCCAGCTGCGCGGCTCCCACCCCGCCGGAGCCATCCCTGGCGGTCTCGGTGTCCCCTCCCGGGTGTCCCACCCACGCGTGTCCCACCTCGCAGCGGCCGCGCCTGGCCTCTCCTGCCAGGAGGCGTCGAGCAGATGCCGCGCCCCAGATCCCTGGGGATTTGGGCAGCCAGAGGGATCCCCCATCCTGCCATCACGGCTTCCAAGCGGCGCTCCCGGGATCCCCTCTCCAGAGGGACAGAGGCCGCACACCCCAGTCCAGCCGCGCCTCTCCAGAGCGTTTATCCCCGGCCAGCTTGTTGTGGGAAGGTAGATTTATTCACAGCGAGTAAAACACCCTCCCAAGGGCCTTGGCAGGCAATGACGGCAGCTCCCAATTATTCTGCAAGGGGCTGTGCCTTGGCAAAATACACCTCGCGGTGTCATTTTTGCCTCGGGAGGCATGTTCCCGGTCCCCTGAGGAGGAGAAGAGACCCACAGGGGTGAAGGTGTCCCCCGGTGCTGGCGTGTCCCCTCCTGCCATCCGGAGTCGCTCAGTAGGGATGCTTCGCCGCGGGCTGGCGCTGTCCCGGCTCCCAGCAGAGCACAGGAGGGGACAGGAGAGGACAGAAGGGGACAGAAGGATCTCCCGGCAGAGAGGGGCGCGGGCAGGGAGCGGCGGCGGAGCCCCCGGGCGCGAATGAAGGTGGAAATGAAAGACTGGAAAGAACGGGTGACCTCAAACCGCAAGCTGGCAGCTATTAATGCGAGTGCTGGCAGCCGCCCAGCCATGCCATTTGGCCGCTGGCCAGGGGGTGAGCAAGCTCCCTTAGCCCTGGCCAGCCAAAAATTCCTGCTGCAAGCTCCGGCACACCGGTACCGCCGGCCCCTCGGCTCACGGCCGCGCCGGCTCCCTGCCAGCGGCCCCCCAAAAGCAGGCAAAGAGTGATAAACCACAAGGATGGTGCAAAAGCTCTGCTGAGGGCTTGGGCAAGACCAGCAAAACTGGCAGCTGGCACCCGGATGTGGCACAGGGCCACCCAAGAGGAGCTGGCTCCATCCCGGTGGGGTGGGCAAGGGCAGGGAGTAGGAAAAAAAAAAAAAAAGAAATCCTAGTGCCCATCAAAAGAAAAGTTTCCCTCCAGCATCCTTCATATCTGGATAAAACTGGAGGGAAAAGGCAATTTGAAGAGATATTAAAAGAGCTGGAGCCTCAGGGCAGATGTCACCAGAGGCAATGGTTTCCAATCTCCGGCAGCAATGGGAAAGGGTTGGCAAAAGTTATCCCCAAAAAAGGACGTCTCCCTGGCCGTGTCCCCTGCTCCGTGCCGGGAGGACCAGGCAGAGGTGACCAGCAGGTGGCAGCTGGAGCCCAGGGCTGGTGGCCCTCAGGGGAGCTCCGGGCTCGCCAGAGCCCAGCCCTCGGCGCCCCAAAACTCGGCTCGGGCGCAGCGTTCGCACCCAGGGCCACGGCGAGGAGCAGCGGCCGTGCCCAGCCCGGCCCCGCTCCAAAAATTCCTGCCCATGGAAGCACCAGCGCCATCGACAACAGGGATGCGAGATGGGAAGCAGGGAGATTAGCACGCTGCTCCCACGGCGGCAACAACAGCAATATTTTCCCTCCTCCCGAGCAGAGGAAAGGTTTCAAGGAGAGCTGAGATGCTGATAGCGCTCGTCTGCCTCAGGAATGCCAGCTGACTTGGATTTTGTGCCCTGCTGGTTTAGGCCCAGGGCCAGGATCCATCCTGAGAAAATGCCACACAACACAGCAGAACAGAGGGCTGAGTAACCCCGGGTAAAGATAGCTCGGCTACAGCCCGGGCTCCAAAAATCCTTTTCCATAGTGAGCGTGCAAAAGCCTGGGGAGGATGAGTTCAGCCTGAAAATATGTCACCCACAGCACAGCTCTCCCCAGAAGGAAAGAGGTAAAAAAATGGTCCTTGTACCTCCTGCTGTGCCACAGGTGTCTGTCTCCTGGCTGGATCCTTTGGGCTCTGGAAGCTGCATTTTGGGAGCTGTTTGTGCCGTGGAAAGGCAGGACCCTGACTGCCTGGCTCTCTTGATCCATGTACCTGGCTTGTCCCCCACCACAGGCACCAGATCCCTCTGCAGCAGGCAAGGGGATCCCCAGGGAGGTCCAGAATCACGGCATCACAGAGCAGTTTGAATTGGAGGGGACCTTAAAGCCCTTGTTGTTCCAACCTTGCTGCCACGGGCAGGGACACCTTCCACTAGCCCAGGCTGCTCTGAGACTTGCCCAACCTGTCCTTGGACACTTGCAAAGATGGGGCAACCACAGCTTCTCTGTACAACCTGTGCCAGTACATCCCCATCACATTCAGGCGGGAGCCGGCACGGCCCCGAGAACCGAGAGGGACGAGCGCCAGTGACCCGCAGCACGCCAAGCGCAGCGTGTGCCGCCCACGGGCGGCGTGTGGCACCCGGCATCCACTCCCGGCGCCTCATCCCAGCACAGGCGGACCGGCCCCAGCATCCCGTGCCCGGTGCCGGTGCCGCTCCCCCGGCGGTGCCCGGGGCCGGCAGGTGCCGCTGTGGGCCGGGCCGGGCGGGGGGCGGCGGCGGGGGCCGGGCCGGGCGGCGGCGGGGCCGGGCGCTGCGTCCCTCCCGCCGCGGCTGCCAGCGCCGCCGGCACCATGGGCTGCTGCTGCCGCCTCCTCTTCCTCGCCCTCCTCCTCCTCCCGGCAGGTAAGCGGGACGGGCAGGGGGCTCGGCGGGGGTGGCGGGGCAGGAGGAGCCCCGCGGCTGCCGGGGACAGCCCGGCTCCTTCCCGGGGAAGGGCTCCGCAGAGCCAGCCCCGCTCGCACTGCCGGGAGGGGGGTCACCCCCAGTGACAGCGGCGCGCTCGGGCAAGACGCGTTCCAGCCGGCTTTCCCCCGGCTGCCTCGAAGGAGGGCGACTTGATGGGACCACCAGAGTCTCCTCACGGCCAGCCTCGCATATGCCCCTTCCCTCCACGGTCACTGCTCCCAAGGAGCTTTTACGGCTCTCCCTGGCCTTGAGCCCAGGCTCTCACGCCCCCAGCCCCCGGCATCTCCCCCCGGCGGCACCAGGCTCCCCATCCCACAGAAACGCCCGATTTTGGCATCTTCCCGCACTGAGACGCTCAGCGGGGACAGTTCTGTCCCCGGCTGATGCGACAGCGAGCTCAGGTCACCCCTCCGCCCGCCCAGGCTGGGCTTTTAATAAACACGAGGAGCCGCTTGCTCGGGAACATGGAAAACACACTTGCATAACCGGGGACACTGCGCGCGAGGAGGAATCCATGGGCTGAGCTGTCGCTGTCACATTGCTGCCGGCAGAGCAGCGACACGGGCCGGGGCTCAGCTCCCTGCCACAGCCCGCAGGCAGCGGCGGCTCCTCCCCAGCCCCGCAGCTGGGCAGGTCGTGGCCGCGGGACCCCGAACCATCACCCCGGACCGCGTCAGCAGCCCGGACATCTTCCCCGGATCACTGAGAGCCGATCAGGGAGAGCTGGATGAATAATTAGCCCTGTAAAGGGGGGATTTGCCGGCGAGCTCCTGATCTGTGCTTCCCGAGAAAATGTGTTCGGGAGGGATGGGGATGAGCATTTTGCTCCTTCGCTGGCCCAAATTTGTCCCTAAAGCAGCCGGTCTCTGTCGGGAGTCAGCCTTTGGGGTTGGGAGGCGGGCTTTTCCCAGCGCCCGGGCCAAACCCAAAGCTGTTCCCACGACCATCCCTCTCCAAAGCACCAACGCCAGCCAGGCTTGGCAGAAGGAACAGAAAAGATTTCCCTGAACCCTGATCCCACGTCTCTCAGTCTGCTCCCAAACGGCCCTCGAGCATCTTTCAGATGCTTTCTACAACATTTTTGTCCCCACTTAAAAATTTTTTGGAAAAAAAAAAAAACAAAATAAAAAAACAGGGTGTATATATATATATATCACTTGGGAGGAAACACCAAGCACGATTTAAATATGCTTCAAGCTCATTCTGCAGGACTAAATGACATCAAGGACGTCACTGGCCAGGAATAAAATAAGTCTGGGTTTTGCCTGGCCACGTAATGAAATAACAGCGTCTTGCACAAGGAAGTTTTTATCCTGTTATTACTTCTTACTCTGGATGTAAATTGAAACCTGTTTTGCTTTCCTGACCTGGTGCCCAGCCCCAAGCCTGCTCTCCCCTTCACCAATTCCCCCTGTGCCCCAGCTGAGACATTTTTAAGTACCTTTTAGAAGCAGATCTTGGCCTTGAAGGTTTTGAGTGCTTCTTCGGGGAGGCTCTGGGCTGGAAGAGCTGCTTTTTGGGCTGGAAGAGCCTCATGGGCTGTTCTAAGCTGCCATTGAGGAGGCAAATCTTCAAGCACTCTGCTCCCCCATGAGCTGAAGGATGGGGGGGTTGGGTAATTATCCCCTCTCCCAGCCCAAATGAGCAATCAGCCTCTAATAGCAGAGGATGCTCTAAAATTCCTCTGCCGAACCCAGTTGCTTCTCCCCCCAGGGAGGGGCTGGGATGGGGCTGATGCATGTTGGAAGCTGCACCTGGAAGCACTAATTAGCAGCCAGCCAGGAAAATTATGGAACTGGGGAGTTGTCACCTGGGCAGAACTGCTTCTTGCAAAACTCCTGCCTGGCTCCAGAGCCATATCCAAGATATGTGCCTGGGAAAAATCTCGTGAGGTGTCCCAAGCAGGCAGGTCCATCTGCCAGCTCCCAGCCCAAGGAGACAACAAAGAGCATCCCATGGGATCCTTTATTCCCCTTCCCCAGGGGGAATCAGCACAGCATCAACACCTTTTGGCATGTTTCAAGAATATAACTTGAAATACCGTATGTGTTTTTCATTTAAAGAAGCAAGACAGCATTTTAGAAAGAGCTGGTGCTGTCAGCTACTGCTTTCCACCCCATCAGACACCTTTGGCTGTACAGGCTGACCACTAGCCAGAGGTTGTTTGGTCACTCTCAGGAGGAAAAAAAAACACCTAAAAATTCCTCTTTGCCTTCTTTTCTGCTATAATTTCATTGCAGCATCAGCACCAAGGGCTTAATGAGCTGAATAATTGAGCAACACTTAGCTTTGGAGGGGGGAAACACCATCTTTTCTTTGGGTGGAGCGTGGGTTTGTCGTGCCACCACAAATCCTCACCTCTGGGTTTGGATCATGGGGCAGGGAAGAACTTGAACACCCACTCCAGGCAAGGAAGGAGGGAGCATGCAGCATGCAAGGAGCCATGTGAATTAAAAAAAAAAAAAAAAAGCTATTTTCAGCTGGGAAGAGCCGAAACTGCAGAGTGCTGGAGCTTCCCTCGTGCCTCCTCAAGGGGGGTCTGCCCACAACAGCATTCCTCAGGCTCTGGAGGGTGAGCAGGAGTGAGCCAGGCCTCATGGCTGGGACAGAGGTTTGGGATGGTGAGGGACACACGGATTTCTCTTGTGCAGCTGTTTCTCTTAGCTACAGAAAGCTTCAGAGCAATTAGAGCTCAGCCACTTAATGACCATGCAGCAGAATAAAACTAATCATGCAGGAAGCCAGCTCGGCTTGCCAGTAAATCAGAGCAACTGCAGATTTATTGGATCTGATGGCCCTGGCTTCTTCTCACGGGCAGGGAACAGCTTTGCCTTTTACCTGTTGGTGTTTCTGGCCTCTGGTTTTCTCCCTTGGTTTCATACCATGGCCGGCAGACCCTGGCGCTGAAAACAGAGGGGATAGAGCAGGAAAGAGTGGAGCAGCACATCAGGCAGGGGTGCTGCTGCTGACACTGGGGGTCACCAGCACTCACATGCAGTGCTGGAGCTTTGCTGCACACCTCCAGCTAGAGATGCTCCCAGGAGTCACCATTTCCCATCACTGATCCTGCTGGGTGCTCCCTCTGCGATGGCATGAAAATCCTGGCGAGTGTGAGACACAGCTCAGAGCCTGCAGAACTGCTCCCAGACCTTCCCATCATCCCTGTTTCTTGGGGATAACGAGGCAGGAGTCCAAACAGTGCCCCAGAAAAAGAAAGACACCAGTTAAAGTTAAGTTAAAGGCCCAAACCAACCACCACATCCTCTGTGTTCCTTCCCCCACATCGGCACAGAGCTCAGGCACAGCCCTGTGCACTGCAGAGAGAAGTGAACATCCCCAAATCCCAAACTGCATGGGGACAGGGAAGGTGAGGCAGTGCAGGGATGAACAGCTGGAAAAACTCGTTGAACCCAAAGCAAAAACCAGTTTGGCTTAGTCCTAGCTACTCTAAGGAGGACATCTACAGCCAGATGCTGCTGGTTTTACAGCAAAGAAATACAATGGAAACCATACCTGAGCATTAACAAGGGGGAGGGGAACTACCAAAAACCAGCACAAGTTATGGGAATCCCCAGCCACAGAAACAAAAGCTGAGCCAACGAGGTCATGAGCAGGAAATCCTTACTTATATTTACATCTAGATTGTTTTATTGCTCTGCATCACTTAACCTGGTTATACACCATGGCACACTCAGGGGACTCAGGGCTGTTCTGTCATCAGCATTTGGTGAGGAGCAGCATGATGCAGGACCAGCAAAAGGTCTTTTTTTGCTCACTCCTGTGATTAAAGGCTGAGGTTTCTACAGAACTTTGCTTTAAAGAGCAATGATGCTTACTCTTTACAGCATGCTCTGGTTACTTGTGGTTTTTGGGTGTTTGCCTGCTGCTAAACTGGCATGGAAAGTGGTACCCAAGCTGGCTGCACAAGCAGAGAGTGCTGTGTGTGTGTCCAGCAGCTCTCCTTGTTTTCCTGCTGTTGTTACATTTCTTGTTGGGAGCAGGTGGCGAGATTCCTCGTGCAAGGGCGCTCAGAACAAATTAATGCCCGTGTTATGGAAACTTGCATTATCCCTTTGGCCTTGGCTGCTGGAGGAGCACCCCTGGCTGCAGCTGGGGCTTGGGTGCTCCAGTCAATGTGGGCTGGGAGCAGCAGTGTGGGATGGCTCCTGTGGTCTCCTGTGGCTGTGCCAGAGGCCACGAGCTCGGAAGCGAAGCTTGCTGAAAGCTCTGCCTTATCCCTGGATGTTTGTTTTGCTGCTCCGGCCTGATGTCATTCACTCGGGCTGGAGATGTTCTCTGGTGGCTTTTAGGCTGCCTTTCAGCTGGCAGAGCAATTCAGGATTCACTGCAATGGCTTTCGGAGTGCCTGGGAAAAGCATTCTGGAGAGGCTGCCAGCCCAGGTCAAGCAGCTCTTTCCCAAGAGGAGCACGAGCATCACTCAGCTCCTGCAAGGGCAAGACCTGCCCCTCTGTGTGCCCTCCAGGAGCCAGGAGAGCATCCTGGCAGCAGGAGAGAGAAATAATTCACCAGGCTCATTCCTCACGTTGGCCCTTGATTAGGGCTAATATTCCCCTAGAGATTATCCCCTAACAATATCCCCTTCCCCTAAGAGCAGGATATTTGCATGGCAGGGTTTTGGGTTCTTCTTTCCCTGGCTGTTTTCTGTATTCCAAGTGACAAAAATCTAGGAAAGGGACTTGGCAAAGCTCCTGTGGGGCTCTGGAGTGTGACACCAGTGCTTTCCTAGGTGGTTACCTCATCCTGGCAGGACCCTGCCTCGCTCTCTGCTGGATTCCAGCAGGGTGGTCAACTGCCCTGAGTGAATTAGATGAGCAAATTCCTCAGGGCTGAGCTATGCTCGGCATCCTCTGGGAGCAAACATCCCTCAGAGCCTCTGCCAGCCCATGCTGGAGGTGTTTTTAGCCTTCCAAGCCACGTGGTCCTGCGTGAGGTGTTGTAGCTGTCTGGTTTGTCCCTTGTCCCAGGGCTCCAGCAGCAGCTCCTGCAGATGGGATGTTGGGGAAACAAAGAAGAGCTCTGCTTGGCTTTGGTTTTCCTTTTGGTTTTCCCTTTCAGACGCATTGGTGAGAGGACAGGACGTGCAGACAAGGCTGCAGGGATGTGGATGGGGACACACGGAACACCAGCCAAGGGGGTCCTCGATCCTTTTGTCCCTTAATCCTCACCCCATTCACAAGCAGCCTGCGCTGCCTCTCGGATCATGGCGGGGATTTCCTGGGGTTATCTCCTCTGGGTGAGAGCCCAAGGGCAGTGCCTGGCTCCCAGATCTCCTATGGAGCCGATGGCTTGGAGGAGGCAGGGGACAGCCCAGCGCTGGCACGGGCAGGGCGTGCTCGCAGGGAGAGGCAGGGAAGACCAGGGCTGAGCTGAGCTTCCTTGCCCTCCTGGGAAGAGTCCCTGTGACTTGTGACCTCCTTGGCTGGGAGCGCTCAGCAAGCAGCCAGAGATTGTTCCTGCCTCCAGTTCTGGCTCAGCCTCCGAATTTGTGCCCCTGAGATGTGATTGGAAAGTTCCTGACTCATCCCGGCGGGCAGCGCTGCCCATTGGGCTGCCTCCAAAGTTCAGGCAGGTCATGGGAGCTCTGCTGACCCCAAGCACTTTGGGACATCAGGGTGGCTTTTCAGGGAGGTGGAAAGCTGCCTGTGTCCCTGAGGGACCAGGAGCATCTGCATTTACAGAGGTAACAAACTCCTGAGGTGCTGGGAGGATCCTGCTGTGCCTGACGGGCTTGTTGGGCTGCAGAGGCTGCCTGGTACCTGCTGGAGGAATCTGAAAGGCCCAGGTGTGAAAAGATTGAAATACAGATGGATTCTGAACCGTGGTGTGAAGGGTCCTTGGTGCAGGCCTCCCTGCTGCTGTGGTGGCTCATTCAGTAACCAGATTCCAGCCTGTCATTCCTCTCCTCCTCCCTGTCCCACGGTTTGTGTCCTTGGCCTGAGGAGGGTGAAAGCTCAGAGCCATCTCCAAGAGCTTGTCCCCAGGAGAGAAGAGTAGCCACAGCCTCAATCCCACCTCCAAGACCCCTTTGCTTGGGAAACGGGGTCCTTCCACATGGAGATCCACAGAACCAAAAAAAGCAATTTTGGCTGGATTAATGAGTCCCTGCTCACCAGTGCCAGATCCCATTGTTTCTACACACAGGCACTGAATGTTTCCATCCTCCCCACTCCTGATTAGTTCATTGCAGCTGGAGTGAGCTCCTGCTCTTCCCAGCGCTGGGCTTGGGATGCTCTGGGGGATGTAAATCGATGAATACATGGAATAAAAATGCCTCCCGATGTCATGCAGTGTTGGCACACTCTTCCCTCATCCCAACCACACGAAGGGGGCCAGTGCTGGACCAGTGCTGAGCTCAGCCCTAGAAAGGGGGGAAAAGCCCCAGCAGTCAGCTGGTGGGGACGGAGGGAGAAATGACTCATCTTCATGCTAAGAAATGGAGACAAGAGAATGAATGCACAAGGAAATGGGGGGAGAGGAGAAAGAGGCATCTTGTGTTATCACTCCCAGCTGCACAGTGGCTGCTGTGAGCAGGAGCTTCTTCCTCTGCTGCTGGAGGGAGGTGCTGGGGAACTGGAGGGGGTGACTGGGGTGATGGGGGTATCCCAAACTGGGGGGAAAGTGGGGCTGATTTATACCAGGACAACTGGTCTGGTTTAAACCTCACCTCTAGGTACACAGCTGTATTTCCCCTCTATTTTAGATGGCTCTCACCATTCCTAAACTTATTTCCAGCTCAATTCCCAAGCCCTTTAGTGCTCTCCCAAGCACCAGCTTGCCCCAGGGATTGCCCTGTCGTTAACATTTCTTTGTCTCACTCCTAGGACTGGGCCATGACTCCCCAGAGTCACCCCACATCCCCATCCGCTCCCCCTTCCTCTGGGGGGGTGTCCCAGTGAAACCAGACTCCAGGGATGTCCCCACACCAGCTCCAGGCCAGCCCGAGCTGCCCTTGTCCACGGGACCTTCCGGAGATGGGACGTCCTCCAGGCCCCTGGAGGGGGATGGCCACAATGCCAGCGCCCCGGTGGCAGCATTGTCCCCTGCTCCTGTCACCGCAGCCTCCAGCCCCGGCTCGGTGCCACCCGCCTCGGAGGCGGCCCCGGCTCCGTGGACAGCAAACACCGCCAGCCTGGCAGGAAGCACCGAGGATTTGGGGGCAGCTTCCAGCCCCACAGACACGGCCATGCCATCACCTCCCTCCTCCCTTCCCACCCACGACCCCACCTCACCTCCTGGGATGGGCCCGTCCCCGACGCCCATGAGCCCTGCTGCCACCCAGCTGCTGAGCAAGGATGTCCCTTCCCTGGGGACACTGGCCATGGCATCGAGCCTGGCCATGGAGCCAACATCCCCCCCAGTGACTGAGATGAGCCCCACGGAAGCCGAGGCCACGGCCTCGGAGAAAACCACCGGAGTCACCATGGAGGAGGTGCCACGTGCCCTGAGTGCAGGTGAGCTCCCCTGCTCCCCATGTGCGTGGGGAATGACAGCCTCAGCGTGCTCAGAGCCCCATACTGGAAGGGAAAAGGTGCTCAGCTTCCTCAGAGCATGTCTCTGCAAAATTCCTGGAGGAGCCCGTGTCATCTGATCCACTGGCAGAGACCAGGAGTGGTAGATAACAAATCTCGGTTGCCTGGAGATGCGAATAAAATCCTCAGCTCTAAATTTGACTTGAAACACTTCAGGATGAAGGGAAACAAACGGCTGGATGGTGGGTGCAGCCTGAGTTAGGGTGATGGAGGTTTTAATTTTCCCTCCTGGAGAGGTCAGGAAGCTGTCACGAGCTTCTCCCCATCCCCTTGTGCAAACACGGGTAGCTTAAAATGGCTCCACGTGGCTGGAAAAGGGGAGACGTGGAGCATTTCTAGCCTTGGCTCAGCAATGAATGCTGCCTAGTGCTGGGAGGAGCATCAGAGGGCGAGTCCATAGTGCCCAAGCTGTGTTTCATCCTACATATTCCTGCTCTGCATTTATGGGAAGGGGTTCATGGCCAAAACAGAGGGGGGCCCAGCCTCCTCTTTGGGAATCATTGAGGGAATATTCCCCCCATCAGAAATGGCTGCTGTGGCTGAGCTGGGAGCAGCTGGGGTGTGGGATGTGGAGCTGAGTCTCCACGTGGTGGGGCTGAACCCTGCCCCTTCTGGTGTTTTGTGCACAGGGAGCATCGTGGCCATAACCGTGACGGTCATCGTGGTGGTGGTGCTGGTGTTCGGGGCAGCCGCGTACCTCAAGATCAGGTAAGGCTGGTTTTGGGCTGGCCCCCCTCCTTGAGCTCCATCTCACTGTCACCAGGATGATGCTAAGTGCTAGGAAGATGCTGTCCCCAAGCCTGGCAGGGCAATCTGTGGCCTCTGGTGCCAGCAGGGCTCCGTTTCTTACCGCTCCTGTACTGGAAAGCGGAGTTTGGATCCCTCATTTTACAACAGCCCTGCTCAAATGCCAGGGATGCTGCTCAGCATAGTCATATCCAGTAATTATCCCTTGGGAAAGCTGCTGCCGTGGGTCTCTCTGTCACTGGGACAATAAACAGCAGCAGAGCCCAGTGCTGAGCATCCCTAATGAGCCTTTGCTGAAAGCTGAGATGAGCAAAGGTCTGGTTTTAATTCCCTGCCCTGTCCAGGCTCATTCAATGGGGGCAAAACTCAGCCGGGGCTTCACTTCCTTTCTCCTGGTCCTTCCTCTTAAAACATCCCAAAGCATGACCTAGGGAGCCCTTGTGTTAATATTTCTTCATCCCTTGGCAAAGTTAAGTAATAAATCCTCAAAGTAACCCCAGGATTGCTTTCCCTGGCAGGCACTCTTCCTACGGACGGCTTTTGGACGACCACGACTACGGCTCCTGGGGCAACTACAACAACCCTCTCTATGATGATTCCTAGCAGGGATGAAGAGAAAAAACCCCATAAACCCTTAATTTATAAGCGCTTCTGCAGCAGAGCATCCACTGTCGAGGAGATGCCGGGCATGGAGCCCCTGCCTCAGGCAGGATTACAGCGGGGCTGGTGGATGGCAGGAACTGGAGGGCAGCCGTGCAGTGCTGACAATAAACCTGAATTTTGGTTGGCCTTTGAGCAGGAAACCAGGTCCTGGGGCAGCTCAGCCACTTCTTGTAGACAAGGGAAGCCAAATTCCCCAGGGGGAAGGGCTGGGGAGGTCAAGGGAGAGGATGGAGGTTCAGCCAGTGCTGTGGCATCCTTGGAAATGCTGCTGCTCTGTGATTTGGTGGGGGGGAGTGGGGGGCTGCTGAGCCAGAGCCAGCAGTGTGCTGGGGTCTCCCGTGCTTTCACATGTCCCTTCCCCTAAAATCACTCCCCTGTGTTGCCCTGCTATGAAATCCTTTGCCTTGTCTCCCCAGGAATCATGAACAGTTCTGGGGCCGCTCAGTCACTGCTCCCTTTCCTTTCCTTTCCTGCAGGTGCTTCCATGCAGAAGTTCCTAATTTAAGTTTTTTCCATTTAATTGTAGGGGCTTTGGTCCCAAAAGCAGCCCAGGAGCCCATGGGAAGATGCACTGACCATTCATTTCACACACGTGGCTGCTTGCTCCACAGCTTTGTTTCCATTCCTCAAAAAAACTTGGCTGCTAAAAAGGAGCGGAGTGTTCTTTTCATCCCCAATTCGTCTTCAGCTTTTAGTGTGGGAAGGCTGGGGGTGGCTGATGGCAGAGCTGGTTTGGGAAGGGGATGCTCAGCCACTTCTCCCTCTGGCTAAATTCCCTGGCAGTGGAAAGCAAAGCCCTCAGCCCATGTGGCCTTAAGAAACAAACCAGCCCTGAATGATGCTGCAAAGTTTTGGGGTGTCCTGGTATAGGTGGTGCAGGCTTGGGAACAGGTTCTGCTGTTCACCCTGCCTCCCAGATGGAGCATCCCTGGAAACATCAAAGCTTGGGGCGTTTCCATGATTGCTTCCTGCAATGAGAGATGCATCATCTCCGGATTTCCACCAAGTGAGTGCAGCAAACGCGGCCGGCGCCACAACAGGCACCTGGAAAGGTCAGGAGAAATGAGGGCAGCTCTGCTTCCCAAAAGGAAGTGCAATCATAGTGCATTTTCCTTTTCCTCCTGAGCCTTTTTCAGCCTGTGCAGTCCCTCAACCTCCTTTTAGTTCAAACTTGGTGAAAACAGGAAAATAAACCTGTGGATGGTTGTTGCACCTCCCAGCCACGGCCAGCCTGGAAAACTGTTGGGGCTGGGAGCATACACAGGGAAGCATAGGCTCTGAAGATGCTTATGATGAGCAAAATTCCTTTTCACCTTTTTGGCACCTGAGAAGCAGCAAATTAGGCTACCTTGGCTAAGAAAAGCCACCAACTGAATTAAAAAACAACCACCCTTCTTCTCTGGAAATAAATAGGGTGTTGTTCTGCTGCTGCCAAACTGAGGGAATAAAGAGAGAGGAAAAGCCATCACCTTCAATTAAAAGTATATAACCCCAAGGGAATAAATTCCTTTTTCATGAAGGAGGACACAAATGGGGTCTGTTTTCCTGCTCAACCCTGTGCCTGGATCCTCAAAATGAATTACTCTCTCTTGCCCTACAATGCAAGGAAGGAGCTGTACGTATTTTTGGGGATATCCCGGGGTGAAAAGAAATTCCTCACCTCTCTGGGATCAGACACCATCCCCAGTGACACAGATGATATGGACATGGACAATGTGTTTCCATCTGCAGGACTGTTTGGCAGCATGAGCCAAGGCACAGGGCAGCCTAGGGAATAACAGATGTGTTTGCCAAGTGGAAAAAACACTTTATTTTGGGGTGTAATGCCCTCAGAGGGAGGATGCCTGTGTTCCAGGCAATGGCTTCAAACACCCCTCTCACATTCCCACCTCAGGCCCTCTGGCTTATCGAGGGGTTTCTATCCCACACCAGTATAGCAGGGAAAAAGCAACCAGGACATGTTCTAAAAAAGGCCTTTCTCCTTTTTTAAAAATCAGCGGGGTTAACCCTGCTACCGACTTGCTTCATGTGCAAAACCAGCAAATTCCCATTTTTCCCAAAGGCTCCCACATCTCTGGCTCAATTCCACCTCCTCCCAACTCCCTCACCCCGCTTTGGCTCCGTTTCATCTCGGAGCTATTTTATTTATATAGGAAAAAAATAGCTGGCATAGCTCCGTGCGTGTGGAACATCCCATTCCCAACCCGCGGCGCCGGCCATGCCGCGATCCCGCCCCGGCTCTCCTGCCCTGCCCTCACCGCAGAGCCACCGGCTGGAAGCTTTATCACCACTTCCAGACTCCCTCTGGCCTCCCTAATGATGCTCTTGTTTGGCTCATTTGTGAGTATTCCCATCAATCACCCACCTTTCCAAGCACAGAGTTACCAGAGTGAGTAGCAGGGAGTAGCTCCTGGCTGCAGCCTCCCCGCTGCTGCTTGGGCACAGGAATTGGTTCAGGTGTCAGAACCCACCTCCAGCTGGAACCATGGAGGAGCAGATCCAAGGAAACCGCCCCATTTCCAGCACGGAGGTCCCAGCACACCCCTGAGCTGAGCTCTGCAGAGACAGATGCTCTCAGGGCTGCCCCTCTGAGGTGTCAACAGCACAACACTGAGGAGCCTCTCCCCCACTGCATCCCTTCCAGCTGGAGATTCAAAATCAGATGGGCAGGGGTGAGATGTCAGCCCCAGGAAGGGGTGGCTGAACCAGAGGTTTAACACAGAACACCCCACTTCCATCCCACGTGATGTTACTGCAGCAAGCCAAAACCACACCAGAGGCATCAAACCAGTCCAAAATTCGAGATCCTCACTCCCCCACAGCTCCTGAGCCATCGCCCTGTGCCTTCCCATGGGATGGAGGGCCCAGCAGAGCCCCCCCAGCCCTGCACTGTTCCACTTGCTGCCTCCCCGAGTCCCTCCTCCCACGTTCCACAGACCTCGGCAGGCCCTGCCTTTATTAATAGCTCCGTGACCTTGAGTGTGGCCACAGCCCTGAGCCTGCTGGAACTCCACTTTTTTCCCACAAAGCAGCAGTAATCCCATCTGCTCCTGATTGTGGTGTGGATGGGTGAGCAAGGCAGGATTCCAGGTGCCAGGGAGTGCAGGAGCTTCTCAACAGCTCCCATAGCCCAAGGGCAAGCTGTGGCCAAGGCAGCTGCTGCTGCCATCCCTGGATCCTCTCATCGCCCGGATCCCAGCATCCTTCCCACTCCCATTGGCTGCACCTCCATGAACAGGGCAGCAAAGCTTCATACAGCATCTCCCATCCCATAAAGCAGCTCCTTACCTGTCTTTATCCCCCCCTCCATTGCCCTTTATCCCCTGAAAATGCCATTCCTTTTCCTGTGGTGCCATTTATTCCCTGGCAAAGAGAGTTGAGGGCTCGGTGCCAAGACAAACACGCCAAACAGCGGTTCAGCATTCCCTCAGTGTTCACATTCCCTCGTGCACTTTCCAGAGGCAAACACCAAAAACAGGAGAGCAAAAGTTGGAAATCACCTGGATCCCACACCATGAATAATTTTCCTTCCCAACACCAAAGCTCAGCTCAACTAAGAATTTTCTTTCAGCCTCCTCTTGTGGTTGGAACCCAAACAAGAATATTTCCAGTTAATAATTGGAATAAAATTAGCTTCCCATTTAACAGCTAACCTGCTCGGTTGTGGACTTGACCAGCATGGTTTTACCATTAGCAACACACTCCAAGGCTACTTGGCCAGAGTCTTCTGGGATGACAACTCCTGCAGGCTGATGGGAGCCCCACTGGCACTTCCAGGCTTACCTGGGAGCAGGTCTTTACCCAGGGAAGGAGATGGAGTCACCAGATGCCAACCAAAGCAGCAGAGAGTCTTGCTTGAACCACAGAACAAAAACATGAAAACACAGGAGCTTTTAAAAAATAAAGCACTTATTTTCCTAACAGTGTCTCGGGCCTCACACCTCCCCACATCCAACCATTTTTCAGCACTGAATCATGGTTTAAACTCAGCTGGGAATTTCCAGGGAGTACGTGTGTGAAAGAAGAGCACATCACGCACAGCGTCGTTTGTTTATTTTAATAGAGACCTTATTTTACATTTATTTATAGCAGTGAGAAAAGTGCTCCAGAAAAAGATACCCCAGTCAAGGCAAGCTACAATAGCTACCATCCAAATCCTAAATATTCCCTACAGAAACCGGGCACTGCTGGATTAAGAAAAGCTCATTTTACAACAGAACAAGTTAAAAATGAGTAGTTAAAACCTGAAGAGTAACGGACCCTTTTTAAAATCTTATTATTGTAAGTATCTGCACGTGAGATTCACAGAAATCAAGGACTTTCTGCAATATTTAAGACTGCAAAACACCTCAGGCAGGATGTTACATGAAAGAGGGTGGAGGTGGGTTTTTATTTCTTTCAAAAGGCAGCCGTTCACCCCCCCTCCCATTCTCTCCCCACACTGAAGTTCTACCATTAACAAACACCAAAACCACAGAAAATTGGACCCTGGACTGCTTTATTTCAGTGAACACCTCAGGCTCGGCCTGATGTGAAGGTGTGCTTCACTTTAGGTACCTAACCAGCAAAATGCAGCTATGTACATGTCTCAAACCCCACACCACCTCGGCCTTTGCCAGTGAACAGTGCAAAATGAGGAAGAAACGGGGGAAAAAGCAACTGCAACTGGCAAAGGAATCTGAGCAGAGGGAGGACAGCGAGTCAGGATGGGTGCCCAGGGGAAAAAGGGAGGCTTTGCACCTGGATCTTCCAGCTGGTCATCCCAGCAGGCAGGGCAATTCCCTTGTTTCAAGGGAATTCTGTCCACACAGGTGACAGTGCACAAAGGGAGCCGAGGATGCCACTCCTGCCCGCTGTCCCTGTGGACACACATCATTCCCAGGGAACACCATGTCCTCACACGCTGCCCCAAAAGCCTCTCAAAGCGACCCATTTCCTCTGAGAGCTGCACCTCCAACCTCCCTTCCCCTTCAGCTTCCCCAAAACTCCTCCTGCTGCTGCATCAGCTGCTCCTCACATCTCCTCCTGCTGCTCCTCTCACCTGCCTCCTCCCCGACGCAGTAAAGGACTCCTTAAACTTGGAATACTGGAATTTTTAGTGACACAAGAGTTGCTTTGTTTGCAAAACAGTCTCTGCCAGGGCCCGGCGTTGCCCGTCCGGCCGAACGCCGCGCGCCTCCCGGTCACTGCTCCTCCAAGGACAGCCGGCACCGCCCGTCCTGGGCCGTGTTGTAGGACTCACAGCTCTGGCACTTCATGCCCAGAAGGTGGAACTGCACCGTGGAACGGGCATTGCAGTCGTTGCAAAGGATCTGCACACACACAGGGGAGGCAGGGCAGGAGGGAGAGGCTGCAGCACCAGCAGTGCGTGGATATAAACAGGAATGATGAACACCCCGAGCCTACACGTGACTGTTCCTCGGCATTCCCCACCCCTTGGTCTGGCTCCCGATCCAGCACTGGTCCCTAGTGCCCTCTACTGCCAGCAACTCTGAGGGACAGCTCCGTGAAAACCGGGCAAGGCTGCCCTCTTACCTCCACCATCATGTTCTGGTACTCCGTGGGCATGGGAGTCTGTGCCACCTCGTTGTCCAGCTGGCGCCAGTACCTGGTCATGTCCAACGCCGAGTGCATGCACAAAGGACACCTGTAGCCTCTGGCAGAAAGAGGGGGGAACGTCTCAATCAGAAGATGAAGGCAAACCATGAAACAAGTTCGTAGGTAGGGACGAGTTTCACACTGCACCAGGCAAACAAACAGCATGAAGCAGCAAGTTCTGGCAAACAGAACTGGAAGTGAAATGCCCTCTAACCCTTTAAGTTAGCCCTTCATGCCTTTAGAAGCTGTCTTTAAGTCAGTTGGTACAGAATTGGCATTGTGATTTTTACCTCTTGAAGCAATATGTTTGGACTAGGGTAATACTCTGAGAGGAAAGATGTTTGGAAATACTTACTCCTTCAGCATTTCGTCGTAACATGTTCTGAAAAGGAAACAAATGTCAGTAAGAAGAATGGAATTACTGACAGAGAACACCCCTGGACTGCACAGAGGGAATAAGCCACACGGGTATCCCCAAGGCAGAAATTAAGAACATCCCTAGGCCAAGTGACAGGAGAGCTTCACACTGTCAAAGCAGACTGAGAAGGAAGACAACCCCCCTACAGAAAATACTTCCTGGACAAACAGACCGTCCCCACAGTGCAGGTGCCTCAGAAACCAGCTGTAAGCAACTGGTCCAGACTGAATGCTGCTGAATAAACACCCAGCACAATGCTGCAGGTATTTCCCTTTCTCAGGTGTCTGCTTTACCTGTGAAGGAGGTGACCACACGGCAGAACATGGGCTCCAACACGAGATGTGTGAATATCCTGTTTGGAGTCAAATATAAGATGAAAAAGAAGAAAATTAATTCACACACAGTCAAAAATAGGGCCACACAGTTATCCAGGAGATGAAAAGAAGCTGCTCACCTCCAAACATATTGGACAATCCTGCCTGGAGACATTTTCAATACACTTTGCAAATGGAAAAAGAGAAGAAAACGTTATTTGGCTGTGTAGTTTTCTGTGTTTTCCTACACCATAAAGCTCCAATATGTAAAATTTATTATGTCTTCAATTAGTGGCATCTGTGTTGCTGTTAGGTGAATTCAGAGAAGGAGACCCCACTGCTCTCCCTGTTCCTGTGGCCTCAGATGGGGCTGAGGCCCATCCAGCTTCATGTTCAAGGCATTACCTTTTGAGATAGGGAGGTAAGCAGCGTATCCTCACCTTGTGCTTTCCTTGGAGACTCAGGCTCAGGCACAAATTACACTTGGAGCAGTGGAAGAAATCCTCCTTGGGGCCAATCCTGCGGAGAGAGGTGTCAGGGCAGAGCCGGTGCCCACGGAGCCGGGCCCGCCGCCCACACGCACCTGCAGATGCCGCAATCCTGGCAGTGGTACTGCTTCTTGTCACGGTCAAACAGGTGGCAGATGTCACAGTAGTACTCCCCAAAGAGGCTGCCACAGCCCTCACAGCGCTGCTGGGCCTGAGGGGACACAAACGTCCTGAGTGCTGCGCCTGCTTCCAGGCTCCAAGAGGGGCGTGGAGCTCCTGGAGCAAAGCTGAGAGCTAAGAAGCTGTCAACAGCCTGGAGAAGACAGGCTGAGGGAGCTGGGCCCACTCAGGGATGGCTGAGGGCATCTCATCGATGTCTGGAGGGATGTGAAGGTGCCAAGAGGATGGAATCGGCCTCTGCTCCGTGGTGCCCAGAAACAGGCCAAGAGGCAATGGGCAGAAGCTGATGCATAGGCAGTCCCACCTGAACAGGAGGAAAAGCTTCCTTCCTGTGGCGTGGAATAGAGAGGCTGTGGAGTCTCCCCCACTGGAGATATTTCAGACACAGCCCCGCTGCCACATGCTCTGAGCATCCTGAGCTGGAAAGGGCCCCACAAGGCTCGCCATGCCCATCGCTTAGCCCCGCAAAGGGCAGCTCCGAGCACGCCAGCGGGAGCCTGAGCGCGCTGCCCTGGCGCCTCCTGCCCTCTGCCAGGATCGGGGCCGTGACCCCAGCCCCGCGCCTCACCGCCCGCTGGGTGAAGAGCCCTTTCCCCCCATGCCACCCAAACCTCCCTGACACACCAGCGGGCCACAACCCGGCATGGAGCGGGGCGGTGGGACCGCATGACCCAGCGCGGTGCCCCCGGGACTGAGCCCTGCCGCTCCTCCCGCGCCCACCTTCTGCAGGAGCCGGCAGCGGCTGCACTGCACCTCGGACACCCGGAACCGGTCCAGCTGGTGCTCCTCGGCGCCGTCGTGGCACAGCCGGCACGGGTACAGCTTCCCGCAGCACGGGGCCTGCGAACGGAAGGACAGGGCATGGACCGGGGCGCCGCGGATCGGCCGCCAGCCCTGCCGCGGCACGGCCGCGCCCCGCTCACCCACCCGCAGCCGGCAGCCCCGCCGGTAGTGCTCGCATCCCTGCTCGCATCCCGGCTCGCATCCCGGCTCGCATCCCGGCTCGCATCCCGGCTCGCTTCCCGGCTCGCATCCCGGCTCGCTTCCCTCCGGTGCCCCCGCCGTGGCCATGGCCGCCGCCGCTGCCCGGCCCCGCTCCACCCCTTCCGCTTCCTCACAACGGGTTCCGGAGGATTTGGAGTTTGCGAAATAGCTTCCCCACCTCCCCGGCTTGAACGAACCTTCGTGCTCCCCTTCTCAAGTCTGGTTCGAGTTGGAGGGGAGCTCTGGAGGACTGCCAGTCCAAGCTCCCTGCCGAGGCAGGGTCACCCAGAGCAGGTGATACAGGACCGAGTCCAGTTGGGCTGGGAATATCTCCAGAGAGGGAACTCCAAGGCGAATCACAGAATATACCAAAGGGACAATGAAGGATTATAAAGTGCAACTTCTGACCCTGCACCCCACCAATCCCACCAGGTTCCTGAGAGTTTTGTCCGAACACTCCTCGAACTCAGTGATCCCTGTGGGTCTCTTCCAACTGAGCAGATTCTGTGAGTCTTCACACTGACACGGAGCTCCTTGTGTTTTAGTTTCTGGCCACTGCTCCTTGTCCTGTTGCTGGGCACACCAAAAATCTGGCACCGTCCTCTTGACACCCACCTTGAAGATAGTTGTATGGACTGATGAGATTCCTGCTGTCTTCTCTTCTCTAGACTTAGCAGGCCCAGCTCCCAGAGTCTCTCCTCCAGACCCCTCCATCATCTTCAGCCTCTGCTGGACCCTCTCCAGTAGCTCCTTGTCTTTCTTGACCTGTGGAGCCCAGAACTGAACACAGCACTCCAGATGTGGCCTTACTGGGGCCAAGTGGAGGATCATCTCCCTGGACCTGCTGGCCACACTCTTCCCCATGCAAAACCTTCCCTTTAAACCTTTCCCCCATAAACCAAACTTTCCCCCAAAAACCTCCACTCTTCCCTCTCCAAACTTTCTCTTCCCCCCTGCATTTGCCCATGGCTACCTGACTGACTACTGTGGCCAAGTGGAGCATCCACTATGGGGACAGTCAAGCCTGGAATTGGAAGATCTTTTTATTTACAAATGAAATGTACACGTCAAGAGACATCATGGAGACAAATCCCTAAATACAATGAGTTCAGACAATATTCTGTCATGATCCATCAATGGGAAAGGCTGTATTTTGTGGGAAAATAAGTTAATGACACCATGTGAGTTGTGACAGGTGATGGAAAACAGTCGTGAGCAACACAGGGGCAGCCCAAAACTAAGCACAGACAAACTAATGGCAAGTAAGCAAAAATTGTTGCCCAACAGTTGAGTTTTCCGTCCCATTCTCCTAAGGGACCTCAAGGAATGATGACTCCAGTTACTGAGACATTCCACATGTCACCTCCATCACAGCTCAGTATTCCACAGGGATATTCCTTCCTTCACCATCAACAACAGCCTGACAACCTACCCAGGGCTAACACCCCAAAGACAACTGCCCAAACATGGTGTCAAAAATGTGAAGGAAAAAGGAATCTAAAACAAAGTGACAAGTGCATTAGCGAGGGTTTCAAAGGAACAGCTCAGATTTGCACATTTAGATATTGTATTTCTTGCACAAACATTTTCTTCACTGTCAAGGCAAAGGTGCTTTTCAATCGAGGTCAGGCAGCCCATTGAAATATGAGAATTCTGACTGCTGCTTTTGTCACGATTCATTGAAAAACAAACCCCTCGGGCGGGCAGCAGCTGGACAGAAGAAAGCCAACTTCCTTCAGAATCCTCCAAAGCAGCTCCTGCCCTTGTCACACACCAGTGACCACTACTCCTCTCAGACAAGGCCTGGCTCTAAGCCAGAAAGTCAACATTCCAGGGGCTTTTTGCGTGCAAGAAATCCAGCAGCAATGGCAGTGCAAGCTCCATCCTTGGCCTGGACCCAAGCAGTCTGCTGCACCAACAGGAGTAAGGGATCCTCCTCTCCCCTGCAGAGACCTGGCAGCTTTAGCCCCTGGAAACTCAGATGGATTGTTCCCACTGTTCAGTCACCTGCATCAAGAGGAGAAAAGGAGAATGACTCTGGACAGACTAACAAAACACAGAGATACTCCCTGGTGAAAGGCTTCCTTTATTTTGCTTTGTTACACATCCTTACCTTGCTGAAGCTGTGCAATTACACCTCTGTGCTTCACAGATCACAAACTTGAGTTGTTTTTTCCCCTCCTCACATGCAGGCAGCCAGCTTCCCCTTTTTTTTTTTTGTTCTACCAGTTTGCTCAGCCCCCCCAATTTCGTGAGCTGCTTCTTTTCCAACCCCAATGCCCAGCACCTTAGCTCAGGAAAATAATCTACCGGGCACAGCAAGCTGTGTACTGTAAGAAATCCGTCATAGCTGCATGTCCTGACCAAGAATGTGAAGTACAAAATAATTTTCCTATTGCACTTCCCATCCCTAGGTGAGTGTTCACAAAACCATCCACTTGGAAGCCCGCAGAGGCTACACAGCAGAAATGAAAGCCCACCTTTTACAGGCAGGTGTGACCATCTCCCCAGGGCTAGTGCTCCACCCAGGGGAAGTTAGCTTCTGATGCATCTGGCATCAAGGTCCCTGATGGCTAGAATTTGGGAAAGAAAGAGACAGGATCAATTCCCAAGTGTAGCATCAACAGAGAAGACAATCAGCAAACAGCCTTCTAAAGACATGCAATGCCAACACCAAATTCAAAACAGATCTGTTCTTTAGTCGAATCAAGCTTCAAAAATGCTCCCACAGTGTAAGACTTACGATCCCGGGGCAAATTCTGCTCCATTAGGAGTCAAACTGGAATTCTGTGGGCCCTGCTGTTGAGAAAGTCACAAACCAAACAAATACAGAGCAGCACAAATTACTTTATTGCTTTGATACCTGCTGTGAAGCCAGACTTGAGTAATGAAGGTCAATAGCAGCGAGGGAGGGGACTCGGGGCTCTGCAAACGTTCTCTTTTCCTTTTTCAGAAATCTGAATTGCTGAGCTGCAAAACACCACCAAGGCAAGCCATGGTTAGGGAGTGAGAGCTGACACACTGCTTCCTGACACTTCTTTGGTTCCCAGGTTTTATTTAGAGGACCTCAAAGCTCCTACCTTCTGCTCCCCTCAGCTCAGGGAGATGATTTAGTTCTGGCAAACGCATATCTGTCTTGAGGAATTCCCATTTTTTCTTACTTGCCTGAAGGATAGGTTTGTCATTAGTAACCTGTAATCAAGGGCATAAGGAACAGCTCATGAAAATATAAACAAAAAATAAAGGTATTTTCAAGCTTAAAAAAAGCAGTAACACAGCAATGCTCTGATGTAGTTGGAATTTGTCCAAGAGTGAGACAAAAGACTCTGATGTGTGTAAGGAATTCAACCTGCTCAAGTGCTATTTATACACAAGCAATGGAAAAACAACAGCAAAATAAAAAAAATCATCTAATTGAGGCTGCTTTCCAAAAGATAAAATACAGCACTTGAGAATGGCTGGGATTAGTTATCTGGAAAAAGGCAAATGTTTCTGGCTGGCACGGTAATAATCATGCCTAGGTAGTGAGAGCAGAGGAAAACTTCCCATTTCACTTGTTTTCCTTATCAATTTTTAATGCATGACTAAGTAAGGCCCGGGCCACATTAAATCCAAACCCTCAGTTCTGCTTCAGTAGCACAGCACACATGGTCTGTCTTTCCTGGCCAGGCAGGAGGCCATGGATATACTTCAAATCTCACAGATATCCTGTGCTGGACCGCTCCCCTCATTTAAAATTGTTTACTGACATGAAATATATTTTATGTAAGAACTGCTAGCAAGGGATAATGAACAAAAAGTCTGCAGGAAAAAAGGGGTAACAAACCCAGTATTTCTAGTGCAGAGTTATGATGAAAGATGCACCAGATGGAGTTCTTGAAAATACAACACACAATTGAATTATTTTTGCTTGGCCAAGGGGGACAGACAGACAGACAGACGACTCACGGGTGTCAAGCTGACACTGCAACGCCCCACTGGAGAAGGCTTCCGTGCCTTTAGCAAGGGGTTCAAGTATTTTTTACTCTTTTCATCAAGTCTGTAATCAAAAATACCTCACAGTTGGTATTAGCTGGGCTAACACAGCCAATATAAAACAATAAATGCAAGATGTCCCAAACCCCGCGTCTCGCGTTCCCACATCAGCCTGCCCCTCCCAGGACGCCCCAGGAATGCTGGATACGAGCTCTCCTAGCTCTGCTCCCATACCTGTAATTAAGGTTCCCAGGCCCAGACCCCATCCCAAATGTAGGAGAGAAGTTCTGGTTGATGGGAGGGATAAATGTGCCCAGGTTCTTGGTGTAGTCCAGGCTGCTGCTGGAATCTTTCAGGTTGGTCTGAGGGCTGAATTTAAATGGGTGGATTGTGCTGTCGTAGAGGAAGCCCAGCTTGGAGGATCGATCTGCTTTCTCTGCATCAGCTTTAGCGGGCTTGGTCTTTATCAGCTTTCCATCTTTGTTCCTTGGGCCCATGCTGAAATCCTGTTTGGGAAGATAAACATCGTCTTTCTTAACAGTCCTGTTGAAAGAGCAGTTTACACCAGTGCATGCAGGAAAAAAACAACATGTGAGAAGCCTACACGTGCATGATTCTGCAAGAATCTAATGGAGATAGAATTGGTTTTGCTAGAAAATCTCTGCTTTCCATCAAACAGAAGAAAACTTGTCAGAGTTCCAGCACTCTCTGTAAATAAGTCACTTGAGACTGGAATCAGAAATTATGGAGGAAAACCAGCTGTATCCTATGTCTTTTCTGAAGAAATTAAATAAAAGCTCATCTCAATGTCACCTCAAAGTCACTCTGAAGCATCCTTGGTATCCAGTTGAAAGGAAAATTTTTTATTTTGATGACAGGGCTTTAAAACGGGTTAACAGCAGCATAAATCATGACTTACACTTCCCAAACAATTCCCCCTCCAGCTCTTTATTGCCAGGAACTGCACCACTGTGTGGCTGACTTGCAAGGGACTGGCCCAAGAGCCACCTGAACACTCCCAAGCTATTTCCTAGGAATTTTAATTGCTGCAGCAATTTTAAAAACAATGATTTTAAAACATGAGAAAAAAACAAAACAACACAGGTTTGGAAAACATGGATTGACCAACCTGGACGCTGATGGTTTTTCTTTCTTCTAAAGCATCATCTTTGTCCCTTTTAGTGATTTTGGGGTTTTTTTGCAACTGATGGTCTCTGGCATCTTTCTGGATCTTTTGTTTAAGCTCCTGAGTAAATCTACATTCCATATACGGAAAAAGGAAAAAACATAATAAAAGGGCTTCTGTTTATTTTAGTATCATCATCAGTTGTTAAGCCCAGGACCTTTTTCAGGACCTTTTAGACCTTTAAACTAATGAGAAGACAAATGTCATGTATACGTTAAATAAAATCTTCTGCACACATTTTTCACACAACAGCAATAAAACAGTAAAATACAGCAATAAAAAATAAATCTGCACCAGTTTGGTGCAGATGAAGTGAGTGAATACAGTGTAAGACTGTACTACCCAAAGTGGTGTGACACTGATGAATTCATGTCACAACAAGGTAAATGTGCCCCTGCAATGTGTTCCCTTCCAACTCTGTTTCCAGGAAGGTCAAGCCAAAACAAACTGAGACATTCAGCAGCTGTCAGCTCTGCAAACCCAGTAGTGTGCAGTCTCCAAGCACAGCTGCTTCACTTCTTTCTAACCTGAGCCTGCAGTGAGCAGGAAAGGAGCTCTTACCTTTCAGCAAAGCCATCCTTGTTGAAGAAATCGCCCTGCAGGAGTTCGGCACAGGATGGTCTCTTGTCTGGGTCAATCTGCAAGCACTCCTGTCAAACAGGAGGAGGAAAACACACCAGCAATTAAACAAAGCTGAGAGGAGGGCACTTCAACAGCCCTGTGCTCAGCTGCATGAGGTGAAGGACGGGGAAACAGAGAAACATTCACAGGAAACACCCAGTTAATTACCTTGGCTAAATCCAGGGCAGCAGGAGGGAGCTTGGGATAGCGTTTCTCCAGGGATTCGAGTTCCTTGACCTCTGGCAACTTCATGCCAGCAAAGAGGGGGTTTTTATAGAATAACTCCTGTTGTCTTGGAATTAAGTTACCTGGAATCAGGCAAACAAAGCAACCATGTGGAAAAATACAGGACAGTGAAACATGTGAGAGGCTGAAATGCTGGGTCAGCACTGCAGTAAGGGCTACAGTCTGAGTTATCTTCCCACCCATCAAAACAAATCTGAGCCCTTCATTCCTGAGCAAGCCCGAGGGGCTCTCCTTACCCAGGCACTTGGTGATATGGAAGAGCTGGTCAATGTCTGAGTCTCCAGGGAAAAGGGGCTCTCCTGTAAGCATTTCTGTTATCAGGGAGCCAATAGCCCACACGTCCACAGGCCTGGGGAGAAAAGCCACCAGCACCCCAGCTCAGCACAGCTTCATGGATGCAAAGGCTGAGGCAGCATGGAGCACTCCCTCCATGCTCCTCACAGCCCCTCCCAGCCTGGCAGGCCAGGCTCACCTGCCGTATTTGCTGTCCCCCACCAGCAGCTCCGGGGCTCTGTACCAGCGGGTCGCCACGTAGTCCGTGTAAACTTCCCCCGAAGTCGCCAAGGGCCGGGCAAATCCGAAGTCGCAGAGTTTCACAACTCCTGACTGGGAAACCAGTATGTTCTCTGGCTTAATATCCCGATGGATTATCTGCACAGAGAGAAGCAAGTCAGAGCAAATTCCCCATTTGTACATAGCAAACTGACAGGCTCGGCAAAAGGTGCAGCTTTCTCATATTCAAATAGAAAACTACGGGCAAACACAGAACCTCTAATTTCAGACATTTATTTTATGTTTCTCTTTTCCTTTTCAGACAAAGCTGTATTTCTCTAAATTCAAATATATACAAATACAAAAATACACACTTCTATTTCAATATGTATCTACTGATTTTAGCTGCAGAGCTGATTTCTTGCACATACTTACATTATGGCTGTGACAAAAGGCAATTCCTCTCATAATCTGAAATAAGTACTTCCGAACCCTGTCGTAGTCCAGTCCACCACCAGAGGCCTCGAGGTCATCGAGCACCGTGTGATCCACAAATTCAAACACCAGGTACCAGCGCTTCTTCCTCTTACACACATCCAACAGGCTCACCAGATTCTCATGCCTCAGTTGCTGTCAAAAAAACAGGGAATGTTTAGTGAGGGAAAACACTTACTAAAAGCTATAAAGGGAATTTTTTTTTTTTAACTTTTTGCAGGTAATTTTTTCAACTGCAGCCCAGCTGGGACTGTACCAAAAAATGCAACTTTAATTAAAAGAGGAAGAGAAAACAGCTGTGTTTTCTAGTTATTTTGTCATCGCATTCCCAGCAGACAAGAATCCACCTCCCATTTGTTACACATTTACCACACACCAACACAAAAGGCCATGCTACAGAGCACAGTTATTTATTAGCTGGAGCCTGGCAGGGAAACATCCCCAGAGGCTGCCTGGAGGCAGCACCAGAGCCCAGGGGTGGGACCCAGGAAGATGCAAAAGGACTGCAGAGCACAGGGAATTGTAGGGGAAACTCTGCCAGTGCCAGCCAACCTGCATCCATGTCTGCCCAGATTTCTTAGCAGGTCTGACAAGAGAAGAATTTTTAAAGGGTAATCAATAAGACAAAAAGCTCTTTTCCCAAGAATTATTTATTCCCCACACAGGAGACCTGAAGAGGTCTTTGCTGTTTTCAGACACATTAAATTTCTGCCCAAACTTGAGAGGAAAAAAAAAATTAAACCCAAAGATTAACAGGGAACCAGGGAAGGAACTACAAAGAGACCAAACCTCCAGGTATTTATTTCCCCTGTGAGAGGCCACCCTTCCTGAGCTGTATATGCAAACGTTCCCCTTGCAAAGGTTCCATTCACCCAGCAAAGTCAGTTAATTCCCAGCACACCTGAGTGCTGCTCAGTAACTCAGTAACTCGGTGAGCCTGGCCAGTGGAGCATGGGCAATCCAGGCTCACACAGATCCACTTTAAAAGGGCTTGAAGGGATAGTGCTTGGAGCTGGCTGTGTCCCAAGCTCCACCACATACATTTCTATTAACTCTAACTCTGTAGCTCTTGCAGTAATGGCAAATACCACTTGTTTTCCCCTTCAGTGCACAGGAACTGTAAGCTGGCAGATTTAGAAAGAAACATTTGCGGCAGACAAGAGGACAGGAACCAGTTTTGCTAGTATTCCCACCTCTGGAACACTCCACATCACAGGAGTAGCCTGAAAATAAGGTTTTCCTTCTTTTTTTTTTCACCAAATACATCAACTGGATCCAAATATTCCAAACTCCCACATGTGTCCATGCACATGGGACAAGCATTCCTGTGGGACAAGGGAAGCTCCTCTGGACAACCCATGCCAGTGCCTCACCACTCTGACAAAGAATCCTTTTTTCAGGCAAATCCTACACTCTGACAGTAAAGGACACAGTGCCAGCTGGCTCTCACAAATGGTTAAGGGAAACTCATAGGAGTCCTCCCCCATCCTCTTGGCTGCCAGGAAGGTTCCATGGATAAAAACAAATTAAGGAAAACTTTCCTAGAAGCGTTCTCCCGTCTCAGGTGACACCGGCAGCCCCCAGCCCGTTTAGCGTCACACACGCAGCCTTTGAAAGGTCAGCGTTTCTTCCATTTCCAGCAAATCCACAGCAGCAGAGGCCAGAAATTCGGGACAAGGGGACAGCCACCACCAGGAGGCAACAGAGACCGCAGCATCCCCCGGGAACGCCGGAACACGCCCAGGCTTTTCCAGGTGCACCCAGCCCAGCGCTCGGGCCAAGGGAGAAGCAGCTGTGCCAGGCTGCAGCACAGGCGGCCCCATGGATGCAGCACACGCAAATTCAAGCAGGGCGAGTCTCCTTTGGCAAAAAAAAAAAAAAAAAAAAAAAAAAAAGGGGGGGGGTGTGTCTCGCCAGCCTCACCTTGAGCAGTTTGATTTCCCTCAGGGCGATTTTCCTCACCGCCGCGTCGTCGTCGCTCTCCAGGAACTTCTTGACGGCCACGACCTGCCCGTTCTCCCTGTTCCTGCACTTGGTCACCACCCCGTAGCTGCCTTCCCCCACCAGCCCCAGCACCTGGTACTTGTCCATGGCCGCGGCGGGAGGGCCCGGGCCCTGCGGCAGGCAGCGGGCCGGGATGCGGGCACGGCACCGGGATGGGATGCGGGCACGGCACCGGGATGGGATGCGGGCACGGCACCGGGATGGGATGCGGGCACGGCACCGGGATGGAGGCACCGCGGCCGCCGCCGCCCGACCCAACGCGGCAACGTTACCGCGGCAACGGCCCGCCGGAAAGCGCGGCCGCGCCCGCCTGTCGCGAAAGGCAGCTGGGAGCTGCGAGGAAAGGCTCGTAAAAAGGCCTCGTCAAATGTTTTAAGAATAAAATGTTTTAAGAATAAAATGTTATAAAGGCTGCGTTCTTGAAGCCGCTAGGGCACGTAAAGCGCGCTAAGCAACCTTGTCTCTTGCGCGGTGGGCTGAGCGACGTGACAAAAATAGCCCAGCCTGAATCCACTCACACTGAATCTGTGTGCAGATGGGAGGCTGCTGATCTTGCCAAGGATCAGCCGTTAATAAAGGTGGAATAATTTAGTTTTAGATGTCTGTGCCGGTGGCCTTACTGTGCAGTTTATCTTACAAACTTGGCAGTGCCTGCTCGTGTTATTTGCAACGTAACACCGTGCATGAACCTGCTCCCTTTGAGAGGACACCTGCTCCCTTTGAGAGGAAGGAAAGGGGAAGCATCCCTGTGGGTTTCCTTGTATTTACTTGTATTTTCAGCCAGTACATTCTTAATCCAGCATCCCCCTGCTCCTTCCATCCACTGGTGGATGTAGCAACCCATGATGGCCTTCTGCTAACCCTGACTTCTCATGTTCTGGGCAGGAGTAGCATGGCAGGACACGTGTAGGAAAACACCTCCAGGAACAAATTGTAGAAACGAAGGCATTCCGCGTGTATATTCCCGATATTCCTGCCTCAGTTGGGTGGCCTCTATGTCATAGTTGAGGGTACTGTGGAAAAAAAGGTGTTCAATTTCTCTGAAGGAATTCATGAACGCCTGTCAGGCTGGAATACTGCAACGTCGTTCTTTGGGAAAGCAGCAGTATTTACCTTGCCAAAATGTCAATTTTCTGGAAAAGAGCGTAATGAGGAATCATATATCCCAGCAATATTTTCTGGAACCTTCCTCTTGAGTCACACTGATAGGCATCACCTTCTGCACTTAATTCCTGGTTGCTTTTTTGTCTCCTTCACCCTCATTCTCTCTCCCTGCATGCAATCACAGTAATGCACTTTTCCAGGCTGACCTCACATTTCCAGGGAAAGAACAACATCGGAGTGTGCTTGGCAGTGATTTATTATATTCCTCCTACCTTCTGCTGCTCACCACTATCCTAGCAAGCATCTCCTCTGGGTCCTGGCATCTGTCCTGTGCTGCTAATGGAGAGCTGACTTGGAATCCAATTAACCCTTCCACTGCTGAGAGACTTTTGGACCCGTTAAAAGAAAGGAGCAATCCACGTCTTTGTAATGACACCATTAATTTACCACGGACGAGGGGGAGTGGGGTCAAACCGAAAGAGAGTAGATTGCATATTAAACTGGAGATTAGGAAGAAACTCCTCGCTGTGAGGGTGGAGAGCCCCTGGTTGCCCAGAGAAGCTGTGGCTGCCCCATCCCTGGAAGCACCCAGGACCAGGCTGGACGGGACTTGGAGCAATCTGAGATAGGGGAAGGTGTTGCTGCCCACGGCAGGGAGTTGGAAGAAGATGGGCTTGGAGGTCCCTTCAAACCCAAACCATTCTGCGGTTCCGTGATTCTGCGTTCCCACGTGGCAGTGTGGAGCTGCGGTTTAAGAAGCCAGAGAGAGCAAGAATGAGTGGAGAACCTCGCTAAACCACACCGTGCCTGCGCTCCAGGTGTGCTCCAGGTGTTGCTACCTCGATGGCACTGACCCAGTCACGGCTCGATAATTGGGGGGACACCCCTTTTTCCCACTCATAATAACAGGGACCTTGAGCGGGATTCCTCTCCTTTCAAAACTCCATTTTCCATCCTGCCCACGGGGACCCTGCCACACGTTCCTCCTGTCAAAGCACGGGCTACCGTGAGACGACCCCGCCGCGCAGGGCCCCGGGGGAAGCCGCTTTTGGGGCGGGATCCTGCCGGGCTGGGACGGTCCCGGCGAGGGGCGGGCCGATGTCGCCGGTGACGCCGGCGGCAGGGGCGGTGCCGGCGGTCGGGGCGAGCACCGCCCGTCCCTGCGCAGCCATGAGGCTGTGCCGGCCCTTTGTTGCCGGGGGTCCGCGGCCGCCCCTCCCCACGGCCGGGGCGGCCTGAGCCCGCCGGGAGGCAGCAGGAGCTGCGGCCAGCAGGATGCCATGGGGAACTGCTGGGCGCAGTGGTGCTGCGGGCTGTTCTTCCGGAGGGATCCCGGCCGCATCCAGCGCGGCGGAGGGTGAGCAGCAGCCAGCGCGGCTGCCCCTTTCCCCTCCCCGGGGCGGGGAGGTGCCGGGCCCGGCGGCTCCGCCTTCCCCGTGGGGCAGGAGCGGGTGGCAGGGTGGGCAGGGATGCGGGGTCTGGGCGCGCCCGGCGCCCGTTCCTTTCGGGAGCCGCGGCATCCCGGAGGATGGAGGCGCCGGGAGCCCGCCGGGCTCGGCGCGGTTCGTGCGGTCGGGGCTCATGCGCTTCCAGGGTCACCGGCTCCTCAGCCCCGGTGTTTTTCCGGCAGGAGATGCCCAGAGGGGTTTTTCAGGTCAGTCGCCGAAAGCCGTGCAGGCGGCCGTGCTTGTGCGAAAGATGGAAAAAAAAAACTCGGTTTTCTGCAATGTGATCTCGTCTTCGCTGTGAGTCAGAGGCTGAGACGCTGTTGGGATAAATCAGGAGCAGAATGGTTCAGATGAACTCATGTCTGTTGCAGAACGGTTCAAATTCTTATCTCTTGGAAACGTGTGACAACCAGTTCACGGAAAAGCGCTCTGCAAACGGGAAGTGCTTGAGGTTTTCCCATATCCTGCCCAGTACTGGATTCACTTATTTCTGATGTGTTAGGACAGAAATGGTTCTCAGCAGATCTGCTGAGCAGTTTACATGATGCAAGCTCGTGGCCTCTTGCTGCACATCAGCTCTGGCAGGCAAGTCTCACCTTCCAGACAAGCTGCTTCTCAGAGACAGGGGTGAAAATCCAGAGCAGTTCACGTAGAGGATACCTGCTTGTATTTTTAGTGCTCCACCAGAGGGGATGAGAACACTTCCAATGCCTTGACAGCTGGCACTGAAGCAGCAGTTTGTTGTGCTTTGAGAACACCAGGCAGTACTTGAAAGCTTCTTCCTGCACAACTTGAAAGCTTCTTCTTCCTGTGTGTTTTGCTGAGTCTTCTTGTACATGCCAATACCCCTTTATTCAGCAGGCAAATCTAGTGACAGCTTTAGTGACAAAAAATTTAGTGGCAATCACTGCATATGTTGTTAGTCCAATAGCAGGCTGTCCTTACCAGTGAAACAAATCTTACTGCCTGCTGCGGGATTGTCTAATTGTCCAGGTGTTGCACAAGCTGCAGTGAAAGTCTGAGGCATATAAAATGTACAGAGAACTGCTGGCCTCTGTGTTTCAGAGCAGGTTTGTTTTCTGGGTGTGGTGGTGGTAGTTTACAGAGCAGTATCAGTGTTGAGGTTATTCTCCTTCCACTCAGCAGGGAATTCTGTTAAAACCAAAACTGTAAAATACGGCGTATTGTAAAGTTTGCAAGTGAGATTGATACCACATTGTCCACATTTGGCTGTTTCTGGAACACCATAATGTAAAAATGTAGCTTATCAACTTAATGATTATTTTAATCACTCAGATCCTCCCCCCACCCCAGCTTCATTATCTTTATAGGCTCCAAGATTTGCCTGTAAGAGATAAACTCCTTATTAAACAACTAAGTATAGAGTTTTTAGTAAGTGTTTTTAAAAGTAGAGCTTAAGTGAGAATTATAAAAAGTGCAAACACTTTCATAGGTTGCTAATACTTCACATGAAGTTTTGGGTAGTGGTGAAGCTGATGGGTCTTCTGTTTGTTGTCCTACTGACCTCAAGCTTCTGTAATTCTGCGATTTTTGAGCTCAAACTCTGGCACAGAATTCAGTTTTCTGGGACTGATGCCCTGTTCAGCAAGCAGCTGAAGGAGCTGCTGAAAGAGTAGCTCTTCTAAAGCTGGCTTTGCTGTTGGGCTGCTTGTGATGACACTTAGGGAGCTTGCAGTGCATTTAGTTTGCTGCTCAGTTCTTGCAGCTAAGCTGACTGCAGCTTGAGTGCTTGGGAAGTTGGAAGTAGTTACCTAAAGCCTGGTGCTGCAGACTGGAATGACACGTTTGGTAACAGTGTAGATGGCCCTGGAACAATTTCCTGTCCAGAGTGCTGTTAGATGAGATGCTTAATGTTATTGGCTCCTACACACCAAATTACAGAGAAGGGCAGCAGTGAAAATACTCTTAAGTGCTCATGCCACATGTCCCAATTATCTTTGTCACGTACTACTTGATTTCCAGAGAGGAAAGTGGCCTTTCCTCTTTGCTTTCCCAGCAGTGAATTCTCTGGAAAAGGTTCTTTAGTGGCAGGAAAGGTTGTGCAAGAAGGAACCAGTGGGTAGTGCAACAAGTTGCCAGGGGAGACACTCCCTTCACTGGCTTCCAAAGGAAAATGAGATGGAGATGAAACAGGATACAGTTAAAACAATTCAGGCTTTGGCTGGTGTGTCACAGGGTTGGTGTTGGTTGCAAGTGCTGAACGATCTTTTCATGCAAGTGTAGAAATCCCTGAGGCCCTGGCTTTATTCCTTGCACCAGTCAGCACTGGTAACTGGAAACCCTGGTTTTGGAAACAGCTCGATGAAATGGATGTTGCACTGAAGAGTGTTTACATTAGAATGTTCTTCTGGATGATGGCCAAACCTCCTTGGCTAGGTAAAAATGTGTTCAGGTAACTTAACACTGTGTTGGGTTTTGTAGAGGACAGAGCTAACTGTCCTCTGCAAAAAAATTAAAATAAAATAGGAAGAATTCTTAATAAAGAATCAGGGGAAGAAACCCTGTATAAAATTAGAGTGTGATAATTTTTTTTTTAAGCTTAAAAGAGTTTCCTTGACCTCTTATTGGGTGTTTTTCTCTGAGGCTCAGCCAAGCTGTCAAAATAGATTGTATTGTTTCACACTGATGAGGTACAAGATGCCAGGAAAGAGTTAAGTGCCGTGGTGAGCAACAGCATTTTCAGAAGTTGCCTGGAACAATGTTTTTTTCTAGGAAAAATGTATTACAGGGATTGCAGAACATGCTAATAGTCTGTAAATGTCAAGTCCAGCATCCTGACAGTGATTTCATCTCTCGGGATTTTGTTTTCTTCCCCAGTTCTACAGAGGATGTTTACATGCTTTTGCCTCTGTCTGCTGTAGTAGGGATGCAGAGCTCCAGTTAATAAGTCAATGTGCTAAACACATGAAGATTTTGTTGTTATTTTATGTTTAACATATTTTAAAATCTATTTTAAATTCTCAGGCTCATTTACCTTCTGCTGTATATGGAAAAGTCTTCTGCAGTCTAACTGTAAACTTATTTTTCCAGATCCAAGTATTTTAGAACATGTTCAACAGGAGAACACTTCACTATAGAGGTGAGTACTTAGATTTTTAGCTATTTAAGAAAAAGTGGGAAAAGCTGAATCCTAGCAATGCCTTTAACACTTTCTGCAGTTCACGAACACTGAAATATTCTGGGATATTCCAGCCCAGATTGCAAAAAGGAGGTGCTGTTCTCCTCCCAGATTTTAGCTCAGTAAGGAGTTTTGCTGTAGGTGCTGACCTCTGTTTCTGATGCACTGACTAGATTTAAGATTACTATACTGAAAACCAGTGCAGAGGATTTCTATTTGCTTTTTTTTTTTTTCTTTTTATGTGACAGCTGAACTTCTGCTGGATGAGTTTGTGCAGCTTAGAATGCTTGTTATTTAATTAGGACTCTTCTCCTTTTAGGAGGAGAGACATTGGTAAGAAGGTCCAACTCTAAAAATAAAATACCTCTGAAAGTAGGGTTACAGTCCCACTGTTAGAATTGGAGTACTGTTTTTACAAGACACATCAAATATGCAATCATATTTGCTGTGTGTCTTTAGTGACTCATTATATTGAGCTGTAAAAATTATTTCTTTTTCCTCTGCAGTTTGAGAACCTGGTGGAAAGTGATGAGGTGAGTACCTGGGGCATTATGTGGAACCTGCTTGTAAAATCCTTAAAAATTTTGAATCTTCCTCCTACTTTAAGCTGAGCTATAGACTTAAATCATGGGATTTTTTTTTTTTTACTTTCAGTTTTCCTTGCACTGGAAATATGAATTTAAGGCTTTGGATAAAGATCTAAGAGATTGGTTTTGGAGAGTATGGGAAATAACCCATTAAGGAAGGGGGCACTATGGACTTTGGGAAGAAAGAAAAGAAGAGGTGTGGGGGGAAAGTGTGTTTGGAAAGACTCAAAGGAGAATTTGCTCCTGCATAAGACTCAGCAAGTATCCTCAGTCTGAGACAGAAATGGACGTGGGTTGCTCTGCTAAGGGAAGTTCTGGAAGTGCTCTGCATTTACAAAAATCAGACTTTTCTTCTTTATTTATGTTAACAGGGGGAAAGCCCAGGAAGCAGTCACAGGTAAGACTTTGAGACTGAGGACCTCTCCTTCCCTCTGCTGTCCCACTGTGAACACTAAACAAAATGGAGTAAGGGAAAAATGAGGGACAAAAACAAGTAAGGAAAAAAAAAAGTGAGATATGGACTGCAGTGACGGTAATGGTTCTATCCCAGTAGTTCCGTTAGCGGAGATGATTCTGAAAATATACTTTCTGTAAAGATATAAATAATATATATTGTGAGAGTGAGGAACAAACTGGAACTTTCAGGAGGAGCAGGCCACAGGCACAGCCTGTTGGATCTGCCTTAAAGGACTGGTCAGGAAAGTCCACACAGACAAGTCAAAGTGCAGATGTGGGTTGTCATGCATGAATAATAGATGGAGCTTTTTTTGTGTTTCCCCAGGCCTCTGACTGAGGAAGAAATTGCAGACCTGAAAGAGAGACACTACGACTCCATCGCTGAAAAGCAGAGAGTTGTTGATTTGAAGCTTCAGACAGAGGTAAGTGGTCACAGTGAGTACAAATGGTTTTCCTTCCAAAAATGTTAGGATGAGTCATGGACACTAGGAGATTCCACTCACATGGAACAATTGGGTTTTGTTCATCAGTTGGTATTTTTTAGCCTACTGGGTGCACAAATTACTTGTTTTTAATAGCTCTTAGCTGAAAAATGGAATGAACAGGCTGGGTTTCTGACCAGGATCTCTTAAATTGGACCCTTTCTTCAGTGACAAGACCAAATGGGGAATAATCCTGAATCAACTTTTCGTGTGCTAAATTTTCTCCACAACTTTCTTAAGGGAAAAAAACCCAAATAATTTGTTACTCTGTTTTAGTGCTGCAGCAGTTAATGGAATATGATGTGGAATACAATGTAGAACTTGAATGAACTTTAATCTAAAGTGCCTATGGAACTGAAAATCTTTAAATCTTTCACTGTGCAGTCCATGAAAAAATAGAAAAAAGCATTACAGCAGTTCACTAATAATAAATTTTTTCTCAGTAGTTACCTAAATTTCTCGGGCTGTTCGCTTGCGGGGAGGGAAGCTGTTAAATCCAGTTAATGCTTTAGCTGTAGTCAATTTTGTTTTATTTTGTTTTTCTAGCTGCTTTTCTTTTGTTTTCTCGCACTTATGGTTTTATTAATAGGAAGGTAGATAGGTTCTGCTTTTGTTAACCATTACTGTTTTGTTCATACACAGTTAGCCTTACAAGAGGAGAAGTTAAGACTAGAAGAGGAGGCTTTATATGCTGCACAACGTCAAGCAGCCAGGGCAGCAAAGCAGAAAAAGCTCTTGGAGGTGAGGGGGAAAAGACCCCAATATATATGAGAGCCTCTGTCCTGTTCCCATCTATGCAGACTTCCCTGATACCCTTCCCATCTCAGGAGACCTGACAAGGCTTTGGCTTGCAAAGTAGAGAAAGAAATACAAGATCTGAAAGTACAGCTGGTTGGAACAGCTGAAAATCACCATAATTGTTTGAAACAGCTTCTGTCGCCAAGTATAGATTTTGAATGAGATATAATTTTAATCTATAATTAGCTTCACACTCTTCTTATATAATATGCAGAAGTTACTGATCTTAAATGTAAAAATGATCTGTGATGGCTTTGGGGTAAAAATACCCCTGAAATTAAGCACACGTTTAATTCAGACATCATTTAGACTTGTAAAATATACTTTATATATTTGTGCACTGTATTGCTCCTTATCTTTGTGTTTCGTATAGACCCTGCTCTGGAGTTTTCATTTAATTTCTATGTCACTACCTATAGCTCTCATTTCACATTTCTTTCTCTCCACTTGCCATTTGGTGTGGGAGGGTTAATTATTTCTGACCTTTTTGCCTGCTGGGGTTTTTTTTCTTACCACTTTTGATCTATATAAAAGCCAGCAAAAGTAGATTTTTTTTTTTTAATCGTGTTAACGGATTTTTGTAGAAGTTCTGTGCAAGAAATGCTGTATTTCTTGTCTTTAAGTATTTTTAATATGCACTTCTTTTAGTCGGGACCTAAGACAGAATGGATTGTAGAGATTTTAATTTCCTCGTGGTGTAAAATTAGTACCACTTATCTCCTGCTCAAACAGCCTCCTCAAAACCCATAAGGATTATAAGGATCTTAAGGAAGCGTTTTTGTCCAGATATGCATTGAGCACTTAGCCCTTCTAGATGAACTGGAAGCTATTTTTGAATGCATCATTCATCTCCCTGCTGTTTGTGGGCACAAATGGGAAAATTGCTTTTTCCCTGGAAGTATGGCAAGCTCTCTGAAAGCTCATTTGGCTTGCTGATGTTGCCCTACTAAATGTCAGTGTCTGTAACAGCAGGGAATTTTAATATGTGTGTGTCCTGGAACTGGCAGTGCTGGATATTGGGATGTGACCTGGCAAAATGGGGAGATAATCTATATTGGGTATTAAGTGGGTATAGGAATCCTGAAAGAAAATCGATGCATGTGTCAGTAATTGATTTTGACAGATTTGTTGACTGTGTTGTGCCAAATTTCTGTCTGTTCCTCTCTGCGTTCTTGAATCTTTTCACCTCTAACTAGCACAACGTGATATTTTTGCTTCCACTTTTTTCTCTACACTCCCCGTTTGCTCATTTCCACCTGCAATTACTATTACTTAAATATCCAAGATGCAAAGTGTGCCAGAAAACACCACCCACCATCATCCTCTTGGGACTGAAAAACACCAGATCCAGTGCAGTTACCTCCCCACACCCGAAGCAAAGAGCAGTTCTCAGATGAAGTTGACAGTAGCAGAGTTATTAATATTTTTGGCCCTGCAAGGCAGCAAAGCTGTTATTAATATAGATGAAGCACTTAGTGCTGATGGAGACAGCCAGAGGAGATGGCAGCACTGCTTTGCACAGGGATGAAAGGATTTGTAGGAAATATTTATCTTTTAAATGGCAGGGTGGCTGTTCCTGGGCACGAAGCAAAAGAAAACCAACATCACCCAGGTGTTTATTGTGCACTGAAAACACTTTAAGAAGAAAAGGAGACAAAACAGGTGCAGTCCTGACTGAGGTGGTGTCCATGTTTCTAAAAACTGATGGGCTTTTTTTGGGGGGTGCATAAAATAGGATGAAGTGTTGAGAGCTCTGAGTGTTCAGCTTTTTCAACGATCCGCTTTTCTCGCTAGCAGCGTAGGCAGCACAGGATAACGCAGAGAGCACATGCTGTTAACAATGGAGAGTTCCAGAGGTAAGAGACCAGATTTTATTCATGAAAACTGAGACTCTTCCCTGTCTGTACTCCTGTTCCTCATCTGGAAAGCTAGGGGGTATTTTGGGCTCATTCTGGTTCACGCTGGAGTTACTAGACTGCTGCATACAGTGCTACTCCCAGCTGCTAACAGATATTTACACACACAAAATCCAGTGGTGTATTTTAAGAAGGTGTTTATATGTAAAATTTCAGCTAATATAAACATACTTTTATTGTTCAGAGCCTGTTTTAAAAACCCAATAGAAGCACACTATTTAAATGGCTTAAGAGTCTGCCTGTTCCTTCATTAATATTCTTAATTATATTTATTTATTAAATATTTAAGTCTTTGTTTCTTTTAAGTCTCTTCATTCCCATCTTCTGTGTTCAATGGTGATGGTGGGGAAAACAAGCTAAAAAAAAAAAAGTGGAGACATTTACAGTGGAATGGTGTTTGAGTTTAGAAAAAACTCATGCACTGAAGACATGGGGACTGGAGGAATTTTGCTATGGAAGCACACTTAGAATAGGAGCTGAGAAAACTGAGTAGGAACTGGCCAGATTTTAAAATCAATGGACTGCAGGAGCAGGGTTTGAATGCATTACTTAAAAAGTGATTTGAAAATTAAGGAGATTTTATCTAAAGTGATGAAGAGAGGAGAAGAGTTGTTTTGAATTATTCAATTGATTTTTAACTGAAAATACTAATAACAATTGAGCAGAAGCATGGACTGGGAGAGGATGTGGTGAATAGGAATAGAAAGGCATTTTGTAGATGATTTTATAAAACGTTTAGTTCAGGGTGCATGTGCTTTGTAGCACAGAGCTGGGGGCATGTGGATTAACATATTTTTGATGGCACCTTTGGAGGTTTCTAAAGCTTTAAAAATTGTGTTCTTGCAGCTCTGTGGCAGAGGAAGACCTCGACCCTTTCCTAAGGAATACAAAATTCCAGTATGAAGCTTTCCGAAGTAGTAGTAAGCACATCTTTAAATGTTAAGGGACCCTGAGGGGCACAGAATGCTGCTTCTTTTCCTAGATAAACACAGATTATTTATAGTTTTATGTTTATGCACACAAATACAAAGTGTGCATACATGTATCTGTAATTTAAAAATATGATCTTTTTTTATCTGTTAAATAAAAGATAGTGGCGAACATTTCTTATAAAACCAGTTGAAGATGCAGATGTGTGTTTATAGCTTTTTTTAACATCCCTTGGCAAAGTAATTAGAAGCATATTAATGCTTAATTTTTTTGTAATGAAGTGCAAGAGGTAAATTTGCCTGCCTGTACTAAAAAAATCCACTAACATTTTAAAGGAAAACAATTTGCTAAGCTTTTATCTGTAAGTTTTGGTGATGGTACATGACAACCACTAAGGTGGATGACTGTGTGAGTAGTTTGGTTTTTTGGGGAGGAGAGGGTTGATTTGGGTTTTGTTTTATTTTTACAAGTCTTCATACAAGCCAAGCTTACAGCTTATTAAACTCCTTTCTAGTTCTAATTAGGCAATATCTCAGTGATATTGACTATTTATAAGCTACTGATTACTCTTTGAACTGATAAAGTGCCTTTTCCAGCATTCCTGAGGTTTAAAGGGTCACAAAGCACGATGAGAGCTTAATTTAAAATTTTACTTTTGCATGTTTAACCTGAAATCCAAGTACATTTACAAATTAAAAATACATTATGGGTTTTTTTTTAATAGGGCTTTCATCTGATGCCACAGTGCTGACACCCAACACGGAGAGCAGTTGTGACTTGATGACCAAAACCAAATCAGTGAGTGGCAACGATGACAGCACCTCATTGGATTTAGAGTGGGAGGATGAAGAAGGTATTTATCTTGCATTTCAGGTTTATCCTGAACTCCAGAGTTAAAGATGTTGACAATTTAAGCTGCATTCATTGTACATTTGTCTTTTTCAAAAGGGAAGGTGATTTAAAACTTGTTTCTGATAGAATTTCTGACAAGTTTGTAATGGTTTAAACTATAAATTATTTTTACTGAAAAATTGCCTTATTTTTGATAAATGTGGAGAGATCCCTCCTAAATGAATTCATTTATTAGGATACTCCACTAGATAAATAAATTCATTTCCCTGCATTTTGTGGCACTGACTTGTAGACTCCTGACAAAAGTAATGGTAAAGAAATGCTGCCCTCTCGTGAGCCAGGAGCTGAGGAAGAGCTTGTTCTTCCTTCCAAAATGTGGAGGTTGGTCAGGAGTCTGACTACAATATTTTGGGAAAAACCCTTATTACTTGTACTGTAACATTCACTGGGGACTTGGATCTGCATTCCAAGGAGTATCCCAGCAATCATACAGCAGTATCATCACTGCTGTATTTCTGCATTTCCTCATTGTTGCCAATACCTGCTCTTTTGTTTACTAAACCTGCAAAAGCTCTTAGTTGAAACTTTATCCAAAATGTTGAGACCTTGACTATTGAAAGGCTCGCCAAAAATAAGCAAGAGATTGTTTTTTAGCCAATCTAATAGGTGATTAATGTCCGTAATTACTGACAAAATCAGAATAATCTTAGATGTCTTTGAGCAGTGACCAGAACCGTATTTAGCGTGGAATTAAACAAACTGAAGACCTTTCCGATCTATCCAAATTCCACCCTCGTTTCTCCTAGGAGAAACGTAGAAGTTAGGTGCAAACTCACCAGGACGTGTTTCTCACGCGCGTGTGTTAAACGCCAGGCATGAACAGGATGATCCCGGTGCGGGAGCGCTCCAAGACGGAGGAGGACATCCTGCGGGCAGCGCTGAAGTTCAACAGCAGGAAGCCAGGGAGCCACCCGGCCTCAGCCTCCGACGATTCCAACGGGCTGGAATGGGAGAACGACTTCGTCAGCGCCGCCGTGGACGACAACGGCAACTCCGAGTACGCCGGCTTCGTCAATCCCGTGCTGGAGCTGTCGGCCTCGGACGTCAGGCTGTCAGATTCCGAGCACCAGGACAGATAGTGACCATCCCAGCACGGCCCCTGCCCGTGACCAAATGCTGGAAAGGGAAGTGGAATCAGCCACAAAGCCACTTGGCTCTTTTGTAACCTGCTTCCCTTTTTCTTACGCGCGGATCGGCGAGCGACGGGAACGACTCGCTGTCCGGATGGATTCAGAACTAAGTGCAATTTTATCATCTACCTTCTTCTCCACTTTTGTGAAAACTGGGATGATTCTATTGTGTATATTTCTGGGTATCTGGATTTAATATAAAACTATCTGCACTAATTGGAGCTTCACAGCTTTGACTTATCTATATTTTAACTCGCCTTTTTTTTCCTGGATGATGATTCTATTGATTTTGCTTTAAAATTCATCATTGGCCTAATATTTATCTCAGAAACAGTCCTGTATAATTTATTTAATACTTGAAGATAGAGAAATAATTTTAAAATATTTTTATTTCCGGTCTGTGCTTTTTGACTTGCTCTTCAGCTGTTTAGAGGGTGCAAAAGTAAGAGCTGCAAAACAAATCTGACACATAGCAGATTTTCAGATTTTCCCCTGTCTGTCTAGCTTAAAGCCTTCCTAGTCTTATGTTGTCCTTTTTCCATTTATTTTAATTTTTTTTATTACTGCACGCTAAGCACGGTTAACCTCAATGAACATAGTAAAACTCATCAGGTTAGGTGAGGTACCGCCTTGTATAATAACATGCCAGACTTAGTAAGCGTGTGCTAGATAGAAAAGCAAAAATAAAATAAAAATTCTCTACATGTGTCACTAAAATGGGAATTTTAACCAGTGGAGAACTGGGAGGACCAAAGTCTTGTTTTCCCAGCCCCCCTGAACAGACCAACCTCTGTTGCTACGTGGTCCTTAAAATTCCTCAGTTGTGGAAAATTTATAATTCCACTGGACCAGAACAGTTATGGAAAAGCAACATCCAGTGAACAAAGTGGGGGAGGGATGATGGCTCTGCTGCTGGGGGTGGGAAGAACAAGAACCTAAAGACTGAATTTCTACTTCTGCATTTTGAAAAGAAAGAAGAAAAATTCATGTTTTAACAGTGTGTTGAAGTGCTCTGCCTTTCCTGTGCCTCTCAAGTGGATGGTTAATCCTTCTAATAGGGACTGAAATCCAAGGAGGTATTCATATTCAGTGACTGCACCACTGCTGTCCTGTGCTGTGTGGTCTCCCCGGTATTCCATGTCAATCTTACTTTTTAACAAAAGAGAACCTGCAAAGTACTTGCAGATCTCAAGCTTTCCCCAAAGTTTCAAAGTAAAGCCATTCTGCTCTGCCATTATTTTGTGCAGCTGTCTCATTTTTCCAGGGGAAAAAGGGTGACAGGGTTTAACTTTGTTTTGGAGTAAAAGGGAACACGTGGTAAGTAATGAACCTGCTCTGTCAATCATCAGACCTGAATGTGTCGGTGAAAGTTGTGTGAAAAATGTGGTTTAGCTCATCTGAAGCTATTTGGAATATTTGGGTCATTACAGTGTGGATAAGGAACGAAAATACTGCACACTGGGGTTAAATGTGTACAAATAACCTAGAGAACAGATGAATCCTGTTGGTAACATTCCATCTCTTCAGTTGTACCTGTGTCACTGAAAATATTTTACTGCCATTATTTATATTTGCAATACTTGTAATGAGCTTTAAAGATCTGTAAACATCAAATGTATATTTTGGGTTTGGCCTAAGCTACTGCTGTGTGACTTCTGGGTATTTCTTTGTATAATATATTCATATGGGAAGGAAGGCAACTTCCTCAACATGTAAATAACATGTTTTTTTTTACCTGCTGAAACTGTCACCTCCCCTGTCCCGGTCACTGCTTCTCCTGGCCAGGGAACATGAGGTGACCTTGTCCTGACCATGCCTTGAGGAAGTCAATCAGCTGACAGTCCTGCCCTTAGAACAGACAAGCACTTAGGAAAAAGGAGGCTGACTCCAGCTTTTTCTGAGATGGGCATGTTCTGTAGCCATGGTTAATGAGAACATTTGCAGTACTCAGTGCACCACACTGGGTGACTTTTGAAGTGATTCTCTATCTCTGTGGGTATTTGAGAAACGGAGGGATTCTATAAGTAGCTCACATGAAGCAGTTCAAGGGTACTGTAAAATGCCGATCTGGACAAATTTAAAAGTCATTAAAATTTTCAGCAAGTCTTACATTTGACAGTGTGGTATCTGTTTCTGGGTTTGTGGCAGCCATGTCAGAGCCCTGCTGAATTCCAGTGTTCCTTTTGAGGGCCTGTTGCAGAAGACCTGAGGAATTTGGAGCATGGAGCCCTTCTCCTGTTGGATATGAGCAACTGTAGCCACACCCTTTAAAGGCAAAATAACCTTCCTTGTGTAAATTATCTTTTGCTGGTCAGATCAATGTAGTCATAGGGGACAACTCATTTTTTAATGTGTGTTTTACACAGTTGATTCTTACCTCAAGTAAATACAGCTGAGCAAGTGATTGTTGTTTGGAAACCAGAGCCTGGTTCCAGGCTTGGAAAACATGGCAACAAAGTAATTTTGTCACAGAGGAGATGAACGAGACAAATCCTACATTAACCTGTGTTTGAGTTTCATAGCCTCTCCCATGGCTTTCTCACACTTGTGGTTGGTTGCCTTACTATCAGCTGTTCCTCCCCTCAGTTATAATTATGGTTTTCTTGGAATGATTAATGCTGAAATACATCCTAATATTTAGGGATGATAAAATGGGTAACTCCTGCCCCAGTGTGTCTTTCAAGCAAACTAAAATATTTGACAAAATAAAAAAGCCAAATGCCAATGAAAAGCTGAGCCCCTGACAAAGAAAAACTTAACTGCAACAACCTGAAAAATGCTTAAAAGACAAGAAAATAATTAAGAGACGTTTGGGTAGAGGAGTAGAGGTAGAAAACTTCCTGAAAGTATTTAAGTAAATTCTTACCTTGGAGTGATGGCATTTTTGGAAAGCCTGGAATAGTGCCAGTGACAGTCTCTTATCTGGATGGTCCTGGAAATAATTTTATTCTCCAAAAATTCGTCTAGATTGCAGCTATATAATGGAGCAAATCCTTAATACAGAACAAAATATATTTATTGCAAAACTAATGTGGATTTTTATAAACCATGATCATTGATGCTATGTGTTTGTCTACATCACAAGCAAAAGTAGTTAACTTGCAAAAAAAAAAAAGTTAATTAAATAAGTAGAAATAAAAAAGAAACTTAGCTTTGAAGCTAATAAAAACATAAATTCAAAAGGACAAAGCGTTTCTAAGTTGCGAAATCTGTGAAGTCACAACCTAGGCTCGCAAAAAACACTGTTTGGAATTTGGTGTGCAAAGCAGAGCACGAAGTACAATATGCAACAAGACATTGTGTCACCCCTTGGCTGGGACCAAAAACCCTGTTGTGCATGCTCTGTATTAATGACTGTTCAATGTCCCTTCAAGGCACGCGGCCACAGTTCGAACCTGCTGCCATGGATCTGAGTGACCTCCCACCTCCCACACCTTTCTGGGCATCAGAGAGCCCTCAGTGAAGGCAGTGGCAGGAATCCATTTCTGTGGAGCAGTGCTGTGGAATGCCTGTGCTGAAAACACCAAGTAAACTGATGTGCAGCAGTCAGCAAGCACCGCCAAGAACACTGGGCTGAGGTGAGAGCCGTGTATGTTGGAGACTACAAAACCTGATCCAGCCTCCTTCCCCCCGCTAGTACAGCTCGTTTTCATCAATCTCTGTGGGGCTTTTGCCTTGGGAAAGAGAAAAGGAAGGAGAAATGCCATTCTCGGGTATAGGCTGCAGGGATGGCAGGCACCTTTCTTGTAAGATGGGTGCTTCAGCCAAGTGTAAGTGAATCTCAAAATAATCCACGGCCTCCCCTTCTTGAATCTCTGCCAGGATCTGGTAGTCCCCAAAACAGATGATGCACTTCAGGGGCAGCTCGATTTTGTTCAAGTAACCCAGTTCCGTTTGGTTGACGGTCAGTTTGGTTTTCTTGCTCAAGTTCTTGACCTCAAAGCCATACTCCGAGGTGTGGAGCTTCCTGTAGAACTGCAGGGAGAACTGGATGCGGGAGACGCGCGTGTCCATCAGGCTGTAGCGGCAGAGGCTGGAATCGCGGCCGAACTTGGCCGTGTCGTCCGCCCGGACCTGCTGGCGCCTGCAGAAATCCAGGCAGCGGAACATCATCTTCTCGCCCTGGCCGGGGTGGTAGAAGGTCAGGTGGAGGCACGTCACTGTCTCCTCTGTTTCGGCCTCCTCGAAGGAGCTCATGATGAGAGGAGCCCTCAGAACCAGGAGAGGGCAAAATCACGGCGTGGAACGGCTGTGGAACCCAACAAATTGGTTTGAGCGTGGCACTGAAATACTTCCTGTGCTGCTCTACACTGGACAGAACCTGCAGATACCTGACGACAAACATGATGAAAGCACAGGAGTGGGAGCTCAGCAGCCACGACTGACCACTGCTGCCAGCAAGCTCTTCGTGAGGGTCTCACAGGCAGATTTATCTTTGCAAGAAATATGTTATTTAGCAGTAAGATTTGCCTGACAGACTTAAAATGGAGTTAGGCACTAGTGGCTGGGCCTGTGCGCCCTGTTCTCGGTGTGTCCTGTGGCTGGAAGGTATCAAGGGACTTTTACCAACAGTCTGTGTGTAGGCAGTGATAATTCAAATATTTATAAAGCATTCCTTGGGCTCACTGAACTGACCTGTTGCACAGAAAGTGTTTAGAAGTGACTGCATAAAAAGTGAATGCAAAAGTTGGACTGTCCACAAGACCTAAAAGAGGAATTGTCACCACCTCTAGCTATTTCCCCATTGTCTGTTGGAAAACCCCAGCTCTCTGCTGCTGAAGAAGTGCTAAAAAAATTTACTTTTCTTTTGTTTGATAGTTTTGTGCTGTTTTTTAAAGTTCTTCACATGCAGCACAGAGACCACATACTTATGAAACAAATTCTGTTCCAAGGCCTGAGCGACTGCAGTGCACCCTAATAAAACCAGCTCAGGAAAGGCTGCCATCTGGTTCTCTAAATGCAAGGCCAGCATCTTCCCGCACTAAAACTGAGCCTTGAAAAGAAAAGTCTTGCTGTCTGAAAGTAGAAACCAGCAAATGAGCTCCCAGTTACTCACCAGAGGAACATGTGTGCAGCCATTTCTCCGGTATCACACAGAGCAGATGTTTCTACATCCAGATTGCTGTAAGATCCCAGTGTGTCTCACACAGATCTGGAGCTCACCAGCTCCATTCAGAGCTTTATGACTGGCTGAATCATCACTGCAATGAAGTGATGATTGTGTTTTGTGATGACGGAGTTGACTTGTGGTTTTTACACGCTGTACACAAACACCAAGCATAGTGCATGCTGGTGTATCAGTGCATGATTTTCTGTATGAAACCTCAAAACTGGTTCCTCTGCACCTTAAACACAAAATCAGCCACAGTTCTGACACAATAGCTCAGCAACCTCATCTTAGCTACTGAAGCAGGTTGCAACAGCACAGATGATGAGTGAAAACACAGAATTTTCAGCAGAGCTCCCTTTAAAACAAGCTAGGAAATATCATCTGTGCTTTTGGCAGGAATACAGACAGATGCCCTGGTAGCAGGTTACTCCTTTGCCATCTGTGAGCCAAGCTGTGGTGGCACCATTATCAGTCCCTCCTCCTTGTGGATTCCCAGGTCTCTCTGGGATGCTGGAAGCACCTCGGTGGGCCAGGAGGGACCGGCCCCGTGTCTAGCTCTGCCCTTCCTTGTTTTGCACCGGTAAGGGGATATTCCATGAGGTCAGGGGATATTACACGAGGTCATCTTTGGGTGAAGGGGGGAAACCACTGAGCGCTTTCATTATGTTTGCAGTTCAGCCCGCAGAGGCACTTCTGTGCCTTGCCACTGTAGTTCACCTTACCGAGTTTTACAGACGGCTGCATTAATTTAAAAAAGAACAGCCACCCATTGCTTCGGCAGCACCCACTGATGAACCTGGATCTCGGCAGCTCCCAGAGGATCTCCCGGCTCCACATCCACATCCACAATCACCTCAGGCATCCCCTCACGGCTGCCCAGTGCTGCCCCAAAGGCTCACCGAGGTGGAGGAGCACACTGAACATTCCCGCACGTAAATGCTGAAGGAGTTTCTACTTACCAGAGAGCATCGGCCAGGAGGAAGAAACTTTCTGTGGATCTCCCTCGCAGCTCTGTCGGCCGTACCTCCACCGGAGCCAAACCCACCTCACCATCCTCTCCTAGGGGACAGCGAGTGCCACTACCCCCACTTCCAGAGGCAGCAGAACAACGGGAATACGGGCTCCGGCTCCCGGAGCAGGCTCGGCGCCACCTCCCCACCCCACAGCCCGGGATGCCCCGGACCGAACCCACGGGAAGTGCCTGGCGACATGCCGGCTGCCCGCCGATCTATCCCGCCCCCTTCCTTCCCTCACGGCGGCCCAGCCCGGCTCTCACCTGCCGGGGTGCGGCGCTCCTCGCTCCCGGGAATCCCGCGGGAGCCGCGGGAAGCGTGAGGCGGGAGGAGCCGGAGCGGGCGGGCCAGGGGCGGGAAGCTGCGGGGCCGGAAGTGGAACGTCTTTAAAAATAAAAGGGGAAAAAAAAATAATTTTTTTTAAAGAGTTAAATTATTTATTACAGCGAATCGCACTATAGCCGCGGGTCTGTCCGGGGTTTCGGGGCCATCTGAGCATGTGCTCAGAGCCCTGTCAGGGATCACAAGTTCGCGGGCTGGGCTGTCAGGCAAAATAATTCCGGTTTTTCCCCCCCAAATGAACGCTTCCAGGAGTAAAACGCTTTGGTAAGCGGCACGCTATATGAGCATACAGCAGTTGACCTGATTATATTATTAAATTGATTATTTTAAAATATTTGGTTGCTTGCTTTAAGCAACCGCAGTTAGGTTCATTGCGCCGCCTTCGGCAAATAGCCTAATCTTCCCCTGGCCGATGGTCCAAAGGGATCTGAAAACTTTTCCTTACTTCTCTTTTTATCTCCCTTTACAAATCCTGAGACAGCCGTGGATTCTTCTTTATCCAGCGGCTTGGTTTTTCGTATTCACCTGTGTCACTCCCCAGCACAGGGCCAGTGGCGAAGCAAACCTGTTCCTTTTCCATCCAGATCCCGAATGTTCCGTGTCCTCCCTTCCCTGTGCCTGCACAGCGAGTAAGTACTGAGGGTTTGCTTGCTCTGGCACGGGCTGTCAAATTCTGCCTCTGTTCATACAAACTGCTTTTCACTTTTTATCTCTTCAGCAAACAGGTACATGACTTGTGGGTTGATAAGTTCCCTTGTAGTTCTTGTGGAATAACTTTTATATGTATGCAGCCTACTACGGCTGTTCCATGGGCTCTTCTCCCTGACATCAGGGGAAAAAAAAAAAGGGATTAAACTGTGTTTTGCAAGAAGTTGTGCTGAAGAGCAGAGAAGGAAAAAATTATTCCAACTTTCTGCCACACGTGAAGGCTTTTTTTACAGCAGGCAGGGCTGGGCCTGTGTGCTCACACAAGAAAAATGAAATACTTTGCTGCCTTCTGGAAAGGCCAGAATTGCGCAACCCTGCTGTTTATTGCATCTGTCGATAGTTATAATTCCTGTCAGTCCTTTGTTTCCGGAAAGAGCCAAGTCCCAGGTCATCAGACAACTTTTCTGATAGGATTATTTTGATACTTGTATCTATTGAGGTATGTAAGGACCTTTCCTTTTTTTTTCCCCGTAGGGTTGTGTAACATCAAATTAGTCGCATGTTCCTTTATTGTTTTATGATTTAAGTATAGCTCTGTGTGATTTTGTACAGGGGAGGGCAGAAACTGGATTTACAGCTTCTCTCTTCAGTAAGTTTCTAGTCAGTTGAAACGCTGCCAGCTTCAGTAAAGCAGCTCCAGGTTTGCCCTTTATAAGAAAAAAAAAATGCAGGCACTCTGTGCCTGTGGGGTTTTTGGGTAATATTCCTGCTAAAATTGTTCTGTGCTGTAGTAGAGGTCATTCCAGTATTACAATAACTTCTTCTTTTAGTTGAAATTTCTTCGGTTGAAAGCGAAACTGTGGATAAATGTGGTTTTTGGGGTAATTTAGTGTTTTTCAGCCTGGAAGACCGAGGTGGTTTAGATGTGGCTGTGACGGAGTGTTGTTCTTCTCACAACTGATTCCTGTAACTCCAGAGCCTACATAGGGAAATCTGGGAAATGGGAAAATACCAGCAACTTTTATGTTGCTGTCAGTCCTAACTGGTTTAGGAAATGGGAGTCAGTGAGGGGAAATGTGTTTCTTTCTCTTTCTGGGATGTTTCATGGTGGGCCAGAAGAGTTATAAGAAGTATAGTCTCTTAATCGTCTGTGGGAGTGGTTATGAGTTGGGAATGCTCTGGTGACATTTCTTGGACAATTGGGAAAAATGTCCTTTTGTAGTTCTGTCTCTGTTAGGGCATAAAAGCCTTTCTGTGGGCATTTGAGACCAGCATCAGTCCAGACAAGTCTGAAACTTTCTCCTTGTCTCTGCTGTTTAAGTTGACATGATCGAAGTATCCTCACCCTGCTGAATCATCAGGAAATCTGGCCTGATTTCTGCTGTGCTGCCATTTCCACAGTTCTGTCCCTCTCTCTTAAGGTTAGATTTTGAACCTGGCTAGCAAAACTGTCGATGCGGTGCTGGGATTTGCCAGTGACTTCAGGTGTAAAGGCTGCCAACAGCTGTGAATGTTGCGTGTGAGTATAATTCCCGTGGTTTTTTTGGTCGCCGGCGTTCCCACTCACTGGCACAGCTTGTCCCCAGTGTCACCAGGCAAACGCTGAGGCAGATGCTGTGACCTGCTGGCACCTCTTGTGCCAAGCATCGCCGTGGGTTCGGGTGCACCGAAGGTTAGTTTTGGGGCAGAAAAGTGCAGAAGTGGTGCTTTACCAGCTCTGGGCACAGGAGGACACCAGCCACATCACACGGGGGACGGCTGTGATGTGGTGAGCTCAGAAAGCCTGAGGGGGATGCAGTGGGTGGGCACTTGTCCCCCCCAGCCCTCTCCATACCCCAGGAGTGTCTCCCCAGGCACATGAGTCCTGTTTGCTGGCTTTCCCTGGCCTTAAATCCCTCACTCGTGTCTTGGCACCTGTCACATGGGCTGTACCTGCCCTGGCATGGGATGATGGCACAGGGGTGACCCAAAACTGTCCTTCAGGTACCTGCCGGGTCACTGAGGAGGAGCCGAGTGAGAGCTGAGTGATTTAGAGCCACAAACCCCAGGCTGCTCACAGCCCTTTGCTCATTCCAAACCACCCAAGCACTCCGAGCACAGGAGTGGGAGCCAGTAGATGGCAATGTGTGATCAGGCACGGAAGACAAGGTTCGTTTTGGGGGACTTTTGTGGTTTGTGGTAATTAGTTGTAGGTTTGGGTGGGATGTGGGGGGGACGGGGGGGGGTGGTTTCTTTGCTTTATCTTTATTTTTATTTTTAAGTCATACATTTCATTTTGGTAGTGCAAGAGCTGTCGTGGTGCTTGTAAGTTAATGGTAATAATGGCAGTGACAACTTCCAGGAGCTGGGAAAAGCCTAATGGAGTAGGTGACAACCTGTAGTGAGGTTCTGCAATGAGTTGTTACTGCACAGTGCCTCACGTTCAAACAGAAAAGAGACAGGCCCTTCTCAAAGGCAGGTGCACTCCAGAGATATCCCGCTGTATTCCACTGGATGTCAGTGTGAGAGGGAGGAGAGGAGCACAGGGAGGATGTGTATTCCCTGAAGTTTTAGCTCCCAGTGCCAAGAGCAGCTCCACTCCGTAAGCAGAGAGGAGATTTTCCAAAGGAGGAAAAGAGGGCACAGTTCCCTCTGTTTAGTTCCTTCTTTGCTCCTTGTTTACTCAGGAAAAAGAACTCTTCCACTTCTCTTTTCTTCTCATCAGAGCAGAATAAACTGATGAGGAATATTCACCTTGGCTGCTGAGAAGTACTCCTGGCAAGATGGACTTTGTTTATATCACTTTCCAAGTTCTCATTTTTGTTCTACATCATGATCTGCCCTTTGTCCTCCTTTAGAGCCTCTCTGGCTTCTCCCTTTCTTTTTCTTCTCAGTTTCTCTTCCATTTTCCTGCCCTTCCTGCTCTCTGCTGTTCTTCCCTCTTACCCTCCTGATTATTTTTCCTATTCCCTCTGCTGCTCCCTCCACCTTGTGTTTGTTTTTTGTCTGGACTCTTTCTCCCTCCACTGCAAAGGAAAAAATAACTTTTGCTGCTATTTTGATAGCGACGAGGTTGAACATTATCTTCAGCAGGCCCCACATTTTATAGTGGAGGCTGAATCCATTCTCCTTGTCTGGTTTGACACCATTCAGACAGAGAAAATTCCATGTGCACACTGCAGGCTGAGGAGAGTCAGCCTTTCCAGTTCCCTTCACTGAACAAAGAAAGTAATTTGGAACAATTAAAGATAATATAAGCTGTATTTTCCTCATATGTAGCAGGACCAGAGAATATAGTGCCCTTTTTGTTGTCTTGTAATTTCTTCTCCCTTTAAATTTGTATAGATGTGAAGGTGTTGAAGATTCCACACTGTATGGCAATAAGAACACAGTTCCATTATCTCAGTTTACAGCGTTCAGGGCACCCAGCTGTGAGCAATGCGGCCTTACAGGTACATCCACGACCATTTCTCTCTTTTTCCTCCAAGATACATATGGCTGTGTCCCAAACTACTCAAACAGCTTCCTTCCTACTCAGGGAAGCAGGTGTCTGGTTCTCCTTCACCTTTGATTGTTCTGGAAGCCCTCCCTTGGGGCACTTGCTGTTGGGATTTAGGAAAAAAGGATTTTTATTACTGTTGGCACATAAATTGGCACTGAGGGGTGGTGAAGGCAGCCGGGTGTTTCTTCCCTGTTTGCAGCCCATTGCCTGGGACTCTGCTCTGTCCCTGACAGAAACTCTTGGAGATGGAAACAGCAGGATTTCAGAGCACAGGGAGCATCCCTTTATGGCTCTGTGTATGGCCTCACAAGGGAACACTGTTCAATAGGCTTCAAAGTGATCCAGCCCTGGCATAACCGTGGCTGTGGCCACATGTAATATAGCCTGTAGCTCTTTAAAGAGGATTAGCCTTAGATCAGGGACAGCATTCATTGCTGGATTTCGTGTAAAGTAGAATATGCTAATGAAATGGAAATGTCTACAGCAAACATTGCATAATATTGGGAACCTCAAAACTGAGCACTGTGTCTTGATATCTCTGCTGGGAGCCAAACTTTCATACTCTGGTTGTTATTTCGATAAAAAAAATGAAGTTTATAATATTACCACAATAATAAATCAAGATCTAGTTTGCAGCTTTACAAGCAAAGTCAAAAAGATGGCAACAAGCACTTGAGGGTAACATTTCAGACATTGTCGTGCTTTGATTATGTCGTCGTTCTCCAACAGAGACAAAACCCACCACAGCTTAAAATATCTTCATTTGGGTTTTTTGCAGCAGGCATAGGCTTGGTTTGATCCTGTGCTCTCTTCCCATCTACCCATCCATTGCTTTAAACACCATTTTTGGGTTTACAGGAGTTTCAGCAGTTAGTTTCAGGTGTTGTGAAGGGTTTCCTTTACAGACGTCGTGGACATCTCTCAGAAAAAACATTTCAGTGGGATGAAATGTGAGGCTTCACAGGGAATTTCTGCCCCTGATCCAAAGCTGCCCCTGTGCCTGCCCTTGGAAGTGCTCAGACCTGCTGGGGGTGATGGCCCTCCTGGCACAAGGAATTCCCATGAGCTCCCTGTGGATCTGTGGCCCGGGGTTTGGTGCCACCAACACCAAATCTAAACCACAGAGTGATGGACATTAAATACCCTGATGGGCCCTTCTGCCTTTGTGCACTTCAAGTGCCTCATCCCAGCCTGCTGGGGCATAAAAGTGCAAAGAAAGCCTTTGGGAAGAGGGTCCTTCTGGCTGCACTTCCAAAACGTGCACTTTCATTGCTTAGTCGCTTTTTCTATCCACGAGGCTCCATATCTCAGGATTTTGTTGTTCTGGGATTTGTTGGTGTTTTTAATTTTTTTTTTTTAATTCTTTTTTTGCTGTTTGAAAGGTATGGGTTTTTTTCTGTAGATGTGGAGGGTGGTGATACATATTCATGAAAGAGAAGTCTTTCCAGCCCCTGCCTGTGCTGACAAAGACTTAGCTGTTTCACACAGCAAGCTGACTGGAATTGTGTGGGGCCTGCCTGACCAGATTAGAGCAAACAGCCAGCTTATTCCTCCAGTCGTCAGGCCTCCCCTTCCTAACAATTTCCCCAATTGTCATTTTGACAAGGCTGTCATTAGGTGATGGCTTCTTTTGGCCATTTTCAGATAAAGATAATTTCCTTAACTTCCATTTTATTTGACAACAAGTAGTTTGGGAGAGAAAGGAAGTGCTTCAGTAGTTTATGGATTAAGGGTTTGTCACTTCAAAGGCATCTTTGATCTAAAAATATGTGCTGTACCAAATTCATTATGCCTTTTTTTCTTTTTCTTTTTTTTTTTTTTAGAACTTTTTAATTTATTGATCTGCCCCTCAATAATTCCCTTTTTTTTCTTTTTTTTTTTTCTTTTTTTTTTTTCTGCATCCCCTAGTAGCACTTGGGACAGCAGTGATGAGGGGGAAAAGCACCCAATTGGCCTCTCTGAAAAGTCATGACCAGGGCGAAACAACAGGTGCTTTTGTTCCACACTCTGCTTTTAGCCAGAGGTCCTGCCTGCTCCTACCATGGCAGCTCCATTCACAGCTGGGAGGCAGAGCATGAGCCTCACGTTTTGGGTTGGTCTGGGTCACTCCTCTGCTACGAGTGGCCTGAAACCGTGGCTGTGCTGTGGGTTGGAGATGGAGTTCTGGCTCCCTGGTGACCCTCTGGCCACCTCTCCGTGTGGTGAGCAGTTGCTGTGTGCCTTTGGCTCTGTTCTGTGGCTGAAATCCCAAACCTCCTTCTGACAAACAACTGGAAAGATTTTTCTCCCCAGGATTAATTTTTTTTTTTTTTTTTGGAACTGAGATGCTCTTCCACAAAGCTCTGAGCTCTGGAGCAGGCAGGTGCAGTGGCTATCTAGAGTGTTGCTCCCCAGACCCCATCCACCTCAGGGGGGCTGCTTGGAGAGGATTTGGGAATCCTTATGGGTCCCGTGGGGGTTTGAATATGGATCAAGAGTGGGGCTTATCCTGCCTTAGCTGTGTCAGGCCCTGGGCTTCACTTTCACCCCTCCTCTGCTTTTTAGGATCCACAGAACTCCATCCTTGGCTGCAGCACTAGAAATCCATGATCACAGCCCATTATCCAGGCCCCACTCAGGCTTAGGTGAGGCTGGGATTTGTCCTGTGTTAATATTAATATCTCTTCTACCTAATTACTTCAGCTTTTCCTGCAGTGTTACCTCAGCATTGCAGCAGCCAGCAAAGCACCTCCTTGCTGCTGGAGGCTGTTCCTGATCCCATTTCCAAACAGAAACACTTCTGCTTCGGCTCTGCCTGGGGAAGCTGTGCAGGGGCAGGCTTCTTTTTTTTTCTTCTTTTTTTTTTTTTCGTCCACTTTTGCCTGCTAATTGGCTGAGACCACCAGAATTTGGAGGACACAGATGTCACTGATAGTTTGCCTAGGGAGCACATTCATGCCCATCTGTTGCAGTCTAGAAGGCTGTTCATATATCCACAAGGCCTTCATTTAATTCTTGTCAGAAAGTAATGTAAATCCAGTTTACCTCAGAGGTCACAGCCAAGATTTATGCCAATGAGCCCCCTGCAATTTACACACACTGTAGTTGTATAGGATGAAAAGAAACCCTTTCATGTTGGTGCATATTAACAAGAAAGCTTGCCTTAGGAGAGGCTTTTTGATTGAGATTCTTCCTTATTTTAATACAGCCAGTTGGGATAGCCAGCTTTACCAAAAGAAAACCTCTAATCTTTAAGCCAGAGAAGTAAACTAGCTAACTAACTGAATAAAGCCCCCAGCAAATCTATTTATTTTTGTAAAACCATCTTTCCATGAAGAAAGGTAAATGCTCTAGGAAAACACAAGCATGTGTGCACTGAAATATCCAGGGAAACTGAATTTTCCTTCTGTGGAAAATTATATTAACTCAATTATTGAAACCTTTGCTAAGTTATCAAGAGCATGTTTTCTTTGCTTTTCGTTTCTTTTTCCTGTTTTAGTTTTTAATCCCTCAAGCAGCCAAATGCAAAAATGAAGCTGAGCCTGGTTTCTTTGCCAGGAGTGGCAGGAAGGGCTCCAGGAGGCTCGTGCACAAATCCAGGGCAGGGAGAGCAGCCGAGGGTGCTGTGTGGTGAGCATGCTCCCCTTTACCTTACCTGCTGCAGGTAAAAACACCAGCCCAAATGCTCCATTGCTCTCCCAGGGACAATCTCCTGCAGTTTTTTCAGTCTCCCTACAGAAAGCAGAGGGAGATGAAATGCCACAATGCAGAGTGAAGGTGAGACTATAACTCCAGCAGCTATGACAGATCTGTGTCATGATTTCACCCCTTGCCTTTATTTAGCAAGACACTCTAACAGCCTAAAGAGCTTCCCTAAAAACGAGTGTGGCTCTGTTAATCTCACAGTGGAAAGGCCACAGCACACCAAATTAGGCTGGAGGGAAAAGCTAGCAGTGCAAGTGGTGCAGGTACTTGAAAATGAGCTGTTGGGAAAGAAACACTCCAAAGCACTTTGGTTATTAAAATTGCTCGTAGGAGCAGGCAGAGAAGAGCAGCAGAGAAGAGTACAAAGATGGATCAGGATGTGCCAACTTGATTGCAAAAGGGTTTCAGAGTTGTGCACCTCATTTTCTTAGGGCTCAGTGTAGCTTGAGAGTGTTTCTTTCATTTATCCTCCTTCCTCTTCTCTAGTTTGCCTAGATAAAAATCCATGGATTTTACCTTTCCAATGTTTTAGGCATGAAGATCAGTATGGTTTGCATGGTGTCATAATGACCAGAGTGGTTTGGGATTAGGAAGCAGGAGAGCAAGGCAGTGCAATGAAAGCAGGGCTCACATTCCAAGTTCCAGCGTAACACTTAAAATAATTAAAATGTTTATTTGAAAGTCAAAACAGCCTCAGCCATAAATAACTATCCATTCCTTGATTGATTGTGTGGAGTCCCAACTGAGAGCTCTGGGAATAAGGTTTATTTGCTCCCTGTTGGGATTAATCCATAAATGTAGTCTCCACATGGAACTCATCAGGTCTTTGCTTCCTCTTCATTAGTCTCCCTGGAGCTGGAGGGTACCCTGAATAAGATGAAAATTAGGATAATATATTTTCAGAGAGAAAAGGCCTGGCGATCTCTAATTTGTGTTTCAGGACCATAATGCTGTGGAAAATTTCCCAAATGATGTTGTCTGAGAAACCAGCGCTTGTTATCCTTGCTGCATTTGAAGTTTGAGTGCAGCAATTACATCTTCTTTTTCTTAAAGCCTCCAGAGCTAATTGCAGTCTTAAACCCGCTAGATTGACTCCCAGGCTTCCTTCCACCCATGGCAGAACTTAAAATTCCTTTCTGTTGACAGATCTTTTGGTCTTCTAGCCCAAGGGCTCTGAAATGTCACAGTATGGCCCATTTCTTATTAAAGAGATCATTTCGCTGTATCCCACCCAATTCTTCCCTCCACCCCTCTTGTTCTGAGCCCCAGCTCCAATTAGAGGGCGACCAGAGAAATTTATTTTCTCATCCCCTGAGACCTTTGTAATATCTTTTTTCATCATATTTGATGCAAGGAGTTACTTTAATCCAGACTCTAGTCAGAAATGGCACTGATTTTTTTTTTTTTTTTTGTCATCCTTTCTGTTTTAAAGTGTCTTAACGATTACATCAAGCATTTAAAAGCTGGTTTTGCCTGAAACAGGAGTAAAGCATCTTTCCTGTCACCCAGGAGTGCTTAAAATGCTCAATTTGATGCAAAATTGTTTTTATTATGTGCTTTCAAATAGCATTTTTAAGTGCATGCTCAGGAAACATTTTTGCCCAGTCAGTTTTGCAGCACGTCAGGCTGCAATTTTCACCACTTCAAAACCATCTCCTTAAAGTGCCACTTGTTAGGATTTAAGGGAACTTTGAGAAAGCTGATTAGTGACCATTGAGAGGCTTCTAAAGGCCTCCAGAAGTTTTTGCAGTTCTGCTCTTGGGCTTTAGGCTCAGGTCCTGTGTTTCCCCAGGAAAGCTGCATGCCTGGTTATTTCCCCCTCCCAGCTGTCACTCAATGCCACAGCTGTCACAAAACACAACTTGCAGAGTGGCATCTGTGTAAAGGATGCTGATGTGGTTTAGAGCTCCGTGGTGCATTTTAAGCTGATTTTATGGTGCGAGTCATTGTCCCCTGTGATGGGTCTCAAAAGACTCTCTACCTTCTGAGTACTAATGTACAGTTTATTGCACTTTTCTCTGTAGTTCCAGCACTTTGCTCTTGCTGCTGCTGTAAATCATTATTTTATTACTCCGTGTCCTTGCTGTTTATTCAATTCCTTGGAAAAATGCACTTGAAGAAAAATCCCTTGCTTGCTGACATTCATGGATCACTGTTAGGGACCTGGCAGTTTCCTGGTGAGTTAAATCCTCCCAATCCAAGGAAGCCAAGTGCTGTACTTCCACACTAATTTGAGCTTCCCTGCTAAGCCCTGGCAGCTCTTTGTGAGAGTGGCAGCTTGTGTGGCTCACAAAGCCACGGGGCCCTCCTGCCTGCAGTAAAGACCTGAGGAAGGCTGGGCTTAAAAGTCTCATCTGGGGCTTTGGGCTGTAACACAGACAAGTGGAGCACATCCATGAAGCTCCTTTGGATGCTCCTAGAGCCACGTTATTTTTCCTAAAGAGAAATAACCCGGTGTTTTCTTGCTTTAGTGCATCTTCACAGCAAATGGTGCTTATGAGCATTTATTTACAGGCTGCAGGGTGGCAGCTGAGCACAGGCCTTCTCCAGCGTGCCTCTCTACACTGCTGAAGTGGTTTCCAGGTTCCCAGGACCACTGTACACAGCAGACCCAAGGCAGGTGTACGTGTGCTTGGTAGTCACTGGAGTGGGCTCCCTGGAAAATGAGGGTTTTGAGAAATCAATTACACAAAGGAATGGAGTCCGGGCCAGATGGCAGGGATGCTTCATCCCAACCTGGGAGGTACTCCTGGGACGGCTACACGCTCCTTCCCACAGGGCTGGGTAATCAGATAAATCAATTAGCAGATGTCAGTGCAGTTAACAGAGCAAGCCACGCTGGCATAGGTGTGTTGGTGTTTTTCTAGGTTTGCTTTTCCCTGGTGGATACCCAGCAACTGGATCAGCTTGTCTAGACCTGGCAGGGTGGAGCAGAGGACTCTGCTTCCTGGCTGTTGTTCTTGGGTTCAGAGATGTGTCCCTGACAGATCCTTAGGGAGAGGGGACCTTTGTGAACTAGGATGTGGACTTGCACCACGAGCAAATCCCACTGTTGTCCCCTTTTTAAAGATTCATCTTTGTCAGTGACAGGCAATTCAGCCCCATCTCCTGGGTGGACTTTGGACCACGCTGTCTCTGGCCCCCTCTCCTTTTGCTCCTGATGGGAGCCCCTAAAAGGGTTCTGTTCCTGGTGCATCCACAGGGATGTGATCCCAGCACCCAGCCATGCTCAGCTGCCTCAGACCCTGCAGAGAGTGGCTCTTACTTGGAGCTGAAAAGATGGGCAACACTTTCTAGGTTTGCCTTCTTCTTTTATCCATGGCTCTACCTCTGGCTGATCTCTTATTTTTCTCCCCAGCTTCTCTTACGTGCTCATGCTCTTTCCTTTGGTCGCCCTTTTACAGCTACTTTTTAAAACTTCTTCTTTCTGTGACATTTGCATCTGCAGAGTCAGTCAGAGCCCCACTGAGGAGTTCCTGCCTCCAGGCTCTTCTTTGCTGCTGAATCCCATCTTTTGCCCTGCTCCACCTGCCCCTCCACGGCAGCTCTCTGATCCTCTCTGCTTTCGCATGAGTGCCTCTCTTTTGCCCTCTGCTTTTCAGTCTGGCAGCTTGCTCCTGCTCAGTGCCATTGAGAGCACAGCCTATCTGCCACCAGCTCCAGGATCCAGCCATCCCAGAGCCATGGCAGAAAGGGAAAAAACTGCCTGGAAACGTAGCTGCTAAAATGTGAGTGGTTTCCAGTCAGCAGAGCAAACTGTGCCTCTGTGTGTTGTCCTTTGCACTCCCTCCTTCACTGCCATAGTGTTTCCCCAGTTTTAGATATGTTTCCACTGAGGCTGCTCCTGACTGTACTGCTTCAAGCTGCAGGAGCAGTTTTCTACGTAAAACCATCCTTAAATGGGTGGGGAAGAAACAAAAAACAAACCCAAAATATTTATCTTGTGCTTAATTTTTGAAAGCTGCCTGAGCATTCTGGCAGGTACTGAGCCAGATGCCTGTCACTGTCGAGGCAGGATGAGAATGAAGACTCTGACTCAGAAGGTTGTGAGAGTAAAACTCCGGTTTATTCTTTTATACAGAGCTTTGCAAGGACCAACTCCATTGGTTCTGAAGTGAATACAACCTACACCATTGGTGCAGAGTGCTTGATGCACAGTGATAGAACTTAACTATAAACAATGTGAGAAACAAGAGAGATAAAGAATTATTTACATTCTTTCCCAGGCTTTTTGCCTGGCTAGAAACTCTCCGTTTCTTTCTTTGACTGAATCTGAGACCCACAGATGCCTGTCATGGGAATGGTGGGGATTTCCTGCATCACCACTGGGGATGTCCCAAGCGGCTGGAGGAGAACATTCACCCACGGGGTGGCATGGCAGGGTGAAAGAGAGGGTCTGGGAAATGCACGCAGCGTGCTCCTCTCTGCCGTTCAATCCCGGCTAAACCCGAGCCCCAGAGGTGCAGAGGGCTTCGGCACAGCCCCGCCAGTCACTTCCCAGCTCGGGATGTCATGGCTCCACTGACGAGCCCGTCCTGTCTCCCTGGCACCTCAGAGATGCTCCCCTCGCACGCCGTCCCCGGGAGCCTGCAGTGATTTCACACACTCCTCTAATAAAGTCCTCCGTGGCTGCCACCTATTTTCATCTATTTCCCCCTATTATTTCCCCCTGCTTGAGCCTTTGGGATAATTGATGATACTTTAGTTAATCATTTTCCCCCTCCTTTGTTTGCCAGGTACCTCCGCCTTGAAGGGATCCTTTTCATTAGAAGCCCGTGTCTTCTGCCGAGTAATTGATCACCGCGCAGCCGGGGCCAGGCGATTCAGAGGGACATGAATAGGCACAGCACCGTGGCCCTGCTGCTGCAGGAGTGCCAGCGGGCCCTGGACACCGAGCTCCGGCCGGCGCAGCCCCGCACGGGCGCGGCGGAGGAGCGGGAATACCGGCGGTGCCAAGGTGAGCTCTCCCCGGGAGAGGCGGCAGCGCTCCGCCGCCGCTCAGCCCTGCCCTATTTTTCTTCTCCCGGCAGATGAGTGTCAAGAGATGCCTGGATTTCGAGGCCGTGAATGGGATGCAGGCAGGGAAAGAAGCGCACTTTGTTGCAGTGAATTGCTGTCAGTTCTAATTTTAGGCTTCAGTAAACATGAGGCTGTAAGGAACAGTTTAGTTTGGGAAGAACAATGCCCAAAAGTTTGCTGATGCACATAAATTTCAGTTATTAAAAAAAAAAAAAAAAAAAAAAAAGAGAGAGAGAGAGAAAGGAAAAAAGAAAAGGATGCAACTTCTGAATAAGGGCACATATTTCCTCTCCTTTCATAGGAACTGGGGGAGGGCCCTCTCTGTTTGTCAGTTTCTCCTCATATATTAAAGAGCTCATTGCCCGAATCTTTATCTTGTAAAATGTGTGTGACCTCTATAAGTGGTATCCAAGGGGAAAAAACCCAAAAAAAAAACCCAAAAAAAAACAACAAAAAAAAAAAAAAAAAAAAACCCAACAAAAAAAAAAAAAAAAAAACAAAAAAAAACAAAAACCCTTTGCAATATTCCTCTTGAATGGAAAATCCATGCTGGCCAAATTCTGGAATAAATAACCAGGAAAGGAAGCAGCGTTTAGCGAGGGCTAAAATAAACAATAAAGGGATTCTTCATTTGTTTTAATGCTGGCGTTACCTGCTGGAAACCAGCAGCAATTTTGGTATCGCTGCGAAAGGAGGATTTCTTATTTCTCCACTCCAGCGGAATTAAGGTTTCCCTTTGCGTGACACATCTGCGGCACTGCCCGTTCCCCACTTTGGTGTTAATAATGTTTAGTTTTCGCCGTGCTTGAGTGGCTCGGCCCTAACGTTAATGTGATCCTTAAAACCCTTTGTTTGTCCCGGGGTGCGGAGCCGTTGAGAATATGTTTTTCCGAGCATCCTTGTTCTTGCTGGGAGGTCAGCTGCCTTTTTCTGAAGCACCTAAGTCTGTTTGCGCTGGAGGGTGGCGTGTAGGTTTCTGTTATGGATAGGGGAAGATTTTTCTCTCCTCTTCTTTTGTTTCCAACAAAGGGTACTTTGTTTCCTCGTCTCAAATTCTCTTAAGTTTTATTGTGGCTCCGCAGAATAGGCTCTTGAACTCCTAATCAGGTAGCGCTTTTTTCCCCCCTCATCCTCCTCCCTCCTTTTCTCCTATTAAATACCACAAAGTATGAGAAATAATCAGTTTAGTTCCAGATAAGGTGAATCAGTGCCCTTATAATCACTCGATTGGACACGGTCCTTCAGGTAAACTGCTTCAGGAAATGGGCCATCAGAGGCTGAAGTGCTGCTCGGGCTTTTCCGAGGGCCGTGTTCCCATCAGCTGGAAGGAAAATACCCAGCAGCGGGGTGGTGACAGCGACATTAATAACTGCTGGGGCTCTCTGCCCGGGGAAGGCAGGGCAGGGCCCTGCAGCTCTGTGGCTCTCAGCTTCGGGGGGACCCTCCTGGAGCAGGGATTCCTCTCCCCTCTCTCCTCCCGGGGCTGCCTTTGTTCCCCCCCGGCTTTCTCAGACCCGCACGGGAAGGACTGACAGCCGAACCCGTGAAAATGGTGGGGAGAGGGGAGAGGAGGAGCACATCTTGATCTCACTTTAGGGGGCAGAAAGGGTGTTGGGTGGGTCTGGATCTCTTCTTTATTTCTGTTTTAGGTCAGAAATCATTCCAATCCAATTCTGCGACCGTTCAGCCTTGGTTAATTGATGAGTTTATGTTCTCTCTGTTACGAGGGCAAACTCTTGTCCTTGGAGCTGGATCTTCCTTAGGAAAAGACTTAGGAAGTTCAGTTGTCCCTCTTCTACATGGGAGATAAGTCCTTCTGCCCAATGACTTGTTCCTTGTGGTGAGGTGAATATCCCTGTGCTGAGGTGGATATCTCTGCTCCTGCACTGATTTTCCAGTGACAAGTGCGAGGGTGGGAGCAGGACCTCCTCTCCCCACCAGCCCTGGCACTTGGCCACCTTGTCACAGCGTTCAGGGCTGAGCCCCTTCAGGCACCACTTCAGCAGGATCAGGAAATTAGGCTTTACTTTAAGCCAGGATGTGTAACGGGAAGATTTCCAAAGCCTGCTTTTCCTTGGGATGGCAACAAGTGAGAAAAGGTGGGCTGGAAAAAGCAGGAACATTTTAAAACTGACTTTTTGGAGGTGGGCCCTAAATCTCCAACTTCCTGTTTCTTCCCAGGAAAGCCATACTGTGAATGTGCTGCAGTATGAGCCTGTAATGTCCTTTTTATGAAGTTCATTTTCTACAGTCCCTGAATACGGGAATTGATTAAAAAATATGTAGCAATGCATTTATTGCATTGCCTCATTACAGCAGCAATGGTCTCTGAGCGGGGTTTTTTTTGGGGGATTAATAGCCAGAAGGGGCCAGATCTGCAGCTGATGATCACCATTAACCCCATCTGGTCAATAATCTTTGTTAATCCACTTTTATTGGCCAGAGAGGCTGCCCAGCCAAGTGGTTAGCACGGCACAGCACATCCACATCACCCCTGCTGCAAGGAAGACGAAACGTGGGCTGTGGCTGAAAGGAAGGGACAGATCCAAGCCCAAATCTCTGGCTCTGTGCTCCTAGCAGTTGCATCCTTAGTTGGATCAGGTTGGAGACCCACCCAAAGCTGATGGAGTGGCTTAGGACCAGTATGGAGAGGGAGCAGGGAGGGACAAGCTGCTCAAGATCTTGTGCTTAATATTCATTATAACCCTTTAGATTTCTGATTGCCATCTACAGTTCAGGTTTATCTCCGGGTTTGGAAGTGGCTTTGCAGGGTGGCTCTGCCACTATCACCTGAGCAAGGGGGACAGACCAGGGGGACACAGGGGAACATGTTCCCTCCTGCCTCTTTTGGATCAGCTCTTCACGCCCAGGCAGCCACCAGCCAGCAAGACTTCCTGCTAAAAGCCTTTTTAATGGCTGGAGGCTCTCATTTACCTGGAGGGCAGTTCAGCCAAGGGGAACGATGGCAGGCCAGCTCCCCTGCCCTCCCCACCAGGCTGAGAGCCCTTGGGAGCAGCTGGGAGAAGCCTTTTTGAGGGATTGCCGTGGTGAGTGCTGCGGCTGAATGTGCTGCAATACCTTCACCTGCTCTTTGACCCTTGCAGCTCTGCTTCCTGAGGAGCTGAGGAGCCTTCTGGAGGAGGCAAAGGAAATGAAGTGGCCCTTTGTGCCGGAGAGGTGGCAGTACAAACAAGACCTGGGCCCAGAAGACAAAACAAACCTGCAAGATATGATCAGCGCCAGGCTCCCTGACTTGCTGGTATGAAGTTCAACGCAGCTGGGGTGTAAAATGTACTCAGGGGGTTTCACAGGGCACTTCTGCTTCTGCTTCTGCTAAGGTGATGCTTCCCTCTTCCCTGAAGAGCTGGCATCATCATAACACTCAAATGCCAAATGTTCACATGATGTTTTTTTTTTTAAAAACCCACAAATTTGATAAGAATGCTGTGCTTTGTTTAATTCTGCTCTGCAAGTAGGTCATGAGGATCACTCTTTTTAGCAGGGCTTGCACTATTCCTCACCTGCTCTTCTTCCAATAAAATTACATGGCAGGATCCCTTTGAGGGACAAAGCTGGCCAAAACCTAGGCAGGAAAGGCAAGGATTCAATGTGATTTCACCTGTGAGTAAAGGAGGGCTGTGTAAGGAGTTGCAAAATCCCAAAGGTCCTTGGAGATGCAATCCCTTAAGGTGATGGAGTTAGAGCTTAAAGATCAGAAAGTGGCAAGAAATGTGGATTGCTTTTTGCTTTTCTGATTTTCCTGGAGACATGACAGACATGTGGCAAATAGAGGATATCTTTTTTGTATGGTAAATGTAATATCTGGGCTAAGGGCTATCCTTTTTCCAGGACAGGAATAAAGATAAGGTTTGTGAATTTTGTGGGGTTTTATTTTTGTTCCTCTGGTACATGTCTGAGGTCAACACCTTCCCATTCCTGCCTGTTGTTAACTCCAAGGTGGCCAGGAGATCTCACCTGCCCCAGAGAGTCCTGCCTCAGTGAGGCCAGCAGGTTTTCTTTGGGAACAGCTTTGATTCCTCTGAACAGCAATGAGAAGCTCAGCAAAGCCAACTGCAGGGCTGGGAAGTGGCAGCCCCAGCATCCCCAGGTCCTCGCAGGGCTCCTGGATTTCCCCGGGGAGGGCGGGCAGTGCCTGCTCTCGGGTATTTGTTTTCTCTCTCCCTTTGGTGTGTGTGGCCTCAGACAGAAATTTATGGTGGAGGTTGACCTCCTTTAGAATCCCAGCTCAGCTCTGTGTAACTCGGGAGCGTTTGTTGCTCCCTCCCGGGATAAGCACCTGCAGCAAACTCCCCGAGAGACCTGGCTAGATGGGAGATTAATGTGGCTCTAATAGCGGGGCAGTGTTTGCAGCATTATGCCCTCTCCCCAGGTAGATGGATCTTTTCTGGGATGATACCAATTATTTATTGCTGAAACATCTGTTGATAACTGCAGCTGCCCTTGTTAAACAAAGCCTATGGTGGGGTCAGAGACTATAGGGACCTCAAATCCTCCTCCGTGCTAGTTTTGGGCTATTCACCCACACTCCCTGAAGTCCATTGGTTGCCGTTGTCTCCAGTGTTTCATCCTGCGGTGGAAAATACTTTGTAAACGTTGTGCTGCCTTTCCCCATGTGCTTTGAAGTATTATTTCATCTTCATCGGTAATTTATATTCCAGCGCCATTGTACCATGGGAAAAAGGGAAAACCTTTTTTGTTTTCCATTTAATTGTAGATAGACTGACATTTTGACCTGTATTATTAGTATTAGTCAGGAAAAGAGATTTTTTTCCCCCCCTTCATCCATTCCTTCTCCCCCCCGTCTTTTTTATTTTAAATAAAATTTCAAGGCAGAGCAAAGGCTGCCTCAGTTCTTTGAATAAAAAGCTGGGGGGGAAATGAGGCTGAAGAGAAGTGATTACAGTGTGATGAGGAAAGATAAAAGTCTGAGCAACTTTTTTTTTTTTTTTTTTTTTTTTTGGCATGAGAGACAGAAGGATAATTTAATTCCCCAAAGGAAAGAAAAAAAAAAATTAGCCTTTATCGATTTATTGTTCGGAAAAAGAAAAGAAAAAAAAAAAAAAACCCTTTAAAAAAATTTTCCCCCTCTCTCTGTTTATTTTAATTTGCCATGCTTAGAATAAGTTCATAAACCGTGATTCATTACATTTCAGAAGCGCTTTGAGAGCCGGGAATGAAAGGCGCTTCATTACCATAACACACCGGCGGTGCTGCGGAGCTGCCGCTCGGCGCTGGGGATGTCTCGCTCTGGGAGGGGGCTCAAAAGCTCCATGAGACCGGCGCAGGGAGTAAGAGGATTAAGCTGCGCCTTCAAGGCTTTGCCTCGGCCTTCTCCAGCTCTTAAAAAAAGTGGGATCCGCCTTGCCGGCTCATCAAGGAAAGGCAGAGCCATCTTCTTCAAATGCTCTCCTTCCTCTTTGCTGGGGGATGCTCAGCGTCCCTCTGCATCCCATAGAAGGTGCAGGGTTTGCTTTGAATTTTAGTTGGGTTTTTTTTCATTTTTCCTGTCGGGACTCATCACCCGAAGGCTGCTGCAGTTCAACAAGCTCAACGTGCTGAGGTTTTCCACGTTTTCCTAAAAGGTTTCAGCCAGCAAACCAAGCCCTTCCTGTAGCTCCCGTGGTGGGAATCTGCACTGAGGCCCAAAGGGTGATAGCCAGCATCTGTATCCAAAGCTAAAACTGGGCAACACTGGGATTTCTTTTATTTTATTTTTTTTTTTAACGAGGCAAAGCAAAGTCAGAATTGTCACCGCGTCCTTGCTGGCAGAGATAAAGAAGGAGGGATTATTTTTCCTCTCTAAATACCACGTGCGCTGTGGGGTTCGGAATGGGGCTGCAGCTCCCAGAGGGAGGCTGCCAGGGGTGCCCTTCCTGCAGGTCTTTGCTTTCCCAAGAGATGGAATTAACCTAATGCTCGGTGAGCAGCCAATAGAGGGCAACATGCCCATGTCCACGGAAGCTTTGATCCCAAAAAATCTGCTGTGGCTTTAGTGGAAGGATGATTCTATGCCCCCACGTAGTTCTCTTGTGGGATGGTTCATGCTACATTAATATTTTATGGGGTTTTTTCCTTCATTTTTTTCTTTTTCTTCATTTTTATCACACCTGTCAGTAATTCCTGCATTCAGTCATGGACCAGGATCTGCTGGGATGGGTACAATGGGAATACAAATGGAAAAGCCTTCAAGAGTGGGGCTGCTCTGGTCCTTCTGCAGGGAGCTGTGCAGGCTGGCTTCATGCTCCCCGCTGTGGATGGGGGAGCACGGATCCTGGCCCTGCTGGCACGGGACCTCATGGGATTTAATGGGAATATTGAAAAGAGTGGAAAATAAGGCCCTGCAGCCCATGGCTAATTAGGTGCTGATGGATTGCCATTAAGGAAGCCATTCCAAGGGACTGTGCCCTAACTGTAGGTGTGTGTGTGTGTGGCACTTAGGAGCTGGGAGCCTTTGAAGAAAGAACTAAAGCTGGGGCTGAGGATGTGTTTTCGCCTCCTCTTAACTGTGGGTGTGGTAACAGGAGAATTAAAGCCCTAAATCGTAGCCCTGGGATCTCGGTTGTTGAGGCTGACCTTTTGCTACCTGCGTCCTCAGAGCTCTTCTTGGGTGATCCCAGAGAAACGGAGAGTGATGTGAGGGATGAATTCAAACCAGGAATTGGGAATCGCGGCTCCCCAGCCTCCCGGGGGCTTTGTAAGTGAGAAGTGTCAGAGATGAGGTTAAAAAAAAAAAAATTAAAACGGGTAGCTGGATTCTGGATTTTTGTAGGGCTGTCACTTCACTTTGCCCGTGGGTAGGATTTACTCCTGCTACAGGCAGCTTCTTAGAGTATTTACAACTTTAAATGTGTTTCCTCAAGTGGATCGATGATTTGAGGACAGGGATTCAGGGAAGAGTCTCTCATATTTTTAGATGTCGATGATGGTCTTGTAGTTGTCCCTCAGGGGGGTTCTGTCACTGGTTTTGCTATATTGAAATATTAAAATATCAACTTTTAATGTGCCACAATAGTTTATAAGTAGTCCAGAACAAACCAGGGCCACAACATGATTGTGGCACCTCTGTATCTTTGGTACTAATCAAGAGCAGGAACCCTGCATGTGACCATGGCTCCCCAAATCCCTGCTGCCCTGTTGGGTACGAGGCCCCCAGGAACCCCCCTTCAAGCAGCTCCCTGGACATTTTACGAGTTTTCTTTCTATCCTCATCACAAAATGCTGCTGTTCTTTTTTCTTGAGGGAATGAGGAGTTATTCCCAGTCTCAAATTTGGTGAAGCAAGATAAAGTTGGTTGTAAAAGCTGCCCCAGCCTGTGGCGTTTCGAACTGCCCCTAATGGACCTAACGCTGCTGCCTTTGAATTCCCAACTCTCCGATGCCTTCAGGATGAATAATTTGGGATAATTATCAGGGAGAACTCTCATCTGCTCTGAGCCAAGAGGGAAGAGGCCGGGAGCTGCCTGTTCCTCCGTCTGCAGCAATTTGCTGCGTGGCTGTCCCGTGTGTCAGCCTGTACCTCCGGACACGCTTCCTTCTGCCCATCCCCGGGGTGGTGGGAGGCTGAATTCCCTGCTGTTTGTGGAGTGGGCTCTGATTGCCAGCTGAAAGGCAGGGGTTGATAGAGAAGTCCCACTCGGTGACAGCAGCTTTGGTCTCTGGGATGGACGGGCTTTGCTGGCGGCGGGTGGGGTAAGAGAGGGAAAGGCTCCAGCCCCATCCATCGGCGCCGTGGCTCTGTGTTTAATCTGACAGGGGGAAGGAAAACCGGGCAATTTGTTAGGGTTCAGTGGAGTGCTAACTAGGAGCAGCTCCTGGGAGAGGACTGAAGCACCTGGAAGTACCTGTGTGCCTCCAACACTCCTGCCTTGTGCACGGAATTAGAAATTCTTTGCCGGTCTCTCTTCGTTTTGTGGCTTTTAAAAAAGGTTTTAAAGCTCGACTGCAGTCACAAATGAAACTAGGACTGAACCAGTCTGAGGCGAGTGGATATCAGCAAACACAGGAGTCCAGAGCACCCACACAACTGTGGGGACGCTAAAAATGAAATCTTTCTTTCCCCTGCTTTTAATCACGCTGTTTGTAGAGGCGTTTTTCCAAAGGGGATCCTCATGAGCTCGCAGGCTATGGAGGAGGGCTTGCCTCTGGGATCTCGCCTTTATAAAGAAGGCCGAGAGAGTGGATTAAATCAATATTTCATTTATTTGGGCTTGTAATTCCTCTTACATCAGCTGCCACATAAAGATTTTCCCCTATTTCCTTCCCCTCCTCCTCATCCTCATTTACTATGCACCAATAATTTCCCTTTGACGCTTTCCTGCCCGTCCTAGTGCCAGATGGCCCCGGTTCTGAGCTTCTCCCCTCTCTTGGGAGCGGCCCCCATTGTCAACGCAGAGGAGGCGTCGTGGCTTTGAACCCAAAGCTGGGACCCAAACTTCGGGAGGAGCTGAGCCCTCTAATGCAGGGAGCCATGCGAACCGCACACCCTCCCACTCAGCGCCATTAAGGCGAAACCCCCTCGACTAAAGGCTGCTTTGCATTCCCCCCAATGGTCCGTGTATAGAAATCTGGAGCAAATTTAATTCCCCCGCCACCTGATTCCACTTCCCAGCCGCGGCGAGGTTCCCTTTGTGTCATCAACTCAATTAGGCAGATCCATTTCACGTCGCGGGCACAGATGTGAAAACAAAGTGCGCGCGTACCTCGCTCGTCCCCTCTCTCCCCCTCCCTCTCTCTCTCTCTGGATGTGCCTAAAGTGAGTAAATCTGCCGGTTTCTGGTCGGGATGGAGCAGGCTGAAGCATCCTGGGCTTTCCCCGCCTCCGGGAGCCGCTGCCCCGGTTGGTTTGGGAGCGATGTTCCGGGAGGGCTCCGGTGCCGTGCAGCGCGGCGCTCGCCGGAGGTGCTGAGGAATTCTGCAGCCACACGAGCTGGCAGGGAATGAAAGGAGCGGGCAGTCATTTCTCGGTGTCCCGCTCGGGACGGGGAGGGGACGTCGCCGCGAAGGCTGACACGGAACCTGTGTGCCACACAGCATGCCTCCCAAAAAAAAAAAAAAAAACAACAAAAAAAACCCAACAAAACCCAAAACAAAACAAAAAAACCAAACCAAAAACCACTATATCCCCGTTTCTCCCCCTGGCTTGACTTTTCTACATTTTGTGTCCATTTGGGTTTGGAGAGGGACACAAGAGGTTTCGGCATTGAGCGGGGAGTTAAATTATGCAGCTGCAAGACTGCCAAGCCCTTCAGAATAGGATGCTTCGTTTAGATTTTCCACAATGCTATTGAAGTGCTTATTTTCCTCCTGAAGAGACACAAACAGATGCAAACTTCTGTAAACACTTTAGAAATGAATTCAGTGAGTTTGGCCTCTCAGCAGTGCTCAATAGCTGACAGAAAAATGTCTAATTAGTGCAAGTGGAAATAATAGGGCCACTTGGATTCCTTCCATCCTCCTCCAAGTCTACTTTTCCTAGGATCTCAAAGGCCCTTTTGTTTGGTAGGTCACCCTCTCTCAGGCTTTTGTGCTCCGATCTATTAAAGGAAGAAGGGGAGGAAAAAAAATAGATTAGGCGATGCTCTGTGCTTAAATATATGGCCTGTTGATGAGCATTTGGAATGGCTGGTTTGCAGTGTCAGTTTACAGGTGCTTGGAGAGGGGGATTCCTCCATTGTTGGCCGGCACAGGCGGAGTTGTGCCTGCCCTGAGCTTCAGGAATCCTTTTCAAGTGCCATCCTCTTAGAAAATCCAGCTCGGGCTGAGGAAAGGGAAAAAAAAAAAAAAAAAAGAAGAAGAAGAAAGAAAAAAAGAAAATTTGTACAATTCTGCCTTTCTGAAGTGCCATGCCCATACCAGGCCATGCCCAGCATGGGAAGTGATGAGCTTTTGGCAAATGTCCCCAGGTCCACGTGGGACTTCTGCACCTGTGATGAGGCTGTGTCTCCCATGGCTGTCTTTACTGGCCTCCTGTCCTGCGAACAGCAAGGATCTCAGGAATTCTGACAATTCCCCATGTGGGTGCCATGGCCCCACTGCTGTGGGCATCCAGGAGAGTTCATAGACACTTAGTAGTCATCAAGGATGGCCTGCAGGGGAAAAACATTGGATTCCCGGCCTGTTTGTGGTGTACAGAGGAGTGGGTGGCCTGAGCTCCAAATGGGACAATGACTACAGCGACCACTTCCAGCCTTCCCAGTCTCACCTCGCCACTTTTCACCTAATTGCTGCTGGGCATGACTTAAATTCATTAGCAGACCACCAAATTGTGCAGTTCCAAACATCAGATAATTTTTTTTAAAAAATTCCAGAATTATATCTACAACTCAAACAAAACAAACAGCTGGCACCTCCCTATCCTAAACACAACAGGAGGGTGAAGAAGGGAGCTGGTGAAGAAGGGAGCTGGTGAAGCTGAACATCTCCCGGCGCTCCTGAGGCTACCTGTGTTGAGTTTTGTTTGTTTTTTTCGGTTTGTTTTTTTTTCCCAGGCTTATCTGAAGGCTTCCATCGTGGTCAGGGACTGCGGCACGGCCACGGCCGTGGTATTCCTGCTGGACCGCTTCCTGTACTGGCTGGACGCCTCCAGCCGGCTCCTGCGGGTGGCCAAGGGGCTGCACCGCCTGCATCCCGGCGCTCCCATCAGCCCGCAGCTGCTCATCCGCCAGGCTCGCCTCGCCGTCAACGCAGGTACGGCTCTCCCGGGCCCCACAGCAGCCGCTCGACTCGGGAGGGGACACTCTGTCCCCTGGCCGCGAGTGACACGCCGGCAGTGCCACCTCTCCGAGCGCGCTTCCCGCTCCCGGCCCCCTTGAGCCCGGCCCGGCTCCTCTCAGTAGCACAAAGGGGCCGGTGTGAAGGGTTTCGGAGCCAAAAGCGGGAGAGAAAGTGGTGAAAGGGTGTGGGAAATACTAATTGGAGCTTTTGTCCCTTAACAAATCTTCCCTGCTGGTTTCAAACGGGGATATCTGAATTGCTGTACTCCTGAGCAAGGGCCTCGAGAAAAGGAAATTAGAATCCCGGCATTTTCTCTGCACTGTCCCAGCTGCTTTTTATTTTTCAGTGGGGCCACTTGACTATGCCAACAATGCAGGTTACAACTCCTCCAGGATAAAAAAAAAGTAAAATTCCATCATTCCTGTGACATGGACAGCACCTGAAGGATTTTTAACACATCTTCCCCTAGCTGTGCTTTCCATGGAGAGACCTAAATGGGTTTCCAAGGCCCACGTTTCCTTGGGACAGAATCCAGCAGCACTGCTGCTGAAGGAAGCAGGCTAGACTGCTCTCTTCTGGGGGGAAATAAGAGCTGGGGATCCCAGCAATCTTCCAGGAATTTATAAATTCAGAATTTCACATTACTGAATGTTACAGAAGGTGGGGCACCTGCATTTCTGGCTATGGACAGAACAGCAGTTCTATGTGCAGGTGATACCTGATGAGTATTTTTATTCACCTCATGCCGCAATACGTTTTTATGTTCATCTTCTTCTTTTTTTTTTTTTTCCTTTAATTTTCAATCAGGTAAACTTTTAAAAGCTGAATATATCCTAAGCAGCCTGATTAATGACAATGGAGCAACAGGTATGTGTAAATTTGTTTTCCAGTTTCACACTTGCAATTTTGGGGTGATTTCTGATCCTAATTTTAACAGTTACACCAGCCTCAAATAAGCCAAACCAACCCCAGTAATGATTCCTTACACCACACTTCTCTTTCCTTCACCAGTCCCTCCTAAAGTGTGGGAACATTACTTAATTTTTGAAATTTCTCTCATTCATCTTTGTATGTACCTTCACTTGGGTGGGAAGATATTCTGAATGGAGAAGCTTAACCTGTGGAGCAATTTCAAGCAACTGAGTGATGCAGGAAACTCAGGCAACTCTATCCCCTCAAAAATCCAGGTTGTTGGAGTAATATTCAGCCTAATGTTACAGACTAAATCCCCACTGATCTCACAGACTAAATAAATACTTTATGTTTTATTTTCCTTTCTTCAGGGTTTCTTTAGTGGGTATGTTCAGGTTACTGTACGACTGTGAAAACTGAGGCAGTTTTCGGGGTTCTGTTGCTCTGTTTTCCCTGGGAAGCTGAGATTCTCATATGGAAAGGGCCTCCATTGCAAGGAGGAGAATCCTGGCAGCTTCCTGGGATTCAGGTAAACCTTGGAGGCTGAGAATGCCAGGAATATTTTTCATTCTATGCCAAGTTTTCCCACCCCTCCTGCAGGAACCTGGCGATACGCCGAGGAGAGCGATCGGATTCTCGTTCAGGCAGTCTGCCTCCAAATCAGGGGACAGATCCTGCAGAAGCTTGGTAAGGCTCTCTTCTAAAAGCTTCCACTCAAGGTTTCCCACTGTTTGTTTGTTTTTTCCCCTTTAAAACGTTACACTGGGCACACGTCAGAATTTTGGTTTGTGGAGAACACCCTGTACCCATAAAAGAGGCACAGAGGATGAGAGGCTGCACACCCATCTCTTTGCAGCAAGGGCCTGGAGCCATGTGCCAAGCAAGCATATGGCAGCAGTTACCATTTTATTGCTAATCTCACCTGAAGCCAGGGAACAATCTGAAATGTTCCCTTTTTCCCTGTGCCACTCCATGTTTGTCACAAATTCACTATTCCCAAAGGCAAGCAGTAGTTTATCACAAGGACACCCCAGCAGTGTCCTCTCTCAAGACAGGAAAATCCCTGATTTTCAGCAGGATGGGCTTTTGTGTTCAGGGTTTAGCACCTGACTTAGCAACAGACTTCATTTTGTGCTTTTGGTTTGAGACACCAAGTCTTCCATGACTATGGAGCTGAAGTCTTTTATGAGGACAAAATGGACAGCCAAAAGCTGAAGGAAACTCATAAATGGTTAATCACTGAAGCAAAACATGCCGTGGCACTGTTTTCTCCTGTTCTGAGAACCCAAAGTGTAAAATAAGCTATGGAAAAGCATCCTTGTCAGTCCCCTGCTCAGTGCCTGTTTTCTGATTTCAGGGATGTGGTATGAGGCAGCAGAGTTGATCTGGGCTTCACTCGTGGGATACTTCCAACTTCCTCAGCCAGATAAAAAGGTGGCATTTCCTTTCCTCTCTGCATCTCCCTGCCAACCCAATAACCACTCCAGCTTGGCTCTTGCTTCCTCCAGCAGCAGTGCTTTGGTGCCACACCTCAGCCAGGGTTAACAGGCAGCACAAAGTCTGTATTCCGCGTTGTTTCCGCGTGCATGCACCTCCTTGTCCATGCTTCTTTTCCTGCAGGGGGATGAAAGCAATACTCCTCATTAAGCAGAACCATCTGAAATGAAACCATCCCTGAGGATGCCTCTGGTGCCTCCAACAAGGACAGATTAATTCCAGAAAGCAGCCATAGATTTTTAGCTATTTCTTAGCATTAGAGCTAATTTTTTTCCTCCCAAGCACGTATGTGGTGGATTGGGATGGATTCCCCTGGCCCTGCAGGACCTGAACACCTCACACAGCCACTCTGCTTGTCCTTGACACCTTGGTGAGGCTGGGCAGCACTAATCCTCCTGCTGGAGATGAAGCAGCAGTTGCAGCTTGTGTCCATAGCTAAACAGGAATGTGAGCCTAAGCCTGGCGAGTCCTGGGGTGATGCTTGGAGAAGGTTTGTAATTGGACCCCAGCATAAGATATCCCACAAACCCAGACCTTGTCACCTCTTGTCTGCCATGTCTTACAGCTTGACCTCAAGCTCAGAACGTTTCTGTGTTCTCCATTTCAGTGGCAGCAGGGGATTCTGCAGTGAATTTTTTGTGAAAGCTTACATGGGTTTTTAATTATTTGGCCAGGCAGGCCCTTAGGTGGCATCAGGTCTTCCAGATTACAGCACTTCCTGCAAGTGAAATTAATAAAACCATACCAAGATGACATCTCTGGATTTCTTAGCCATGTTGCTCTTTGGATCTTGTTTGTGTATTTGTTTGCTTGTTTTTCTGGCATGTTCAACACAACAGAGCAGTAAAATTCAAAGTACAGGGGAAAAAACCCACTATGAATATTTTAAATTTCTCTTCCAGGGAATTGCCACATCCTTGGGTATTATGGCAGACATCTTTGTTTCCATGAATGAGCAGGATTATACACGCTTCAAAACCAGTGCTGACGTTGACCTGGTGAGACTTGGTTTGGGGTTTGTGTGTGGGTTCTTCAGGTGGGCTCAAATTCACCCACACATTTCCTCTCCTGTGCTGAGAGGGCTGAAGAAACTTCCATTGCTCCCAGTGGAAAAGCTCAGTAGCACCTAGATGGGAGAATGCCTGGCTTCAGGAAAAAGAACATATTGAGACTATTTTATACAGTGTATATATTTAGGATATTTATAAAGTGAAAAGTGACATATCCATGGTAAACCTTAGTAAAAAGGGTCCTGCAGAAACAGACCAGGCTGTTGTTTAAGATATGGTTGTCCCTGCCTACCAGGCCCCATGTATTTGGAAATAAAGTCCTTGAGTTGAGGTTTTTTCTTCATGTTTGGGTTGTCTGGGTTTTTTTTCTTTCATCAGAGCCTCCTGCAAGAGTTCAGCCACCGCTTGCTATCGGCAGCCGAGGCCTGCAAGCTGGCAGCTGCCTACAGCCAGTACACCCCCCTGTTTGTCCTCACAGCTGTGGTGAGTGTTACTCCTCCCTCTGGAAGTGGGATTTGTTCAGGGGAAGAGCCCAGGCTGCTAAGTTTGGCTGTGACATGGTTTTCAAGCAGTGCATCACACGGGGTGTCTATGTTGAGGGTTGGGTTGGTTCTATGGGGAATATGTTGCAGGAAAGCTGCACAGAGTGAGGATGGGCTTTCAAGCCCTGGTAGTGCTGCTTCTCCTAGAACCACAGCTGTATTTCAAAGGGAAAAAAAAAAAAAAGAGGAAGTTTATTTCCTCCAGGAAACACAGCAACAGGTAGTCAGAGCTGAGCTTTGCTTCAAATTGTTTAAGGGAAAGAAATGTGTTTTTAATGCCCTCATTCCTCTCTGATCCCCTCCCAGAACATCCGTGGGATGTGTCTGCTGTCCTACAGTCACTCCAAGGACTGTCCCCCGGAAAAGAGAGACTTCTACTTGTCTGAAGCCAAAGAATCCTTTGAGATTGGGCTCCTCACCAAGGAGGAGCAGAGTGCCATCACCAGCAGGCAGGAGCTGCACAGTTTCATCAAAGCTGCCTTCTGCCTCACCACCGTGCACCGATGGCTCGATGGGGAGAGCCAGGAGCTCCGTGAGGCCACCCAGCTGTGCAGGGAAGCCCTGGGAAAGCTGCACTCCTACAGCACCTCCTTCCCAGAGGAGGAAGATAAGGGCTTGCTTGCCAAAGAGATCATGTCTCTGATCGCAGCCGTGAAGAGGCGCCTGCGGGTGGGAAGCTTCCCAAATTCTGATGCCAGGTCTTATGTCCCAGACAGTTATAAAGGCTCGGTGCAAAAACCTGTCCTGCAAGGGGAAACCAGCTTTGAGAAAATCCTTGCCAAGCATTCCCAGCACCACCTGTCAGTGTGCCAAATGTTTGAAAAAACTTGCAGGATTCATAAAACCACACCGGGAGAAATTCAGGTGGGAGCTTGTATCACAACCTTAAGAACAGAGACCAAAACTGTGGACACTGTGTGTACTGCTGAAGACAAAGTTCACCAGGGCAGTGGTCCTGTGAAAATCCTGGACTCACCAACAGCAGGAAGCAGCTCAGAGGGACTCAGTGGCCGAAGAAATCAAGACATTGGCTCTGGTGTGATGAAAATTTCCTTTGAAGAAGATATCGAGCCATTAGAGATTAAAAGAAATAGTGGAAAAGATGTTTTCAGCAGAGGGAAGGACAGGAGCCAAAGCACTACTTCTGAGAACTCTTGGTGCAAGCTGTCCAAATCCAGTTCCTCTTCCAGCTGGGAGGAGCTGAGCTGTAGCAGCAGCAGAGAGTCTCTCAGGGATGGGCAGCAAGGGGAGAAGGGCTCGCTGGAGGAGCAGTGCTGCACCACAGAAGCCGATGGAAGCAGCCAAGATTCACCCTTGTGCTCTTTGCCTCCCAGAGCCTGGCATCCTGCTCCTCGGGAGCCCCTCCATGGCTCTGGGGGGTCTCCTCAGCATTCCTTAGAGGGGTGTGCCCCCCGAGCACCGAGGATGGTGGAGAAGGAGCCTCTCTGTGGAGAAGAGCTACTCCAGGGAAGGCACCGTGGAAAGAGCTCCTCAAAAGAGAGAGCAAAGTGCTCGAGCAATGAGTTTCCTCCCCTCTCCATCTCTTACTCTGCTCCTAGAAGGCAGGAAGAGGAGGAGAAGTCCTTTTCCTGTACGGAGCTGAGCTGCAGGACCAAGGACAGCAGCAGGGAGGGAAGCGTCGGTCGCTTTGAGTGGCTCCCCCCGGGAGAACCCGCAGATAGCACCGAGGATCCCTCGTTTGAGGCACAGCCCCCCCAAAATAGGGGCGCTTCTGTACCACCAACAAACATCGGGCTGAAAGCGGGCAGTGACTCCTCTGTGCGTGGCTGGGTGAGGAAATCTGCCCTGCAGGGGAACAGATCTCTCCCAGTGCCTCAAGTTGACACCCAGGCAGAAACAATTGATGACACTGAATTAGAGCTCGTCAGCATGGGAGACTTAGTAAACCATTCTCCTCCAGCACTGGCTCCAAAGCATGCAGCAACTCCCAGTGTGCCAATAGCTTTGCCCTCCCTGGGAAAGATACCCACAGCCAAGCACTTTGACTGTGCCACTACGGAGGAAGGTGAAGAGAAGTCTCAGGATGTGGTCAGCAGCAAGGGACAATCCAGTTCCTCTCTGAGTTCATGGATCAAATCAGCACCGATGCCCACGAGCTCCCCTGAAGGTTCAGTCCCAAGGGGAAGTGGCTTTGCCTTCACACCTGGGAGAGTGAAGGAAGAGATCCTGGACGCTCGGTTTCTGAGGGATGATGATTACAGGCAGCTGCTGGCAGGCGTGGAGCATAATTGGCTTGTCCAGAGACTGATGCCTACTGGGATTTTTAGGAGCAAAGAGCTTCACAAAGCGTACTGTGAGTTCCCGCCCAGCAACCTGTGTCTCCGCAGACAACAAGCTTGATTCAGGCTTTTTAACACAGTATTTTAGTCAGGATTTAATTTTTTATTGAATTTTACCCCATTACTTGAGTTTCGATTCCACATGCCATCCCTGAAAACTGTTAAGACAATGATCATTAAGTTAATCATAACGAACAGCCAGTCCTCAGCACAGGCTTAGAGCAATCCTGTGGATTTCTCCCTTTTATCTGTGGTTTTCTTTTTTGTAGCTGCTCTTCTTCTGAAATACTCCAAGAAATCTGGGCTGTGGACAGGCCAGGAGACAGCTGTGTTCATTGGGGACTACCTGAACGTGGCCAAGGAAGGCAAGCAGAGAAATGCCTTTTGGGTACACTTCCTGCACCAAGAAGAAAGCCTGGGAAGGTATGGACCCAGCAGATTTCTGAAACAAAGTGCTTGTCAATGCTGCTTATTTGTAAATATGGATAAAAACTGTCTGGTAAGATTTGCTGTAGCAAGAATATTATATGGCTTTCCCAAATGTGTTGGACATTTTGGCAATCTTTCCCACCACAACATGTAACTCTACCTTTTAATTTCTAGGAAGGAAAAGCTGCTTTAGTGTTGTCTTCTAATGGCAGAGTTCAGATCATTACTAGAAGTAGCTTATGAATTGTTATGGATGGAGAACAATAGCTTAATACCTCTGAATCAGCTCTCCCTTCAGAGTTAAGAAGAGTTGAGTTTCAACATTCTAGTGTTATGATGGATCTAAGGATTTGATGGATAACTTTTCACCTCTGTGAGACAGAAAAGAAAATAATTCCACCCAGTTTTAATTGCAGCCATTTTAAACGCATCACCCCCCAGGTGGATTTGCTTCTGACAAGTTCTGCTTTGCAATGATGTTTCTATATCACAGCACCCAGAGCTCCAGACTCTTCTCCTTTTGCTCAGGTATGTTGGGAAGGAATATAAAGAGGAAAAAGGACTCCTCCATCATTTCAGTGATGTGGAGCGACAGATGACCGCCCAGTACTACGTGACAGAGTTCAACAAGAGGCTGTATGAGCAGAAGGTCCCTACCCAAATCTTTTATATCCCCTCTGCAGTCCTGCTGGTAAGAGCTGTCTGGTGAGCAATCCCAAGGACCTGGCTAGGAAGGGTGTCTTGGGTCAATTACAGCAGCAGTGAGGCTGTCTCCTTTCAGATACTGGAAGACAGAACTATAAAAGGGTGTGTGAGTGTGGAACCCTACATCCTCGGGGAGTTTGTGAAGCTGTCCAACAACACCAAGGTGGTGAAGAATGAATACAAAGCCACGGAGTACGGCCTGGCTTACGGCCACTTCTGCTATGAGTTCTCCAACGGAACTGACGTGGTCGTCGACCTTCAAGGTTTGTATGACAGTGATGTTTATGCCTTTCACATTCAGCTTCTGGCCCACAGGTGTCTTTGGGGTATTAATTTGGTTAAAATTCATTGTGTCTCTTAGGGTTCTGCTTTTGCTGCCATAGGTGCAAACTGGGAATCACTGAGGTGACATGAACAGAGCGAGGGCCATGCCAGGCAGAGAGTCCTGAGTGTGGTAACAAAAAGGCTGTGGTGTTTATCAAGATAAACAAGATATCAAGATGTGCCATTTCTTCCACAGGCTGGGTGACAGGTAACGGGAAAGGCCTCATCTACCTCACAGACCCCCAGATTCATTCCCTCAACAGCAGAGACATTTCACGCTCCAACTTCGGGAAGAAAGGAATTTACTACTTTTTTAATGATCAACACGTGGAGTGCAACGAGATCTGTAGCTGCCTGTCCTTGACAAGGCCCTCGGTGGAGCTGCTGGCCTAGACTGGCACAGGCCAGTCCACAGAAGGACCCGTGAGCTGGACACTGTTTTACCCTACACATCTTTGGGAGCAGGTTGTGAAAAGCTGCCTTCATTTCCCATTCTCCTCTCCCCCACCAAATCCCCTATGTCCCACTGCCCCCGAGCGCTGGGATCATTTCTTTGGGGAGATTTTCTCCATGAGAAAGGGAACACAGCATCAAAGTTCCACAAAAAGATGGGTCCCTAACAGTCTTAGCTTGAACAAAACCATCTCCTTTTGTTTCTGCAGCCAGCAGAGGTTTTTATGCTTTTGTCCCCGCGTTTTAGCAATGCTATTGTTTTCTAGGTGATGTTTGTGCTGAGTTGTTTGGAAGGATGCCCTATCCCTAGGCCAACTGGTTAGAACTAGGTGTAAAGAGGGAGAAGGAAGAAGGGGAAAAAAAATTAAATCTCTTTATTATGGTACATAAACCTTCAGTCTTGGGGAGCTGCGCAGCTGCGCGGGGAGAAAAATGCATTCAAAAATATAATGCCAGTGTGAATAATCCTTTCCCGAGCGCTGCTCGCAGACTGCTCCAGCTTTGTCAGGTGAACTTGAACCGGGCCATCAGATTTGCGGCCGTTCCCATTGCACACTGTCTGTCACCCCGGGGCATTCAGCATCTTGCCTGTTGTTAGGAGCCAGCGAACAATCCATCATTGAGCTGGGCAGTCGCCGGCTGACACGGCGCTGAAATCGGCATGTGACGGGACACTCGGCCCCAGTGTCTCGCAGATTAAAGTGATACATGGAAACTCACGTGTTACTGGGAAGATTAAGCCCGTTATCTTGTTGTGCAGCCAATAAAGGCCGGCCTTGTCCTCGCTCGGCAGTGGGGAAATGCTGGCTTTAACCAAGTGACAAACGCCCGCATAGCTCCGTGCTCCGGCCAGCGAGCATAGCCGGGCTCCGGTGGGCAAACAAAGCTAGTTAGCAAGATCCCGGGAATTAATGGGCGGCAGAGATGCTGTGTTAAAGCCTCTCTGCAGAAGCTTCCCCTGCTCTGTAGGGACAATTAAAACCAAAACAAAACCTCTCGGACAATCTCCGCACAACAAAGTGTCCTAATGCGCTGGCAGCAGACAGCACACGCAGTTTTGGGAGCCCTGACCAGTCATGCGTTTTCCACTCCTTCGTGCTCAAAGGAGGAAAAGGCAAATTTATATAGATATGCTTCTGAATAAATCCATCCCTATGGAATTTTAATATTTTGCTTTTCCCCTAATATTTCCACCTAGCAGCTTAGTTGTTTTGTTGGTTTTAGGAGACATTTTGCCACTTGGCCAAAGTTATGGCTACTCACAGGTAAAAGTTAGGGTCGAGGATCAGCTTGTTCAGCTCCCTGTAAAATAGATGTGACATCATATTCTACTGGTCTTACTCTTTAGAGAATTGGGCGCAATTTCAGATGTATCAGGCACTCTGTCTTCATCCGGGGCTTGGATACTGGAAGTCATGGATTTACAACCTCGTTGCCTGAAGAACTGGGGTTCTTCATGAACGTGGCTCCAAACACACGGAGTTTAAGTTATTGGTTCCTATTTTTGCTATAAATCAGGGATTATTGAGAAAATACATAGTTGACTCTGAGGATGGGGAATTTAATATTTTGGCTGTAAATTTCATCTTAGAGCTACAGACAAAAAAAAAAATGTTGTTATTTCCTCTGGTTTCAGAATAAAGTAATTTGAACTAACTGAGTAATCGGGAATACTTTTTCCTTTTTTAATTAGAAATTGGAAGTTTTTATTGGAGATACAGTGGTTTGTATTAAGTAACTTGCTACCGAGATGCTTTTTGCGTTTGATTAATTGTAGTACTCTCCTAAATTCCAACCTAAGTACTCGGTGTAACCATTGAGTGCCAGGCTCTACAAAGTGAGTAGAGCTGTGCCGTGCTGGGACAGTGAAATATGAACTGTAGGGACACCACGCTTCAGGAAACATGAAACATTTTTTCCTCTCACCTAAACTCCAGGATTTGAGTGTAAGGACTTGTGTAAGTGCTGCTGTAAGTCAGGCACGAAACTGGCCTGCTTGTGACAGTGGTGACACACTTTCCTGTCCTTTATTTGCTTAAAGAGATTTTCCCTCCTTCCCTTTCTGCAGGTGTCCAGGTGAAAGGCAGAGTCGTGTTGGCTGTGCATCGTGCTTGTTCATCCAGTTCAGTAAAGCTGATATCCAGGGAACAAGCTGATGCAACCAAAGCCTGCTAACAGGTAGAACGGTTTCCTCACTCGTTCGCCAATAACTAATGACTCTGTGGAGCACTTCAGGGAACTTCTCTTAGAAATGACGCGGTGGGAAGGGAGCCCCTCAGTAATTCCAACAATACAGGGCTGAGCCAAGCTTGCCTCCCCCCTCTCCCTCGGAGCCGCAGCATCCCGGGCCATTCGGGCTGGCAGAGAGCGGGCATGGGGTGACCCCTCCAGCTGTGAGGCAGCCCCTGCACGCGAGGCAGCACGGCCCCGCTGCCCTAAACGCGGCATCAGCTGCCCCCGAGCCCAGCTGCTGGATTTCGGCACGGCTCCTTCCCCAGACACAGCTATTCATGGGGAACGAGGGGAAAAGCCTCCCATCAGCAAGCGCAGAACCGCAGCCCGTGCTGCCCAATCTGTTCTGCTTGGAAGAACACGGCAGCAGCAGCAGCAGCAGCAGCAGCAGCTTCCTCGGCGTCTCCTTCCCGCTGACCCGGGCCGGGCTGTTTGCAGCGAGGTGTTGCTTGGGACCTGCTGCTGTCGCCTGCTGCCTCGAGGGAAGCCGCGGCACACGGGTGCCTCCCCCAGCTCTGTGGGGATGCTGGCGGCAGCCTGCTGCTGTCGCCCCTCTCTCCCGGGAGTGACACACGCCACCCTCCTTTCTTCCTCTTGGATGAAATCATCTCCCCTCTCCCCTGGCTGAGCGGGAGCAGATGGGGCTGCCGGCCTCCGCAGCCACCCGCTGCCCCGGCTCGTGTGAGCCCGCTGTGCCTGCCCGCTGCCCCCTCCCATTCCCTAATCCCAAACTTCTCCGCCAAGATGTTCTTGATGCACAGAGTGTATCTTCCATCAAAGTTACTCGCAGTTTGCTCGGCGCAGGAGCACGGGCAGCACCGAGCGGGGTGCAGGTCCAGCATCCCGGGGGTTCCCCGGGCGGCACAGCCAGCGGGAAGCGGGACGAGGGCAGGATCCCCCCGGCAGGCAGCAGGTGCCTTTCCTCCCTGGGTAACAGCCCAAACTGTCGTGCCGGCTACCGGGGCTGCCGTCCCCTCCGAGCAGGACATCACGTTAATAGAGGTTGATTTGCAAACGGCGTCGCCCCCCGCGCCCAGTGCCCCCCTTTGCCTGACTCCCGCTTTTCTGCTCAATGGCACAGATGCTGCTTTGTGCTGCCCAGGACCAGGCAGCTATTAGCAGCAAATCCAGCGAGGGAAATTAATGAAGGCGACTACTAATAAAAGACAGCTCAGGACAGCCCGACCAACTTGCTCCGAGCGGTAATTAACTTTTTTTTAAAACTCATGAAGGTAAATATGCCATCAGCTTTGGGCCGGTCTCTCTGCTTTTTAATAAAAGGAGGAGGAGGGGAGGCGAGGGAGAGGGGACGGCTGTGTGTCACAGCCGCCCCAGCAGCATCCCTGTTCCCTCTTTGCCGCTGCAAAGTTACCCTCCAAGGATTTTTTTTTTTTTTTTTTTTTTTTTAGAGGCTTGATTTAAAATCTGGCAGGAGTTCTGCCTCTCCTTAATCTCAGTTCAGTATGAGAGGTCACGGGGATGAGCAGGCTGCCAGAATTTTGCTGGACCTACACAGCTGTTGCAGAATCGTAGAGGAGAAGGCAGGATATCCTTACATTTTTAAATCCTTACATCTTGCTATCCTTACATTTTCAGCTTGTCGGAGCAAAAGTGTTTGTCTCAGACTTTAAAACACAAGGTACTTTGTAACTTTGTACTGAGACAACAACTTACATCAGGTCACAAAAAAGATCCTACTGGGATTTCTGCTTATGCCAGGGGATTGGCTGTATGATAGATAATTGAGATCCTTTTTTGCCCATGGGGAATGGGAACTGGGGCTACGTGGGCCAAATCTGTACATAATACAGGACCGGGGGAAGCCCAACCTGAGGCACTTGAGGAAGGCTTTAGGAAAAGTGGCTCTCACAGCTGAGAGCTGTGTCGGGAGGGCTCTTTAACCGTGGCACTGCCTGGACAGATTTATGCCTGCCATGAAAGGCAGCGTGCGGCAGCCCTTGGGGTGCTGGTTTGGCTCCTCGTGGCCATTCTTATGCCAAGGAGGGCTGTAAACCCCCCTGGGGGCCTTCAGGCTGCCCCTCCAGCCCTGCTGGCGCAGAGGAGCTTTTATGCCAAAATACAATACACAGAAGGATCATAAACACATGTTCTGGGGCAAGGGGCTGCCATGGAAACCACCCCCAGGTTCCTCACATCATCCAAGGAGGTGTTTGCCCAACTCGCATCTCCTGGTCCGCTTCCAGCTTGGCTGCAGTTGGCTCTGGGGGCTCCCTGTCACCTCCAAAAATCAGTCTTCTGAGGGAAAAGAGGGAAAGACATGAAATAAAGAAACGAAGGAGAGGAATAAACTCAAATTAGGGGGCAAGAATGGGAAATAGACACTTTCGGCCATATTCAAATGAAAAATCAGGATGATGGTGACTGGGTTAGGTGACAACTCTAACCTCTCCAGCTCGGCTTTTGCCAGCATGGTTTCACCACCCCCTCCCAGCCTTGCCTCCCTCAGGCCTGTTTCCTCCGAGGGCATTTCCAACCAAGGCCAGCCACCCCCAGGGAATAGGGAAGGTTTGGCTGGCCTGCCTCCCACCCCAAACCCCTCTCCAACCCCCTCCTCCGTTCTCCGAGGCGCCGTGTGCTTTTTCCCACGGTGGTTCCCGTTGCCGCAGCCCCAGCCGGCAGGATGGGGAGGCTCCTGCCGCCAGGCTCTGTACCTGGGATGGAGGGAAATGCCCGCAGATGACGCACCTGGCCAGGAGCAGCGCCCTCCCCGAGGACACCTGCGGGGAGCATCCCGGTGCTGAGCCACCCGGGATGTCCCTCCCGTTCCAGCATCCAGAGAGAAGTGCATCCCATCCATCCCAGCCTTTTGAAGAGCCGAAGGCACCTACTCCAGTGCCTCTTAAAAGAAAGGGAGAAGCCAGGAAGGACAATGAGGCCCGACCAGAAAAGACGGAGAGAGCGCTCGTCTCCTTTTTGGCATTCCTGGAGTTTGGTCATTAAAAGCGGGTGAGAGTGAAAAACCCTCTCCCGACGGGCTGCCCCATGCACCGCCAGCGCCGTCAAAGGCTCCCTCTTGTTTTGTTCCTCCTGGCCCGTGGCAGATTTGGGGGAACACAGCTTCATCTTGCTGGCCACATCAAAGCAGTGATTATGCAAATTATCCCACTTTTTTTTTTTTTTTTTTTTTTTTAGGGAATTATTTATCACACAATAACCCCCCTGCCAGGGGGGGAGACAATAGATCAGGCTAGATAGCACTGCTCGCCCGAGGCTGTGGGGCCGGGGGGGATGGACCCCCGCGCAGTTTATTGGCCTAACCTAATTTCACTAATTCTCTTTTCACACATTTTGGGCTTTTTTTTTTTCTTTTTTTTTCCCCTTTTTTTCTTCCCCCTTCCTTTCGTGGACGTTGCTCCGAGGTTTCACGCTCCCAGGATCCGGAGGGCACCGGGCGGGATTGGCGTGCTGAGCATTTTATTTAATTAATACACTCAGGCGCCTCTGCTGGTTTTTAATGATTTCCAAGTGTTTGTACCCAGAAGTCACAAAGTGCTCCCGGGAGCACGGGGATGATGACTGAAGGGCCTGGGCGGCCTCCAGCATCTCCTTCCGTGGTGACATCCCCGGCTGTGTGCTGTGCACGCTGAACCGAACCCCCTGAAATTGCCTGCGACCCAGAATTCATCTGACCCTCACAGAGAGGAAATTCTTCCTCTTTTAACCCATGGATTTTTAGCTCGGCAGCATTTATTTCCTAAGGTCTTCTTGGCAAAATCCATCGGCCTGAAGTGGGATAATTCTTTATCCATCCATCCCGCATTTGCTGTCAGCATCTTCTGTACTGAGAGCCAAAGGTAAATGATCAGTAAACTTCCACTGAACTTCCCCCTCTCTCTCTCTAATGCTGGTTCCCAAAGAAACAGTTGCCCATGGACCCAGTGACATCGGGCCCCACAGGACCTTGGTTTCACCAGAGACAAGGACAGGCCCAATCCCCTAATTCCCAGTCACTGGCACATAAAGCAGAAAAAGCAGCAACCCCGAAGTTACGAAAATTAGAGCTTTTTATTTATATTTTATCACAAGGACAATCCCTTTGCTCTTCAGCTGTAAATACATACTAGAATAAACTCTGTAAATTATACAAAAAATACATATTTTCCATGAAATCTGTCTTTATAATAAATAAATGTGAACACGTGTGTGGCTGATTGCTGTAATGTTCCGTGTCTGTTGAGGTTTTCAGTCTGTTGATTTATTTTTAATCTCCTGAAAGAAGGGGGGAGTTCCTTGTCCCCTAAAGGTCGAAATAAATAATGTATGAGGAGATCCTTCCCCATTCCCCCCCTCCCGATTTTTTTTCCCTTTTGATAGAGAGTTCAGCCTAAATTTCCACGCTTGCATTCAGCCCTCACAAAGCCTACAAATTATACAATGACTTCTAACCTGGACCCCTAACAAAACAATTTACTTTTTTTTTTTTTTTCCCTCGCTTTGCACCCCCCTCCCGCCTATAAATCATAAGGGACAGATGGCAAAGAGGGGAGCGGAGAAAGGGGGGGACACACACACAAAAGCCCCGCGGTGACAGATCTGGGAAAACTGGACAAAGTGCACATCGGCGAGAGAGAGAGAGAGTAAGAGAGAGAGAGAGAAGACGGAAAGTTTGGTTTGGCAGGTGCCGTTCCCACAGCCCGCCCTGCCCTGGGAAGCGGGCAGATGCCGCAGCCGCCGCCCCGGGGGCAGCCCCGGGAGCGCCGGGCCGGGCTAGAGGCAGCGGCGGGGCAGCGGCGGCGGCGGCCCCGGGGCGAAGCGGCCGGGCCAGTGCTCGGGATCCGAGGCGGAGCCCGCAGGGCTGGCGGGCGATAAAGTGCAGGCGTACGGGGAGGCGGAGGGCGCGGGGCTGGCGGCGCCGCCGCTCCAGGAGGAGGCGGGCGAGGGGCTGCCCTCGGCGGGGACCGCCGCCGCCGCCGCCCCGTCGGGGCCGAGCCGCGCCGCCCCGGCCAGCCGCAGGGTCTCGGTGAGCGCCCAGATGTAGTTGTGGGCGAAGCGGAGCGTCTCGATCTTGGTGAGCTTGGCGTCCTCGGGGAAGGTGGGCAGCACGTCGCGGAGGGCGTCCAGCGCCGCGTTCAGGTTGTGCATGCGGTTGCGCTCGCGGTTGTTGGCCTTGAGCCGCCGGCTCCGCTTGATGCGCTGCGCCGTCTCCGCCGTGCGCGCCGCCCGCGGGGCGCCGCGGGACCGCCCCGGCCGCCGCTTCCCCTCCGCCCGCCGCAGCCCGCGGCCGCCCGGAGCCTCGACGGGCCGAGCCGGCGGGGCGGCGCGCAGCTCCTCCTCCTCCTCCTCCTCCTCTTCCTCCTCCTCCTCGGCGCTGGACGGCAGCGAGGGCGAGGGGGCGGGCGAGCCCAGCCCCAGCAGCAGCAGCTCGTCCTCGGCGGGCGTCGCCAGGACCTCCGCCTTCACCAGCATCCTTGCGCGGCGGCTGGACGGGGCCGCACCGGGCAGCACCGGGAAGCAGCGGGCGCGCTCTCCTCGCCTCTCCGGCGGTATGACGGTTCGCCGGCTTGACGGAGCGGGCGGCAGCGGAGCGGAGCGGGGCGGGGGTCCTGAGGGGCGGGGGTGGGGGGGGCAAAGCGCGGGGGGGGGCGCGGCGGGGGCGCGGCGCTGGCACGCGCCCCGGGGGCGGCGGGCGGGAGGGCGGGCGGCGGCGGCGGGAGCGGCGCCCGGGGCCCGGTCAGGCTGCGTGTCTGGCACACGACCCTCCTTAACACCCCTTATATACCCCGCGGGGAACAATCAAACCTACCCCCGGGGTCCCCCTCGCCCTGCCCGCCCCGCCCGCGACTCTTGTCGGGGGCGCCGCCGCCGCCCCCGCCCCGGCGGGGCCCCATTGGCGCCTCGCGCTCGGCTGGAGCGTGCCGCTAATTTATTAATGAATGGGGACGGCGCGGGGGGGGGCGCGAGGCGCAGCGCCGGCCAATCCCCGCGCCCCGCGCGCCACGCGCGCGCCCGGGGCCGGCTCCCTTTCAGCCGCTCTCCCTCACCGCCCCGGCAGGGAGGGATGGAGGGCGGCTCCCCTTCCAAGCCCTCTCATTCCCGGGAGGGTTTCGCCTTCTGGGGACACTTGGTGCTCTGGTAAAGGTGCGTAGTTCCTTCCGTACGTGGCTTGCTGGGGAGATGCTCCGGGCATGCGGTGAGCCCGATGTGGGGGAACGCCCTGCGCTCCGAGCAGCTTAGTGCCGTCAAATATAATTCACAGGCTGGAGGAGATCTTATTAAAAAAAACCCCTAAACGCCAACTTGCACTAGGAAAACCTTCATTCCCTTTACCCCTCTTCCCTTCCAGCCCTCCCTCAATGGCAGAGCCTAGTGCCATGCCCGTAGAGTCGGCAGGCTGGCGTTGCTCCACAGACCCCCTGGGGACACCTTCCACTATCCCAGGTTGCTCCAAGCTCTGTCCAGCCTGGCCTTGGAACCTTCCAGGGATGGAGCATCCACAGCTTCTCTGGGCAATCTGTGCCAGGGTCTGCCCACCCTCCCAGGGAAGAATTTCTTCCCAATATCCCATCTAATCCTGCCCTCTGTCAGTGTGAAGCTGTTCCCTCTTGCCTGTCACTCCAACCCCTTGTCAAAGGAATGACAGTGAGGACATACAAAACCGAAACCCCAGAACACTCTCTGCTCCGTATGGAAACACCGTCAGCAAGGCACTTTGGGGGAGTTGGGCTTTGAAACACAATTTTGTTTGCAACTGCTAGAAAAGCTCAACATTTATGAAAGAGCTGAAACCTCTGCAGAAGCCGTGCTCAGCACAGCAGGAACTCACACCAAAGAAGTCCTTCACTCTGGGTGTATTGGTCTTTGGGAGAGGCTGAGGCCAGGCGGGTGCCTCAGTATCTCCGTGAGTCTGTGAAACATTCTAACACTCCCTTGCCTCCTTGTGCAAAACGGGAGGCTCGCAGCTCCCCTCGCATCCGAGGAGAGGGATGCAAAAGGACCTTACTTCTTTTTCAGCACCTTAAGGGACAAAGCAGAGTACACTTGTGACAGGGCCAGCCCATCCTTCTGTCACCACCCTGCTTGCAGATATCTCTGTGCTTCCATTGCTGATGCAAAGCACCAGAGAGGTGAGGCACCCTTTGTGGTGCCTTTCTGGGGTTCAGTCCCATTCCTGCTGCCATGCAGCGTTTTTTCCCTTGGGGTTGAGCACGAGGTGACCAAGGACGGGTCAGTTACCAAATCCTCACTGCTCTCGATAGGCGCTTGTGTGGTCTGTGGGCAGAGCGAGGGCCGAGCTGCTCGGCCGAGAGCGGTGGGGAGAGGAGGTGGCGGGGGGGGGAGAGGGAGTGGGATCAGGAGCAGGAATGCTGCTGCCACTGCCCACCGCCTGAACTGTCCTCCAAGGGTCAAACTGTTCAACTTCAGCCCCTTTGCCAGACTCAATCCTACTTTAGGGGAACAAAAGCCCAAAGTAGGCAACGATCAAGAAATGGGAGCACAATGATTTAAGCTTATCACACAGCCCAGAAATAAAGGACGCTGAGCTCGTGTGGGGGAGAGGGGGAGACCGTCAGAAGGGCTTTGTTTGCTGTAAGAAGATTGAACTCTGAGGTGACCCGATAGCCCTAAAAGTTTAGGGTCTGTGTTGCTGAGAGACCTTTGGGCACAGCCCATCCACACTTCGACCTCACAAGTTGAGAGCCGGCGTTAATGGTCAGCCTGCCTCAGGTGAACAGGGGCACGACATCCCGGGAAATGTGGGGACAAAGCTGTGGGGACAGGGTGGCCTGACCCCTCCCAGCTCTGCCTCCCTCATATCCTGCAGTGTCCTGAGGGTTCAGGGTCCCAGGGCTGCCCATACACACCAGGGTGCCCTGAATCCTTGTGGTGTGCAGACCTGGGCAGCACCTACAAACCCTGAGAGTGGGGTGTTTCTGCTCTTTAATGGGGTGTGAGAATATGTCCCCACACAGCAGAGAACTGGGCTGCTCTGCAGGGGGAAGCGATCAAAAGTGCTGGGGGGTGTATCCCCCACATCCTGATCCGGATCCTCCCCGAACACCCCGTGCAAGTGCCACAGCCAGGGACAAGATGAGGAGCAGCCCCCCAGCTCCCAAGCTGTATTAGCACATTTGGGGTTTGTTCTGGGATCAAGGCAAGGGGTCCCCCCATGAGCACTGTCCCGGCATCCTTCCCTGGCTCCCCCCAAGGCCGGCCCTCGTCGGGGGCCGATTGTTCCCGGCGGATTTGCATGGCAGGTGCAGGCCTGCGGAGCGATTTTGCAGTCCTGCCCCCCCGCCCCACCAAGAGGGTTTGCCTCGCCCCCCTTGTGAAAAAAGGCTGCCGGTGCCTTCCTTTCCCATGAAGAAGAGAAGAAGCTTGAGGATCGCGTGAACACGCTTCAGTTTTCTTATTCTTTTCTATAGATGTGGGGAAAAGAACAGCCGATTGTGTGAAAAACCCAGTGCCTGCAAAAAGGGACATTGGCCATCCAGGCGAAGGTGCGCGAGGGAGAGCACTAATCGCTGAACCAGGAGACAAATACGATTACCAGCTCCGAGCCTTGAGTCAGAAAGTCTCATAGACTTTAAGATGTTAATCCCCAACATAATCCTTCCTTTGGCGTGTAGGAATAGTGCAGCCACAAGAGTTGTTTTGTTATTTATATTGGCGTTTAATAAAACTCAGCCAGTGGTGAATGGGCTGCCCACTCTCCAATGGTAATTAATTCCCTATTTCAGTGACCCAATTGTGCTGGGATAGAGCAGTGGGACAGTCCCACTGCCCCAACCCGCCTTTGTGCAGCTACACGGCTCTCGTGCTTCAACAGCTATGGAAACTCATTCTTTTGATGTCATTCAATGAGTTTTCCTTGGGCATCTTCTAAACTTCAAGGACCCTTTTCTTTCTCGAATGCCTGAAAAGCAGGACTAGCTTGACCACCTCTGTAGAATTTAATGGTTTGGTGAAAGGGCCTTTTGGGGGGGCCAAGGGGGTTTGTGTAAGGAAAGAAAGAAAATTTGGCAGGGGCATAGCCAAACTCGGGTGTGCCGAACTCACTCGGCTCCTAATTTATCCAGGTCTAAAAAGCCACTTTTTCTTACTCAAAACACTCAGAGGCTTCTCTTAGTCAAGGCATTTCTAGAAGGGATTTGCCAGTGAGCAATAACTATTTTATGGAGCTGAGTAAAGACACAAATGGTGCTTCAAGAAGGAATTTCCATCCAGAAAAGGGAAAACACCTGGATATTTTACCCAGAAGGGGAAGAATACCAGATACCTGTAACAGGTTATTGGTATAAAGCACATCTGCAGGTTTATAGTTTTTTTGTCTGTGTGGTGAGGTGGCTGAAAACGAACACGTGAAGAACATGGAATTATCCTGCAGAGCTGCCCTGGTGCGGGCAGCCTCTTCTATGTCTTTATACACACTTCCAAAAAAAAAAAAAACCAAAAAAAAAACCCCTTCGCAAGTCACAAACAATTCAGGATTCAACTAAGAAAACACAGAGTGAACCATATGGCCGGGGTGGCTCGAGTTGGCTGCATTTTCCCTCAGACAAAGAAGGGATTGAGAGTTGAAGGAAAGGAGAAAAAAACCCAACTTTCCGGCTGATGAAGCTGTTGTCTGGAGGCAATGATCCCAAATCTCAAGGCTTTATTCCAGGCTCCGACTGAGACGTGATATGTCATATGATTAGCATCTTTCATATTTACAAGAGTAGTGCGGGCTGCCAGTCTTTAGAGAAAGGCGAGAGAAAGAAGGGGCATATGCTGAAATGGATTTAGCATTTGAAAGAGAGAAAAGAGAGCGGATAAATACACTTAAACGAGGATTTAGTTTTACTCCCGTTGAGTTCTAATGGCTTGTTGATTGAGATTTTAGGGAGCCGGGACAGAGGTGTCAGCAGTAATTTAAAAGCGCCATTCAGCCCTCCCCCGGCGGAAGGAGCCGGCGCTGCCCCTCAGGGCGGAGCGGTGCTGCGGCCGCGGCGGCGGGCGGGAGGGCGGCAGGGGCGCGTCACCGCCCCGGCGGCTCCCTCCGCCGCGCCCGCGGCGCCCCCTGGCGGCGGCCGAGCCCGCGGCAGGCTTGAGGCAGCCGGGGCCGGGAAAACCGGGAAGCAGACCGGGAATTCCCGGCGGGTCGGACACCCGTCAGAACGGATAGCACTGCAGCACTGCTCACAAGCACCGTCCAGCCGAGCCTTGAACACGTACAGGCATGGCGCATACCTGTGCCAGTGCCTCACTGGTACTCCCACGATGGAAGAATTTTTCCCTAATATCCCAGCTAAACCCATCCTCTGGCATTTGAAGACATTCCCCCTTGTCCTGTCACTCCATGCCCTTGTGACAAGTGTCTCTCCAGCGCTCTTGGAGCCCTCACAGACCCTGGATGGTGCTTAAGGTTTTCTCAAAAGCTGTGGAAGGGGCCTTTTAATTGTTACAGCCAAGCTCCTTCCTGCATGTGACCTTCCTGTAAATATGGAAGGTGACAGGATTGTTCTAAAATACCACGGTGTTTTAATCTGAAGAACAATGAAATACCACCAGTATCATTACCTACACTGAAAGCATAAAAGGATATCACTGCTCAAGCAGAAAAAGTCACTCTATTTACAGTTATCAACCAAATAAAGTCACTTTAATAATTTTTAGTCTTAGGACCACAAGGTCAAACAGAAGTATCAGTGCACTGAGGGCCAAACAAAAATACCCCACACATTAAATAAATACTAGATTACAAATTACCAGAGCTATTGCTATACACAAGCAGTTAATATTCTGTTCACAAAATCAATACATATTTTACTTGTCCTTTTTCTTACGCTGTTCTTCCTCCCAGTTCTCCGAGTAAGACTTGAGAATATCATTCAGCTGCTGCTCACACTGGCTTGCATGTTGAAAGCCATTTTCCCATCCTAAAAGCAGCAATAAACAGGATAATTACATCTCTCTCTACAGCACCCATCATGGAACCAGCCCCTGGCAATGTCAACATCTACTATTTCCCCAAGAGTATTGACTGGCTGTGATAGTTCTGCTTGGAAAATGGCTCTGTGGAGTTCTGTCACCAACAAGATGCTTTTTTGGATGTCGGCCAAGCAGGTAAAGTTCCATTACTAGATTCAAAAAACCCCTTTGAACATAAAAAGAGTTTGCAGGTAAAACTGCTAATGTGCAACTTGCACATTCTTGCAATATATTAGATTGGAGTTTATATGTAATTAATATAATATGAATATATACCATATATTTTATATGTTATTATACAGCATATAAACACTATACGGTGTATTATATATAGTCTAATAAAAGATAATGAGGTGCAAGGTTTCAAAAACCCCAGCAAAGAAACTCTTACCTCTGCAGTGGTGAATTACTCTTCCCCACAGCCTGTTCCTGCTCAGACAGGGCAGACTTCCCACAATCAGCAGGTGCCTCTTGGCCCTCGTTAGTGCCACGTTCATCCTCTTCTCCGAGTCTATGAACCCCAAGTGCCTTGTCCTGACACAGGACAGCACGATGATTTCCCTCTCAGCGCCTTGAAACGCATCCACCGTGGACACCTGGACAGGCTTGACTTCAAAAGCCTCGGAGTGAACCCCACTGAGCAAATTCTGGATCTGGGGGCAAAGAAATAGAGAAGGGGGGTGAGTTGGGCTACTCAGCGTACATTTAAGAAAATGGCTTTATTGATTTTTGTTACTGATTTGTGATACAAACCTTATACATTTGTGATTTATAAAGGGTAATCACGCCAATATCAGCTCCTTCTATTCCACTTGCAATCAGAGACTGGATGAGCTTGACTATAAAATGAGCTTCTGCCATGTTATAAAAGCTGTTGTCTCTTTCAACCTGGGAAGAGGGAAAAAGATTCCCAAATTACCTCTCACCAGCAACACAAAAAGGAATGGAGGAAAACCAACAATATTGACTTGTTATATAAGAAGTGTTGAGGAACTCACTTGCTCCATGCCATGAACACTGTAAAAGCAGAGTGTTGGGAGCCATTCCAATAAAGGAGCCCTGTCCTCCTCAGAAATGCCATCAATGAGGTTCCCATCGTAGAAGAGCTCGTTGGCGATGGCACTGAGGGCAGGGTGACAGCGGTACTGTGTCCGGAGAAGAATGGGGACATGTCCCTAAAGAATGAGGACAGAGAGATGAGGGCTGGGAAGAGCTCACGAAGAGGGAGCTCAGAACAACCTGGTCTAGTGGGAAGGTGTCCATGTCTGTGGTGGGGGGTTGGATTAGGTGACCTTGGAGGCCCCTTCCAACCCAAACCATTCTGTGATTTTATGGTCTTTTGCAATGCTGAAACCCTGATCCTCTCACACCTGAACCAGAATTCCCCTAGTGACTTCAGGGGACTTGCAATTCCACTCTCCACCTTTTCCAAACGTGTGTTCAGCAGCACCTACCATTAAGCAGAGCCGGTCAAAGAGAGTCTGCTCCAATCCCTGCCCATGAACACTCTCAGACCCTTGAATAGTTGGTGGCAGTTGCCTGGGGTCTCCAACAAGGACAAGCTTTTCACACTGAAACCTAAAAAAGAATGTGGAAAAAAACAGTGTTCTAAAAAGCATGTTAAAGTGTTCACAACCGAAGCTGTGTTTCTGTATCATTGCTTTCCATCAGCCTCCCTTCTCCATCCCAGTTTAATAATACCCTAGGACAGGCCTCAATTTAAAACCCCTCTTCTTGCTCACTAAGGCAAGGCCTCGGGGTTCATGTGCTCACAGAGGTGTGGAGTGTGGCACTGCTGGAGCTGGTGTCCCTGCTGAGGCCCCTCAGGAAGGCTGTACCTGGCGATGGGCAGGAGAGAAGCAGGTTCAGTCATCTGGCTGCACTCATCCAGCATCACCACAGGAAACCTGAGCGCGTTCAGGCAAGGGAAGGGGCAGGCAGCACACGTCACTCCGACCACTTTCACCTTCCAGCAGCGAGGAGAAAACGGGCAGGCAAAAAGTTAAGGTCATTTCATAGTTCATCTCTGTGCAACACCTAACTATAGCAGGAGAATACACATAAATTTATTTTTAGAAACAGGACACTAAGCTATACCTGTGCAATCAAACCTAAGATTCACTTTATATTTTAAAACCAGGAGCTTGGCAGGTGTGAGAGGGGATTCCCACTTCCCATTTGCTGGGCCCTGTGGATAAGACACAGCAAATCCATGCTTTCCCATCCCATCTCTTTGACTGTACCTGCTGCAGAATAGTTTTATTGGTCCCCAGTTTATGCTGCTCAATGCTCTTCCTGACATACAGTTTCTCAGCTGGAGTCAAATCTTCTTTCAGGAGAGCAAGCAGCTCTTTCAGCTGCTCATTTTCATTTCCTGAGCCTGCATGTAAACTTCAAAGAAGATTTTGTAACATACATTACAGTAACTGAAAATAGCAGTGCTTGGGAAAATAACTATACTTTATAAATAACAGTAATTTACAACAATGTATTAACCTACCCCAAATTGCTTCAGATCCCTCAAAGAGGTTTCTTACCTATGGGGAAGAATTGCTTTCGTGATTTTCCTTATACTTCCCACTCTTATAAAATCCTCAAATCCAAGATCAAGCAGACTTGAAAAAAAAAAAAAAGAGATTATAAACAATACAGAAATGGAAAAAAGAAATACTGAAAACTTAAAAAGTGGTTTCAGAAGACACAGCAGAACACTGAGGAATACAAACTTGTGTGATTAAAAAGATGCAGTACCTCAGTAATTCAAGAAAATCAAAATAAATTTCCTCATCATGATTTGCCTCAAAAATGCTTAATGCCTTGATGATTACCCTCATAGTCTTCCATATGTATCTTTCCTTCCTTTTTCCTTCCAAACCATGCATTTATTTCATGCTAAATTTTCACAAATCTGATTCTCTCTGCTCCTCCTTCCCCTCCTGCTACATTCCAAAGATTCCTGAGCAGTACTACTTGGTCATGATGGATTTTAATAGTATATTTGATGAGAGCAGGGCCTAAAGTAGTCTTCTGCAAATGTTTTATGTAGCTTTCACTCTTTTAACTGTGCAAAAGGCCTGAAGTAAAATCAAAGCCTGTGGTGTGGCACTTTTTAGGAAAATAAATCAATCTTTTTGACGTGTTTTACAGGAAATACCAACACAATTACCACCACAATGTAAGTGCATTATTGGTTTTGGAAGAAGAGTCCATAAATGCCTCAGCAACCCACCCCAGCAGTATCCTGTCCACAGCAACGTTGGTGGAAGAAGCAATGAGGAGTTTCCACGGAGTTGCCCTTGGACCCTCCATAGCTTCACTGCTTTCAAAGAGCTTCACGAGGAACAAGATCACCACAGACAGCAAGTAGCTCTTGCCAGCTCCAAAAACACCTGGTATTTTGGAAGAAAAAGCCCAAGTTATAAGTGAGACTTTCCTAGAAAGTCTGAATCACTTGCTTTAACTTCAGTTATACTGTGTGACTCCTCTAAAAAAAATTGCATGGGCTGGCTTACACTTAGAAAAACAAAGCTAATACAAGATAAAAAGTGGTTTTAATATGAAAAGAAAAAAGCGTAAGACACTAAATAACTCCAACTTTGTGTATAGGTATTTCTAGGCAAAACCTCCTATGCTTCAGTGAAATCCTGCAAAAGGCAGAATGAAAATTTAATTCAAATTTAATTTCAATTTAAAGGGGCAAAAGCTCTATGCTGACAGAATGGATGTTTTAATGTCACAGACATTATCAGAGGGGTTGATTCTGCCATTTCATATTAATGGCATATCCCATTAACCAACATTTGTACAAAGACAGAATAGCAGCAAATGTCACAATTCTTGGCAGAGTACCACGTATGATTGTGATGGGGCAGCTCTGATGTTCCTCCCCTGGTTTGGGGTTTTCACAGCCCATCATCTGAGCTACGTGAATCAGTGATGCTGCTTGGTCTGGGTTCAGGGAGAACCTTTGGATCATCTCTTCAGCCACTCCCATTGCCACTTCAGAGCTCACAGGGCCAGACATCATTGAGCATTTCAGGCTCATGGCAGGTGGAGTAAATTTCCTTTTGTTGACTCTTTTTGTAGTATTTTCAGAATTAACATTCCTAAAGAAACAAAAAATAGCCAAAAGTTGTGATATGATAGAGTATCTCCTGGTTCTGATATTCCTGACTGGACTGACCACGGTATCACAGGACAGTAACTCACATTTTCAGGAGATATGGGATCAGTGGTAATGTGGATGGATTGAAGTGCTCCTCCATGTTCCTTAAGGATGCCAGCTCACCACTGGCATTACAAACCAGCAAGGCGTGAACACACACTAGAAGGGCCACAGAAAAAGAAAAGGAGAAAGAAATGAATAGAGTAGAAATTTCAAATCAGCTAAAGAAATGCAATATAAAATGGCAAAAGAGTAATTAACTGATTTTATCTTCTTCATTTACAAATCAAAACAACTGCAAAGCTTCAACTTAATTCAACAGCAAAACCAAGAAACTTTTGCGGAATCACAGACTTTGAGGTTTCTGCATTTTGTTTTTCAAGGACAGTAAAAACATATTCCTTTTCTTACACTCTGACAATCAACTTGCATTGTATACCATATTACATAATTTACTACTTTCTTCATATTATTCTCATTTCTTCCCCACCCATTTGGAATTTGCCAGTGACTTTGCAGGTTTAATTGCGTTAATTACCGTATTCAAATTATATATTCCAACACACAAGGAAAAAAAGTACTGTGAACTAAATCATGTGCAAGGTCTGAGAAATTCCAAACTCATCCTTCATTGGTGGCTGGATTTTTCCTTAGCTGTTTCCCACAGTTCTGAATGCTGCTGTGGAACTCACTGCTGGATCTCCAGTTGGAGGGACTGTAGCCTTTCAGTGGTAGCAGTTCTATTTCATTGTTGGAGGATGGTCCAAAGAAAGCACTGCTTGCGATGAAAGTATCGATGGGATCAAAGTTCAGAGTCTTGGAAACAACCCAGATGTCATCTGCCAAAAAAAAGAGTCCTCATAAGCTTCTCCCACTGCCGCCTTCTAAATCTGATGTGTAAGATGTGCTCACCTTTGCTGTAGAGAGAAGAATGCTCCTTTCTGCTTAGTTTCAGGTACAGTTTGGGTTTGGTGTCACCATCAAAGCTGGCAGGTGTATTCATAAATTTCTTGAACTTACTGTACCGCTGTGCTGGAATTTCAAAGGCTTTCCTGGGAAATAATAATTAAAAAAAAATGTAAACCATTGGCACATTTTGGATTCAGCACCAAAAATAAGAAACCTCCATAGACTGAACCAAGTGGGTGTACATCATCTGATATTAACAAATTTTAAATTGATTTATCTTGACTGCAAAATTCCCTCATATTCAGCCTCAGTTGTTTCCCGTACAGTTAAACAGCACAGAATAGCCTTGAGATAACTTCTGGCATTAAAATAAGAATCTTGAAGAGAATAAATCAAATTCTCCTACTGAAGATTAAATGAACAATAATTCAAATGCAACAGTTCTGACATTAAGCAATTGATCAAGTTGCTGGTCAGCAGTTTTGATTCTTGCTAAAAAGAAATACCATAGCTATAACTATTTTTCCTTCACTAATTTAGCTCTTGCATTTCTTTACAGAAAGAAACATTTACTCTTTAAATGTAGAGAAAATGTGTTAAATCCTGCTGAAAGCCTGAGCGACTGGAGTATTTATAAACCTTGAATTCACACAGCATTTCAGGATACCTCACCAAAAGCTGGCATTCCTCATAGACAGCAATCTTTTGACTCCTGAGGTAAGTCCCAATACTTTTTGTGTCGTGCAGCACTGCACTGGGTCTGGATTTTGTCTGTGTGGGGTTCACATCTTCAATCCACTTAAAAAAGGAGCACTGCTCAGCTTTTGGGGCATCACAGGCATAGAACAAACGGCCCTGCAATGGAAAGGAGGGGAAAAGAAGTGCATGAGCTCTAAAACAAGCAAGAAAAAAAGAGAAAGCAATGGATGCTTTCACCCCAAAAGTGTAAAACCACAAGGAATAAAGAGCACCTTGTTTTGACCTTCTTTTTTAACCATCACCAGCTTAGCAGGGTGCATGTGATTGCAGAGTGGAGCACAGCTTCCCTGGCTCTGGCTTTGCCCATCTTTTACTGCAGTGTAAAATGATATATCCACTTTGGAGAGGGCATTGTGCAGTCTCTGTGCCAACTCAAACAGCATTATGTTCAATTGCTCTTGGTGGGGAAAGGAGAAGAACAGAATCATTAGCACACCCTTGAAATGCTTACATAGCTACACAACATGAAAACAAATCTATTTCCATTGGAAGATTTCCATCCCAAATAAAAATCTTTAATCTGAGTGCTAAAAGAAACCATGTGACCTGAAAAATCCACTTATTCCAGGGAAAAAAAAAAAGGCTTTGGTATCTTAAGACTGGAAACAGCCCTGACTTGAACAGTTACACAGTTGAACAGAAGTGTACTGTCTTTTTGGTTTGTCTTTGCAATTTTGGGTATAGACTAAATATATTTCTTCAGTAGATATATAAAAAAATGAAATGCACCCTGTTGTTTTAATAGGCAATGTTTAAATTGACAGCATTTCACAGAGCAGAGATTTACCTGTCAGAGCAGCTTTAAAAACCTGCTTGTAGTGAATATGAGACTGAAACACAGCTGGGATGGAAATCTTTCTTTTAGGAAGATTGGCATGTTTCACTTTATCCACAGGAGGAAAAGACAACTCAGAAATTGTTATGTCCTAAAAAGACCCAGGAAAATCAACCATTAAAAACTGTAGGACTTTGAATGAGACTAATTTTGCAGATGTGTGAAAATACATTTCCCTAGAGCTTGGGCTGCCAGTTAGGATGCACCATGAGGTTAAACTCCTTGCCAAACAGCCTGCGTTTATAATAACATACTTCTAAAGGCTTTAGAGTAAATTATATAGTTCAAAATCATGTTTTCACCAGGTGTGGGGAAGGAGTACACAAACCCCATTTTAAACACCATTTTTGCACAGAAATAAATTAATTATAACTGTCTTGATAAGCTTTTTAAGACTTGTATACATGGATTTTACATATATATAATATGTATTTGTATGAAAATGCACACAATATGTTTATCAAAGTATGTATGATATATATTACTTATTTCCTCACCTCTGTTTCACACAAATACTGTACTTGACCATTTTAAAGAACCAAAAAACTTAAAAAGAACCCCAATGAGTTAACATTTCCTTCAACTCTCAAAACCATTTGACAGCTTTAAAAACCTAGCTTGTGGTTGGTTTGGTGCTTCCCCCCAATTTACTCCATCGGCCTAGTGATCACAAACACCTGTGCTAAATTTTTAGATGCTTATTCAGGGCCATAACTTGCCTTTTACACAACTAGAACTGAAGCAATTTATAGTATTTTGAAGTCAAGAGACTGTGCCTTGAAGCAAAAACGCATGTTGATTAAAATGATGCTGATACCACAATTAAGAAAATTGGTGCATACAATTTCTTACCAATTACAGATGTCAAAACAGCCCAGCATCTTTTCTTTAATCTTCCTGCCATCAACATTCAGATTAAAAATCTAAATCTAGCACTGTGTTTGCCAAGGAATTACCTTTACAAAGGATTAGTCATGGCACTTGAAAAAATACATTCTTGGTGTCACTAGTAGGTAGAAACATTTAATCCAATCACAGTGATAATATCTGCAGGAAATTAGATAAATGCAGCCCCTTTGGCCAGAACTGTGAGTTAGTGGCAGTGTTTGCCTGAACAGTTACACACACACCTGGCAGTCTCCTGTTCCGGCGGGGCAGCTCAGGTGACTCAACACCTTTTGTGTGGCCGCAGCCAGAGGTGTCTGCCCTAAGTGCAGGGAAAGCACCTTCCCCTCTGAAACTGGATCTGCCTGGCTGCTCTTTGCAGCCTCGGAGCGTTCCCCAGGCGAGCTCCTGGCTGGCAGCAGCAGTGCAGAGCTGGGAGCACTTGCATTCACGGTGCTGCCCTCTCCTGTGTCACCCGGCAGCATTCCAAGGACACTCCGGGTACAGATGTCATCGTTCTCTTCCCCTTCAGCGCTGTTTTCAGGGATCAAATCACTCTGAGCACTGCTTTGATACTTCAGCCACTTGCTTTGTCTGGGTTGGGCAGTCACATTAGGGAGCGCTGGTGGCACAGATCCCCTTTGTCCATCTTCCGTGTTCTCCCCAAACACGGAGGTTTCATAATTCCTGTCCTGGGGGCTGGGAGCACTCCTAGGAAATGCCACTGACTCGCTCCACAAATTTCCCCCAGAAGAGCCCAAAGACTGTTGCACCTCCTGGCTCTCAGTGGGGTAAAAGGTGTCAGGAATCTCGTGGGTGGCAGGAAGAGTGACAAAGGGAGTCCGAGTGACAAATGGAGTCTGTGTTTTCATCGTGGGTGTGAACGCTGGAAGGCTGCATTCCCGTGGACAGCTGGATTTCTCCCGGGCTGTGAGGCAAATACAACTTACAGACAACCTGGAGCACCTAGGGATGGCGCTTCAGATGTGCCAAAAGGAAGAAACTCTAAATTCTTCCTTTTACACCTTGTTTTCTAACTGGGAAGCTCTCTGGAATGTTCCTGTGCAGTATTATACTAAATCATGGATTTTGTGTGATTATTTTAATTTTTTAAAAATTGATTTGAAATTAAAATTTTAAAAATTTGTTTGAACTCTCCATATTCAGAACACATTATGAAGCCTCTCTGCTTGTATAAAAGACCATTATTTAAACATGGTTATATTTTGGAGGTCATTAATCTGATGTCACTGTCAGCTTCCAACTAGAAAACACCCAGTTTAACATTTGCTGCTCTTTTTCCAAAAGATAAACCACAAACCTATGAATTAATATTAAAAAAGGCAGATAAATAATCTCTTACTACCAAAAAGCATCCTTTTAGCTAAATTAATTATCATTAGTAACAGTTACAGAGAGATGTCAAATGGGAGAGGGTCAGAGGACAGCTGAATATGGAAGAAAACTTAAAGCAGGTAAATAAAAACATAGGTATCGCTTAGAAGTTTAGCTTACAGCCTTTTTGCCCCCAAACTAGAAGCTGATTTTTCTTTATTTAAATCCCTCTACTCTGTTTCAGGAGAATTAACTAGTCTGTTTCAGGAGAATATAACTGGCAGAGCAACTGTCTATGATATCCCAATTCATTGTGCTTCGAGCACCCTCAGAGATGAGGTGCCAGTATAAATCCGTAAATTCTTACTCAACAAGAAATCTGGAAGTTCTGGTTCACTTGGTAAGATCCCACGTGTCAGGGGCTCCTGGATGTCTCCAACAGTCTCTTCACTTCCCCAAGGTAGAGAAATTGCAGAGTCTGGATCAAGTGGGGAAGTCAGCACTGATGAAATCTACAGGTGAAGAATTAACATGGCAGGTGAATGACTGGAAAAAAACCCTACTTACAGCTCTTTCAGTGTTCTCTCTCTCATCATTCTAAACAATTTAAATGTCTCTCAGAGTTGAGATAAAACAGCTTCAAAAAGAAGAAATTGCCACAAACACACAGGAAATAAAGCCAAAAGTATCTGCAAGAGCCAGTCAATCCCCACCTTGCCAGGTTCCCAGGCAGCCCACTGTGCTTGTCTCAGGTCAGAGGGTGGATGTGACATTGTCTTCAGTGGCACATCCAATGCCAGTGCTAGGAAAAAACACATGAAGTGCTGAAGTCATGCAGAAATTTTGAGGCCTACCACTGCCCTTCTCCTTTTACTTTCACTTACAGGACTGATATATTCCTGGCTCTTCAATTACATCAGGCTTCATTTGAAAATTCCCTTCTCTGATAACATCAACATCATCCTTATGAAGACTCCTGGAACTTGGCGACTTTATTTAAAACAAAAGCATAAGTGAAAACTTGTTAGAAATTAAACTGTTGATCTTCTCTTTTTCAAGTGCAATTGATCAAAGGAGCAGAAGAAAACAAGTCACACATTATGAAGTTCTATGACAAAGGTAAGTAAAAAGAATTGGTTTTGATATGATTGTAGCAGTTTTAAAATGAACTATTTCCTATCCTAAATTGACAGGACACTTTCTTGCACTAAGGTTACTATGGATAACTGAACACAAAAAACGTTTTACCTGTCTGAAGTCATAAGGGTCATAATTCCTTGAAAAGAGGGGTGAGAAAAAAGTCTCAGCTGCAAAATCCATGTTCTCTGGGAGCTGCTGCCATCCTAGCTGGGAGCATGGAGCTCTCAACATGACCTCACTAGCTGCTGATCCTTTCACTTGGTACCCTTGGAAGGCAACAGGCTGCACAATGCATTGGAATTATCACTACCAGCAAGTAAAAACTGCTCTGCAACTATCTACAGTCAATGCAGGTAGTTTTTACACATACAACAAAAATAACCTGTTGACTCTGCAGAAGAGAAACAAAGAAAATGTGACGGTTTTTTTCCTTGTAATTTGAATTTAAAACTCTCCTGGAAAACTTCCTGCAGTGAACTGTATGAAAAATTACGAGAACAGCTTAAAATTGGATTAGGACTTAGTGAAATATATTACAATCAGCAAACAATTTAACTGAAATTTAGAAAAAACTGTTAATTATACTTGAGTTTCACAGAAATGGTACCTTTGGTTGCCAGTCAGATGTCCTAGGGTCCCTTTGGGCTGCTGCTATTGGTACAGTATATGCCTCTGTCTTCTGGAATAAATTGTCCACACAGTTGGACTGCACAGGAAAGTATCAAAACCTAGTTAGTCTAACAATTTAATAAACATTTAAAGTGAAAATTTAGGCTAAGAAATGTCTTGTATTTATACAAATGAAAGCCTTTTCAGTTACAGCTTTTTTATTTGGGAGCCAGGACCATCCATGACAGGATAAGAAGCTACATTTTCTTAAAAAAAAAAAGGTGGCAGAAGATGGGGTAGGGAAGGAGAAGTACCACACATATTAATGGGATATTAAACATTACTAAATACTACACTTTTCATTAAGTTTGTTGTCATACATGAGGCCTCCTGAATATTGTCAGTATGGCATCCTCTATTTATTACCAGCTTCATAAACAATGCCTCTAAGTCATTTGTATCTCAACCTCTGTGGTTCCATAAACCAAGAATTTTATTCCAGGAGCCAGGTGGAAAATGAATTTATCTTGTACAGATAAATATATGTAGTCAAAAATGGGTTACCATAAGGCCAGGAGAATCAAAGTATGAACAGGAAGATGCCTGTAAACTTTCTGAGTAAGGCATTTCTGTAAACTCTTTTATAGCTACAAGAGATGGAAAAGCACAGTGAGTTACAGTCAATTGTCTGGGTTTTTTTTACATTAAAACATCTGAATATTTACAGGTCTTGCAAACCTTACCCATCCAACAAATTGCACGCTTAACTGAATGAGAGCAAACAAAGACAGACTTGGAGCTCACAATGTTGCTTTAAACAGTAAAAATTGCATGAGGGAGTCTACAGAACACATCACTCTAAAAGTATTTCTAAATGAGGAGAAATGAGAGAAATCAAACAGGTACAGACATACAGAATCCAGTTTGAAATAGAAGCTGACCTAACCTTCATCCTTTTCAAGGGGTTCAAGTGTCTCCTCAGTGTCTGTTTCACAGAACATGCTGGTATTTTCCTCCATCTTTTGTAAGCTCTCTAATGCTGTGCTATGCTGAGTCAAAGCTCTCAGAAGAGCAATATCATTCATCAAAGCAAGGAGTCCTGAGGAATTCTCAGCCACTGCTGTGCATTTCAGGCAATCCACCCCCATTGTTTCTCCTTGGCAAGCTTCAGGAGAAGCAGTTATGCTCTCTGCATTTTCCAACACAGTTCCTCCTACTGCTGTTTCCTCTGGAGATGAAAAACCTGTTCCTAAAGGATCTGATTTCTGTGACAAAGCCAGCAGAGGGCTGTCTGGCTTCATGTCATCACTCTTAGAAGCCCAGAAGTGCTCTGGGCCAATATCTGGGGATTCCATGCATCCAAGCTTTGTAACTCCTTCCTTGGTCTTTTTGTCCGAGGCAGAAATTATTCTGCTGGGAGAAACAGCTGAAAGACTTCCAGTGGCCTCAAACAGCCTGGTTTCAGGGTGACATTCATGAGCACTGGTGTGACCAGGCAAGAGATCAGAGTGATGGTTTTTTACCCAGCATGTGCCATTAATGGTGAGTGCTGCACAGCCATCCTGATCCTCCTCTTTGTTTGTGCCTTCAAAACTTGATTGACTCTCACTGATCTCTTTTATGTTATGTCCATCACCTACAAGTTCCACTTTGGTTCTGGTCTGGTTTGCAGCATCTTCTGCAGTTCTCCTGGCATCACTGTCACAAAGCTGGGGTGGTGTACTCCCCTCTCCATCAGATTTTGAACATTTCACTTCATTTTTGCTGTGTGTCTCTGCTTCACAGCAAGAATGAGGCTTCAAATGAGGGCTCAAGGCAGCACCTTGTGCTACATCTTCTCCCTGAAAGCTACCTGGGCTCCATGAAGGCATGTCTCCCTCAGAGAATTCCTTCCCTTCTCTCTCACACACCTCTTCGTTGTCTATGTCATTAAAATCAAAAGTCTCCATTAGGTTAAAGTTAACCTCCATCAGTTCCCCATCAGGACTACATCCTGTGCCCTGCAAACTGAACTCCTCCTTCACAATTCCAGCTTCAGTCAATGTCACATCCCAAGAGAGCTCTGGGTCACTAGACACTCCCTCTGAATTTTGTCTTGGATGAAGCTCACTCTGCATCTTCACAGAGAAATCCTCCCTAAGACTGTCAGTCCCTGAATGCTCTCTGTATCCAAAAGGATTGTTTTCAAAGGTAGTTGGACTTGCTGAAGGTGAAATGTCACCTAAGGATGGACCAAACTGACTGTCACTCATTCTACTTACAGTGGACTCAGGTAGAAAGTAAGTATTTGTGTTGCAGTGATCTTGTAAATCTTGACTTAAATTATTTACCTTTTTGTCTTGTCTCTGTCCCGTGACTTCTTCACCATGAGATTGTTCAGCTGAATTTGGAAGTGTTTGAGCATTCCAGTCCTTTGTATAATTTACAGTTCCCTGCACAAAAGGCAGGTGCTGAGTATCTGGAACGAGTCCTTTGGCAGGTTCGCCTGAAAAACCAGGTAGGACAGGGCATTTTTTGTCACATAAACCTGCATTTTCTGCTGCCTGAAACCTGGAAAGGCAGCCTGTGACTCCAGATGTTTGCTCTCTGTGTCCTTGTGCTGGTTTAGACTTCAGAAGAGCAATTATCTGTGCTGTGCTCCTGATGTGGTGGGACACTGCCCCAGGACCTGTGTGCCCAGTGAGGAGAGGCGATTCCGGCTGCACAACCAACTGATGGGAGTTTTGCTTCTCTGTCCCCTCACAGCTGTCACTAAAGGGAGCTGAAAGCAGTGAGGACACAGATATTTGCTCTCTGCCACTGTCCCTACATCCCTCTTCCTGACTGCCTGCAGAGAGATTTGTTTCTGCATCCTTCTTGCGAATCGTAGAAAACAACGGAGAGCTGATATAAAACTTGGATGGAAAATTCCCTTGGCACTCCTTAGCTGAAGGCAACACTGTTGGTTTTCCTTCATCTTCCATAGCTGGTATTTTCTTCTCAACTTGGCGTGGTCCTTGGAACCCCTGGGAGAGAAATTTTCAATTAATCCACATTTTGTAATCACATGATGAAAACGGGGCACACTTCATGGACTACATTCTGATCAAATGGCCTGAAAATATATTCTGAACAAATTCACAGGTGCATAGAAACAACCTTGAGCCCTTGTGATTTTTACTCTAGGCAACACCAATCCTGCTAAACCAAATTTCCTAAATGTGGAAAAAACACAGTCTGGATTACAGGAAAAAAAAAAAAAAAAAAAGGCAGGAAGAAATGATGCATGTATTTATATATTTACCATTCATGAAAATATGTTTTCCTTGTGTTTTACACTGCATGTAAACATGAGACATAAAAATTTAGAACAAAAACACACCGTAAACTTCCTTTTCAAGCCAACAGGGAGATGTCTTGGCGGTCGAAGACCAGGTTTTACACCATTTCTATCCACTGCTGGAATTTCTGCTTGCTTTGGCTGCCCTTCAGAAGGCTTTTCACTCCCTTTGACTGCTTCAACTGTGATTAAATATCGATCACTTTCGAAATCATCTCCAGGAGACACCTGGAAAAGAGAGAGAAGCAGTGTGTACATAACAGTACTGTATAAGAAACAATATCGTATAGCTTTATTAAAAAAAAAATACAGTATTTTAAGTACTTATATGTAAATAATTCAGGTACTTACACCTATTATACCACAGATGCCATATAATATTTTTATTTATACATATATTGTAAAAAGCATTAGCACTTAGATTCAATGATTATCTCATATATCACTGTAATACACTGTTTTACCACAGAAGAAGAAAAATTCCATGAAGCCTTCTGGACAAACAGTAAGATCTATTAATAAATAGTTCCCCTTCCATTATTTGCATTGTAGCAGAGTTTCATATCAACAAGAAGAAAAATGACTCTTTAGCTACCAAACGTGTTTGAAATGCTGCCTGAAAGACAAAGTACAATCAGATATAAAAATAACAACTCTGAACAAAAGATACCTGAGATCTTATAAAGATACTCTCTAGACATTGTCCTTTATCATCAAACAAGGTAGCCTGCAAAAAAAAAAAAAAAAATTTAAATAACCATTTATTTCACCAATCAGCTAGACTGCCACTGGCAGCAGTCGATGTAAAGTCTTAAATCTGAATGTTCACCTGATTTCTGCCAGTTCTAACCCTCAGAATTCCATCTTGCCATGTTTTTGATTTTTTCATCTTTTGGTGAGTGTATAACACCTGTTTTAAATATGTAAAATATTGAAAAAACAACAAGTAAGAAAATGTTCAAATAGTTCAGTAGCTACAGTCTCTAAACTTACACCTACTTAAAAGTGATTGGTAAAAATCACTCACCGTAAATTCTTCTGAGGCCATCGCTTTGGCAACACAGTCATCCAAAAGCTTATTTCACAAATATCCACATCTTCCCACAGCCTGAGAGACAGGGAAAGGGTCAGGATGCACAAGAGCTGTGAAGGAAAAGTGTGGACAAAAAATTACTTATTTTTTTCCCCCCTCAAAAAAAAAAAAAAAATTAGATGCAAGGTGGTATCAAATCAGTGTGGTAGAGCTGCTGCTGTGGGCATTTTAGAAAGAAACCTCAGAAACAATCTAACACACTGCTGGCAAAAAAAAAAAAAAATCTGTCTTTTTAATAGATGTCAAGCTATTTTCCAGCTTTTAGATGGATTAATTCATTTAAATTAATGGCTGGCAACCCTGAATACTCTTATTCAGAATTACTTGAATTAAAAAGCCAAAAGTTTACTTGCAGGGAAAAAAAAGCTGTTACCAGAATGATTTTGTCCCAGGTGTGGAGTTGGTCATGCATGTTTAGCTCATGCAAAAAATAACTGACTCCCCGTGAAGCCAAACCCCTTTGCATATTTGAAGTGAGACTGCAAAATACTTCAAAATAAATTTTTATATTTATTTTTAATCTATAAACATTTAAAATTAATAATTAAATATACTGCACGTGTATGAATAATTTTAATTTAATATATTTCACGTAAATGTATTATGTTTAATATTTATATATATATATCACGCTTTAGATTGGTGAGAAACAGCTTATATGACGGAAAGGGGAAAGATTCGCGCTGTTTCTTATAGCTGCCATCTGCTTGGGTGCTTCATAAGGTGAAAATCCTAGCACACGCTTTTGAGGACAGCGATATTCCTCAGGTTATTAGAGCAGCTGGCTCCGTGCGAGCCCTTAGGGAGCTCCCGATCGAACCAACGCCGCGGGCAATGGGACCCGCCGCCTCCACACAGCCCTTTGCCAGCGCCGCCTCCCAGGGGGCCGCCCCGAGCGGATCCCGCCGCACTCCCGAGGGCCGGGCGGCCGCCCCGCTCCTACCGAGGACTCGGGCACCGGCGCCGGGCTGGAGGCGGGGGCGCCGCCGCCCGTCCGAACTTCCCGCCGCAGCGCCCGCCTGACGTCACGACGCCCGCGACGCCCCGCCAGGAGGAAGTCACGTGCGCCCAGAGCCCGGCGCGCCCCCGACGCCGCCGCGCACGCGCGGGCGCCGCCGCGGGGCTTTTTTTTTTTTTTATTTATTTTATTTTTTTTCACCCCCCCTCTTCTCTCTCCTTCTTCTTGGAAAGGCGGGGAGCGGGCACCGCGTCGCGCCGGGACCGGCGGGGACGGAGGCGGAGCCGCGGACGGGCCGGGCGGAGCCGAAGCGGTGTCGGCGCGGCGGCGGCGGCCGCAGCAGGTCAGCGGCCGGGGAGGGGGTGTGGGTTTGCCGGTGCAGCGGTGGCGGCGGCGCAGACAGGGGGCGCTGTCGCCCCCTCAGCGGCTTTCCCGCCGCCCGCGCGCGGAGTTCCCCCCCGCGCGCTCCCCTCACGGCCGGGGCGGGGGGGTCCCGTCGGTCCCCTCAGGGCATCGGTTCCCTCAGGGCATCGGTTCCCTCAGGGCATCGCTGTGTAACCCTTGCCCGTCCTTTGCCCGCCCCCTGGGCATCCTCCTCGCCCGCTGCCCGCTCCTCCCCACGCCTGTGGCGCTTTCCTGAGGGCTCGTCGCTGCCCCGGGGCGCTGTGGTGGCTTTGCCCACAAGTGATGCGCAGGTGACTCTTGTGCGTCTTGGCGGCTGCTGTTGGGCCCGAGGGACTCGTGCTGAGGGGTCTTTGGACCCCTCAGGCTTAGTGTGGCTTGTTTTTTTAAGTGTTCTGTCGGTAAAATCTGTGAATCGCTTCAGCAGTAGCACCTGCAGTGATCAGTATCTGTGCAGTGGTAAGTGTGTGGCGCTCAGGCTTCTCAGGGTAAGTCAGGGCTAGAAAAATCTGTTTCACATTGTGGTCTGCCCCTTATTTGAAGAGTAAAGAAGGTGAGGTTTTTCCCATAGATTTTCAGTGGTTTTGGTCTAGTGCAGCAGCTACTAAGGCCAGAGAATGCTTGGTTTTTGTAACCATCCATTCTGCTTCCAAGTACATCTTGTTTCCCTCCAGCAGCTCTGCTGTTTGTTCAGTTCCTTAATCACTTAGTTTTCCCCACAGGGAAGAGCCAGAAATAAGTTCTCAGGTCTTAAAATTCAGTTGTGTTTCTTGAGGGTGAGATACTGTGAGGTGAAGGAGTTGTGCTGCCCTTTTGGTGTCATACAGGTGAACCCATCTAATTGGAGTCCGGTGCTGGCATATATTTTAATTATAACCACAGAATTGCTTGTGCTGGAAACGACCTAAGGTGGAGTCCAACCTTCTGACCGATCACCACCTTGGCACCCAGACCATGGCACTATGTCCCACGTCCGGTCTTGAACACAAATAAATCCAATTTGCGCCTCCTGAGGTGACAGAGGGAAGGGCACAACTTACACACAGGTGTGGGAACAGCTTTAACACTCGTCGCAGTCCAGTGGAAGCGAAGCCTTCTATGTTTTTGGGCACACCGGTTTCATGAAGTCCAAAAAATGCCTCAAAACTGCAGTTTAAGATAATGCATTGGTTTCATTGCATAAAATGGGAGAGGAAAAGCAGAAGTTCTTCTGGTTTTAGGTTAAGAAATTTGTGCTGGCCCCCGTGTATTATCTCCTGTCCTTTGTTACCTCATTTTACATGGAGAGATGTTTCAGGGCAGGGCAGGAACTTCAGCCTGCAGCTCTGCCTGTGTCTGTATTGGTGTAAAACTGTTCCAGGATATGTCTTTTTAAATAGTTTCAGGTTTGCTGAATACTTACATTTATTCTGCAGTACATACCTAGGGCTGCCCCTAACTCTACAAAAACATTTTCACTGTACATAATGTATTTTAAGTTCTTCTTTTTTTCTCCCTCATCCCTTATTGCCCCATTTTAATTTTTAAAATACCCCAAGCAAATAAACATTTGCATCCGTGCTTAAAAGAATAAAGTATATTTTATATCTGCACCCTGTTTCCTCTAGGCCTTGTATTACAGTTTAATTTTATTATGTTTTCCAGATGTTGATAATAATAGAAACTGGGGTTGTATATAGCTTAGCACTGAAATCTTTAATTTTTATCGAGCCTAGAGAAGTTTCTATAGATGAGTGTGGAGCTGTGTTATTTTTATTTATTTATTATATATTATCTTTGCTTTCCTGAAGTTCTTTCCCCCTGTTTAATTGTCCCTCCTTTTCTGGTTTCATTCTGGCACACAGAGGCACTGTGATTTTATTTTTTTTTTTTTGAGGAGACCTTTCCTTTATCAGTGTAAGTTTTGACTCTGCCTTTGCTTTGCTCTGATTTTAATTTGTTTATCAGAGTAGTGCTGGTAGTGTGAGAGTTGGCCTGTGAGGAATACAGTCTGCCTTACATCCGGGCACTTGGCGATTGCTGAATTCATTACTTGGGTTTTTATGGATATATTAATAGTTGATATTTGCTCTGACTCGGGAGGAGCTTGGAGTACGAAGTAGTTTCCTCAAAGCTTCATTTCTAAAGGACAAAGTGAGGGGAAAGGCTGGAGTGCAGCTTGCAGCTGCTTTTTTTCTAGCTGGAATGAAAACCTCTCTTCTGGGAAGGAAGTCCCGGAGCTCAGTGACTGCAAATGCTTCTCTAAACAAAGCTGTGCTGCCCCTGGGCCACACTAATGTGTCGGTGTGGTCCCTCCATGCTGCTCAGCCGCGACAGATAGCCCATAATGACATTTTACCTTCATGAAGCTCCTCAGTGCGGCCCTCAGCTGAGCAGCGCGTTGCCTGCTGGTTATTAATATAAAAAGCTTGCTGAAGAGCTTGAGCATAGCTTGAACTTGCTGAGCAGTTTTACCTGGCTTATCTCTTCAAGGTGACTGCTGACCTTTCACTATCTCGAGTCGTCAGCTCACAGCGGGGGAGAGGCTGATCTCCGGCTGAGGAAGCCTGATTTGCACAAGAATCTGGGGACGATTTCCATTTCGCCATCCTGTTGTCGAGGTGGGCTTCCTCTCTGATGGCTGTGCTCTCGTTTCACTCTCTGCTGCCTTGGCAGAGAGCTGAGAAGTCTTTCATATGGTGATTTCGACATTAATTACTTTAATTTTTGTGTTAATTTAATTTTCCAAAAGCTGTCTGCTTCTGGCAGCATTCTTTGTTTTGTTTGCGTGAAATGAGGTACTGAAGTGGTGACTGGCAGGTCTCAGCTACAGCGAATTGAAACGTGAACAAAAGAGTTGAATTGGTGCTAAAACGGTTTTATACTTTTCAAGATGAATCTGTGTACTGAGTCACTTGGTTCTAGTTAGCGTTTATTTTCCATGGGCCTGTTCTAGAGCTCTGACAGACCTAGGTTTGCCATTAGAGACACTTCATTCACTTGCTGCTCTTGAGCAGGGCCTTGGTAGCTGCTGGTGTGTGTGGTTTGCATTTTTGGCATAATAAAGACAATTTTTTTAAAAACAAACCTTCCTGTTAGCAGATCTGCCGTGATCAAGGCTAATACAGGGTTAGTTTCTGAAGTGTGTAGTGCTCATGGTTTTTGTGTGTGATCTTTATGATGGTTTGTACAGTGAGTTTGGGGGAGTGGAGAAAAAATCATGTTTCCAATTCTTAGATAAATGTGTTTATGAGGAGGGAAGTTACCTGCTTTTCAGCTTTAGTTGTTGCAGACTTCTTTTAGCAAGTAACTTGCTTTTCTGGTAACAAGGCAGAAGATTACACAAGAACATTTACTCCTTGAAATAACTCCTTTTGTGTTTTTAAAATTATATTTATGTGTCATTTGATAGAATGACAGGAATGGAGACTGAAACAGCAAGAGACAAAGCTATGGAAGAAGAAAGCACGGAGCAGAAAAAGGAAAGAGAGAAGAAGAAGAGGTCAAGAGTTAAACAGGTGCTGGCAGATATAGCCAAGCAAGTGGATTTCTGGTTTGGTGATGTTAATCTCCACAAAGACAGATTTCTTCGAGAACAAATAGAGAAGTCCAGAGATGGGTGTAAGTTTCTTTTCAGTATATTTCAGCAAACACTTAAGTTTCACTTTGTTCTTGCCTGTATTGCTGGCACCAGTGACAGATCATTTTGAGGAGAGTGTCTTCTCCTGAAAAAGACAGGAGTTCCATGCTGGAAATCAGCATCAGCAGCTCAGGAGGTAGAACTAGTATTAGATTTTAAAAAATTTATTTGCTCTTGCTCTTCTCCTGTCCTGTCAGCTCTAGGATAAAGACATCTGCCAGGGTAGAAATGACTGTCTGGGAGACATGATTTGCTTTTTCAGTTTTGTATAATTTTAAGAACAAGCCATGAAACAAGAGCAATTTAGTCCTCAGAGGTACTGTACTTGTTTTCCAGGGTTGATAGATGCAGAAGTTAAAACGTCACTCAAATATGCTGTTAAACATAGGTATTTTGGTAATTTTCTCTCTACAGGTTTGATAAGAAATTGTGTATTTGCTTGTAGGGTCACTGTGAGTCTCCTCAGATAGTTTTTTATGTGGTTGTTTGAACTTTTCTAAGGGCCCCCTTAAATAATTACTGAAGTAAGAAAGAAGTAAAAATTACCCTACGTTTTCTAGAGATACTAGACTTGTCTAAATTTTTATTAAGATTAATGCTGCATAATTTTCTACAAGGTTTTAGCAGCGTGTCTGGTTGAAACTGAGGTGCAAGCAGGGCCTCTGTGTTGGCAGCACCGGGTTGAATACTCAATGAATATTTGAAGGAGGCATATTTTCAGTGCAAATAGTTTTTTGTGCTGTAAAACTACACCAGAAAAGGAGTTTTTCTTCCTTTCTTTTCAAAGACAAGTTATCAGTGGAGAAGTAAAAGAACAAAATTCCTTTGATAAAGGTTAGCACAGAAGAAAATTAAATTTAGGTGTACATATTAAATTTTGATGGTAAAAATTTTCTGTGAATCCTTGGTTAAATACTGCACTTAGAACTTGCAGGTTGTTTCACAAGAAAACAAATTGAGTAGAACACATCACCGGATTTCATAATTACCCTTTTTTCTCCCCTAGATGTTGACATATCACTTCTTGTTTCTTTCAACAAAATGAAAAAATTGACTACTGATGGGAAGCTGATCGCTCGGGCAGTTAAAAGTTCATCTGTTGTAGAGGTATTGTGCATCTCACCCTTCTGTATTTGCTGGTGCTGGAAAAGTTCTGATGGGGTGTTGAAAGAAGCAATAATCTCATGGAAAATGCCTATTTCTCCCTGCTTTCAGTTGGACTTGGAAGGAACCAGGATCAGGAGACGGCAGCCTCTGGGCGAGTGTCCAAAGGACGTGGACAGTCGGACTGTCTATGTGGTAAGGCTGCATTGTGTGTGTCCCTGCCTGTTTGTTCCTAACTAAGGAAACTCCATTTGTGCACCGGGATTTTGCTTGGCTGCTGCTGATTGTGCAGCAAAGGTAAAAGAAATTAATTAAGCACAGGCAGGTGAGCAAGAGCTGAGAGTGGCTGTGCCAAGAAAGGGCTTCCTTTGGTGCAGGGATTTGTTGTGCCAGCTTAAATAGGTTTAAATGCCGAGCAGCGTGCTGCTTCCCAGGCTGAAAAGGTGCAGTTTCATTGCACTGAGCTATTGCTGTGTTCACTGGGCTTTTTTAGAGGAGCACCAGTGGTATTAAGAAATACTTACTAATTACATGAATGCACTTAAAGCTTTCTAATAGCAACTAAATTAGCTTCATCAAACAGGATCTAGCTGCATTTCCAAGTTTATCAGGGTACTTTAAACAGCATTATCTGTGTATAAGATCTGTTACTGTAAGTGCCTCTGGTTTTGTACACACAAACACCATTCCTTTCAAGGCAGAACTATACCTGAAAAATTTTAACTAATCTCCTAATAGCGCACTGTCCCTTGACTCCCTTGATACTGGAATGACTGCTTAATTTAAATGAAAATAGTTTGTGCTGATGGGATAAGTCTGCGTCTCACTATGGTATTTCAGCCCCTTCTGAGTGAAAAAGCTGTTGCATTGTGGAGCCAACTAAGTGGTAGATTATCAATAAATCTGTGGTTGAGCTTTTGCTTATTTAAACCCTAGGCAATTTTTTTTAATAGATTTGAATCCACTGTGGAATGTACTTTGTCTCTCTTTGCTTTTTATGACAAGTACAATTTTTGCTGTGTACCTGTAGCTGTTAGCTGCCAAGTTAGTGTTTTCCAGACAGCACTGAGTTTTCTGTGATAAAGATACACAATAATCATGGCCGGAATGCCAGCCCATTCAGATGAGGAGGAACTCATCTGCTCTGATGATTGCTTATTCAACAAAAGTCTGGGAAAAAAGGTGGTTGGTTTTTGTTTTTTTTAAATACAATGTCCCAGACAGAATATTTTCCTAACATGGTTACAGGGACTGCTTAGAACTGTGAAATACTTTGTCTATATCATTTTTGGATAAGATATTCTAAGTCATGAGCTACATTGTCCATACAGATCTTAAGCCTGTGGCTAAATGTTTTGTAAATAGCTGGTATGTGGCAATGGGAGAGTAGAAGTAGTCCAGGTATTGGTGAGTTACATTTCTCTGAAATTTTCTGACTTTTTTGGATGCTTTACCATACACTTCACTATTATACTATTAAAACTTGAAAAAAACTTAACGTAACGGGCTTCTCAATCTAAAGCCAAAACATAACAAAATGTTTTTCTGAGGATGGCAACGTTTATGAAAAAAGAAAATCTGAATGTGATAAGTGTTCCCTTGCAAGGAGAACCTTTTAGTGCAGTAACTTGTCATGAAAAAAAAATGAAATAGTGCAGACACTATTGTTGTTTAGGCATGAATTTGAGAGTGGGAATTTAAAGTGTTCTGTTGCGTCTAGTGAGAAATCGGTGTGACACGATTTCTGTGTGGTTGGGGAGGGGAAATGCTGAACTCAGACACGGGTTTCTGCATGCTGCTAAAACCTGTTGCTATATTAAGGACTTTATAGAAGTAAAATTCAGACAACTTTGTCATCCAAGAAACTGCCTAAAAGGTTCTGCTCATACTGGCTACTGGCAAAGATTTTATCAGTAGTGACTACCAGACTGCAGGAATTCTTTCTGTGATAGCTTCCTGCATTATCACCAATTAAAAAAAAAAAATAGCTTGTGCTTTGCAGAGGGTAGTTGTGGACAAGCCAGTCTGGTATTTGCTCCAAGGTTTTAAATTTACCAAGAGATTTTGTATTGCAGAGATCCAGCTGCGGGTGAGGTTTTGGTATTTGTCATGTGAAGAAGATAAGCATCTAAATTAAATACTTAATATATTTATTATACGTATAGAAATAATTAGAGATCTGTTCTCAGGTCACATTTTGTGACCTGGATACTTTGCCTCTCAACGTTTTGATATCAAACTTCCATTTTTTTCTCCTTCAGGAGCTGCTTCCCAAAAACGTCAATCACAATTGGATTGAGCGGGTGTTTGGGAAGTGTGGCAATGTAGTTTACGTCAGTATCCCCCGGTACAGAAGTACTGGGGATCCAAAGGGCTTTGCTTTTGTTGAATTTGAAACTAAAGAACAAGCAGAGAAAGCCATTGAGGTGAGTGCTGCTGCCTCTGTTGCTGGCATAGTTCCTGGCGTCACATTGTGATATGGATGGTGTGCTCTTTACTAGGTCACCCACTGAATCTTAGAGAAATTCCAAAAATATCACCATTTAAAAGCTTCACTTAGCAGGAGTTAGCTCCTCTTTCCTGCTTCCAGACCTACAATCAATGTCACAGTTCCTTAAAGATTTAATTTTATTAATAACCTGAAGACTTAGAAATATAATGGCTTTTTTTTTTTGGTGAGTAATCTAGTTGGCCACACTTGGCATCTTTTACAGAAAAAGGTCTCTGTGTAACAAAAAATGGTGTTTAAATTTCATCAAGCAAGCATAGTCATACCTAATTTTCTGTACTGAAATGTGATTTGAAAGTATTATATATTGAAGTGTGATAAAGATTCTTGGGATTAACTTGGATCCAGACTCTTTAAAGAAAGTATGGTTTTGTGGTGTTATGTGGTTCTCAATTTCCTTGTTTTAGTTTTTGAATAATCCACCAGAAGAAGCACCACGGAAACCTGGAATTTTCCCCAAAACAGTAAAGAATAAACCAGTTCCTACACTGAATTCAAGTGACAACACTGTAGTAGGTGAGTAGTACAAAGTTATTGGGATGAAGGAAGTGTTATTAAGTTTCTTGGATCGGTTTGGTGCCTCAGCTTCTGAAGAGAAAATTTTCTCTTCTGTGTTACTGCAGTTTAATTTCATGTGTTTTAAAAGCTTTTCAGAAAACCAATTCACCTTGCTGGCCAGCGTGGGCTGAGGTATGAAAAATCTACTGTAATTTACAAACCAGTATCCCAGATTTATGTTACAACCTCATCACTCAAACATTTTCCCTAATTTCTGGTGGTGTAATACAATTTCCCCAGATACCCTCTCTCTTTTTTGTAAGACTGATGATAAGTCACATTAATATTCCTCACAATTATCACCAGTTATTTGTTATACCAGCAACTGTTAAGTGGAAACTAAAAAATGAAATCAAACCAGTGGTTTCCAAACCGTGCTTTAGACTCATTTTTTTATCTTCTCAAAACAGCCAGGAGAAACTTTGTGTTCATATCTTGCATCTCTTCCATAGATTGGCAACCCAGTTTATCATGTGCTGCTTTCATTTTGCAGTTTAAGTAAATAATCTAATCCAATGTTTAATCATGGGCAGTTTTAAATGTTGTGGTTTTAATCCAGAAGAGAAGAAAAAGAAAAAAAAGAAGAAATCTAAAATCAAGAAAGAGAGCAATGCACAGGCAGCTGCAGCAGAGCCAAAGGAATCAAACACTCATGCTACAACAGAGCCAGTGCCCAAGTCTAAAAGACACAGGACTCCATCAGAGTGTTCTGAGATGGAGGGAACTGAGACTCCCAAGCAACCCTCCAAAAGGGAGAAGAGGAAATGGGACAGAGCAGAGAGCTCAGAGGTAACCTGGGAAAGCAGGCCAGGAAAGAGAAAAATAACCACTTCAGGAGATGGTGAGACATCAGCTCCAAAAGTTAGGAAAACTGCTGAAAAAGATGAAGTTGAAACAGTGAAAGAAGAAACAACAGAAGCTCCAAAAGATTCCAATGGTAGGAATTCTTACCTCTTTTTATTAATTTGATTTCTCTGCATGAATTAAATGGAATTGTAGATATCCCTTATGGATGAGGAGTGATGGGATGGATATAGTGGGAGTGTTAGATCAGCTTTGGCATATTAATGTTCCCTGCACTTAAAATTAAACCTTGTAGTCACTCTAAGGAGAGGACCTGCACAGGGAATGATGAAAAACTTGCAAGTAGGGAAATTTAATCAGAAGTCAAAATAGTTCAAAAAAAGTTCCTATTGATAGAACTTGAGTGAAGTAAAGTAAGGGTTAAACAGACAGGCTGGGCAAAGGGAGACAGCATGGGAACACAGATAAATAAATTAAAATACAAAAGGGAGACGCTAATGATCCGTTTGTTGCATGAGATAAGCTGCATTGAAATGAGATTTAGTGTAAGAAGCTAAGTAAACTCAATGAACATAGACCAGAAGTAGTTAATGCAAAGAACCTGTAGATATTGAATGTGATTTTATTGCAATAATGGTTAAACTGTCCATGTTTGAATTAAACGTTTTTATTTATCTGTTTTAATATAGAAGTTTCTGCAGAAGAAGACAAAGACAAAAAAGACACATCCCTTTCCAAATCTAAAAGGAAACACAAGAAAAAACACAAGGAGAGACACAAAATGGGTGAAGAAGTCATCCCCCTCAGGGTGCTCTCCAAGTAGGTGATATAAATTACCTGTTTTCTGTGATACCATAGATTTATTTTAATAGTAGTACTAGGGAAGTGGTTGGCTGGCTTTGTAAAGGGACCTCCTAAATGAAAACAAGATCCCCCAATTTTTCTATTTGTCACACCTACTGTAATTATGAAGTATAAACCCTGGGGGATATTGTAAATTTTGTTGCTTTGTGGTACCACATTTTTAATGTTTGTACAATGTGTGGATGTTCAGGTTTTCCTGCAGAATGCAGTTTTTTGTCACTTGTAGGAAAATGTAAGTCACATGTTTTGTATAGTTCTTTATTAAAGTTTTATTGCTTAAAACTTTATTTTCACATATTTCATACCAATGAAATTATTTCTGAAGTCTTGATATGTCTGACAGTCCATCACCATTGCTAAAGTGCAATTCCAATTTTTATACAACAGAGTTGCATATTAGCAACAGTATTAGCCTGTAGCAAGATTGAGGACTCTTCATTGCTTCATGTGTAAATTTCTGCAAACCATATAATCCAAGCGTTGGGCTTTTAGGAGTCACCACAACTAAAACATGGAAGCACTTACTTTTTAAGCATCCAGCAAGTACCTCCATGTTAAAGTAGAGGGGGTCCTTGCCGCCTTGTGCTGCAAAATTGTGCTTTATGTAGAAACACATTTTTATAATTTGATACATTTCCAGAGGAAAGTGTTGAGGTTAAAAGGATTCACCACCACTAAAACATGGAAGCACTTACTGTTGTGAGCCAAAGCAAGCACGTCCACATTTAAGTTGTGGGGGTCCTTCAGGGGAAAAACAACATAAAAATAGAAAAATGCAGTAATAAAAAACATCTAGGCACGTTTCCTGTAGGAAGTCTTCGAGCATTAGGATCCACCGCCACTGAAACATGGAAGCACTTACTTTTTTAGGCAGCAGGTACCTCCATGTTAAAGCAAAGGGAGACCTTCAAAATTAAAAATCGCTTCAGTTTAATTTTAGCCACTTTATCTGCTCACAGCTAAACTTCTTTTTGCTGGATTTAAAAATCTCCAGGATCTAAAAATCTTCAACTGAAGTGCAGACCAAAAAAAAAAAAATATATGTATAATCCCGGATTGCGATCAGGATTCACCTCTACTAAAACATGGAAGCACTTACTTTTTCTATGTCACAGAAAGCACCTCCATGTTAAAGTAAAAGGGGTCCACAAAAAAAAAAAAGTTTATCGGCGGAGCTTGTCCTCTGCCATCGGCATTCTGAGCAAACTGCAACAAACACAAGAGTTTTGGTTAAAAGTTATTCAACTCTAGCAAAAGGATAAAATGTTTAAAGAGTATAAGCATTGCAAATACTTACCTGCATGATCTCTTCCTTTGGCAAGTCACAAAGTTTCTCCTTGAGCTCGTATTTATACCAAACCTTGCTATGGGATGGTGTTGCCTTTTTATCTCCAAGAATCATTACGTGGGTCTTTTGTTATTTTAATGCCTTTGCTCTGCTGAGAATGTATGATCCTGGGCGAGTCTGGATGCTTTTTTGAAGTATACAGTTGTCACTGTTAACAGCTAAAACCATTACCACAAGATATCCTCCTCTTTAAAAATCCTCTATCAGCTTGTTTGATAGCACAGATTAGGGTAACAATGAGTCGTTCTCACAGTGGCACTGCAGGCATTGTGTTGCTGTGGAGCAAAGCTCTCGCTGTTTGCAGAAACATCTCCATGTTAAATGTATGTAAATATATAAATTGCTTCCATGGGGGGGTATTTTTTAACCAAAATCCATTTGAATAGGGAGGAATGTCCTTATCTAGGTAGATTTTTGGTGAGTTTAACCAGTAGTCGATTTTCTATCAATGATTTTTTTTCTGGAAAATGAATGACTGATTCTTAATATAGTGACACAGGAGCGGGTTCACTGGACTAATTCAGTGAATTGAGAGTTCACTGTCTCTGAATTAACTCTGAATTCCGTGCTTGTGCTCTGTGTAGTTCTAGTGGAAAACACAGTTCACCAAACTCTTCTCTATGCTGTCTGCATATTTAAAGCAAATTAGAAAGCCACTCTGTTAGAATGATAGGTTGGTGGTGTTGGATTTTGCTTTTTGCAAAGTCCTGGGAAATTGAGTTAGGGACAAAATTGCATTTTGACTGAAGTGCAGGGAGATTCCCAGTAACAGAATGGTCTGCACTGTTCACCAAGTCCACCTACAGCTGTTTGTAACCTGTTAAATTACCATTAAGTCTTGAAACATCAGTTTCTTGTTTGCAACTGAAATCTTGTGTCTGTGTTGCTGCTTTTAGGACTGAATGGATGGATTTGAAGCAGGAATATTTGGCTCTGCAGAAAGCCAGTATGGCCTCCCTAAAGAAAACGATGTCTCAAATCAAACCTGAGCCCGTGGGGGAAATGGAGACGGAATCTGGTGTGCAGAAATCTGAAAATGGCAAAAGTAATCTTGGGTTTTGTCTTGTTTCCTAAGTGTTTCTCCTATGCTAACACAAGTGGTGCGAGGCCCTGCCACAAGGTTTTATTTTGTAAAATTCTGCTGTTTTCTCAAAATGTCATATAGTAAAAGTTACTCCCTCCCTGTATTTAGATGGATTTGGTACTAGGGGAGTTATGTAAGTAAATACTAAAGTGATTTCAGCATATTTCAGTAGTACTTGCCAGGCTTACAGATATATTTAGGTAATTGTAATTATTAGGCCTCAGAGTGGTAAATGAACAATGAGTTTTCTTGGTGCTGCAGCTTGAGCCAGACCTGCTTGGATTTAATTGTACCACAGGTACTTAAAAAAACAGCTTGGAATTGGGCTTTATCAGCTCTAGGGACAAGAAGAGCTTTGAAATTATATCTTTGTAGTTAAATTTCTACTTTTATTTCTGGTTTAGCATTCTTCTTTCTTTTATTTTTTCTGAATATTCTGTGCTTCTCTTCACTCACCTCAACACTGATGTTCCAGTGGGCCCTCTGCATGTTTTTAGTCACTCTATAACTGCGGGGTTACTATTGGTACAATATAAAATGTCTTTATAGGAAGGACCCTATGGTCTGTAAAAATGTCTCAAAGACTTTTTCTTGAAGCTGTTTCATTTTTTAGTAAAATTGACATGAACCTGTGGAGAATCTTGATCCTTCTTTTAATAAACCTCAAACTGCAGTAACCATATTTGATTCTTGTTTACATTGTTACTTCTGTGCTTTCATAATGTCTTAATTTTTTCAACCGGATAAATGTAAAAACTTTTTTCTATTTCCCCCCACCCCGTTTTTACTTGACCAGCCGCCAGTGAAGATTGTGCCCCTCCCGCCAAGGCCAACACAATGGGGCCTCAGTTTGTCAGCGGAGTAATTGTGAAGATCATTAGCACCGAGCCCCTGCCGGGCAGGAAGCAGATCAAGGTAATGCCTTTGTAACCTCAGGGTAGCTGTTAGCCTTTCCTCTTACCCTGCCCCCCAAATGTTTGAATATGGAATACCATTTCACCCAGTCTCACTGATTTTTTTTTCTTGTTTTATGTATTTGGCCAGTAGATGAGTAAAAAAATTTTAGTGTCTGTTAATGGTAGATTTTTCAGTGGCAAAATAGTGTGAAGGAGGATGTTTCAAAGTAAAACCAAGCCTTTAGTGTGCTTGGAGCAATGTCAAGTTTATCGTGAAAACATTGAGGAGAATAAGCAATGCTCTGTTGCTTTTTTCAGTTTAAAAAAAAAGAACTGGAGAGTTCTTCAGTCTTCTGCATTTGTCACTGTGCCAGTCATCGTGACGAGAGACCTATGAAAGTATACCTGTGGGGACTTGTAAAAGTTTATGGTGTTTTTATCATTAGCAGGAATTTGGGGGCAGGAAAATGCTTTCTGCATGAGAAACCAATTTTCTTTATTTCAGAAACAATTTTACAATGACAAAAAACTCTATTTCAGGGAGAGTTACAGCAGTGGAACTTGTTGATTCAGTCTCTTTTCCTAATGCAAGTACTTATTTTTCTCGATTTAAAAAGTGGTTAGATATCTTCAGGTTTGTGTGATGACACAAACCAAGTTCACACATAAATTCTTTCTAAGGAAAATAGCAGTTTTAAGCTGCATCCTTTTGAAATGGAAATATTAAGAGTTTTCCAAAGGAAAGAAGAGGTTTTTTCCAGATCCTGAATTTTCTGTTAATGTTACTCAGGGCATTTCTTTCCGCAATTGCACTTTAGGATGAGTAGCAGCTACAAAGAATTTGAACAACTTCTACTCAGGCTGGTGCACACACATATCCAGCCCACTCAGGATTTAAAATGCAAGTTCTGCTACTGTTTATCAAACATTTGTAACCACGGAGGCCATTTCGAGTCACCGGCTGCTTGCCAAGTGTGTGGGGCTTGGTGTGTACATGAACCTAAGCCACATGAGAGACTGTGTCACTGAAAACCCTCATCTCACTGTGGTGGGGTTTTAGCTTAATCAGCCTGGTCTTCCTCCCTGTGTTTGTAGGCAGCTGTCTGAGTGCTGGGGACACAGAGACAATGTGCTGCAAATTTTTCCTGTAGCCTTTGACAGCCTCTTGGACTGTAAGATATACCTCACTGGGTTGTGTCACACCCTGATAGGCTGTGGGCAACACGACCACTTATTATTTAAAAAGCAGAAAACTTAAATTATTTTGATACTTTTTTTTTTTTTGGCCACACTAGTTGCATAACTTTGTGGAAGGCAGAAGTGCAACCAGACCCGGTGTTGCTGTGTTACTGGGCTGTCAGCTGGAGCAAACTGCCACTAAGCAGTGCTTCAGGCCTTTTTTCTTCTCAGATTTCTAGAACTGAGCTACATTTTTCGTTGTATGGAAGCAGTGATGCATTCCACACAACTTGGAAAGGTCTTTGTAGTGTAGTTTAAATATTATTTTGATGTTTACGCTTCTCTGCTTCCCTATTTTGCCGTTAAGGTGCTCCTCATCCTCAGAGCTATTAACTTTTGCCAGCTCCAACAAATTGTTTGGTTAGTTTTAGTTTTCCATGAAATGATCACTTAGGGATAACAAAATAAGGCTGGAAAGTAGCTTTTGTTGGCTCTCAAATGATCTTAATGGTGTTGTCAATTAATTTTTGTTTTGTTTTAAGGTTGCCTTTGGTAGGGGAGGGTTAAAAGCAGTGTGTGATTCCTGAATAGAAGCATCTTACTTGAGAGGCCTGCTGTGAACAAAATTGACTAGGAATGTGTGGTCCTACTTAATTTCCCTAACAGCAGGAATTACAAGTGAAGTGCTTCATCTGCAAGAGCATTTGTGACTCTTCTCCCTTTAGCTGTCAGTGAAAATTTTCAGGCAGAGGTCACTTCATAAAGATAGAGTTGTTTTACTACTGCTCCTTTCTCAAATCGTCCGCCATGCATGAGGTTGCTTTTATACATTTAATGTGTAGAATCAAGTTTGATATTCTTCTCTTAGGCTGAGATCTATCGATGTTATCATGTACAGTTTTTACTTTTGAAAAAAATCAGATACAATGTTGAAATAAATGGGTGATGATCCATCCATTAGTAAAATGATACCATAACATTTCCAGGAATTACTGCTTTAAATTGTTAATGGGAGTGCAGGATGAGAGATAGATGGGTAGATGTTGCAGGCTCATAAATCAGAATTCAGTTATGACCTTCTTAGGAAAAAAATGTTAATTCAAAACTCTTTGACAAGGGATTGATTGATTAAATGACAAAGTTCAGTTACTGCCTCCTACTTCATGACCTTTTTGAAAATGGTAACGACCTCCAAATGGAATGGTCAAAAGTCACTCTTTTTAGTTCTCTTTTTGAAGGCTGATTTATGGTGTGTGTTGTCGCATGCTCTGACAGGATGCTCTGGCAGTGCTGGCTGAGGTGGCTTATGTTGACATGCTGGAGGGGGACACTGAATGTCACGTCCGTTTTAAGACTCCTGAGGATGCACAGACTGTCATGAAATCATACAAAGAAATACAGATCAAAAACAACTGGAAATTCGAAGTTCTCACTGGTAAGACTTCTTTTTTTTCATGGAAGTACAGGAGAAGCCTTAATGACTATGAAAGGGATCATTCCTGGTGAATTGATGGATACATTTTGATATCTCATGAGAAAAAGATTGCGTGTTTAGTTGTTTTATTTTCTGGGAGTCTTCTCATTTTGCAATTACTGTCACCATTCAGAGCAAAATAATGATTTTTGTTTGCTGTTACAAACTTAATTCTGGTTTCTTTAGATGGATTTGCTTCACTTTCAATGGCAAAGGACTGTAGAACCTAATTAATTTTGCAGCTTTTTGACTAGAACATTCTGATAATGCAAAAAAATTTTAAAGGAAGACTTTCTTGAAAATACTGAGCATATGTGTGAAATGACATGGCAAGGATCTAACAGAATGGATAAGCTTAAAGTGGGTGTTAGCACTTACCCACTAATTGATCTTCAGTTTTCAGGAAGTTGAATAATTTAGGCCAAAATAAGAAGGGCTTTACTTTTCAACTTCATTTTAATGTGTGCTGTTTCTTTCTGAAATGACTGTGCTTTTCTAAATGTGTAGCTTGTATTAGACTGGATTAGTTTGCCAAGTGTGGAGTAGCCTTTGTGGGACTGAGGGATAGAAAAAAGAGGAAGTCTGTCAAACTTAGTGTATTCATAAAGCTTTTGTATTTGAGAGATGCACCAAAAATTGTAAATATGGAAAAAGAACCTAAACAGGTTAAGCAGTCAATATGAGACTGCCTCATCTGTATTTAAGTATTTTTCCCCACACCTGCCTAAATCCTCATTTAGGAACCAGTCTCCTGGGTGCAGGGATGTAGATGCCAGTTAAGGATTGCAGGAGGAGAAGCTTTGATGCAAGCATTAACCTTCATGATCATATCAAAGTTAATTGAAGTTTGAGACTCAGTGAGTGCTGCTAATGTCATTTGGAGATAGATTTGTCTCTCTGTGTTTCAGAGATCCAGAAATAACTTCAAATTTTGTGTTCTACAGCTGTGTGCTCTGTGTCTGGTTGTTTGTCTCTGGTTTTGTATCCTTACATCAGAGTGTAGTAGGAGATTAGGAATAAATACTACATTGTAGGAGCATTCCATTCATGGTCTTAAGATTTATTTCTTTTCTAACTGGCTCATTGAAATGAGAATGGAAAAGCTTTCCAGGAATGCACAAAGGACTCACTGTAAGGATTTTTGTTTTTCTTGGTGGCAGAAGGTGAAAGATGAAAAGGAAAGAATCTTTAATGCTCTCTACAGCAGGGACTAAAGATTTCCCAGTAGTATTTTACTCTTCAGGATTTGACTTTAAGTATCTTCAGCTTGGCATCTGGCAAGATGGTGAGCATCTGTGATCTCGTTGAGATGTTAACTTTTGCAGGAATCTTTTCTGAGATCATTCAGAAACTTCCCTGTGGCTGAAGATGAGCCCTGAGATGGTGCAAAATGATATCACAAAATTCTCATTGTGATAATTACATCACAAACCAGAAGGAGCAGTGGCAAACTGCTTCTTCCCTGCAAAGTAGCTGCTGAGAAAAGCTGCAGAATTTTTTGCTGTTGTATTGCTGCCCGTGTTCAAATATTCCTGACAACTCATGAAGTCCCCAGGCCATGGTTTTGATGAAACAAAATAGTCTCAATTGTTCTAACAGTAATTACTGTTTTTTGTTGTTGTTCTCTTGTTTGGTAGCTATTTAAAATGTGTCAGAGGTTGAGTACATCAGTAAATCAAAGGGGCCTGTGTGTGCTGTGGTGAAACTTCAGCTAAAACTCGGCTCCTTTTGCTGATGACAGGTAGAGAGCAACTCTATGTGGCTTCTGTGGATAGGAAATTTAAGACTACTGGGGAAATACTTGTTTAGTTTCTCTAACAAGTATTTTCATTAATGCTTACCTTATAAAAGATTTCTTCCACTTCTTGTGGTTACGTTTATTGACACTCCTCAATGTCAATTTTCCCCCAAGGTGACCATGAACAGCGTTACTGGCAGAAGATTTTGGTGGACAGACAAGCTAAGCTGAACCAGCCTCGAGAAAAGAAGCGGGGCACTGAGAAGGTAACCTACAAATCTCAGCTTTTTCCTCTACAGCCACGGCTGAAAACAGGATAATGTTCCTGCATTGCTCCACGTGGTTTGATATTCTGTGTATTTAATTGTGTTAAATCACTTGCTACTGTCCTGGCAGCAAGGGTTTTACAGCCACAAAGTAGAGAGTGTGGCTGTCCTGCTCCAGTTGACAAGTGCAAGGCTTGTTATTACAGGGACAACTGGAGAAAGTTAAGTTGATGACTAAAGGCCTGAACTTAATTTGTAAGCTGGATTTCTTTTGAAACCCCGTCTGGATGAGCTCATTAATAAGCTAAGTAGTCTTGATGTGCTCTAGTGAAATCAAGTCTAGTGCTACACTCTTAAATCTCTATTATGATCCAGAAAATAATTTTCTTGAGAGTGAATCTCATTCCCCTCACAATTAACACAGTTTTATTTGTGCTGTGGCAAATGCTGGTGTGTTCCCAGAGTTCCAGCCAAATCTGGGTGCTGCTGCCAGCATCCATGGCTGTACAGCTTCTAGTTCCAAACTGGGACATTGCAGCCTCCTCCTCGCTATGCCTGTGGGGCTGCAGCATTGAGGGAGTGCTGCAATGAACTTGCAGGCTGCAGCCTCTGCTCCAGCCCCAGCAGATCCTTCCAGGCACGAAGGGTTGCTTGATTAAGCCAGTCAGATCCCTGACTTGACAGAGAGGAGCCAGAGAGTATTTCACAGACGTTTTATTGCCAGGTTTGCTTCACACACATTCCAGATAAGGTTTCTGAGTTGGCTTTAGCCTGATTTTTTTTTTTTTTTTTTCTGTGGCTTGCAAAACTTCGGAATCACCTGATCTTAATTATTTGTTGTTGACTTTGGAGACTCTTTGTTTCCTGGACTCTAAGGAAAAAATATTGTCCCATACAAAATGGAAAATAAATATTTCATTGACCTAAAGGAACAGCAATCACATGGGTCAAAACTTTATCTTGTACAAGGTGTATTTTTCGCGTCTTATCCTGTTTGTGTGAATGTTCTTTCAGAGATCCTGCAGATAAATGAGTTTTTTTAAACAAAGATGTGCATAAAGAATTTGCCCAAAAGTCTAATTTAATTTTCTTGTAGGCCTAAAAATGGCATTGATTCGAGCCATTTTTCTTTAATATAAACAGAAATGGAATTTGGAATTTGAAAACCACAGGTTTAGAACATTTTTCTGATTGCTGCCAGGATTTTTTTTTTTAATGTACTTTTACTTTTTTTAACCAAAGATGCCAGTGAGACCTTTGACTTGAATTTTGACTGTAGGAGCCCTTGCTATCAAGTTTCTCTTCTTCATCTTTTGAAGATTGGTATTTGTTGACCAAGCTGGTGTAAATTGGGCAGTAATGTACCTCATCTAGGCTTGCAAATACAAACTGTCTCGGTTCTGCCTAACAATTGGCAGCACAAGGATGCAAACTCCTGCTCCTTCCCCCTGCCCATCACCTTGCCACACAGGGAGGTGTGAACTTCAAAGCCAGGGAATTCTATTTAAATGCTAACGCTGTTAAGCAAAACATCAGGACAAGAATGCCTCCCTGCAGTCAGTAAGTCTTAACCCCTTCCTTGCTTGTATACAGGCTGTATTCCTGAAATACAGACTGCCAGTAAAAAAATATTTTTCTGTTCGTTAATATTTTCCCATTTGAAAATTTTTCTTAAGTACTTCCAAGGTAATTTATTTTCAAGGTCTCAGAGGTAGAAAGAAGTAATATAATAAGCATAATTTAACCTATTCAGTAAAATGTGCCATTAGTGTGCCTTTCTTGTCAAGGTCTATTCTTTTAATGACGTTTGAAATCCCTTACAACATTTTCAAGTGGAACTTGTTGCCTCTTAGCTGCATTATGACTGGAATTAAGGCATGTTATATTTTTTTGGAATTGGTGTTGAAATGCATGGACTGCATCCCATCACAGGCAGCACACAGTGTTTGAGTTTAGGCAGTCTGATTCTTCTTTTTCATGTTTTTTAAAAAGTCCAGGCCTCTTTGGCTTTCCTCAGGATAATGGTAAAGGATCACTGCAGCAGATAACTGGTGCAGTGCCCAAAACCAAAGCAAGTGGTAGATTTCACTTTCTCTGGCATAGTTCCTATAATAAACCAGATGTCCAAAAGAGTTAGGCTGTCCCTCAGAAAAGACCGGGCCATCCCTTGGAATGAAAAAGGTGTCCAATGTCTTTCTCCCAGGCCTGGTAGATTGTCACCTCACTGCTCCCAACTCTGCTGCCCCTTCCCAATCCATCTTCCCTTTTGTCTGTTTAACTGCCTGATGAAACCACCTCCATGATTTACTGATACAGATGGAAAACTTCCAGCCAGAGCTGCTTTTTAGGGCAGTGCCACTTTATTCAGGCCTAAAGCAATTCATCAGTCTGTAGCCTTAAACTCCAGACTGGTCGGAGTCTCCCGTTGCCAAAGCCAAGGCGTGAGTGCCTGCAAGCTTCCCTCTTGGATCCTCATGTCCTGCGGGGAGGTGCTGCTGAGCCTCCTTTGCACCTTGGACCCCTTCCACCGGGGGAAGGAGGAAGTTTAGGAGGGTGGGAGGGCTGGTAGAAGTGAAAGGCATTTGGCGAGGGGCTGAGAATTTGGGAGTGAGTATTTGAGAAGGGCGGAATAATTTGCAGTGGCAAAGGAAGACGGTGGGAATGTCTGGGCACAGCAACTTCCTGATGATGATGCCTGTGGCTTGGGGGGCTGTGTCCTTGCAAGACTGGGCAGCTCCCTGTCTGTGTGACTGTGGGACAGCTGCCACCCCAGAACACCTTTCCCTGGTGTCTGTGGAAGGGCTGGATCCCTGTTTGGATTCAGGAATAGCTGGGTGCTTACACATAGGTGCTGGTACTGGTTTGATGAGCTAAAAATGGAAATCTTAGAGGCCTCTTGCAGATTCTGGAATGGAAACAGCAATATGAACTAGACAGGTCGTATCTTAGAGCTTCCCATGTTTGTCATTCTCCATCCCATATGCTGAAGGAGTAAACCACTGTCCTCTGCTTCTTCTTAGGGCTGAACTATTTCAGACTGCTTTTTTTTTTAGGCATCAGAGAATTAAAAGCCATCTTGAGGTAATTTTTATTGCTGGAAATTTGGTTCAGATCTTGCTTGCTACACTGAGTGCAGCAGCACAACGTGAACCTCCATGCTGTGTGCAGGACTCAGTCATATGCAGAAATAATAAATAATTTGATTTGTATGTGAACTCTTCCAAATCTGGCACACTGAATTGCCTGGGTGCAAGTGACCCCATAACACCAGCAACTATGGTTGCGTAGTCCCCAGCAGAGAAATTGCTATGGGCTTTTCTTTGGTTTTTTTGTTGTTGTTTTGCTTTTGTTTTGTTTTTTTGAGGGGGTGGTGATTTTTTTTTTTTTTGGGGGGGTTGTGGGGGTTTTTTAATTTTTTGTTTAATTTTTGATGGCGTTTTTGTGTGAGTGCATTTTCATGTAGTTTCTTGTGTTGGTTTGTGGTTCCTGTATATGTGTTGTTTTGTGTATATTGTGATGGGATTTGTGGGTTCTGTACGTGCCTTTGTTGGTTTTTGTGGGATTTGGGGATTTTATATGTACTTCTAGTTCTCTTCATGTATTGGGACTTTGCAGCTGTTTTGAGAGGCTTGGCTGAGTTTTGGTATTTTTTTTTCATTTGGGTATTTTTGTGGCAGATTACATATTTTCAGGAGTTGGTTTTGGTGCTTCTTAGTGGGTTTGGGTTTTTTCTGTTATTTTTAAGGAGGCTGGTGGGGTTTTGGGGCAGTGGGGAGTTGGGGGTTCTGTATGTGCCTTGGAGTGTGTTTATATGTTGGATTCTTTGGGGGTTTTTTGTGTCTTCAGGTTGTGGTGTTGTGTTGGTTTGTGGTGTTTCTCCACAAGCCTTTGTGTGTGTATTCTTGTGTTGATTTGTGGGTTTTGTACGTGTTTTTGTGTGTATTCTTGTGCTGTTACAGGGAGTTTGTGGTTACTTCATGTTCCCGTGTGGGTTTTAGGGGTTTTGTGGTTTCTGTGCGTGTTCTTATGTGAATTTGTGGTTTCAGTGTGAATGTTTTCCTGGGTTTGGGGTTTTTTGAGGCACATGGGTTTTGTGTGTATTTTCAGTGTGTTTGTGTATTTGTTAATGTATGGGGTTTATCAGGGTTTTTTATTTAGTGTTGGTTTATTGCAGTTTTTGTGCTTCTGTGGTTTTTCTTCAGTGGGTTTGTGTGGAGTTTCTGTGGTGTGCTGGGGGCTTTTCCTGTTCAAAATCCAGCAATATTCATAAAGCACTCTTTTTGGGTCTTTTTGTAGTTTAACCTTGTTATTCCTACATCACTGGCAAAATTAATCTAATAAAAGGATAGAGTTTTTAACTTCCTATGTGAGGCTGTATTTTAGGATTTTGAAATTGAAGTTTCCATGTCTTCAACCATGTTGGGAGGAGGGAGGGATAGACTATATCCACGATTGTAAGGTCAAATCCTAACAAAATCTGATTTTCCACATCACTTTTCCTGCTTGCAGTTGATTGCCAAAGCTGAAAGGATGCGACTGGAGAAGACTCAACAGACAAGCAAACACATTCGCTTCACTGATGACAACTAAGCATGGTTGATGGTGAGCTTGGAAGTGAACTGTAGGTATTCCAAACAAAACAACTAAAACCAGCCCTCACAATCGCTGCTGCTTACAGCAACTAAACCCGGGCCCTTGGATCCATAACTGCAGACTGCAAGTGTGAAGATTGGTTCTGAATCCCATTCTTAATATGCTGAATGTTTACTGCTTCTGAGCCCTTAGGTAAAGCTTTTTGGAACATGTGTATGAGATCTTCCTTTAGTTCACTTCCAGTTTGTTGGGATTTTTTTTCAGGGGTTTTTTTTGGGTGGTTTTTTTTTTTTTTTTTTTTTTGTTTTTTTTTTTTTTTTTTTTTTTTTTGTATGTTTTATACAGTAGGTTATAAAATAAAATGCTTGAGAATTTCAGTTGTGTATCTCTAATTCTTCCATTTGCTTTTTATGAGACTATAAATAATAAAAGTGGTAAATGCTACATAAACCTCTCTAGGCCTCTTTTTAGTCCATCAAGCTGTTTCAAAATAGAGGAAAATAATCCTCTGTTACTTTCAAGTGGGTAGGGCTGGCAAGAAATTTGCCATTGAGGAGTTTGGAAGGAAATCTTGTATAAATACACACTAAACTGAATTTAGACTTTTTTATTTTTTAGAAGAATCTTCAGAAGAGGAAATAAGAGTATGTTTGGTACATCTCCTTACTCACTTGCAGATAAGTGTTCAAGTTGTATAATTCACAAGTTAGGATGGTGATTTTAATGGCTTTAAGGTGTTTCATGGAGGCTGAGCGATCTGAAAAAAAGAAAAATTAAACATGAAACTGGAATTCTCCACAAGGTTTCACATTCTGTTTGACTGAGTCTGCTGGTGGGGCAGGATTGAAGGGAGAGGGAACAGCAGTGATCAGACTGAAGATAGCAAGAGTACAGAGTGGGAAAAGTGCAAGATAAGGGACCAGCTTTCCGGGCTGGAGGGGAAGAACTTGCTGATGGTTCTTGGAAATGGTGTATGGAGGATTCCTCCCAGAGGGCTGCAGGGGAAAGGCAGGAACTAACCTGTATGGCAGGCACTCCTGCACTATTCCTGTTTAGTCCAATTGCAGCATTTTAAATTTATTATTATCAAATCTTTTAACTCCTCTCTTTTCCTAGGTGGGTGAGAGATCGGGTGACATAGCAGAGAGGAGTTTTCATACCCAGCTGTGAAAAGAATTGATAAATTAAAATCTTGTAGGCATCCAGCCTGAAAGACAGGAGGGGTTTTTTCTCTTTCCCTTTGTGATGTGAAGGGAAAAAATAAACCCACAGCCTGCCCTGGGTAAAATGCTTGGGATTTTGCTGCTGAAATTAATTTAAGTCAAAAATATTTCTGTTATAAATAATTTAGGTCATAAATGATTCAGACTTTTTATGTTTGGTGGAGAGTGGAACAGAACTGCAAAAGCGTGAGGTTGGGAGTTTTGTTATTAATAATTCCTACCTTAAGCACATAGAAGTTATCCTTCTGTTTCTTTCCATATTTATGCAGGTTAATTCCTTACATTTAAACATCAATTTTCTTTTTCTCCTTTTCCAAACTAGTGCAACAATCTGCTCCAGCAGAGAATGCCAGTTGGTGTTTAATACCTCCTCAAGGAGTTAATAACAGAATTTTTGCCACTTAATTCAGAAGTCAGGAATGGAGAGGATGGCCTAGATGTTTTTACAAAAGAAGCTTGGATTCTGAAGTGTGCCAGAATGGTTTGTGTATTTTTCCTTTAAGTACAAATGACAAACTGCATCCCTAGAGCAACTTCTGTTTGACCTCTAGGAGCTACCCACACTGAAGTTTTCCTTTCTTTTTCCCAAAAAAATACATTTTATTTAGAAATTCAGGGTGAAACTGTAAAACTGTAGGAATTGTTAACCTTGGAGTGCTCCTTTGTTGTTTATGATTTTTCTGTCTCCCCAGACTGAGTGTTTTGAAATAACATCATTACATTGCCATCCATCTGCCTGGAGCACAACCCAGCATTGATTCTGCTCTTTGTGACCCAGCACAGGGGCCGAATCTGAAATTATTTTTAGTACTCATATTTTTACCTCTCCTTCCACGAGTTGCAGACTGTGCATGACAGCAGCAGGACTGGTTTTAGTGGAGCACATGCCTGCTTCTCCAGGTTTATGGACCTGCTGTTTTTCAGTAGCCAGAGGCCCCCAATCAGCACGGTATCCTACTCACACATGATGCTGCTACTGCACTTTCCCTTCTACCTGTCCCTGCAATGTGGAAAAGCCTTTTTACACTTGGTTGTGCACCTTTGGTTAATGTTTGTTTGACTGTACTCATCTTACCATCACCTGGAACAACCCTGTTCTGCCTGGTTTATTTTACACAGCTAATACCTGTATTTTGGGGGGGTTTTTCCCCCTAAGATATTCACTGTACCCTAGTTTAAGTCAGACTTCAAGGCATCCTTGAAAGCCAGCAGGTAAGTACATTATCTTCTTCTAGAGAGGCTCTAAATCACATTAGAAAATTCCCTTCTGATAGATGACAAAGGCACTTGCCTGCCCAGGTCCCTGAAAACATGGGTCAGTGTCATAATTGCTTTCTTAATGGTACCACGGTGTCTAATGATCCTGGGCAGGATTAAATCATGGGAATAATGCTGCACAGTGCTGGAAAAATAATTAGATCAGCTATGCTTGGGTGACTTTGAGATTGCCTGAGTGGGGCAGTAAGTAATGCAGTTACCTACAAGGCATGGCTCTGCTGTGCATGGTGTTAGGAAGCTGCCAGTTCCCAGGGGGCTTGGCAGCACACAAGTGTCCCTTGGTTTACAGCAGAGCCAGGCCAGCTCTTGTATTCATCCCTGCCTTTGCTGGGATGGTGCTGACGGCATACTTGGCACTCGTAGCTGTCACCCAAGGCACACCAATGCCAGCAAAAACCGGGAGAAAACGGAGCAGGAGGAGCTGGGAAAGCTTTGCTGGCTGTTGCCAAGGTGACTGGGTTTGTGCTGGACAAACACTGTTGTGCTTTCTCGCCTTGTGGCATTTTGAGTGGAACCAAACTTCTCGAGAGGCAGAACAAGTGGGAGAGGGGTGAAGGGAAGGGACAAACCAGCTCTGGCACTTGGGAGTGAGTGGTGTCTCTGTAGGCAGAGGGGCTACCTGGGATCTCTCTCTCCTGGCCCTGTGCACCCCTTGGGGGCAGCTGGCTGCCAGGAATGCTGTTTCCAAATGTTTCCTTGCAGTGTGCAATCCCGGTGATTTGTGTGAAAGAAAGCACTGGAATGCACTGAGGATTCTGATGGGAAACGCCTTCTAGTGTGGTGTGATTTAATTAGGACTCTTGACTACCATTCTGTGCTGGAGCAGGGACTTCAGCTCTATCATATTTAGTTTTTTGGGGGTTTTTTTTCACTCTTTTTTCCAGACTTTCATTCCCTCTGTGGTGTTACTACCCTGACTAAGCTGACAACTTCTCAAGTCCTGTGCTGTATCTAATCCTGACTCTGACGGCCTGGGAAGGCTGGGGGCGAGGGTGACAGCCCCAGGAGGTGTCCATGGGACAGGGAGGCTCCTGCCTGGGCTGGGCTGAGGCCCTCCCGGGACCAGCAGAGGGCAAAGCTGCTCCAGCTGTCCTGGGCTGGAGGCACAAGCAGTGCCGGGAACAGCTGGACTATCCCATAGATGAAGCTGTGTACTTTTATTTTGGGTGAGAAGAATGGTCCATTTCTCCTACCCCCTCAATGATGTACGGGGCAGATATGGTTGTATGCTTTTTTACCTGCATGCCTTACACAATTTTTTTCTTTGTTTTGGTTTGTTCTGCCCCACCCTGGCTGGTGTTTCTCTTTCTCCTTCTTGTTGCATGCTGAAACATTCTGTTACAAAAAGTAGCTTTTTGTTACCTGGTGCTTGGTGTAGTGTCGGTTCCCTGAGTATTTCAGGGATGGAGCCACTCTCTCCCCGATCTGGTGCATCAATAGGTAAATTCTTGCAAGGTTTAGCCTAGAAAGCCTTTTCCACAAATACAAATACAAAGTACTTGTGCATGTGGAAAAGACAAAATACAAATACACTTGACCTGTTGGTTCACGTCTGTGTATGCACCAAACTAATTTTTGATATAAAGCAGAACAGTGGAAAAAACACAGTCAGTATATAGAATAAATACAGTAAGATTGAATTCATTTCACTTTTCTTATTGGTTCACACAGTCTTCCTTTTCCTTTACTTTCTTCCTTTTATGCCTATCCCTTCTCTCTTTGCCACTGGCTGCCAGGATTAAAGGTGAACCTCTTTCCCCCCAGTTCCCCTCTCACCACCTCCTTACCCACCAGCATGTCTGAAACTCTCCAGCTCTGATCCGTGTCCTTTAGCCATGCTTGTACACTGATGGAAGAACCAGAACAACATTATTGTAATCAAGGCAAAATATTGAAAATTGTTTGGTTGTCAAAACATGCAGCTGTGTAGCCTAATTTGGTTTAGGCTGCAGCTACAGATGTATTTCTATAGCTACCTCTTTGCCTCAGTACGACTAAATATATGTACAGCTGCAGTGGAGAGCTGGTCATCCACAGCTTCCAGCAGGGAGACACAGGCAGAGCCACTTCGCAGCTTTTAAGCCTGAATTTGGCACCACATCCCCTGTTATCAGGTGCCCTGTTTACCACTCCTGTGCTGTATTTTTTGATTCTGCTCTTTGTGACCCAGCACAGGGGCCGAATCTGAAATTATTTTTAGCAATTATTAGAATTATTTTAGCAATTATTTAAAAATTATTTATAGCCCGTTTGTTGTCCAAGTGTTTTACCATGGGCATGTATGTATCTTGTTGCTGGGTTGGAATCTTGCCTTTAGGGAGACATGACAGTGTGTCCCACTCTTTTAAACACCTACTCTCTTGCTTTGTTGGTTGGGAACTTCACATCTATTTTGTCCTAAATTATGTGTATATAATTATGTATGATTCTTTTTGTTGTGCAAAAGCAACAGTTTTAAGGGAAATTGAAATGGATTAAAGCAGCAGGTAGCCGAGTGGTGCGTGCAGAAGAGAGAGCCCTTCCTTGGGGAGCTTCCTGAGGAGTTCTTATTGGAAAGGGGTGGCTGGAACTTTGACAATGTGGAGGTATGGCTGTGAGGGCTAATGCTAAGTGTGGTCACATGGTATATGGAGAGGATAAGTTGTCCTTTGGATGTGAGGTGGCACTTTATATGGGGAAATGGAGCTATTCCTGTTGAGGCTGGTGGTGGGTGAGGCAGGGACAAGGGGAGCTGCCGTCCTGCACTGGCAAGAGACAGCTTGCCCAGAAAATATTCTCTCTCCACTCTCCAAGTGGGAAGGCTGCTGGATGGCAGACAGTGCATCCTGCTGTGTGGGCAGATGTTGATCAACCTGTCTCACCACAGTGATTCTGATTTTGGCTTTTCCAAATTTCCCCGGCTGCTTCTTCCAGAGAGGTCCTGACCCATGTTCAAAGGGTTAATTTTAAAACAATTTTTTTCCCTCATGTCTCAGCACTGTCTGGCTTTAGCTGTGATGGGAATGAGAAGTGACAAGGTGCCACAGGGGAGCTGTTCTCTTGGGATTTGCATTGTGCCTAAAGCCTGACCGAAACCTCCCGAGAGGAGCTGACCCGCCAGACCCCTCCGACAACACCAGCTTGACCAAGCAACCCTGATTCCAAATGAAATGGGCTTTCTCAGTTTTTTGGCCTTCACCTCTCCTAGCATGCCACAGTGTTTGCTGAGAAGGACATGATGGTGGCTCTATGCAGAGGCAGGACACACCCTTCTGCAGGGGGCTGCAATTGTGGCTGTGGATCACTGAGAATCTGACTGATATTCTTGGTCTCAGCAAGCTGACTCCATGGTGTGACTGCAGTGTCTCTTGGGAGCATGCCATGTCTGCTGTGGAAAAGGCAAGGAGCAATTATGTCACAGAGAAGAGATGTTATTTTTCAGTGACACGGCTCTGCTGTAGATGCTCACAGAACAGCTTGCAGGATCTCTCAGGCTGTGTGGACATGTCAGATTAGTTGATGTGGCCAAATACAGATATTTCCAACTAATATGGCTATAAAATAATTACATGAAATAATAGCAATCTGAGAAGCATGCAGGACAAAAATCTAGTGAGATCAAATACTTACTTTGAGTTTTTTAGTCTGATTTTTAAAATGCAGCAATTCAAGAAGCCTTTTCACGCAGCACAAGAGCCTCTTCTGCTATTTCAAAGGTTAGCACAGAAAGTCGATGCACAGAAGTATAGATGCAGCTTCTAAAGTCTATCTTGTGCATAATATCAAAATCAAAATGAGGATCTCGACATTTGGACAGGACAAGAGAAAAGGCCAAAGCCAGTCTGTGGCTTTCGGTATCAAAGTACAAAGCCCAGCATAATGTGACACTAATCTATGCGATAGCATGGGCAGCTTGAAGCCCATCAGGTCCATCTGATGAGGTTCTGCCACCATCCCATCTGTTTTGTATTCATCTGTCACTGAGACTCGGAGCCACTGGAGAGGAAAAAGAACTGGCAATGTTGTGCTGTGGTTTTTCAACATCATTACAAGCAGTGTGGGAATTGCTAGGGGTTGTTTCCTGATGCTTGTCAGGGGCACGCGAATGTTATGTGAGGGGAAACCCACTAGATCTACAAATACCACTCCATCCTAGGAGTAAACACTGGTTGTTATCCATCAGGATTTCTAGACTAAAAGCTGCAGTTACATCGTGTTTCAGCTCTTCCTGAGGTTGAGGAAGATGGATGGATGTTGATGTATCAGCTTCCCCCTTCTACAGTCTGAATCCTGCTGTACAGTACAACAACGAGAGGAAAAATGTACAGTGGGGATTCCCTTAGCTGCAATGTGCTGGTATCACTCCATGCACTTGTCTTAAAGCAAATTAGATGAAGATTTGGCTAGCAGCAGATGTTCAAAAGAAGAATAAATCAGAGCAGCCATACACCCAGTGGGACTGAGGTTTCCTTGAACTCAGCACGCATCTGCAGCAGTTGGCACTTGAAGATGTGAAAAAAAAAAAACAACCAAAAAAACACCGCAACAAAAAAAAACCAAGATAAAAACAGACACTGAAAGTTCCCTGAAATAGCCCCTGAGCCTCTGGAGGGCAAAGTATGTCTTTTAACTCCTGCTTATTATTCCTTCTAGTAGGCTCTATTCCAGTTCTTACTGAAGAGTAAATGGTTTTTCTGTGTATTCCCTGCAGGCTGCCCTACTTTACATCATCACCTTGGTGATGGAAAACACAGTCCTCTGCGGAATCTGCTTGTCACGAATTCCTAATTTTCTTTCAGAGGTGAGGAAGCGAAGCCCAGAGCCCGCTGCAATCCCTGGGCAGCCCCAGTTCAGCGCTGCGTGGTAGGAGCTGCAGCTCTGGGAGGTGAACACACCCGACACAGAGCAGTATTTCGGACATTCCTCGCAGGTCGTGGCACGGCTCGCCGCTCCGACCCTCTCTGTGGCTCCTTTGTTCTCCGGCAGTTTCCATGGTGCCCCCGCTTTGTGTGCAGACCTGTCTGCAGGCTGCACTCTTCTCCATCACGCCGCGCCGGCTGATTTCCCGAGGCGGCGCATCGCACTGCGTGCCCGTGCTGCAGAGCTGCCGGGCGTCAGCCACACAGACATCCTGCAGCCCGGCTCGCTGGCAAACATTTGGGAAGCATGGATTGATGGTCTTGAACAGAATTGGGTGATTATAGATGCGAATTCGGCTCGGCTTTTTGCCTGTCAGGTTTAACAAAATCAGAGGAGTGCCCTTACCCAAAGGGGTTGTTGCTGTAAAATGAAAAAGCAATAGAGGCATGACAAGAAGGAGCAGCCATGCTGCTTGCTGCAGCATTCAAATTTTATCTTCTTCAGGCACGGGCGAGGGGCCGGTGATCTGTAGATGAACTACACAGCATCCTTCCCCTCACACAGCGATTGGCGAGGTCGAGCTCCTGTATCTGTTATCTCGCTGTTAATTCTCTGCTAATTGTTCTGATACCCGCCCTGAACGGCATCAACAGGGAGGAACTCCTGGTCCTTAAGTCAGGTAGAGAGTCAGGAGGCTGAGTAACCTAGCCCCCGGTATCTATGCCCAGGGATAGTATCCCCCGGGAAACCCCGAGCTTTGAGCCTGCTCACAGGATCACAGTAGAGTGCTTAGAGCCTGATACTAGAAATATTTCAGCGAGAAAAGCAGTTCCGTGAATCTTACAGGCTGTTCATCCAAAATGAAGTGGAGTGTAAAATCACTGCCCTAGTGGAAAAGTAGGCGAAAGGGCAAAGCTGTGCCCAAGGGGGGATTCTAACTCCAGGCACAGGATAGAATACTTCAAGTGGTGGGAACAAGGCTGGAGGTCTGTTAGCAGACTGTGTACAGGAATGAAATTTAACCCAGGACCTGCAGATATCAATGAGAACTGGAACAATATTAGAGTTAATATCGAAATATAGAAACAGTCTCCTCAATGACACAAGGGTGGCTTGGAAAGAGACGCCCTCATCACAAAAAATTCTTGGAGCAGAAAAGTGGTTTTCTTCATTAAGGTGAAGCTTGTACTGTGTATTGAGATAGAATGGGCTGCTCCTCAAAGCTGAACATGGAAATTAATGGTTCCTAAGTCTTGACAGAGGTTTTCAAAGATGCCTAGGAAATTATAATGCCCATTTAAGTAGGAGTTGGTCATCCAAGTCCCTTAGGCGGTCCTGAAAATCACAGCAACTCTGCACTGCACAGATTTTTTCCTTCTGCTTCCCTTTGCACTCCTCTCCCTGTGCCACTGACAGCTCCTCCTGGCACAGAGCCATGGCTGAAGCCAAAGCTATGGAGCCTGGCTTGGGAATATGGCATTCAAGCAGCCTTGGTGGTGACAGGAGATGGGATCTTCTGTCCCTGCTGAGGCCATTCACAACTGGAGCTGTTTTTTTTCCTACCAGGTATCTTCCTCTCTCTTTTGGCCCATTTTTGTACCTCTGATGTGAGAACACTAAGTCAGATCAGAAAGGGATTTTCATTGGGAAGGGTGGGAACCGCAGGGAGCCTCCCTTGACTAGATTAACTTCACAGGAACCCCTGGGAATTTTATTACATCCTTGATTTCTTCTCCAGCAGCTCCATTCTTAGAATGGGTTGTAAGGAAAGATAAGGAAAGCCCTTCACCTGGCAAAGGTTTGGGAGATAAGAAAGGAGCAAAAAAGCCTGATTATTTTGGAACTCAGTGGTAAAATTGATCTGGAAGAAATCAGAAGGGAAACACAGTTCTGAGTGTGAGCAGGAACAGTATTCCAAGCTTCCCTGGGAGGCATCCTCCAACAAAATCCTGAAATACAGGACATGTAGTCATGGCTAGAAATTGCTTTCCTCTCACCAGGGACTTGGTTTTCCACTAACTCTCTCTGTTCAACCCTTCTTGATAACCAAGTCTTCAACACCTATTAGCAGTTGTTATGGCTTCCCAGCCTTCCTTGTCATCCAGATCCATCCAGTCTATCTGTGGCCCGGAGCTCCTGAGCTACCTTGCCGGCCTGAAACATGCTGGAGATATGCTGGTACTTCCCAGGAATAAACCTGTTGTTTGTGCACAAGGCATTGTGGCAGGATCTGAGGAGGAGATGTGCCCTTTGTGTGACAGAGGTTGCTTGGACACACAGACATTCCTCCTGGACACCCAGGAGATGCAGGGTGCTAACAGAAGTAAGGTAAGCATTTTGGAGGAATGTCCTCTACACCTGCGGTGTTCCACAAGTGAGGAATAACGGTGCTTTCCCTTCACACAGCCGGTGGCTCTCATTCAGCCAAAGACATGCCAGGTGTTACAAAAGGCTGCCAAGGCAGCAGGGAATGGATGTAGGGACACAGAGCTGGAGGTGGGACTTAAAGGTATTGGCTAAATCCTGACGCAAACGCGACTAACAACGACTAAGTCGTTGTCAAATTAATTAGCAGGTTGGAGTAAATTTAGCATCTCCCTAATGCACGGGAAGTCATGGTGACTTTGGAACCTGTGCTTCCCAAGGCTGGTTTGAGCTGATGGCACTGGGATATGCGAAGGCTGTTGGGGTGACAGGCTGGGACAGAGCATCCGTACCACTTTTGCAGAGGAATAAATGTTGATTAGCAGCTTTCCAACACCTCGTGCTAAAGAACAAGCTATTTTTGGAAAGGAACTTGAGTGAAGCAGCAAATTCATTCTCTGCTGAATAAGGGGGTCATTTGTTTTAATAGCAAATTGCTCTGTTAAGGAGACAGGGATTTTGGTGAGGATTGTGACACGGTGCCACATTTAAATGTGAGTGAGTGAAGGTTTCCTTGGGCAGAAAGGGAAGCAGGGGTGTAGTGAGCTCCTGTGGTTGAAATTTGTGGATAAATTATTGTCATTAATCATTAGAACCACTTGCCTAGGGATGGAATGAATTTTTCTTAACTTTGTTGCTGTCCTGATATGTATATTGTAGCTTCACCAGCTGTTTGGGGTTTGTTTTCGAGGGAAATTGTATTCCCAGAAATTCTTGTCATCTGTGGGAGATCAGGTTCTCTGATTATAGGATTCCCCTGGCCTTAAAAGATCGGAATGTAGGCAGCAGGGAAGAATTCCCCCTCATTCACTATCCTCCCAGATAATGTCCAAAGGGCACTCGGGGATTTAAAACCCTGCGAGCAGAGGGTGGGATATGAGGACAATCACAACTGAGGATACCCGCGTTTCCCTGCAACCGGGTTTATCCCTGGCTTTTGACGCTTGGAGCCGAAGGGAGAAGGTGCAACACTCCGCTGTCATTTAAAAGAAAAGCCCCCGCGGGTCCAGCACGCGTGGGGCGTGTGTGGAGGGGTGGCGGGCAGACATGCAGGAGCCGTGTGTGTATGTGTGTGTGTGCGCGGGGGTGTGATCGCGGGTGGGGTGTACCGGGGGTGTGTGTGTATGTCGGGGGGGGGGGGGGACGGGACGAGGCGGGTCCTCCGCCCGCGCCGCCCGCCGGCAGCCGCCGATGTGTCCGTGAGCTCATCCATCGGGAGCGCGGCCGCTGCCTCCCGCACCCCCCGCACCCCCTCCCACCCACCGGCCCGCGCTGCAGCGGCCGCGAAGGTCACCCGCGGGTCCCCGGCATGGTGGCGGCCGCGGGGGGCTGAGAGGAGGCGGGCGGCGGCGGGAAGGAGCCGAAGATGGCTTCGCCCGCGCCCCCCGCGCCGGGAGGCGGCCCCTCGCCCCCCGCCGGCCCGCCTCGCCTTCGCCAGGTGGGTGCTCCCCGGCGCGGGCAGGGGCGGGGGGCGGCCCGCGGCAACCCCGAGCGGAGCGGGGAGGGGGGGACGGAGCCCGCGGGATGCGGAGGGGCGCGGGAGGCAGGCGTGCGAGCGGCCCGCAAGTGCATCGGCAGTTTAGAGGTGGGCAGGTGGATGGTGGAGCCAGGGATGGTTTCCGTTCTATTCAATAAAAAACCCACTTCCATAACAAAACAAATCCCATCCCTATCCCGAAACCATCGCAGGCAGCACCTGCGCAGGTGTGCCCGCACCGTCACACGCAGAGGGGAGCGCAGGCACGCGTGTGTAACTTCACGGTGGTGCAGCGCGGTGCGTGTCGTGCTGCATCACCGCCGTGGCAGCGCGGGTCCGAAGGCATGAATAAAATCTTAATTAACGTAATGCAGCAGTTTCCGAGAGGCTGCTCCCGCTCCTGCTGCATGCAACGCTTTTCCGCTCGCATCTCTCCCCGCGCAAGGCGGGAGCTCCGTTCTTCGCGGCGGCTGCTGCATTAATTTACATTTGGAATGGGGAAGTTGGTCGCAGGAGTTGTTTGACGTTCTTGACCCGGCTGGGTCGGTGAGGCCGAGCTGCTGCTGGGTGTCTGCGGGGTTCGTTCCGTGAGCCCTTGGTGCCTCCTGAAAATGGGAGAGGCAGGAATGGAGGGACGTGGTGCCGGCGTGTTCAGTTTGTGTGTTCCTGCTAAGGCTGCGATGTTACGGTGGTTATTAATAAAGAAAATAAGGTTAATAAAGGAAAAGCTGTTCTAAAGGCGGATTCCCAGTGTGTAATCAGATTAGTGTAGTATGTATGTACTCAAACATAAATCCAAAAAGAAATCCTATCCTACTCTTTTTTTTTTTTTTTTTTTTTTTTTTTTTTTTTTTTTTTTTTTCCCTCCCATTTTCACTGGTGGTAGCGTTGACGAGGAAATCTCAGGAGTCTGGAGTTGGGACAGACATCTCAGAGTTTGGGGAATATTTAAACTTGTCAGTCCCCTTACACGCCGGAAGTTTGGGCTGGGCAGCTCCAGCAAAAAGGCCTTTGTGTGGGTGTGCTGATGACTCTGGTTGCAAATGCTACAAGAACAGCTGCCCCTTCGACCCAAGTATTTTGGCACTTCCTGTTCGGCTCCCCATTGCAAACTAAAAGAAAAAGTGATTTTAGTCCTGGAATTTGGTTTTAGGAGGGTGAGTAACCAGTGAGGATCTCTCCATTTTATTGCAACCTGTAGTGGGTGTGATCAGCAGGATAGGTGAGAAGCATTGAGGATGGAAAAGAAGCTCCAGGTAGGGGAGGAAAGAGTTGGGGATGAGAACCCCAAGCACTGGGGATCCTCATTGAAACTGGCTTCTCTTTGCCTCTAACTTAGTCTGTGTGCTCACTGAGACCAGGTAAGCAGTATCCTTCCAAGCAGTGACCAAGTCCTTTGGAGACAGCTTCTTTTCTATGATTTTCCTTGTTTCAGACCTTTGGTTTTCTCCTCAAGGTTACCCATTATTTATTGCTGCAAATCCAGCAGCAAACCCAGGCTGCCGCGTTCTCCAGAGCGTTCTGATTTGGCCTCTCATGGGGTTATTCATTTTGCATGAGGAAGAAACTGGTATCCTGAACTAGTAGGCAGAAATTACTCATTAAAAAATTGGCTACTGTGGTTGTTTTACTGTCTTCCTCTGCATTTTGTCCACTCTATGTTTAGAATTACTTTTAATTGCATTTTAAAAGGAATGACTCATCGCTCATGTTTCTCTGAACTACAGCTGGGGTACAGTCTGGTGTTTATTTATTTATTTCTTTGTTTCAATTTTTGCTGCCCTTCAATAAGGCATCATACACACGGCTTATTGGGTGACCTTCACAGGAGTGGGAAACTCTGTGAATAAGTTCCCAAAGCTGCTTCAGACCAAGGTAAAGAACACAGCACTGGCAGAAGTCAATCCTATAAATCACTACCGGCCTCCCACTTTACCAAGCATTTCTTGCATCCTTAGGAGGGGAGAAGAGTACAAACAAAAGGGAAGTGAATGTGTCTGTCTGATACTGTTGTACTGACTTCTGCTATCACATAGCACTTGTTGTGATAATGCTGAATGGAAATTGATGTTGGCAACATGCTGAATTCCCGTTATATGGATACCTTTGGGAGATTCTTGAGGTTAGTCCTGGCTTGCAGCCTGGGAGCAAGACTCGCTGAAGAAGCTGTTTGAAACAAATTGGTATTTGTGGAGTTTTTACCATGTCTTTCAGTTCATCTAAGACATCTTCAAATGTGTCCTTTATTTGAAATATGTATTGAGAGCACATGCAGAACCAGGGATAATGTTTACCTCTGAGAACTTATTTTAGGAAAAACTGCATTTTACCTGAAACACCTGTGTTGTTACATTTAAATTTGGCTTAAGGTACTGCAGTCAAGATACCAGTGACATTTGTTATATAAAGCTTGATCAAGAATGTACCATATAAAAGACCAAGCTGCTATAAATTACACGATGGAGATCCTTGTATTTGGAATAGGATGGAGGTTGTTTCTCTTAGAAGTGGTCAAGTGAATTATTTCCACTGTTTTTCCTTTTAGTTCTCAATGCTGCACTTGTCAAAAAGAAATTTAAACACTTCTCACAATAAAAAATACATTCACTTGAATAAAATTTGCAAACCAAATACTGTCTTGCATGGGAACATGGTAACACTTGGGTACTGCTCTCCCATTGGACTTCTGAGCATGCAGGAATAAATCAATGATCCTAATCCATTATCTGATATGGAAAGAAAGTGTGCAGGAGTGTCTTTCAGAGTCATTTAACTGATCTCTGGTAAAGTTCCTTATCATCGAGCAATGTACACCACTCACATGGTAATTGTCCTGCTGTCATGCTTTATTGATCCCCCTTAAATCCCTTTGTTCTGTCTAATTTTCTTTTGGTATGGCATCTCTCTGCCTTGGATGGACTTATTTTTCCTCTTCCAGCTTTTTTTTTATTTGTGCTTCCCCCCCCCCCCCCCGAAATAGGGTTTGATGTACTTTTAAATCCAAAAGGAGGTGGATATTTTGGGGATTCCAAAACTGGGATATGGACCGAGAACTAAAACTGGAGAGAGAACATCATGGTCATCATGGTGTCCAGATGACGAGTGCTGGAGCGGACGTGGGAAGATGCAGAGCAGAGCATTCTGCTTCTCCAGGGATGTTCATGTGGCTAAAGGGCCCTGTATTGCAAATCCATCCAATTAATCTCAAATCCTACAGTTTTCCAGCCTGTCAGTTTATATGAACTCTTAACAGATGTGTGTTTGTCAGTATGAAGTCTGTTCCTGGAGCTTGACAAAATTCTCTTCCTCAATTGGTGTGGGACTGCAGGAACCAGTTTTCTTATTTTTGTTTTCTATCCTCAGGGAGTTTCTCTGTAACTCTGCTGAAATTTGCTTATTTTATACTGTCTTGGATTCTTTTTTCTTCCCTGAAAGCCTGTATCCTACTGCAGTCTTAGGAGTTGTTCATACCACAATGACTGTTCATCTGCTACGGCTGTGGTTTGCCCCTGCCTTTTCTAATCCACTGCCCAGTTTTTTCCCTGCTGCGGGATGTACTTTGTCCCCTACTAACACTTGGCAAGACTTGAGGATATTTTAAGCTTCTCTTTCATGGTTGATTTAGGCCAATGCCTCTCCCAGCCTCTTTGCTTTGGACAGCATGTTGTTCACCTCCACATCTTTGCTGGTGCTGATTCTACTTTTGTAATTTCAAGAATGTGCTTTGTTTGAAATCCACAATTTCAAGGTTTCTTTGAACTTCAATTTGATTTAAGCTTGTTTTTTTATTTTACCTTCTGCCACCATAAAGAATTAGAAGATATTTGCTGGGAGCTAGAACAGCTTGAAAAGTCAGCCTAGTGAAGCACTCGCTTTGGTGGTGGCATGGCACAGGGTAATGCCAACATCCATCAAACTGAACATTTCTATTCCACTGATCCCTGCCTGCCAGATCCAAGGGAAAAGGCTGCTAGAAAATGTCTTCCCTCTGAACTGAAATGATGAAATACAAAACATAATGAACCTGCTGCATAATAGATGTGGCCTAATGTAGGAAAAAGTAATTACAGTTAGGGTGTAAATGACCACGTGTGTTGAGATAGCATGTAAAAAGTAGTTGTAAAAAGATATGAGATAGCATGTAAAAAGTAGTACCAAGTAGTTGTAAACTAATAGAACTAAGGCATGTGAAGATTGACCACTTCCACAAAAACCCCATTTGTGTTAGTTGCCAGTAGTGGAAAGGAAGACTTAAGATATTTCAATTCCTACTCCAATTAGGTCTTCCGTGGGTTCTCTGAAAAAGTGTGGAGAAAGGAAAGCAGCTTCCAGGTGTGTTTGCAGACTGAGTTAATTTAGTAAACAGCCTCAGCTGTGCAGAGTCAGCCCAGGTGGGAAGGGAAGGAAACAGCCGAGGTCCCGCAGTGGGCGAGCCTCCCTGGGGAGTGTTTAAGGGGAGCAGTGGATGGCTCGGTGAGCTCCAAAGGGTTTCCAGCTGAGGTCCTGCAGTGGGTGAGCCTCCCTCGGGAGTGTTTAAGGGGAGCAGTGGATGGCTCGGTGAGCTCCAAAGGGTTTCCAGCTGAGGTCCTGCAGTGGGTGAGCCTCCCTCGGGAGTGTTTAAGGGGAGCAGTGGATGGCTCGGTGAGCTCCAAAGGGTTTCCAGCTGAGGTCCTGCAGTGGGTGAGCCTCCCTCGGGAGTGTGTAAGGGGATCAGGGATGGCTCGGTGAGCTCCAAAGGGTTTCCAGCTGAGGTCCTGCAGTGGGCGAGCCTCCCTGGGGAGTGTGTAAGGGGAGCAGGGTTGGCTCGGTGAGCTCCGAAGGGTTTCCAGCCGAGATCCCGTGGTGGGCGAGCCTCCCTGGGGAGTGTGTAAGGGGAGCAGGGATGGCTCGGTGAGCTCCAAAGGGTTTCCAGCCGAGGTCCTGGAGTGGGCGAGCGTTCCTGGGGAGTGTGTAAGGGGAGCAGGGATGGCTTGGTGAGCTCCGAAGGGTTTCCGTGCCTCGCAGCGCCTGCTGCTCCTGGGCAGGGCTTCGTTCCCAGCTCCGCAGCGCCTGCCCGGCTCCCAGCACCTTCGGGAAGGTTCCGGGAGCCAGCGCCGCCTCGGCCGGGCGGCAGGGCTCCTCCTGCCGCACACAGGTAGGGGCTTGCTCTGGCTTGTCACGTTTTATTTCTAATAATTGCTTTTGTTGGAAATGCTGGGGGAGCAGGTTGAAAGTGAGGATTGCAATTCGGGGCTGGTTTGTGTGTCAGTTCTACTTGATTTCTGCTTGAGGGATGTGGAGTTTGTTGGCAGGTAATTGTTTTATTTGGATTGTACCCTCAGGGAAGCGTGGAAGGTTTGATTTTTGGGTTGTTTGGGTTTTTTACTTTTTATTATTTTGTGTGTGTGTTTTTTTTATTTTCAGAGTGTTTTTAACTTATTTGGGGGTTTTTGTTTTCAATTTTTTCTTATTTTGTTGTTCCTCTATTTTTCCCCCATATTCCTTTTCCCCCTCTTTATTTTTCCTTTTTCCTCTTTTCCCCGTGTTTTTCCCCTCTCTCACAAGATTTATACTTGATAAAGTTATTGAAGCCTTAATTTTGCCTGTTGATATTCAGATTTTGTATTTTATAGACCAAAACTTTATGTTTTTTTTAGAAATAATCACATTTGAGGATGCCCCTTGCCTCAGAGCCTTCCCGCCTTTTTTTGTGTGGGGGCAGAGGGGGCGGTCCGCCATTTTGTGTGGGGGCAGAGGGGGCGGTCCGCCATTTTGTGTGGGGGCAGAGGGGGCGGTCCGCCATTTTGTGTGGGGGCAGAGGGGGCGGTCCGCCATTTTGTGTGGGGGCCGGAGGGGGCGGTCCGCCATTTTGTGTGGGGGCAGAGGGGGCGGTCCGCCATTTTGTGTGGGGGCAGAGGGGGCGGTCCGCCATTTTGTGTGGGGGCCGGAGGGGGCGGTCCGCCATTTTGTGTGGGGGCCGGAGGGGCGGTCCGCCATTTTGTGTGGGGGCAGAGGGGGCGGTCCGCCATTTTGTGTGGGGGCCGGAGGGGGCGGTCCGCCATTTTGTGTGGGGGCCGGAGGGGCGGTCCGCCATTTGTTGTATGGCGAGGGGGCTTATTGTAATTTTTTGTGTGGGGCGGGGCTGTCTGCCCTCAGGTTGGGGTGGAGGGGGCTGCCCACTATGTCACATAAGGTGAGAAGTGTTCACCCTGTGGTGTGGGAGGGAACTGTCTGCATGTTGTGGGAACTGAAGTGAGGCTGCAGCCGCTGCTTCTGATTGGGGTGCACTGGGGTGGGAGAGGGAACAAGTAGCACAGGTTGCTTTGATAAAAAGCTGTGACTTGCCCACCTCCTGCTCTAGAGGATTTGCTCATTAAGCTATTAAATATGGAGGGAATTGTGCTTCTTCTGAGTGAATAAAAAGCCTGAAAACATACAAAAATGCTCACACTCTCCAAAACGCTCAAAATACTTTGTGAGCTTTTCCATCGCTGCACATGTATGCTGGGAACACAGCTTGCTGCTCCTCATGTCTGTAGCTTTGTTGCCTGTCGAGGTGAGACCTTTGTGAAGTTACAGTAGGGTTTTTTGCAGTCCTGCTGTACAATAAACATGTACTGTTTGTATGTAAGTCTTACTGTGAAGTATTTATTGCAAAGTTGTCTTTGCAGAGGACTTCAGGTTTTATTTTGGGGTGACCTGTTTGTGTGAGGCCCCTCAGAAACTACAAGGGGTTGTTCTCTGTCTGTAAACACTGCCTGGGAAATGGGTTGTAGAATCCTCCTGGCTGAGTGTTAATAAAGAATTGACTAACAGAGTGGGGAAAACACAATATGTTCTGTTCTGATGATGGTCCATCCTTTCCCTTTTATCCTTCTTTCTGAAGTGCCTGATTGTCCTTACTGGGATGGTGAGTCAGCTGGGAACACAGAAACAATTGTGGTATCCAGCAGGATGCAGACTTCAAGATGTAACTGTATTCAAAAATAAAAGTATTTAGGGAAAGGGAGTGTGGAGCTAGAAATGGTTGTTCATTACCCACTGGACACTTACGAACTTTGGGGGAAGATGTAAGTTGTATCCCACATCCATTGTTGATGCTCAGCTAGGGCTTTGCTAGTGTGCATCTGGATAAAACAGTCTCATAAAATTTCTGCTTAAATGCTTCAGAGCCAAAAGCTGCACCTTGCTCGCTACAAGTGTCAGAAGTAATTCTGGACAGAAAGCGGGTTACTGCAGGGGTATTTGTTGTCTCTGCTTAGGCAGTTTGGTTATTTACTTTGTCTTTTTTTGTTTGTTTTGGGCATCTGGTCTGGAAGAATTTTGATTTATCTGCAGAACTTGAGTGATCGTAAAGAGGAGAACAGCATATCATGGGGCAGTTCAGACTTCCCATATTAAAGGAATCTTTGTTTTTGCAACAAGGATTCATTCAGCAGCATCCCCCTGCACAGCATTTTGGGTGCTTGCCAAGTTAACTCTTTGGGTTTAGTTCTGCTGGTGCAAACGAAGGTAGAGCTGCGGGAGATGAAACTGCTGAGCTGTCTCTCCCAGGGCTTCTCTTTGAGTGCTGCTTTGACCACTTAGAGCCATGGCGAGTTCCCACAACTTATGTGTTACCTTCAGCATTGAAGCTGTGCTTGCTGAAAACTGGTGGGAAGCATTATGAAATGAATGCCTTGCTTCATTTGAGCTTTATGTATTAAGATGATCTCGGTGTTTGAAGGTGATGTTTCTGGGGTGGAAAATAGACTTTGCCACAAACAGCATGTGGGATGTGTGCGAGGCACAGATTCAGGTGAGGAAATGGTGTGCAACCTGAAGTCCTGTCAGTCTTCCAGAATTTGTGGGAGGTCTTGACATTAGTTATAGTCCCTGCTAGAGAACTTGAAGCTCATGGGATGCTTACAGGCATCTGATGGATGGGAATGTATTCCAAGCATTCAGACTGGCTGGGTTCAAGCAGGTGACACGATGCTGTAAATACCATTGTCATTTATGTTAGGTCAGAGGGTGAAGTGTTGTTTTATGAGCTTACCTCTGAAAAGATGGAGGGTGTCCAGACCTCATTCATCTTCTGAACTGTTTCTAAGTATAGTGGCTCCTGTTTTTCTTAAGGAAAAAAAAAAAGTAGTTCTAGATTATTTATGTATCTATATATGTATATTCAGAAAATAGCAAACTGAGGGCAGTTAGTGTTTTGCAGCTCCTCCGTACCATCACAAATAGCTTGTACCTAAAATCTTCGGGTTAAAAACAGCACAACCACCCCCTCTCCCCGAATGCACTCCCACACATGCAACTCCAAGGGGAAAAAATAAACTTTGCGATTAATTGTGGAGTGCTTGGTATGTGATCTGAGCCAGTAACCGGCTCTCAGATCCCACGAGCAGAACCCTTCTGAAGTATCCTTTGTAGGCTCTGCGAGTGTACTCAGAGACAGTTTTGTTTGTAGTTTTATCTTCCTAAAATCTGGCTTTCCCCCTCCTCTGAGTGCGGGATGGCTGCCAGTAGTCAGTGACCCGTGGCCCCCAGCTGCTGCTGGGCCCAGGAATGCGCGCCGGGCTCCAGCGGCACTGGGTGATGGAGGCTGCCCTTCCCTCTGATGTGTGCCCGGCGTGGGTGGCGGGAGCTGGCAGGGCTTGGGTAGGAGTAGAACTCTTGTGGCGGCACAGGAGCTTTCTGGGAACTGGAAAACTCCAGCTTGCTGGGGCTGGATGTGAATAGCCTGGCCTCGGTTCAGGACAGTTTTAGTTCCTGCCGGGAGCAGCAGCTGGTCGGTGCACAGGAGCCAAAGCCTGTGGGTTCACCCAGCGTAGCACTCGGGGACGTCACATGCTGCATGTACGGCTCCTGTAACACTCTAAACTCTGGGAATTTTTAGATCCAGAGCGTGTCACTAATAATTTAGTCTTAGATTGCCTATGAATAGCTCCTTGTATCTGAACCTGCCCTTTAATGAGGCTATTTCTGTCACAGTTGGAGGCTTGCACTGGAAATGCTCTACCTGGCATCCCTGCTGGGTTCTTTGTTGTCTTGGTGTGTGCATTTTCTGCTCTCTCCTGGCTGGTATTTGACAAGGAGGATGTTCCAAACAATTTTAAGCTTTTTTTGGTGTGGACACTGTTGGGATACACCTGAAAACCAGAATGCGGTGCTGACACTTCTGAATCTAGTTTGAATTATTCTAGCTGTGGCTCTTTATCAGTGACCAAGAACACACATGGTTTGTCAGATGACAATAATTGATGAAAAGATGCCATTGCAGTCCTATTTTTACCCCCCATGCCGAGTGTCAGCACAACCTTCTTCAGACTTCACTGAGAGCAAGAACAGGCTGTTCCCAAGGGTCACGGAGTGCTGAAAGCAGTGGATAATAGACTTTCTACCTGCTGGGTGCAAGCCTTGCATAAGCAATGTGCAAATTTGAGGCTGAAAGTTTCACAATGGCCTGTTTTGAGTTGACAGATTTCTTGTGTATTTGCAAACAGTCAGCATAGCTTAGGAAGGTCTTTGGAGCAGGAGCCCAGATTCCTGCTATTTGGGCACTCCTATAATTCCTGTTACAGGAATAGCAAGCTGTTATGTGTGTCACTTCACTATTAGAGGGGGAATTTCATATTCAGCAAACCTTTGCTTTATATTAATCATCCCAATTGATCACTTGCTGAAGGAAGCAAAAGGCCCAAACAAGAAACTTGATTTTTAAGTTTTTTATTGTAAGGACACAATTGGATAAAATGATTTTTTTTTTTTGGAAAGAGGATGAGAAGAACAGGTCATCTTAAGTTTCTGTGACACTAAAATGACAAAGGGGCAAGTCTTATGATTGTCAGAATGACAGGTGGCTAAGTCAGAGCAAATAGGGATCCAGAAGAGTTGGGTATAAATATTTAGAAGTTAAATTACCTCTGCATAACTCCTTTTGGCTCCAGTTGATGCCAGTTCCCCTTCTGTTTGTTCAGCTCGAAGAAGGGAGTCTATATTTAGTAAAGCAAATGTGTATGAAATCTATATCAAAGCATTTTGTGTGACAGGTTTTGGAGGTGGTGGTTGTGAGATTTGGTACAAGGTGCAGGCATTGCAGAAAATCAATTGGTGCTCTATTTTTGTAACATGGAATGACTTAATCAATTACATACTCAGCATGGGCTAATGAGTGATGACCTCTTATCCCCCAGACTAACACTGCTCCTGCCAGGTAGATTAGTTGCTTCTGCTCTTGGCACTCATGTTTGAAGTAAGCTGTTGCTGCTCCCTTGATGCAACTCTTCGTCGCTTGACAAACCTGGGGTGTCCTTTACAATGGTATTTTTAAAACCACCTGACTGCTGATGATTCAGTGCAGAGGTGAGGGGCAAACCTTGGCATCTCCAAGAGTGGTGCTGGGGGTGGAAGAAAGCTCTGGTTATCCGTGATGTGACCTGACACAGCCTTTGCTGCAACTAAACATAGTTTGGTATTTTGTGCAGCTGTCAGCCTGCTTCTTGCTGTGCTGGTTTTGGAGGGGTGCACACAGACCTAGACCTTTACCTGGAGCTGTCTCCCACAGGTCTGAAGGGCATTTACTCACCTCTTCATGTTCTGCAAAGGGAAGTTATTTAAACCTCTCAGAGGATCTGTCCTTTGGGGCTTTGGGAAGCTAAACAAAGCCAGTCTCTACTGCTGCTGTCCCATGGGGCTTTAATTTGAGTGGTGTCTGTGGGGGTCTTGGCACTGAGCTTTATGGGGTGTACATGTGCAGTGTGCTTCTCTCTTCCCTGCAACAGTTTCCCCTCAGAGTTTGGCTGTATCCCATCTATGATTTCTGTTTTCCTTTTCATCAAGGTTTTGCAGGTTAGAGATTAATTTCAGAGAAAATTGCTGAGTAACATCGTAGCGTAGGTTTTTTTTTTTTTTAATGAGTAATAGAATGTCATGATGACCGTGATCCTAATTACTATCTATCAATCTGAAATCCTGAAGATGCCATGTTTTGTAAAAACAAGCTCCTAGTGAACCCTCCAGCTTCCTCCAGTACTGTTGCTATGACAAACCAACCCCAGAGCATAAAGCAATTTTCTGCCCAGTCCTGCTGCTATTCAACAAAGGTTTGAGGGAGCTGGTCACCTTAGCTTCAGCTACAGCTTGAAATTGCTTATTTAGACTTTGCTGCTCCTGCAGAAGTAACAAAATCCATCTTCACTTAAGGGCACCCAACTTCAGGTCTGCGTAAAGAACAGGTTTTTAATGCTTTTTACATAAGCTTCACTTCTGGAATGCACTGCAAACGATTATTTAGAAAAAGTGAGCTGATGTTGCAATACACATCTTGATGTAAACTGAATGTGTATAAGGGGTTGGAGAGATAATACTGTATCAATACCCATTTTGTCTTGATTTTTAGTTCAGATGATTTTAAATGGGGTTTCTAAGGCTTGTACATGCAACCTGACGATTAATCTCTAAGTGCCCAGTAGCTCATTGTTGCAGAATATATACTATCTTTGTTAAATGATTCCCAAGAGAAATTATTTTGTACTTGACACAGCTGCTCACCTGTAGAATGTCCAGTGTTGTAAAAAAAGGCTATCTCAAGTTTTATTCCAAAGAGAGCACTGCTTTTTGTTGTAAGATAATCGAAGGTTTCTAGGATGTCCTTTTGCTGTGGCAATATGTGTTTAAAGATCTACTAGGCAGCATCTCTATCATAGACTTTTTAAAGAAATTGCAGTCACCCCTCCTGACTTATTTTTCCAGTGAGATAGCTAGAACAGCACATTATGACACACTTACCTGGAAGCAAAAAATAGAAAAATACTGGCTTAAGGTACATTCAAAAGAAACATTTTCATATTGTAGGAAGCTGAAAGGGTTAGAGCAGGAAAAGTAAGTATTGAGAAATCCAAGGCAGTAAAATTTCCTTACTAGAAATGGGTGGTTTCTAGAATGTTTCTTAAACTCTTGATATCTATAATTGGCATATTGACTGTAGTTGTCATAAAATAACCCTGACCTAAATGCAGTTACCAATATAAATGTGTTTTCTGTGATATAGGAGTGAAAAATAAAATCTTCTCCTTTAGAGATGACACAAATATGTATTTTTGGTCCCTGTTTGTAGGCAGATGGAATTATGTATGGCAGATCACTTACCATGGTAACATAGATTATGACAGCTGAGCCATTGACTTTTTTATACTTAAGATCCAGCGGAAGCCACGGAAAAACTATAAAAGGTAACACTTCTCTTGCATTTTAATTATGTTAATGATGATGTATTTCACTCAGAGCCCATTTCATGTATAATTTATGCACTATAAGTATCAAATTTAGATGAACATAAACCTGCGTATAGAAATTAGTACCCATTTGGAGAAATCCTTCTCTTCTAACATGAACATACTGGACAAGGATTTACACTTGGCATTTTGTGTTGGTTTTCTATCCCTCCTGTGGACGGAAAACCTGTGCAAGTGTAATTGTATCTCTTGCTTGTCACTAAGTATCTCTGTTAAGGATTCTGGCAAAAGTGAACGCACTGTTGCACCTAGATGTATTGGTGACATTACACTAGTCATTAGACTGGTAAGTTATTCTGCTGTGAAGCTGGAAAACTCATGAAAATTTTACACTGGTGGCCACAACAGTTGGCACCAAGGTATCAGGAAAGATGGGTATCTCCTTTTCTCCAAGTCTAAATGACAAGCTGCAGGTCAAGTTACTTGTGTCTTGATTTAGGCAGATTTTTATTTGCCTGTGTCACTCACAGGAGATACAATAAAAGTCAGTTATTAAAGGGCAGATCAGCATCTATGTCAGTTTAAAATAAAATGAAAAAATATTAAAAGGCCTGTCTCAGGTTTTTGAGATGAGTTTTCATCAATCATGATTCCCTGCCATGAGCACTCAGGTCTCGCCTCCTTGAGGAAGGAGCATCCAGTAATCCTGTTCTACCTGACAAGTGCTCTTCCTAGCTGGCATCGAGCTCCTGTTCCGAAGAAAATAGCCTCAAACCAGGTCTGAAAGGAGGTCTGGACCCACAGCTACACCATCTGTGACCCCAAAGGTAATCTCCACAGAGTGCCTTGTTTGGGTTTACTTGAGTTTCAGAGTGCAGGGATTAAGGACCAGTTGGTGTTACCCTGAATATGAGGGGAAAAACCCCTACAACTATTAAAACAAACAAGTGGACCGCCAGCCCTGGTGTTGCCATCAGAGCCCACTGTTCAGCTATGTTGCTAGACACAAACACTATTGCCGGTGTGTGCTAGTAGACACGACAAAGATTTCACTTCTGACTCCAAATTTACATTGTTGGGATTGCTTATGAGCAATTTGGACACTAGTAGACATGGGAAATGCTTGTGTTTACCCAGATGCATGAACTTTAGAAGAAAAGTCATATAACAAGCCAAATATTTGAACAGCATACGCATTTCAGATATCCTGTGTACAAATGTTTGTCTATCATGCTGTCCTCTGTGCCTTCCTCAGGTTTTTAAGTTCCCTTGCAAAGGAAGGACTGTAGTTAAACATCTGCACTGGGTGAAGAGCCCTGTGCAAGATTGCCTGGTTTGTGTAGCTGGACAGTCTCTGAAGAGACAACCCAGTAGGAAAAACCTGTGTTCAGCCGCTGAGCTGCAGAATTATTGTATTTGGCTCTAAGTGCTTTCTAATTCAATTTAGTTTGTATTTCCTAAGCTTTTTCATATGTTGGCTATTGGAAGTCTTTGTTTACTGTAGGTTTGCCAGAGCCAGCAAAGGTTGGACCTGTTAATAAATCTGTATGGCAAGAACTCTCAGATAATGAGATAGTGAAATTAGCAACATGTTCTTCACTGTTAGTAATTTTTTCATCTTGCGAGGATGAATTTGTACCTATTGGAGACCAGATCTTGATTGCACAGGTCTCTGCAAAAGCTTATCAGGCAGCCTGCTGTTTGCCCACATGGAGGAAAGTTGCCAGAGTGAGGTAAGGATAAAATACTGTTTTCAAGCACCTGCACCCAGGCGTGACAGTTTGTATCCTCATCTCTGGAACTGCCCTGCTGGATTATCAGCTGCTTGCAGGCACAGTTGTATTGGAAGTGTGGTGAACTTCAAGGTGCTGCTGGTGAGATGGAGTCGTAAGATTAAAAAAGCTTTTCATCCTGGTTTCATGTGTATTAATGCATAAATAACTGAGACACTGGAGCAGCTTTAAGCTAGCTATTTATAGCTTTTTAAGAAAAATAAATATACAGCTTCCAAAATGTTAGTAGCGCCATTTTCATACTGATCGCCCTAATGGGGTATTGCTGATTCTACTGCTTTTGTGTGTTTTCCAGACATAACTGTGCTATTTGCTTGATTATTGCACAACCTCAGCATTCAAATACTGTAAAAAGCTAAATCAGACAATGATTGAAAATTTGGGCAGTAAGTCCCCAGCAATATTATTTTGAATGACTGGTCTCCCCCACAGAGGGAGAAATAAACAGGATGCTTGGCTGAGAGGGCCTTAAACCCAAATCTGACTATGTCAGCTCTTCAGCCTCCTGTTTTGGGTGGCTTTAGTTGCCTGTTTTTTCTATTTCCTACATATGTTGGGCCAGTGTTAGTGGTTATGTAAATGTGTCCAGAGGGTAAGTTCTGTTTAACCAAAGATATTTCCAGTAATGGTGTTGTTTTCTTGGAAATGCCTGCCTGGCTGTTTTTTTCTAGAATTATCTACCAGATAAATCAAAATAGTTTTTAAAAAATGGACTTGAGCTGTAGGCCAGGCCTCCATACATGTGTTCCTTCTTTCAGCCAAAATGTCAGCGGGGATCCTGATCAAAGCATTTTCCTCTGGACACGTTCAAAATTGTGAAAGATGAGACATAAAATTTCTGATAGTGAATTATTTTCAACTAGCAAGAAGTGTTGAGAGAATGGAGCGTATTTGGAACTGTTGACCTCTGTCTAAGGGGAATCTATGGGAATAAGAGCATCTAGACACTACTTGTTATGGGAAGCAGTTTACTCGGAGCTTTCTCTTTCTTAGTCACCTAAGAATTCATTTCAGACAGACATCTCCCATACACATTTTCCTGAGATGCAACTCATGTTGCATCTTTAATGTTCAAATAATTCAGGCATCTCCTAGAGCAATTCTGATGGCTCCAAAACTGCATTTCTTCCTCTTATTTCCTTCCAATGCTTTAGCAGTGTGGTTTGGGAGGTATTTTTGTCAGGGGACAGCCTTGAGTCATGGTAGGCCAAGATGCTGACAGATTCTGACAGTCTGCTTTGCCAAAGTGGCTGTTCTTTAAAACTGGTACTAAAACAAACCTGGCTTTTGTGAGCATTAGCACTGGAAACTCAGATTGAAAGGTTAAGGTTTAAAAAAAATGACATCTCTGATGTGACAGCCAGTTAACTTGTTCACCAGCGTAAGGCAGAAATCTGGGACTTGAAGGGCTCAGAAAACTCTTTTAGTGGCATTTGTTGTGTATCTTCTTTCAAGTCCAAAACCTTTGAAATTCTTTTTTTGAAAAGTAACTGGTTAACTTTTCTCTAAAATAAATGTTTTCTGGTTGCCTTTTGAGATAAATTACAAGCATTGAGGAAGGCAATTCTCTTCACAGAGGGGGCCCTCTGTAAAAACTGCATTTAACTTACAGCAATAGCGAAAGGGGATAATTTTTGTACAGGGAAATTGGGGAAGGCCCCTTTTTATGGGAATTGAAAGATACATGGGAGAGAGAAGAGGTAAACAAAACCGACAGTGGGAAAGATGCAAAGGAAAAACAATGGAAGACATCAAAGCAACTGGAAATGAAAGCAGAACAATTTCAGCATTGTCCGACTGTCAGCAAATTACAGCCCAAAATATCTTCCTCATATGATGAAAGTGCAAACATTTAAAATATGCTCTTCTTTTATTAAATAACTATGTGAAGGAGGTACTTTTTTAAATGAGCACATATCTGAGAACCAATGTGGCTGATTTCAGTCACAAAACCCAATTTCTTTAATTATTTTTGTTGGTTGAGTGAAAATGAAATTGGGCTTTTATGGGTGTTGCAAGCTGGTTTTTTTGAGATTTTGGGATGAGCTGCAGAATGAAAATGTCAGAGAGAAAAAGGAATTGGCTGCAATTGGCTGGTGATCACCTCACTGCTGTGGGTATTTTAGAAGCAGCAGAGCATGGGCTGTTTGGGCTGAGATTGCCAGAGTAGCACCTCTGCAGTGTATCTGATTCCCAGGGAGGGCTTTTGGTTTCAAATGACACAGCAGATTAGGAATTCCGCAGTCTTGTTTCTTCTTGGGTATTATTTCAGACTGGAACTACTTAAGATCTGATTGTCTCAGTCTAAAACCTGTACTCTCAATACATACTTACAGCATGAACCTTGCAAACTTTGGGGCAGGGAAAAGAAACATAGGTATTGATTTTAGTGGGAAATCTTGTCCTAGGACTGTCCTACTACACCTCTGTAGGCCAAATGGAGATTGTTCAGGAGCAAGTGGGAACGGTGAGGAAGTCACGCATTGCCAGCCCGTTTATTTCCTCACTGTAAATAGCACGAGTTTTCCATCTTTGCTGTTGCCCAATATAGATTCTCTGTCTGGGAATACAGAAGTTAAAAAGTCAGATGTGTGAAGTGTTTGCTGATTTTCCCAGGGACATGCAAAGTTGGCTCTGGGTGACTGCTGGCCCTCCTGCCAGACTCCTCCATCCATGGGCTTTGAACTCATCCCTGTTTTCAGCCTGTAAATGCTCGTTCTCAGTGCTGTACTTGGCACTTGCCTTTAGCAACCACTTGAGCCACACATTGTGTGTGCTCCCTCTGCCTCGCTCTGCGCCCTTGAACAATTAGAGCCCAATAGCCAGTGCACTGGAGAGGGGAAATACTTGAGATTTATTGTGGAGTCTGAGTTTCTGTCTTCCCGAAACAGGAGCTTTCTTCTAGTGGTATTCAGCAAGTGGCCTTTCTCACAGGAACTGTGCCAGAAGATGGCATTGCTGTACGCAGAGCACTCATCTCCATTGCAACAAGTCATTAGGAGGAGTGGAAAAACTGCAGCCTCCAAGTCCATTAGACTGAATCAGGCTGTCAGGAAACGAATTCGTCTTCATATTGCACGTCAAGGACGGTTCCATTAAAATATATAGTGTGCAAGGTTGTTTTCGATTGTTGCTGTTTAACAAGAAGCTTTTGTTTAGAAGTCCAGATTCATCTGTAGGCAGAGGAAGCGTATCTCAATACCCAGAACTCTTGATTTTCAAGTGGAAGAAGGAGACACTACAAAAAATCCTCCTTGTTCACACTGCCTCCTGCCAGCACTGTACTCTTTGACTTCAGGCTCTGCTCATTTTCCTCCACACACTGTCTCCCAGCTACCTCTCAGGTGCAGTGGGAAAAGTATTTTCAATGAATTTGCCTTGAGAATGGCATATGTGCAAGAGTAAGAAATTCTTGCACGCTCCAGAGGCTTCTGCAGTGAGCTTAATCCCAGAAGATAGTAAGCATCCCTTTGGGGGAGGTGAAAGCCTGAGGAAAAGTTGTCCTCAATTAAGAAAAATTCTAAGTTTGTTCTTAACAGCAAATTTTGTTATCTCAGTGAGTGAACACTGTAGCTCTGATTTCCACAGGGTGTAAGATGAATTGATGTGATAAGATGACAGTTTCTCTTGGGGAAAAATCAGAATCTAAGTTTTGCTGGATACTGTAGAGTAGATCCAGTCTGTGGATCTGTGCTTGTGTAAGGATTGCAGTGTGGTCATCTCTGGCAATGCTGATGGAGCTGACTGTTGTGGTTCCAGCTACCCAGGGAATTGTTAGGTTTTTTGGAAAGCTCCTTGCTCCTGTCTTGAGTTTTGGGAAAAAGCCTTAGGTTGACTCATGCTGGTGGCTGAACTGCAGGAGACATCTTCTTCACTTGTGGCCCTAACACTGAACAGAGATGCACAGAAATTTAATTAGGAAGACGTAATGCTGGAAATGAATTAATACCAGACAGCTTCATTTTGCCTGCTCTCTAAATGAAGTTAGATTCCTTTACCAGTAAGGATTTGAGGGGAAGGAAAGGGAAAGCAAACAGTGAAAAAAAAAAAATTGATAGAGTGTAGAACAATTGTTTGAAGTCATCCTTTGAAGCAAAAAATGACTCCCCAGCATCCTTCACTTGCTAATTTGGCCATGTGAGATTTCCTGGTGGGTTTCCATTCAAAACTCCTAGGTTTTGGAAGCAGAAGTCAAGGACATAAGCACCTTAATTTTTCTTTGCTTTTCCCATTCCTTGGTCTAAGTGGTTCTGTGGGATTTGATCTGGGGTTAGTGGCGATAGCTGAGGTGGAGACAAATCTGTGGGTAGATATTGTCTAGCCCTCTCTGCAGGTGGAGCATTCCCTGGGAGGAATATGGATCTACTTGTATGAATTTTCTGGTCCATCCCTTCAGGAGCAGTTCCTTTTGGGAAGCATTTTGAGGCTCACTGCTGCCATTACCTTTGTGAAGTAACTGTCATGGAGAATACTACTCAAAAATCCCCAGATTAGCTATATTGCTTTTGAAGCACACAAGGCTCTGGTCTTGGGTACTCCAAAGCTGTTCTGTAGCCCTGGGCTAATTGCCTTTGGCAGCTGCTGCTCAGTGGCTTGCTCTGCCTGGAAGGTGACAATTGTCCTGCAGGGCTTTAGGAGACAGCCCATGTAGGGCTTTTCTCACAGCTGGCCTTTGTGAGCTTAGTTCTGAAGGGATTGATGCTGGACAGAATATTTTTCTTCAGTAGTCTGTTGCTGTGCAGTGAACTTAATGATGAAACTCTTGAAACATGCCTAGCAGGAGAAAACTCCTTGTTCTGCTGGTTGATGACAGGTTGTTTTGGCAACTCCTTTTTGTTAGCTATGTAAGAAAGATAGTTAAACTCCATATTGGACAAGGCATTCTGAAGCTCGGTGGATATGGATGCATCTTTGGGTTGTAACATGTCGCTTCAGCTTTTTATTTGTGTATTTTTAATTTGAGCTGAGTCACAAGTGATCAGGCTCTGGCTTGAGCTCAGTTCCATTCTGCCTGTGGCAAGGCAACTGGACTGCTCAAATGTCAGAAAATGAAACATGGAAGAACAGCTTTAATTAGTGAAATGACCTGCTCCCCCTAAGAGCTGCTTTGACACCCAATTCACTAAGCAGTATTGAAATATTGCTGTTTTCCTCATCCTTCCCAAAGCTCCAATGCATGTGTGTATATGGGTATTTACTTATTAAAAAACCCTCCTCTATGACTGTGCTGGGCCTGCTCCAGAGTTTCTTTTGCACTTGGGATTTGCTCCCATGTAATTCCGGAAGATTTGAAGTGGGTGCGGTATTATGCTGAACTCTTTATGCAGTTGGAGCTAAAAGCATTATCGATTGCATTTGCTATGAATGAAACAACTTAGATGTATCTGGAAAATGAGAGAACGAGGAATGGGGAACAACAAATGAATGTTTCATGCCACATATTTCAATGCAGAAATTTCCCAGCTTTCATCATTCTGGAGTTCTTCCGTGTTGCACTTGGTGTGTGTTTTGTGCTGCAGGATTCAGAAAGCCCAGCCCCATCAGGCTGCGCATACAGTACCACTGCTTGCTTTGGTCTCAGAATGATGCTGTAGGTCACATGAGTCATTTTATGTCAGTGATGTGAAAGCATAACGTAATTAATTTGAAGGCAGGAGGGAATGTACAGAAAGATCTGTTAAGGTAGTTATGCTGGATTTTATTTTTTTAAATTTCATTTGCAGTTTTAATGGGCGTATTGAGAACTGTTGAATCTTTCTCAGTGTTGGTTCCAGACAGCACTGACAAGAGCTAATGTGTACAGCTTCACAGAATAGCTTCTTTCTGTTTCTGCATTTCTCCGTATTTCCTGTTTGTTCCCTTTAATCCTGATCTGCTGATTTTTGCAGCACATCAAAGACTATCTTGTGTTTCTTCTTGATGTGTGGGTTAATATTTTCTTACTGAAATTATCAAACCTAATGTGACTGAAACAATTCAGGCCTCAATATCCATGTGTTTGCACTACAAGATTTTTGTATGCTTAATTGTTGAACTTTTTTTTGGCATAGTGCACAGCTATGGAAAATACCTGGTGCCCTTCATTGTAAATTCCCCTTATTGCACTGAGGAAGCCCTAATATTGTAAAAGTGTCAAACTTTGTCCATTCTATGCCAAGTGATGACAGAAGGAGAATGAGGTGTTACCTGTGATCTTTGAACCAGATGGTGTTTTCTGAGTCCCACTGTGTCCTGTGCTTTGCTCAGCCCGTGCAGTTGAGTGTGTCAGACCACATGAGTCAGCATGTGGAGCCGGGGTCTGTGTTGTGCTGCATCTCGCTGGAGGTGCTGACATGCTGCTTGCTCTCTGCCAGCCCTATGCCATGACATGCCTTTCCTTCTGTCCCTACTTCTCTCAGCCTCTTCTTTTCCAGGGTTTTGCCTTTGGATGTTCCTGGCTTAGACTTAATTTCTCACTCCAGCTTTGTACCTTAAACAGGTTGTTCAGCCTGGAGAAGAGAATGCTCTGCAGAGACTTTCCAGTACCTAAAGGAGCTCCAAGGGAGCTGGAGAGAGACTTGTCACAAGGTCATGTAGTGACCAGAGATAGGCCAGAGTTATATTGGATATTAGGAAGAAATTCTTGGCTGTGAGGGTGGTGAGGCCCTGGCTGGGGCCAGAGGCAGGACCAGGTTGCCCAGAGAAGCTGTGGCTGCCCCATCCCTGGAAGTGTCCAAGGCAAGGTTGGTCTGGTCAGGGCTTGGGGAAACGTGGTCTAGTGGCAGGTGTCCTTGCCCATGGCGGGGGTGCTGGAAGGAGATGATCTATAAGATCACTTCCAAACCAAGTCATTTGGTGATTCCATGATTATTTTAGTATACTTGTAGTCCCAGAAGTTTATGATAATGGAGCAGTAAAGCAAAATTAGCACTGTTTGCTGACCTCATTGTGTTTTAGCAAAGCTTGTCTGGAAGCAGCTGCTTTGCTTAGTTTCCCCTTTTCTCTGCTCCCGGCACAGCTGCTGTGCTTGGCTTATCCATAACTTGCCAGCCCCTGTCCCAGATGTACCCTCTGTCCATTCCTGGGGGAAGAGGGGAGCGGGGGAACGAGCAAAGTGGTGCGAGTGCGTAGTCTGTCAGAGGCTGTGGCTCCGCAGTCCGCCCCTGGTGAGCCGAGCCCGGAGGGTGCCCACGCAGGTTCCTCCCGCGCCGCGGGCGCGGGTTACAGCGGGAAAGCGGCGGAGGGGCGGCGCGGGGCCGGGGCCGCCTCCACGGGAGTCACGGCGGGCCGGGAGCCTCCGCCCCGCCGCTGTCCGCGAGTGGGCGGGTGGTCCCGCCTGTGGCCGCCGCCCGGCGGGGGCAGCAGCGGGCTCCGTGCCGTCCTGCGTGCTCGTGTGCCAGATCTGGCGTGAGCGAGCTTGGACGTAGCGGGAGAGGAGGGAGGGGAGAGGCAGGGCTCCCCGCTCGGCGCTGTCACAGCCCGGGGGCGGCTGGCAGCGCCCGCGGCTTGCGGCAGCACCGGCGCTGTGGCGGGCGGCTCGCAGGAACGCGGCGCTGAGGAAGGAATACACCCGTAAGTTACACGGGGTCCCTGCCCATCCAGGAACCCCTGCAAAGGGCGTCGTGTTTCGTGGCTGTGGTTTGGGTGGTGGGGTTTTGTGGTTTTTCTCTCTCCCACCGGTTTTTGTCAATGGCAACCGCAGGGCTCGTCCTGTGTATGCAACTACTAAAATGTAAATATCAGACAGGGATAATTGAAATTTCTTTTTTCCAGCAGAAGCAGGAAGTCTGCCTTCTGCCAAAATAACGTGTCAGGCAGACAAGGGGATCGGTGGGAAGCCCCCATTCGTATTGCTGGATGCAGAGAGAATTTTCTGTGCCATCCCACAGCCGTATAGCGCTGGTAGGCACAGGTGCTCTTGCTGCATCTGTGGAAGAGCTGCATGGAAGGGGGGTTTGCCTCAGCTGTGCAAACTCTGCCTTTCTGCAGTCCTCAGGTGAGAAACAGCAGAGGGAGACTGGTCAATTTCTTCTTTATCCTCTGTAAAGAGCTGTCCAGAAAATTTGCCTTTGATGTTATGGAAGGGTGTTGCTAGAAGAGATTGTCAGGTTTTCTGATTTTTGTCTTTGAATGAATGAGGGCTCAGGGGAAGGAAAATGGCTTCAGTTCCTGGGATTTTCTCCCTTCCCTTTCTTTCTCCTCTAGAAGCCTGACTATCAGGCGTGTATATTAAATCCTTGTTTCCTATTTAATTTTCCCTCATGATATAATCAAACAACACTAGTTAGCATTTCTGATACTAAACAGCTGAATGTAGAGACTGTTCATGTCTGCTGCTCCACCAAATGATTTCCAGGCTCCATTGGCAGCAGTGCACAGATTGTGACTGTGCAGGAGCCAAGGATGGAGCCTTGACTAAGGCCCTTGGGTGTGTCACCTCTTTAAAAGACAGATTGATCTTTGCTTGTGCCCAGCTTCCTATCTTTTTGTACAGGTGAGGAACAAAGGCAATACCAGAGATGCTAATTAATTTTTCCCATTTTAGTCTTAGTTATTTTATTCTATTTTTGTTTCTGTTATGGTGTTGAGGAGGGAAAATCCATTCTAAGAACATGCTTCAGCAGCCATGAGTCACTGTACATGGATGGGGTCGTGTCTGTAAAATTGCCCTGTTGCTGTTTGCTTCACTCATTTTTTCTGCAAAGCGGGCTTGAGCTTTGTGGAGGTGTTACTGGAGAGTAGGATGTTGTAGCTGCTGGAAAATGTGTTTGTGAATCTGTTGCACTTTTCACTCCGAAACTTTTCCTTTTTTTCTGGTAGCACAAGATGGAAGAGTGGGCTGGTGTGGAAGAGCAAGGAAACACTTTTAATGAGTTCTTTTGCCATTCTGTTTGACTCTGGTGCCTTGTGTATCGTTGTTATTTCCAGGATCTGTGCTTACAAATGGGCAGAGCCGTGCAGAGGTTGGCACTGGATGGTGGTTATTGCTTGAGTTAAAGGCTAAGCTATTACTAGTACTAGTCAGGTTAGCATTGGTATTCCAGGGCTTCACCTGGTGGCCACTGTGATGGATATAAAGCACTCTGCCGACCTGGATAGATTTTTTGGATCAAGTCCCTTACTGCCCATCTGGATAATTAGGGACTCTGGATTTCAGCAGGTTGTGTAGCTACCCATTCCCAAACTTGTTCCTAAATGTTTAAAAATCAAGTCTTACCTTTCTCTTATTTTGCTAAAACCCAGTAAAAAGCCAAGCATGGTTCTATTAAAAATCTGGCTTAGGGTTTTGCCAGATTACTTGGTTGGCTTGTATCAGTCTGCCTGCCCTGCCAAACTGTGGGCATTTCAGTGGTCTTGATACAATCCTTGACTTGTCTTTTCATACTGTGCACTAAGCTACACTGATATGGTCAATAAATTATCACTTTGAATGCTTCTTGGGTGTTCTGAGAGTAATTAGACCCCTCCTGGCCCTGCTACATTTATACCTCTGAGGAAATAAGAAAAGCCTCTTGTTACTGGGTGATGTCCTCTCCCACTGAGTGATTTACTCTGGTACCTATGTGGCCCTGTGGACTCTGTAATGAATGGGTTTGAAGAGCTGAAAGACCAGAATTTTTGGTGATTTTCCTGTTGTTTTCTCTGACAGCTTAAATCAAGGGTGGCTTCGCTGTAATTTGTAGTCTTGCGGATCCAAGGCTGGAGTCATGTTAATCCATTTCGGAAGCAGTGGGAGGGGAGCCAGTTCCCAACGCTTTCTGAATCGCTTTTTGGGGAAGGTTCTGAATGTAAATCATGACAAGTCCATGACTGGAAAAGAAAAGTGTGGCTGTCAGACCATAGTGCTTTGGAGGAATAAATACAATTTAAAGTTTAGTAAATTTTGTGTTCATGGCTAGCTCTAGTCTTGTACTTCTCTGTGAGATCTGTATTTGGGTCTCTTTAATTGGTATCTCTTGGGCATAGAGCACGAGCAGATATCTCGTATAGTAAACAAAGCAGCAAATTTAAGTTAATGCTAATGTGTTTGCAGGCTGAGCCAAAAGCTTTTCAGGGTTATTATAACGTGCTGGGCATACAGCCCATCGATCTAAGTGTCTGGAGAAGACAAAAGTTATGGATTGACTCATTGTACAAATCAGCTCATCTGAAAGTCAGATTCTGCTGTTTGTTGCCATCAGTAATTTAGTCGTATTAAGTACGGCTGAGGACGGGTGGCATTGTGGCCGGAATATTGAGATGGGATTTCAGAGATCCCACGAGAGCCATTCCCTGCTTTGCCTTCACAGATTTCCTGTGTGACCTGGGGCAAGTCATTAAATGTTTTGGTAGGGTAGGGTCGGTGGTACCTCCTTCTTTTTCACAGGGTGTGTGAGGGTTATTGGGTTAGATTCATTTGTGAGGAGATGATATAAATCTAAATGCAATATCAAACAGTGCATCTGAACAGCACGTGCCTCGTACATAACTAGACAATACCTGGATCTGTAAGCCAGCCTGTGTATGTGCTTCATACTATAATATGCTTACACACCTATGTTTTAATTTTGGCAATAAATCCTGACCATTGATGTGGGGCAGCTATGAGAAAAGCCTTTGTTCCTTGTTAATTCTGACCTAGTGTTCTGAGACTGTTCCAGTTGTTAAATGCAACATTGAAGTTCGCTGTGTACTAACAATGACAAGATAATGCAGGCTCTGATGAGGACTTAAATATGTAATTCCCATGTGATGGGGATAATGGCATGGAAACCTCACCTCTGACAACTGCTGCTGATTGTAATCCAAAATTATTTGTGTATTTAGCTTTAGAAGATTTAATTCCTGAAAGTGGTTCAGTCCCATTCATTGGGAATGCTTGGCCAAGTGTAAAGTCTGGGTATCTTAAATTATGTAAATTCTGATACTTGAAATTAACACATATATACAAAGTTAGAATTTAAGCTTTTCAACCTCAGTTGTTCTTTAGAATAAACCAACAAGATTGTGGGGATCTTTGGGACACTTGTCTTTTTGGAAGCCAAATATTTGTGTTCCATGAACAACTTCACCACGGCTGGTTAACTACACAGAACAGAAAGCTCTTAAACTGGTGCAGCAGCTTTAATTGCATTAGGCTTCCTAAATGGATGATGTATGGCAACTGTGGGCTGCTGCAGAAGGAAACCTCCCACTTGGAGTGGGCATTTTGAGCAGGAGGTGGGATGGATGTGGGTCTGACTGCCAGGCCCCCAAAAGGGCAATCCTGGCACAGGGGGTGTGCAGTGTTGAGGCTCCCCCAGCTTCCTCAGCAGCACCAACTCTTTGGTGACTTCCCCTTGTGACAGGCATGAGCTATGTCTCCCTTGAGATGAGTCTGGTGTCACCATTGTCCAGAATTAGTTCATTTTTTCATAGGTCCTATTTGAAAGAGTGTCAGAAATGCATATTTGGTGCTCCGTGTTTTTGCTTAGCTAGTTAAGCTTTCAGCAGAACACCTGTTCCACCTCCAGACACATCCTTTTACCTTCCCACCCTTCCAGCACCTCTTCTGCATCCCCTCTTCAACCTTTGCAGTGAAAGTGGATGCTGAAACTTGTCACTTGACCACCTTCCTGTGCTGCTTCATTGACTTTCATCTGGGCCCACGGGTTAAATTCCACTTTTATCATTTGCTTTGATTTAGGCTGAGGAAGTCTCTTGTTATTAAACAATTGGCCTGAAAATTATTTCCAAGTTGCTACTAAAACTTAATTTCAGCTTCTTTTAGAATCTCATCTTCCCCCACTCTTGGTTTTTTGTGACAGAGGCTTTCATTTTACATTTTTACCCATCTTTGTAACAAGGTTTGAAGAGAAGAAGCAAATAAGTTATAAAAACGGCAATTTATATTTAAGAAATTTATGCATACACATATACAACATCAGTAAAATAGAAAATTTGACTCACCACCTCTTAGCTCACTCCAAAAATTCCTTTTGGAAAGTAAGGGAGGGAAGACTTTTTAAAACAAGAAACATTAATCATTATTTAAAAAAAAAGTAGTTAATCTAAAATGTTTCCTACAATGTTCCAGATTCTTGAAAACTGTTTATCAAGATGACTATTCTGAATGTAAAGCCTTTTTTTCACGTGCTAAGCAAAAGATAATGACCCTTAGGGTTTATTTTGACTTTCTGTGCACTGATTCACCACTCACTGTTAACAATCATTGAACTCTATTGGGATTTTTTTTTTTTGTGGCTCAGAACAGTTTTGAGGTGGTAGCAGTCCTATAGCTGTGTTCCAGTTCCTGAGCTCACAGATGGCAGCATATGTTTTTCACTTGTGTAAAAAAACTAGCTCTTTTCCTATCTGCTATTGAAGCTGTGGAGAGAAAACCTAATGTTGTTTCTTTGTTTTCTCTGGGCAAAGATGTAGGGCAGTGGTGAGATTTTAGTACGTGCAGATGACTTAAATCAGTTGTGCCTTTATAGTTATAATGTACCTAGAGGGAAATGACAAAATTATCTGCAAAGGAATTTTACATATTGCACCTTGTACAGAAAGTGCAGTTATTAGCATGGTTTTGATGTTAAACATGAAGAACCTATTTATACGAGCTTCAATTTATATTTATTTCTTGAACAGAAAGTTGATGACTACTAGAAATGAGTAAATGAGTATCAATTTTTAAGAAGATTAATTGATTCAGGAGTTATTTGTAAGCAGAGAAATCAATGTTATGCTTTGAGCTGAAGCAAACATGTCATTATGGGCTCTTTATTTCTCAGTAATTTTAAATAGCGACAGTGACTTAAAATCTTAATTGTGGGCACTTGGAGAGAGCCCTGACTAGCAGAGCATCTGGGCTCATTTCATGGCCACATTTTACTTGGTGGATCTGGTGTTCAGAAAGGCAAAAGCATACAGCCAGCCTCTTGCCTGCCTGTGTGGAATTCTCCAGCCGTGCTGGGTGCTCCATGTGCTTCCTCACTGTCGCCTGTGGGAGTGAAGCGCGCGGGGTGAACCTGCTGAGGCTGCGCTGCAGGGACCGGGTAGGATGCATACCTGGAAAGGAAGGTGATGCTTAGGATGTGTTCCAGGGTGCTCCTCAGATTTCATCACCGTGCTGCTTTTATTCAGAGTGACAGCAGAAATCTTTATAAATATGATTACAGCCATTAATCCACGTACTTCTCGGTGAGATTTGTTTCAGTGAGGCAACTTCACTGGCTCCCTCCTTGCCTCTTTCCCTGCTCACCACTCCCTGGTGTCACACACTCATTGGCTTCTTATGGTTGGCACATTGGGTTCTTGACTATATATTATTTAGGAAGATAAAACATTTCAGGTCTGTCTTTTCTTACATAAAATATGTTTTGATTAGTTGAAAGGCAATAGGTGGAGTGCACACACAGATGAAAAAAAATAGTATGTATTATAGAAGAAATTATTGGTTTAATTTTGAAAAAAGAGGATTTTTTTTTCCTGGAAGATGAGCAGTGTTTAGCTGTCAGTGCTCACTAATAATATTGGGTAATTGTGTACAAGCACTTACAAGGTTTCTATTTCTGATTTTAGAAGTGACTCACTAACAGTGCAGAGCTGCAGGTACTGGAATTCCTATAACACAGTATATGCCACTGCAGGAGATGGCTCCGTTTGTCCCAAGGGTTATGAAAACACCCATTCTTTTCTGCTGTGATTTCTATACAGTGCTGCAACTGTGAGGGAGAGTATCCTAAGTGATCCCCTCTTAAATTACCTTCAACCCTCCTGTGGTCAGCCCAGCACAAAGAATATTGAGTATGGGGGGCTGAGGGGTGTCCACCAGAGAAGTGCGTGCAAGCCAGGAATGGCTTTCAGGGCCTTCTTGCTGCACCTTGCTTCTTCTTGCTATCCCAAGAAAATGGTCATTGAATGGAGTAGCAAATAAAAATATTATTTAACCCACTGAATTTCACAGACCTTATATGTTATTTTTGGGGAGGTTTTGCACTGCTAGTTAACAGAAGCAATTATATTGGTTGGGAAAGTGTTATTGGAGGATAAAGCAGTGAAGAGGTGATGTGCACTTGGGGCCCCTCTGTCTGATGGAAGAGGAAGATGTGCAAAAAAGGGTGGTCAATCTTCCTGTGTCAGATTAGTGACTGCACCAACCATCTGCTCTAATGGTGGTCACAGCACTGACCACTGAATGCAGGTGGTTGAAAATTGGCCATTTTCAATAGCTGCCTGGATTTAAATGGAAGCTTTTGAAGTCCAGGATGAAAGGTGAGGAAAAACATCTTAGCCATGATTCCCTTGACCTTCATCTATTTTATGGAAGAGAAACTTCATTATGTCTGTGCACAGTTGCTGTCTAAAGGGTTGTAGTGTCTGGCCAGTCCCCTGTTTGTTGTCCTGAGGCTTGAAGCCTCTCCTCTTGCTGCTCTGTACCTTGAGCCTTGGTTGCTGCAGCATCACTAGGAGGAAGGATGGCTGCAAGTTTTTACATTAAATGTATCCATCAGATTGGGTTGGTTTTTTCATAATCATGTAGTTAGGTAGTTTGACTGATTGTCTAAAGCCAGAATTTAATTTTGCTTTGGTTTTTTCATAATCATGTAGTTAGGTAGTTTGACTGGTTGTCTAAAGCCAGAGTATAATTTTGCTTTGTTTTTATTCAGAGGTGAAAATACATTTGGACAGTTTGATTATAAAGTCCTATGGAAAAAAAGATGGTGTAGAAACATTTTAAGACTGGCTTCAAGAATTACTGAATTGTAAAGCAGCTGGATCATAGATGACATGAGTTTTTTGACTACTTGTAGGCTGGTCAGCAGGGAGAGAGAAGGGATAGAAAACCTGTTCTGAAAGACTTCTGAAGGTTTCAGAATTTGGGTTTATTTTGTTTTAACTTCTTGCTGGTAACTCAGCACGGAGGTGTGTGCTTGGGAGTGTATTTGCTCTTACCTCTTAAGGAATATAAATACAGTGTCTCTACTTATTTATCAAGATGGAGAGAGAGATTTAGATATATTTGTGTGTATATGAATATAAAAGACATAGCAATACAAAAAATTATATGGGAAAACAAACCTTATCAAATGATTCTGGAATCACCTCTCTCACTCAAACAGAAGTGTTCATGTCCACTACTCTCACGTGACCTACTTTTTGGAAATCACAGCATTATTCTGTGTGCAGCCTGTGAGATATAGGCAAACATTATTTTGTATTGTGCATATAGTGAATATTTATAAAAAATTCACTTGTATTAAAAAATGTAATGGTGTTGTGGTGATCTTCCCTTTTGAGGAAATGAAGGAGAGAAAAGCTGAACAGAATAGGGAATGATACAGTGGTATCAGTCCATCTTCTGAGATTGTCCCTGGTCTGAGTGACAGGCAGTAATTGATGTGCTCTCGTTGCTTTGTCACCTCAGCTTATCTTCATTCTAATTATTGCCACCTGCCTGCTCTGACAGAGCATTTGGTGTGGGTGTTGGGATGGCTCCTGAAGGCTGTGCAAGGCTTCATGTCATGAAATACCCTGCCATGGATGAGAAGGATATGCAGAATTCTAAGTTACTATGGAATATCTGAGCTCTGCAGTGTAAGTCAATATATGGATGTGCTGCAAATTATTTAGGGCATAATTATTGAAAATGTGGTTTAGATCATAATACTGTGGTCACTTTGGCAGAGAATGCTAAAATGAAACTTTAAAGAACCTGCAAAAGATTATGGTTCAGGTCCTCAGGGAAAAGAGCAAAGATCTAATTGAAAGTAATTAAAAAATGTTGCTGCTAAAAATTAGAATTACTTCTGTAAAACTGAGTCTAGTATTGTGATTCAATTGCTGCCTGGATTTGATCATTGATGTAATTATTGTCCAAAACAAGCAGTACCAAATAGAAGGTGAGTGGGAGACTGTAGCATTTTTTGTTTCTTTGTTTTTGTTAGTTGATCATAGTTAAAAACCAAAACACTGTAACACAGTATTGGAGTTTACATGTGATAAACAGAATTTGCTTTTGTTAGTTGAATTACTGGCAAATAACAGTAATTTCTTACATTTTCCCAGCATCATCTGCTGTTAATTTACATACTGATATTTCATGTCCATGTTAATTTAATGCTAATTAGCGTGTTGGTAATGATGGCTGTGGCACAGCATATTCAAGTGCTTTATTCTAACCACAGTGTTCAGTTAGAATCATAGCTTTCTGTGCTTACTTCCACCCTTCTCTTTGGATGCTTGTCATTTGCCTTTTTACCCATTTTATGATGACAAAATACAAGAATATCCTTAAATACAGAAAAAATTTTAGCCTTTCCTGAGAGCAAAAAAAGCAACCCATCAGTGTTCTGCATTAGCTAAAAGATTTTAGCTCCTGTTTTCATATTTCTTCAGGCAGAATCAGCGTAGGAACCACTGAAATCTGGAATCCCTCCCACCTGATGCAAAGCTTTTGCTTCTCACTGACAAAGTTTTTTGAAGGGGCAATATATTTGCAAGGCATTTTGTAAATTAATACCGTGGTTTCTATATATGCTAAGCTGCTTTAACTGTTACAGTTTTAACTGTTACAGCTTTAAAAAGTTACAGCTTTAGCTGTTTTGGGTTTTTTTGTGAGGATATTTTTTTATGTTTTGAAAACTTGTTTTCAAGTGCCTGTTCTCTGGCCCTCTGTACACCTGGCTACTAAAATTATAAATATGTACAAATTTCTGTGGCAATAGGAAAAGTTGTTTTGACTTAAGTATAAGAACAGGTGGATTTTTTCAATATGCAGGGCTGTTTGTGTGTAAACAACCAACACTGACTGCAGTGATTGTTTCAACATCAGGGAAAGCACTTGCACCTGCCTTGCCTTTACTGCCCCAGCTGTTGATGGCCCCAGCTTCCTTAAGTCACTCTGACCCACCACAGAGCTCTTATTCTTCATCTCCAGCAGCTTTAAAAGGCCTCTCAAAAACCCAAAAATACAGAAAAATGCTAAGTTGAATGGGAAGACAGGTATTATGCAGAAGTGAGGCAGCTAGTTTTAAATAGGTTGGTGGTCCTATTTTTATGGAGCTTTTGTGGTTGATTTTAGCATCTTAAAATACTCGTGCTATGAGAGTTTTCTTCATTGTACATCATAGGTAATGTGTTTTCAATTAATTACTCTCAACCTACTACTCTTAACTGGGAGAATCTTTCATAGACCAATGAAATATTCAAAATTACTCAAAAGATTCAGATATGCAGTTACTACTCATGTAAATGGAAGCTGTGTGGGCTCTGTAATCACTTAAGTAGCTTTGAAAAAACTAGTCCTTGATGTTTTTATTTCTCTGCTGTAGCCAGTGTTTATAGTCTGCTTTGAACAAGATAAAAAATTCTTTTTCATTGTACTGAGAGCATATCTGAGAGGGTAGAATTGCCATTTTATATTAACAGAAATGTTATGAAAATGTTCTCTCTTCTTTAAAATCAGCATGAAATATTCATCTAAACTGTCAATAAATATTTAAAGGTGATGTGAAAATTTCATGCATTTTAAAGAGTAAAATTAATTAAAACATTGTAAGGACTAAGACTGTAGTGAATAGAAGAGCTGTGTTAACATCTGTTAATTTCAGATCAGGCACTTGGTTTAATTTAATGAAAAAAGCAGGAAAACAGGGGAACATCTTACTCACCCTTTGATTTCTCTAACCTGGGATTGGGGCATTGATTTAAGATGTGGAAGGCCCAGAATTACTGATCTCCTGGGATAGAATGGAAACTTTTCTTGGTCATTCTGTCAGGACTCTCTTCTCGAATTAAGGTCTATTTTGGTACCTTGTGTCCTCAGAAGGACAAATACTTGTGATCTTTGCATGTATTACGATTATTCTGTATATTGTGTGCTTTTATTGCTTGCTGCAATCAATCACATTTTGGGGCTCAGGATGAGGGAGGTGCTCAGGACTTTGGAATGAAACTCCTGTAAGATTTCTGAGTATCAGGAGTTATTAAACAAAGAGCAATTGTTAATTTTAAATAAAAACTAATATTGTGTTTAAGAAAACAAGGAATTTAAAGAAAGAGATGTCTGATAAGAGAGACATACAGTTACTCTTGGGGGTTTTCTAGATTGGAGAAAAATGAGAATTGATTATTTGGGTGGGATTTTGCGCTAATACAGATCAGGAATTAAATTTCTGAAACACTTTGGAAAGCAGCTGTACTTTAAAGTCCCAGTTGTTCCCACAGTACTGAAAAAGAATACATAAAGAGAACTGAAGAAAAAATATTGGGAAAATGGGGAATGTGTTGTAGAGGAATATCCTCCATTCTCACTTGTTTAAAGCTGCTCTGCAATTATGCAGTCTCAGTTGTTTTTTTGTCTGCAGTGCTAATGTTTAAGAGGAGATGCTTTTAGATTTATCCTGCATGGGTACTTGAAAGATTTTGAAAGTGTGAAGTAAATGATGTATTTTTGGGAGAGAGAGGAGTGGAAAATAAAACATTTAATGCAAGTTTGGAGGTGTGCATGCCTCAGTCAGGTTGTTTGGTGCAGCTGGTGACTTGGGTGGAGCTGCTCCTGCTTTATGTTTTTCAAGGGAAACAAAGTATCGCAGCAGCTTTATTCCTTCTTGGGTTTATTTGGCATGGTGCTGTTCATACTACCTGGCCTCCTTTGCTCCTTGCTTGCCATCTTTGCTTTCCAGCTCCATTCACATCGGTTTCTGCTGAGATTTCCCAGGGTCTCACCCTGGGATTTTGGTTTCCACTCTGAAGAGGCTTCTGAAATTCTACAAAATTTGACCTGATTGCAAATATTTATACTAGGGACAGGAGGAAAATAAAATGCTTCCTGTATGCAAAGGAGAGATGTGGTTGCAGTTGTAAGTGCCTTACTGAGGATAGTCCTGCTCCTATGGACTCTCCTATCCCATATCCCAGTCCATATCTTGCCTGGAAGGTGTTGAGAGGGGGAGCCGACTGCATTTTTGGGTATTGATGCCAATTTGCTGGTAACATCTGGAGGAAATTCAGCTTTCAGCTTCAGTTCTTCTCTCTACTAAGCTGGCTGCTATTGTCTTCTAGGAAAAAAACCCACACTTTCAGAAACTTTGAAAGTGATTAATAATGTAAGATCTTTATAAAATTTTATCAAGTTGAAAGAAGCTTACAACTTAGTATTGTTTAGTACTGTAGCAGAAGTGAAGTCTACTGTTCAAATACCAGTTCAGGCAACGAAGTAATGAAAACTAATCTCGGTTAAAATGGTTTATGTTAATATTCTGCTGCATGTTATGTAAAAATTTGCAGTGCTGATTTTATTGACTAGTTATTAGTTCTAGGTCTTAATATTCAGATAAAACATAATTTAAGTCGGAGAAACAGCAGTGCAAGCCAACACAGAAACTATGTTTAAATCTTTGTTATAATGTATATTATTATTGTTGTTACAAGGATAAAAATGAATGGGAAAGTTGGCTGGTTTTCAGTCTGAAAGCACTGAAATAAATCAGTATTATGATTATCATACTTTGGTGAGTATCCTAAATGCATGTTGTGGTTGATATGCTCTGCTCATTACTGTAGAATGCTGCTCAGTGCAAACTGCACAGCCAGGAGCAGTGGGGCAGGAGGGGCGGCTGCCTCTGCTGACAGAACAGTGTTTGCTGAGTAGTGGTGAGAGGTTTCACCTTCCTCGGCAGGAGATATTCCAGTGGCAGCAGGATCACACCCTCAGGCCTGTGCTGCTGTTCTTCTGACTCACCTGCTGCACAGCTGAAATCAGAGAGATGTGCCACTGCATAGCCTGAAGTACAGCAGGTGTTTTCCTTGGATGCAAGTAAAGCATGGATGTAGTGTCACATGGGAATGGCATCTGTTTTCAACATTTTTGAGGTTAGTTTGAAATTATCAGCTCTTCAGTGATTTTCTGTCTATCCAGGATACAGTAGATGACAAGGCATTTCTGAGGCAGTTCTGATATCTCTTAAAATTCAGTATCTCCAGTTGGAATTCAAGAATAAACATGTGAGAGTTGCTGAGCCTGTTGCATTATAAATGTGAGAACTGTTTTGATGGGCCCAGGGTTCAGAAGCTGGGCAGTCTGCAGGTGCAGTGAGATTGCAGACATCTGAATGTTGTATCAAGGCTTTATAACAGATTTTTAACATACATATTTTCTGCAAGTCACTTCTGAGGAGTTGCTTCAGGTGTTGTGCTCTGCCTTGAAGATGTGTCCATAAAAAAAGTGTGCTAGGCAAGGCAGATATCTATTGAAATGATTTAAGTCTAAAAATCTGTACACTGACCAGCTCCTGCATTATTTCCTGGATTAAGGACTGAATAAGTCTAGATGGATATTGGTGCCTGTAGGTTGTAAATCTTAGCTAACATTTATAGATGCTGTCCTGCTTGCAGCCTCATTTGGGTAGTTGAATGTTGTCTTCCAAATGGATCAAAATATCCCGTCCCTCTCCCCTCTCCTGACTCAGCAGAACTTGAGGGCCTGCTGCACTCTCAAAAGGCCCTGTTGTGTCCCAGTGGCTCTCTAATTAGCGGAAAAAAGCAAGCGGGAAATTCCTTTAGCGCAGTTGGAGTGAATGTTGGAACACTTCATGCAAGGCTGAGCTCCAACTGATGAATGTACTGCAGGCAGCTCTCAATATAGGAATGCCAAACCCCAGGCTGTGCCATGCTGGAGAGCCGGCTATACCAGCACTCTCTGCATGAAATGCAGGCGCCTCTTCTCTGACCTTTGGCAGCTGCTTAATCAGACTTTGGGCAGATTAAACCTGCCCCTTGAAAATAATGCAAGGGAATATCAAGGCAACATGATCTGCGTTTGCTCTCTTGGTAACTCGGAGTATTTTGTTTCCTGCTCTCTCTCTGGTGCAGAGGGAAAGGACCATCATCATATTTGCAAGGTCTTGTGATGGGCCCATACTAGGGGTTATGCCAATTGGCAAAGCCCTTAAGGTGGGGCTGCTGTTTTTTCACTCACTGCTGGGGGTTGGAAATGCTGCATGTCTCTGAGTTGATTTTTGCATATATGGATACATTAGTTTTCTTCTGAGCTTAATTTACCTGTGTAATTCATCTGGAAAGGCTTGATCATCCAAAAATATACAAGGAGTATAAAGTATTATCTTGGTGGCTATGTAAAATGAGAAGACTTTCTTTCTTTTAATTATTTTTTTTTTTTTTTTAATGTGATATTATCTAAGAGTGGTACGCACTTTGTTAGAACTTGTTTAATCCCCAAGACTATTTTGGAGGATTGTCACTACTGTTTGGGAACAGTCATCTGTTGTAAATAATATTTCGCAGATTGATTGCTGAATATGAACAGATATTAAGTGATGCTTATTATTCTGGAAATACAATTATGTAGGGATAGAGCACAGAAGGCACCATCTTCTGTGTTAGTGACATTTGAAAGAGTTAAATGGAGATTCACTTTATGCTGTCAAAATTCTCACAACAGTGCTCTTGGCTGGCAGGAGCATCCTGCTGGTCATTTAAGGACAGTTATTTTTTGGCTTAAGTGCACTGAAAATATTCTCTTGGGTTCGTTTTCTTCTCCTCTTGAGATTGCCCCTTGTGCATTGACAAAGATGCACTGCTGCTCCCCACACAGACTCCCAGAGAGATAAATCCAGCTTTTGTCCTGCGGAATTCTTTCAGCCTGGCACTGACGATGCTAGTGGCCTCATCTGATTAAATCTACTTCACTGCCATGCAACATGACAAATGCTTTTGGTTCAAGTTGAACGGTAAAGCTTTTGCAAACAGGAAAAACAGTTGTCAGCTGTCACTGTTGTGGGACCGAACACACTTTGTGCTACAACAAGCAGACAAAAAAGCCTCTGAGCCGTACAGCAGATCAAATGGGAAACCCACTCAGGGTACATCCAGTTCTATTAAGACATGAGTGTGTTTTTATCAAGACTTGTTTAACAACACAGGGGAGAACATCTGTTAGCAATTGGTAATATGGGAAAATGCTCTCTTTTGCTCTCAAGACAGCCTAGACACTGAAAAATTACAGGATACTGTATCATTTGGAGGATGGGATATTTAGAATTTTAATGTTTTGCTTACAAATGTAGCTTTTGACTTAATTTGCAAAATAATTCAAGTATCAAGAAAAAAAGCTGTTTGGTGACTGCTTCAGAAATTAAGATATGAGTGAACTGAGGTTGAAAATGACACCTAGGTGATTGGCATGGTCCTGACTATTGAGTTTCTTATCCTATCTGAGTTTTATTTTACCACTGAGAAATTGGGATAGTTCTGAGTGTACGTTTCTAAAATTTTATTTTTTGTTTTCTTTGAATATATGAAAAAAAGGAATGTAATATACTAGCTCTTTGTTTTTCTTAAATGACTGTGTAGGAATATGTGGCTTTTGAACTGGAGCTTGTTTGGGACTCTTAAATCTGAAATATTATAAATTGGCCTCAAAACTATGCCCAATTTATGCTTAATCTCAAACCCAACAGGCATCTTACATTTCATGCAGCAAATACCATGCCTGGTGCAGTGCATTCTGGCATTTCCTTTTGGGGCTGTTCTTCTCTTAGTCACTGAATCAGTTTTTAATTAAGTACAAGTAAAGTCTAACTGCTAATACAAGCCTCTGTTTTAAAACCAAGTCAAGCAGAAAATACTTTCTCTGTGTGTTTTCCATTGCATTCCCAATTCAGACGTTTCATGTCTGGAAGGTGAAGGGGGAGCAGCACCCTCTTTGAATCGTGGCCATCAGTCTCAAGTTGGCTTCCAAGTCCAGGCCTGGGTCTGCAGTGCTGATCACTGCAGGCACATCTGCCTTGCCATTTCCAGGCAGGCCTGCCCGCTGCCTCCCTGGTGCAGGCTGGCTGTGAGCCAGTGCTGGCCCACAGGCACAAGGTGCACACTGATGCAGCAAGTGCTGCTGAAAGCACGGGGGAACCTATTGACACCAGCGGGGTTTGCAGAGCACAGAGCTCGCTCCTGCCTGTCAGAGCCTGGGGGAGAGGCAGAGCACTGTACCTTGGAATATCACAGCCTGGCTGATGGGGAGTGACCTCTGCTTCTCCTGCAAGGCCAAAGCAATAGTAACTGCCATGGGTGCTTCTGCACTACGGCACTTGCCCTTTACACCCCCCAAGACTGTAAGGGAGCTCTCCTTCTTAGGCTTTTCATACTGCACAGGGAAATGTTCATCTAAAGGTTGTAAGTGGCTTAATCCTCAAACTGTTGTGTGGAGCCATCATCAGGGATATATTTTTATAACAGGCTAATGGCTGAGTAACTGGTGAGAGGAATGAAATGCTTAGGCCTGTCAGCTAAAGGGCACTGCAAGTCCTCTTTGGTCCTTAATATAGTAAGGACATCTTAATGGCTGGCATTCCTTCTCAGCTTTGTGACTTTCCATTCAGTTTATTTTGTGTTACAGCTGTTCAGCAATTGTTAGAACTACCAGTTTTGGGGGAATCACGTAACTGAAATAAAATAGTTGTTTCTGCTATCACACCCTTCACATTATGAGGTGCCATCTTTCCCTGCTCCCCCAAAATCCCTTGTCACAGGGCAGGAAGGAACTTGCAAGTCAAGCAAGACTCGGTAATGAAGACAAATTTCTTTCCCTGGAGCCACATTTATAATCTACTTTCTTTTAAAAAAATGAGATGAGTATCTTAATTTTAATTAAGTAAAAGACTGTTAGCTAAAGCCTCTTGAACACGTAGCATGAAAAATAGGAAGGATGCCAAGGAGTTATGGCTGCTGAGATAATTTCATCTTGCAAGTTGGGGTTCCAGCCGTTCGTCCTTCAGCTTGGTTTCCAACCCATCTATTGACGTCGGAAGCAGCTTGGCACCCGGTGAATGTCACGGTTAGCCGTGCTGTCACCTGGGGCTCAGAGTCCCTTGTGATACTGAGAGCACGGTCAGCAGAGGTCGCTTGTCCCGAGAGAGAGAGAGACAGTAACAAGATCTTCTTGGGTCACGGAGCAAGGAAGCGCTGAGGTGCCTCAGAAAATGTGTCAAAATTCATAAGTGCTATAAACTACTCTATCAATAACTGGGAGTTGAGTTAGCAGTCATTCCTGTTAGGAATTGTTTCACATGCTCTCAGTGTGTATATTTATGGGAGACATTATCTAATTACTGGCCATTAATGAGTATCTGTAGTCTCTAAACCTACTCAGGGAAGTGAGGGATGTCAGACTGATTGATTGTTCTCTCGGGTTTTTCTCTCCTTTCTCTCTTGTTCAACATTGCAGGCCAAACTCTGCACTCTGCATTATGGGCAATAAAAAAAGGTGTTGAAGTACTTGTTGCTGAATCCTCTGTGTGGGATTTGCGTTCTGATCCCACAGCTTGGGTGCTGCAGCTGGCCTCATGCCAGCTGCTGCTTCCACCTCAGCCTGGAAGCCAGCACATGGGATCAGGACTGCAGCAGTGTAGGAAGGGCAATGCAGATTTTTGGTACTACATGTTTTTACTTCCCCATCTCTGAGACTGGGTAGCTTTGTGGAGATCTTGCTTTGGTTCTATTTCCATTGCTTATTAGCTATCTCCCTTTACCTAAAGGATTAAATAGATTACTTTGCTGCTAATGCCTAGATTGACTTCAGAGGTAGCTTGGATCCAGATATTAATCTTGCGCTTTAGTGCTTTTAAGAAGATTGCTGTAATGGCAGTAAATGGAGCCAAATGGAAAATACTGCATTATACCTTTATGTAGGTAGCGTGTATATGTAGAAAAAGGTATATTGAATTGCTGCCCCACCCTTAAGATTTAACAGGAATTTGCAAGACCATGAATTTGCTGTTAACATAGAACAGCTGCAAGAGCACAGTGGATTTAAGTTGTTCAAAACCTAGTAAAATCCCTTTAGTGGTCTTCAGGCTTAGGAGGAAGAGAGAATAAATTACTGTTTTGACAGAGTTGCTAGTCTTACAAATAGCACTGATGGCTTCAAAGAGATTGCAGAAGTGGGCTCTGAAATGTTAAGGCTCCAGTTAGACATGAGCAATTTTTGGGACTGCTTTAAACTGATAATCTTGAGGTGTACTTTGGATGTAGAAAGCCTGCCACAGTGAAGGGGTCAGTGCTGTCAGTGCTTTAATGGTTGGGCACACTGGGATTTGCTCTGTCCCTGCTGGTATTGCATCTGTGACCGAGCTCTTGCTGCTGTCCAAGGAATGTGCACAAAGGCAGCTCTGTTCCCTTCTTGACCCCAGGGGATTGGTCCACGGCCAGCGTGCCCAGACCATTTGCTGCAAAAGATCAGAAGCTCACTGTGGAGCTCATGAAGAGGATGATGCAGGGGCAGGTGGTTTGAAAGTGCTTGAGCAGAAATATACATCAATTTTGTTTAACATTTTAGGCAATGTGTAGTGGTCTCAGTATACAAATTGAGATTTATGTTCAGTGTTTACTGCTCTGCAGGGTTTAATATTTTACTTTTTATGTTAGAAGTGGTAGCCAGGTGTGGATTTGAACCACTGCAAATGCTCTAAAAACTGAGCTGCACTCTGTTAAATCTCCCTGGCTATGGCTTTGTTTGGAAATATGAAGCAAAGGTTCTGTAAGCTAATGCACCCCTACTCTTTTGCCAATAAGAAAAGTCCCCCATACAGTTCCACCAAGGACCATCCATTCAGTCTCTAAATAAAATGACTCTGTCTTCTGCTAGGTTGCTGTTTTGGCTTTCAGCTTGCTCTGTGTTAATGGCTTTTTGAAGTGACTTTTAAAAAGCAAACCACAGTGTTGGCTACTTGCATGAGATGCTCTAAGCAGATACAAGAACCTGGCATGGAAATCAAAGAATGCACTTATTTGGTGGATGTGGGGTGAGCCAAAGCACTTATCAGGCATCAGTGGAAGACAGTAGGACTCGACCAGCCCCTGCTGACTCTTGGAATGAGCAGGCGAAGGTGAAGCTTGCTTGCGAAGGCAAGGCAACTTCATCTAATTTGGGGGATGCAGATCCTGAAGGAAGGAGATTTGTCAGCATTTTGCAGAGCAGATGGCTATATATTGATTTGGATGGAGCTCTTTTAATTTCAAGTCCTCTGCAGCAGCAGGAAAAAAATATGATTTCAGTCTCATAGCTATATTTATGTCTGTAATTGGTAGTTAGTACAATTCTGGTTAGAGTTTGCAGGATCATTTCTTTTGTTAGGCAGACAGGAGACAGCTTCATCCATTAGGGCTAATCCTATTTCATGGGAAGCTCGATGTTTAAATGTTAGACTTGCTCCCTGATTGGCAGTAACTATTGCATCTTTGTTTCCCTCTGAAACTGGAGGATAAACATGGATAAAGGTGTTGGTATAGCGCATGCTACTGAGTATTTCTGGAGGAATTGTTTGGGATGCCATATGAAGTCTGAATATCTTTTACTTCATGGTTCCTGACTGTACAGCCTGAGATGCCTTGGGTTGCAATGGTGCAAAATGAAGGCTCTTGTGGAAGAAGTAGAATGGGATTCATTATCTGCCAATGAGTCACCTTATTTGAATTCTGTCTGGTCATGTACACATCAGTGGAGTGGAAGGCTGTGGTCCCATCTAGACTGGCAAAGGACAGGAGAAGGAGAGGTGTTCCTGCTGGTTGATCTTAAGGAACACCAAGGGGCACTTGTCTTCATTTTGGCTTTTCTTGTATAAGCCCTGGGCAAATGGCTCAGTGTAACTCTTGCCAAATGGCAAAACACAAATGTATTTTTCCTCAGAAATAAGCTACAACTGTAGTACTTGAAGTTTAACGTGTACTTGTTGTGGAGGACCCTTCCAAATTTTAATTCCAAAGCTGGTACTGAAAAAAAGTCATTCAAGTTTTGATTATAACTCACAATTCCCTGTGAAATGGGTATGTAATCATTATAAAGTACTGTAGGAAAACTAGCCATGGGAGTGCCTCTGATCAACAGAATCAGTTTGTTTTCTCTTTTCTCTGAAAATTATGCTTCCCCTTACAAGGGAAAGGGGGGGAAATGAACTAAACCTGACAACTAGCATGATTCATCAGATAATTCTAGTCAGATGGCAATTATATCTTGAGTTGTCATTTTAAGGACAAAAATCTATAGTAGCACTTGTTAAACACATCTTAGTAACTCCTGTAGCTAAAGCACAATAGTGTTATGCATTCTAAAATGGGCTCATATCCTGGAGAGGTCTGAACTGTAGCTGGCACTTAGACTGCCCTTGAAAAAGGCTAAATATGCACGTACATGGGGACTAGAGGACCAAAATGTGCTGGTTTGAAGGAGGAGGATAATAAGAGATCTGCCAGGTTGGAAAAAGAAAAAAAGGGTTCATTCAGAGGCATCACAGAGTAGGCTGACAGGAGGTGGAAGCAGCAGAACTTGTGCAGGAGATGTCTGAATTTGGCAGGGATTTAAAATTCAGTCTAAAATAAAGTTAGTTGCATGCAGGCAAAGTGAATGTTGAGCCTGTACACTCTGTTCAGTGTGAGCACATTAGGGGAATAAGTGATATTTCCATCTGAAGTTTGTCAGAAAGCTTGGGCGAGCTTAATGCTGGAAAATATGGAGTTTAAAGAAATTCAGACGAGTTCTCTACTGAATATGAAAGGTATTTGGTTGTTAAAAGTTTCACCTGCGCTTTTTATAATTTTCAACTTGCGTTGGTTAAGAAAACATCTAAAAAACTGGCATATGGCAAAACTGGTGGTATGGATGAAATGTGAAATGGTTTTCTTTTAGGATCTAATTTTGGTAATTAAGGACCACTTAAGTCTGTCATACCATTTATAGGATATATTGTAAACTTTTGAAATCATCTGGAGTGTAGAAAGGCAGTAATGCTAAATGCAGTTCAATTACAGAAGAGTGCTGGATGATGTGTGGGTGGGAGAAACAGGAGCTGAGATTCACTTGAGATTGGCAGATCCTGGCACGTGTGCTTGCAGCCCAGCCTCCTGCGTGGGTTATGGGGAAGGGCAGTGCCATCACCTAGATTTGGGTGTGGGTGCTTGAGGAGCCTGTGCGCTCCTGCTGGGCACCTGTGGGCTGCTGCCAGACTGAGCCATAGGTGTTTCCAGCTCCTAGGCAATAGCTTGGGAGTGAAAAGGAGGGGACAGGTCCTCTAGCAAGTTCTGAACTCACACCTGCCTGTTTTTCAGGTTTGGAAAGATTTTACAGAAAGGAGATGCAGTGTATAGTGATGTAAACCCCATGTTTCTGTGGAAGTGAATGGTGAGCCTGCTGTGCCCTTGCTGTTCCCAACTGGAAGATGCACTTCTGTTGTGATTTGGGGTATAGCATTGTCCAGGGTGTGCTGTCCTGTGCTCCATCTGCCCAAAAGATGTTTTGCCAGTAGCTGCAGGAAGTTGCACAAACCTCTGTACTGAAGACCACATTTGCGTTCTTTTGCTGAATGTTTTATATTTCCATTACCGTGTCTGCAATTATGAATTTTTCCAGAGTAAATACACAGAATATGAAAATGAAGTTAGAGAGGGCATTGAGTAGCTTTTATTTATAAGTCATGTATGATGGAGGAAAAAGATCTGAAATTCAATTACTGAATTTGCTGAGGCCAAGAGGGAACATGCCATCTAAACTAATAAAACAAACAAAACCCATTGTCCTAATTGTCTTACTGAAGTTAAAACCACTGAAAATTTACTGGGGAGCAGTGGAGAGTAAGGTATGTGTTCATGATACATCTGAGAATATGGAAAATTAATATATTTTTCCTGTTGCTTGTTTTTTTAGGTAAGTAACTGAAGGGGACATGAAGAATTGACTTTTAAATGGCCAGCATGTTGCAAAAGGTACTTCAATTTAGATTCAATAAGAAATGTGCAAATGATTAATTTGAGTATATATTTTATGAATGTTTTCATCCTTATTTTTTTTTCCTTTTGCTCTTTTGAAACTGTGTTAGCAGAGAAATTAATGAACCTGGATCCAGCTAATTGACTGAAATTATTTTACATGCTATAAAAGTAGTAGTAATAATAATATGATGGTGATGAATAAGGAAATACTTAAGTGTCATTCTTGAAATCTCTTTTTGCACTTGTGATTGCTGGAAAGTCTGCTTTACATGCTGATTCTAAAGTGATAAGATTCATTGCATCTGATTTCTAAGACATGATACTACTAAGTAACTGTGAGGAAGTTAAACCCAGATTTGATCCCTAAACAGCTCCTTCCTTGCAGCCAGATGGATATGGAGGTATGTGTGGCCTTACCTTGCATTAGGAAATAATGTCTGTAAATATGCTGTGAGCAAATGCTGGAGCTTCTGCTGGTGGCACCCACGCAGAAGCATCGCAGAAGACCCAGCTATATTTAATTTGCAATAGCTCTCCTACTGATGATTTTTTCACATCACTGATAATCGATTATAACTCCGTGGAATATTTGTTGTCATGTTGCTGTCTGTGAAATCCCTCAGGAGGGTGTAGGTTGATGGGAGAGCCATGGTTACAGAGAGCAATTCCTGTTAATTCCAATTAGGGACGGTAATGCAAAGCTGTTTGGAAGAATCCTTGCGAAGGCTGGTTCAAGGAAGTGGATTCTGGCTTACAAAAATGCCAGTGTTTCCTAATTATTTCCATTAAAGTGAAAGTTATACTTAATCTTTTTGACAAAAGGGTGCCAAGAGGAAGATAGACCTATTGATTAGGAAATGTCTGGGGACAGAGGCAAGTTCTGATTTTACTGAGGCAGAACAGAGATTTATCCCTGAAGTTCCTGCTTCTGAAAAGATTATGGAGTCTAATGGATTGTTATCTCTTCTCCTACCATCAATTTTGAGTTACAAACCCCAGACTATATTGGACACAAAAATTAAGTATTCTCTGACAATATTTTTGGCTGAAAAATTCTGGGTTTGCCTTTTGTAGACTTTCCACTATTGGCTGCATGTAACTACTTTATCTTTCTCTGCTGTTTTTCCTGGTTTTCCTTTGTCTGCTTGGGGATTTTGTTGACAGAGAAATGTCATGGAGAATCAAGGGCTTACCTGAACCTGATTTAGTGACCTGAGTTCAGGACAATTTTGGTTTAAGAACAAATATGTTGAACTGAAACTTTGTTTCCACTTAATTATTCAGAATTTTGTTTTAAATAAGAAGTATTTTGAAAGATGGGGTATAAATATGTTGCAGCCAAACAAGAAAACAAATTAGTTTTTCTTTCCTGAAGCTTGCTGCAGTCTTACTGTCTCACAGGTTTTCATGAACAGAAGCACAGACATATCAATGTGTTCAAGTTCTGCTTTTTATCAGTGAATAAGTGTCTTTGTGGGAACTGAAAGGTCTTTTCTAGTCTCCAGAGAGTTCCGCAACATCATTTTAGCCTTTGAAATGAGAATGTTCTTGGCTAACATTAAAACAAAATGCTGCTGCTTGTGGCCACTCTATATTTTTTTTTTTTCAATTTGAGGAGCCAGACATTTTAAAAAACCTTCAGTTATGAAGGGAAGGCAAAACGCGCAGAAATTTGGGAATGAAGGAGAAACCCACAGTGCAGTACAGGCATTGCTTTCTGCACATGGAGTTCTGAACACCAAGAACCTCTGGTTACTTGGAACTGATAAATTTCATATAAAATCAGCAGTAACTACTTGTGCACTAGTTTTATATAGCAAACAACAATATTAGATCTGGTGCAATGCCTACTGAATGCCTCATGTATCTGCTAAGTGTAAAATGAATTCAGGTTGGTCCTGGATACATTTATGTCCCATGGGCTACACTAGGATACATTGTGGGGAAACAGATATAATGGTATCAAAAGATGAAATTAGAGCGATTTGTTTCAGGCAATTTAGTTTATTACATTTGACATCTTATCAGGTCTCTGAAACATAACTGGAAGCTTTCTCTTGGAAACATGTAGTATCCTGTCTGTCTTAATGACCATCAGTAGTTGGTGTAATTATGTACCTTCTATCAGAAGCCAGCAGAGACTCTGCTGCTGAGTAAAACAAAATTCCTTTATTTTTTATGGGAATAATAATATTATGCCTTGCTAAGTTTTCAGAGGTCATCTCACTAAACCAGGCATTGCTCTGTGAGCTACATCATCACCATCTCGAGCAGTATTGATTCTTGAAGTATAGATTCATTTTTTTGTTTCTCTGTTTTTAGTTGGTACGTTTTTTTCTGTTGAGCCATATGTGTGAGTCTGAGCTGTCAATAAAGGACTTTACCATCCTGGTGTCATGTTGTCAGTTAATTCAGATAAACCCCAAACGACATGCTAAGGTCAGGGATTTGCAAAGGTAGGTCAAAATCCTCTAAGCTTTCAGGTTCCCTAGGAATTGTGCCTAGCCTTTTAACATCGCCAGTTTCTAGCCTGCATGATCATGGAGGTACCAGTGGAAGCATGGACTGCGTTCACACGGATTTCTCAAGAGGTAGGCGTTCTCTTTTTCTCCAGTACACTAAGGATTTGGTAATCAAACCTCTGTGTGTGTATATCTGGTTTTATATCTCAGATGAAATGTGTTTATTTGCCTTTGGTGAGTAACAAGGTGGCCAGTGCTATGCTACGCAGCAGAGAAATGCTGCCACGTCTTTTATTCTTCAAGATGTTGATAAAAGACACTTGTGCATTTTTGGCAGCTGGTTTCCCCAGCTTTCTATGGAGCTGGGCAGCAGGACAGGCATCATCCATTCTTTCCTTTTTTTTCTCTGGCTTGGCTGTAAACAGCCACTTTTTTTTTTTTTTTGTGGTGATCCTGAACTGGAGCACAGCACCTCATAAAAGAAGCAGTAGTTTTTCCTGGGAAAACTGAGATGACTGTTGTGGGGGGAGGGTTTAGCATCAAACTTCACCAGATAACTTGCCTTAATATCATTCCCATGTCTTTTTAGTACTGGAGAACCACAAAAACTCTGTGAATAGTAACTGACTGGCAAGATCTGATCGATCTGCTAACTGGGAGATATTTATTGTGTCTTGTGATATAGCTTGTGTGTTTGCTGTGTCTTTTTCATTTTTGAAGCATATGACAAAATCTGCAGCTTGCCAATGTGCTACTCATATTGATACCAGTAAGCATTTAAAAAGTAATTTTATTTTTATAAGGACTGGTATTCATCATCATCAGGTAGTGGGGACATGTAGGTAGAATAGTTGTCCAAAGAAAGGAAACTTGTTTTTCCAGACCTTGAGCAGTTGATCTGCTTACCAAGTATTTTTGAGCCCAAGTAATTGTTTTTACCCCAGCTGATTCTGTGTTATTGGCTTTTTGATTGTGTCCCACACTATAGTAGTGGCATTTTTCTTTAGATAACTTCTTTGTCATAGTAATGAAAAAGGCTGTAAGCGGAGGATGTGTGTGCTTGTATTCAGATTTTTTTTCCAGTGAGCAATGGAAATTTTAGAAGTGTTAGAAGGCTCTTTTTGTCTTCACCTTTATAATATTATCATGGTCTAAAAAATGGATGTAGCACTTCAGGGTTTATTTTCTTTGTGTACATTGCAAATGAAACTGCATCTTTCAGATAAATGTCAGAAATGCTTGAATGCGCAAACATTTTTAAATTCTGTCTAGATGTATAATCATTTTAAGTTGTGGCTCTTGTCTGCCTGTTTGGATTTTCTAAGGAACAGATATCTACATCTGGGGAAAAAAAGCAGGATTGCATTTCACATTAACTGGTGTTTTTGTTGGCAGCCTAAGGGGATATGAAAATTTAAATGGGCATAATGAATGAATTACCCTTTGACTTTAGACTGCTCCTTCAAAACAAGAGTGGAATGGTGTGTGGTACATTTGCACTGCTTTTTGTTTCTGTGTATTTCTTTCTAAGGGGCTCATTTTCTCCATGATGAATTTAATCTGTCATGATTGCCCCTGTATTACCAAAAAGCAAGGAAAAGCTTTATTTTTATGGTAACAAAAATGAACACGGAGAAGTCAGGATTATTTTCATTTTGTCTTCTTGAGGTCTGTGAGTACAAAATGGGAGAAATTCCAGAGTCTCTATGAAAACCTAAAAGTATTTCAGGTTTGCTATTGATTTTCACATGGAATGAGTTCAGATGCTAGGACAATTAGCAGCTGAGCTAGATCCAGCTGAGGATAGCCTCTGCTCCAGCAGAAATTGAACCTAATGGGCCGTAAAGGCAGGGAGGTTAATTCCAGTGTCCAGCCCTAGTCTGTAACTAGACTGCCACCAGAAGGAGTGGGAGGCGGGATGCGCTGGCCAAGGGCTGAATGCTGCTTGCTGCTCTACAGGATTGTGTAGCCATGCTTGAAAACTGCTTCCACTTTAGTGCCCGGGAAGGAAATGAGTGTGGAAAGCAACTCTTGCTTGAAGCAGTCACAGTTTAAGAAGCAGATTGTATGTGGCTCTTTGATGGCTTGTTTTCTTCTGATTAGGTTTTTTTCCATTTCTTTTTCTCTGGGCGTAAATATAGAAGGAAGAAGCCACTTTAAATAGGCTAAAATCTCCCAAGGTGATTTTGCTTTGCTTAAAAAGTAGCCCAGAGTCTAAATCCTGAGGAAGTGTCTCACATGGTCATGAGCATTTCCACAGTTTATTTTCCAGACAAAAAGTAAAACCTGACATGTGAAGCATAGACTGCAAGGAACAACAGGTTGGCTGCCAAATTTTTTTAGTCTGTATTGGCCTTTCTGCCAAAATCTTATTTGTTTTCTTTTACCGCAAGCATGGCAGACAAAAGAACACTGTTTTTCCAGTGAGACAATTGATAGTTTTTATCAGCCAGACAAATTTCTTACATTCTGTTCATAAACATTTGTTCAGAAAACACTTCATTCTGATGCAGCTTTTGCAGTTTCTTTATTGTGCTAGAAGAGACGAAAATGTAGGCCTGGCCACTTTGCAGAGCTGCTTTTAAAGATAATCTCCTGGTTTTAATGTTTCAGACTATCTCAGATAAGACGTAAGTGCAGAATATTGTTGCTTTTGCTTTTCTTCATCTGTGTTCCAGTGCTATTTCTGGCACAGGTAGAAGTTGAAGATGGGCCAAGGTACACATCCTTGCCAGGGTTTCAAACAGCACCAAAGATTTGGGAGTGTCAAATGTCATCCTTTTGAGCTTGTGCCTGCTTCTAAGTGTGTTTGTGTACGGCAGAATTTTCACTCTTAAGTCTTTAAGTGCCTCTTAAAAATGGACATCTAATCTTGTGGCAGTCTTGAGTGTTTCATGCATGCTCCGCTCTCTCTGAAAATTAGATTCATTGGCTCTGTTTCAAGAGTCAATGGGAAATCCATTGGAGGTGAGATTTGTGTTGAATATGAGTGTTAATGGTATAAAGTTTTCCACAGACACCGTTGAGGGCAAACTAGGCCAGTCTCATCACTTTTTGCTGTAATGGGTAGGCCTGGGTTTTTTGCCTTCCTGAAGTATCTGTGGCATGTAGTTAATACATCTGTTCTCATGAATTATTTGCTTCCATAAGCTATTCTACAGTGGCATGAAATAAGAATTAAAACATGATAATGCCCCAAATTTTTCATCTATTAAAAGTGAACAAGCTGAGGTACCAAAATCTTGCCTTCACATATACCTTAGGTTAGGATTGCAAAGCTTTTAATGAACTGTCCAGGGTAAGCCATCTGTGTACTCCCCCACAAAATCCATTGTCTAGATTTATCTGGGGAGGAGGAGGAGAAGGGCTGGTGTGTATTGTATATATTTAAAAAACACTGTAAACCTGCTCTGTAGTTTTCACAGCTACCCATGTCTGTAACATCTCTAGTGAGAAGGCTGCATGGCTGCAGGGGAAGATACCTAAAGGTAGAGGAAGTGATTTTGGATTCCTTTCTGTACTTGAGATTTTCAGCTGAAGAAGCTGGTGAAAGTTGGGCTGCTTTGCTGCCTGCTCTTGTTTTGATCAGACTGTAGCATCACAGCAGTTTGTCTCGTGAATTTGTAGCCATGAGAACAAATTATGATCTGCTGTACTGGTAATGATATTAACTAAAATGGTCATAAAATGACAGGGAGGAAGCTGCAAGATTCAAAGCTGTGTTATCAGTGTTCTCCCCAAACATTTCTAATGAAATATCAGAGTGTGTGCATGTATGTGTAAGTATATATGCATGTGAATGGGTGTAGAGTGTGTAAGTGTATGTTAAATAAAGCAAAGTCCATATTCATGATTTGAGATTAGTGAATGTTAATGAACTTAAAAATTCTCTGAGGGGAGTCAGCTGATGTAGTTGAGTAAAAAACTCAAGGCCCTTGGATAAAACCCTGCCAGGGTAGGTAACAGACACTTTCTGCTACATTTAGCTTTTTTCCTTAGACATGAACAGCCATCTTTAAGATGGGGGATTTGGTACAGAGACTCTAAAGAGTCTGTTTTGCAGTTGGTTGTAGAAGAGATTTTTAAGCAAATGCAAATAGTGGATTGAAATCAAAACTGCTAAGCAGGGCCTTTGGAATGCTAGGAAGCTGAGGCTGGTGGTTATGGAGTTGCAGAGAGTTTTCAGCTGCACCTTCTGACTGGAGGAATTGCTTGGGGGTGAATATGAGGCAACATACAGTAGAAGGAGCTGCTGGGGTCCACATATAGTAACTGTTCAAGGAAAGCAGTTAATGGTTTCTGGACTGATCCACTAGTCTTCCAAAATTTAAAATGGAGTGGCAGCTGGAAAACCTGAGTTTTGCTTAAGAATTTGAAAAATACTGTAGCAAAAGACTGATGTGAGATCCTCTATAATTAATGTTCAAGGCTGGACGCGTGTTCTAAAATGTATCAGAAACAGAACAGAGACTTCCTAAGGAAGGCCTCTACTGTCCAGCAGAACACAAGGGGTGTTTGCAGGGGAGGGAGAAGAAGAAAGGATCCTCCTGTTGAGAAAAAAGTTAATAAGGTTTGGTTATATCCCCCTGCTAGGAAGGTTAGCTGGGAGCTGCCATTCGCTCGTAACCCTACACCAGTTTTTCTGGCTGAAGATTGAGCACTATGCTGGCCAAAAATTATGTAACACTTCATTCTCAATCCTCTTTCTATTTTGCCAAATGCTGTTTTAAAGATTATTTTGGTGATAATATTGAAACCATAAAGATACCATTAATTAGTGACCTGTTGCCTGCCTTGTTCCTGAGACAGGATGAAAACCTGCAATTAAATAAACTTTGTCTGTACGTTCAGATCCAAACCACATTCATCATCCATAAAATCTGCATTTCAAGATCAGGGCCTGTTTCTCAGTGTTTTCTGCTTAACAATATCCACAGCCTGGTTCTTAGGGAAGAACAGGGAAAGCATATCTGATATTTCCCCTAAATAATCTCCTTGTCTCCAGCTGTTTTTGGTCCAGGATTTCCTGAGCTGGGTATTGTCTCTGTGATTTAATAGCCCTCAATGATTTTTTTCTTTGACAAACTTGTCCCTTCTTGAGCTGAGGTAACCCCTTACCCCAGGGAAATTCCTGCCACCATCTCTGCTCTGGCCACTGGGCTGGGACACACAGCGTCTGCTCTCCTAGAATATAGGACATGTTCTTAGGTTCAGGGAGAAGAAATACAAGGCTTAAAGAGGAAAGTAATCATATTGCTGAATATGAATAGTTACTGCTACAGCTGAAGTATTATTTTGAATAGAGGCATATGGTCAAGAGCAAACCCAAAACATTTTAAAAAGAGAATACCAAAGGACTCCAAAGACAGGAGTCCTTATCCAAATGACGAGGCATTTGAGTCTTGGCAGTGCTTGACTGTTTGTCTTGTCAGTTCTCTTGCTCTCCAAAATATGGCTTTATTTATAAAATATTAGCTTTCCAAAGGAAGCCATCAGGAAATAAATAACTGTAGTCACAGCTGGGTTTAAAAAGGGAGGATAAAATAGGAAGCTCCATCCATTTTGTGTGCTGGGTGATGCAGGAGTTTTGTGAAAAAGCTGTTATTGATGTTATAACACGAGAAATTAATGTACTTGATTTTAATTTTTTGGCATTATGTGTAGTTCCTGTCTTTCATTTAGAACATTGCTAATGATTATTTTTCTATTTTTTTGGTACCTTCCCGATTTTAAAGTAACTTTGTAAAAGTATAGAAACTTAGAAAATTAATAAAAAATGGGGGATTGGGCCTTATTCCATGGAGTCAGTTCCCTTTGTGTAGGTCCCTGGTGAGGTAGGTCTGCTCAGCAGAATATTCCACGTTATTTCCCTCCTCACAGTCCACCTGGGAGCAGCAGGACACATCTGGGTTTAAGGTGCTCTAACATTCAATGTAAGCTGTGGTTATAGAGGCCTGTGACTTGTTCAGTTTTGGATGACTTCACTTGGGAGTAGCACAAAGCCTTTTTATCCCTGATATGGCAGCCAGATTTTTAAGGCTGTGCTCCAAAGCATGAATATTCTACATGTTTTCAGCGAAAGGGTGCTGAGAATTTGCTTAAAATAAGCTGTTCTTCACATACAGTTTTTTTATAGGCCTAGACTGTCAGCCAGAGATACATGCCAAGCACTGAGAGGGTTTCAAATTTCATATAATAAGAAGCACTGTGCCTGATACTGTAAATCACTGGACAGTCTGCAAGTGTTGCTCTCTGTACCACAGCAGTACCAGCTGTTGGTGTAAGAATTTATTCTGGTTTGTCCAGTCCTTAGTTCAGGGACTTTTAGGAAAATGCTTTGCTATTCTTTAAACAATTTCTACTTTAATTGCCAGTGGGTGGAATTATGAAAATGCAGAGAGCTGAATTGATATTTGAATAGTTTGGCAAATCATAGTATTATATTACTATTAAAATAAATATAAAATAAATATGCTAAAAGCCATCTGTGTAATAGCAGGGACTGAATTTTAGTCATAAGTGACAGTACTTTTATGTAAAATACAAGTCCAGATATTTATTTAAGTACCACAGTGATTCTTCCATCACTTACTATTCCTTTAAAACTCATGCTATCCATCTTAGAGATATTCTCTCAAATCTGAGATGCTCTGTCCAAACATATATATCGGTTATGGGGTTTTTTTATTCCATGACTGAGATAGAATCAGCTTGACAATTGTTTTTCCAAGATTTGGAGGGTGTGTAGTTGATGATTGTTAAGCTTGTTTTTGAGTGTGTGACTGTTTTCATGACCTGTCAGTCACTTATATTAAGAGGTGTGGACACAACAAATTAAGAAAAACAATATTTAGGAGTCAGTAATTTTTATTTTTTATTAAACGAGTGTCCTTTGTACCTTTCTTTAAACAAAATGAAAAAGCTTAATTAGTTTGTGCTGTTTAATGTACTTTATACTTGCCAACAACCAAAGAACAAACTCTATCTTATTTATAATTTCCCCTCAGCTAAAGTCCCATATTAATGTAGTTATAGTGTGTAAGAAGCAGTTAAAGCCCAAAGCATGCCCAAATTCCATTTTTCAGGGGAAGCAGGGTTATTTATATGGGACTGAAGGGCAGCATTTCTCTGACAAAGGCCAGTGTTCTGGAATGAAGGTTCAATGGGAATGATGGTCTCCTGCCAGCCTTCTGGAGAGTGGGGACCATGTACTGTTGTCACTGAGCCAGAGAACAAGCCAGTGCAAGAAATAGCATTGAAATAATTTTCTTTATCTGTGAACCCGTCAGGAAGCTGTAGCTGGGACCAGAGTGAAGCCAAGTTATTTAAAAACACTGATAATTAAGACATTTGAAATGTTGGTTGCTCAGCTGTGTAGCTTACCCTTTAACATTGTTTTAAACAGATATCCAATATGTAGTTAACAGTTTGTTTCCTGTGTTGCAGCCGAGTTGCTTCTTTTTGCTCAGCAATAAAAAGTGATTAGTATTTAAGCTAAGCAGACTCTTTCATTCAGAAAGTGTCTACTAATAATTTTTTTAATTGCTGCTGAAGGGATCATTGTGCCATGATTTTTGTTTTTAATTCCTTAATCTCAGTGAAGGAAGGACATTTATCAGACAAGTTCTGTGCTAAAAACCTCTGAAATTATAGCTGCTGAGAGCAATTTCTTTAGTATTTTGGCAGTGAATACCTTACTACGGCACTTCCGTATATTCATTTTCCCTCTGTTGCTTGTTCTGTGTGTCTTACCATGGCATTTAAATGGTCAGTTGCTAAAATCTTTCTTTAAAGATTACTCTCAGGTACATGAGGCAGCTGCACATGATGGACTGGCACGTTAAATCATTTGAAACCCCAATTTTGTTCTCTTTGCTGCTTGGATAGCTTCTGATGACTTATTTAAGTCTGGAGAGCTTTTTAGGATGTCAGATAGCTTGATTATTTCAATTTACTTCATTCTGTTGGTGTTTTAAAACCTGATCTTTTGCAGTGCTGGAGAAAATGATGTGTCTAGCAAGGGGTTTGCTCACAGGATCCTTTTAGTGGTGGGTGAGCAGCGACCAAATCCGTGGCTGTATTTATAGCTCGGTATTTGCCCAGCTCCCCAGCTGGCAGTACTGGGTGAGGTACAGCCCCAGCCCATCGCAGCTGTGGCCAGGAATGGTTACTTAGCCTGGCCAGGAATAATGATAGGTCTTACAAACATAACCAAATAATTGCTAATCAGTATGGTTCTGTGGGTGTTCATTTTGTGTGGTTTGCTGGGGTGGACGGGGGCCATTCCAAACCCTGAAGGGCTGGGGCTGGTGTCCAGCTGTGGGCAGCATCTTGGGCAGATATGTTGTGATCATGTTCAGAAATGTCTTTATTTCAAGAGATTTGAAACCAGAAAAATCTATGCAGAGCTTGAAAATAATAATAATACCAAGTCAAACTAGAGAAAAATTGCTTTCTGTCATGCATGAAGATTAGTCTTTGCTTGTCATGTTAAATGTGGCAACTTGGGAATGTTGCACAGGTGACACCAGTTAAATTCCGTTCCTCCTCCTCCTTTTATCCTGTTTTATTTGACTCCATCAGAAATGTGGGGAATAAGTCCGATCCTATTTGCCTCTTGTGAAGGCACTGTGCACCTGCTTCACCTCCCTTTGGCCGAAAGAGGGAGGTCTTTGCCTTCCTCAATTCCTCCTACATGCTTATAATGGAAAAGAGCATTTCAGATAATCCTTGTGCATTTGGGAAGTCTCTACAAACTTGTATGGAATGGCACTTTCTGACTGAAACGTAAAGGCTTAACGAGCAACTTGAGATGAGACAGATTTCTCTGTAGTTACCTGGTTAACAGTGAAGTGTTACACTGAAGTATTCTTAATCTTGGAAATAGTAGGAGGAAGTTTTTCATACACTTTCCACCAGTGCTCAGAAGATGACTTTTTTTTAGAAATGAATGGGAATATTATTGTATAAAATTTAATAACATTTTTCCACTCTAGCTTTAAGATAAGTGTTTATAATTTAGATTTTCAGCCGGAGGAGGTACATAGGTTTATAGTAACTTCTTTATGGACAAACTACATCACTCCCCTGTTTCCTGTGATTTTCTGATAGATGCAGGGAGCCATGCAGGCAGCACACTGAAATGCTTATGGAAGTCTCGTAATTATGTCACCTACCTGAGAGAAGTTTAGCCTTTTTACATTTGCTTTTACCCAGGGGTGATGGAGCCGTAAGAAATCACACCTATATCATTGGGTTTTCAGTGGACGTAACACAGCTCACACGCAGGGTGTGTGCTGTGGTGAGAGTGAGCATCTAATTGGGAATAAAGTGTATATGGATTTAGAGGGAATAAAAATAATAAAGGGAAAAAAATGTATATGGATTTAGATCTGGTGCTCTATTGCCACCTTCTGCTCATCCATCTTCCCACCGCACTTGTGATGCAGTTACGTGTTGCACCCGGGAGCTTGCATTAGGGGATGACATTTGATTTTACAGAGTTTGAGGAAAGCTGTACCAAAAGGAAATGTCAGTTCTTCTTCTAGATTTCTGAATGCAAAGCCCTGTTTCGATAAGGCAAGGAAAATATCTTCTGTAGCAAAATGAACAATAGTTTTCATCAATTTGAAGACTAAGACGTAAGCCTTTTCTCTGGCACAAGGCAACTCAGTCTGATTTCCATTACCTTAAAAGCTCACAGATCACAAACTGAAGCATCAATATTTGCTTATTGCATTGTGAATTGCAGAATCTGAGAGTAATTTTAGCGTTTGGATGCTTTAATAGGGAATAGAAGCAATTGTAGAATTGATTACTTAAAGTGCATTGATTTGTTCTGAAGATTTCTACTTGGCGGTCTCTGGGAAGTGTTCCCCTGAATGTTTACCCTTTTGGCATTTATGACTTAAGTCTATGGCCTAAATACTGACTTTTACATCCTGCTGTTCCATTAGAAACTCAGGAAGAGAGAAATACAAAATATCAACTCCCTTGCGATGCTACCGGTTAAACTCTGTCCTTTTTAAAATGCTGTAAATAATGTGCTGTTTAAATGATAGCTGAAAGGCATATTCATTCTCTAGTAAAATTCAGGATAGAAGGGGAGCAGAGGACACTTAGATGATGTTCCTAACAGGTAATTTTAACCAGGAGAATGGATAGGAAGAGAATCAGAGAATCAGACTTGAAACTTGACAGATTGAGATCCTCAGGAGAAGGAGGTGTATCATTATACACTTGTTTCTTCTTCTTCCCCTCTTACTTAGGAGCTGGAAATAGCAGGTTCCTTTTGTCTGCTCAACACCTGCAGTTTGTAAGGATAAAGAATTTGAAGTCAGAGTTGTGGGAGAAATGTGATATAGAGGAGAATGGCAGGTCCCCAAATGCATTGTATGCATTGTATTTTACCTGTGTTCATAAATAGTGCAAAATAATGTTTGTTTTGCACAAATTATGTGATTACACATGCAGTTGTTGGTGTTACTGGATTAGCTTTCAAGCTATGACAGGATGATTTTTTTTCAGGAGTTCCTATTTTAGTTTTCATTGCTTTCCTGCTTGGGAAATTTTAAGTTTGGCATTTCTTGGATATCAGCTTCTAATGCTTTATTTTAATTTATAGTTCACTGGATGACAACCTCATCAGCATCTGGTCTTTAATTTGAAATTATCTTCTTAAGGCTTAAGAATTGCCAATTAGATTGAGGCTAGTGTAAAATAACTGGGGGATCAAAAAGTGTCATTTCAATTTTTGTTGAAATCTTTATTTTAGTACCATTTAAAAATATTTATGTTGTTTTTCAGTGTAGTATCAATAAATGTTTTTAAAAACTTGATCTGGCTTGTAACTATTTTTCAGTAAGTGGTCGTTTCAGTGTGTAATGATAATCTTGACATTTAGTCAAGCTTTGACATTTTCTGTTAGAGCATATTGAACCTTCCTTTGTGAAGGTGCATTTCAATAGACCAGAGCATGACAGTCAGAGGGTCACCTTTACTTCTGATGTAACGTCTGCCTCTTAGGCAAGAGAATAGCAGGATTGAACCTGGGCTCTGTCTGAAGCTACAGGACATGTCAAATGCTTCCATGGACTAGAACTCCCAAATGCCCTCGTAGTTTTTAGTTTTAGTGTTACACTAGGCCCTAATGGAGGCAGTGCAAGTCACCAGAAACAGAAGAGCTTGTTAATCATTGTCTGCTTGATGTGTTGTGGTGATTTCTGTGGGCACATTGATGTCAAATTGTTTCATCCAAGTTGTCAGAAAACTGGATTGCGGCCTCCTGTTTTTGATTGTCTGCTTGGGCACTTCCACAAGGCATTTCTGAGTGGTTCTGGAAAACTTCCTTGTGATTATCTAGGCAGAACAAATGGGGATTTCAAGCTGCAGAAACTTTTTGCATCATATGAAAAAAGCCAAACCTATATAAAATGAAATTCTACAAACTACTTTGGGAAAAAGTTTTGGTCTAGGAAGTAGAGAGGTAGGAGAAGTAGGAAAATGTGTAGGAAATTTCCATGTAACTTGTCTGTCTCAATGTGTGAGACGTTCTTTTGTATTGAATTTGCTGTACAGATGCACAGAACTGTATTCTGCTGTTGGGAATGATTTTTTCCCTCTTTATCTCATAAAGGTTGGATCCCAGCTGCACTTCTGTGTATAGAAAAATCAAAGGTCAGACAAGGGCATGGTCTGTTTTTGCCAAAGAAGTGTGTGATCTGCAGAACAAGATGGTTGCTTATAGTGGGAACTGGAGTGAGGAGCTGGCTGCTCAGTGTGCTGGTGTTTAACCCTGAGGAGTTAGGATCTAAAAGAAACAGGCCTGTGGTTGGGGGACAGCTGCTGAGCCTCTTTGGGAAGGCAATGAAGGAAAAAGCAGACAAGTAGAGGCTTTAGCAAGTTCAGGGGCTGAACTTCCCTGGAACTTGAGACTGAGTGTCTTAATCCAGTTGTTTTTCAGATTCCCAGGGTTAAACTTGAAGAAGGATGTTCAAACTGCGTGCTAAGATTAAATTAATCACTGATGTTCAGATAGATTTTAACTGCATGGGAAGCCTGCCTGGAGCTCTGTGTGTAACTCTGCCTTCCCTCTGGTTTCCTTCAGGGCACTCTCTACCCTGAGCACTGTGGCAGCAGCAGTCACATGTGTTGCTTCCTGTGCTTCTTGGTTTACGCTGGCTGATGCTCTTGCACTGTGGCTTGAAAAAGCTGGTTTTATTCTTGGTTTGGCTAATAATGTTAACTTCTAGTCTGCCCAATGGTATAGAAATGTCCTCAGGATACTGGTCAGGGATAGCATCCTATTAGGTTGAATCGAGGTCCTTGTGGAGTGAGGGACCGAGCTCTTGTGTATCAGCTGCAGCATGAAACATCTGCTTGGAGATTTTGGACAAGCCAGTGCTGAAATAGAGCAAATTATCACAGTTTGTCCAGGTTTTATTTCAGTGAACATTGAGGTAACATTTCCCTTCAGTGGAAATGGTGGAATGCCTCCTGCTACTGATAAGAAACACTGCCAGGAATCTTTAAAGGACTGCTTGTGTCTGATGTGGGAAGCTTTGGCAGTGGAGGGGTTTGAACTGCACCTCATGTCCTCTCACGTGTGCACTGGGTTCCTCATCAAGTTATGGCTGTGCCAGGAGATAAATGGCCATTACTGCCCAGGCTGTATCATTGAATCTCCTCTTGTGCTTGGCTTATCTGGAGCTTTTTGCAAGTTCAGGAAAGAACAGGCTCCCTTCTGTCATCTCTTGGCAAAACAAGTTGTGGCAAGTGGATAGATGCATTAGAGCTGTGTTTGACTTAGAAGCATAGAGCTGGGAATTGAATTAATCAAGGAAAAGGCAGTAACACCAGAAATGGAGGAGGGAAAAGGTATAGGAATGGGGTGAGGGAGAGTGAGGCAAGACAGGAGCAAACAAAGAAAGGAAGAATGAGTATGGTAAGGTTGACCAAGGTTTGTCCTGCCAGTGCATTATGGTGGGACCTGAAGGTTCCTGGGATAACTATGTACCATATCCTTACATAAAAGGCAAAGGGTGTAATTTATACTTCAGAATAATTTAAGATTTGCTGTAGTATCTAGGTATTGCAAGCTTTTCCCAAACTTTATAATGTTCCCTCAAGCGAGGGTCACTGCATCAAGGTTAAGTACATGTCTTTGTTGTAGTGATAAACAGTAAACTTCCAAGCTAATCTGTGTCTTTGGGAAATGTGCTCTATGGATAATGAATGAAAGAAGGTCAGCAGGAAAGTGACCATGGCAACTCAGCTGCCATCAGCTGTTAGAGCACAAACCTATTCCCTAATGTTTTAGTACAAGTGCTCTTTTCATTCTGTGTGAGGGAAGGTCAAGGAAATGGCTTCTGAGTTTCACAGATGTGACTCCTGGGTTGATTGGCAGGGTGGAAAATCATGTTGCATGCTCTTCTGGGTAGGTAGAGAAATCCATTAGGAGACCCTGTGCGTAATGGGACTGTGTACAAGTGCTCATCTTTTTATCGTGTCCCAGTGGTCATTCCATGTCCATAGCTGTGAGTTTGGCATACTTTCCAGAGGTTCAGGTACCTCAGCTAATGGCCAGTATTAGCCTCTATTAGAAATAAGTCAGTGTTTGCTATTGTGTAGATCCAGTGTGTCTCTTCAGCCACAGGGGTGGCATGTTCTGGCACAGCACTCCAGGCCCTAGATGGATTCCCAGCTGTCAAAAGCACTGATAATGAGTCTGCAGGATCTGCTGAGGACAGGGGAAGAAAGGAGCTGTGTAATTTCATTACCCTTTTTACTCAGAGAGCACATGCATTATAACCTTATCTCATCAATACTAATGCCTGTGGGATCCTTTTGCTGCATTAAACCCCAGCCAGTTGAGGAATGCCCCTTTGAGGCTGCAGTAGCTCAGTTCAGAGCCTGGCATTAAGCTACACATAGTTTCAGGGGTTATGATCCCAACATATCTCTGCTTTTCAACTTCTGTTCAGTTCTAGTCTTTAATTGAAAAGGAAATATTTTATCCTTAATTGTATTCTTGCTCTTTCTTTCCTGTCCAAACCCACTGCTGTTCTTTCTTAAGTGTCAGCTTTTGGAATTGAAAAATACTAGACTTCATTCCGGTAACTGAATTTTTAATGATTTTGTAGTTGTTCCTTACATGATAACTTCAGTTGTGTTAGCCAGGAATATTGTTTTCTGGGAAAAATGTTGTTGGCTTCCCATTCCTTTCTCTCTGCACCATCACTCAAACAGTTGTAAGGAATCTGGTGAGTTGATGGTTTTCCTTGTCCTGTGAAGCCTTTTCCACAAAAAATATGGGGTTGGTCCCACTCTATTTAAGATAGTAGTAAATCTGTGATAACACAAGAGCTAATGAAGTTCCCTGTATGTATATGACCAGTGACACAGTGTTAAACAAGTTTGTGGTATGAAGCGATGCCATCCAAGAATGGCATATTTCCCTTGCTTTTTAAATTGGGAATAGGCAGTACTGTTGAATTTGAAAGGAAATCTCCATAAATTTATTTAATTGAACATACCAGAGGCTTATGGAAATGCAGAATATTTTATATATGTTAATTTGTAATTAATTAATTATTAATGAAATACTTATATTAACAAACCACATCTTGTTAGTTTTTTAATAGAGATTATGTTATTGGAGGTTTATGAATTCCTGGGTAAACCTTGCTATCAGGAGCTTGCTTGCTTGGTTTCTTTCATATCTTTATTAATTTTCCTCTAATAAGTATTTGTCTTCTCCCCCCCTTTGCTAGCGTCTCAAGTCCTTGGGTTATTTGAGGGCAATATAGACCTCATTTGTCTTGGTTTCTGGTTGGGAGCAGGAGATGGCTGAGTCATTTTTCAAGAGGAGTCCTTTTGTGTGTATAAACCCTGACCCTTTATGTTGCTGCCAGCCATTTGATAGAAGGATTAATTTAATCATAATATTTTGCACTATTAAGGCTCCTGACACATTTTAGAAACTATCTTGGTGTTGTTGAAAGCTGCCTGCCAGCTAGTCCAGTTAGCAGGTCTGTGTAGAATTAGCATATTGGGTAAAAATACAAGAAATTTAATGTGTTAGAATTGGTTTCACCACAGCAGTAGTGCCAGTCTTTTTCTCTCTATACGCTCACACAAATCTAAAATCTGAGTGTGTGTATTTTTTCCTATTTTCTCAATAGCATACAACCTGACATGACTGCAAATTATGGATCAGTGCATCATTTTGAAGTGTTCCACTGGTTTTACGTAGGTGAGATATGCACACAGCCAAGAGCAATGTCCTAAAGCCAGATATTATTTCTTTTCTGGATGTACAGAGGGGGCCCTTTGAGGAGAAATATTTTTCAAGGTGCTGGAATTCATTGGTCATATTCACTGTTTTGTCAGGCTGAACATAAATCACTGAAAATTATTTGAATATGTGGCCATAGGAATGACTTTTTTGCCTTAATTATATTTTTGAAAGGTGTAAGTTTATCTCAAATTTATGAGAACATTTCAGTGGTGATCAATATTGGCCAAGAAGAAAAACATGCTTTTTTTTCTGTGGCAACCGAGCTGAAGTCATTGCTGATGTTCTTGTTTACAGCATGTCATCCTAGAAACAGACTATTCAGAAGATTCCTTGTTTTCTTTCAAGTAATTTGAAGTGTTAATTGTCGTGTACTCCTGATTTTCTTGTCTTGAGATAATGGAATCTAATCCTGACATGAGGCAATGGCAAGTACAACCCTAAGATGCTAATGAAGCCACATACTGTCATTACTGCTTGGAAAATTATCTGCAGAGTTGTCTCTGACCAGAGAAGTCTGATGTATCTGTTGTTTTGAAGAGGGGTTATTTTTGTTGCGTTCTTCTTTTTTTCTTTTTGCTTTAGATTTGTGCTTTCCAGCCCTGCTTGGTTTGGATGCGAGACATGCTTTGTGGGAGGAGGTAATGAGAGGAGACAATGGCATCTGCGTTCCTTGCTAATTTTAACCTCCAGCTATCTTTCCTCTCAGGATGCTCCGTGCACACAGAAGAGCTTGTGGGCGAATAGGGAGCAAATGATTTTCCCCAAGTAAACTAATTATATGCCAGACAGAAGCGATTCTGCCAAAATGACTGATCTCTCTCCAAAATCATTCCAGAAGCCTTTTTCCAGCTTCCAAGGGGGAGTAGGAGTCTCATAGGTAGTAACCGTGTTAGTGGAAGCTCTGGCAGAATCCAAATAAGTATGGCAGGCCTGAGCATTTAGTGGGTGTGTGCTGTGTCAGCGCTGTGGTTCATTACTTGAGATGGCATGTTTGTGGTACTCATTTCATGTACAAAGTTCCTAAATTAAATGTGAGTTTTGGGACAAGCAGATAAAAGCAGGAGTCGGTGCTAAGACTCTCATACCTCTGTTTGCAAGTGCCCTGGGAATGTGAGTGATTATAGCTGAGGAAGACAATTTCCAGTAACAATTTGCTTGATGAATAAGCCTCCTTTCCTGATTGCAGATTGTCTGCAAACAGATTGCAATTTTAAGAAACTTGTTTCTTATTTATCATAATTTTGTGCATAATAATCCCCCCTCTTCCCATGAAAATTGCTGTCAATAGTGAGATTTACTTTGTGGTCCTGAGAGGATGCTGAGAGCAAACTCCTCCCTTAAAATGTCAAGAGTCCATGATAATCAAACAACAAATGTGGGAACACAGTTGGAGCAGAATCATACAGAAGTCATGGGGATGTTTGCAGGTAATTTTTCTCATTATTTGTTCAGCTGTAACAGTGAGGGAAAATCTACACCATCTAATAGCTGTCCTAATAGGCAGAGTAAAACAAGCCTGATGGGCTGCAGGGAGCTGTGGCACCCAGATCTCGGATCACCTCCATAGCTCACAGTATTGATGAGCCCTGCCTGCTACACAGACCCTGCAGCACACAGCTCTGGACTCTGAGCCGTGTTTTCATGCAGGGCTTGGCTCTTGTAAGAGCTCACTGGGGAAATGCTGCTCAAGCAGCACGCAAGGTTTTATGATACCACTTTTACTGTGTTTGCTGTTATGTTCCTAAAAATGTTTGGTGCTTCTTAGATATTGGTATGGTGTCATTTCTTCGTAGCCATTTCTTCACAGGCACTGTGATTCTATTTCACTACTTAGCTACTTTCCAGCCAGAATGGAACCAGTGTCTTTTCTGTTTCTGTTCGGTTTGTTTGGTGGGGCTGGGAGAAAATGCCTGTGATTAGGGTCAACTGAATAGCCTGGAAGGTGTCTGTTTACTGGGACAGCAGATAGCTCTGGTATAAGCTTCCAGGCTGGCTTTGACTTGGCAAAGCTGTTACAGAAGTGACCAGGCCCTTCAGCTCTCATCTGATCTGACTGCTAGGGCTGCTGACAAAGGCTGTGTTTGTACATGTATTTCTTATGACAGCTCCTTGTCTTGGAGGAATTAGAAGGAGATCACTGGCTTGTCATGGAATAACAACCCTGTCCCTGCAGTGCTCAACGAGCTCTGATCCAGCTCTTTTTGTTTGGGTAATCCTATAGCCAGCTAGCAATTTACTGAGCCTTTGTGCCTCTTCTTTAAAACAGATTAAAAAATCCTATTAACATATGAGAGTTGGTTCTGTCCAAAGGTAGACTAGGAAATGCTTTATTTTAGTTTTTTCCTTCACAGTTTGGTTTGCCACAATAGACAACATGAAGTGTAGACTGGAAAGAGGCCAGGAAACCCATCTGCTAAAAAAGAGGGATCTTTATAATTAGAATCCAGTCGGCAGAGCCTGGGGATAATGGCATACCTTTCTTCCTATGAATATTTTCATGAACTTTACCCATCTGGAGAGATTCCCTCAGTGCCCTGCTAAATTGGGTTGTTTGTATGGACACAAAGGGAAACAACAGAAGATGGGTCTATGTTCCAGTAGTACTGTAAACTCTGTATCTTCTCACCAGTAAAAGGATTCTGCTCCAGTTTGTGAACAAAACATTGAAACATTACTCAAGGTCAAGGAATTTTTGTGTTCTACGCAAGTATGTGATTTAGTGCTCTGCAAATTTGATCTGAGAGGAAATTTCTTGCTATGGTTGATGTTTTAAAGTTTTTGGTAATCGTTTATAGAATCAAATAGAGCATTAAAATCTTCCTCCTGTAGTGACTGCTGTTGTGTCCATCCACCTTTTCTACATTTCCAATGTGCCTAGCTCAGTATGATCCCTTTGTTGTTCTTTGGTTTTGATTTTCAGTTTCAAGCAGTTTCGTGGGCAAGACCAAGATGTGTTGGAGCAGTGGGGTCTTTACGTGTGTGTTGAGAAACTGGTGCCAATGGAGATAGTTATTAAAAATAAATTAAAATGGCTATTGCAGTGTATATATATCCACGTCACATCCAGACAAATTCACAACAATCCCTTTTTTTTTTGTTCAGGAAAACAAAAATATCTGTGAAGAAGCATGTTGCACCAATTCAGTAAAAAAACAAACATAAAGAAAAACCCAACTGATGTAACCTTGCAATCCTACCCTCTGTGACCTCTCTTTGTCATAATTCTGACTGCCCCGATTCCCAGTGCTCATAAATATTCCATTACATCAGCAGCACAAAAGAATTTCCCTTGTAGCATTTCACAGAGCCCAAGTTTCTTATTATTTTAGCATAAATAATATTTCTCCTGATGCTGAAACCTAAATGCAGTAACTCCTGAGCATTGTTATTTGGATTGGCTTTGTTGGTTTCCTTAATTTGGAAGTGGACTAAGGGGTCTGTTAACTCCAGTGGCTCCTCCATGTGTCCCTGTGTTATTAGAGCAATTCTCTTTTCATTGCTTTACCTTTCACTTGCAGCTGATGACTCGGGGATCAGCTAGAACTTAACCTGAAGTTTAAAAAGAAGAATTTTTAAAACAGAGGGAATAGAACCACAGCTGTAGCAGAATGATTTCTAATCTCTTCGTGCTAATGGATCTGATCCTCTCGATAGAGAATCAAAACAGCTAATCAGCCCCGCAGCTTGTGTCCTCTTGACACTTGCTGTGTTCCAGGGCTCTTTTATGTTCATATCTAGTCCTGCAAGATTGCTTTTGAACAGGGCAGTGACAGGGCTCTGCTTTTTCACTCATCATGTGGAGAATAATTATACCATTAGAGGAAGAATAAAATAAGCAAGCAACTAAAATCCATTTTAGAGACCTACCCTGAGCATTTTATCACTTGAATGTTTGAAGAATTGAAAGTATTTATATTTCAGTTCGGTCTAATTCTGTTTTCATCTTTGTTCTCTGTGTGAGACAATGCTGTCACTTTATGACCTTTTAACTACTGTTTGCTTTGGTATTTTATGATACGGGTTTCCCCTTGTGTTTTTGTCTCATTTCATGATCACGCTGCAGATTACTGTGGAAGAGAAGGTACTCAGTAGGAGGAGTTCTAAACTATTTTTAGTTCTTTGATATTTTGAGGAAGTAGCATTTACTTCAAACTTAAAAGTAGAATAAAAAACCCTGTATTATATTCAGTAGCATGCTTCCACTCATAGAAATTATTAGAGATGTTCTTTAAACTACATGTAAGTGAAGATTGTTGGTAAGGTGTATAAGTCAAGTAACTGCCTGGGGTAATATAATTAGCAGAAGGGTTCACCAGTGTGAAGCCACTGACCTTAAAGGCTTATGTGGTTTTATCAACAGCTCTTGCACAAGCAAGTAATTATACTGAAACTTTTTTTTTTACAAACAGTATTCTGTGTTAGTATGTTGTGCTACATCAGACTCCCATGTTACAGAAACTACAACTATTTATAGATTATAAAGGAACTTAAGGAAATTGATGATTATGACGTTTGTGTTGCTCGGTTTCTTTGATGTCCTTTTTGCAAAAAATTTTTCTAGACCATTTCTATTGTCAAAATAGCAGTGGGAAACCCTTTAGAGTATGAAGCAGACCCTTCTTTTAATCCCATAGCAGCAGCCGGCCACCAGGGCAGTTGTAAGGGCATGGAGGAGCCATGAAAGACCTTTCTAGGTTTTGTTTGTGTAGAAAAGAAAGGAGCAGAAATAACTTTGAGTGACTAATTTATTGTGAATCACCATTTTCCAACAGTTTCGTTAGCAGACTTAAGTAATCTTCAAATGTGGTGTAGAATTGTCCTGAATTAACAAGGAGTGACTTAAAACACAAGTTAATTAAAGATGGCATGGGATTGAATTCTGTGTTATCACTTTAGCAGAGTTGTGGATTTAAAAAAAAAACCCTGGTGTATCCAGTAAGTATGTATTGAAATGGAAATACAGACCAAACAATTGTGTATTTGGGAGAGTCTACTTAGAACACTGACTTACTTCTTCCTGCCCATCTTGTAAGCTTTTCAGGTACCTGAAGAACAAAGCAATATGATACTTTTAAATGTCAGTAGAAAAAAATCTGATATGTTAAACAGTCTGTCCACCCTGGGAAAAATTCATTTAGCATAGCTCACTTAGCTTTGCTCTATTTCACTGGATTTTAATCTGCACAGCTTCCACTCTACACTGACCTGTGCCATGAGCTGACTGGAGAAAAGCAAATACCAGGTCAGGGAATTTTAAGTTGGAACAGTAGCACAGGCCAATATGTGGAAATTGTGACCAAGTTTGACAGCTGAGAGAAACAGAAATGTCAAAAGCAACATGGAATAACTAGATTGAAGAATATCAACTGTGAGTACACCACAACATGCTGTTCTGAACATTATTTGTGTTCATGATGACATAATGTTGTAGCACATGCTCCAATACGAGTGTATAATATAGATGTAAAATTGCTTTTTGCTATTTGTTCTTTACACTTCCATTAGATAAATGAAAAATTTGAGAAGACAATTTAATAAATGTGCCTTTCTATTAGAGCTCCCAATCTCAGTGTATGATAAAGCATCTTGCTGTGCTGCTTGAGTTGGGCTTTTGAGTTTATTTAAGCCCCTGACTGCCATTCATTTCACCTGTCAATACAGTGTGTGCACTGGCACATACCCAGTGAGTAGAGAGACAAGGCATTGAATTACAGCCCAGCAGTTTCTAATGATTTTGGAGCTGAGAGCAGCTACCCTGAGGGATTTATAACAATGCTTCACCTAAAGATTAGGTCTGAAAGGCAGAGTAGACCCACTATTAAGACTACCTATGAGTAATACAGGTATCCTTGAATTTCCATTGTGGCATATTGTTTGGTTCACATGATTCAGTATTGTTAGTATTAATTAAGAAGTTAAGTAAAAGCATATTCTGAGGGCACATATCTGTGTATTAACTCTGCAAGGCTGTGTGTACTGGCTGCCTCAACCCAGCAATGTAAAACATAGAAACAAGAGGAAGAAAAGTAATACAGCTCTAGTTCAGTGTAAGATCATTCCAGTGGGGTTTGAGAAATGTTAACCTGCTAAGTTTTTTTGACATGGAGTTGGGAGATGGGAGTCCAGGCTTCCAGCCTTAACCTGGTTGAATAACCATCTTGTTACACATAGTACATCTTGTTTCTGTGTGGGTGAACAATGCTTTGCTCCTTAGATTTTACCAGAGCTGCAGAGGAGGGGATTGAATTCATCTCTTTGGCTCTCTCTAACACCTTCAGCCTGTGGAGAGCACAGAGGTGCAGCTGTCAGGAGGATTTGGATGATTTACCCACTACAACCTTTTCTCTGCCCTGAATCCTTTTCTCTGCTTCATTGACACTCCCACTCAGCAGTATTAGATAGTATGCAGTGGCATTGTACAAAAACGCCTCATTTTTTTTTGCAATTTGAAATGTTGTTAATCTGCTTACATTTTCCTATGCTGTATCTTTTTATTTTGTATGTTACTATTTTATGGGTTTACTGTCACAACAAACAAGCCTGCTGTTGTTCTCTTTTTATTTCTGCAAAATTAACATGGACTTGCCTGGCTTCTGACAAGCTTTTGAATTTTGGTATTAGTTGTGCATTATTAATACCTCCTAGGCTTTTATTGTTCTGGATTTTTTTTTTTAAACATGACCTTTGATGCTTTATAATGACATTCATCCCTTCAATTTTTTTCCTTGTGAGAGTGTTCAGGGTTGTGAACTTCTTGAAGTAAGGATAGTAGAAGAGAAAAGCGTCTCTTCATGCTTGCAGAATAGTTACATTATTGTTTTCAAATAGATATACTTTATATATAAGTCTGAAATTAATACTCATAAGTTCATAAATTTCCAATAATTTAAGAACTGCAAAAATTGTAAATGTGGTTTGTTAATATATTTATTTAATTAATAATGAATGAATTCCTATTAATTAATACAGAAAATGGTCTGTATCTCTCACTGTCCTGTCAGTGGCCGAAGAAACAGCAGAATGAGATTGAGTTTGAGGAATAAATGGTTGGAATTTATGTGTATTTATGCCATATCTTAATGCTGGTTCAGCATGAATAAAAATTAGCTTGCACACAGCTCTCCCCTTCGGGAGGGAAGTGCTTGGAGCATTCCACAGTGTAGCCACTTTGCACAGTGCTTTAATATTTAGAAGTGGAATTAATTTTAGCTGGTTATTCCTTTTGGCGGAATTAATGAACTGTTCAAAAGGCTTGTGGATGTGGCACTTGGGAACATGATTTAGCAGTGGCCTTGGCAGTGCTCAGTGCAAGTTTGTTATTAAAGGTTCTTGTCCATCCTAAACGATTGTAGGATTATATCACCAGAAGGTAAATCAATAGTTATTGATTATGGCATGTGCCCGTGGTGGATAGAAAACCCAAGAATTGGAGGTCCTCTCTGTTTACAGAAGGGATCATTCTGGCAGTTGTCCTCATGATCTCAACTCAGGTTTCTGTTTTCCAAGCATCTTGACTTTGGATTTGGACAGAAATTCCAAAATCCAGTTAACTTGAGCTCACAGGAGACTAGAATGGCTAAAATAATGTTGCCTCATAGACATATTTCAAGTAAAAGGTTTTGTGGGAAGATTGTTTATCAACTTAATGGACTAATTAGAAACAAGTAAATTAGATCCTCAACCTATTTCTGTGGAGCAATGCAACTTTAAGTTACACATAACAGAACACGGTGGCAAACTTTGCTGTTTAACTTTTAGCTGGAAATCATTAAAGTACAGCCTGACCAGCCTTCAGGTTATTCATGTACGACTAAAGGAACCATTCTCTGACAACTGACATGGCTCAGGACCAGTTCAGTGTGCAGTGAGGGCAGTACTGGAAAATTCCTGCATTTTTCTCAGGAGTTACTGTGTATTTCTGTGATAGCAAAATTTTACCCTGTTTTTAAACAGCGTTTTCTTCCCTGAGTTCCCTGCTGCAGCTCAGTGGAAAGAGTACATAAAAAATAAAAGGAATAACATTAATGTGAATCTCTCTCATCTTAAAACACCAGGAGTTCCCCATTAGTATGTACATCTCACTCCAAGGGAAATGAAAATTTACTGGAGAAATCTTTTGACCCAGTCAAATCTCATGTGAACCAAACTTGAGTATACTATATCACCCACTCAGCTGTATTTTCAACGAACCTTTTCAATGTCTTGAGAGAAATTAGAGCGGGAAGAGGAAGCTGGGGGAAGGGAGAACAGGGCCTAACACACTTGAAGAATTTCTTTTTTTTTTTTTTTTTTTTTTTTTTTTTTTTTTGTTCTGCAGCAATTCCTTAAAAGAGCTCCATCTTAGGGCAGAGTGGGAAGGGAGTTCTGCCCTGTGACAGAGATGTGATCCTGGTAACCACAATTAATAGCCATAAATAAAATGTTGTCACTTTACTGACTTATTGCATTGAGTTATTAGAGTCAATGAGCCCTGGAAAGTCAACTGGTAACCAGATGGAGACTCTGGCTTGCCTGTTTAGTATGGGTCTAGGAGGGAAAGAGGCTGGAAGAGCTGGGATAGGAGGTCCCAGATCCTCCCTCCTTCCTCACTGTCACAGGGTGCAGCAGTGGGGTCTTTTCGGACCTGGATTGCAGTGAGGGCTCTGCTGTCTCTGTGTCTGAACTACCCCTGCCACGAGCTGCAGTCTCAGCAGGTCGTGCCTGCAGGGTATCCAGCTAAACGAGGCATCAGTGGTAAAATAACACCAACATTTGTTGGCCTGGTGACAGATTTTATTCATTTTCTACTTAAGTTCCAAGCAGAGCAGCAGGCAGCTTCCTAGACACAGTAATATGATGTTTATATGATTCCTGTGACCGCATGATTAGCTATGTAATTTATTACCTAATTTTCCTAAGTACAGTATTGCCAGTAGTAACCAATTAAAATAATCAGAAACAGTGGCCTGGTATGAGGAAACAACAAATCCATCATGAGGATTGAATTGCTGTTAGATTTTTAGGCCATCTGAGTTATAGCTTGTTGACGTTAATAATAGAACTAGTGAATATTCTCATTACCAGGTATTTTATGGAATAGCAGTTATATGGCTTTTGCTTGCCTGGTGAGATTTTCCATATAAAGAAAAGGAAAGGCAATCCACTTTTGTTCCCTTTTATTTATTTTCTTAATAGTTGGAAGATTTAAAAAGATTGCAGAAGTGTTGAGTTGTCATTCAAATGTTTATACATGGTTTAATAAAGATATAGATGGTGTCCTGAAAATTAATTTCATAACTTTTCTATTCAGGGTTAGTCTTTCAACGTGTTTTGCTTTGTGAGCATCTAGTTGTTCCACACAATTATTGCTATTGTCTGTTTTTCTTTGTCCTTCTAGCTAGTGTTTCCATTTCTTACCTCTTTGCTTCCCCCCTCCTCCCATCATGGCCTTGATGTTTGGTTGCTCTTTGGAACCTGCCTGCTGCATTCTCACTCCTGTGCCATGACCATGAGCCTCCCCAGTGCCCAGGCCAGCACTGCACCTCTGTTATCAAGGAGATTTTAGAGTAACTCGGCTACATATGTGTAAAATCTTGGCCTCTCTCAGCTATGTAGGGCATATCCCAAAAGGGTTTTCATAAAAACCTGCCTGTATTTATATATTTATTTATTGACTTTGGGTTAGAGCTCAAGGCTTAACAGCTCCTGAAAAATTGACATCTTGATAATTAAAATACACAGGGAAAAAAAACACATAAAAGCCTGGGGGTAACCCTATCTTCTCCCTTTAGTTGTCTGGAAAGTATAGTCTGAATGTAAGTGTTAAACAGGTGCTACAGGACAAGGTTTTCTTTTATTTTCCTTTTTTTAAATTCAAGCACTCTAGACTAACATTGCCATCCCCAGTTGCCTCCACAAAATCCAGTAAGTAGGTCATTTACTGTCTTTCTGCAAATATGGAATGTTAAGGGAATAAATCTCTGGCTTTTGTCCAGTTCTTAAATATTTATTGCAAGTTATAAGTCTATGGAGCAATTCTTATGAACGCTATACCTCTTATTTTATTACAGCTTAAGGTTGATGATGGTGGGGATAAGACTTAACAATCTAGGTCTGTTTCTTTACTAACTAATAACAGATGGAGCTATGTTTGCAAGTGTGTGTCTTCCAAGGCAAAAGCATGAAGCTGTGCAAGTTTGCAGGATCACACTCTGAACATGGTCCTAGAATCAGGCACTGATTTTGTTGTGTGAAATGAGGTGCAGGGGGACAGACTGAGATGATCCTTAAGGTCCATTCCAACCCCAAACCTTATGGGATTTGGTGATATTGCATAGGTGCTCCACTGTGGAGTCTGTGCTGGTTGTGTGATGTGTCTCCTCCTCACTCCAGCACAGAGGTGGGTGCAGTAGCTGGCTGTCTCTTTTGCCATATTGCTTCAGTTCCTGGTGACCTTTGCTGTTAGCATATTTCCTACCAGATTTTTTCTTCTGATGTGTTTGTATTTGTGGTGCATGTGTTCAATGTCAAGTTACAGAGGGAACTGGGGTTACTGGGTTCATATTCAAAAAAATCCCAAATAACCTTTGATAGGAACAGCATTGCCTCACTGTGTCACACATGAATTGCTGGAGGTTTGAAATTCTTCCCTTCCTAGTTCTTCTATTTTGCATGAATAAAAATTGTTAAAAAACCCCACGGTGAGTGATAGGCCTGATTCTGCCATCCTTTGATGGGTGGAGCTGGGAGAGGGACAGTGACCTGGGTGTTCTGGGCCAGCAGTGGGTAAGGAGACAGCAGGCACATGGGCTGGGTGAGAAGCAATAACAGCTCTGACAATGGACAAAGGCACTTTGTTAGGAAAAAAACAACAGCTAAAAAGAACAGGGCAAAAAATAGAAAGAAAGGCAATTGGATGAGGCATCCCCTAATTACTATTGCATCTTACGGAAAAAAGACTGTTCTATAGTATTGTGATAAACAGCATCTATATATACAAAAGGGCAGATTTAAACTGTGTAATTCTGGCTTTCCTACTGCATGAGTTTATGGAATTGCAGTCATGATGTTTTTTTAGCACCATTTCTTTCAGTGTGACATGAGCAAATTTTCTTAATGCACCATATGCTACTGATGGAGAGCTCCTAACATTTTCTCACCTTGAAAAAAAAGCTTTATAAGGAGATTATTGTAAATTAAGAGGATAAATTGTATTGGGTTGATTGTGGTATCATCAGCCTTCTTTTTATTTACTAAAAGCACTTTAAAAAAGTTAAAAAAGGGAAATTTGCTGTCTTCAAGGTAGAATCTTTAAAGCATTTCTTTTCACCTATTCAAAATGAAAATGACCAGAATAAATTATGTAAGGGTTCCTCACATGGGGGTTCTGGCTCAGCACCATCAAAGTGCATAACTGTGAGAAGCTGTCAATTGGCATTTCTTTGGTCTTAAGGAAGAACATAAAGGGGGAAAAAAGCTTGTGTGTGTAAATTGGATACTTCAATATATGCAGCCGTAGCTTTGATTCCAGAATACATTAAGCCCAATGGCTAATATGATATTCTCTGTGGAATATGTTTGATGGCTGGATTAAATTGCAAATACAATTAATAGGTAACTGACCTGAAGCACTGATACTTCTAACATTTCCCTTTTGTTATCTGTGCTTAATTCTGGGACAGAAAACAACACAAGTAGATGTCCAGGGTATGCTCAGAGCACCTGCAACTGCAGGACTCTGCTGCTTGTTCTGTGCTGTGGGAGGAGATTTGCAGCCAGGGCTGGCAGGAGACTGCTGAGAAGAAATCTGTGTCAGCTGTGATTTTCCTTTTCTAGACTAGAAAGCAAAATTATCAGCTATATATAGCACACTTGAAAGAGACTGCAAAATCTGTCCAAGTAAATACAATATTGTTGGGCACTTTGCAGTGCTGTGTCTTGCCTCTTCCCAGGATCCCTCTGAGAAGAAATATTCAGGAAATGGAGAAGTTAAACATAAACTGATATTTATAAAATTGTGTGTTAGCTAAGCATCTGGGAGAATTCTGTTTATCTTGCACTTGATAAGAAGTAACACAACCAAAATGTCCAGGCTAATCTCCATTTTGTACAGGTATATTGAGGGCAAGCCACTGTGGTTCTGGAAAATTGTCCTTGATACATGTTGTTATGGGGTCAAGATCAGGTTTGCCAAGCAGCTGTTGTCCTGCAACAGTTCTCACAAATCATAAATTGCATGTGTCAAACTAGGGATGCTTCATTATTACAGCAGGGAACACTCAGAGAATTCTGTTCAGGAAGGGAGCCAAAAATTGATCAGGAGCTTTCCAGTCTAGGAACGCTGAATAACCTAATTTAGTGACAATCTTGTATTCCACATTTGTGGTGTGAATGTGTTTGAGGCCTTAATCTTTGTTGAAACTTGTAATATATAGAATCCATAGTGACAGAAAAAAATGTAATCTGACACTGAGAACATGTCTGAAAATTGCCATTCTCTGGCTTTTGGAAATAGAGTAAAAAAAATACCTTCTAAATGTCGTTTCTTTGTAGTTTGCTGCTCTTACTTCAGAATGTGCCATTACCTAGTATTTTCTGTTTGTTTGCCTGCTGCTTTTAAAACTTCCCTTTGAAGAGACCTCCCTGGAACTTTGCTTCCATAGAATCACTTAGGTTGGAAAAGACAAACATTAACACATGTATTAAAACTTGCAAAATCTTTTCTCTTGTATCTTGGGCACGTGGTTAATGTTTTGTAAAGGGTTATTTGTTTTGAGCAGGTTTTTTATTTTTTTTGTTGCAGATCTTAGGAGTGATATGTTTAGTGAGTAGCAGTCCAGAACAGAGCAAGTTGGTTCATCAGACTTTGTGATGCAGCTGCCAGTCATGTCAAATTCATTGCTCTTGGCACTACTGAGTGCTTCTGTTGGTAGCACATCTGGGCTTGGTACTGGCTGGCAGTACTTAATTAGCAGCTGCTCTATCCATTCTGCTTCCCCCTCCACTAGAGTAGTAGCTTCTACTATTCCTTTTCGTACTCCTAGGTGAAGTTCATAAAGCTTTACTCGCATGAGGAGCTGTAAGTCACTGGGTCCTACGTGGAATCAGTGTGAGAGCTCAGGCTTTATTTTGGGTCTGGAGGAGGGAAGCCCAGCCACAGGCAGCAGTGGCAGCACACAGCCTCCAACAGGAAGTGAGGGCGGTTGCCAAACACAGCGTGTGTAGTTGGAGTAACACAGGTGTTGTTGTTTGCCAGCTCCTAATTTATCTTCACCTGGCTCAGAAGCCTGTTGGAGTACAGTGTGCCTGGTTTATGAGCAAGAGAGGCAGTTGGTAATAGTGTAATAACTAACTGCTCCATTACTGTGTGGTGTAAAACCCCAGGTGATGTCTTCCATGCATCTTCTTGTGGTTTCAATCACACAAGTTCAGATTGACTTTATCAAATACTATTTCAGCCCAGAGGAATGATGGTGAGGTAGGTACGTGTGTGAAATAATAAGGTGGATTTTTGTGGTCTTGGAACATCACAGACCCTCACTGCTCTCCTGTTTGTGTCCCCAGAATCTGAAAATGTTAGCAGAATGGTCCAGCATGACTCTCTGCCCTGCTCAGTGTCCTGAGGCTAAGTGTGCTTCCCATATTCTCTCATGTGCAAAGCATGTTGTGCTGGTGTATCAGGTGCACATCACGGGTACCTATGGAGAAGGCACTCCAGTTTGTGCTCTAGTAGTTCTGGTGATGGTCAGTGGGGTTTTGGAAATGAGGTTATGCAGCTCAGCCTTGGAGGAAAGCAGGGAGTGCTGGGGATGGAGAGTTAGGAGTGGTTGCTAAGAATATCGGATCAGCTGGGGTTGCTATGGCAACAGTGTTGCAAGGATGAAAAACTTTCCCTGCAACCAGTCTGAATTCATAAGTACCAGGGTCTACCTGTGACGTGCTGGGAAGTCAACCTCAATTTTCTGATCTAAAGGGTGTCTTTTATTAAATCCTTAAGGATTCTTATTCTCTATGTGCTAAATAGTATGGTACAGTGGGGAAAGAAAGCATCTGTGTGAAGTCAGGGAGTGCTTGAGGGGCCAGGTCAGAGACACGTGCAGAGACAAGCATGTGAATAATCAGGTTGCATTTGTGTTACTCCTTGGCTGGATGTTTAAGTTTTTCATTCCAGGTGATAAGACTAAGTCCCTCTTGGTTTTGGGCCAGAGCTTGTTTCCAGCTGCAGATTCTATCAGGTCCATTTTATTTTCAGTCTTCTTTACTAGTTTAGCACTGAGAGATTTGGGTTGTGAGCACTGGTGGTGTGTGACAATAAGCAACACACAAAACTGTAAGAAATTGTGTTGCTTCACCTCGGATTCTTACTGCAATTGATTTTCGCAGACAAAATACATGAAGAATATCTAAATCTGTGTCTGTGAAAGTGTTTTTTTTAAAATGTTATCTGACTCTGTAGGCTAAAGTTAATTATAGCTGATACAAAGTAGTGAGTGTTCTGTAGATTAAGCAATTCCATAACTGGTCGTGTATTTCACATCTTGTGATTGATGCATTATGCTATGTTATGCCAGTGACATTCTTTCATTGTTTACTGGTACATGCTCTCAAAACAGAGGATGCAGAGATCTCTGACTTTTCCTTTTGAGACACAGTTTTTCTTTCCGTAGCTGTTTCTGCCTGTTGGGCATGGCCACATTTTGAAGACACATCTGTTAGATCTGTGAAGATCTGCTTGGTCGAGTCTGGGTGGTGCTGGAGCTCTGAGCTGAACAGAAGAGAACAGCTGTGAACAACCCAGTGCCTTGTGGTGGGCCCTTTCTGTGCCAGCTCTCTGGCTTTGCTCTGCACCAGGCTCTTGTGTCACCCACAAGAACTGACACTTGTTTAGTTTAAAGAAGTGGCCCAAGATTTATGGTGTGTCCTGTTGAAAGCTCTATAGCAAATTACATTTGAGTGCACTGCTGCCTTTGGTCAGGAATGGCTTGCAGGTGGTTTTGATGAATGCACAGGTCAAGACAAAGACTGACTGCAGGCCAACAGCTCATGGAAGCAGAGCCTTTCATGAAGTTAGCTTATTTACAGGTGACAGATGGAAACTGCTGCCCAGGCTTGGGGAGAGATTGGTGTAATTCCCCTCTCAGGTTTCAGGATGACCATAGCTAAAAGCATGGCATCTAGCCTGAAATTTAAAACTCTAGCTATTAGTTCTCTAAAGGCCCTGTGTTGTTGGAGGTATAAAAAATAGCTTTTAAATCCAAGTAGATTTTCTTCATCTGGGGACAGGGAAAGTAGGTGAAGTGATGACTTTGCCTTGACTTGGTGCTGTTGGGTACACTTAGCTCTTTCAAGGAACCTGTGCTGTGGAAATAGTAAAACAGAGATGGAAGAGCTCGTGGAAGGAATCACATTTAGAGCCTTCTGTTGAAAATCACTAGCACAACTTATTTGTTCCTAATAAAACACATTTTCCTTAATTTGGAACTTCCCTTGGTCTTCAGTACAGGATTTCCCTGTTGAAAGGTACATGAGTGCTCATGTTCTCAAAGCTATATTACTTTGGGTTACATGGGAGCTTCTCAAAAAGGAATGAATCACAGGTCCATGTATGGAAAGATCTTTGGGAAAAAAAGGTATTTTTTATTTAAATGTGAGGGGAAAAACCATACAAGTTTTCCCCTTTGGTGCAACTGCCTTTCCCCTTAGTAATTTTATTCCTATTCACAATTAATTCCTGTCAACACATTCAAAGCAGCTGTTGGACACAGCCTTGATGGTGAAATTTTCTTTCTGTGTGTGTGATGAAAGGCCAGTGTTGAACTATTTTCTTTGCAATATGTAAAGCTCGTGGTGTTTTGTGCTTGTAAACCTTGGGGCTAATTGAGGGATGGAAATAAAAAAAAAGAGGTATGGTGGCTGCTTTTTGTGGAGAGATGCCCAGGTTCATTGTAACTAATACTGTAGGAGCAGGGAGGGTTTCTGCTGTGGTTTTGTTTCTTCATTAGATGAGTCATTATTAGAAGGTACCCTAATGATAAATTAATAGAGATTGTAGATTAAACACTCCCAGGAATTCTTAGTTAACTGTCATTTGACCAGCCCTGCAAAAAGCTTGTTTTCACTAAAATCCTGAAATTGAAGAAGCGATGATGTAAGCCCTTCAAAGGCTAGAGAATAAAAGGGGATTTTTTCCACCCTTTAATGAAAAGAAGCTTTTGTTAGGGAAGGCAGTGCTCTGTGTGTCCTACAGTGTCTGGGAGCAGGAACATGCCATTCCTTTCTTCTACTGCTGCCCCTCTGCCAGGGCAGCGTGTCATGACTGTGTGCAAAGGGCTCAGTTTCCTTCACAAAGTGTGTGTGAAATTGGTGTGGATGTTCACAGGAACTCTACATTTCATCTGGGAAAAGAGGCTCTGCTGGGAGCTGTGGATGATGCTCTGTGCAGGGAGGATGGGCACGACCTATTCTGGCCACTGCCGTGCTCCTCTTGGAGTTTCCATGTCAAACACAAAGCTTTGCTGTGGCACATGTGCTATTCGTGCTGTAGTTTTTCTCTTAAGGGTTTGTTAGGGAACTGAAGGCACACAAAGCAAGCATCAGCATTCTAGAAGTGAGGAAACCAAAAGCACTGGTGCAGTTATTATAATAAATAAGAATGGGGCTGTATGTACTAGGCACTGTATGGATTTAGAACAGTAAGCACTCCTTTTCCTGAAGAATTTCCTGCCTAAATGGGTGATTCATGCACAAGGCAACAGAAGGCCTAGAACAAACAAATTGCAGGAGGCTTGGTAAACACTCACAGTTCATTATTATTAATAAACATAAACACACACGTGCATATATATATGTATATGTATGTATATATTTGGGTGCAGTTTAGCTAAAAGGGGGTTATTGTGAACAGAAATCACAAGAGAATAGAATGAGGGAAAGAAAGGAAGAATTTGTAGGGGAAAAATAGGACAGAAAAAATTATATGTAGGCCAGGAGGAGCTAGATAAAAGTCAAAACACTTGAAATTACAAACCAAGGGAGGAATTGCAGCAGACAACTATATATGTATAGAAACAGGATACTATATGGTGGCAAGGAAATATCAAGGCAGTTTTCCATCTTCTTGAGAGAACTAAACTTTGTTGTTTGTCCCTGAAGAAATCCTGGCCTCTATGGCCCTTTCTCTGCAAGATTTTGTTTGACTTGATCTTCTCACACTTTTCTGGAGTCCATATTTTCAAAATGTATGATGCTCATGGAAATGTGCTGGAGAACACCACCTGTTCTAGGCTGGCCCTTTTGAGTCTCTGCATGTCAGTGTGAACCATGGCTGTCCAGAGCCTCAGCAGACCACAGGCTTTCCTCTGCCTTCAGTGGAACTAGGCCTGCTGCAAGTGGGTATTCTTTCAGGAGTTCCTCCTTTTCCCAAATATCAAAATCCCAGGATCTGTTCTTCCTTAAAACACCGATCTTATGTTTCAGCTTGACCTTTGCAGCTGTGGGCAGGGACAGAGATCTGGCTTATGTTCTGAAGCACTATTGATTGGAGAGAGCAACAACAGAAAGCAGCTCTGGAGGGAGGAGATCCTGTTAGAATACAGAGCTGGATATGGGAGAACTGTTTTTTGTGTGAATTCATTCCAGGCCTCTAATAACAGAAATTTATATCTCAGTCTTTGATGTAGTTAAACTCTGTATTAACATGAGATAAAAATATGTAATGGTAATAATTTTATCTGTATTTAGAATCCTTCTCCTTAATGAAAGGACTTGAAGTTAAATTTTCCTCTTGTGTTGTACATCAGTCCTTCACTTTAAGTCATATAACTTATGAAATTAGTCAACAATATAAAAAAATGAAGAGTTTGCCTTCACCTATGGTTGATTCAACAGACTACACTGAGCTGTAAGGATTGCTGAAAAAGAGGAAATAAAAGCCAAGGCATTGTTTAAGTTTGTTGAACTTGAGATACATTTCCTAAAGTGAACACTTTTACTTCTGTATTAGAAGCTATGTGAGATTATTGGGTTTTTCTTGATGGTAATGTGCAGCTGGAGTAATGCAGCCATATGTGTTAAAACCCAAGCTGGGTTTATGTTTTAAAAGTAAAATAAGCCAAATTCTGTACTGAGAAATGGTGTTTACCAGTTGCTTTTCACCAATTTTCACCATAGCCTTTATTCCATTCAGACATGTTACCTAGGTTTTGTGCCAATGTCAGCAGTGCAAATATTTCCATCAAAACTGAAAATGAGAAAGAGTTACAAAATTGACTTTTGGTGTTTCTCAAATGTTAACAAAACACAATGTGTTTTTCTAACATTACAAATACTTCAGGGAAAGAACAAAAACTCATTATCAAGTGAGAAATTAATGAAAGCTTTTCTGCTGGAACAAAGTCTGCATATTTGACATTAGCCTTTTTAATTTCTTCATATTTCAAATACAATTCTCTACCTCTGTGTTGAGAATCTGAAAACAGTTGTGGGCATACACATCTGAATAATGTTTGTCTTCTCTGGTAGGAAGAAAACATGTCTTTTGACAACCAATGCTGTTTATCTGCTGTCTACTTGTTCTTGTGGAATTTAAAGTCCTTTTCTTGTACCAGATTTTGATTCCCATCCTGTGCAGTAAAAAGCAAGGATGTGTTTGTGATAAAGTTGTGTGAGACAAGATGTACATCCACTGCATGAAGAAATTTATCCAATGGATGAACAAGCTGGTTCTGACTCTTTTTGGGAATCAGGAAACCAGTCAGTAAAAAGCTGCCTGGAGTGAGCGCTGTGGCTGTGGGCCAAGCCTGGCATTCCCTGGTTGTTTCTATGCTCCCTGATGACTGGGGGTCCTTTTCATCCCTTGCACGGTGGTTTCCAGGTTGTTTTGACTATTGTGCTTTCAAGTCTGCTTTAGACCCTTCAAATATGAGCTTATGAAATTCATAGTAGGTTTCAAAGTATGGCAGGCAAAAATACTGCTGAATTTTCTCCCTATGAAAGGCTTATCAAAAAGGAAATGAAAACCTATGGTTGCCACTCTGTGCATTGACTCCTGAAAGGACTGCAATCCAGCCTAGTTCTCCTGTAGCTAACTGTTCCCAGCTGTTGTTTCACATTCCAAATTTTATGAGTATTTTTGCTGGCAACAGGAAATATTTTCAAGTTTTTGCAGGATAAGGTATCCATTTATTTTACATAAAATATTTTGTTTATCTTTTCTTATTATTCTGCATGTGGAAATCTTGCTCGTGTTTCCAGAATGAAAATTCATATTATTGCAGTTACAAAGAGTTAAAAATAGCCAGTTTCCTAAGTGTTCTATTAGCTGTGATGTTTTAAATCGGACTGGGTTTCAAAATTCTGTGCTATTGTAGCTGGTTTTCCAGGACAGAAATGCTCAAGCCACTCTGTAGTCCATTTGTGCTCATTAAGAATCCTGACTTTATTGCAGAAAGGAAAGAAGCCATTATTAATACATGTCTGTTATAAAAATGCAGCAAAACATATACTAAATGTATAGTGCCTTTTTCAGTGAGACCTACTCTGTAATATTATAATCCAAATTTATTTTCTACCTGTTGTGTCCTCCTTTTGTTGGACTCAGGCTTTTCCCCAGATAAATGCATATGTTATTTGCTGGTCTGGAAACAGTGCATTTGTAACCTACAGTTTATAGATAAAACATCTTTGTACAGAGTTTTCTGGATCCACTCTGAAGTTGGGTTCAGTTCATTTATTTCACCACCTTCATGGTGTCTTATCAATTATGGATGAGGGTAGAGCTGTCTTTGGGTTTATTTGCTTTCCTCTCTATTTTCTTTGTTTCTTTGCACCAGTAGAAAAATTCCTGTTGTGATTGGACTGACCCCAGAATCTTCCTCTCTTGTGTCTCAAGGTCAAGTGTAGCAGAGGTTCTTGTGGCTGCAGCAGATCTGTCCCTGTGCCATGAGGCTCCTCAGGTGGCCTTGTTCCTTTCCAGATTTAATTTCTAGTGACTTTCCGAGTTGGACTTTTCACTCCACTCTAATACCATCAGAAATGCAGCAAGATAGTTGCTATCTCAAAGTTGTGTTTAAAGAAAAGTTGACAATACTTCACAAGATGAAGATGTTCTAGAGGTTTTTAGTATAATTGACAAAGACATGGGTTATTTACTGAAATATTTTTGGTAATAAATAGTATATGTTACCCAAAAATGTGGATTTTTTTTCTTTATTTGAAAGCTATTTATAATGCAGTAAGTTTAGCAAATGGTTTGGAAACAAAAAATTTGAAAAATTATGAACAAAAATAGGAGAGGGGAGGTCACCTTCCCTGCTCTTGAGCTAATGTAGGTGTCAGCAGAAAAATGCTTTTGTGAGAAAATGAACTCTGTTTGGATGAAAGGTGGGCTCAGCAAACCAAAAGTGTGTTTGGAAAAATATTTGGATAGCATTTTTTTCTCCAAGTCTGTTTTGTTGTTGCCACTGTGGAGTTTTCATCACATAACCAATAACTTCTGGAAAATTTTTCAATCCTACTGTCTGAGAACCAACTCATGTTTGTGCTCTGTTCCTCCATTTCCCAGAGCAGGTGTCTCAAACCACGGCTATTGTGAACTTTTTTTTATGGGCAAATTTATCTTGCATCATGTACACATCTTCTAGAGGACCTTCATCTTCCAGAGCTTGGCAGATGAACATTTCTCCAGCACTGTGTTTGTGTTCTTTATTAAATTATTACTATTTTTTAAACTGAAGTGAGCTCCTGGTGCACAGCACAGGTGTCGCTCTTCCCTCGGATTCCCCCTTCCTATTTTACACAACAAGGTGAAGATTTCTCCAGTAGCTGAAATGATCAGACAGAGTGAATTAGGTCATCTCAAGTACCTGTTGGGGCAGCACTGACACCAGCACAGCTTTTGGGGAGAGCATTTCTTGAGGAAGATGATGTGAAAATCATCCCTGGTTGCTGTAGGTGGTGGCTCCGGACACCACTGTCTCCCAAAGCCAGGGGTCCCATACCACCCCCAGGCTTGGCTCTGGAATAAACACTGGTCCAGAGACTGTCCTTGCTCTTCACTGTCAGAGTTTCCTATTGAGACAGGGAGTTGAAAATTAAGGTGTTCCTTGCTTTAGATGCTTGGGCTTAGGGTGTACTATAAAGAGCCAAGTGATTCTAAGATCAGATGTGCCAGGGCTGTTTGCAGTACGGTGTGTGAAGGAAGGACCTGCTTGAAAGCAGAATTGGCAGTGTAACCATTTCCCTTGAAAAATTGGGTGATTTTTGCTTTTGTTAGAATGATTCGTCCTGTTACTCACTGTGGGAGTGCTAATTGCCCCGTAGCAGGAGTAGTGTCACCTTCTTAAGGTGAATCTGAGAGTCAGGCTGGCACATGCAGTAATTTTTGTTGGAGGAAGTGTCAGCTATAAAATATGGTCTTTTCCAGTGTGTTTCCAAAATGGAGCTTACTATTGAGCAGCATGTTCTGATGTTAAGCTGATGTTTTGTTTAGGACTCGTTGGTTTGAGTATTAAGTATAATTTACTTGTAAATTGTTATATATCTTGAGTAAGTTCTGCCTGTCCAGTGCAACTTGGAAAGCAGGAACAGCATTTGTTTCATGGTGTTTAAGAATTCTGACCTAAAAGCATTTATGGTTTAAAGATGATTCAATCGAGGTAAAAAACTACAGAGGAATGACATGCCGTTGTTTTACACTGGAATTTGCAGGACAGATAAACTTACAGGCTGCTGTGGGAGGTTATTTTATAATTATCCCCTCCAGCATGCATTTTAAGATCATGATGATACATAAAAGCACTTAAATGTGATTAAATGCTTCACTGAATGAAAAGATCACTGAGCTTGGTGCTTGACTGAGGACAGGGCAAAAGGGTCATCTGAAACACCATTTCTCCTGTGTCATTTACCAGAGTAGCTCAGAGCAGCCTCAGGAGTGGGAGGGATCTATTGTTGACCTTGGATGGCCAAGGCACATCAACAGAAAATCCCAGCACATCCTGGACTTGAGCTTGTCTTCAGTCCAGCACCAAGGACCTAAACATCTCTATGCACTGAGTGACTTATTTGAACACAAAGAGAGCATCTTAAAACTCCTTTTTTTCCCTGATATTGTGAATGTGGTTATTTTAAAAATATTTTTTACAAACTACAATACCTGTGGGTGAAAATAAAAAGGAAGTGCCTCCTATTTTTTAAATGTGTATTTAATTAAGTACGTATTGATACTGTTCCAAAGAGAATATTTTCTAACAAGATGGGTTTTCAGTAGAAGAATGTCAGCTTGATGAGCCAAAGTGTTATTTTACAGTAAGGGAAGAACAAATTCTTTGTTAAACATTACTCCAGTTTTTGTTGCTAAATATATAGACATGCAGTTTTTCTCTGGAAGATGGAGGAAGCATTTTTTTCACTCAAGGCAAGAAACTGTCCCAGATATTTAACTATGGCACTTGAAAATGGAACATTGTGGCAGGAAAAAAATGGGGTGCAGGGAGATGCCAGTATAGTGAAGCATAGAATTTGAAGCTTTTGAGGGGGCAAGTATCGTTCAAGGTCGCAGTACTTTGTAATTCCTCCTTGGGCCTGGAGAAACAGGACTATGGAACAGCTTGAAGGAATCTGTCATGTAACAATAGTAATAATAATAATTGAAAATAAAACCTTGTGAAGAGCAGTAAAATCTTCTAAGAGATCATCATGACTTAGCAGAAGATCCCCACCGCTGCGCAGAGCTCTGTGCTCTAAGTGGCCACTGAGTGAATAATGTCCTTGTCTTGTGGGTGGACTCAAACTGCTGCTGTGTTCTGTGCTCATCCTCCTCTCTGGCCTTCACAAAATCAGTTTGTGGTGAGATGCACTTGGTTATGTCCCCATGGGGTTGGTGTATGGGGCAGTTGGACAGGATAGCTTCAGAGCCACTCCTGGAGTGTCAGGGATTGGCTCTGGTGGTGCTTGCTAACAGCCAAAGGAGCTGATGTCAGTGGTGGATTAAGGTAGAAGAGCTTGTGTTTCGTCTTGCATGTGGAATATATTTTTTCAGCTAATTAACCTTTCCTTTTGCTTCTGAAATAATTCTTGCAAGCCCTTTCCTGTTTTGAACAATGCCCTAATGATGGGTTTGACATTTGCTACCTAAGAAATGAGATCCCTGAAATGGCAGGGGCTGTCAAATGAGGAAATCTCATTCTCTGATCCTGTCTCATATTCGAGTCCTTACTCATTGTATATATATACCTGTACACTCACATTTCAGACCTACACTGGAAGGAATTAATGGAGAGTGCAGAGTTAGGAGAGGCTTTTGCAACCTCTGTTTGACCCAGTCATGTCCCAACATCACCATGCAGGCTTCAATTGCACATGCCCCTAATGCTTTTTCCACAGGTCCTGCTGCATTCGATGAACAAACTAATGATACACATTTAATGAACAGCTACTCCACAGCTTGTTTCCCACTCATTGCTCAATTTGTGGCCCTAGGCCTTATTTAGAACATGTTGTTTAAACATCCCTTTGAAGACAGAATTATTAGTCCCTTGGGGCTCATCTACCATGCTCATCAAAGTCCTATCCAGTGTGTGGAAAATAATTAATTCATTTTCATTATGTTTCTGTAAGGTGAAGAGAGACAATTATTCCTGTTCAGTGATGGAATGCTGAAAGATAGGGAGATAAATAATCAGAAGTTTTGAGTATTTGGACCCTTAATTGAAGAAAATAGTTTTGTTTTGTTTTGTTTTTTTCGAGTTGGTGTATTTTATCATCTCACTTATCCCAGCTCAAAACTGTCCTTTTGACTGTGATTATCCCTGGGCCTTTTTAACCCTTGGAGGAAAAGATCACAAGGTGGATGAGGAGCATCCACAAAATGAGAAACTTTGTGTGAACAGCTTGTTTTTAAGCACCTGTCTTGTATGAAACATGAGGAGGGAACAGATGGAGCAGCATGGGTGCTGTTATCTGCTGTGCTGATGGGTTGCTCTGGCTGTGAAGACAATGTCCCATTCCTTGTCCTATGTATGTAGAGAAATGTATGCCAATTTATCTGCATCTATCTGCAAATCAAGCAACAGATGCCCTTGCTCTGAATCTTCTGTGGATCCCTTGGTGTGACCATCTTGGCCCTGAGAGCCAGGTGGCTCTGGTGAGGTAACAGATACAAAATTATAGGATTAGAGTATATAAAGCATCAATATAGGTAGAATAAAAATTACATGGGTAACCCTTTGCTAGTTAGTTTTCCTTGCTTCTGGAGTAGTAGACAATCATCTGTTGAGCTTTTCCTCCCTGCTTTTAGAAAATGTTAGCTTTAGGAAGCATTGACTCTTCTGTCCATCTCCCCTTTTCCAACCTCCAGGGTAATTTCTCTGCTGTTCCTGTGGCACCAGTACCATTCCAGATTCAGTCCTGGTTCTTCTTGCCAACAGTCTTGGCAATCCTGTTTTAGCCTCTGTGTTTTTTTGATCCAAAACATGTGGATATAAAGCCTTTAATAGCTCAAGTCTTTCCAATGAGCATTTCAAATTCATCTTGAGACAGTATCAAAAACCTTAAATTAAAAAGATAGAAATTTGATCGGAATATTTAACAGGAAAAGGAAAACGTGTCCTAGCAAGGGAAGGTTCTATATAGCAATCATAACTAAAAGCCACACATATAGTAACAGCAACCTTATAGGCTCTTTTAAATACTTGGCAAAAAAAATTTATTTTGTTACATTCTGCTGAAAATGTGATACCTTTCTATTGCAGTTTGTCTATGCTAAATAATACAAGTGCTGTATTTTATCAACCGGTGACACAAAACTCTATTCTAAATTTCCTTTCTATTATAACTGATTTCAGATTTCATTTCTGGTAGTCTTTGCCAGATGAACACACAAAAAAATGTCAATTCCTTTACTCCAAAATAAAATATAAATTAACAGTTATCAGAAGAAAAATAATTGAAGGCATAAGAGAAGAATGCTTTGCGCTAGAAAGTCTCCCTGGCAAGTGTCTGGTTACTATAGCAATCGCCACGGAGCACGTGACCAGCATGATAATTGCTGGGGACTTAAGAGCAAGAGCCTTTTCTCTTGCCCAAGTTTGATGTCTTCTCACCAGAGGTGTTACGTGAGGTCACATCCCCACAGTCCTGGCTCCCAGATGGATGGATAACGCAAATGATCAATTTGCAGCTCCCACTGGGCAGAAAATGGTGCGTTCAGTTCATGGGTTTTAATTTGTTTGATCTACAGCACACCACAACCGAAGGCAGGATTTTCTTCTGCCTGGTCCAGCGCGTTTTAAATCTATGTTTTGACTATTGGTTTGTATAGTGATGATTGCTGTGTATGTGTTCTGTGGAGCACTCTGAGCTAGGCAGGTAACCCTACCTCTGCAGAACTTGGCTGATGATTTTAATGCAGAAGTACAGTAGAATCCCAGCAACCCAGAGGTGTTCCTATTGAGGAGTAATGTAGTGTTTCATTAAAATAACTTGTTGTTTTAAAGCTATTTTTTTCTTTTCGCATTTGCTCCTTGTGTCTAGTGAGTATAGTGGCTTGGCTTCAATAATGAGGAAAAAATAGAGGACTTTCTCTTTCTGGAGAGAAAAGAATGTCAAATTTGCATTTGGCATTACTTAAGTTTTTTGTTGGCTATTTGGATAGGTAGCCTCTTGATTTTTTCCAGCACTGACTTGACTTACATCAGTGTTTAAAGGATGTTGAGGACCTCACTAAAACATATTAAATATTGATAGTTCCTTGCTGCTTTCATGGAATGATGCTTTTCTAGAGGACAGAAGCAACAAGGAATAGAGCCAAGTGATTAAATATATATATATTAAACACATATACAAGTAGTTAACAGTATCAAACCCAGATGTAAAATTTTCATGATTTGGAAATATTTACCTTTGAAAGAAGAACCTTTTCTGTAATCCACACTTTCAGTATGACTGTATATTGTCAACTGTGTCAGATGTGACTGATGATGACAGGGTACTACTACCTATTGTTCTTTACACAAGGATGCAGAGACATCCTCTTTGTTTTGAGGTTGCTACCAGCAACAGATATTCCTCTAAGGAAATGAGTCACCAAGTGTATGTGCCACAGAAATATTTGCTCTCCTTGTGCTGTGTGGGAACCAGTGACGTCAGGTGTTTGTGCTGTGCAGGTGTCAGGGGTCCATCCCCAGAGACCCTCTCCAGCCTGGCACAGGAAGAGAGGCTCAGCTCCTCCTGCTGTCCAGGGCACAGGTGCTGAACTGAAGAGTTCTGAGGAGCTATTTTCCTCAGAAATAAGGAGTAAAATTGAGCTGGGATTCCTCATTTATTGTTTTGTTACTGGTTTTCCTTTTCAAACATGATTTCTTAAAACAATGGAAGGACATATCAGACGTGTTTCTTGGAATTTGGCTGCCTATTTTTTGGATCTTCTGTCCTGAGATGATTAAATACCAAGTCATTCGTGGCTGTGTAACAGAAACCCAGATTAAAGAAACGTCACCTTGTTTTGTGTTTTAGATGCAAACTCCGTAGCATTCCAGTAAACACTTTTTCTTCAAGGACAAGGATGAGGGGGGATGGTTTCCAGCTGACAGAGTGCAGGGTTGCATTGGGTGTTAGTAAGAAATTGTTCCCTCTGAGGGTGGTGGGACTCTGGCTCAGGAGGTTGCCTGGAGAAGCTGTGGTTGCACCATCCCTGGAAATGTCCAAGGCCAGGTTGGATGGAGCTTGGAGCAACCTGATCTAGTGGAAGGGGTCTCTGCCCAAGACAGGGGGGTTGGAACAAGATGGTCTGTAAGAATTCTGTGATTTTTTCACGGAAAGCTATGATGTGGTTGGAGAAATCTGCTTATTAGTAATTTGTGTTTGTGTCCTTTATATATCAAAGAGGAAATAAATAGGGAGCACTTACATAACAGTGTGTAAAAATGCTTATTTGGGTAATGAATGTTATTTCACTACATCATCAGAAAAATAATTGTTCAGATTTTAAAATATTTTAAATATATGCATAGTTGATCTTTGCTGTTGCAGCTCAGTTTAATGACTCAGTGGTAAACCATAGGCAGATTTTTCACCCTCCTGTGCTTTGCTCTGTTGTTGCTTTCTTATCAGGGTGGGCCAGATGGCAGCTGAGGTTCAGCTCAAGGTAACCAGCAGAAACTCCTGCAGTGGTGGGTCGATAAAATCCCACATGATTATCTGTGGTGTACTGCTGAGTAGACACAGAGCACTTACCACATGTGGTATTTAGAGGGGGTTTTATTATAAGCATTGAAGTGACTGAGAGAATATAGGTGTCAGCATCTTAACACTGACAGTATCTGCAATTACTCAGCTGGAATAGCTGAGTATTTTAATGCTTTTAACAGCTACTGTTATGTGACAAGTGTAGAGGGGTTGCTTTCAGGATAGGCCAAGTGGAGATGGGTCTCTGGAGATCACAGTCCAATCCTGGTCTTGGATCATGGTCAGACAGGGCATGTTGCTCAAGACCATGCCACGTAAAGGGTTGAGTATCTCTAAGGATTAAGAATTTCTAGTCTTGCTAGGTAATAGGTTTCTTTATTTTTAAAGTGTTTCTATAGTTGCATTTCAATTTGTGGCTGTTGCTGGGTACCGCTGAGAAAAATTTGTCTTGGTCTTTACTCTCTCTTATTTGTATTTGACACACTGATAAGGTATCCCTGGTCTTCAGTAAGGAAAATGTGAATGTGGGAGTGTTCTGACTTGCTGACAACATTGTTTCAATTTTTTTTTTTTTTTTTTTTAAATATGGGTAGTACAGGTGCAGAACATGAAGTAAAGTCTGGATGTAGAATGAGCATGTGGTTCAGCTAGAATACAAAGTTCTAATTTTCATTGTGTAAATTCTGTCTAACAAACTTCTTAATGGATCTGCTGCTGTTAAATTCAGCAGGAATGGAGCTGGTCTTGTAGGATTACATTTTTAATTGCAGAGGCCACCTGGAATGCTGATATAGGAAATGAGTAGGAAATCCTGTGTCAGCCTGGTGTAGACATGCCTGAGGTAGTGATAAGCATAGCAGCAGTGACCCAGCTGCACCATCACACTGCTTGGTGCAGGCTGGAGCCATCTGCCAGCAGCTCTAACACTCTCCTTTGCCTTGGGTTTACATGACAATAGGAATGAGTTTGGGAGCAAGGGTCTGGAAAATACCCAAGCAAAACTGGGCAAAGAAGCTGCTCTGACTGCACCTAGCAAGTTCAAGGGATTCCTGTGGTACTGCTGCTCTGAATGCTGGTGTACTGCAGGAAGTTTCTGGCAGTGCTTCAGAGACAATGGCCAGCAAGCTGCTCAAGGATTTTGAGGGAGCTGCTTCACACCTCTGCATCATTTCTTTCCAGCTTCCTAAGGTAAATTTAAGGCAGGGTGAAATCCCCTTGATAGAAGCTGTCTGAAGGGAGGTAATTGTGTGTTGTTAACCTGATGGACTGCTACATGAGACTGGGTTGCAGATGGAGGGTGGATTAAGGTGAGCTAAGCAGCTGGACTTAGGTGTAATGAATATGGCTAGAAACAGCATATCCGTGGGAAGTCTCCACACACGAATCCACCTGCTTACCTAAACACTCATTCATGGGGACTGTCCCATCATAAAACACCAGCCCTTGCTCCTGGTTCTGTGGGTTCCTGGATACGGTTTGGAGATCTGATATCCCCTTTATAAACTGTTGAGGGCTGATCAGGTATGTGATTGCAGCCCTGTGTCAACTGAGTTAAAAAATACTTTGTGTCATTCCCTGTGTTGGAAGTTTGTCTACATTTTTTTCTCCCAGCTAATAGATTTTGTGCAGGAAATGGAATACTCATGCTATATATTTTTTTTTTCCTAACTTCTTTAAATGAGTATGAATGCCTTCAGCATTTCTAACTACTTAAGACTTGCTTGGCTGTGTGGGCATTTCAGAAGCAGTTTGTGTGGTTCTTAGGGCTGATTTTGTGCTGTTATTAGGCCTGTTGTCAGTTGACACCAGCTGTGACTCCCTGGCTGGTTAGGTTGGTTTGGTTTCATGCTGGGTTTTTGGGATTGTGAGAAATGAAGAGTACTGATGTGTTGTTACTGAGCAAGAGCATTTGTTTTCTTTGAGTACACCTAAAGCTGCACTGCCAAAGGTGAATGCCCATGATTTGGAGAGAGGAGCTAAGGGCAGTTCAGGTTAATGAGGTTGTCATCCTTGAGCAAACTTGTACCTGTGAATTTGGGGTGGGTTTGTAGCTAGAATACTTGTCACCACAGGCTTTTCCAGTATTTTGTTTGTGGACACTGTCACACTTGTACCCATGATTCGCCAGGGAGTTGTGTGACAGCAGCTCCCATGCACTGATAGAAAAAATGGAAAGGTCAGATGAGAAAGGTGGATGGAAATTGGTAATCCTCAAACTGTGTCTTTCTGTCTCACTCCTTCCTCACAGCTTCCAGCCTGCATTTAGCACTGGCTGCCTCCCCAGAGTGCTGCCCTTTTGCTCCTCACAGTGACTCCCAGAGAATTCTTCCTTCACCAGTCATCAAGCCTTCCATCATTTAAGTCTCTCGGGAAAATCTGCTCATTTCCTGGCTATCATGGAAGTCTCCGGCAATCCTGTTTCCTTGTTTTTTTCAGCTTGAAGACTGAAAGTAAATATAGATACAAAAATATAATAAAAAGGATCATCTCTAGGGACAGAGGAACAAGTGATGGATTTGGCAGTGAGATTGTTTTTCATCCCTTTTACATCACTGCGATATCATGTGATCTCTGGGTTTTCAGAACCATCATGCATGATGCTTAGTGATGAGAACCATCATGCATGATTGAAGTTTGCTTCATCTTTACACTCAGAAATATCAGTGGTTTAATTTTTTTTTTAAATAGTGCAAGAAACATTGTAAGACGAAAACACACAATACATAATCACTACGTTCCTCAGCAAGGTGCTTAACCCAAGAATCACATATTGGGAATAAACAAATGTCAGGCAAAGAGTGTAAATGGCATTGTTTGGTATGAGAAAGGGCTGGACAGGGGGATGAATTTGTGCAAAATGTAACTAAAATGAGAAATGGGAGATGACCTCTCTCTTAAATACCAGCATCTGTGTTTTTAAGTTAAAAGAATAGCTGCATCTCCACAGGTTCCCCAGATGAATTCCGTGGATGTCTGACACTGATAACAAATGACTGTTGTATGTCTTCCCCAAAATCCTTGCTGTGACTGTGATTACAGCTCTAATTATGGCATAACAGATGCAGTGTTGTATAGCACCCGCCTTCTTCAAGATCTGTAGCTCCCCTTACTTCTACATGAGTTTTCTCATTTTAGTTTAGAATTTACTACTGCTTGCAGTAACAAAGAAGTCGGTCTCAAAGTAAGGAAAAGAAAAGAAGATTTTGAGGTTGTTACACTGCTCACATGGTTGTTGTGCTGCAGATGTTCGTTGTGTTTGCAGACAGCGCGATTGTGGGAGAGTGAATTCATGCCTGACTGGGTCCTTTCCACTTTCTCCAGCCTCTCCTCTGCTGAGTAAGCAGAGTTTTTTCTTTTGTTCCCCAGCCTTAGCTGCTGTTTGAGAAAGAGGGCGAGTTACTTGGCTGGTTTTTTTTCAGTTGGAAGTGGGATAGTGCAATTTTTATTTTCTTTTTGAAGCATTCATCAGAAGACATGGAAGAATGCATTTACATGTGAATGTAAATGTTGCTGTGGTTCTTCCAGCCCAAGGAGGAGGTGATTTATTTTAGTAGTACAAACTAACGCCTTGTGTGCTGTGCTTATCATGCTGCCATTGTCTGCTTTGGTAGTAAGAGTGAATCATCTCTTGGATGTTACAGTTGTGGTCGAATACCTCGCTCACGTGAATGGGTTTGGGGTCAAGGAAGGTGTGTGAGCGGCACGAGATCCCTGGAAGTGTCCAAGGCCAGACGGGGCAGGTGGTCCTAATCTAGTGAAGGGTGTCCCTGCCCATGGCAGGGGGCTGGAGCCAGGAGATGAGCTTTGAGAGTCTTTTCCAACCCCAGCCACTCGGTGATTTCTCCCCCGGAGCATCACCCCCTGCCCGGGCGCGCCGTCCCCGCCCGTCCCCGCCCCGCAGCCGCCACCACGGCAACGCTGCCGCTGTCGCTGCGCCCGCCCCCGGCCCTGCCCCGGCGGTGCCACCCTCGGCTGGGGCTGGGCGCGGAGCCTGCATGGCACGGCACGGCGCCGGCAGTGCCGCTCGCTAGGATGAACGAGGAGGCGGCCCAGAAGAGCGACGGCGGCGAGAAGTGCAACGGCGGCAGCCAGCGGAGGAAGAGACCCAAGAAGGTGGGAGCGGGACCGGGAGCGGTGCTTGCGGTCGTGGAGCCCGGGGGGATGCTCCCGCCCTGCCTCCGCGAGCAGGGGTCTGTCTCTTCCCCATCTGTTTCCATGCGGAATCGATAGCGTTGCGATAACTGAGGCGGATGGCTGAGCCGCGGCGGTTTTCTGTATTTTTTGTTCTGTTGAAGTTGGTGTCGTTCGGCGGTGGATGCTGTTCAGCGCAGGTTTCCCTCGGCTGCCCTTAAAGAGAGCGGGTGGCTTGTTTTGACAGAAGGTGGTATTGGCTCCTGTGCTGCCACACATCCCTTTTCCTTCGAGCTAGAGAGGTGGCGGTTTATAAACCTTTGGTTCATTTTTCTGGGGATGTTTCTTATGGTCGTATTATAAACAGTCACAGAGAGTTCCATTGCTGGCTATTGTACCATCTGCGGTAATTTGGTGATGCTAGTGACAAATACCTGGGTAAAAATGTGAATTCGTCCAGCCACACCCAGTTCCCAGGGTACTTCCTATGTGTGTCTAGTCTCTCTTGTCACAAACGGTTGATTTTCAAGGTATAGCCTGCCATGCCTGCTGCTTCAACCCCAGGCTTGAGGTAATCTCTTTTTAATGGCTTTATGGCTTTAATTGCAGGCAGCTATTTATTTCTGTTTGGGCTTTCTCTCCCCTTTAGGAGGAGAGATGTCTGATGCTGCATAATTATGACATAAACGGGTTTACCCTTATTCTCCCCTCCCCTTCTTTTATGTCAATTGCTATAACCTGAGTTACCACACTGAAATGTGGGGGACTGCTTGCAGGATGAAGAATTATTAATCCATACACAGCATACACTGATGAATTCTTCTGTCCCTCATTTTGCATAGAATTTGCATTTTAACCAACACTGTTCATGAGCAAGACAAATTGTTACAGATTGTAATAACACACAGACATGAGTTTGGGGACTTCTGCATGGGCTTGGACCTGGTGAGGGGAAAGCTGTTTTGCAATAGGTGACACTATTAGGCCCCTTTTTATTACAGAGGGAAGATTCTGTACCTATAACCACAAAGGAATGAGGGAATCCAGTCTAAACGAGAATTTGAGCAAAAACACCCTCACTCCACCCAGATCCCCACACAGTAGGAGATTTTATATAGCATCTTGGCCTTATATTTAAGCAGAATCTAGTAGGATAGAGGATATCTACTTCGACTCACCTCTGAATTTGAAAGGTGTATTTGTGGGGATATGGAAATTCATATAAGGAAGCAAGAATCAAAAGATATGAAGTGTATAGCCAATGTTTTAATTGGACTGTTTGGTTATCTGGAAACAATATCATATTAGGAGAGAGGTTTTGAAGGTCTAAGGAGCCAAAATGGGTGTTTGAATTGCTTCTTTTTTAATATCTGTTTTCGTGATTCCTTTTTTTCCCATTGTTTTCCAAGTAAAGTAGCCTACAGCCTTTCAAGGTTGCAACAACTGCCAAGTGAATGCTTGGAAAGCATCTCTTAGAATGAGTTTCCATATTCAGTCTTCCAACAGCTGATTCATCTTCATTTTTCAAAAGCATAATAAATGTTTGGGTATCTTCTTTTACAACTACCAGTCTTTTACAGCTATAAAATATTAATAGGACATTTTAAGTTGACAAATGTTAAGGAAAAATATTGTTAATACCCAAGTTTGGATGCAGTAGGTGTTGGTGGTTCAGGTCTGGTTTTAGATAAGCTCTCAACAATCTTCACCCTTAGTGATTTCATGAGGAAATACAGCTGCCTTTGGTATTTCTTTTGAAATTCTACAAATTATTTTCTGAAAACCTCGAAATTGTTAACTTTCTTGATAAGGGAGATAGACCCTGGAATAGCCAAGAGTACAAGAATTCCAGGTTGAATTCCTCTGTGTTTTGACAGGGTAGGCATAATTTATTTTGGGAAAAGAGACAAAAGTGCCATGTACAAGAGCTCCAAAATCCCAAGTAATGTAGCCTGTTTTCAGGTCCTGAACTACTTTTGCTGAACAAAGCTGCATTGCACCAGGCAATATGCCCTCTATCTGTTCTGCGGAAGATGATCCCTTTTGTGTGGATAATTAAATATTAATTGAGCTAGATGAGCTTGATCTATGTATGGGGAGAGACAGAGCAGCTCTTCTTAGATACATCTTTGGCTGGATCTTCTGTGTTCCAGGAGAGTGTTCTAGCCAGGAAGCCAAGTATGACTTTCTCTAATTTTCAGCTGTGCCCCCCCCCACTTTTTAAAAATTTTTTTTAATGTGTGTACACTTTAAAATAAGAAGGCTCCAGTTTTGTCCTCATACAGGATGGGAAAAATCAAAATTTTTATAGAATGGGGAAAATTGCTACCTGTGCAGAGCCAAATTTAATCCTCGTGGTGATGGTTGTGGCTTTGTGTGTTCTTGTGAGTAAGTGGGCTACCTTAAAAGGTTGGTTAGTCCAATGGTAGGGTTATGTCCAGTTTTCCTGTGGTATTTTACTTCCGTGATAACTGGGGTATGATCAAATTTGTGCTCCTGGACAAAAAGTCTGTGTTCACTCAGCTCTAGTGTTGGAGAGCACAGGACGCAGTTGTGGACTCGTTCTGTGGTTGGTGTAACTTCATGGAGATTCGTGTTGAAGGGGTAATGCAGCGAGTGATCTGGAATTTGTGATATATGAGTGCTTTCCTTCTGTCTTTTGCCAAGTCTGTTGCAAAGGGATCAAGTACTAAAGTCCCAGAATTCCTTTCAAGGATTTTTTTTTTCCCATTCTATAGTGTTTCAGATAAAACCAACTGCTGTTGGTCATCATGTGAAAGAGGAAGCATGTTCCTATATCTAGTACTGAAAGCACTGATGGCAAAGGGGACCAGAAGTTCTTCCTAAATGTACAGGTTCTTCATAAACCACACTGTTGATGGATCACTGCAGAAATAATCCATTTTGGCTTCTTGCAGAATTCCAGTCTTGTTACTTGTATTTCTCATAATTTAAGAAAAGCAAAAATCTTGGAATTAGACCCATAATCAAAAAGACTTGGAGGAAGTTGTAATGTTGATTTAAAGGAAAAAAAAAGAGATTTCCTTTTCTAACCTAAGCATAATCTTCTATTTTTAAATAGAATTGGTTGCATTATTTGGAGTTCTTCCATTGAAAGCTGTATGCTTGCTAATGGAGTCATTACAGTGTACAAGCTAATCCTTCTAATTAATTTCAGTTACTTAAGACTTTTTATTCTATGCATAAGGTAATTGAGACTCATTTTGGCATATGAGTGTCATGTTGCTCACTTGGTTCAAGAACAAGAATCCAATGTACAAAAAACAGGCAGAGAGGGATTGCCACAAGAGTGAGCCTGTCCTACAGTGAATCCAGAGGATCTTGCTTTAGTGTGCTCAAGCAAAGGCAACCTGAGGGGAAAAGGAAATGAAGCTGCTCTGCAGCCTTCTAATAGTTTTGATCAGATAAAAAGCCAAGAGAAACTTAATTATGTATGAAATATGATTTCTCTCGCGTATCACTGGACTGGATTCAACTCCATGTTTCTGTGTTTTCCTCTGTGTCATTTACAGTGTCATAATAATATTACACAGCAGTTTAATTGGTGGTAAATGTGGCTACTTGACTATTTAAAATGCTTGTTTACCTAGATATTTCACTCTTGCAACTACCAAATTTAGTGGACAGTTGAACTCCATCAAAAGAAGGGTTTGAACCAGCGACCTCTCTTCTGAAATTGGTGTGGGAACTGGTAGGAGAGCAGTTCCAGTCCTCTGGGTGGTGTCTGCTTGTATTGCCCTCATTCCATGCTTGCCAGGTTCCACCATGCCTTCTCTAGTTACTGCTCTTTGCCCCACTCTGCTGTGATTACTGGTGACAGAAAAAGAGATGTGGCAGCTGCTCTTGGCTGTGCTGTTTGGTGATCCAACCAGAATGAAACCAGAGTGTGACATCTGAGAGATATCACATCCTCTAGCTTTAGAAGAAAGAAGGTTTTCCTGCAGTCAATAAGCAGTAAATTGAACAGGCAGAAAAAAGCTAATGAGAAAAAACATAGGCTTGTCTTTCTTTCAGCAGTAAATATCTAAAAGACTACCACAAAGGAAAAGCTGTAGTTTCAAGTCAACTCAACTCACTGCTGTTCAATATTGCTAATTTTACTGGTAACACAGCTGCTGTAAGGATGGAAGGTCTTATTCTTCTGTCATCTGGGGGAGAGAACTGGAACTGCTTTGCTTTCAAAAGAGCTATAATCCAATTTACATTAAAGTAAACAGGCAGATATATAGTGTTAGAATTTGCTTTGTAAAGAAGAGAATATGTAGAGAAAAAGATAAACTTGTTTTTAAGTCATGGACAGGTGTGTTAAAAGTCTTAAGGGTCAAACCGGTTGTATTCCTAAATGGCTGCCCTGTGCTTTAACATGGTTTGCACTATCGTGAATCTGATGCAACTCCTCTGCTACTCTTGCGTTATTGAAATCAGGATTTGCTTGTTCCCTTTGCCTTTTATTCCTATCACGAGTCTTCCAGCACATTTTGTGCCAGGTGTAAAACTAATATTGTAGCTGCAAATGCTTTGCTGTATTTAGCTCTAGTTGCTATGTGTGATGGTAACAACCCAAAAATGATGTGTATTTCTCCCACTGTGGGAAAGATTGTCCCATCTCTGTGTCCTAGGTTGCATCAGCAAACACTCTGTGCTCTCATCACAACAGCTCCATGGTGAGTGACACTCTGGAGAAATAATTCCTATTTACTTAGAGCAACAAGACAGGGAAAATAATGCTGTGAGCTGGAGCTGAACATCTGAACTAGAGCATTTTGTGGCTTTGTGGTTGTTTTTTTAGCATCATTAAGTGTGTAAGACAGAGAGTGCACATGGCCTGAGCCCCATGACTGAGCCTGGCTTTTCTAGGTCTCTGTGTTCCAGTGCCACAGGGTCATTTCAGCCATTACTGTGCTCTGTAATATTGATGCAGTGAGCAATGAACAAGTCTTAGGTCTAACTCAACTACTTGGAAGGTTAAAGTTGTTAATTGTGGCCTTTAAAGGTAATATATATGGTTTTTAAAATGTTCTTGTTTTTATAACAGAGTAATGGGACTCTGCAAAGGGATGGAGTTATTGTAGTGTATTAGCAGATTTGTGCCAGTGCTATGTTTCACAGATTAAATCTGTGAAGATAACAAGGAGGAAATTATCTGGATCCGTGGTGAATGTTACAGGGAATGGTGTGGCTGGTTGAGCCTGCATCCGCCTGCTGCACATTCTGGGCTCCCAATTTATCATTCTCAGTTCTTGCTCATTTTCACCAATGTTTGGCAAACATCAAGTGAGTCAGAGAAGCCAAGTCCCTTTTTCCCCAGCCAGCTTCCTTTTCTCCCTGCGGGGTGCCTGGGGCCGTCAAGTATTGCACATATTGTGTCCTGCTCGCGCATCTCACCACCTTGTCACGCATTCCTGTGGTGACAGGGGCTGAGCTGGGCTTAAAGCCCCCTGCCCTGCCTCTCTGGGGACATTTGGGATGTGCTGGAGGCAGCCATGGGTTCCCTCTGCCTCCCTGTCCTCACATCATCCACTTCTCTTACGTGCCTGTCCCTGTCAGAGCTGCCGTGTTTTTGTGGTGCTGTGTCCCTGTCTGCACTGGCCATGCTGTGTTGATGCTTTGGATGACATCTCTGGCTAGGGACCTTTTTTCATGCTACAAATTGAGACTGACATATGCAGCACGTAGATATTTAGGTTAGACACTGGGAGCCCTGGAGCTCTGAAATGCAAGGAACAGAGGGAGGCCAAAAAAACACTAAGATGGCCAGAGGCTTTTCCATTCTCATTTATTTTCAGGAATTAATTATTTCAGAATCTTTTCTAGCTGATTAAGTAGGCTTCTTTTGTCTTGGTGACAGAAATTGCTGAGCTGAAGATTTGAACTTCCTGTCATTATGCCTCCACTGTGTAGGAATAATCCAGTATTTCTGTTTTCAGTAGAAATTTACAGGACTGTTATTCATTCAGTGGGATCCTAGCAGCTTTTCATTCTCTCATTTATTTCCACTTCATTTCATTGTTCTCTGGCACCAAATATAGGAGAGGAAAAATATTTAAAAAGTAGATGGAGATGGACAAATGTTTAAGGCTCCCTCAGAGCAGTTGCTAAAATTGCATGAGAGAGTGAATTACTTCAGGTCAGTTTTGAAAAAAAATCATAATTGCAAGGACATGTAACTGATTGTCAAATTAGTCTTTCTCTATTTTAAATAGGAATTTGGAGGATGGAAAATGTAGTATTACATCCCTACCTCTGACACAAAAAAGGCAGGTATCTTTTGGGCATTGCAAGTCATTAGATTGATTTTTCTTCTTCAAGCCTTCTTGAAATAAAAATGTTCCTTGGGCATGCAGCAGTTTAGGGAGAAAAAAGGTAGCCACCAACCCATATTATCTCACCTCTTCTGTTCTCCTTCCAGCTGGCTGCACTTGGTTTACAAGCAGGTACACAATTTGTAACCTACTTCTGTTTTCTGTGGGTTTAGCTCACACACACACACCAATTTAGCCCATGAATGAAATGCTCTCTGGGGAGTAGGATCAGCTCTGAAGGATAGAGTAAATGGCAGTAATTGCAGTTGGAAATAATTTTCTAGGTTAAACAGTGTATAGGTTTCTGCTACAAGCTGAGTGGTTCAGAAGGGGTTGGTTGCTTTTATTTATTTCATTCAGGCTCGGCTGCCATGCATTTATATTACACTGTAGTACTGGATCTCAACAAGCAGAGCTTATGGATTTCAATTGGCACCAGGGATGCACAGATTCCTGCAGCAGTACAGCTCCAGGATCAATTAAATCTGCTGGTTGCTCCACTCCTAGGGTTCCTTGATAAGGCAGGGTTTGAATTTTGAAGTATGTAGATGGAAGTGGGAACTGGTGTTTATAAACTATTTACAACCTTCTATAGGATAACAATTCTAAACCTTGTCTATCTCTTCCCGTATTAAAAATTGTGCCGCTTTCCTGTGATCAGAAGGCTCTTCTAGTCCTTCTTTTTAAAACATTTTAGACATCTAATACATCTGGCAGCTTTCAGTATCGGAGAGCAGATGTCAGTGTACAAATGTCAAGAAACAGTGGCACTTATTCATGCCCTGAGCCATTAGAAACCTCATCTGCCTGTGCTGGTGGGGACATGGGTATGATCTAATCAGAAAATGAATGGGCATAAACACCAGGAGAAGGAGGCCCTGGGATGTGTGTGCACACTTGGGGGAGTGGTGTGGTGCTGTGTCCCAGCCTGTTTGTGTTTTTTTCCAGAGCATGGCAACGGAGCACAGTGGGCTCCAGTCTGTGCTGGAGGCCAGCGTGGGTTTGGTACAGCCAGTGGGGCCCTGCCAGCTGCCTCAGCCGAGGGGCCGAGCTTTTGTTGCTGTACACCTCTGACAGAGCAAAGAGGGGTGAAGATCAGAAACAGAAGCTCTGGAATGGGCACAGATTTTCCAATCAATCTGTGATTCATGCTCATTAGCTTTGAAACACTGAAGAAAGGCGCTTTATGAGCTGGCATTTCCATTTGTGCTTTAACTGCTTTGCCCAGGCTGAAGGCAGAATGATGACTGCAACAATCATGAAAACAAGGGGAAGAGAATGATGGAAATGTGTTCTGTGCCTTGTTTAAAGGTCACTGCCCTGGTTAGAGATCACAGCCCCCCACTCAGCCCTTGGATCTGCTGTTAGTCTCTTATTTGGTGTGAAATACAAATGAAATGGGTCAAGTGTAGGGTAATTTTGTTTGGTAACTGTAGGTGCAGTTTGTGGTAATTGGGAGTGGGGCTGGAGCCTCATTCTCAATTGGCTACAGCTGTGAAAAACAGGTGAGTAGCATTGAAGGTAACGAGACAGGGAGTGCCCAGGTGTGACTGATCAGTCACCAAAGGGAACAGAGGGCACAGGTGCTGTGCATGAACAGGAGGCTATAAAAGGTTGGGCTGAGGAACAAGAACAAGCAGACACTTGCAGCCTTCTGAAGGGGCATGATGTTGCTCTGTATGGGCAGATGCCTGAAGCCTTCTGAAATTGTCTGGTGATATTCCATGTGTTGTGGCCATCTCAACTGCGACTTTTGCTGTGACAGGTAACGGGTGCCTTCAGAGGTGGGGGAGAAAGTTGTGAATATTCTTTCTGGTACTTTGTGTTCCCTACCTGAAAGACAAGTCAGGCTTTTGTTGTTGTATTCATTTCTAACAATCTCCTGTAATAGTGCAGGAGGTGTTTCCCAAGGAAACCACGGCCCTTGCAGAGCTTGCAGCCACTGCAGTTGTGCTTGGAGATTGTAGCTTGTGGTTAATTATACGTGATGCTGTGTGTTCACCAACGCATCTCTGCCCCCTGCTCGTCAGCAGAACTGCTTTTTTCTCAGCCACATCCCCAACAGAAGCAGCAGGCGATTGCTTTCATTTGGAAAACAGCTGCCAGGAACTCATTATGCCCTAATGTTCACTTTAAGTTTCAAGATTGCTCCTTTGCAGAAGGAGCTTACGAGTGTGGCCCATTCTAAATGTGGCTGACAGCAATTAGGATAGTGATGTACAACATGCCTTTCCTAGAAATCATTGTAAAGACCAGGTAATACCTCTGAACAGAAATAATATGGTCTGGATTGCAATTAGCAGTTCTGTATATGGTATTCTAATTTCTTTTATCGAGGAAAAAAATCCAGCTGGAAATCTCTTTTGCACATTGTAGTTTCATCTAAATGGAACCAGATGCATTTAAAAAAACCCCAAACCAAGCAATTACTGAAGGAAAATGGTAAATGCAGTTAAAGAAATTCACCTTTTTGACATAAAGTGATGAAGATACAGTTACAGATTGGTTTAGTGTGAGTTGGAGTAAGGGAAGCTTCATGTGTTGGATGTTGATGCTGGAGCCCATTGTTAAGGGATGATTCACATGGGAAGCCACATTTGAACTGAGACCTTCTTTTCTATCTGTCATCTTGGGAGGATTAATGTGATGATGAATTTTATTTCATTTTTCTCAAAGGAGAGAACAAACAGTTAAGCTTTTACCAAAACTTTCTGAGAAAATGGATGTAGCTGATCTCCCCAAAAGAAAAGCTCTAGTTAATACAAAGGAGACAGAATGCCTCAGATTCCATTCTTAAAAGCCTCCAAAGGCGTAATGCAGCTGTGGCATCTATAACTGTCTTTAGAAATAAGTTTTGAGGGTGATGGGTTTGGGTCTCAGTGTTCCAAGCCTGAGGCCACAGTTAACAAATGGTGTGAGGCAATGCTGCCACCAGGTGAGTGTTCTTCCTGGGAAGCAGAGTAAGAAATTCATCTGGGCTTGAGCTCCCCTCTTCTGCCCTGTACAGGACACAGGTTGGGAAGGGATGGAAATGAGCAGCTGGGAGCATAGAGAAGGTGAGGCTGATTTTTTTTGTGAGGGCTTCAGAGCTTGACTAGATCATGAAGGGAGATGTTTTTTCGCTATTATGTACTTATAAAACCCCTTTATTGATACAGCTTGAAAAGCAGGTAATTTAGTGGTTTGTTTTTTTTTTTTCCTGAAAATGTCTAAAATGTAATTTGCAGAAACATGAAATGAGAGTGTGATTTACATTGCTGTAGTGCTTGGTTCGACCAAATGAGATCGGGCTGCCATTCTGATGGTGGTGATGTCAATATGAACTCATTTTCTCAAACAGCATTTTTGATTATTTCAGCTGATGTGCTTTATGGGAGAAAATTGGTATCACTGCAGGCAGTTACTCTGCAGTGGTTTGCCTGGGGCAGCCTCAGGTGCAAGTGCCAAAACAAGGCTGAGGATCCAGTGATCCTCAGCTCTTCAGCATCTCTCCTACTTTTGGGGACCATCTCCAGGGGTCTTTATTCCTCAGATCCCTTATTTTTTAAACCCTGATTCTTCTCTGTGCTCTTCCTGCCCTTTACTTTTCACCCAAAGACCTCCTGAGCCCAAAGTCTATTCTCAGGGATTACTCCAAGTATTCAGGAACTCATTCAGGTTAGGTATGCAATAGAAAATGGACCCTTACCTTAGCTGTGTTCAAATAAAACCCACAGCTCATTTTTTGGGCCCGAGTCAAAGCTTGCTGAGCTTCATGGAAGGATTCTATTAACTTCAGTAATTTTGACTGATTTTTAATGGCTTTGAAAGTCATACCATCAGGAACAAGTTGAATATTTTCTTGTTTACTTTGACATTTATGGCTACATGAATAGCTGAATTAGGACTGGTTTTCAATATACTTAGAGCTTAGATTGATAAATTCTTGGTCCAGGTGTTTAATCCTTCTCTGGAAAATTTGTCCTCTTTACATAATAGAATTAGTGGTTGGTTTTATTGTTGTAGTAATGACAGCCATTAATCTATATTGGTGTTTGTGGAAAATGTATTATGCTATCAGTCTGTGTCCAGGGAGGTGCCATAAAATCCAGCAGATATATGTGGAAGCATGCAGCTTCTTCTCTTCCTGAAATATTTCAATTCACCTTTAAATTCTAAAGGCAGTTCTCAGCTCTGACCTGGTGTATGTCAGCACTAAGGGTTGGCTAAGTCTATCACATACTGCCTTGAGGTGGTGAAATGTATAGGTGGATTATTCCAGGTGGCATTACAGGAGTTTCTTCTGGAGAGAGTTACTTCCACTGATTTTTAAAATTTTTTTCCAACCTTCAGAGTTTTGTTTCTCTGGTTTCCTATCTCCCAGTACTGTTGGAAATCAGGATGAGTTTTTGGCAAATCAGTTTGTATCGTTGTTTCCAAAATACCAAGTGAAGTTCCTCTTTATTGTGCTTGAATCTGAGCACTCTGGCAGTGCCCTGTTAGATCAGACAAAGCCCCCAGGCTGTGGTGGGGTTGGTGTGGCTGGTTGGAGGGGCTCCTGTCACTCGGTTGGAAGGTGACTTCACCCAGGCTGTTGCACTGTTCTGCATTGCTGGGAGCCTGCCTCAGAGTTGTGCTGTGCAGGCAGTGCAGCCTTGAGGATGATCTCAGATGTGGCACATCCACCTAGTGCTCCAAGGACAGCAGGGAGGGTAGATTAAATGTGAGATTGTTGGGAACAGTGGCATTTGTGACAGATTTCTCACAGTGCAGGAGTGATCTCGAGGGGTAAGGATGATGTCATTGGATGCATGTGCTGACAGGGAATATAGTTAAGATTTACTTACTGTCACATGTTTTTCATGTCCAGAATTTCAATCTCATTTTGGTTTTGGTTGAGACCAGTGGGGAGAGCAATGCAGGAGGCAGTTGTTAGCATTAAATGAGTGTGGAGAGGATGAACTCCAGAGCTGCACAGTGAGCTGCTGATACAGGAGAACTACAAACAAAATTCCGGGTGTGGAAAACCCTTACAAATAACAGCAGGGATTATCAGGGGTTTATTCTGTTTTAATTATTTTTTGTATTACAAAATATTTCAGGAGAGATGTGAAAGGAACATACTCTTTACATTGATCTCATTCAACCTCTATTAAAGTTGATCTGAATCTTTAGGTTTGACCTTAAAGGTTCAAGTGGTTGCTGAAGCCCTTTGTCCACTCCAGCCACTGTCATTTCATGCAGTGCTCAGTGGATTTTTTTCTTAGGTCGTTAAATGCCTTCCGTGTATCTGTCTGCTCAAATAAAGAACTATTTCTTCAGCTGCTCTAAATGAAGAAATGGTTCTGTAGCCTTTGGGAACTTATTAACAGCAGGGGTTTCACAACTGGATTGCTGGCACATAATATAGTTGCAGTGAAATAAAATGGATACTCTCAGAAAATTATGGAAAGGTTTCAGGGAAAGTAATTGGAAAGCCAAAAAAGAAGAATTGTGTTTTGATTCTAAAAAATACAGGGGTTTTATTAGCATCACTCTATTGTACAGATAGAATTTTGAAAATGTTGTTTATCACCCCTTTCCTTCATTTCTTCTTTTGGTATTTTTACAGAATATGCTGAAAACCTCTGTCTCACTGGCCTCGGCTGCCAGCCAAGCATTTTGTTCAGAGTTTATTCAAGTGCCTGTCCTTATGCCACTGGCTTTGTCACCCCTGTGCAGCTGCTGGGCTCTCTGAGAGGGGTGTGACAGCAGGCAGCAGCAGCCTGGGCATGGCCAAGATGAATGAGAGCAGCTTCCCCACCACCTTCCCAGTCTTTAGCAGAAGGAGTGCATTCCCACACCGTGTCTTCTTGAAGAAAGATCTCATTTTGGTTTAGAATGTAAAGCAATGAACCCTCAATAATTTGTACAGTACATTTTCAGAAAATTTTCAGTCTAAGAGCTCCAGACTCTTGTGTCTTCCTGGCGCTGGTGAAAAGAGTTTCAGCTCCTCCACAATTAGCGATATGTGTTCAATCGTGCTTAATTAAGCTGGGTGTTGTTTTATTTGAGGGTATGCCAAAGAGGGCAAATAGCATTGGAATTAATTTAGACTGCTGCTTTAAAAAAGTGGAAGGCTATAAAGCAGCACAGTATTTTAGTTCTTATGGTGTTTAATGAGTAGATACTTTGAAATATATCCGATTTTCTCTCAGGTTCACTAGTTTTTGTATTTCTGTGTTAGAGCTCTCAAGGTGTTATTGTTCAGAGTAACCTGGTCATTACACTTCAGCTTCATGTCATTGAGTCTGTATTTGCATTTGTATATTAATTTGCAACTCTATACATATTTATTTCTTGTAGTTTACATTTTAAAAAAGTAATTAATATTTAAAAGCCTGCAAGAGTGTTTTCAGAAGAGTTTGTATCAGTTCGGCTGCATTTATTTAAACATTCCTAGGTCAGTATGAGCCTGTGTGTGTCACCTCAGAAATGTTTTGTTGCAGGTGCTGAGAATGTTCAGGGTAACCTGCTAATCACAGCTAGTTTGAAAGGATATTATGTCACTGAGACTTCGTTAAATCCCAGGCTGCAATCTTTTAATTCCCTTTAGTAAAATACATTTCAGTGCTTTTTCTGTGCCATTTTAGCATGAGTAGTGCTGCTTTTAAAGTGGATCTTGGAGATAAACCCTGTTCTTCGTTAATGAATTTCAGAGTGAAGGATGAACGCACCCATTTTGGTGGTTGTTTGCAGACAAGAAGTGGAGAGGTTGACTTTAGATAGCTGTAATGGAAGTTACAAGTGAGGAAGGCTGAGAAATGTTGAGACATAATCAACAGCTTTTCTAAAAAAGTGTTTCATGTGGGGATGGGGTGTGTCTGCTTTAGGTGCACGTGTGCATCTCACACTGGGGCATTTCAGCTTTAAATAAGCATTTCTCTCTCTGCAGTTCTTTAATGACATTAAGACTATCAGCTCCATGGTTTACTGAGATAAAATTTAGTAATTTTAATAACATGAGCAGAATTAGCAGGAAATAATTTCTTATAATTTGATCCAAGCATTATTTTACCCTTACGTTTCAGACTAGGAAGGCCTACTTTCTCACTAGGCTTTTAAAAGCATAACTAGTTGCAAATTAATGAACCTCTGCTGCTGACTTTGATCTTTAAGGTCCCTTCCCAGCCAATCCATTCTATAATCCTACAGAGGGTATAACAAAGAGTGGGAGTATGTTAACAAAGGGATGTTCTATTTCTATGCTGGATGACCAAGACCACTTCAGATGGTACCAAAATTCACTTTACAAATCCATAGTTGGTGTATGAAAGGCACCAGCCCCCATTTTTACTGAAATAAAGTAGGAAAAAAAAACACCAGAAATTTTAAAATTAATTTTATCCTTTGTCTTATCTTTGACAATTTCTGGTTTGTATGTTAATTTTCTTGAAACAAGTGTCCAAATCAAAGGCAAATCTTCACGACTAAGATGTACATTGGAATTAGTGTTATCTGCAGCAGGCTTGGAATTTTTTCCTCTGATTATTTTCCTCTGAAGGTTTTTTTTTGCACAACCAGGCAATGCTTTTGAAGAGACAAATGGAGTAAGGAGATATCTCTGTTCTGTATTTGTGTTGGAAATAACAAGTAATGCAATTAGCAGATAACTGCATGAACACTAGCAATTAGAGCTGAAGAATGTATGAAATGTGCGAGTGCAGAGCTGTATTTCTGTGTCCTCTGCACTGGAAGAAAACCAGAAAAACTTCACTCAGATGGGTAGAGTTGTTGACTGATATGGTTTAAACTTTTTTGTCTAATTTTGCCCAGCTCTCATTTTTCAAGTTTAAACCAGGTTTTGGGCAGTGTGATGAGTAGGGAAAATTGGAGTCTGTCTGCTCCTCTTCTCATTGAAGGTGCTTCCCACGTGTGTTTTACCTTCCAAGCTGCTGAAATTTCTACAAATCCACTATCTCACCTCCAGCACTTACAGTTCAGAGATGCATAGCAAAGAATAGGAAATAGCCTTATTTTTGTAATTTTATCTTCATCTATTCCATACCAGTTTGCTTAGGCAGGTCCATTTCAAAGACCTTATTAAAATAAAACCACCCTGGAAATGGTATTCTATTTGACATGATTAGGTTCTTAACAAATTGTCTTTGTCTGCTCCTTCTGATCATTATTCCCTTTATGTCAGGGCTGCTTCATTGTTCTGGAAGTCCTTGGTGTGGTTTTGTGAAGGTTATCCAATTTTCCCTGCGATCCAGCCAGCAGGAGCTGTTGGCAGTCCCTGTTCCCCTGAGCCACTCAGGTGTCACCGGGGCAGCTCTGCAGCTGCCTGGGGGGCCCTGTGGCCACGCAGCCGGAGCAGGGTCTGAGGGAGCGTGACAGTCACCATGTACTTGGGATCTCAAAGGGCAGAAATAGTCCTGCCTAGGACAGCAGGGCCTTGCCCAAAATCCTTACCATTTCACTGGTTTAATAGATATTTCTTTTAAGTCTTTTTTCTGGGTATCAAAATTTTGGTGGATCAGCCAGGAACTCCTCTGCTGTCTTCTGCATAGAAGCATGGAATCATTTAGAGTGAAAACTCTCCGAGTCCATCTGTTCCCCCAGCACTGTCAAGCCCACCATTAGACCATGTCCCCAGGTGGCATGTCTGTACATCTTTCAAGTCTTTCCAAGAACTCTCCACCACTTCCCTGAGCAACCTGTTCCAGAGCTCAGCTTTTCCTTTTTTTTCCCCCCGCTCCTTTTCCTTTGTTCCAGAACTTTGGTAGAAATCACAACTTGCAACTGTTGAAGTGTTTTGTTGCTTTTGAATTGGAACTGTTTTCCACAGCTTGGTTAGTACCCTATTTGACTGCTACTGTTACTCATACCTTCTGAATACAAGAAAAAGAAAGGCAATCAATATTAGTTACAGCTGCTGGTGCTGAGCACAGTCAGTTTTTTCAATATAGAAATTTTGTCACTATGCCTATTGTTACTCCATCATCACCAGTTCCAGGCTCTTGAGATTTTGCCACCTCCATAACACTGCAGGGGATTATAGTAATTAGCCCAGTCTTTCAGAGAAATCTATTGAGCATCCTGGAACAGTGTGGCCAGCTTTTGGATCAGTGATGTTATCACCCTGGGGTAGAAGAAAATTTATAAGGTGCTGTTTTGTAAGTGATCACATGAGTCTGACAGAGGATGGAAATGATATGGAAAGAAACTGTCCTAATTACCACATTTCTTCTTTGTAGGACCATTTCCAAGGACAGGTCCTCACCAAGCTCTAATCAGCATGATTCCTTTGGCTTGTCCACCAGATAGACATCAGGTGATACAAGAGGGCTGACCTTTGGTGTAGTGTGTTTTTGAAGTAAAGCAAAAATACGTCACAGCAGCGACAGCTGCTTGGGCTGTAACATTTACAAATAAGTTCCTGCTCTGTAGCTACCTAGAGATGTATCGTCACTTTGGAATTTAATTTGGAAGGTCATGTATATATATATAAACCATATATATGTATTTGTGAATATGTTAATTGTGTGCTAAATACAGAAAATGGCTGGATTTTGCACCTTACATCATGTGATGTCTCAGCATGTTTACTGGAGCCAGAGGTATCATCATCCATGATGTGAGTTTCTGGCATGGTAGTTCAGTGGAAAAGTGTGGAACCAATTGTAAGACTTATTTATAGAGCTGTCCTGAGGCAAGTCAAGGGAAAACATCAAAACAGGTAATCTAGAGCAGGTTAATCAGCCTGCAGGTAAACTGGCTCCCAGGTTGCGTGGCTGTTTACACCCCAGTGCAGACTGCTCTCCTGAGTGCTGTGTGGTGCTTAGCATCCAAAAATAGGTTCAGCTTGGGAATTTTTTTCCCCATCCCCAGGTTCCTCATTAATTTTGAGTCCTGAGTGACAGTGATTGTTGTTGTTAAAAATGAATTTCCTCTGCAGAAATGTTTCGGTAGGGTGGAAGTTATTTCTTATGCTTTTCTCTCTCTTTTTCCTTTCCTCCCCATCTATAATAAGCAAAGGCAACTTTTGCAGTGGAAACTAGATATTCTTATGATCTGCTAAGATGCCTCATTAAGAGTGTTGTACTGACAAGCCATTATGCACCTGAAAAAGTTTCACTTAGAAACTTTTTGTAACCACAGACAGATGTTTTCACTGCAAGTTTCTCAAAATTCTGCTGAGTTTCTATGGGAGTTCATTTGTTCTGATTCTACACAGGGTGCAAATCCCCATCCCAAGCACCCACAACTTGCTTCTCCTCAGGCACCAAGAGCCTCATGCTCAGGTTGGTGTTCTGGCTTAACTGGGAGTGTCAGACTGGAGGCAGGGGTAGGAAACCAATTACTTTGGGTTCTCTTCTGAGAAGTGCCTGTTTCTCTCTGTGTTTGGAAGAGCTGTCAGCTTGTTGTGCTGCTGGAGTCTTGGACAGGCAGCAAGAGCTTGTTTACTGTAATGAATTGCTTGCTGTTTTTATAAATATTTACCCTTGATATTAGGGAATCAGTATGTTTAATTTTTGCTAGATGGAATAAATTATTAGAACATTGTTCAGACTAAAAGCAGGCAAGGTCTTAAGGTATTTGACTTTCCTCTCAATTATGTTCATTGCAGGGGAATTGGACCAAGTGACCTTTAAAGTCCCTTCCAACCCAAACTGTCCTATGATTCTATGTTTATTGTAGGAGTTCCTAGAGCTGTTGTCTGCCACAGGAAGAACACAGGACCCAGCAGTGAGCTGTGTCCCTAGATAGGGACATGTATTTTGAGCATCACGTAGTCTCTTCTCCACCTCCATGGGATTGATATCTCAGTATCCTGATGCTGGCTACTACAAAACATTCCTGTAAATTAATGGGTTTTATTTAACCAGATAAATTAATCAAAGTGATACCACACTTACTGCTAGAGATAGAATACAAAATCAATATGGAATACTATTATTTAAAGAGAGTAAAAGAGATTTCTAAGTTTCAAAAACATCTCTGGGTGGTTCCTTCAAAAAGTGGAAGAAGAGCCAGAAGATACATGCATTTAGTTTTTAATTTTACTTTTCAATATTATATATGTGTTTCTGAGAATTAAAAAAATATTATTGGCCTGAAAGCAAAACTGAATTGGCTTGTGTCCAGTCACACCACAGAAATGCACAGAAATTCTGCAGAGACTGAGCCCTGACACTGTTGGTAGGGCCTGGTCAGCAGTTCCACTGCTGGGTCATGCAGTATATCACACTTAGAAAAAATGATTATCATGGTAAAAATGGTGAATTTCATTTGATTTGCAACATGTAAGGCTTGCTCTTTCTCTCCTGAAGAACTAAGCCACGATACACTAATGCTGAGGTCACCGCAGTGTGCGTAGGTGTCCTGCCACTCGTGGTTAAGGTAAATAGGCTTAGGTAATATGTGTATTAGGAAACATTTACCATAAGCCAACTATTCTGGGCAGATCGTTTATTCCACGTGAGTGATATGGCTGTGCACAGCCAGTGCTTGACCTGCCTGCTTTGGGACTGGCTTTAATTGAGCTCTCTGAGCTCCCGTGTCACTAATTACTGTGAAATAGAGTTTTCTCCTCGCTTTTTGCTGCGAGACACAACTGTCTGTCTTCCACAAGCTCTGCTGGTTTATAATGGTGCTCACCAAGAACTCTCCACTTGTGGGGAAAAACCACTTTGTGATTTTCACTTGGCAAAATATTAGCTTCTTATTTTTCCTTTACAAACACAACTTCTGCTACCATCAGTGAAAATTATAGGGAGATTCTCCAAAGACTTCTAGGTCAATGGAAGCCTTTATTTGACTTAGTTGGATTTTAATTTGTAAGCCTGTGAAAGAGATAAGAAATGCCTAATTATAATTTATTAATGCATTTTAAGACTCTTGTTACTGAAGGCTTCTGTAGAAATAGAGTTTAATAAGGCCGGTAAGGCTGCAAGAACTCATTTTCTTCTGCATTGAGCCCTGGGTCAATTAGAAATAAGCCTACTTATCTATTGTACTTTACAACAGCCCTGTCTTGTCCCAACCTTGTCTTGTTCTTGAGACTGTTTCAAGATGCCACTCTTTGATGCATCTTTATCCATCCCAGCATTTGTAGTATTGGGTATTTCAGTCTTGAGCTGGGTCCATGACAGGACAAGCAAGCTCCCTGGTAAGAGCAGGGGAGGCAACATCCTTCAGAAATTTCTGCATCTCTCCACTGTGGTTTTTTACTTTGATCAGTGTGATTAATTTAGCAGAGGTTTTAAGTCAATATGACAGAAAGTGGCTTCTATGAGTAAAGAAACAAAACAATTTACCTAATATTTAAGGCAAGAAAATCCAGACTGCAACAAGAGTCTAAATCAGTATTTGTTATCCAGGAGGGTTTCCAAGAATTATATGCCTTTTTTGGGGGGGATGGGGGGGGGGGGAGGGAGAAACTTGTGTTGTTACTCAGTATCAATGTAGCAATTTGTTTTATGGTGTTTCAATAGTGCAGTTTCATGGTAACTCAGGCTGTTGATGAGAAAGTGAGCAAAGCAAAGGGAGAAATGAAATGTAGCCACGTTTTTATACTGTGTAGCTGTTACAGTCGGTACTGTAATGCCTTGGAATGTGTGGATGGAAGAGAAACTCAATTTCTTCCCCCTTTGGAGAGTGGGGGGGGGAGGGGGGGGAAAGGGTGGTGGAAAATGGAGGTTACTGCTAAAAAATTCATCTGCATGATGGTGTGTGGAACTTGGGTTTTCTATTTTTAGCTGTTTGCATTAATACAGTAACATATCTGGTGTCAGAGGTTTCTTATTTTTGTAGCCATATTTATCTGCTCAAGTTATCACAGTGCTTGGCCAAACCACAGAGAATATAGCACTCTACACATTCTTTCGGAATTTCAATATGTTTCGCCTGAAGTAAAATAGAAAATCAGCAGATGAGCCAGAAATACCCTGCAAGAGTCTGTTCCCTCTCCAGCTTCTGGACCGCGGTCCCTCCCTGCTGTGTTAATTCCTTATCCTACACCAGTGTTCGTTGCGAGAGGCAGATTTGCAAAATTCGTGTGAGCGTGGCGCGCTGATGTGGGAAGGGGTTCGTTGTGCAGGCGCTTGGAGTTGGGGAATCCTGGGAGCCTCCCTGGCCATGCCGTGTCCGTCCCGCGGGCTGTGCGGGGCCGCTTTCCGCCCGGCTCCCGCAGCACCGCGGGCTCTGTTGCCATGGGGACCGGGGCTCTCCGCAGTGACGATCCGCCCTGACGATGCCGCGCTCGGAACGAGCCCCGCCACCGCTCCCGGCGGGCCTGGCCGTGCCCTCGGCTCGCAGGCTCCTGCTTTCAGTCGGCAGCTGCGCTGCGGGTCCCCAGGTGCCCTCACCGGCACCGGGAACGAGGGAAGGTGTTAGAATTCGGGAAGGATGAGCTTAAGCAGGCTCGCAGCAGAGCTTTTTGATCGTCTGCAAAACGCCGAGTGCTGTCTGGAGACATCTGTCAAAAACCCAGCAGGGAAACTCTGGGTGGAATAGGGCTGGGAGAAGGGCGACGGGGAAATACTGCTGTGTGGCGAGGGTAAAGCATTGAGGAAGAGGGATGCTGAGACTATTGCCAAAAGGCCTAAGGAGATGTCAATAGGTCACCCTTGAATCCAGGAGCTGATTTGGAAGGCAGGTGCCAAGCTGGTATTATGTACAGTTCTTGCTTTTGGGAGGTTATTCCTATTTTGTATATTTTTTAAACTGTCTTATCTGAGGCATGTTCTGTATTTCACCAGTTCCTGGGTGCAGCCTGGTGCAGGTACACATGGTGACACTGCTGATGCTGGCTGGTGACACAGTAGCCTAACACTTGGTGTGTCAGCATTTCTGAGCATCCAGACATTCCCAGGAGAAAGTCTGAAGACAGTTGTGCATAAAGATGAAGTGGTGCCAGGAATAAGGGGTGTGTTCTCCAGTGCAGACCTCTGGTGGTGATGCTGTGCTCTGTATTTCCATTATGAATATGAATTTTACAGGGCACAACTAGACCTGAGTTACATGTGAGTTTAATCTTCAGGGAAGGGCGCTGTTCTTGTTGGGCTGGCTTGGAAATGGGATGTCCAAAATGTGGAATCATGAGGAACAGAGCAGAACTGGACATTTAGGCAGCTGAGCACTGCCCTGGAGTTGTGGATTCTGACTTTATTCTCTTCATATGTCCTGTGATGCTGCTCACATCAAAAACTTGGCTTCTCAAGGATAACCAGCAGTTATGTGTTCCCTTCAATCATAGCTTGGCTTGTGATTCATGGTCGACCTGGACAAATTCTGAGCACCCATTATGGCAAATGAAGCCCATAGAAATGTCACTTTTGCAGTACAAATGCTGCATGTAAGGAATATATCCTGAAAAATAAGGTTCAAAGTGTGTCTGGTTGGTGCAGACACAATCAGAGGGTATGTTTTGCCTTGTAAATTGAAGTACCTTTCGTGTCCAAAAGCTGTTCTTGAAAATAAATGCATTAGTAGTTATTACAGATATACATATATATATATAAACCAAGGAGAACTACAGAAAGACCTGTAAGGGAATTAATAATGTAATCTTCAGAAATCAGGTTTATCTTGCAGAATGAAAGCCATTCTGCCACCCATTGAGCATCAGGGAGAAAATAAGTGCTCAAAGCTGCTTTTTAAGTGTGTGCTGCCTGGGCCTGCTCATTGAAGGGGGCAGAGGTCTTACAAATATATAGTGAGTGATCCTTAATTACAGACTATCTCACAGGACATGTGTGTATGAATAAAGATTATGCTCTTAATTAGGAATTTTTTAGGTTTTGAGTGCTTGTCTTGGCAACCTAAATGTTCTTACACTGTGTGCTGCTTTATGCATGTTGCATGATGTGATGCTGAAAGCGTGAGTTTTCACTTAGTGCCAGTATTAGTCCATAAGAAGTCGTTGTAGCAATGCCCTTTTACAGTGAAGAAGTGCATGTGGACTTTGGGTCTGATATTCACCAGAATTTTTTGTGGTGCAGTTGACTCCCTGCACTTGCTGAAAAGCCCCCAAGAAAGAGCTGCAAAGAGCAAATTGAGGTGTCTCATCAAGGAGCCTCGTGGCTCCTCACGGCATCATTTTGCACAGTGAGCACCGAGTGTTCATCTCCCAGACCGCAGGGGTTAATTTCCTATTTGAGCCTGCACTGATGAGGAGATCAGAGAAGAGAAATGGTGGTGGGCATGCTTCATTGTGCTCCTCAAAAGGACAAGGATTTCATGTTGTTTCCCATCTGATACCATTTCCTTGTGCAGCTCCCTCACTCTTCTCCTAAGCTGCCAGCTGCATCTTCCCCCACACGTCTCACCTTGAGTGCATTTCTATGTGGTGCAAGGTTAAGTTCGCATGTCGCAGTTTAAAGATGTGGGAGGTGAGGCCACACGTAGAATCCTGCCAACCATATTTTTGTTGCAGAAATTCCTTTTCCCAGCATAGGAACAAGCTAAAACAGCAAGAGTAAATGAATCTGGGAGAAGAAATGAAAGGACAACATGGCAATAATCTGATTTCTTGTACCCTCCTGTACAGGAGGGACCATTCCTGCACATACATGCAGTTTGATGCATGATTAATTCAGCAGTAGTCCCCTTACACACGACTGCACAGCAGCAGTGAATCTGAGATCATACAGAGCAAAAGCCAGCAGGAGACTTTGCAAAGGTTACTTCTTTGTCCTGGCTGGGTACAATTTTCTCTCTGTCTCTGGGGGATGATGAGGTCATGGAAAACCGTGTTCTCCAAGGCACCTGTGTTTTTATGGCAAAAACCAACTTGTTTTGCATTTGAAAGATTTGTCCTTCGGTGTGTTAAAAGGGATCATTAATCCCAAAGGCATTTCTGCTGATGGTGAGAAATCCTGTGTTGTTCTCTCCCATGGGGAAACTCTAGGTACTGTTTGCACTTACACCATAGATTATATGATGTAACCTCCTAGATGAACGTCAGAGCAGCAAGTTTGGAGAAATTAGAAAGGTATTGTGGTGCAAAAATCAGGAGGCACTGTGCTCTGTCCTGGGGATTGCAGAGAGAGGTGGAAGCAGAGTGGTTCATCTTGGATGCGATCATGTAAGTCAGGGTCATATGGTCTGCTCATGTCTGTGAGCACCTCTTGCACTACAATTAACACTTGAGGGTCAGTGTAGAGAATGGCTGTGCCCAGCAGCACTGCTGAATTGTGCTGCTGTTTCTGGTTCTTGCAGTGGGGGAAGTGTTTAGGAAGGAAAAGCACCTGGGGAGCCCTGGGTGGCTGCTGCCAAGCAGAGAGAGCTCCAGGCAGTAGGCATTAAAACAGCACTACCCCACTTCCAGAGGGCCAGGGCATTGCCTTCAGATTTTCCTTAAGATTATTGTATTAAAATACCCTGGGTATCATCAAAGAATCATGGAATAGTTTTGGTTTGGAAGGGACTTTTAAAAGCCTCTTAGTTCAAACCACCTGACACAAGCAGGGACATTGTCAACTACATCAGGTTCATCAAGTCTTCTCCTTAGTTTTACAGTAAGCTTTCTGTAAGGAGGCACGCAGGATGGTTTGCTGTTCTGTTTTCCTCTCCCTGCTTGCTCCAAAGTGGCAGAACATCAACTGGCAGCACCTGTCTGCCAGGGTTATGGTAAAATGAGAATGGGATCAGTGATTCAAGACAACAGAATTGCCATTTCACTGCTCTGGAACAGACAATGTGGAGGGCATCTTTCCCAAGTGAAGCTTAAAATTAGTGGGAAAGTAGTTTATTCTTTATTTCAAGCAGTAAAAACCAGTTGCTCAGTGGACATATTTTTATTCCTCTCAGCTGCATTGAAGTATTAAACAGTATTAACTGTGTCAAAGCCTGAGAACACAGTTAAAGGCAGAGTGAAGTGTGGCACCCGGAGATCGGGTGCCTGCTTTTCCTTACGCCGGGCAGAGCCGATGCAGCTCGGATAGACAGGGCTGGAGTGCCACCGTGTGGTGCTCAGCACCAGGGTTGCCAAAACACTCGGAGAAAACATTATTTACTAGTGGGGAAAAAACCCCAAGTGTTAAGGAGACCTTTCTTTCCCTTCCCCAGGTTTGGCTTGGCTCCTCAGCACTCCTGCAGCAGTGCAGGGGATGCTGTGCTGTTACAGTGTGTAGTGGTTCCTCTCTGCCACGCCTTCACTCTCCTCAGATGCTGAATGAAAGACTGATTTTTGTCAAGAAAGCCCTCTGCTCTGTATCCTTGTGTCCTCAAGGAAGAGAGAGGATGCCTAAAGGAGGGGAAGGGACTTGTAAATCCTATCTGGTGCCTGGTTGCAGTTACAGAGGGGTGAATCCTAGGGATTGTGTTATTCTATTTAGGATTTTGAAAGGTTTGCAAATGTTTCCCTTCAGTGTGGAAAATATGTCTCAGGATATCTCTGCATTGTGGAATGGTGGACAATGCAGTGACCTTCAAGCTAGTACCAACAAAGACTAGATCAGCATGAGAGTACAAGGCTACAAATGAACCCAGCTGAAAGATGGGGCACAAAGTGCTGAGGTGCCTTTGTTGCTTTTACAGCTGACCTGTGTGCTCTGCTATGTGGATGTGTTGGCTGACTCAGTACTGAGAGCCTGCTCCATTGCATGGTGTCAAATCTCTGTCAAAAGACTGGTGGTTGTGACGTTACTTAGAGATTTTGGATTCAGAGAGGTTTCTGAAGTCCCAAATGAACATATTAGTGCTTGACTAGTCTGTTCCTTCTTTTCTGGGAGCTGTTCTACTTTACATAAATAAGTGTTTTAATTGGGCCATTAATTCATTGAGGTGATGTGACACCTGGGATTTTAAATCTAGGTTTCTCACATCCCTGGCAATGTGTTAAATGTTAGCTAGTGTTTGTTCTCTCACTGCAAAGTCCAGCTTCTGCCTTTTCCATAGAGGCCAGCTAACTCCTATGGTGAAACACATCTTGTGCAATTGTACCATCAGCTTGTCTTGAAAAAAAAAATCCTCTGTCTTGAAAGGAGTTCTCAGTCTGGCAGCTCTGTGAACCAGGAGGGAGAATCACCTGTGTTACACACTCTGCCCACAGATCCATGAAGAGGGTAGAGTGGAATTAAAATGCTGCTGTAATCCATTGCTGGCTGTTGTGGAGGTAGAAGCTTATTTGGCTCTTTGCAAGAGCTTGAGGATGATAAACTGAAGGAAAGCCTGGGATGAAGTATGTATTTGGTCTAGACCAAGATGTTAAAGTTTTTTTGTCTGTGTTTGTCATATTAAGTCTCTACTTGCTGCCTTTATCCCTTTCCAATGCAGAGCTCAGCCTCAACCCATGTGCATGAATCATCTGCCCTTTTGCCCCACATGTACAAATGATATATCCAGCTCAGATCTGAACCTCTGGCAGCTGGGGGCCAGCTTTGCTTAGATTTGTGCAGAAGTATTTCCAGTCCATGCCCACCTCAGTTCACAATCAATTTAACCCTGGTCAGCCAGATGTCTGATTTCCAAGTGAGAACACCCCCTTTGTGACTTGCAGAGTAAGAACAAGGAAATGGGTGCATTCCCATAGTCTTTATTCATAATTTTTGGTGCTGTTGGCTTGGTGAAGTGTTGTAGGGATAGTGAAGTGATGAACACAAGCAAGGCTCCCAGTTACATCTGGCCTGTCAGATTACAGTGTGCTTTTGCAAGGAGGTTGTTTTGGTAATGTTCTCAGCAGTGCATTTTCATGTCTTGATAATAGTGAGAGGTTGTTTGGGAAAGTGGTTCAGACAGCTCCCTTTCTGTAAGGTCCTTACTCCCAAGGCTCCTGAGAAGTCACTAAGTGTTTTTCAGAAATTATTATTGTTAAAAAGATATTACTTTTCAAAAGTGAAGTTGATTAATCTTGACAGAGCATTGCCTCTGTTCTGTGAACTGGGAGCCATTCCTGGTAGTTGTTTGAAAAGATGTGTTTTTCATGCTCATCTTGCCCAGGAATTAATGGAAATGGAAGGCACTTTGGGAATAGGTTCATGATAATATGTACTTTGTGTCAGATGTATCTCCTTATTCTGGGTAGTTCTTTGTTTCACACAACTGAAGGTGTATTGGCATGGATAAGCTCTTTAACCTGATGAGTTCACAATGAAAAAAAATGCTGTGCATCAAATATATATTTTTTGTCTGTGTGTCTTTGAGGAGTTTTTCAGTATATGGTGCCATAAACACAGGCCTGGAAGACAAAATATATTACTTGTATTACATACAGTATTACTTTTAGGAAGGACAAGGACAAGGCTAGTATTTGAAAGTGAGATTTGCATTATGCTTTTAAGTCATAGAAGGACAACATAGAAACTATATCCTGTGTGGTTTCTGAGGAATCTGTGTATTTAGCTGACCCAAAAATTACATTTAAAATTTGTACTACTTAGGAAAGTTATTTGTAATAGGTTATGAAATGCTTCTAAAAGGTCACCTGGCAGGTGCTTGCTGAAGAATGTAAATGATGGCTCACAGACCAGTAGAAGCTCAGGAGGGAGGTAGGGCCCTTCCTACAGCAGTGCCCTGTACACTGGTCAGAGGCCCATGGTGTCTTGCTGGGGTTGGTGTTGAGATCTGGCTTTCTGGCTTTGTCATTCAGGGGAAAATGTCTTCATTTCTGCTGCTTTGGGTGTTTGGATTGTCTCAGGTACTTCAAATTCCTCTGTAGATTGGACTTCACAGGGATACCAAGGATTTCACAGTGGTTGTGCTACAGGGAGTGTCTTGTTCTGTCTCATCCTAAACCAGGGCTGTGTTTCAGCCATCCCAAAACTTTGTGCTTGGGCTTCTTTGATGCTGAAATAGCTGTCACAGGCCGTGTCAGAAGTGTGGCCAGCAGGTCAAGGCAGGTATTGTTCCCCTCTGCTCCCGTCTTGTGAGACCCCTGCTGGAGCCTCCAGCCCTGGGGGGCCCGGCACAGGAGAGACACGGACCTGTTGGAGCAGGCTCAGAGGAAGCTGTGAAGATGCTCAGTGATGGAGCAGTGCTGCTCTGGAGCCAGGCTGGGAGAGCTGGGGGTGTTCAGCCCAAAGGGGCTGCAGGAGAGCTGGAGAGGGGCATGTAGGGCTAGAATAACTGAGAAAAGTATGTTTTTTGAGTAGATATCCAGGAGTTCTTCCCTCTGAGGCTGGTGAAGCCCTGGCACAGGTTGCCCAGAGAAGCTGTGGCTGCCCCATCCCTGGAAGTTTCCAAGACCGGGTTGGACAGGGCTTGTGGAAGGGACTGGGCCTAGTGGAAGGTGTTCCTGCCCATGGCAGGGGTGGGACTGGATGAGCTTTAAGTTGCCTCCGACACAAATGGTTCTGTGACTGTATGAGAGTCCAAGGCTGCTTTAGCGTTGCTTGGCCAGGAGAGGGGGATCGCTTGCCGTCCGTTCTCCAGGCACTCCTGGTGGGAAGCACAACACTGACTGTACTTCCCTGGCCTCCATGTTTCCAGCAGAAACCAGCCACAGGAAACACATCTGCCCTCCTTAGATTTTCAAACTTGACTTTTCAGTGGTCGCAGAGGGGGACCGGGACGTGTCCCCAGCTCTCCCGGTCCCTCGGGTTTGCGTTCGTGGCGTTTCCCTCCGCTCCTCGCTGCATCCCCGCCCCAGGCGCTCTCCAGGGTGCTGGGCTCTCTCCAGGGTGCTGGGCTCTCTCCAGGGTGCTGGGCTCTCTCCAGGGTGCTGGGCTCTCTCCAGGGTGCTGGGCTCTCTCCAGGGTGCTGGGCTCTCTCCAGGGTGCTGCGCCAAAGGCCCGAGGGGAGCACAAAGCGCTCGGCCTTGGGATTCACTCCGTAGCAAATTCCGCACGTTCTCTTACTGTCCTTTCCAAAGAAATGCCTGCTAAAGGCACCTTTTGGCTGTGTATATGGAATTCAGTATTCCATAGGCAATAATGCTGTGTCTGTATTGGTTTGAGGACACATTGGGACCACGGAAGTTATTTTGTGGAGGAAGAGATTCCAAAAGTAAAGGCAACTCTCTTTCCTTGGTGAGGCAAGGGTTGAAAACATCTAGCTGAGAAAAAAATGTTACTGTGTTTACTATGGTTGTTAATTTGGGTTGTATTTTAGATAGTGTCTGGGAGCTTTTGAGAATCCTTAGTGCAAAACTTTATCCTCTGGTTTTATAAACAAGTAGCAGACAGGTCTTCTCTTGTTAGAAATAGTGGGAAAATCTGTATGTGCACATATTAAATAATAATTGTGTAAGTAACAATCAGTCAAGCTTTTGATTTGCTCACTATGGGCAGGTAACCTTTGAATTTGGTGGAGGTAGAACACATTAAAACATGAAACCCGTGTTACCTAGTCCAACACTGAAATGCAGACACACTTCTACACATAACAGCATGGTTGCTTAAGCAGAGCTGATTATGTGCAGCAGTGAGGTTGCAACTGAAAGGATTTAAAATGGATGAGATGTGGGTCACATTGGCTTAAGGCTTCCAGTGGCAAACAAGTCAATTTTCCTGTTATAAGCTCTTGATGCTCTGGTGTAATTATTTTTCATATCATAGTTGGTAAAACTATTTTTATTTACATCACCCTCTTGGCTTCGAGAGAACAGAATTCTGTTTCCAGATCCACAGATGTTTCTGTTAACCTGTTTATACTATATACAGCACTGTAATTCAGCCACATCATTGCAACAGGTTAATTTCTGAATGAACTAAGCTACTACATCAGGTAGGTCAGTGAGGTTAGAATGGAGAGCCCTCCTTTTCACTTCTCAGGCTGCTCACTGGCAATGTTCCCCTTGTCTTTGGGAAAACAAAGTAATAGAACTTCTACATTACAAGTGGAAGGACTGTCTGTCAGGGATACAAATGAAATATATGCAGGTATCTTCCAATGTGAAACTTGCTTTTTTGTGACTGTTTCCAAGATCATTACCCTTACGTTTGCAATATGTCCTGTATCAGGATGCAGGATTAGAGAAGGAGCATTCTCTCAGGTTGTTGGAACACTTGTCTGTGGCACCAGGTGGCAGTGGGGGAGCAGCAGGATGGAAGCAGAGCCCAGGGAGCTCCCCTGCTCTTGGCTGCGGTGGCATTCCGGGCGTTGTGAGTGCAGCAGGCACCAGGCTGGGAAGCTGCACCTGCAGCAGGTGAGGCCCTGCAGCACATCTGCCCTTTGCAGCAGATCCAGCAATGTAATTGCAGGGATGAGGGAATGCGAGAAGTGAGCCTGGGGAGCACGGTGTGCCCTTTGGGAACCAGATATGGCAGGTGTGAAGCACCTTCATGCTAGTCCCTTGGATCCTTCTTTGTGTTAACAGCAGCTTCTGCCTTCACAAGACCAGAACCAAACACAGTAAACAAAGGTGAAAGCAGGTAGGGCAGGAAGGAAGATAAGACAGCTCATGGCAATGTTGGATTAAATTGTCAAGGTCCTGTTCCCAAACCCATTGAAGTCAATAAAATGTCTGCTGTTGCCCTTAGTGAGCCATTGCAGGAGGCCCTGTTTGACTTAGTTAAAATAGAATGTGACATCGATATTTTCAATCAATATGAAAACAAATACAAGTGGAGCAATATTTGGAGTTAATGCAACTTAGGGATCATTGGAAAACCACAGGATGGGCACACTTGCTAGAAATACCTATCTGTAGTTTATTTAGGGTTCTGAGGAAACAAATGTGCTTCTTGAGTTGCCAACTTGGATGCAGCTAGGATACCTCTACCTCATAATTGGGGTATTTCTTTAAACCAGAAACATCAGTCTTTCTACATTCTTTTCTTGGTGTTTGGGAAATTCTGGGTGTGTGCAAAGCCTTTCTTTGCCATGGCACAACTGGGGCAGCAACAAAGGCTGACTGCAAGGATTTTCTTGATTCTATAATGACAGTTATCTTGGCTCTTTGCTGGTCTGTAAGTGCTCACCTGTGACAGTGACTCTGGATATGTAGTTGAGCAGCAGAACTTGGCCTTCGTGTGTTGTGGGTGCTGGAAATTCAGAAAGAGGCTGCACAAGATCCTGGAAAGCAGCTGGTAAGGATGGCTGTGTAACTGGAAATGCCTGACACAGCTGTCCAGCAGTCTGAAACAATCAGAAGCTGCTGGAATACTTGAAATTATCATCTGTGTTTGTCCTTTTCTACCCTTTGTTAGGTACCAAAATTTTCACCACTCTTGGAGCCAGAAGTCTTTGATCTCATTCCACAGTGACTGCCCTTATTTTACGAGGAGCATATTATCTCATTTTCTTAGTCCATAATATAGGAAAAATAATTTTATAAGACCAGATTATTATTTTCAGTAACTCTCCCAAGATGAAGGTAGCCAAGCAGTATCTCTATTTCCCCCCTGGGTTAATTCATAATTGCAGTTAATGTTTGTGATTGTTGAACTGAACACCTTCAAAACAGAAACTTGCTCTGGGAGGTGGGGGGGGGATGGAGGCGGGGGGGTGGGGTGGTGGTATTTGAAATGTTACTCTATCATCTGTGATATGTTCTTGGTGGTGACCACTAAAAGTGGCTGTGCTGTGATTTATATTCTGGTGGTCTAACAGAAAGATGTTAAAACTGGTCTGATCTAGGTCCATTCCTACCTCAGCTTGCCTCTTTTCGTTTGATTGGTATTGTTTGCTTTTCAATTAATAAAAGAGATATACTCAAGGTACAGAAATAAGCATGACATAGTTTTATATATCATCTTCTCTGTTCAAGTTGAATGACACTAATTTCCAGTACAGAACTTTGAGGACACCTCATTGTCTTTGCATATTCAGTAAAATGAGAATGAGAGAATGTAGAGCTTGTTTTTTTTTTTTTTTTTTTTTTTTTTTCTAACTTTAATATATTTTCTCTTAGGAAATATAAAATGAAACTTATACAACATGGATATGTGATTTTGAATGTATTTCCAGAGTTTTGTACCTTTAGAATTACATACCTATAGGATAACTAGTATGTGATTAGTAACTAAGGTTGTGGGTTAAAGAATGAGTGATACAGGAGGCAGTTTATAACTGTAGGCTGTGCTTCCATAGTTAGTTTTGTGCTTTTACTTTCTGCAAGGATTTCTTTGCTGCTTTTCTGAGCATACATAGTCCTGTAGGTACTTAAATGGCTGGGTATGCTAATACACACAATCCCTCCAAATACTCTTGAATAGTTGAATTAAATACATTGTTAATCTGCCCTGGAATTTCCAAGTATTTTTGTGCCTATTAAAACAATGCCATCACCTCCATCCGCATCCCTCAAGAGGCGATGTTGAGAGAAGAGCTTCCTGAGCAGAGGGGGAAGGCTGCCCACTCCTGCCATTTAGCCTGGCTGGAATAGCAGCAGAGGGGAGGTCTTCACCCATGCTTGTGGGTGGAGGTGAACTAATCCTGTGAGCCAGGGCTCTCTGGTTTCCGGGCCACTCATAGCTGTGTGCACACCTCCAAGCCTGCCCTGAGCTGTCCTGCCTCTCAGCAAGGAGCAGAAGTTTAAATCAGTGCACAATTCATAAGGGCAGGGATGATGGTTGTTTCAGATTTTGCAAAATACCTCATGCTTGCACCTGTGTGTTATCATGTATGAGTTACTCAGGGCATCGCTTTGGAGGGAGCCTAATTCCCTTATGGGATTGTAATTGTAATCTGCCTTCTCCAGAAGGGTTTTCCATGACAGTAGACAAAATACTGAGTTGCCCAGTTTTCGTCCTGGCCAACTATTGCCTAGAACAGCCTTTTCCCATTTTTAGCTGTTTTAAACTGGGTTTAATTTACAGGCAGTTTCTGCAACAGTCTCCATTCTGGCTATGAAGCAGGACAGGCTTTTCCAACTCCATCAATGTCTCCCTTTTTGTCTGTACCTTTGGGAACAAATTTGAGTCACACTTCCTCAGCATGGTTTCTAGGCTTGGTTTTAACTTTGTTTTTACACTGCCCACATGATTCATGTGGAGAGAAGCCTGTTTTTGTGAGCTGGACACCTGATAGTGGATATGCTTCAGGGAGGAGAATCACTTGTGTACATCCTCTCTCTTTGTACTCAATTACTGCTGGGTTTCACCTACAAGGTTTTTTGTAGACTGCAAATGCTGATTTGCTCAGTGAAAATCAAGTCTCTCTGCTTGAAAGCTGACAGATAAAGCCTGGTGCTGGTCATAGCTGTGGCCATTGCAGTACTGCAGTGCTGGTGCTGAGTGCTTCAGCAGGTGGGGCAGGCCAGAGAGAACAGAACCTGAAGACTGTTAAATCAGCACATCAGATCAGGAAGCTGATGCTTAATGCCAGCTTGGGAACAGTCAGACAGGAACTGGAACCCCAGTGAAGCATCCCCATCTTGGTATCTCACAGTGAGGTTCATCACTTGGCGTCTGCTCACAGATCACACAGGGCTCTGGACAGGTTGAAGCCTTATAAGCTTTGTTATCCCTTGTTGAATCTCAGGAGTCCTGTATTTCCACATTCTGAGCTGAGGATGACACATGCATTTCAGAGAAAACCCACCCTTTTTCTGGAACTGTGTTCTTCTGTTATTGTGCATCTGCCCACTCTCCCACTCCCCTCCCACACATGGTTTGTGACAGCATCGCTGTATGTTCTGCTTTTCTGATGTAGCACCTCCACAATACGTTTTCTATCTTTAGAGAGAAATTGCTCAGTCTCCATTTTTACTTGAAAATGCAATCTTCAGACTGATGTCTGCAGAAGAATTTGTTTTTGTTAGGATTTCTATACACAATACAATGACAAGCCTGTTTCTACTTTTTTTTTTTTTTTAAGGAAAATCTGTCTTCTCCCCAAACCAGATATGTTCTTTCCAAAATAATCTATTAAAAGTAACTTTTTTTTTTCCTTCCATATTTTTATGTCTCTTTAAGGTTAGGGAGAAAATGTTTGTGGAACATAGTAGTGAACTCATAGAGCTGACCTGAAGTTCTTCTTCACCAGTAATCCTATAAAGAATACTTGCTGTTTAATTTCATGTTACTTGGTACCAGTTGTTCAGTTCCAGTGTCTGATGTTTTTCTCTTGTGTGGCCTGGGTTAGAAAGTACATCAAGTCCTTGGTTAGCTTGTAAGTGAATTTTCTGAAAGAATAATCATTTGATATTGAGGTGACGAGCCTGCATGTATCAATCATCAAGAGATGACAAATTGTTTGCTTATCATGACTGCCATAAACCCTCCTGTGTATCAAACCCTACTGTGTGGACCATGTTGCAGGATTTAAGCATTTAATGGCTTAGACACGTTGAGCCATGATCTAGGGGAATCCTAAGACTGGCATTTTTAAGTGTGGTGGCTTGTGATTTGGTCTTATTTTCAAACTTGTTCTTTAAGATCCCATGGAAAGGTTGGAAAGGTATCAGGAAAGGTCAGTTCTTGACTACCAGCTGTTAATTTCCGGTTTACAAATGATGGTACCTACATGTGAGGTTCGTAAAATGTAAAGAAGACAAGGCATGCCAAAGTTCTACCAGGGAGTGCAATTTTCCCTTTCATTTTATTCCCATGGCTGCTTTCACCTGTCTTATTGTTCTGTTTGCTGTTGCTGCAGCCACTTGTGCTTTAGCCATTAGCTTTGTGTAGCCTAGTTTTCCACAAATGGGAACAACTGGGAGAAAGTCAGCCTGTAAGAAAAGAGGAGCCAGAAAAAGCTTGGCTGACACTTCCTGCCCTGCTGCTTCCCATGCCTCCATCCACTAGGGAAATGTGTTTTGGATTGAATGCACAGATCATTGGCTCAAATACAAAATAGATCCCTGTTTTAAAGATGCTTTTATAGTGCTTTGTAGTTTTCATATGTAATCCCTTGTAAAAATTTGGTCTGGGATATTCTCAAAGCGAAGCCTTATTGGTAGCAACAGAAGTAATCAGTGAGGATTAGTTGCATGGTGGCAATAAATGGTCTTGCTTCATGTGAGCTGGAGACCACCAAGTTCTGTGGGTAGCATGGCAAGGTTGGGGGAGTTCAGGCTGCTTTATGAGCTGCTGTCACATGAAGAGCTCTCAGCACGTCTGTCACTCATGTGGTGGGGCTGTGTTACAGACAAATTCATGGTGCTCGGCTCTGGTGACTGTTCACTACAATTCCTTGAAGTCAGGGAATATATTGTAGGGGAAAATTTGGCTCAGGGAACAGTTTCTTTGGTTTGGTGGGGTTTAGTGCTGGTTCGGTGAGCTGCCGTGTCCCTGTGACTCTGGGGTGGTGACTAAGCCAGGGATGCAGACAGCTCTGCTGCACTGGGGAGTGACATCCTGCCTGTCCCTCAGCACCTGCCTGAAGAGGCTGGAGCAGTGCTGTTGGTGGGAGCTGAAATGGGATCAGTTGTCTGCTAGCAACCAGTGCAAAGTCTCTTTTGATCTACCCGTGTCCTGTTTTGATGAATAAAAGCTTGATGCTGATAGTGATAAGAGTTACCCAAGGAGGTGGGAGTAGAACTTTGATGTGCTGGTTTAGCAGGGGGTTAAGCAATGATGAATTGACATACCCATCTGTCTTGGATATTAGTGCCAGTAATGAGTGTTCCGAATCGAATGATATCTGGGGAGTGGGAGTGACTAAGTAGGGACATATTGCCACTGTCTCTTTTGGTTGCTGTAGGTCTGCAGGTAAAAGCCCTGTCCATCTTCAAGGCAGGCATTGAGAAGTTGTTTTAGGAAGTGCTTGAGAGCAGCTTCTGGGGTTGAAAAATAACAAGCAACACCCCTGGCGATATTATTTTTACTTTGGTGGGGTTGAGCCGAGCGAGGCAGGCTAAACCCAGATTATGCTGCGTGCTCTGCGCTGTCCCTCCTCGCTGCGTTCGGTTCGCTGCTGAATGCAGCTCTCCTGATGCAGCCTCACGTGGCTGCAGAGAGGCACAATGAGGACTTGAGCATTGCCAGCCCTTTCCAGGCGTCTCTCATGCTGCCTGCAGGTGAGCAGGCTTAGCCTGGGCTTACCCAGCTCCGCACATTTTGCTCCCGGCTTCCTACGGACCACCTCGGCAGTGAAGGAAGATCGTGAGGAGGAGGAGAGGAGCAGCAAGGCGTGTGCCGGGCTCCGGCATAGCCGGTCGCAGCAGCAGCAAGTCACTAAGTCAGACTGCACCATTTTCTTCTCACCCTGTGTAAAGGCGATGTGAGAAGCTGACGGGAGCTGCCCCCTCCCCCTCTCGCTGGGGATGCTGAAGTGGAGCCCTCCTCCCAGCCAGAAGACGCAGCCTCTCCGGAGGAATCCCAAAAGACCTTCCCAGTTTGGTGATGTGTGTTTAAAGGCCGATTTTTCTTTCCCTTTTTTTTTTTTTCCCCTCCCTGTGTTATTTTCTTTCCCCTCCTTCCCAGCTGAGTCTGAAGCCCGCCTTCTCTTGCAGCCACCGCCGGGCTGAAGGGCTTGCAGCCTGCTAGGAGGGATTTTGTGGCTGCTCCCTGCTCGCGTGTGCGTGGCTGCGGGCACTTGGGCACGCCGCGGGCGCGGACACGGCTCTGCTGCTCCCGAGCTATGGGTGCTGCAGGGGCTGGGGCAGAGCCGTGACCTTTCCTGGGGTGCCGGAGGAGGAAGAGTGGATTACGCCGTGAACTTCTGGCTCACAGCCAGTGCCCTTGCGGAAAAAATAAATCACCTGGATATCCGCGTGTGCTGGGAACAGCTTCCTCGGAGCTGGTGTTTTCCTCGCCAAAATGGCTCACGCGGCCGCTTCCATTAAAAAAGTTCGAGAGTCCGAAATCGAAGAGAGGGAGAGAAACCTTGAGAAGGAAAGGAAAAGACAGCGGAAAATCTCTAGGGCTGATCGGAAACGCAAGGTATGAGGGGGAAACCAGCCCCCTTCTCCCTTTCCCCCCACCCTTCCTCTGTGCAGCACCTCACAGGTGTTTGCTGCCATGTGCAATACTCTCCCCTTCATTTTCCAGACCTTTCCCATCACGTTTCCCTTTTGCATCCCTTCCCGTCCCTTCTGAGCCCTGCTGTGGTCTTAGCCCATCTGCAGTGAGATTAAAGTGCTGCGAGCCATGGCAGCCCACAGCCACGCAGAGAACATGCACATAAAGATGGCATGCTGGTATCTCCACTTTTCCCTTCATCCCAGAAGGCCTGGAGCTCCCTGCCATCGTTCTCAGCCAGGTGTTCCAAGCTTCTGGCTGATCTGAAGAAGTTGTCAAAGCAGGGAGGTGGCTGTGCTTGTGCTTTGCAGCATCAAGGTGCATTTCTCTACTTCACAACAGCATTTCTCCCCCCTTTCCCATTTTTAGTTCCACTTCCCACCTCCCCAGCAGTGCTCAGTGCTGTGTGTAGGACCTGCCTTAGGGTGCTGGGAGCATCAGCTGAGCTGTGTTGCAGTTTTTGGGTGTCACAAAAGGGATTCTGGGCTTGCCGCTGTGATTCAGTGTATTTACACTGCACACTGCAGGTATATTTGTCTAGGTAGGGCCTGGCACACAAGTCTGCAATCTGTTGGGTTTGCCTCTGTTACTGATGACACTTGCTAGTTCTCTTAAGCTGTATCTCTTGAGATGGTTCTGATTTTGGAGAGGTTTCTCATGATTTATAATTAATTGTTGTTTTCCTTCTATTTTGGAGGGAATGGCAACTCCTCATTGTCTTGAGATAAAAAAATGGAGAATAATAAAAAAAATCAGTGATGTTGATTTGTTTGCCAGATCACTCTGTAATTTCCAAGGACACAAAAAATACAATAGTGGAGAAAATATTAAAATGAAGGTTCTGTTCATCCTAGCTCTAGGACTGTAATACATCAGGAGTGCCTGTGTTAATGCCTTCTCATTGCTGTTTCTTTCCTCCCATGTCTGGATTCTCTAGGTTGTGATAATGCATTAACTTGTTCCATGACACCATGTTTTTATCCATTCTTTATTAATTCTTCTGGAAGAGAAAATATCAAGAGGCAGTTCCCTCTTCCCCCACCCCCCTCCCCCCCAATTTCTGCTACATTGCATGTAAACACAGATAACAGTGAAAAGAAAAGCCTAGAATTCAGCCATGTAATATTCGAATTTACAGATCCTCTTGGCAGATCACTAGAATTCAGAAGCCATCTGCTCCCTTGGCATACCTGGGCAGTTTTGAATTTGTTTTGCCTTCAGTCTTAAGGCTTTTTATGATTTGAACTGCTTAAATAAAATGACAGAGGCTATTTGATGCCTTTGGGACCTCTGGGTGTGATCTCTGTGACTTTTCAAATGCTCACTTTGCACAGCTCATTAAATCACATCCAAATTGTCTTTTTCAAAAACAGGAATGTCATTTCTAATGTATGCAGTGTCTGGATGCTGGGCAGGGCTGCTTGGAGCAGATTGTGATTACTCTCCTAATCCCTTAAATGGGGCACTGCAGCATAAGATAGTTTTTGTGATTACATTTTTGATTGTGGAATCCTCTGCAAAACAACCTTTTAAAAAAATGTACTTAATGTGTGGATGTCCTTGCTGGAAGGGCTTTTTTTTTTCCTGTCTGCCCAGCACCCATCTCAGCTACTTAATTACAGCATGTGTTATTTTTCCCCGATTGTCACAAGTCCTATTTCCTTGACGTGTTTGATTCAAATGCCTGTTGGACTACTTTAATTAAAGCTGGATAGAATTAGTACTGCCCCTTCTGCTGTCTCTTTTCTCAGAGTGCGGCATATCCCTGGCTGCGAGCAGGCAGGCTCAGGCTGCATCCCTGTTAGTAACTGTGTGATGATGCAAGCTCCTAAGCAGATTTTTGGATCCAGGGATCACTTTGCTTAGAAAATACGGGGAACACTTCAGCGTTGTGTGTGTCTCCCCCTTTTTAATATTCCGCCCCTGCTCCTGGCTCCCCTCTACTGCGGCTGCACCTTGCTGTTACATAAACAAGAGCCTGGCTGCACCCTAAACTTGCCTTCAGTCAGATGGTCGGGGGCTGGGTCAGGCTGGGCTTTTCCCTCCTGCTGCTGCTGCAGGAGGCACACAGCAGCACAGGAATGAGTTGTTTATGTCTGTATCTGTACATGCCTGTGCAGAATGCAGGGTGTAGAGCAGATCAGAGATGTGGGTTTGTATGCACACCCATCACATACACACAGAACAACCCAGAGAATATATGCTATGTATAGTCTTTTTATTTAGTCATCAATTTAAGTGAGATATGCATCTGTGAGATATTTATGTATCTGTCACTTTAATTCCTGAAGAGCAATAAATGGTTTTACTGTGAAACGGGATTATTTCCTAGTAGGGACCCTCCCAGTTTTTGTTGACTTTCTTGGAAAATGGAGGCTAGGAACAAATTGTGTGCAGGTCCATGAGAGGCAAAATGCAAATGAATGTATTTTTGATTGCTCTCAGCATTTACAGTGTTTCTGCATAGGAGGAATCTGGTTCCAATTTTGTGATTTGTTTGAAAAGCCTTACACTGCAGTGAGTGGATTTTCCCTACAATGGAGATGCATTTTGTTTGTGGAAGAATCACTGGAGTGGGGGAATGTGTCAGGTGCTGTGGGCTGTCTTTCCCAACCCTCATCTGGATATGTGCCATGCAGCAGTACGTGCCGAGCGCACGAAGCGCTCGTTTGGCCTCGTGATAGAAACTTTTCCTGTGTCCCTGGAACATCCTGATTATGCAAAAGAGGATAAATGAAGGGCCATGGCCTTAGCTCTTCCACTCTGGCAGGGTGCTGGGCATCTGTTAGTACCATCCCACCCTTCTCCAAGCTCCTGGGGATGCTGTAGGGCGTGGGCTCGTTGTGCCTCTGCCTCTTGAACACTTTGCCTTGTGACCGTCACCTGTCTGGGCAGCAGCGCTGCAAACTGGCTGCAGCCTCTGTGCTGCTGGGCTGGGACCAGAAGGTTCTGAGATGTTGTCACAGCTGCTGCCTGATGTAGCCCTGGGCCCTAACAGGCCCCTGGCCAGCAGCAGAGCTGTAAGTAGAGCCAGCAGGAGCAGTCAGCTGCTCACATCATCTCTTGGCCATCCTTAGTGGTTCTTTAAGGATGAACAGAACTATACCATGCTCAAAAACTGGGGAAAGGAGTTTGCATACTGAAGGCTTTCTCTTGCATTCTTTTTTGAGATTGACTCATTTGATTTTAAAAACTAGTTGACAAGAGGCAGCTCTGCTTGTCTTGCATCCAAGTTGGAAATTTTCCCTTTTATGCAGGTCTAAACTTTTCTTGCAATGTGGAAAAAATGGTACTGGTGCAAAGTGTTTGTAAAGCGTTTGTGTTTGTAAAGAGCACCCCTCCACCCCCTTCTGAATGGTTGTGTGGGTACCCAAAGGTATTAAGAGCATTAAAAACCTGGTACTAACACAGGAGGTGAGCAGCTTCAAATATATAGATTTTTATTGCAATTTAATTCTGTTTTACCTAAATTCAGGATATATAAGGCCCAGCTCTACTGGCCTCTCAATGTCTTTGGAGAGAGCTGCCTGTGGCTCACCCTTTGCAGAGTGAGGTGAGGGAACTGGGGTGATTCCATGACGGTCACTCACTGAGTCAGCAGCCAAGCTGGAATTACAGCCTGGGAATCCAGCTGCCTAGCCCCTGGCTCTATGTAACACATGCTTACTTCTCCCTGTCTAAAGTATTTCTCAAAACAGACACAGCTTCCTGTCTCTGCATGTGACAAGTGTTGAAAAGATTTTTGAAAACCCACATAAAATCCCAAAGAAATAACCTGCTATAAAAATGTATTCTGCTGCTGAATGAAACTGATTTTTAAATGTTGCAGATGTGATAAGCTGATGGCTGTTACCATTTACCATCAGTTATGAGGACAGAGTTTGATATCTGGTCTCTATTAGCTGTAGTTGGGTCTGTATTTAGTATTTTTAAAAGTTTTTAAAACTTTTATACTTTTTTTAAGGCCAGATTCATGAGTTCAGCATTCTTAGCATAAAATGTTCTGCAGCATCTGGAATATTCATAACTGTTTGCTAAAAGAGATTGAAAACAATGGCATCAGGTGAATTTTGTCCTTCTCTTGACACCCCAAGCCAGCTGATGCTCACACAGAGCTACTGCTAGAAAATATCTGCAGAAACACAAGGATGGAGGGATTCTGCTGTCAACAGAATTCCAGCCTGTGTGTGGAAGAGTCAACATGCACTAAATAGCTTCCATTATGGAGCTGCAGCAGACAGGAAATGAGTTTGCTTTGTTTTACTTCAACAGCAGACATTGTGTCATGTTATCATCTCCTTTTTAATGAAAGAAGAAAATTAAAGACTTCTCACATTCTCAAATGTTGTCAGATTCATCTTAAATCCAGGCCCACTTGAATCTCAAGCACATCTTTGGCAGGGAAGGTGAATGTTTCTCATTGGGTACATTGGCTCTGCACTGAGGCCAGCAGCCCCAAAATTCATCCCTTTGGGAAAGGCCAGAGTTCAGTGTGGAAGGAGAACATGGAGGAAATAAGGAGTGCTTGGTGTGCTAGAAAAAGGCATCCTGAGGAGGAGGAAGCCACACAGAGATCCAGTTCTTTGCTCTTGGTCACTCCTCTGTTGGTTCATGGATGCCAACCACTATCTCACCTGGTGTGAACCTGCTGTGGGATCCCTGTGGAGTTCATATCAGGATAAGGAAGGGAAAGAGTCTCACTGCTTGACCTCTGTATACTGAAGCTTTCAAGGTTCACTGCAGCTTTAACCTACTGTTCTTTCCTTAGCAGGGAATATGTCTTGTCTGTTCAGTGTTGTGTTTGTTGCCTTGGCAAAAGTCTCTGTGATTCACTAGAATTTCTAGATGTTTCAAATGCCTCTCCAGCCATGAAAAAAAACCTTTCTGGTGTTTTGTAATGGAGTGTTTGCGTAGGAGGCGCCTATTCCTGATGCCCTTTGAGCGTTTTCTTTCTGTATCTCAAGCTAATATTTTGCTTATGAAGCTATTTCTGGGTGTGAAAATAATACCTCGCTGGTTTGCTTCCTTGTGAAATGGAGCTTCTTTAGATGATGTTGCACTTCAGAATAGATTGGGACTTGCTGCTTCATTTTCTCCATGTCCTGTTTGAGGGGTGTGATGTGCATGGGCACAAATACATGGTGTTCTCAAATGAAGAAAGATCGATGATCTCAAATTCCCTCACTTCTGATGGGAAAGGAAGCAATTTTCAAGTTTTATTTTGCTCACCTTTTTATTGCTGTCTAATCATTACTTGATTTATATATTGTATTTCAGTTAATTTCCTTGGTGATTTTTGAAACACGAGATTTATTCAATCTTAATAAATCACATGTAGACAGTATTTCAAAATACAGATGATTAGTGTCAATGTGGTTTTGGTATTGTGGGTGACTGTACCTCTTCAGAAATTTAAGTTGAAACTGGAATGCTGGGGGAAAGATTAACTGGATCTGTTGGTTCTATTGTGTGAGCCAATGGATGCGGGAGGAGGAAAATATGTTCCTGAAATGCTAAATCCCTTTGCATTGTAAAGCTTCTGGGTGCAATCCAGTGTCATGGCAGACACTTTGGATTTTATGGCTGCATTAATTCATTATGTCATTTTTTCTATGAAGTTACAAAAGTGTCCAAAATGCCCAAGTTTCCATCTCTCACTTTGTCTTAATAAAAAGAACTTCTGCTGAGCTTTTAGTAGAGCAACCTAGAGAGAGGAGAAATGTCACCCCCTGCCTATGGTGACTGTCCACCTATCCTGTCTCTGCAAATTTAACTTGGCATGAGTGATTACAGAAAGTTGAGAGAGCATTTGAACATGCACAAATCATCCCCGATAAACTTTTCTGGCTTTGGGGATTGATTTGTTTACCTCCTTGTCAAATACCTTGTGTTTTTTAAATTTGTGACTTTTCCTGCACCCCGAAGAATTATTTTGTGATGTTCGGGCAGCTTTGTGTTAAGCAATGAAAAAAATGTTTAATGAGGATGTCAGATGTTAAACTGTGAAGTGTCAAGCTTTTTGAAATCTAGCTTCTGTAATTTAGTCCCTCAGGCTTTACCACTGAACTCCTGGGGAAAGTTTGGCACCTGAAGTGAGAGTGGCATATGAGCCCTGAGCTGATAGTTTAATGGTGAAAGCTGGAGCTATGCCCTGCTGGATGCATTTGCCAATCTATAGTGCATCCAGGGGGTGGGAGCAGGGAGGCTGGCTGTCGGAGTCCAGGACATCCCTCTGGCTGTCCTGGCTGTCTCCAGACCCTGGCAGGGGGCTCAGAGACCTTGGCACTAAGACAAAAACATCTGTGGCTTCGATTTTAGCCCGTGGAAAAAGCTGCCAAGTTTGTACGAGGAATTACAAGCCACAAGGGTTTGGGTAGTGTGATTGTTGAGTTAACACAGGGTGAAAAAGTAGAATTTTGGGATTTTTAGACTAGGATTTGGGGGTACAAGGTGGAAGGATTTGGGCATGTCCTAGCCTTCTCCTTCTTCTTGTCCTTCATGTCTTGGTGTGATGGTGACACTTTTCTATTGGTTTAAGGTAGAGACATGCTGTCCAACGTAAATAATAGGTATTGGCATAAATTATAGGTTATTGTAAATATAGTGCACATAGTTTTGAGTATAAAATGTAAATGCTGCCTGAGGTGGCACACAGAATGCCATGACCTCCTGTGCTAGACAGACCCCTCAGCAGGTCAGAGAAAGGATGTTACAGATAAGGAAAACAAACAACCTTGAGAAGCTGATCCTACACATTTCAGACTCCTTCTTTGCTGCACAGGCTGGGCTGAGGACTTTTGCAATCTTGGGGTCATCCCAACACCCAGACCGTGAGACCTGGCCCTGAGCAGGGTAGCACGAGTGCTGCCATTCAGGCACCACCTCATTCTCTGAGATGTTGCCATACACTACAGCTGGCAGTCAGATGGAGTGGCATGCTTTATTGACTTGACGCTGCTTGCAGAACATCTTCTGGGTTACAGTTTGGCAATGTAGGTGCTACTTCAGGTTTTGTAAGAAATAATTCCTGTTCTATGGGCCAGTCTCAAGCAGCTCCTTTGTGCACTCATGGTACTGGTAGTTTTGTTTGAAGGTCTGATGAGCTCTTCCATGCTTAACTACATCTTGATGAATGTGCCTGTTAGCCATCTGTCCTTTTGGCCCTAGACAGCTAAAATAAAATTTTTTTCCCCTGTTCAGCCCATGGGGTTGTCCAGGTAGGATTAGATATTTCCCACTGTTTTACAGTTATATATAGTATTGGAGCATATAATATGAATTACTGAAATCTGAAGAATGTAATCAAGTGAATTTCAGATGGTTCACAGAGATGGTGCTGTTCAAGGATTTTCACTTGCTAATTATTTATAGAAGTTCCATATATTGTAAACAGTTGCTTATATTGTTGTATATAATATTGCAAATGTTGCTTACAGTTTTTCAGAGTTTGCTTCAAAACCATGTTAGCACTTATTTCTGTGCCATGGCCTTCCACACAGATTAATTGCTAGCTGCCCTTTTAGAAGTGACTGAAAACAAAGGCTGCAACTGAAAAAATGTCTGTAATTACTTTCTATTTGTTGATGCTAATGAAGGATTTAGCATGTCAACCTCCCCAGAATCTAGCAGGTTCCTCAGGGTTTTGGAAAAGAGACATTTTAGGGAAGTGGGCCTAAGTAGGTTTCAGAGTACACATTTCTGTTTAAGGTCAGCTTTTTGTCCTCCAGCAGAATCCTTTTCTGATGAAGGTAGGATAAGAATGAAGAGAATGAGAAAGGGAAGGGGGAAGTAACACAAGATTTAAGAAGTTACCCTGTTTGCCTGTGCTCTGAAACAGCCCAGTGAGACTGATTGTATGGGTCAGGAAAAACTTGCAGTGTTTCATATTTAGCAAATATTAATGGGATGCTGTACTTGTATGTGACCTGAGGAGGGGTGTGGATTTCTTCTGGCCCTGATAGTTTAGATCTGCCTTCTTTTTATTCCTGTATGTAAAATAAGGCAGTGTTGACAAGTGGTGTTCACCCAAAATGAGCATAGCTCTTATTTCCCCAGGCTGGTAGAAAATTATTTCAGCCAATAGAACCATAATTACAAGCCTTTCTAAGCTGTTTTAGGTTGAATAATTTAAGCTCATTTTAAATAATTTACTCTTTCTGGCCTGTGCTATGCCAGGATGTCTAACAGAGACATGTCACTGCTCAAAACCAGTGAGGCTGACAGTGCAACAGGAGACTTGAGCAGACAAAAGCCACGTCGTGCCTTGCTGCTGAGGCCATGATTTACTGGGGACTGCCTGGACCCGCTGGAGCCGCCTTCTTCCCCTGCCTCATTTCTTTTTAAAGGCACCAGTGCAGCAGGGAGCAAAGAAATCACATGCATTGTGTTGATTATAATCTCACTGCTGGAGCAAGAGTTCCCAAAAGGCCCCCATATGTGAGTGAAGAATAGTTAAGGTCAGGAAATATTTTCTATTTTTTCTGATGAATATGGTGCTCGACATCAGAGCTGCCCAAAGGAAATTAATTGTGGCTGCCATCCACATTCCTAGGCCAGGGAGACTCAGTTCCAATTATTTAAGTCAGGTAACAGTGCAAGTTATCTCTGTTTTAGCCTCTCCACAGGGTGTCTGTGGATTTAATATCAGCTCTGTTTAGTTACTATTGGAAGTCATGGAATCACATAACAGTTTGGGTCAGAAGGGTCCTTAAAGCCCATCTCATTCCAACCCCTGCCATGAGGGGGACCACTGGACCAGGGTGCTCAGGGCCCCATCCAACCTGGCCGTGGACACTTCCACAGCTTCTCTGGGTGACCTGTGCCAGGACTTCCCCACCCTCACAGGAAAGAATTTCTCCTAGATATTCTATCTGCGCCTGCCTTCATTCAGTGTGAAGCTGTTGCCCCTTATTATTGAAATAACACTCTTGCATCATATATGTTAAACCCTCAAAACTTTATATAACAGCAAAAGGAAAATCAGTAATTTTCTAAATGACACCTATTTTTCTTTATCTTGTTCATGGAAACACTTATAAATAGATACCTCTTGAAAGTGTTTTGGTATAGTGATATGACTTAGCAGATGAATTGAATAAAATCTAAAATGCTGGTATGAGTCTCAAGCTGCTGTGTGCAGAGTGAGCATGGATTTGTTTTGCAAAATTTGACATTTGCGGGACACAAAGTGATACAGATGAAAAAAAAATATTTTGACTGGTCAGTGCAACTGCTATATCTCAGTTAAATTTTCCTGAGGAAATGCACAGAGACTCCATAGCAACTAGATGAGATCTGTGCTATAATCTCCATACTGCTGCTGTGTTTTCTTGGGAGAATCCAGCCAGCCCCCACAGCCACAGCGTCTGTGCTGTGCAGCCTATCTGGGCTTGGCAAAAGGCAGCTGCAGCCACTGGTTGCTGACTGCATCCAGGGGTACTCTTAGGATCATGAAAAATCCCCCAAGTTGTATTTTTTTTCCCTTTTCTTTTCTTGGCGAGGACAGCACGAAGCCTGCAGTGCTGTCTGAAGGCTAGACAAACCACTCGGCACTCCTTTGGTACTAATTGCTTTACTAACCTCTCCTTTCCTGGCATGCCGGTGTCAGCACTAGGTACTTCAACAGAGCTCCGTGCACCCTCAGGTGGTGCAGGCTATTAGCCTGGTGAACGATGGGGCCCTGGAAAAGGTTTCCCAAAGAAGTGAAATCAGAAATAATTAATAGCTGTGCCCAGAGCCAGCTCTGCATTGCAGCATGAGTTCTCCCAAGCTTAAGGAAGTACGTGCTTGGCTGTCTTCCCCGGATTTCTAAGGAAGCCTAGCACTTAACCTGCTTGGTTTAGGGTTTGCTGAGGCTCCCGGTGCCTGCGGGGTGGCAATGCAGTGCCGGTGGTAGGGCAGGTGGAATAAAATTCCTTGCGGAGCCAGCACGGGGCTCCTGTGGCCCTCCCGGTTCCATGGAGTTTGTCCTGCAGCTGTGGAACAGAGCTCTGACACCAACCTTGGTGTGTTTGCTCTGAGCAGTGCTTGGGAATTCATTAAAACAGAGCAGTGAAGGAAATTGTCTGAGGGCAGCTTAGGAGGAACCAAAGTCTTGCTACAGCTAATGAATATGCAGGTGGTTGAAAAGGTTAATTAACACCACTTTGCTCTTTATTGCAGTTTAGCCATTTTGTACATCATCTAGCTGGATTTAGCAGCACACATTCCATTATCTTGTAGTCTCTGCATAGTTGTAATAATGATCATTGGCCCAGAAGCGTGAAACATGGGAAGGAGTATTTTATTATTTTTAAACCAACTTCAATATGCAAGCTTAATGATACAAAAGCAGAAGGCTTGAGAGGAAGTAGCCTCCTTCTGGAAGAGGTGTTTGAGATGGAGAGGATAATTTAGACATAGGGAACTGTAATTAAAGGTTATAAGGGAACATTTGGTTTTATAATGCTATCTATTATAATCTTAATTCTTAATATAGTAACATAACCCTGAAAGATTTGCCCATGATTTCAGGCGATTTAATTTTTTCCAGATGATTTCAACCAGGAGATAATTCACCTCCTATTACATAACCATCTTAGTGATTTATATTTTCCAATGTAATTTTTAAACATGTGTGCACTTTCTGTAATACAGCTCTGTGATTGAAGGGCAGATTATTTATGGTGGGAAATAATGTCACACAAATGTACCTTGAGGTCCAAAATGTTCTTCACGTAGTTCTTATGTTCTTGTGACCCCTGCTGTTCAAATCACTCTGTTGCTGGCACGAGGAGTACCTTGGTGTTCTGGCACTATTTATTAACCTAATACCCATCTAAAAATAATGATTAAAATAAATAGAGAAGCAGAAAGTACTGGAAAATCACGAATGGATTTGAAGAGAAATCAGAAAAGGCAGAGGGGTAAAATGAAGGTGGTTTTTTTGGCACTCAATATGCCCATGTGCCTTTTGCAGAGCAAGCATGCATCCTTGCAAAGCATATCGTGCACCTCTAGCCCTAAGAACCTGCTGAACCTAAGTTCTAAATACTCTTCTCTGGTTTTACTTTTGACAGTGATTTGTAGCAGTTGAGATGGTTCCCATCAATGATCCTTTCACTTCTGTAAGGACTGTCCGCAATATGTTTTGGCACCTATTTAATCCTGTAATCTCCCATTACTTCTTAATAAGTGGAACTAAGAGTAATGCCTTGAGATTATGAATACAGAAGCCTGGTGGAACTTTAATCCCCTCAGAGGTTGTGGAGGTGGGAGACCCCTGTTGCCAGTGAAAATGGGGTCAGAGAAAGAACAAAAAGGTCTTCCCAATTGCTGCTTCAGGGCATCAGTGCCTTTCTCTTGTATATTTGTGAAAGTATTGAAATTTAAAAATAGGTGTTTTCCTGCTCTTCAAAGACAGTGCAGCATCAGGTGGTAGTTGCTGATCAGGCAAGAAAGAGTCCAAGTTTTGCCACATAGGAGTTGTCAGACACTGGAACAGACTGCCAGGGCAGTGGTGGAGTCACCATCCCTGGAGGCATCTGAAAGATGTGTGGATGTGGTGCTTGGGAACATGGGTTAGTGGTGGCTTGGCAGTGCTGGGGGAACACTTGGATCTTGTCCATCCTAAATGACTCTGTGATTCTGTGGCTGATCAATGAGGCTGTGGGTTGTAGAGAATCTGGCTGACAGAACTGCCACGGGGTTTATATTCTTTGATTTTCGTCCTTGACAGTCCTTTAGTGCTGGAGGGAGTTGGAGCAGTGAGTGAGGGAGAACCTCCTGGTCTGGGGTAAACTGATCCTACTGCGATCCAAAGGCCAAGACCAGTCTCGCTTCAGTGGGTGCTAGAGCAGGCTCATGGAGAATGGATAAGAATAGACAAATATTCATTTAATCAGACAGCTGCTTCCCCTGTGGTGTTGATTTCTCCCCACAAATGAGTCATCTCTGCAGTAATGAAAAATTTCATTTGTCACTGTGAATGCAGCAGGACTTTTGGAACTCTCACATAGGACCTGAGGTCTTTCACTTAATATTCATTTGGCCTGAGAAATGATAGTCTCTTCAAGTATTTTATTATACAAAATTCCTTTATTTTAAGGTATCATTGCTTAATAGATATGCTTTTACTTTTCTTGGGGGTTTGGCTATTGTTTAGCTTAGAAATTCCTTCCCCCCCCCCCCCCCATTATTTATATTCATTCTGAATGTAAATTGCAAATTCAGATGGGAATTGTAGTTAACCTGATGAAGTCCTGGGGCTTTGTCAGTGGCTGCCTCAGGCTGAAATATTTGCATGTACTCTTTCACTTCATCTGTGTTAGATTGCATTGTCATATGAGTGCTTTATAGGCATTTATATCTCAAATACAGAACATAGTTTGCTGTTGTTCTGAAAGATGATCTGGATTGAGTTCTGAAGCTACAAGTCTTGTAGGAAAAAACTTTAGTGCTGCATTCCACAAAATAGGGGGTTGCTTCCAATGAGATGGGAATCTTGGTTCCTCTTCCCTGTTTTTAAAAAAATTATTTACTGTAGTACTGACTAAGGAGCAGTACTTATTACTTTGAGCAATTTTTTTTCTGTGGATGAGCACTTAAATAAAGAAGTCCATGGAACTTCCCAGCTCAGGCTAGTTGTAGGAGGAAGTACTACTCTCAGAAAGGAAGGGTAACAGGAGGTAAGTTGGGATAAATTGCAATCTATTTCTGACCTTGCCTATTGCCTAATTGGAAATACATGAATTTTACATTCAATGTAATGGAAATGTTATATATTTCTGTCCCAGTTGGTGTTGGGAAAATGCTGTTAGAGAGGAAAGATGGAAATCCAGTATTGAGAGAAGGTGTCAGAGAAGTGAGTGGTTTGTGGAAGTTGTGACCTATTTTCCATCTTGTCATTGTCTTGGGGCCAGATTTTGATATGGGGCCATGAAGGCCAAATAAATGAGCTGTAACAATGACAGAGCAGGGCTGGCAAGAAGTAATGCAGATGGGAAAAGGTGCTCCCAGCTGGAAGAGGCTGGGTGCTGTGAGGGATGTAATTCTCTGCTGCTTATTTGAGTTCCTGTGCCTGCCTGGGCTTTGTCCATGCAAGTCTTGGGACATTGTGAAGTGTGGATAGGGGAATGGTCATGGCTAAGGGTTCTCTCTCAGTTCTTGGGACACTGTAGGGAGGATTCAGGAGCATAATGTATTTGGTAATGATAAAATGGTATAAATGTAGTATAAAATTTCAAAGAAATGATACAGCCATTTTCTTGCCATAAAAAGTTTTGAAAGTCAACCACAGGCTTTATGCAAGATTATTTAGTAAGTTTTTGTGTTTCTTGCTGGCAGTTAGTCTGTGGGTTTATGTATGTTTGGGATTTTGCTGATTTGTCTCTTTTAACTGAGCTCCTTTAATGGACCTTACTATCACCTAATTTTGGTTCTTATGTAATTAGTCTTTTCTTAAAATTGCATTATTGGATTTTGATGAGAAACTGGGTTTTTGTGCAGATCTGTTCATGCTGCATGCCCCTTTCTACAGTTTAATGCTTCCAGGCAAGCCAGATGAGTATTGTTCATAAGTTATCAGTGTTGTCAGAAATACCAGACCGAGAAGGGGTAACTCCTGTTTGCAGTGCAGTTTAAATTTGGGCTTGTGTCTCTGAGAGCAGTTTTTGTGTGAATCCCATCTGCTGGGTGCTGCTGAGAAGTGCAGAGAACCTGTGAGCTCCTTCTCTTTGCCTTTGGAAGTTTGTGGGGTTTTTTTTTGTGAAAGGTGGTGTTCTGTTCCATGCTTCCCTGATTTTTCTAATATCTTACCTACAAAGCTAATTTTCATTTGATTATCTCTTGTCTTTATTTCTCATAAAAATGGGAAGTTCTTAAAACCTTGGTTACTTTGCCTCATGTTTTAACAGCCACAGGATATTCACCTTTATTGTCCATATCACAATATTGTGAGTTAGGAATGGCAGCTGCAGAAAGTTTTACAGCATTCTTAGGATTTCTCTGCAAAGAAACTGCTCAGTTTTGTCACTGTGCCTTCCTCGTCTCTCTCTAATTTATAGGTACTGCTGGTTTTAACAATCCTGAGAGACTACAGTGCCCAAGCCCTTGCTTTGTCAGTTGATCATAATCTGCCTATTTCTAATTTATACATGATTCAGAATTACAGCAGAATTTGATGCAGACTTGTTTACAGATATGCTCTTCCCAATGACCTTTGGTGCTTCTATTAACTTGATTTGTTTTTTTTCCCAGGGTGGCAGGCCTTAAGTAGCTGATGAATGATGTGAAGGTGTGTTTTCAATCACAAGATCTCAAATTGCCTGTTTAGAATTGTGTGTATGGCTGGGATAATGAAGTTTAGTCACTTACTCAGCAGACTTATTTGTTTTTCATGCTATTCTGGCCCTCTTTTGGATGATGTATGTCACTATAAGGCACAAATTGCTTGCTTACAGAAACAAAAAATTCTTGATTGTACTCTGTTAGAACCCTTTTGATCATAGGGAATTGCTTTTGGAAGATTGGAATCTTTTATCATCTAATGCAACTCTTGTCAGTGCAGGGAAAGGCAAAATATTAGACAGGAGTGATACAAACCCAAGCTTTCAAGTACTGTTTGTTGACATGTGATGAATAGAGCATATAATTTTTTCCTTTCATGACTCACTCTTTCCTCAAAAATTGGGAAGATAAGCCCTTTGGAGCTTGCTCCAAAGTGGATGTGTGTTCATCTGCACCAGAGCTTTGTTAGAGGCAGAGACTGGGATTCAGTAACACTGGATTCTGTTTTGTTTTTCCAAGTAGCTGTTGGTGCCATTAGCTGAGCACAGAAAACACAAATATAATATTAGAGAATAAAATTGCAGTTTTATGTGTGTAGTTCTACAAAATGGGGGGGCACTTGGCATGGCCTGTTGTTGTAAGCATTGATACAAGTATATTCAGTGTGTATACACCTGTACCTAGATCAGTGGCCATCAACTCATATTGGTATGGGAATTGGGGCTTTAGTTTATTTTCAGTGGCACTAATATTCTCTTTATGTTTCTAGTTTAACCATCAAGAGCAAATCATTAAAACAAATAGCTTAATATTCAAGATAGAAGGATTTTCTAATGCGGGGTAATAGTAATTGTTGTTTCTAACAGATGTGTTTAATGGGCCCCGAGATAGCAGACAGGCACAAGGTGCAAAATAAAATAGAAACCAAGTAAATGAGCTCTGGCTTTGTACTTAAGGACCTGTGATGAACCACTTTGTATCACTGACCATCAATGTTGCACCATGACAGCAGCCATTAGTACAATGGGTGAGGAAAAGCTAAAGTCAGGGGCACAATACTAACCAAAAGTAAGTAATTCTTTGAGGATTCCTGAAAATATGCTCTTTAGCCAAGGAAGAATTATGTATTTAACATTATTTCATTCTTCAATATGGGAATTGCTTATTGTGGTCTCTGTGACCAGAGGAAGAAAAGGCTGAATTTTTGGGAAATAGTGATCTCGTCAGTTGTAAAGCATAAAGGTGGACATAAATGTTAAAGTCATGACTCATCAGCGTTTATTGTCTACATGAGCTCAATATCTGACCCAAAATAATTGTTAGAAGTGAGTGGGCTGTGTTGTACTTGACCTTCCCATAGAGAAATTGAATTAATTGATTCTGTTAAACTGCAGCAAAGCAAAAGATGCAACACATGGTGAACTTTATACATTGTATTCCTATGTATATGAGGCAAACTGTCTATTATGTGTTATATGTGGAATATGTAGTCCTCCCCACAAACTGATTTTATATCAAAATAGGCAATATTTGGTTTTGAAAATTGTGACAAATTCATGAGAAATCCAACAAAAGTTACAGCTGCAGAAGTCTCTGCATTTCAGCAACAATACCTTAGGAGACTTAGGGTTTTCAGAATCAGCAGTGAGCTCTTGCTGATGTATTCAGAAGGGAAAATTGGATAATTTTCTCAGAGAATTGAGGCATACTTGAAACTCCAAATTCAGATTGTGATAGCTTCACAATATACTACAAGATGGTTTAAGGCTTAGAACTAGTATCCAGTCTGTGTTAAGGAAGAAAAATCAGAGCTAATAAAAGGCCAGAGATTTGGTTTAGATTTAGACTGATACAAATAGGCACTAAAAACCATGAAGTACTCAAAGAATGCCTTGGTTCTGTTGAAATGAAAAAAAATGCTGTTTTGGACATGAGAAGTGATAATTTACTCTATAGCTGTATTGGCATGGGTGGGCCAGAACTGCATCTTAACCCTTTACCCTCTGGCTATTATAAAATATTTCTCCTTGCATTGGTTTATAGTTTTGTGATTAGTCAACAATCCCTCTAAGATCTCCCTTGTGTTACTCAGTGCTTTGTGTTAACATGTACCTTTCATTGACCATGAGGTGGAAGCAAGGCTTAGAGAGAAAAGAAATATCAACTGCAATTTTTATGAGGAAAAATAGGTGATACATAAACTGATGTGCCTGTGAGGGCATCTCTATGAAATCTGGGGTTGTTTTTGCCTTCTTGTGCCACACCTGTCGTCCAATATCTGCAAAGTAAGGATGTATTTTATCTGTGGAAGACTTGAGGCTCGGGTGCTTTTTTGTATGTGTTTTATGCTTTCCTATCCATGAAATAATTTTTTTCAGGATCTGTAGGATCCAGTGCCAGCAGGATCTGTAGCTGCAGTGATTAAACCTCAGGTTATCCCTTTTCTTTTTGCGTAGTGGCTAAAATATATATGGTGCCACTTGGATTAAGGGCTGTCCAGAGAGGATCATTAGGCTTAATGTGTCAAATGATTCACCATCAAAAGCAGAGCAAGTCCTCTTTAAAATGGCTCAAAATAGATTTTTGCAATTGATTGGACTGAAAATATTTAAGCCAAAGAGGATTTTTTGTGCTGTGTTCTCTGGAGCAGACAATGGCCCCTTTGTAAAGGCTGCTTAGGCTTTGGGAATTGCTTATTGTGGTCTCTGTGACCAGAGGAAGAAAAGGCTGAATTTTTGGGAAATAGTGATCTCGTCAGTTGTAAAGCATAAAGGAGGACATAAATGATACAAAGTCATGACTCATCAGCGTTTATTGTCTACATGAGCTCAATATCTGACCCAAAATAATTGCTAGAAGTGAGTGAGCTGTGTTGTACTTGACCTTCCCATAGAAAAATCCTCAGGAGTGAAAGACTTTGCATTTAGGAATTATTTCAAAGTTCAGGTGATCTCCTAGAAGTATATAGGTCCCAGTGCAGTCTCTTTTCTCTCTCTGTTTTTTTAATTACTATGTTTAACCATAAAAGTGTCACGGGGGATGGCTCTTTGGGGAGAGATTTAGCAATAATAAAAGTGAGGATTTATGTTGCTAACTGTTGTTATTTGTCTTGATACTTGGAACTCTTTCTCTACATTTTTGCCATTTTATTTTCTTTTTTTTTTTTTACTAGTAATGGCAAAAAAAAAAAAAAAAAAAAGGCATAAAGAAACATTTTTCCTGGCAGCAGAGCAGTTTTGCTTCTGTTGCTGCCTACCTGTGTGTGTGTGACTGTCCTCAGTCCTGTTTCATGTTACAATATTCAAGCTTTGCCATTCCTGGACCATGGAATGGTCCCATCAAATGAAATCTCCCTCTGGAGATGAGCTTACTGCTTGGATTTCACTGCTTCTCACTTGTTAGTCTTTGAGGTCTTTGGAGTTTGCAAGTCAGTGCAAATCAGTGGGTGTGTACCATACTTCTTTTTTTGATGGCCAATAGGAACAAACTGAGAGTATCTAGCCACTGCACTATTGACTGTGAGAATCTTCAGGAAATTTGCAATTCCCAAAAGCTTGCTGAGGGCTTTATTAGTTTGTGTTGCCCTAAGGCTGACAATCATAAGTGCTGCAGGCTTAGAAACTCTCAAGGAAGAAACCAGAATGTTTCCCCCATTTGGGGGGAAAAGAAGGATATCAGTTCCTTAAAAGAACCTTAGCATCAGTTCTTCATGGGATACTCTGCTCTCCTTCTTACAGGCACTTTAAATTCAGTTTCTGAAGGTTTTCTAGGTAAGGAAGTAATTGAGATTTGGAGGTACTGCTGTGAAAAGGTCTTGTGAGCTGCTGAAGAAGGCTGATGTGCTTTGACATGAGCTCTGTGCCTGCAAACTCTGTGTTTGGTTTCTTCACTGCTGCTCGCTGGGGTGGGTTTGCAGCCTAACAAGACAGCAAAGAGCATGGGAATGCAGAGATACAGCAACGTGTTCCCCCACAAAGGTTTTGAACCCTCCAACATGCACTTTGTCAGAAGACGATGCCCTGAGTCTGGCAGGACATTAATGCATTCCCTTTCTGGGTAATTTACCCTAAAGTCTTGGGGCCACTTGGATAAACAACAGTAATATTGTTGAAGGGCTCTGGCAGAAAGCTTCTCCATTGCTCTCCCTCTGATGGCTACACAGATTGTTGCTTTCCACAAGGAGCATTTCCCTGGAATGCCTATTACTCAAATTTTCCACCCTTTACCCTGGAGTGGTGCTTTGTGTTTTCTAGTAAGTTATTTGCATATTAAATAGCTTGTTCTATCCAGGGATTTGTAGTTCCAGTTTATGTTGGAATATTGGTTAGATGAACTTTGGTTGAGTCAAGCATTTGGTGGAACTCTTTCTGCCATCCTTTTATTTTGATAACTAACGAAGTTCTGGCAGTATGTACACGCATTGTTATTGCCACAGGGTAATGCTTTGGAAGAGCTAAAGGAACTTCTTACCCTGTCATTATGGGCAAGTGAGCCTTGCACAAACATTCTTGGAACTGTTGCCAAGTGCTGGCAAAAATGTCAAAACGACAAAAGCAACAATTGAACTATTCTGTGCATGTGTCTGTCCAGCATTTATCCATCACTGCACCTGAGGTGATCCATCTGGGAGCATTCATCAGCAAGGAAAAAATTACAGAACTCCTTAAAATCTCCTCAGGATAATTAACAAAAAAGAGAAGCCCCTGCCCATCAATAGCTCTGAGTGGGAGGCTGGGGAGAGCTGGGTCTCTTGGATCATAACTGGTGCTGCTGTGGAGGGGAACTGGGTGGGAATCAACTGGCTGCCAAGAGCTGCCTGCTGATGCATGCTGCCATACTGGCAATGAAACCCCAAAGGGAAAAGAGTTGGCTGGTTGTTGCAACTCTTTGAGGATCTCTCTGTTTCTGAGGAATTTGGGGCTTAAATTTTCAAAGACATGCCCCACTCTGCTAGGCATGAATGTGCATGGTGGTATATTCTGTAGAGCTTTGGTATCTGCAGACACTTTGTCCCTGCTGCCTCTGCTACCCTCAGCTGGTCATGTTTGAAAACTGCCAATAATTCTCAACTACCTTTTCCTTTTTGTTTTGTTTGTGTTTTGGTAGTGTGGTTTGGTTTGGTGTCAGTGTATTTTAATTCTGCTCTGAGCCTCTTCTGGATAAGAGGTAGATTCCAACATGCAATCCTAAACACTGTTTTTAGCCTAATGAGTGCAATCATGCTAAGTAACTCCAGCCTAGGGTGAATGCTCTCATTATCAGTTTTGGTGGGATTGTTCTTATTTTCCTTTGTTTTTATTCATAACTATTCTAAGTAAAAGATTAACACCAACCTTAAACCAAGTTGACAATAAAAATACCAACCAAGACCAAACATGATATAGACAAGAGCAAAAGTGATCTAGCAACAGATATTGTCCTTTTTGGATACATTTGAGCTCATTCGAAATCATACCCAGGGGACATATCAATCTGAAGCAAGCTCATCACAGTTATTGGCTACATAAACATGAAATACTGTGTGAATCACTTAAATTAAATGATCATCAAATCTGTGCTCATGCACTATGTATTGGTTTGTAAATATCAAGTAGATGTAGATGTTGAATAATAGACTTGAATATATCATATTTTTGAGTTGGAAACTCACAAGGCATCAGCAACATTCTGCAATTCAGTGCTTTATGTAAGCACAGTGAGACCGAGCAGGGCAGGGAAAAAAAATCAAAACGTTGAAAGGCACGCAGCTGGGTAACTCAATAACCCGTGTGTGCAGGGCATTGCACCCAGTGGGACTTTAACTTTGCGAGCTGGGCCGGCCGGCTCCGTGCTGGAGAGCCGTCCCCCGGCCCACCCCACGCCATTGACATGCATAGCTGGCCTGGTAGGTGTAAAAATAGCCGGGCAGCGCCTGAATTGGAAATGGTCACCGAGCGCTGCCCGCAGTTGCTGGGGTTTCGGGTTCTCCGGGACACGGGAGCAGTGGCCGAGGAGCGGAGCACAGCGGGACCCTCCTCCCGGCCCGGTCCCCTGTCCTTCGGGAGCGCCGGGTGCCCGCGGCGCTGCGAGGGCCGTCCCCCTGCTCGGAGGGAGCAGAAGAACTGATATGGGCAATGCACCCATTTGCCAGGCTTGCCATTCACAGAAGGGCTTAAGGACACAAGGGAACATACAGGACTTGGATAAAACTCCTGATTATTATGGATACAACAGTGAAGAAAGCAAAGAGCCTGAAGCCCTGGTAAGTTTGGCTGAAGAAAACAGGAATCACAGGCAAAAATTCAGATGAGGGTTGTGCATGTTGCATTTGCAAAGGATCTCTTTGCTCAGAACCTTACTGATAGCTTGCAGTACTGAGGGGTCTGCTGAACTTGTCCATGCAGAAGCTTTGTTTTGCTGCACTGATTGCAATTAAAAAGCAGCTGTCGCTGAGCTGTGCAGTGGCTTCAAAGCATTGTCAGCTACCAGAAGGTTGAGGTATGTGAAGAGAGAACCCCGTGGGTGAAACAAGCCCTGCAATGAATGGATGTTTCCAGTTATCCTGGTTTGCACAACTGCCAGGAATAATCCTTTATTGATCATGCTCCAAACTTGAACTCAGTTGTTTACTTTTAAGCTGCTGCCTGCCCAGTATATGATATTGTTTTCTGTGTGCAATTGAGACAGAGCTGCACAGATCCTAATGGAGATGAGGGTTACAGTGAGTGGGACCACGAGCAGGCAAGGGGATCATGCTTATGGTGGTAATGTCACCATTTGTGCAGCAAACCAGAAGATCATTAAGATGTGAATACTTGCTTAGTATCTATGGCAAATGAAACGTCTCTTGTCTGTCTTTTCCTTTATTTCTCATTCTGTTTGAGAATTTCATAAAATAGTTATTTCATTCAATGTGGCAACGGAAGTATGTTGTGTCAAAACTTCTGGCAGAAGAGAACCTTCAGCAGCAGTATATCCAAATCTTATATTCTCTACAACTGATGTATACTGGAATTGGTCTCAATCTGAGCTGGTGCTTTGCATGTGCCTCTATTACTGCAGTGCAGCATAGGAGAATAGGTGAGCTAATTTCCAGTGTTTGTAGGGGAAGAGGAGACCCAAGGTGCTCCCAGCAGCAGCTCACAAGGAGAGCTCTGCATTGTCCTAGAAGACACTTTAGAGGCTGTCTTGGCTTTCTGGTAGCACTTTTTTTTTTTTTTTTTTTTTTTTTGCTTGATTTTTCTGACCAGTTTTATGTTGTATTTCACTGACAACACAGCTCTACCCATTCTTTATAGAATCACAAAATGGTTTGGGTTGGAAGAAACCTTAAAGATCATCTAGTTCCAAATCCTCTGAAGTAAAACTTTATTCTAGCTAAAACATGAAATTAACCTACTTCTTTAAGGATACAGAGAGGTTTTTTTTCCTCCTACCAAGTAGTTTTTGGTTAAATTAACAAATAATCTCCAGTGTTTGTGAAAGATGCAGTCAGGGGGAGGGACAGTGAGATTCCTTGGGCTGTGGGGGAGGATGGGCCTGCTTCCATTGCTGAGAATTATTTCAATGGGCATTAGAGGGTCTCCCTGAAGCTGTTAGCAAAGGTATGGAAGCCCCTGTGACACAAATAAGCAAACTGAAACAGCTCTCCTGGCACGTCCAGCCTCTGAGCTGCCCTTTGGCATAAGGTCAGCCCTCAGAGGACACAGGAGAGAGCAGCATGTGATCTTTGGGGCTTCTTTTCCTTTTTATTTTTCTGGATACTTTTCATTCAGCCTACGCAGCTTTTCATAGCAGGCAGAGATCAGGCACTCTGATAATGTTTTTGATGTGTTCAATCATAAGATCTTGGCTTTATGTGGCCCTGGTAGGGACTGGCCAAGTTTCTTTAGTTATGTCTGTCTTGATTCAGGTTTACAGTGCTTGGGGGATTACAAAGGAAACTTCCTGTATTTCCCTAAGAATGTTTGCAGTCTCTCATCATTCTTATGATTCCATACAGAAAAAGTTAAAAGAAAAAGAGGTGTCTGTAAATTAGAAATGCCAGCAAAGCTTTGTTCTGCAGGGAGAAATTGTATTGTCTTTTCCCCCCCTGAACAGGAATACGGTATCCAGCACAGTACCCTGTTAGCTATTATATATTTCCTCTGCCTTTATGTAACTGTAGCCATGCTCCTTGTCTTGGCTCATTAAAAAGAGTTGCCACATCAAGGTGAATATGATAACTCTGGGAGCCTTGTAGCAGATATGAGGTTCAGAATAATTCAGCTGATATTCAGCCAACTCAGATGGCAAAATTGCTTTGCTAATCTAATATTTTCTAACGTAAGAATCAAATGCAATCTGCTGCTTCAGAACCAGGTATTTCAGACTGCCTGGGACAGATGGCTCTCTGAGTTGTAGCACAGGTTTTCCTACTGCAGCATCCATAGGAGTTTTTCCTCCCTGTTCAACTCAGCAGATTTGGCAAGGTGGACTTTAACATCACTGTTGCTTTTCTGCAGGTGAAGTTAGGTGAAACTTGTTCCTCTTTCTGCTGGCCAGAGCTGAATTCTTTAAGGTCTAGGCCTCGGATTACAAGGTTCTTCATTTACTACTTGAGTGTTCCTTTTACCTCTCTGTACAAGTAAGATCTGTGCAATGAGTCTTGCTGAATTAGGACCTGTGGTAACAACCTTTGTTTACATCTATTTTAGCCCATCTCAAAGCAACATGAAATAATTTTTTCTGTTTTATGGAACCAGTACATTTGAATCAATGGGCGATCGGTTAATGGTGTTTGGGTGGGTAGAGCAGTTTGACCCTTCAGCATGGGTGGTATTCACCCATTTCTTTTATTGGGAAATGTCACTTGGCCATAGGGAATGAAAAATTGGGAGTGATGGGATTATCTGTCAACAGTCTGTCATAAACTTCACTTACAGCCTGGATTTTTGGTAAGCTAGATAATGTTTGGTGTGGCATCCTAGTTCTTTCTAGAGCTGTTCTGGCATTATTACCTCTATTTAGGAACATTATCAGTAACGGAAACTTGCTATGGAAACCATTTAGATGCCTGCCAAATTCTACAGTTGTTACCACACCTCAATATCTCAATATACGGCATCCAGAGGATCCTAAATATTTTTCCTTCCTTTAATATTATTCAGTTCCCCTAGAGGAAATCTTGGTTCCATATCAGTATTTAAGAGACTTCAGTAAATGCATGTGTCAACTAGGAGAAGCAAGACTAATCATGTGGCTCTTCTGAATGTATCCCAAATCCTTATAGTTTCAGGATCATGACTAAATTATTTTGTCTCAAATTTCAGCACAAGAAATGTTCCTATTAAACAACAGGATTATACATTTCTACTTTAGAGTAATGAATATATTTCTAGTTTTTAGGATTAATCAAACTATAAAATCTTTGATTCTCAAAACCCAAATCCTTTGGGGTGCTTGGTTTGTTGTTTTTCAGGGTGGTTTGGTTTTTTTTTTTCCTCTTTATTCTTTTTAAATACAAAGATTACATTTCCCAGGTACATTTGATAGTCTTGTTTTTTAGACTCATGCCGATGATAATTCAGACACCCACATATTGTTTCCAAGCTGGGATTTATACCAGAAAGTTTGTTTTGGAGATGATGAATAGCCCAGGGGAAGGACAAGGATTACACATGCCTGAAGTTCAGCTACTGATGCACTGTCCCTTATTAGAACTCTGATAACTGATGTTGCTTGATATTGTAAAATCAGCATGGATTAAAATAACATCTGTCATTTCAAGTACTGCCTTTGGAAGGGACATGCAGCTGGGGAAAAGACTTTTATTCCATTCTTTTCCATAGAAAGCTATGCAGTTTTGCCTCAGTTCTCACAAATCCTTCATTGACACAGTACAATCAGCAGCCAGGCCAGTATGGTAAGTTAATGATTGGAGTGGGAGGACTCCTACAGATGTCTGAGGCAGCTAAGGATCATAAAAGGTTTATAGAGGGCATTTGCTTCTTGGCTTGAGGAAGGGGTGATTTTACATTAGTTTTCTCTTCCTCTTCTGCTGCTACTGTATTTGCCAATATTGGCCCAAATTCAGGAACAAGGTTTAGTGTGTATTTAAACCCTCCCTTCAGCAAATAACTTAAATCTGTTTAGTTTGAGATCAATTAGACTCAAAGATGTGGTAAAAATTAACCATAGTTTAAAGTGGTTTGCCAAAATATCCCTTTATTCTTCTCCTGGTTAAAAACAAAGCCAAACTGATCAGTCATTTGTGCATTCCAGCAGAGAGAAAAGAGTGCCTGGATGGTACCCTGCAAGGTCTGGAAGTTCACAGAGCTGGCAAAAGAGCCAAAGGTGTCAAAATGTAACAAGCAGCCTAAAATTAAAGTAATTCCCTATGAATGATTGAGATTTTTCCTATCAATAACAAGAAGTGGAATAGCTGAAGCCTGGCTTTTCCACTAGTAAAAATTAGAAGTGTCCATCAGCATTATTAATTGTTCAGTTGTGTCTGTTTGGAGTGATCTTGGGGCAGAATCTGGTGTTCAGGTAAGGCCATGACCTGGACAGTTTCCTCCCTCTTATGTTGCTCAAAAATATGTTTGATGGGATCATGTAGCAGCAATAAAAAACTTCCTAAATTTCAAATGCAGCTTTCTGAGGACTGTCTCATAAAAAGATATGAAACCATCAAAAAACTGTTTTATGCAAATCTTGAAATCACTGGAAGTTGATGAATATATGTTGGACTTGTAATACATTTCTTTTATTTATAATGTGCATAAATCATAAATCACTTAACCTAGTTTATTTTCTCAGCTTCTTTTTTTTTGCCATGGTTCTTTCCATCTCTAGGCATACCAATGGAAGTAATTTCTTGAGGACTCTCTAAATCTTGAATCTTGCTGCACGCAGTATCTCCTTTGGGTTGCAGCCTCTTTGTCTGACACAAGAAAGCTTTTACCAAGATGTATAATAAATGGAAACAGCATTACCCTTCCTACCTGCTCTGGCAGTGTGTGATTTGGGCTCCCACACATCCCTTAGCAGAGCTAATGAGAATATTCATTCTGTGGAACGCAGCACATACTGGAAGGAATCTGGTCAATGCTATCCCAGGTTTCTGGGTCAGGGAATAATTTTCTGTGTTTTAAAATGTTTTGATTTGAAATCAAGGATTGTTTGAATCCTTTGTCATACGCAGTGTATAGCACAAAGGATTTCTCTCTTCTTGTACCTATTTCACCAGCTTGGTATTACAAAATATTTTTTGATGAAAATATCCATAGTCTTCATGGCAAAGTGTGGGGCCATGTCCACAATGTCTGCAACAGCATAATTAGGGCAACTCCAGCCACTGCTCCAGCTCAGTGACAGAAAAAGTGGCTTCATGATGTTCTAGGATTTATTGGCCTAAGTACTCAAAGCACCTTAAATTATTCAGGTTCATAATACATACTTAAAGAATATTTTTTTTCTGATTTATAACCATCAATATTAATGTAGGGAGGCATACCTTTGACATTTAAAATATTTAATTACTAGATACTATTAGCTCCATCTTGGCAGAGAATATTTAACTTGCTAGCGATCTCTTAACTCTGAAAGCTTATCTTCCTCTTCACATCTCACAAATCCTGGGGTTCTTCTTGCCTTAACAAATATTAGTTTCTTGTATGGTCAGTTGTGTATTTTTCCTGGATAAGAACTTGCTCTAGATTGTGAGAACATGATGTTTCTTTAGTGAAAGCTGCTATTTTAGAATTGTGGGATTTTCAGTTCAACTATTCCTGAACAAATTCCATACAACCAAAGGTACACAGCAGGATGAATCTGATCTGAAATGCCTGTACATGATTGAATGGGAAAAGCTGAGTGATAGAAATTCTTGTTTTGATATTGAAATAAGAAAATTTGGCCCATTGTTCATCCAGGAATTTAGATACTGAAATTTCTTCAGGTTCTGTGATTTAATCTGACTTCTTTCATTGCTCCCAGTAAATGAATGGGGTGGAAACATACATTTTTATGGGCAAAGGAAGTGGCTTTGAAAGCAAAGCACTGTTGTATTTCTTTTCTTTCAGAAGATGAATGTCATTTCATTAAGGGCTGGGAAAATATGTGTCCATTATAGCTGTTATTATCTCATTTATGTAATTTATCAGTGTTAGATTACTGAGCCTGTGCCATTGCAAGTGGAATATTTAGCTCTCATTATGGTATGTGTATCAGAACTGCAGGCTCAGCCTCTACTCTGGGGGTTTAATTAAAAGCAGAACATATATAAAACACTTTGCCTCTTTGCCGTCAGTGCTCCATCTTCTAGAGTGATACCCTTTGGAAATCAGCTGCACTTTCATCTCAATAAAAAAAATAAATTAAAAAATGTGTGCAGTAGGTAAAATGTGAGCCACGGATAAACTTGCTGGCAAGTTTTACAGAAAGGAGGAAAAGCATTATATAATTTCCATGAGGAAAAGCATTATATTTGAATTCCCAACTTTTACATCTGAATGCTGGTGTGGAAGAAGATTCCTTAATGGGCAAAAATCTGTATGTGATGAGTGAGTTGGGTAATGGTAACACCTGGTCTGTGCCACTTTTAGAGTTGCACCCAATTAAACGATGGCTGGTTGGAACAGATGGTTCCTGAAATCAGAGAATAGCCAAGCCAACTGGGACAAAATTTAGTGATTGTCTCAAGAGTAGGAGCTTAAACTGACACTTTAGAAAGTAAGGAATAGAAAAAAAGAAGTATGTGTTTGCATACCTGTTAGTCTTTCCCTTTGCATCTTTAAGTACTGAATAACATCAAGAAGCCACAAAAATTTGACTTAGAAGGTGCAACTTTCCTTCTGCCGTGAGCTGAATTCTCAACTCCAGACATTCCCTGGATATATTAACATAATCAGTCACCAGTCAGTTAGGAGATTCTTAATGAAGAAGAGTTCACAAGCTATCAGCATTTTGCTAATTATGGAAACAGCTGTTGTACAAACAGTGCCTCACAACTCTGGAGTTTTTAAATGGCATTACCACTGTCACCTGCCCTTGCCATATTGATTAATTGTGGCTTAATGCTGCCTTTGCCTGTAGTGATAGCACAGGATTCACTTGAACATCAAAGGTTTTTCAGCCAATAATGATTTGAGTTTTTTGTTTTATGTAAAGCAGGTTTTTCTCATGTCCTGATCAGGGGCAATATCTTCAAAAGTTACTAAGCTAAATAAATTTTTCTCTGTAAAATCAAAGCAGTACATCCCCAGGTTCATGCTTAAAAAGTAAGTCTGAAAGGGTTAGTACCTCTCAGATACACAAACAAAACAAATAGGTGAAATTAAGATGTAAATATACTATTTGGATATTAGCATGAGTTTTGAATTCTTTTTGACAGCATTCCATTAACAAACTGTATTTAGTAGGTGAGAAATGTGCAGGGGTCCATGGTGCTGGACTGTGTTCTCTCAAAGAAGTATTTCTGATTTTGGACAGACTGGGGTCATTCAACTTACATGGAGTGGACAAAACCCAAATCCAACCTGCAGGAATAGTTTTTCTACAGACACAATTTAAAACAAATATTTGATGGATAATGTTATGATGAAAGCTATCTTTTGAAAATTGAAATCCCCCCAGTCTTTCCTTCTTATGCATGAAGCTGGTTTTCACCAGCAAATTTGAATATTTGGAGAGAATTTTATGGATTTGGTACAGCATATGACTTTAAGATTTATTTCTGCACTTCTCTATAAAATGTCTTCGAGAAACAGGCGTGCGCTGTGTGCAGTAAGTGATGTGTTACATCATGCAGTAGGAAGGGCAACTAGAGTGGGGGCAGAGGAACCAGAAGGGAAGGTCTGACTATTTGTTTAAAATACTAATTTCCATATATGTTTTATTTGCTGAAATAGATGTTTCAAATTCAGGTTAAACTGCAGCCATGTAGTTAGCAAGAAAGAAGGAGGATCCACAGTCATATATTCATAGAGTCACTTGATCATTTCTTCTATTTCCTTATGCAATTTCTGACAGCTAGGTAGTTAGTTATAAAGTAACATTTGTGTTCATGCTGTAAGTGTACTTATATTGATGTTTTTCATATTGTAGTTTATTTGTTTCTAGTGGTCTGAAAATTCTTATTTATGGCTGGAATTACCTATTCTCAGTCAAAAGCTGATAGGAAATGCTTAAAGATAGGAGATCTCTACAAGGTCCAATAAAACTAAATGCTCCTCAAAAGTCATAGGCTTAGGAATGAACCCTCATCCAGTTCCACCCCCTGCCACAGGCAGGGATACCTTCAATAGACCAGGTTGCTCCAAGCCCTGTCCAACCTGGCTTTGCACATTTCCAGGGAATGAGGCAGTCACATCTTCTCTGGGCAACCTGTGCCAAGGCCTCACCACCCTAGAAGGGAACAATTTATTCTATTATCTAATATAAATTTACCTTTGTATCTTTATCATGTACCAGAATGGCGTTGCAAACATAATTTCTTTTTTAAAAAGTATTCAGTGAGGACTTGTCATGCTCTGTCACTGTGTATGTATTAAGAGCAGTCCATTAGAAAAAGGTGGTTCAATGCAGAGCTGGTGAATTCAACCCATACTATAAAATACTGTCTCAGTATTTTCTAATCCCTCATACCATTTTCTTCTATCATGTTAATAAAATATTGATCTAACTGCCTGACCCTAGTGCCTGCATGTACACAATGTGATCCTTTTTTCTGCCTGACTGAGCTGAGGGTGGTGGGCAGCGCTGCCAGCTGGGACTTTGCACATTAACATGTCGGCTTTGGGGCTTCCCAAATTACACGGCTCTCATGTTCTCATGCTCCCATGCTGCAGCTTAAGGTGAGCTCTTCTCCTGTAAACCTTTCCTTTCCTCACTGGTAGCGTTTTTGCTTTACAAGCAGATCATTCTGTTTGTAAAACTCTGTAAAACTCCCAAGAAAACCCCTCAGGGGTGTGTGCTTAGGAAGAGGAGATGTGAGAAATACCATATGGTACACGGGACTCTGGGTCTGTGTTTTTGTCTTCTTCCTTGAAAAGGAGGTGCCTCCAAATGACAGTTTGTTGGCAGCTGTTCTTCACCAGTCACCAAACCAGAAAGATGGATATGGCAATTTCTCTCACTGAGAAACACTACCAGGGACCATGACGGGGCTATGGGGCAGTGAGGGGCCACGAGGAGCTCGAAAGCACTGTGAGGGGCTCTGATGGATTTCGAAAGGCTTTAAGCAGACTGTGAGGGGCTCTAAAGCACTGTGAGGGGCTCTGATGGATTTTGAAAGGCTTTAAGCAGACTGTGAGGGGCTCTGAAGGTCTGTGAGGGGCCATGAGGGTCTCTGAGGGACTTTGAGAGGCTCTAAAGGGCTGTGATGGACTATGAAAGGGGCTGTGAGGGGTTCTAAGGGGGCTGTGATGGGCTGTGAGGGGTCTAAAGTGCTGTGAGGGTTTCTGAGGGACCCTAAAGGGACTCGGAAGGGCCGTGAGGATCTCTGAGGGACTTTGAGAGGCTCTAAATGGCTCTGAGGGGCCGTGAGGGATTTTGAGGGGCCGTGAGGGGCTTTGTGGATGGACTGCAAGGGGCTCTAAAGCATTGTGAGGGGCCATGAGGGGCTCTCAAGGGACTGTGAGGGTCTCTGAGGGACTTTGAGAGGCTCTAAAGGGCCGTGATGGACTGTGAGGGGCTCTGAGGGCCCATGAGGTTCTCTAAGGGGCCATGAGGGATTCTGATGGGCTGTGAGGGGTCTAAAGTGCTGCAAAGGTTTCTGAGGGGCCCTAAAGAGACTCGGAAGGGCCGTGAGGATCTCTGAGGGACTTTGAGAGGCTCCAAATGGCTCTGAGCGGCCGTGAGGGGCTCTGATGGACTGTGAGGGGCCATGAAGGGTTCTGATGGGCTGTGAGGGGTCTAAAGTGCTGTGAAAGTTTCTGAGGGGCCCTAAAGGGAGTCTGAGGGCTGTGAGGATCTCTGAGGGACTTTGAGAGGCTTTAAATGGCTCTGAGGGGCCGTGAGGGGCCCTGAGGGTCTCTGGGTGTCTGTGAGGGGCTCTGGAGGCTGTGAGGGTCCTTGGGGGGCTGTGATGAGCTCTGAAGACTGCTGGGGACTGTCTAACAAAATATTTCAAGAGATTACAGAATCCATTGGAAAAGCTGACAGATCCAGATCATTGTCTTCTCTGATGTGGTAAGACTACAGGAAACTGCTGCTGTTGTTTACTGAGGGGATTTTGTCAAAAAGCATTTGAATTTGAAGTGTGCTAAAGTAAAGAAATGCTTGAGACAGTAGTGCTGACAAAAATGCTTTTAAAAAGCATTAAAAGAATGGGGCAAAGGACAAACTAGTGATGATCTACAGAAAAATGAAATTTGGCCAACTGGGAAAGAAAATGGATCTGTGTACTCACAACCTCTAAGTCAATCTTTCAGCACCATGTTACAATCCTTGTAATATAGTAATATATTTTCAATATTTTGTGGCCAGTCTCTGGTATTTGTATGGGAATTTATATATGAAGCATATGGATTGTCCTATTGCTCTTTATAAAGAAAAGCTACTATTCTGCATTATGATTATTATTCTGGTGTCTGGAAAGTGTTTTGAAGTGACTTGAAGGGATGTACACCGCAGTAATTTGATTACAAGGTAATAGAATTATGAATCAAGGGAAATGAGAGTCTGCTTGGAAACCTGTTTGTGTCTTCTTAGCCAGAAACAAATGACATAGAGTTGTGTGGGTTTAGCTACAATCTGAGCTTCCAGCACTAATGGAAATGTCAGCATTTTTAGCTTTTTATGTTATTCTGTGTGAAAGAAAAACAAGCAATGATTTGTTCATCCCTAACAACCCTAAGTTGTAGGTGGTAATGTGTTGCTTCATTCTTTCTTAACCTTGTAAAAGTATAAAGCTGATGGTTGTTGTTTTGCTATGGTAAATTATTGTTGTAAAGTAAAGCATGAAAAAAAATAGGGAGAAAAAACCAACGTGTATTATTGAGTGCAAAACTGCTTTTCCCAACCAGTGTCCGGATTGACCCCTCATGTGCTCAGATATTTGTTCTTGGTTAATGCTTTTACCAAAACATGTGATTTTTTTTTTTTCAAAGATATTTAAATATTAAAACATCATTTGGTATGTTATGAGCCTATCCTCATCCCAGGAAAGGATGTGCTCGCAAAGACATATTTTTGTCTTGGCATGTAGCACAGTTGTAAGGAGGCTCATTTTGATGACATCCATCTGTTGCAGACTAAAATAGGTTGGAATTGGGGATTGTCAAGCAAGTTAGTGCAGCGTGATAAGCAGGGTGACCAAAAAAAATGCATTGGAGTGGATTGGGCAACTGAACTAAGTGGCTGGAAGTGGGAGGGGTTTGGGATATTCTCCTGACGAAAAGGAGCGAGTCCCAGTCAGAAGCAGTGCGGGCTGTCCCCTGGCCTCACATCCCCACAAACAGGCTCTCCTGCTTATTTACCTGCTCCTTGCACTCACTCCCACTCGGTTGATTGAGCTGGGACAACTGTTGCTGTCCCGGTACACCTTCCCAAATGCTTAATCTGGGTACTCATGGCTTCTGTGGCATGGCTTGGGTTTTCCTCCTGGTCTCAGGTGTCTTAGAAGCCAACTTGCCTGTGTGGGGGAACATCCAAATCTGGGCTGGTTTCAAGCAGCCAGTGGAGTTCTGTGTCACGGACAAAGGCTGAGGCGTTCCGCGCTCTGTTGCTCAACAGTACATCCCACAACCTGGCTGAAAAATGAAAGCATATTTTTATAGGGTCTTTAAACCTTTTTTTTATGAGAGCAGGAAGTTTAGGGGTAGGGATGTTTACAGCATGATCCTGGATTTGGATACTCAACCTTGAGTACTTCATCCGCTTTGTTCTAAGGTTAGCTACATGTGGAGTGCTGCTCACTTTGAGCGTAGGCAAAAGTGATAGATCTAAAAGTAAATAGATCTAAATCTGTAAATAACATCTATACAAATCTATAAACAATATAGATAAATACATAAAGAATACATTAAGTTATATATAAAAAGAGATAATATATTTATAATATTAAGAGAGCATATATTTGTATATAATTCTCCAGAAAACTGTAGTTAGCAAATTGATGCATTTCTTTTTCTCTTGTTGACAATATCAGTTACTATGATTTATGGTTTTTTAGTTCTTGCTAAATTTTGAATGTCAGCAATTATTGCTCTATTTTGCTCGCTCTGACAGGTCTGCAGTTCTTTTGTGCCATTATTGCCTAATTTCAATATGCTAATTAATGCAGATAGAATTCAAACTCAGTTGTTTCACAGCTTTATTCTCTAGCAGCATGAAATATGGAAACCTTTCACCGCTGATGAAGTTCTGCTCTGGTTTAAGCAGGGGCTAACTGGAGAATATTTTTTCTTCTCTTTTTACAGTCTGACAGCAATGCAAGCTTTCTCCGCGCTGCCAGAGCTGGCAATTTAGACAAAGTAGTGGAATACCTGAAAAGTGGAATAGACATTAACACCTGTAATCAGGTAAGATATTTGATGGACACAAGCTTGCAAGAGTGAATTGCCAGAAACCTGGGCACTGTAGAGATGTGATTTATCTCTTGATCCTACTGAATGTGACGTGCTGAGCCATGGATTTTCCTTGGCCATCCCACATGAAGCGCCTGATCCCCTGAGAGCTCAAGTGTGGGAGTCTGATGCTTCCCCTGTTATTTTTATGAGATCTCAGGGGGTAGGTAAGCACTTGAGTGGATGTAGTTATAGCTACTCAGATAATTAATGTCCAAGTAGATTAAAATCTTGGCACTCACCTGCACTGGCAATGCAGCTCTGATTACTCTCAGATGGCTAAAGGGATAACCATGGGCTTTCACTTTGTTTTGCAAAACTAAATGTGTTTTTACTACTGATCAATAATAACTACAAGATAACATAAAATGTACTTAAATGTTGCACTTATCATACTGTTTCCCCTTTCAAGAAAGTTATAACTGCTGTAAAAGTACACTGTTAAAGTTTCACCATTGATGTGACTGTAATGTGACACAATGTTTTGGCTTGGCTCTTTTGTAGGTCTGTCATATAAATCCAATTACTTTGGCTTCATAGCTTAGGGACCTACATTTCCAGTGTTTAAGTGACTAGAACCATCAAGTTTAATAAGACTCTAACTGTGACTTAAATATGCAAGTAAATGTCTGCATCAGTTCTGGGAAGTGTCTTGGCTTTCTAGTGAAACCACTGTGGTTTCTTTGGTGGGGAATTTGACAGCTCAGGTTTTACGGTGCCCAGCTTTCCCCTAATTCTTTGCCAGATTTGATCAGAGTGACCACCAACTAGACAGTGGCTATGCCATTTGGAAGTAAAACCCCAGAATTGTGACCATTATTTCTTTTGGGGAGCAGGGGGGAAAGTAACTGGGAGAATCAGAAATGAAATAATCTGAAATATTTGGTCCTATCACCTTCCCTGCTGAAAGAAAGCTGTAAATGATTAAAGAAGGTATGTGCCAAATGGAAGCTGGGTTACAGGAGTGAGAACAGATCTGTTAGCTGTGCCAAGGAATTTAATGATGAGGAGGATAAGAGCTGGGGCTTTTCATGTTCTGCTCATTGAAAACATACAGAAGTGTTCTTGTCTTACTGTCTGGGAGAAAGTTTCCTTTGAAAGACTTACTGTCAAGGAAAAACTTCCTGAGTTATATGGGACGTGACCTGGCAAACTTCAAGTTGCTCAGTTAAGAGAGAGTAAAGCTAGATCCAAGTTCTTATCTTCAAATAGATCCAGCAAGTTTTCATCTTTATTACAAGCACCAATATTAACAAAGAGATTCACCCCCAGGACAGAGCATAGTTAATATGATAATTACTTAGGAACATTACAAGGCTTTTCCCCAGTGTTCATGTTCTCCTGCTAGTTATGGGAGGAATATGGCAAAAGTTGCTGCAGATTTATCTTCTATGGAAAGTACTTCCCACCTGCAGCTGGTGACAAAGTTCCACTTGTACCATGTGGGTGAGATCAAAACTTTCACCATCCACTGAGCAAAACCAAGCACTTCAGCTCCTGGCAGACCCCAATTCTGGTGCCATGTAAAATTGCTTACAGATATTTTCCTAACTAAGACCCTCAGTGCTTCCACTGGTGAAGCATCACTGGTGCATTGTAAATTTTATTGGGAGTGGAAGCAGACTCCCCTTGCCAGAGGTCAGGGCTCTCTGCTTGAATAAGCCCTGGCAGCCTTCAAGTTATTCCTCCTCCTTTGTCTCCTCCTCAGGGTTTGACAGGAGTGCCCACGTCATTGTGTTCCAGCTGTCTAAGGGGAGAAGCAAACACAGTCTGTGTAAAATGCAGGGGTGTATTTTATTTTTAACAGTGAGGTATCTCAGTGCTCTTTTAAAAATGGAGCTTTGTATGTGCAGGGTATTTTTCCTCAGTGAAATGCTATTTTTAGATCAGATCTCATATGAGAAAACCGTACATAATGTTAAATATAAGCTTTCCTGAATGGAGAGAAGACCAGGAAATGCTTTCTTCAGTTTCAATGTTTTTTCTCAAATGCTGAGTTTTCAGAAAGGCATATCTTTGTAGACAATCAAAGTATTTTCCCAGTGTAGCTGTTGCCAAAATATGATGGAGCTTAATGTTTCTGCATATACTGAACACAAAGTAGTTAATAAAACAATTATATAGTTAACAATTAGACATTACTTAAACATGCTTTGTTGAATGCTACCATCATAACAAGTTCATTTATTATGGAAATGCTTACTTTAATCTGAATTCAATTCAATCAACTCTGTTAATTTCTGGAGAGAGTTAGAAGTGTCAGGGGACAAAATTTCCCAGTTTTATGAGGAATCCCTTAAAAAAATCTAATTCCTGGTATTTTATAGGATGGATAACCAATAGCCATTGGCCATATCTGTTTCATTTAAAGCTGTTTTCCTATGCTACAAATGTAGTTTTTTAGGATGGGTTACTGTTTCTAATCAGTGTAGCAAGAGAAAACAACTTGCTCCTGCATCATGTTCAACATGTTGCTTAGCAAAACAAACGTTACACTGTGCATTTGTGTGGCCTGAGGTTCCGGCAGGAGTTAGACCCTGAACTCTGCCTGTTCTGAGAGCTCAGCAACTGCCTGCTGATTTTTGAAACTGAATTGGGGATCCAAAGACAAGATAAAGTAATATTTCTCCATCTTGTCTTGGGAGACCTGTCAGTTTTCAGGGTGATGTCTTGGAAGGAAATGTGTGATGGGCATTGGTGTTTGCTTTGAAAGAGTCTTCTGTGTTCCTCTGTGAAGTCTAATGCCTTGAATAGATCGGGGTTCAAGTATGAGGTAGTTCTGGGGGCCTCCAGCACCAAGGCTTTTTGAATTCCTGTCACTTTGGCTTTTGCTGTCGTTTTCTTGGTTCCTTTTAATTCATTTGGTCTCTGTTCCTTCGGTGACAGTGAGACAAAGCACAGCTGTTAATTGCTCCCTCCGTCCCTCCCTATGGAAAGACTCTGCCTTTCCCAGCAGTGCCAACTATAGTCTGAAAGAGCACTGTAGCATAATGAGGTCAGCAGTACCACATTTGATGTCACTCTATAGGTTAATTCAGTTTATTGACTTCCTAGACTATAAAGCAACATAAAGGAAGAATTTTCATAACCTGGTAATGTTTTTCTTTTTTTTTTTTTTTTCCCTGCTGTCCACTTAATTTCTTTCTGATATTTTTAGGAAAAACTTCCACAAACTTTTGGACTTCAGAAAGCCATGCCCAGCTCTCTAATGTACCCTTTCCCAAATCTCTCTTGAAAAGAGGTTGCCACATGCACATTTTATTTCCTTGAAAGATTTATTCAGAGGGGAGACTTTGCAGAGCCATCTATTAAAGAGAGAAAAGTATTTGAGTTTAACAAAGACTGTGGTACTTCTATTTTCTGCCTCTGCTGGCATAAGGAGTCAGCGCCATACAGTGTTAGCCACAAAAGCTTTTTAATTTTCATTGTGTTTTGAAGTTATGCTTTGCTTTTGAGCTGTTATCATAGAACCTTTTCCTTATTTCCTTCAAACACTTTCTTTGACCCATTTCTACATTTTAAGTTCTTTATCATCCTCACTAATTCTCACCAGCAGAAGGTGAGTTGAGCTTTCTAGGACTGCCAAGTTGTTGTTTATACCTGTCTCTTAGAGCTGAGCTTACAGGGAAGGTGTAAAAGCCCACAGAGCACTGATTTGGCTGATTTAAAATGTCCTTTGAACTACGGGTTGATCTGATGCTCTGCCAAGATATAGCTTTTCCATGGTGTCAGTTTGCTTTGGCACAATAGGGTTAGGTGGGAAAGGGAGAAGCTATTGGATCTGGGTGGTGTCCCAGAGGAATAAATGGCACAGCAGGATTGATGCTGAACCAGGCAGTGATGAAAGAGCTTCCATTGCTTGAGGATTTCTCCATGAGACAACTGAATACAAAGGCCAACGTAGCAGGGAATTTTTTGGGTGATTTCCAGACAGTCAGTGCCTGTCTTATGGGAATAAGTGATTGACTTTGGACTAGCTTAAAATAGACTGGTGATTTTTAGGATGTCCAAGAAATCCCTGGAGTTTTCCAGTGCAGTGAAATACCTAGGGTGGCACTACAGGAAGTGCTGTGCACAGTCAGTGGTACATGCACGTTTGTAACACTCCATGGGACAGAAAGCATTGACATCTCTGCCTTGCTGGTAGAGGAGAAAGAGAATTGAGGGACTTGGGCACTGCAGGGAAACACTTGCAAACAAGAACCAGCTTGGAAGGCTTAGTATTATGTTATTTTATGGGAGTTAGTATTGCCAAGTAGTCTCCAAGGAAAGAATGGCAGTTATGGCATATGCAGGCTTTGTCCTTATGCGGCACAGTTTTGCTTAGCAGACAGCTAATTTCACCCTCCCCAACTTTTTGGTGGGCAGGGGAGAGAAAAAGGGACGTGTCAGAAACCTTTGTTGTTCTGAACTACAAAAATCCAGTTGACAGGAACGGAGGAGTTGCATTGATTAAATCTGAGATTCCATCATCAGAAGTAGCAGGGATCAGCCACGTGGGCTGGCAAATAATTGCAGCGTTGGTTCTGATTAGGGAGAAAGAGAACAAAAGTTGCTTTAAGGCTTCAGTTGTGCTGGCCCTCAGCATTTAAAGTGCAGGGTTTGCTACTGCTTACCCCAGCTTGCTTTATTTAAGGAATTGTGGAATTTGAATGTCTATAGTCCTATTTTTAAGCTAGAGTTTGTTCCTGTAAGCTTTTTACTGGACCTCAATTATTCTTTTTACTCATGTCTTAATGCATTAAAAAGTCCTGTGTTGTGAAGAAACTCAGTTGATGCAGCAATATCAACTTTTCAGGTGCTTAATGTGACATCAACAGATATGTGGCTCAGAGATAGAAGTACAAATACTTTCAGAGATTAAGCACTGCTCTCTCCATATTTTGGCACATGGTAAACTAAAACAGAGGCTTATCCTCATCCTTTTGCATTCAGAGACATTTATGATCCATGAATTTTGCAGTTTCTCTGCTGTTTGTTCCGAAAGAATGAAGAAGGTTAATTACATGTCCCAGAAATACATCAGCTGTGTACACTGTGAGGACAAGCTGCCCTTCAGATTCCCATGGCAAGTGTTGATGATGGAATCTGTGAGATCAGAGACGAGAACAGGTCTTTGTTCTCAAACAGTGAGGAGAATATGGTGTGTTTCCCCACAAAACACTAGATCAGATCTTGCAGCCACTGTAGGTAGTAATTAGGGTTAGTTGATACTCAGCTGAAATGAAAAACTAGAAAGATTGGAATTTTCTGAAACATGTTTGGCCTGAAAATTACTCCTTGACATGGGCAGTATTCCTTATCCTGCTAATTATGGTCAACCTCACCACATATTTTTGGCTTGACCAGGGCATGGTATTACTGCTACTCCTGGGTTCTGCAGCTCTGTAGTAAGAGTGTTTCCTCTGGAACAAGGATGTTCTGGTTGCTCTAGCCTTTCCCACATAATGGGGTTTGAAACCACATTTCTCATTAACATTTCCTATCTACCAGGCTGCAAAAGGGTGTTTCTCTGCTTTTGGCAGCCTGTGACCATGGCCTTCCTTTAATACCTTTGTTTCTCTCACAGTTCCACTTCTGAATTTGACCACAAAATATGCCTGTGCTGCTTACATGGATGTGGAATCAAAAGGAGTTAGTGCTGAAATGTTTTTGCATTTCTGTGTCTGAGGCCATTGGACCCACTCCCATCAAATACCTCCTGTGAAGTGCTAAGTGCTTTAAAATCCCACTGGAAATTACAGGCTCCAGCTGCCTCTGTGAATGGACAAATAAAAGCCAGAAAGTTGCCTGTTTATTTCACAACTGAAATTACTCTGAACTTTTCAGAGAGAACCAAAGTGATAAAAATTCCCCAGTGCTGAATTTGCTGCTGGTTACTCAAGCCACCTGAATATTGCTCCTGATGCCTGCAATATGGAAACCAGGAGAATGCTGGAGGGAATGGCAGTATTTATTGCTGTCACCTGCCTGATGTAGCATGAAAAATACCTTAGGATTGTGAAAAACAGATTGGCAATTCAGCTACAACAGACTGTAATTAAATTTTTTTCCTTGGGTGGAAGGGGGATACTAGGAAGAGGGAGATCAACTTTCCATGGCAGGAATTTGTATGATATAAAGTACCCTGTTCCTGTTGAATGTGGAGAGGATTTTGATGCTGACTTTCTTAGATTACCTATTCAATAATCCTCACATTTATTTAATAATTTTCTTTTCCTTTTTGACTGAGATTGCAAAATCTCCAAGTTTAGTGAAGACTTGCTCATCAGACACTAGCAGAAGTGACAGATCAAGGACCAGTTTGCAAGTCAAAGTGACTAACAAGCCATTTTGGCCTGTTTGTGCTTTGATACCAGTTCTCCCTGAGCAGAGACCAGGGTTCAGGGTGGTTACTTCAGCATGGAATAACCCTGATTGAGTAGACACATCCTGTGTAAATTTGGCTAAGTTCTGTGATTTCTCAGTATTCATAAAACCTCGGCAGGGCTGGATAAGGTTACAGCAAAGTGAGGTAGAAAAACACTCAAGTTTTGAAATACTGGGCTCCATGGAGATGGCAAAGGTAGTAGTCTGTGGTAATGGGAAGTTAGAATACAAGGAATCTTTTCTGGATATTCACAAAACTCAGTTTGATTTGATATATTTGTTACTATGAGAAAAATGTTATCGGAGAAGTTTGTCCCACAGTGCCTCAGCTTAAATAGCCACGTCCAAAGTATCTGACTTATGCAGACAGTCAGCTCAGAGATGTAATAGTATTCCAGCTCTTAATCTTCTCCTCATCCCAGGGTGAGGTAGGAATGTGTATCTGATATTTGTAATGGATCTGGCCCTTGTGCTTACAGAATGGGCTCAATGCTCTGCACCTGGCAGCCAAAGAAGGCCACGTGGGACTGGTACAGGAATTGTTGGAAAGAGGCTCAGCTGTGGATTCTGCCACTAAGGTAATTGATGCATGTCTCTAAGTTTATCCAATATATATGAGAAATACAAACAACCCCCAAAAAAGTACAAAATAAGAGACTAATGTAAATACCACACTGATATTTAAACTATTATTTCTGTTATGGCCTGGGAGTTGCCTTGCTGAAGCTTATTGGTAGTAAATGAAGAGGAAAATATTATTTCTAGTATCATATGGGGGAAGCATTAGAAGTTTTTAGCAATACCAGATTTTAATTATTTCCGCTGACAAGTTCTCCTTATTTTAAGGAGAATTAGTATAGCTCCAAGTACTTGAGTTTTTCAAATCTGTGAAAATCAGTAATTGACTTTATAATATCCAGAGTCTTTTCACCCATGGGCACAATGGAAGAGACTCCTGTGGGATAAATTGTTTTCCCTTTAGCCTTTCCACAGCCAGGCACATGCACATGAATGCTATTTAAAAAAAAAAAACAAAACTGCTGATTCCTGAAAAGGGGTAATAATAACTTGCATTTTCCCCCTCTTTCTAACAGAAAGGGAATACAGCCCTGCACATTGCATCCTTAGCAGGACAAGCTGAAGTTGTCAAAGTTCTGGTGAAGGAGGGAGCCAACATCAATGCACAATCTCAGGTATGATGCTCTTTTCCCTTCTCACTTCTAAAAGTTGTTTGGTGAGCTCTTATAAGATCTGAGATACTAGACACTGCTTCTAAACATCCAAGCCTGACAAATCAAGCAACTTGAGGCATTCTATCATAAGTTGAATAAAAATAAATACTGAATTGAAGTCATTATATGCTCATTGTTGTTTATAGAAAATTTGCTGAAACAATCTCTGGAAGAAGGCTAGGAATTACTAAAAGATTCCAAAGTGTATAAATATTGTATTTGAGTGGAATTTGGTGAGCAGTAACAAAGAAGATAATTTCTCAAGGGCTTGCTTTTTGTGGTTATTATTTGGCTGAAAGTTTGCAGATAACTTCCTCCAGGCTTCTAAACTCCTTCCATATGTGATCAGAAAGAATTTCAATCAAAAGTTTGTGATGTACATTTGAACAAGGGAAAATCACCTTGTCCTGGCAGGAAAACCAACTGTAAAAACTGCTCTTATTTCCACTGACATGAAACTTGTCTGGTCTTCCAAAACGCACCAGAGGACAGGGTGGTGTCCCTTACCTGTGATTGCCTTTGATTAGGATTAAGAACCATTTATCAAATAAAGAATTTGATTAATGGTTGTAAATGCTGCCTTAGTTATAGCAAGTGTCTGTAGCTATAAGGGGCTGAACAGATGGTATAAAAACCCCACATCTTTCTGAAGCACTTGGCTGATGACGTCCTCAAAAAAGCAAAAAAAAATAGCTAGCATTAGCTCCACATCTTGCTTGCCCAGACCTGGGAAACTGGGACCTGGAGGGTTCCCTGTGTTTTGGTGTTAAAAATTCACCATGGACAGGGTAAGGTAAGTACAGAGCAGGAGATGAATAAACAGCTTAACAGAATAAATGTTTGTCTGTTCCATTAGCACATTTTAGGACAAGAGGAAGAAACAGAAAAAAACTTTAAGTTGCCTGACTACAGAATTTTAAAAATACATTCTTTATTATGCTTTTTTGCTCCAAAATAATGGAACAGCTCTCGCAGGACAGCTGATGGTCAGTTGCTCCCCATGCTCTATTCCCATAAAAGATAAGAAATGTACTTCCTTTGTTCAAAAATGTAGCAAATCCCTTTCATAATGAACAAGCTGGACGATTTCTTGATATATTTATCAATCTTTTAATGTGTATTAGAAGATAAAAAAGTCTTTAGCGTTTTGAGTATGGTAAGAGAACTAATTGTTAAAAATAGTATTTTCATGAAACACTACTCTTCAAAAAGTCTTCCTAAAAAGCTTGTTCTTATGCTGAAAAATTAAAAACTTTCTGAATTAAAAAAAGAAAATCCAGTTAGAATTGGAAAATGTGTTCACAGGTATTACTTTTTGTAGTATTCTAGTTTTGAAGTCATTTATTGTTAGCACTGGATGCTTTGTGTAATGAACTCAGAGCTGTTATCAGGCATTTGCTACTTGACTTAATTGAGTTAATCTGATGGAGGAAATTTTCCCCATTACTGCTGGCTGGTTTCCTCCAGGCAGGATGGATTGAAACTGCTGGGATACAGATGCCCTGCCCTTGTACCTCATTGTCTTAATTAAACATGTCCTGTTGACTTGACTGGGAGCAGAAGTCCTTAATGTGGTGTCATCCAGCTTTGGGGCCTTTGGGTTGTGTCTTTCTGGCCTGCTGTGCTTTTCCAGAAGATGTTCAGAGGCTCTTGCTGCCACTGCCAAAGGAGACATTCCAGCGGAAGGTGTCCCTTAATTATAAAGTAACTTTTTTATGCTCCATGAATGGAATGAAGCTGATGAATGCTGCATTTCTGCTCAAGGTTGCTTTGCTGTACCAAGAATCACGTGTCATAGAAATGTTACAGAGAAAAAAACAAGAAACTCCAAAATGAGTAAAGAATAGACGTGTTTTCTGATAACAGATAAAGCAAGGTTGAAGCATACCTAACTACAGCTGGTCAAAAAAGAAAAATATGAAGTTAGGAAAAAAGGAAAAAGAATGACTGAATAGAATGTGCTTGAGTTCTCAAAAATTCAGGTTTTCTTGTCTAAAAACATGTCACTGATGAAAAAATGGAGAAGAAAAAATAGATTGGGAAAGGGCTTAATCAGGAAAGTGAAAAATGAACAAAAATACAAATTAAAGGTAAAATGGAATATGAAAGTGAGAAATTATAACTGAAATGCTCAACTTCTAATTTTTATGTTTTCCCTCAATTCCATTTTTATAAAGAGGTGCAATGTTGTAACCATTAAATCTTTAACTGCAGTTGTTGCTGTTGAGGGTATACTGCATCTTCTCCTTGTGATATCTTGGTTATTTCACACTTTGTATTTTCTAGGCCCCTGTGAAATGCCCTTTGGTATATGCTGGTAGTGATTTAGTGCCAGCAGAGTTACTCTGGTTGCAGCATCACTTTCTCCTTAAAGAATTCAGTATCTGTCAAAGTCTCTCTCATTTTCAGTGATGACAATTTCCCATAGTGATAAAATTTCTTCTCTGACAGTGAACTGCTAGATAAAGGAGTAGTTGTAAATTGAGCTTGTTCATTTTGTTGTTTTTCCTTTAATTTTCTCAATTAAATAGCACAGAAACACTGGCCTTCATCAAAACTTACAAGCAATGACATCTGAAACACCACATTAATTTTCCAGTTCCTTGCAACAGCAAAATAACAGAATTATCTCAGGAAATGCTATTAAACCCACTGAAACCACTGGGTTTACAAACCCCATCTGTGCTATCTGAGGCTGTTAAGCATTCTAGGCTCTGATCTTATAGATTTTGAGTTTCTATTAAATTACTTTGCTTTGCCCTTCAGTTTTATGTTGGCCTTCAGAGACATTATGTTGTTCATCTTTCTCTTTTAAAAACTCTGTTCCTTTTAAGCTAACATGTCATCACTGCTATTTTTAGAGAAGTAATTTCTATTTTGATACAAAGCCTAATTGCACAGTGATTACTAATTGAGTGACTCCACTTCCAGTTGCGTGTGTGCCATTTGAGAGCTCACATCTTCCTGGAGCATGTTTCAGGCAAAGGCAGGGACAAGGGCACACCCAGAATGGCCAAAGATCTACAAGATGCTGCTCTTTGCTGATGTACTTCCACCTAGAACTAGACAAGTGTGGATTTTTTTGGCTCAGTTAAAGTGCCTTTTGCTAGAAAAATTAAGTAGTAAATATATTTATATAATGAGTATCTATAAGCCCTTTGCTTGGTTGACTCCAGGCATGGTTCATTGAGCAGATCTAGACAGGTACCATCAGGTGAAAACTCGATTTCTGCAATTTCTCTCCTAGATTTGACCATTATTTTGGTCCTGTGTAGATCTGCTCAGGCTGATTGTTGGTAATACAGAGATGGTATGATCAAGAATGAACCGTGGGTAACAGATCCACTGGGATGTTCCAGGCTGTTCCTTTGAGCTTTGTATTTCCTTGTGGAACAGAACAGGGTCCATCCCATGGATTGATGAAGCCATATGTGCTGAACTATGTATTCACCTGGGTGGGTGATCCTCCAGATATTTATGAATTTTGGTGGGAAATCACGCAAAGTCTTCAAGGAGCCTTGGAATGTTCCATCAGGCAGACCCATGGAAGTGAAATTGGCCACTCACTTCTGTCACATCCACTCACACCCATGCCCCCATCACACACCTTCACTGAGCCCAGCATTACCCTTCTTCCACAGCTGCATCATCTCTTCACCCCAAACCTAGTCGTAGTTTTTGCTTGTGCATTTGAAAATAACTTTTTTTTTTTGTGCTCTTCCTCTCAATGAGATGTACCTTTTTGACATACTAGGAATTTTTACATGAGTTCTTGAATTTTTTCCGGGTGGAAGAAATATCACCAGATTTAGTTAGTCCAACCTTTTCCTTTGATAAATTACTCTGTGTTCCTGATGATTTCTCTATAAGTCATCCTGGACCATGTGACTAATGTACAGGCATCAGAGATGTCCAGTCACTGGAAATCAGGCTTCCAAATGTGCTGACAGCCTGACTGCAGCAATCCTCCTAACTGAACATACCTGTAGACTGCCCCTGCAGCAGTGATGCTGAGCTGTCCTGACCATGGCTTCCTTAGGGAATGTGTCCATCCTGACATTCTTCCATTCCAGACTAGGCCAAGAAAAGCCTCCTGGAGAGACTCGCACCTCCCAGGATGAGGCGCTTTAACAAATGCCAAGTGATTGAGGTACAAAGCTGAAAAGTAGAAGGCAAAATGGGGAAATACAATCTGCTCCTGTTTGGGAATGGTAAGGGAACTATCACACTCTGGAGCCACCTGAGAAAGAGGGGATTCCCTTCAGTGTTAAAATTCCTGCCACTGAGTTTACAATGGAACGTGTTCCCCATTAGCACAGGTTTTGACCACTGCTTTGTATAGGGGCCCTCAGGAAAGGAGGAACAACCTTTTAATCATCAGATTATTTAAAGTGACCCAGATAGAGAGAGCAAGGATTAGATAAATCAGCCCTCCCCCAAGCTGATTTTGTTATTTAAAAGCCCTCCGCTTTCCTTTCCTCGACATCCTGCTCTAAGCGCATTGGCAACACATTAGCCAAGAAATATTGTTGCTTAAGTTTGTCCCTGTTATGGTCACCACTTCCTAGGTCTATGTACAGGAGAGACTGTTGTGACTGCTTGAGCTCTTATCCAGACTTAGCAAGTGGAAGCAATCCTTAGAGCAGCATATTTCCAGCCTCATAGCTCCCAAAAGGAACTATAAGAGCTCTGTGAGCATCCATGTTCTGTGTTACTACAAAAGCAAAGGGGGGATTTAGGTGATTCTCAGAGAAGTGATCAGCTTGTCTCTGTCAGGATGCCCTAGGATTTGCTTTACCAGGGATTGCTCCCCCCTTGGGCGGTAAGGATAATCTAACCTTTGGAATGGAGCACATTTTGCAGAGTATTTGCTACTCCATTATGACAAAAGGTTTTAGTTCCACCAACTGAGCTTTCTGCTTTTATATTAATATATTTAGAGAGGCAGATTTTTAGCTGGTGTGTATCAAGAGGAGTCATTTAGCAACAGTTGGTCATGGCAAATTTAATAAAGGGGCAGGCTCATTATTTTTTCACTGGAGGGGGAAAAAAGGGAAGAAATACCTTCTGGAGGATTATGTGGATTTTGAGAGATGTAAACAAAAGTAATACATTAAGAAGAATGAAAAAACCAACTATTTCAACAAAGACTGAAAAGAGACTGAAAATATTTACAGTATACTTCTTAGCCAATTCTTTGAATTTACTGCTATGAAAGGATAAATAGTCCAGATGGAAATATTCTGATTGAAGCAAGAAGTGTTTTTTTCAGTCAATTATACTTATTCAGAGAACATATTAGCTGTAGAAGGCTGCAGGAACTCAACATGCCAATCGGATGGGTAAGGGCTCAGCAGACCTACACACCATATTTCTCCCCTGCTGGGATGACGCAGTGGTGACTGTGAGAACCAGGCAGTGCAAATGTTGCCTATGTATATTTATGAGTGTGGGGATGACTGAGCCACAATCAAATAAATAGAAGCATCTTATTTTTGGTTTTAGGGCAATATTGTACTCCTTCCAGCCCTCAGCCATGCAAAATAAATGGATGCTTTCAGGACTGCTTTTCCTTTACAGTGTTTCAGAAGGCAAACCCCAAATGCAGTTTTGGATGATTGCCCAGATTAAAATCTGAGACTCTTCCGTGACTAAGCCTTTGAGCCCTCACCTATGCCCAGCATCAAGGTGGTGTTTTCTTGTGCATGACCAATCTTTTCTCATCCCATTATTCTCCATCAGCTCCATTTCTATTGCAGGCTCCCTTGGTGTAAAAATGTTATTTCCCAAGCATAGAACATCTTGATTTCTGACTGGCTGTGTTTCAGGCCCTGTTATTACTTGGCTGCTCCCGAGGAAAAAACTGTGATATTTCAAGCTATTGAAATAAAATACCTGTGTTCTTTACATTCAGTATCTAGGCTCAGAAGTGGCTTGGACTCACACTTCCCAAGAGAGGGGCCTTGCAGTGAGGAGGCAGCAGGTGTCATGTACATAGTGCTGCTCTTGGAGTCCTGGGTGATTCCTCATGAATGAACTTGGCAAGTTCATCACAGCCCAGGCAGCATCATTTATCCATAGGCTTTGTCATTATTGCCACGGTGTAAGTATAGAGTGGCAAACACTATTTATATTACTAGGGAATTAGTGGGACAGCTGAAGGGGTGGTGCTATTTTCAGTGGAGGCTTCTGTGTCGCTACATTTTAAAAAACAATATTTGTTACAAGTTACTTTATAGTCTGTTGTCTTAAACAAGTGAATACCTTTTTTCGGACTAGTTTAGGGTCCCTAAATCCAGTAATTCTTATCTTGTTTCTGCCTACTTTTCTCATCCTGAATCTTTGGGGCTCTGTGGGCCTCAGCATCTGCCATGTGTGATGGATGCCAGTGTTGTCACCTGAACAATTGGCTGATTCTTCCTGGGACATTTTACAGCAGGTCAGAGTAGAGTAGCTTGCTTTCCCCCTAGGGATGTGCCACTCTACATCCACCATTTCTACATGCACAGATACTTACATCTAATCTCTGTGTCATCCTTACTAGCTTCCTTATAAAAGGAAATGATAGCCCAGGCAAGTGGATATATACTGTACTTGGAAGCATGGAGGAAAATTTCTGCTCTGAAAGCATGTGGTGCTTTCATCAGAAATCCACAGCATTTCATTTGGTTGTGGATGTATCTAAAAGGTGTTTTTACTGAATCTCTCTCATAAGGTGGATATAGGAACTCTTGATTTGAATATGCCCAATCTTTTTTCAGAGTAGTCCACTTTCTCTTGTCTGTGTGGCAAAGTGATATTCCTTAGGCACCTTAAAATGAAATTTTTTTAGCCATTTATCTTATACCCTTTTCTTCACAAATTTCATGGTTGCTGTTAGAGTGAATGTAAATATGATGTCATATTTCAATTATTTATGAGATTTTAATTTAAAAAAAAAATTCTTTTCTCCACTATGTTAAAATCCTGGATTTTGATGTAAACTAAGAGTAATAAAAAAAGACTTCAAAAAATTAACATGGGTACCTTAATTTATCCTTAATTCACCCTTTTATACAGAGAGCCTTTCCTGCTCAAATATAATCCTCTCATGAAGAGTGTATTTATAGACTGGCTGAAAATAATGCTCCGAGCATAATGCACTGAGCAAAGTTCCCAAAATTGTCATATTGATGGTTCTATCAAGATGTGTACTTTGAATTTAGTTTGCAGATTGCATTTATTTGTCACCCTCATATTTCATTGATTATAATTAGTTTATTGCTTGGATTGTTGGAGGATTTTTCACTGAGTCACAGAAGGGCTGAGGATGGAAGACACCTTTGGGGCTCATCTTGTCCCCTCTTCTCCTTGAACAAGACCACCCACAGCTGGCTGCCCAGGAACATGTCCTGGTTTTTGAGTGTTTCCAAAGATGGACACTCCAGAGCCTCTCTGGGTGACCTGTGCCAGTGCTTGGTCCCCTCATAGTGAAAAAATGATACTCAGTTTGTGCCCACTGCTTCTGTTCTTTTCCTTCCCTGCATAACATTCTCCCCTTTGAGACAGAACAACCTGCTGGAGCTATTTCCTCTCCTGTAGAGATTCCTGGCAGCTGGGATGAGGGAAGCAGTGCCTGCAAGTAGAACTGTTAGGTGAGGCATAGATGTCACTGGTTTAGACTGGTGGAAAATGGGGAAAACAGGAAGCTTAATTGTCTGTTGCTGAACAAAGATTTAGATTAGGAACTTTCTGTTCTTGTTGAAGTTGAGCATTATTCTTAAGAACAGAAAAGACCCTCACACAGGTCTTGAACTTGAAGGTCCCCAAATGATCATGATCTTACTGAATAAAACAGTATTTTAGCACAGGACCATGGCACACAGATTTTATAATGTGTGTGAGTTGTTTGATGAATAGTTGAAGCTTGTCTCACTCTTGTCTCATTCTTCGTGTCAATATCTGTTGTTTTTTTCTTTTGTTGTTGTTTTTTTTTTGTTTGTTTGTTTTTGGGTTTTTTTGTTTGTTAGTTTTTGGGGTTTTTTTCTTTTTTTGAGTAAAACTAAGCAGATATGAGCATTTGTTTGCAAACCATTGCATAGGTGCCAGTTTTCTTCTCTTTCCTGGTAATCTCTGTCATCCAGTACAGTCTTAAACAGTTCCTGGAGGCCCATAAAATAATACAAAATGGTTAAGTTCATCTGGGTTTATGGTAACTATTTAGTCAAAGGATATGTTGCTAACACTCATGAATCCTCTTCAAATAGGTAAAATGTAGAGATTATATACCTCTATTTCTCTCTTTTCTTTATCAGTATGAAAAAAATGATATATATTCATATATGGATTCAAGGTATATAGATACAATAGGTATATGGACACTAAAGCCCGCAGCTAACAGTTCAGTACTGCCTGCAAAGAAGAACCTTAGTTCCTTGAAGGCCTGCCATGAAATAAACCTCCACCAAGCTACAGAACTGCATGATTTTCTTAATACTCTAATAATCCCTCTGCTTCTTCAGCCCGTGTTCTTCATTAGGGCTTGGGGACAATTTAATGATACAAATTCTGAGTCATATACAGACTTGCCAATTTACATTAATAGCTTGAAAAATCATTTGAGAGCTACTAATTTTCTCCAATTAGCCAGTAAATCAGTGAATATAGTAGAAAGAATGGAATATGAAATATTTTATATTTAGTTATAATTTCTCATTCTGACTTTATATTATAGCAGTAAACATCTTGCAGTACACATTTGTGGGGGTAATGAAATTGGAGTATTCTGTGCTCACCATGAATACTCTGATGAAACTATTGTTTGGAAATGAATGTTATATATCATTACACAATTAATTTTGATTTTTCAGATGATGTACCAAATCTAAGCATACAGACAGAACATGATTGCACAGCTGGGCTTTAAGGGAAAGAAAATTGTAGTGCATTTCTCCTTTTCCAGGTCACAGTCACTATTCTTCCTTTAATTCTGGATGCTATGGGATCATAAACCTAGTGGAAATTTATTGAAATACACAGTGCTCACCACTGGCTCAATAAACCTGATGAGTACCATTCCACATGCTAAGGGGCGAGGTCAGTCTCCCTTGCAGTATGGCCATGGAGAAGCATTTCCCATGGATACAGCAGGATACACTTGGGGGTAGTGAAACAAAAGGGAAAATATTTTCTTTCGTTTGGGGAGCTATGGGATTTTGAGCTTTGACATATCTCTAGAAGCAGAATAGAGAGCTGCAGGTGTACAGCTCTTAGCAACTTAAAGACGAGAAACAAGGAATAGGACTTTAGATTGAGAAAAGGGAATGAAAGGAAAGGAAGGGTCTGGTTTTTTTGGGCATTTTCACTCAGAAAAGTGCAGGACTGGCTGAGAGAGAGAAACTTGTTGGGGAGGAGACAGATCAGAGAAACCGTGTGGGGTGGGAGGGAGATGGAACACCTGGGATCCAGTGGCCAGGGGAGAAGAAAGAGCGCCAGCAGGGCTAGCATGTAATCTCACTGCAACTCTGCCAAGGAGAGCAGGCATATTGGGAATCCTAAAATAGGAGTTTCCTGGCCATGGGCCAGGATTGTTGCAGTTGGGGACACTGCAATTAGAAGCTGTGAAACCAGAGCTTCACTGAAAGCAGACTGAGAAAGCAGACTTCTTCCTGCCAGCAGACCAAGTCAGGCTTGACCTTGCCAGGGGGAGAAATTCAGAGGAATGTTTTCCAGCATGTCTGGTAAAGGCAGTTTTGCTCATAGCTCTTAGCATATTGTAATTCCCAAAATGAGCCAGATTTCAATAAAATATACACAGTAGTTTCAGACTATAAATAAAGCCTGAAGGAAAACAAAGATACTATGACTTTCTCTACAAGAATTTTCTTCCTCCTAATTTCTGTAGTTTCAGGTGTGATTACAACACAGGTATGATAAAACGTGTACACTCTTCTGGATCTCTGTGTAGAAAAACATTAAGTATTTCTCGGTATTAAAAGGTCATGAAGTCGTGTACACGTTGTTTATAGTCTTCTAATCCAGGATTTATTGTCCTAGTTCTGTTCCAGAACCAGGGACTTGAGTTGATTAAAAAAATTAGATTCTTCAAAGCTTTTAAGCAAATTGATTTAGTGTGGCTTGAAAATAGTCATATTCACCCAATTCAGTCAGTGTGATCCTTATAATGTTCCAAGCTAGAAGGATTTTACAAATGGCATGTATTACATTTGAAAGATGAGATTTTACCATGAAAATGCTGATGAGTTGAGTGGAAAATTACTATGAGTTATCCCTCGTAGTTTGCCACGTTGGTTCTTTGCGGAGTGGGAAGGAGAGCTGGAACAGTGAGCCAGCTCATTTACCTGCAGGCTCTTCTGTGCTGTTATTTACAACTGCAACAGAAAAGAACCCAATCTGTTCCTAATTCCCTCTGCCAGCTCATGCCTCTGCTTGGCAATCCCCTGCACCTTCCCAGTTACTCAGTGAAGAGCCTTCCTTCATTTTATGTTGATGGGATCTCTTATATCCCCCTCCCTGTTAAGAGCTCAGACAGCTGAGGAGCAGCCAGGAGACCAGAGATCCCTGACACCTCAGCTCCTGCCCCAGAGGGAATATGGGAGAGGCTGGCTCTGTGTGCTTCCAGTTTGCTGCCTGGTTTTAGCAGTGATTTGGGATGAGGAAGCTTCCCATCAGCCTGACCTTATTGTTAAGAAGCTTTTCTTGATGTCTTACCTGAATTTTCCCTCCAACAGCCTTGTAAGCTCTGCTTTTTTTTGGTTTAGACATCATGATCACGAAGAACAGAGCCCTCCCCTTTAAAGACTGTTTTCCTTCACTTTGCCCTTTCCATCCAGAGCGCCAACATTTATTAGCCTTTTCTCAAAGAAAGCTTCCCTAAGGAGATAGATTTTTATGCCAGTGCAAGGGTTTTCATTATTACAGCAGAATGAGCTCCTTGACCAGTGATCTGTCTCTGGAAAACTTCTGTGAGCTCCAGGGCCTTTTCTACAGAATTCTTCTCTTACTTGTTACTCCCTGTGTGCATAGTTTATTTTTCTTGCAGTAGTGCAGAAGGTTGTTTTGGCCCCTACTAACTTAACTTTCCAGGTCTTTTGGCCACAGTTTCAAATGATGATCCTGTGATATGATGGACTTGCAGACTATGTTGGCCATACTATCTGTGACTATAATAATGTCCATAGTTTGAATAATTTCTGAGAATATTGGATAATTGACTCTTGTGCAAAGCCACTCAAACCCCCTCCATTTTGGCACTGAACTGCTGTTAAGTGTTCTCTGGGTGCCATTTTTTAATTCTGTGTCCTAAGATTGTTGATGGAAATGCCAGGATATTATGCAAAACAGCATTAAAAGATTTGCTACAACTTTTATGGCAGATATCATAGGGCATCCACAACATAAATAGTGTTAATTGCCTGAACAGCCCTCTACATTTGTAAACACAGAGGGGGGTTGTAAAGACATCAGTTCTCCAATTTCTGTGTTATGTAGTGACTGAAAAATGAGATTTCATTTTGTTAGGAAATTATTGGAATGTTTCCACAGCAGGTTTCCTAGAAAGAATAATATTGGCTTCTCTGAAACAAGGTTTTAGCTTATCATCGTGTCTGTATTCTGACTGCTTGTGTGAATGCGCAACCCTGTCATTCACTGTAACAGCACACAAGATAATGAAAAATCAACTAAATCGCATGTTTGAAATCTGGTGTATGGTTTATTTTCTAGTTAAAAGTGACATTTCAAGCCAGAAGATTTTGTCCTCTTATGTTATATTGTAGTCTACAGAATACTGAAGAATTTTCTAAGAGCTTCTTAGAAATCCTAAAAACTTTTAGAAATAAATTATTGATCAGGCAGACAGCTCAATTCCATTCCTCTTTTTCATCAAGATTTTATAGGTAATTAATTACAATTGTTTGCATTAAAATACTTTATTGCAAAGAAAGAACTCACATTTCTACTGTAGGTTGATTGACTTAGAATAATTTTTTAAAGTTATGTTTTATCCAGAGCAAATTATTTTAACAAATTTGGGTAATTTTAATTTAAGTTTTCAATTAAATGATAACCGAACCTGTTATGTGGGCAGAAATGCAGTTGTTTCTTTGCAAGGCTGAGTTCCTTTATGTTGGATGCTTTGCAATGTTTTATGTATAATGTTTTATGTTAAGCCTTTGCTATCTCTACTAAGCTTGTCAGAAGATATGGACTTCATGGTCTCCAGGGGATGACGTCTTTGGTTAAGTAAATGTAATAAATGGAGGAAACTCTTGCTTTCCTGTCAGCTTCCATAAAACTTTATTGCCAGCTTTACATCCCTGAGCATTATCAGCAAGGAATAGCTGTATTAATAATTAGTGTGTCCATTGCTTCCTTAAAATGTCAGAAAAAAATGAGTGTGAAAGCATGGAGAGTACTGCGGGTTTAAATGTCATTGAACATGACAGTATTAAGGGAAAAATAAAAGCCTGTTCTTACATTGTTAGAATAACACAAATGTATTTTTAGCTGTGTATCCACTTGTGGTTCATTATTGTTGGGACATATAATTTCAATGTGACACTCTTTTCTCCTGTGTCCTTCCTAGAATGGCTTTACTCCTTTGTACATGGCAGCTCAAGAGAACCACATTGAGGTGGTGAAATATCTCCTGGAGAATGGAGCCAACCAAAGCACAGCTACCGAGGTGAGGGGGTTTTTTCATATTTTTCTTTGCTTGTGTGTTCAGATCACTTGAAGTCAGAACTGTGTGGGCTGTCTCTAGAGGGCTTGTCTGTGTCCATTGGCATCAACAGGTAGTTGTTAGCAAACTTTGTTTTAGAATCACAGAGTTGTTTAGGTTGGAAAAGACCTCTCAGATCGAGTCCAACCATTAAGGCAGCACCAGGGTCTTGGGATTTTAGTTGAATTCCCAAATTGGTGAGGCTCTCTATGGTGCTGGGTTCATAAAACCATTTGGGAGGCCACCTGCTCCTGCTTCTTGCTTCTGTTCCCTTGAGTTACACTGATTCTGAGGCTCTCCTGTGGCGTGGTGTAACTTGTGAGTTCATTATTGGCTGTGACTGGTGTAAATTGGAAATCAAATGGCTAACAAGGATTGCATCAGTGAGCTTGATGCAGTGAGGCTATTTTCTCCACTGACACTTTATTTTTACTGCTGGACCATGTGGGTGTAAATAGGCAGAAATATGGTATTAACTGGGGATGAGGACTGTAAACCTGTACTAACTCTTGTGCAAGCAGGAGAGACACCCAAGTTGGAGAGAGAGGAGACAGAGGAACAGAATCCCACAAGCTTCCTTCCACATATCAGAGGATTTAAGAGCAATGGAGAAAACTGTTTCCCCTTTCTGCCAAATGTTCTTTATTCCAGCTAAGGGAGTGAATGAATGGGCTCTGTGCTGCAACATGTGTCATCTTCCTGTTTGCTCTATGGATGCGGATGTGCCATGAGAAGTAGCTATAGCAGAATTCCTCTCTGGCCAGAGCTTTTGTTCCTGTTTGTAGTTTTCTCTGGTCTGTCCAGAAACATTCCCTTTCTGGATTGCCTTCACAAGTGGATGAATTTGCAATGCTGGTGCATTTATGCTCCCTCCCTTTCCCTTCAAACCTGTCAGTGTTAACAGCTGTCTTACTGTCCCTTCTCTCAGTGGATACTGTACTATTTGATGACAGCTCATAAAATAATCCCCTCATAGATGTGGCGATCACATTACATGTCAGCTTTCTGAAACACAAAATCCCATATGATTGCCAGGCAACGTGGCAGAAACACACTCCTTGTGCAGGAGCCAGGTGGAACTGGGGCTCTCCATGAACCCAGCCCTGCTGCAGCCCACAGTCACCTGCTGGCAGCCAGCTCTCAGCAACTTCTGCTGGCTGGGAATTAATTCAGTTTACAGGAATTGTGAGGGTGAGATGGCTGTAATTCATGTGGCCTCTGTTTGAATGCAGACATCCACAGAATGCACACTGTAGTCTGGTTTTCTAGAAAAGGCAGAGAGGAGAAAACACAAAATAGATTCCTACTCTGACCCTGACTCCAAATTTGTCTTCTGCTGTCAGAAAGATCAGTTTGCATTCTGTAGCTTGTAAAGTAAAGGCTCTTGACCTCTTTGCTGCTTAGCTAGGTGAGTTTCAGGCTCAGGTCCTGCTGAGGTGATGGCTTCCATGATTGTGTGAGTGTTCCTGAAGGAAGGCCTGAGCCAACATCGCTTTCACATGTGCCCAGAGTTCATCTCATGAATACGATGAAGAAATGGTACATTCAGTAAGATGGGATGATAGCCTGAACTGTGGATGTCACTGAAATACAGGAAGAAGGTCCTTCTGTTTAGCATCAAAGACTGGCCCTCCTGGTGGGAGGTGAGGACATGAAAATCAGTCTCCAGGCTTTGCTCAGCCATGCTTCCTAGAGGCAATAGGAGGGGGAATGCAGAAAAAGTTCAGTCTTTCTAGAGAAGGGTGCATGATGAAATGGTGCAAATCAAATGGGTGAACTTGTCTTTGAAGCCTTGAAACTTGCACTGCCTTTGGATGCATTTCATTTCCTCTCGCACTTATATACGTGCAGATAAAAAAGGAGCGTAAGGATGAGCTCGGTTTCAGAGTCTCTAATCCAGGATTTGTTCTCATGTTCCCAGAGGCAAAAGGCAAATGCATTAAGCCATTTCAGCGCCTTATGTAGCCCCAATCTCAGAATAATCTTTACAGTTCAGCTGTTTTGTCAGCTGTTCCCCCCTTTTTAATTCAGTGTACAGAATTTAATCTCTATCACAGGCAGAATCCACAGCAGTATCGCTGTTACAATGCACCTACCCACAGCTCAGCGCAAAAGGGAAAGAAAGTTATTTGATTACTGAGGGGAAAAATTGGCTTGGCAATTCTTCAGATGTTTCTTTCAACATATGTTAGCTCTCACTCCTTCCTAACTTGGCCTTTATTCTTCTCTCATCTTTCCATATTCCTACTCTGAAGCAATGCTGTCCCATCTCTCGTGTAGTTGCAGCACACCAGTGCTTGGGGAAGATGCATGACCAGAGCAAGGGTTCAGTTTGAAATCAGAATGAAATATCTGGTAGCCTGTACTACTTCAGCCAGGAGAGCAAGCTGCTATCATGTTACCATGGACTTTAAATCACTGCCCATCCCAGGCACGTGTGGAGGAGCTAGACCATTTTAAACTAATTTAGAAACAAACCTAAAACTATGAATGACAAGCAAAGATTGATTTCCTGATTTTCCAAAAAACATAGATAATGTGATGTTTTCCTTCCTCAAATCATGTTGCTACACATGATCTGGATTTCTTGACTCATGGTTCATGTGTAACTTTGCATGCGAACAGCAGCAAATACATTTGATACCCTTCCTTTTTGAAGAGATGTGAGCTATTCAGAAACATTCTTTGTATATTTTTCACATCGACACTGTTCAGTGCTCAGTGAATTTGCCAAAAAATTGCTCAAAATATGCTTTGTGGCCCATTTTTAGACAAGAAGTAATTAAGGGAGATGCTGTAGAATGATCCTTTGCTTCCACTTGACTTAAAAAAATCTTACTTTGAAGTGTAAAAGATCTTTCAAAGCATTTCAGATACCTGAAAGCCTTTTGAAGGTGTTTGAAAAAGTTAAAATGTTGTGCCTCCAATCTCACATCCCTAGAGATGGAGCGCGGAGGTGGAAAACAGCTGGGAATGTGCTTCCCGAGTTGGTGTGCGCAAAGGGCGCAGTGCAGCTCCCCGAGGCTCCGGCCGTGCTGAGCACCCCTTGTTTCCTGCCCCCAGGACGGTTTCACCCCTCTGGCTGTGGCGCTGCAGCAGGGACACAACCAGGCCGTGGCCATCCTGCTGGAGAACGACACCAAGGGCAAGGTGCGGCTGCCGGCGCTGCACATCGCCGCCAGGAAGGACGACACCAAGTCGGCGGCGCTGCTGCTGCAGAATGACCACAACGCCGACGTGCAGTCCAAGGTAACGGGGCGGGCTCTGGGCCCAGCAGCAGCACCTGGAATCCCTGCATCCTAGTGGGCAAATGGAACTGCTCCAGTGGGGAAGGACAACTTGCTCCACCAGTATCACCAGTAATACCTTGAAGTGTGCAGTCTTAAGCTACACAGTAATTACCAAGTGCTCATTATTTCATGTTTTAGTTATGCCTCTCATTTCTTTGGTAACCAGCTTTTTCTCATTATTTGCAAACCAGAAGCCCCTGGAATGGAAGCAGAATCGCTGCTTCCCTATTAAATAGGGTATTTGTTTATTGCCCACAGGAGCATAGGTTGTGTTTAAAGTTAATGCATGTTTGAATGGCTTTTCCCATAATTAACAGCATAACTCATTTCAGAAAAAGCAACATAGTTCTTCATTTTGCGGCCAGTCTTTAATATTGTTCCTCTTTTTCCCAAACCATGCTGCATCAGATGATGGTGAATAGGACGACTGAGGTACCGACATCAACAATTTTTAATTACTCTTTCTGTTACTTATGATTATTTTCACTGCTCTTTACCAGTATTTCTTTATTAGTTAGCAATAAAAGTGAAGATATTACTATTTTTTTAATACATAGGAATTTCTGGTTCAAACCCCCCTATTTTTATCCATCCTTTGTCTTAGAATTTCTTTTTATTTGTGTCAGTACTGAAGGACATTTTTGAGAATTCACATCAATCCAAAGGAGTCTGAATCAAGTTACAGAGCTAAGAGGATAAAGATGCTTTTTTAGCTCAATTTCATTAATTATGAAAATGCACTCACTTGGCATAACTAAATCTGTGTGTCTGGCTGAGCCAGAATAATGGTAAAATTAATTTTCTGTCTTTTACAATAATAAGCATAATCAAATTCCCCAAGGTAAAAACCTGTTCAGGGCACCTGCTTATTTTTACCATTCTTCTTCTTACAATCTTTTCCATAAAGTTTTTGCAAAGCCTTCAGGGACAGTACATATTCAGAATTTACCTGCAGTAAATAACACATTTCTTATATGGATTTTACTTCCACTAAAAATCATGGGGTTGATTGGCTTAGACTGGGATTTTCCCCAAAGATCATTCCCCCTTTTAGGAGGAAGAATAAGTTCCAAGAATGAAACTGTTGTTTCAATACCTGCTTTTGAATAATAGAGTTTCTCTGCTGGAGGAGGGAATGAATTATGGATGCACGTGCCCATGGGAAGGTGCTTCCCTCTTGGTGTGTGCACACGTGAGCAGGCTGCCAGGAGGCAGCAGTGATGTGAACTGAAGGGTGACAGCTTCCCTGGGCACCTGCTCCATGGGGCATGTTCTTCCCTGAGGGAAAGGGCAAGGGGCGCTGCAATGCCTGCTGAAGGAGAGCAGCACATGCCCACATTCCTTTGTTCCAGGAATAGCTTAAAATGGTGGTTTGGATACTGAGAGGAAGGAAACCTAGCTGTGAGCACACTGTAGTATAGAAGCTGGAAGTACTCCTCACTTTCTATAACTATCAGCAAGATCCAATCAAATCAGTGTAAAGCTCTTCAGGGAAACCTCAAAAGCAAGGCCTTTTCTAGTTGAATTACTTATGAGAATAAAAGCTTGCTCTCTGTCCCAGTTTCTGAAAATTTAATCCTTTTTTATGTTGTCAAGCGATTCTACATCTCATAGCTGGAGCAGGTTTCACCTCCTAGTATTTAAAACACAATAAATAAAATGTGTTTTTTTTATTTATAGATTGCAAACTTTCTTCAGATCCTTTGCAATCCAATTTGTATATAAATATAAATAATTATGATTATTTTAGTATACTACTAAGTAATTTCTCATATAAACCAAACTCTTTAATTTAATTTTGAATAATACTGCTTTTGAAAAACAAAGGAAAAAAACCAATAAGGAAATATGTTGTTCATATTTCTATTTCTAAGAGGAGTAAAATAGGAGTCCAACAACTTTTGTGGTTTCTTTTCCAACCCCAATAAATAGATGCAGCCTAAAAGACCCATGTTGCTTCCAAATGGTAATAAGGAACTTGCTTTATTTTCTTTAAGAATGGCTAATACATTAATATTTTCTGTGATGAAAACTGCTCTTATTGGCCACTGATGCAGGGGGTTGAGTTGGGGAACAAAAGAATGAAGCACTTTTGATAATGTCCCACCTGAGAACTGGCCTCTCTGCCTGACAGGCTGTGCTCTAGAAGAAGTGTAGACATGGTCTGGATAAAATTGACACGATGCATTAGTGGGGCAGCATTGTAAACTCAAGCTCTAGTTCAGCTGGTGACCTTGCATGAGAAGATTTCCGTAACGAGGGCTGTTTCCCTTTGTAGAGCGGCTTTACCCCTCTGCACATCGCCGCGCACTACGGCAACGTCAACGTGGCCACGCTGCTGCTGAACCGTGGAGCTGCAGTCGACTTCACAGCCAGGGTATGGACTCATCCCTTCATCTTCCTGCTTCTGGTGGCCTACAGAAATGGGAGGGGGTCTTTGGGTTACTCTAAGGCAAGAGATGAGTGAAGAAAGGAGCAAAGTAATGCTGAAGTTCTGTTGGGACCAAAGATGTCTTTTTTGCAGTAATTCTGAAAGGCTGTTTCTGTGCAATGCCCTGGAGGCCTTGGGAGTTGTGTAACAGCCAGTATTCCCAGCTGGAGGAAGTAGGATCCTTTGGCAGCTCCAGAAAGCTGATGCTCTTATAATGTGTCAACTCCCTTCGGCTTTTCTGTTTGTTAGATATACTCCGGAAATAGATGTAGGTTTGATTGGCTTTTTTGGTATTCAGTATTTGCTACACCACTTTAATTCGATGTTTTCACATGTAACTACATTTCAAAACCAGAAAGTATGTTGCTGTTATACAAATTCACAATAAAAGAACTAATTAATCATGATTACTCTTTCATGGTAAACAACTGCAGAGTTACATGGTACAGCCTCTTTGCTGTTGCACGTTACGTAGTTTGAAGTGAAAACTTTGGTAATCTCAACCCAGCTTCCAGGTCACAAGTTTGCTGTTTGATTTTGCCAGACACACTTTGAATTACTTCAGGGTTCTGCCTTCCAGACTGACTCCCTCCTGTTTCCAATCTGGACTAGCTGCTAATATTACCTCTTGCCTCACCCAAAGTGTTTTCAAGGACTTTCAGCCTACACAGCCTACACAGCCTACCACCCCTTTATGCTCTTGGCACTACACAAGAAGGTTTCTTTGTGTAGGAGTGACGCATTTGTGTCCTCTGTGTACGTTGCAGTGATTGAAATGCTTCAGTGTTTTGTGACTATTGGCTCATTGGGACTCTGATACATGTTTGTGTATTTGTCTGGCCCTGGGGCTGCGATGTTTGCTGCTTGGGCAGATGCGCTGCTTCCTTCATTCAAGGACCCCGAAACAATGGAGAAGGAACTTTGCTTAGGAAGGAATTACTAACCCTAGCTTATATGGTGTGTGCTGATGCTCTAGTACATTCTTGTTTATTCTCTACAATGTGATGGTCTCATTTTTTGTGATCCAAACCCAAATTCACCCCCATTGCACACCTTCAGATCCATCCAGCTCATTGTTTGTTCTTTCCATGGTGTAGAATGGAATCACCCCACTGCATGTGGCTTCCAAAAGGGGAAACACAAACATGGTGAAGCTCTTGTTGGATCGCGGAGGGCAGATCGATGCCAAAACCAGGGTGAGTCTTTCTATTCCCTGAATATGATATTATCCCTTCTGGGGAATGGACTGGGATTTTTCTCCTTGCTTGCTTTTGGGGATTTTTGTGTGTGTTTGTTTCATGTGGACTGCTTTCAATTGTATCAGACTAAAGAACAGCTGGTATTAGTGATAGTAGGATGCAGAAATACTATTTTCTTTAGTCTTCTGTATAACCTGCCAACATCATACAAGAAAAAGCTGATGAATCTTGTGCCTTTCAGGGAATAAGCCTGTTAGTTGGTCCAACTTGACATGACACAAGATGATGCACAACAGATGTGATGCACAGCAAAAGGAAATGGAAGATCTGGACTCAGCTAAGCCTTTCAGTCCCCTAACACCTAAATGTCCATGCTAGTTGCAGTATGCCCTGTGGAAGCTCTAGTGAGCTCAGTCCATTTTTATTGGAGAGCTGATACAGGAGCAAGTAAACTCCTCAGTGCCAGCAGCCATGTGTCTCTTCCCCAGACAAAGCATGGGGTATTAATTAGGTGGCTCTGACTGGTTTCCTCCTCCCAGCTATCCTATTGAAATTCGCATCATCTCTCTGTCCTTTATTTATGGGTGATTTCACAGTCATTCAGGGCAAAACCCTCCATCATTTTATATTGGCAGGGTTAATTATTTTAAATGGGATTTTGGAATCACCTGGGAAAACATTGTCATTTATTCAGACTGAGCTGCACAGGGCTCCATCTCAGGAGCTGCTGGTATTTAGGCAGCTGGTCTGCAAAATTTTATGTCCAAGAGTGTTTTAGAATACACAGTTTAGAGCTAGACATGAGAATTTTTGTTTAACCTGATAGGAAGTCAGCTACCTGATTGCAGTCAGCTACCCTTGGGGTTGATTCAACCTCTGCAGTTACTTGGATATTAATTACATCAACCATTTGTTGCTTTATAAGCTCTGAAGACAACCATGATTATTGTAAATGTGATTGTGATTTGCTTTCTGATTATGAAATGGTATCTCACTATTTTTTTCTTATTTTTAAAAAACTACTGCTGATGGAAAAAGCTGTCTCTCAAGCAGGTGTGCAGCAAATCACCCCTGCTCACAATAAACATGTAAAATCTCATGGAGAAGAGGGATGAAATGCTAATAATATACTTCAGTCAGGATATTCCACATGCCCCTCAGCATGTCATCCAGAAATAGTTCATTTGACCTTTAGAATGACAGTATTGAATTCACCTGTTTCCTGTTCAGTAGTTGGATATTGTTCTAGACAAGCTGGCACAGATGATTGTGGGGGATATTTTGCGTTATAAGAGGTCAAAGTGTTTTCCCATCCCTGCTCACCTGCAAAGGTTGAGAGCAGTTATGAATGAATCTGAGAGAACAGGATTTGCCAAATGTAGGAGGTAGGGACCAATTTTAGAGTCTTCTCATTGTCTCTGCTCCCTTCCCTGTGTCAGCTGCTACACGGGCTCAAAATATCAGTACAAAGATGTCCCTGAAAACCCGTACCGGTATCCTGAGGCACACGCATCCCAGCTTGCACAGGCTCCCCAGCTTCCTGTCACCTCCACCTCCTGCCTCTTCCCTGCTCCAGGGCTCGCAGCAGCGTGCGCCTCCCGATGGGGAAGATTCCAGAGCTTCGGTTTTGCTGTCCGTGCTTTGTGTCAGCTGTTTGTTATCTGGGTGTGTGTCTCTCCTCCCTGCGTCTGTCTGCTCCGGCTGTGTCCGTGCGGTGTGGAGGAGGCAGGGATGTGCTCTGTCCGTGGCAGCGCAGAGCCCGCCTGCCCCGCTGCAGTACTAACACACCTTGCCTTCCCCCCTGCCTTCTTCCCAGGAACCCCTGCCTTCTTCCAGCCAGTCAGACGCTGCAAAGCAGCGGAATTCAAACACTAGCATGTCTCACTGCCGAGTTCTTGAGCTCCACACCACACCAAAACACACCCTTCAGTAAAAACAGTCATCGCTGCTTTCCTTCCGTCTATTTTTAGCTTGCTTTGTTACATGACATCCGATGCTGCATAAATTAAGATGCAAAAACCTATTTTAGCGGATTGCAGATGAGCTTCAGTACTTCAGGTTTGCAAAGTTAATCTGTGAAAGCTTTCTATGTTTGAAAATGTTCCATTGGAATGATTCTTTAGGAGCCTCTGTGTTGTCTAAAAATATAAATTAAAATGTCTGTTCCTCAAAGGGAGTAAATGATGCATGTGTCCTGCTGTTCCATAGTTAATGTAGCATATCAAAGGAAAGCTCTGCTTTCTGCAGGAATTAGTATTTTTATTTTCTCTACATTTCAGAATGTGTTTGCTGTAATTTTATGGCATTTCTCACAAAGCCATAAAAACGTAGAAATACTGGTAAATCTCTTGACACAATTACATATTTTAAAATAATATTTTACCTTTTTTTTGCAAGTTCTACCATTTTTTTCCTCAATCAAGTCCTAAATTTTTAAAATGTGAAATTTAATTTCTCTTTTAGATTGTATCCAAAGCAGAAATGGAAACTCCATTCTCAAATACAATAATAATATACTTTCATTACTACTATCTGTTAGAAATAGTATTATAATTCAATATAGTAACAAAATATCATCTTTAACAGTAGATAATTATTATAGTATAATAAAATATTATTTAAACATATGTTATTATATAATATCTGGTATATGTTTTGCAACTTCATTTACATACAGGCCTTCCCTGGACTTCTGTTCACTAAATAATTAATGGGTAAAATTACCTATACTAAAGTATTTCATATTCAAAATTTGACTGAAAGCTATATTCTCTATAGATTTTCTTACATTAGTAACAATTTCAATGGCATAATTTTAATTAAAATTTTAATATTTGGCCAAAATTCTAACCCATGCAGATTCTCATGATTAGTTAAGGGGTCAGAGAAATTGTGCAGAAATTTGTTCTCTGAAAGATGGTGGAAAGCTTAATTTATGATTAATCCACTGTCAAGTGATCAAGGGTAGTGTGGCAATTACCAGCTCTCACTTTGAGGGAAGGAAAGCATTTACAGCCTTCTGGGAACACACTAAGGATTCTTACAGAGAATTATTGTCAGCATTTAAAAGCAATTTTAGCATGGCCAAAATGCATGTATTTCTATGAAAAGAAGTCTTCATATAATGGAATCATAACAGTGTGCACCTTCAGAATGTGGAAATGTTTCTGGTTATTACAAGGTTTTAGGAATATTCTTTCTGAATGCATTTTTTGCATTATCTCTATTTTTATCATCTCTCTCTATAGATTGTATGGGGAAAAAAACCCAAGAATATAAGACGTTTTTGGTTCTGCATGCTTTTTTTCTTCTAAAATACAGTTTTATTCACAGGCTTTTATCACCTTGCTGGAATTTCCATTTTTGTGGGAGTAAGCAAACACCCTTCCAAGGGGGAGGGACACACTCACCTGCCTCAGCCACTGAAGCTGTCACACGTTTTGTCGTCTTCCTATCCAATCTTGCCAACACTGAAATTAGATTTTTGTTGCTCTGGGGCTTCTCTTAAGTCTCCTCCTGCAGGTTTTCATCCTGAATATTTACAGTTGAATAAAATCCCTGGAATGAAAGAGAGCATCCAGTCTTGGAAGGGAAAGCTTATTGTGTGGGATAGTAAGCGTGTTGTGTGCCTGGAGCGTGGCAGCTGGAGCGGGGAGAGGTGTGGGAGTGGTGGCACAAGGTCTGGTGCACCATTTGGCTTGGAGAAGGGCCACAGTAAGGAGGGGGCCCAGCTGGAGCTGACTGGAGTGGCAGGTCACTCATGGAGATGAACAGTACCAATGAGAAAACTAAAGGAAGGAAACTGTGGGCACCACAACTCAGATGTGGTTGGTTTGGTCTGGGATGTTTTTTTGTGGAGAATGTGCTTAAGACACCCCTTAACACTCATTTTGGAAACCTACTGAGATTTAATAGGAATAATATTTCCTTCTGTACATCTGCATCCTGACTAAATAGGTTTGGCTCTGCTATTTCCACATAGCAGTGGTAGCCATTGTAGCAGGATCCTGGCCCTGCCTTGGTACTGTGCTGTGTATAGTGTTTGTTCCTGCAGTAATTCTGCTGTGACATTTTCTCCTCATCTTCTTACATGCACAGAGCACTAATAATTCATAGGCAGCTTTTGCTGTTCCTGAAGCCATGTCAGATTATAAATATCTAATCACGATGCAGATATTTCCTCTAAAAAATCCAGTAGCTCCATATAATGTTTATAAGGGAGTGGGAAGGGGCGTTGTATGAATTGTCTAAGCAAGTTATCTAGAAAATGACTGTTATTTGGAGTTACTTATGTTACTATCTTAATACTCAAGCAAGCACATGGTATATTTTTTGCTGTATTTTTCCAATTTGTGCTGTGAATGGCAGACCTAGAGGAATACTTTACAGTGTGTTTAATTATGCCAAGAGCTTAAAGCAAGAGGGAGACTCGCCTTGCTCATTTTTAAAGTGATGAGGTTTCATCATAATGAAAAATGAACAAATTAAAAGCCCTTTATTTGTCAAGAAAATTTAGACAATTGTGCATGTTTGACACATGAAATAGCAAAATTTTACTTTACCCTTATGAAAACAAGAACATGCGGCTGCAGTTTAGACTAATTCATTGATAATTTGGCCTTTGGCATTCACTTCTCTCATCAGTTTTTGGTTGAATGAGCACTGAATGTGAGCAACTGTCCTGTGAATGTGCTGCCCACATCATTTCCCATTAAAAATCCCTCATAAGCACAGCTTCTTTTCGTTTCAGTGTCTCTGCTAAGCTGAAAGAAAGCATTTGTGAAATGACCAAATAATTTATCTTTTGAAGCCCTACAGTTAGGAGTCATGCAGGGAATTCAGAATTCATTTTGCAGTTTAAAAAATGGCCAGTGACTGATTTTCAACGGAAGAGAAGGTACAAGATTTCCTCATATTTTGAGAATCATTTAAGAGACAACTAGCATTGATGGAATTTCCTGGCTCCCATACACACAGAGGGGATTGCATTGTAATTTCTTAGGGTGACCCAGCTGTTGGTTACATCACAGAGTGTGAGTTAGGAGAGTACCACATTAGGGAACAGTAGAACACCAAGTGTGGGATGTCACTGGGTAGATAGAAACATTGAACTCTCCGTTCCATGCAATCCAGGGCAAGGAAATAATCTTTGAATTTCTCTAAACATAAATTTTCTGAATTTGTTGTCTCCTGGCATGGCAGTCTTTGTGTTTATGGGACATTCGTTATCTGTGCTTCAAAGTCTGTGTCCCCCTGACCCAGGGTTGGATGTCCTGTCTCGTGATGTGCCTGATGTATTGGTCACTGTATGTTCTTCAGTTCAAAGAAATGACTGACAAAGTACTTTGGCCAGCTCCTGAAGTCAATTTGAGAGTACTGAGGATCATGGCAAATAGATAATGCTGCAAAAAATTATTATTTTGGTACACAGGCATGTCTCTTCACGTTAGTTCATGTCAGCTTCTCTGCATTGTTTTCTCTACTGATTCTTCTACAGCTCTCTTTGCATTCTCCCTCATCTTTGAATAAAAGATATAAGCAGAAGAGTTTAAAGATTAACTATAGAATAATTGTTAAATATACATGGTGTTTTCCTCAGAGCAGAAAGAGGAAAGGGGAAGAGGGTTCTGTGGGAGGTCCTCAAAACAGCTATGGCAGGGAAGAGTAGGATAGGTAGCCAATTTCTATCTCTGCTTTAAAAGGGAATTGGAGATAAGAACAAGAAAGAAATAATTGTTTTATATTATTTAGAGGGTTTGCTTTTTTTGTTCTAGCCAGACTTTCTTGTGAAGTTGATGTGCTTCTTAGCTTGTGTTTTCCTTCTTTTTCTCCCTCTCGGGATTTGTCCTGCTTTTGTTCAAGGATTCACACTATTTTCCCCCCTTTTTTTTTTTTTTAAATGATTTTATTAAATAGAGTAACATCAAAGCCACCACACAGATAAGGAAAGTGAACCTCCCACATTGATTAAAAATGTAGGGCACAAGAGGCCAAAAACTGGAAAGAAATACCTTCCCTAGAAATGCATTTGGGATATATTCTTACTTTTGTAATGGTAGTGGGATTTATCTGTAGGAATCCCTCAGGCAATGAGATGATAATATACCTCAGTTGGTCATAAAAAGACTAGGTTTAGAGGACTCTGAAGTTTCAGTGCATAGAAAAAAGTAAAGTAGTTCCACCTAATTCTTCACACTGGACCCCCCCATCTGCCAGTGTTGAAGGCTGCGAGTTCTGGTTTTGGGTTTGATTTTCCATCTGTGGAATTTCAGTGCAAATCTTCTGTGGGATTTAGGAATGCCTCTGAGACAGTGAGCACCAATGCACACCTAACCCTGTCAGTGTGTCTCAAAAGCCTCTGGAAAAAGTAGATAAGTAAGGGAGAAAATTTGCTCCTGCAGATTTCAGCTCCTTGCAGCTGTGGAGCTTTGTGGTGCTGCTCACTTGGAAAGGGCTCTGTGCTTTGGAAACCAGGCACAAGAGAGTCTCTGCTTCTTGGAACTGCCTTTTGTAGGGTGTTACAAGGCAGTGTTTGCTGGAATGAGGTTGCAGTTGCAATGGCACTGTGTAGTCTAGAGCTACTTTAAAATTAAAGACATCGTGATGCAGGTTTTCTCCAGACCTCAGCAAGGTAAACAGCAGGGTCACCACCTCATCTTTAGTGCCATGTTTTTGCAGTTTTGCTACTTTTTTAGCCTCTGAGTAATTCAGACCAGTATATTCTCCTTTTAATCAAGCTGTTACTGGATTCTTCAACAGGGTCCTTAGAATAACAGCACAGATATCACACAAGATTAGCAGCTTCACTCAAAGGGAGAAGGCTTTTCTTGTGATTAAAAACTATTCTCATTTCACCACCTTTGTAAAGCCACCTCTGTTGAGCAAGTGTTGATGACATCTGAGTGTATGCTTGAACAATACTGAGGGCTAATGAGATGAAAACTTGGCTTTTCATATCCTGTGTGTTACCTTTTTTCAGTCATTCAGCACTAATATTCTTTCACAACCATTTTTCTAGCCTCATACTTATTTTTCTGCATAAAATCCAAACTATACAAAAGCAGCTTAGAATTCATTCTCTCATCCAAATAGCTCATCAGCACATCTTTTGCTACCACTGCTGTGATCATTAACAGTAGCCTGAGCAAGTCTTTTGGTACAGAATTGTGTTCTGCAATGGAAAAAGCTATTGTAGTGTTGGTGGTCTGACAGCAATTTTAGAAAAGAATTGTTAGCTCTATGTTCACCCCTCAGTCTCAGAAGTGAAAGATTTGGTTCTATTTGTTTCTCTCTTCTTCCTTGTTTTAAAATCTTCTTTATCTTGATGCCTGTTTAAAAGCAAAAGAAAATCCTAGAGCACATTTTCTGGTATGAACATTGTTTTCTTCATCCTTGCATCACCAGCAATCCAAAGGTTGGTTGGCTTATGGAGCATCCTCGGCCCAGCAGGCATTACCCAGGGAGAGGCAATGCTGTATCACAGCCATGCAGAGGGCAGGGAGGGGAGGAGGCAGTGCACCCTCATATTATCCTTGGAGAAGAGATTTCAGCACACAGTAGGCTTCCTCTCTCAAACAGTAACCTTAGAGTATCCTTTACTGGTGCAAGGAAGAGCAGGGATGAAACTTCACACTGAGGAGCCAGCTTCAGTTAGGAGTCAAAAAAGGAGCTTTTTCATGCATGTGGGGCTGCATTCCTGACAGGTTGTTCCCCAGAGTGCCAGGACAAACAGCTGGGGATGTGCTCATTTGTTCTCTCTTCTTTTACTTGAAGGATGGGCTCACCCCATTGCACTGTGCGGCACGAAGTGGCCATGACCAGGTTGTGGAGCTGCTCCTGGAGCGGGGTGCCCCACTGCTCGCACGGACCAAGGTTTGTGTGTGCCCTGTTAGTGTGGAACACCTCTGTAAGCTTCCACAGAGCTTCCTGCGTCGCTGAAAGGCCAAGGAGGAAGACTGTCCTCCCAAAGGAAGTGAATTAATGGGAAGCATGATCCAAAATAAGGTTTTCTTACATAATCCTCTCCAAATATGTGAAAAGAGTACACTTGTTTGCCTGTGTCTCTAGTATCAGACTAAACACATGATGTGGAGTGCTACTGCCAGCACCTCCCTTGTGTTGCCTCCTGAGACTGTAGTACACAGAGGTGTGAAGGCTGGGTCAATCACTCCTGAGAGGTGATTCCTGCTATTTATTTTCTGACCCTTCACATAGGATAACGAGGACTGTTTCTCCTAATTATTTTCACAGACTATTTCAGAATTGGAAAATTATTTCAGTGTGTTCTTCCTCACATCTGGAAAACATACATCTAAAATGAGTGCATTTCCTACAAATTCTATCTCTTTGGTGAAACTAATGAGGGGAAGATACTTGTGTAATAGCAGAGCCCACTGAGCAGTGCCTCACAACAACAAATATCCTCCTTATATATGCCGCAGTCGAAGTGGGGATTACTAGAAGCTGCTGTTCTGTTCTCTTCTGTCACAGAATGGACTCTCCCCACTCCACATGGCAGCCCAGGGGGACCATGTGGAATGTGTCAAGCACCTACTCCAGCATAAGGCTCCCGTGGACGACGTGACACTGGACTACCTGACTGCCCTGCACGTGGCCGCTCACTGCGGCCACTACCGCGTCACCAAACTCCTGCTGGACAAGAGAGCCAACCCCAACGCCCGTGCCCTGGTAAACCTGGCCCACCTGGGTCGTGTAACAAAACTGGCTGGTAGCTCTTGCCAGGAAGGCTGAGTGAGAGCTGTCAGCAAACTCCACAGCCTTAAGTAGGTGCAGTAGCCACAGGGGTGTCACACCTGGACATAGAATACACCCCCTGGAATGTGGCTGTAGTGTCAGGTGTGGAAGCTGTGCTGAGTCCCTAAAATCAGAGCTGGTTCTGGCTAATGTTGATGTATGCATTGGTGTTTTAATGAATTAATGGGTCATTTTTCCATACCGACTGATACAATACACAATTTTTGGGCTTTCAACTGAATTAGTAAGTTAATTGGCACAGGCAAAACATATTAAAAAGCTAATATTTCTGCATTTATCAAATGATGACGTTTTCCTCTATTAGGTGCCATTTTTCTTTTCAAAAAACAGTTTTTATGCTTACAGGACACCAGGTATGATTCCTTTTACTCACTAATCAAACCATGGCCCCTAACAAGGAGAAAACCATCACATTTGACTCCGGAAATATTTTGAGAGTCTTTAATGTATCCATGCCAGACAGGATTACAATTTTCTCTACTAGGAACTGTTAGCTGGCTGGGAGTTCATGTACTAACGTATTGCACTCTGTCAGGAAGAGAAGGTGAACACCTGAGATGCTTGTGGAAGGCTGGAGTTCTGCCTTGGCCAGCTGCACTGGGGACCTCCACAGAACCCCCACTGCAGGGCACTTGGATGCCTTCCCCAGCTTCCTGCCCACACTTAGGACCCACTGGTTTTCTGTCTAGGCTCTCCCTGGCCTTTACTTCCTTGGAATGGCACAATTTTCTTCTGCCCTCTCAGTTTTCTTGGCCTTTTCATACCCACAAATTCCATAGCCCCTTTTTTCCATAGCCTCCTCTTACACTTTTGCTTTGTTTTTCTCAGCGCCGTGCTCACTTGGCTGATTTTTTTTTGACACTGTTTTTATCCTGGCTTGTTTTTCTTGCCAGTCTTCTGATTAGCTGCACTTTCCTCAGCTACTCACAAATACCCCCTACATCTTTCTTCTTTCCTTCCATGACCAGAAATATATCTTCTGTTCCCCTCCCTCCCTCCCTGTGAAACATCTGAAACAAAAGGAGAACACCCTCAAGCTGCTACCTCTCTGCTCTCTTCCAACCAAACTCATTTTCTCTCCCCCCCACATCTCCCCTCATTTTCTCTCTCTCCCATCAGAGAGCCTTTGGCTTGTTGATAATATTTAATATATTAAATGAAGCTCATAATTTCTGCTAGTGGTGCATTTTTTTTCTGCCTTCTCCTCTCCCCCATCAAACTGCTCCTCACTTAAATAGAAGTAGAAAAATTAAATCAACTGAGGCAGTGAATTCAGTGAAAAATATGGAAACTTCTGAAACAGTAAAACTCCCTATGAAATATATTGAGAGATGTGTGGGACGTAAAATATCAAATGGTTTTGATTGTTTCTTTAGAAATTGGAGAAACAGTAATCACATTCAGCAGAGTTTAGTGATGGAATAGATATTACAAAGAATTCATTTTAAGCTACTTAAAAAAAAATTAATGTTCGCAAAATGCTTTGGGGATACAAGCACTATATGAGTTCTTACCATTTTTAATGTGTATATGCTTTAAAGCACCTTCAAATGAACTAGTAATTAACATTTCCTTTAACACAAGCAGCCTGTAGAATAATTGTCACGTGATTATCTCTTCCCATAAACTAAGTTTTCACTGCTAGGTTCTGGTTACTGCTGGTTGATTGCTTGGCAATACTGATGCTCTTCATTAGAAAATGTACCAATTTTTCAACATTATCTAAAAAGTGTTACTTGTGCTTTTCACTAAAATGTTCACACATGGTAAATAATGTGTTTGTTCAGCTTCAAACACACACTTAACCTGCATTAACTGTCATCAGACTGTCATGATACTACAGCTGAAGTGGTGGTTCTTTATTTAAGGTACCTCAGAATGTACACACACACAGATGTCATACCTTATGTTATATATTTTTATATAAATATAGAAATAAATATATACAGATCCTTAGATTTCAAGTAAAAAGACAGATTAAGGTGGAGTCTGGAGTAAGTACTCTTTCTCTCTCTTTCTCAGTTTAAGTGGCTTCAAACTGAAAGCAAGTATATTTAGGTTAGACATTAGGGAGAAATTCTTCCCTCTGAGGATAGGGAGGCCCTGGCACAGCTTGCTCAGAGAAGCTGTGGCTGCCCCATCTGTGGAAATGTCCAAGGACAGGTTGGATGGGGCTTGGAGCAATGTGGGATAGTGGAAGGTATCCCTGCACATGGTAGGAGGTGAAACAAGATGGGCTTTTCCAACCCAAACCTTCTGTGATTCTCCTGTTGAGGTACAGGAAATGCTTTATAAAGGCACTGATTCTGAAGTGTTCAATGTAATTTCTTCACTTTCCCTTGTGTTAGGCAGTTTTGGGAAGCACTGGGAGTGCTCCTTACAGACCTGTGTGCAGCCTCAGGAAGCACACGCACACACACAGTAACAGGCAGGACGGGTGTATCTGTGTGTGAAATGTGGAGGTGGAGGTTTCCCTTCTCTCCCAAGCCTGGGAGGAAAGCAGCAGCACTGCTTTGTTGTGCCTCAGATAGTGGGAGATGTCTGTAATTCATAACCTGTTGTGCTTAAAGAAGTGTTGCTTGTGGTAGCCTAACCCTTGTGCTCCCAGTGTGCCAGCATGGAGCAGTGTGGGAAGTGTAGCTGCATGTTTCTGACTAACATCACTGTCTTTTGCACAGAATGGTTTTACTCCACTGCACATTGCCTGCAAGAAAAATCGCATCAAAGTCATGGAACTCCTGGTGAAATATGGGGCTTCAATCCAGGCTATAACAGAGGTAGCAAAATGTTTCATGTCCTGCAGAAACATTCCTTCTCTCTCTCTCTCTCTCCTCTTTTGCTTCCCTCTTTCTGTCTCTCCTGTCCTGCCTCACTTTCCCATATGTTTTATTTGAACGAAGAAGCCCGTCCCTCCAGCCGTGCAGAGGAGTAAAACTGCTCTTGCTTTGTTTCGCAGTCGGGCCTCACACCAATACACGTGGCTGCATTTATGGGCCACTTGAACATAGTCCTCCTTTTGCTGCAGAACGGAGCCTCTCCTGATGTCACTAACATTGTGAGTATGGCTGTCACTAGAACCATCTGCTCAGCACCCACAGAAAGTCTCTGGTTGCCATGTAGCTCAGCCCAAGGTCACATTTTAATCATACTTTGCTGCATTTTAGGGCAAATTATTGTAGCACTTTTACTGAAGAGGGGAAAGTGGTGGCTTCATGTGTCATAAGCCATCTCTGCTTTCATGTGTTCTGCAACAATGCTCAAGTTGGTAAAGCTTTCTTTAGAAATAGACAAAGCTCACCAAAACGATCCAAAATGGATTATAGGCCAAATCCCACAAAGCCTGTGTTTTTGTTCTGAAGGATGAAATTCAAGTCCAAATGGCTCTGATTTCTGCCTGCATAACTTTGCTGGCTGCCATGAAATGGTGTCATTCCTGTCAGTGAAAGAGTATAAAGTCCATAAAACCTCAACAATTAAACAAAAAGCAAAACTGGGAAACTCAAGATGTTCCTCTTAGACAGGAAATTCCAGGAGCTGGTGATTAAATCTGGAAAAATGTGACCTTTGGGAAGTAACATGAAATGCAGAACCTGACTTACCATAGAAATCAGTGAATCAGTGTTTGTATACCAACAGCCTAGTTACAAAAAAAAAAGGGGGGGGGCAAAAAAATTAAAACCAACAAAAACAACATTATAGTTTTCTGAGATGTATTTTGTAAGATATTTTACTGTTTGAATTTGTCAGCATAAACAAATATTCAACTTGGGACCACCTGTACTTGAAAAGCAGCTTTTTTCAGTACATAAGGTTATAGGCGAGTGTTCCCAGCAACAAAAACAACAAAATTTAGTAATCCTGGTATTCATAAGTTTTTTTCAGCTAGAAAAATATTACCTAGAACCCAGTGAAATTACTAGCATGAAGAATTGTTTACATGAATCATTAAAATAGAGTTTGCATACTTTGCTATGGAAGAAATCTTTATGTAAGAACTTTATTGATAATAAAAAACTAACACAAGTATCTTGTGGAAGCAGTTAAAAATATTGTGTTACCAGGCATTTGTGTGCAAAGTTTAACACTTTACAATTTCTGCTACGCAGGTGTCTTGGCTTTCACTTGGTAAGCTGAGTTTCCCTGTTGAATTACTGTTTCCAAAATCTAAATTGCTTTGCTAATTCAAGCACAAAAGGCTCATTGCAGAAATTTGATCTTTAGAGTGTTTTTCACATATTAAACAGCTTATTATTCAGGTAATAAACTTTTATATATAGATGGAATTAAGATTTGTAGCTAGGGCTGAGGGATTTTGTTATGCATACCTGTTGTTGCATAATCACAGCTGGTAATACAATGTTAATTTAAGAATGACAAGATAAGTCAAGTTCTGGTGAAGAGGGTTTGCTGTAAATAAAAATCCCTATTAGCAGGCAAGCTAAAACTACTTCTTTCCTTATATCTAGATGAGGACAAGACATGATTCCCCATTCTAATGTAAAAGGTCTTGACTAGAGTATTCATTTTGGCAGTTGCAGTTAAGTGGTAGTCGAGGGGAGAAAGGCCTTACAACAGAATATTCTCCAGCTCTGGTGTAAGAAGTATGAACAATTAACACAAGTAAATGATGGGTCTCATGATATAACAGATGAATAGAGCTCCTGCTTGTGGAGCTGTGCCAGCACATGATGTACCAGATGCTGGTGAGCTGCCCCGGGACCATTTCAGTCCACTTTTGGGACACTGCACTCAAAGAACAGAGCCCAGTTAAACTAGGAATCCTGTCCTCAAGGAATCCTTATTTCAGCGTTTTTTTTGTTTGTTTGTTTGGTTAGTTGGGTTTTTTTGTTTTGATTTTTTGTTTTGGGTTTTTTGGGTTTTGTTTTGTTTTGTTTTATTTTTTGTTTTTGTTTTTTTTTAAACCTTTGCAAAAAGTAAATGCTTTGGATATTCCTAGTCTGAAATTCCATATCACTTCAGTTGGCTTTCCAAAATTTCATATCCTTCAAATTTTGTGAGTTACAAAAGGCTTGAAACAAGATTGATTCCACAGCCTGGAGACAGATCCATACTGCTGAGTACAGATTTTACACATTCTGTGCTGGCTGAGTTGTGCTCAGCCATTGCAAGGCCTCTTAATGCTGCCAGCTCCACACAGTGTGTGCAGGAAGAGACCATCTGGAAAGTTATCCCCTTCCATCTTGAGGCTCCTGTGCTGTGCAATCCTTAGAGAGAGACAGCTCAGTGTACAGCACATGAGCAGACACCCTGTTATGTAGAAAGCTGAGGGACATATGTGACCAGGGCAAGTCTATCTGACAGAATTTTCCTCACCTGGGATTTTCATTCTGTCTCAGAGGTTGAGGCTATGTTTGTCTGGGATTGGCCAGCTGGCAAACCAAGACATTCCAGGTACAGCCACACGTATTTGCACCCTGTCCTGGGGCTGAAGCCAGAGTCTCACGTGGCAGAAGGATGGGTTCTCAGGGCCAGTTGTCATGCATCTGACGTAGGGACTGACACAGGCAAAGATCTTTCTTCATGGGAGTTTAGGACACTGAAATGCTTTTGCTTTCCTGCAGCGTGGAGAAACTGCATTGCACATGGCAGCACGTGCCGGGCAGGTGGAAGTGGTTCGCTGCCTCCTGAGGAACGGCGCCCTGGTTGATGCCCGAGCCAGGGTAGGTGTTCTGCTTACAATGGCTTTTGTTTCTCTTAAAACCATGGCAGAAGGAATCACTTACCAACTTCCTCTCCTCCATTACTCCACTTCCTATGACTCTACAAGACAAATGCATAGGAAGGTGTGTGAGGACCAAGGAGGATGCTGTGCTCAGCATGGCTCCATAGTGCTAATGACCCACTCGATTTGAGTTGTAGGAAGAACAGACCCCACTGCACATCGCCTCTCGCCTGGGCAAGACGGAGATCGTGCAGCTGCTGCTGCAGCACATGGCGCACCCCGACGCCGCCACCACCAATGGCTACACCCCGCTGCACATCTCTGCCCGTGAGGGACAGCTCGACGTCGCCTCCGTGCTCCTCGAGGCCGGCGCATCACACTCCATGTCCACCAAGGTAAGGCTAAACACTTCACGTCTGTGTGGCAGTGGCACGGGAGCAAGCAGGTCTGTCCTGTGATGAGTGTGCTTTCACACTGAAAAATTGGAGTAGTTTGGGCCTTTTGTTGTGTTCTTATTTAATCAGCAGCAATCCAGTAGGCTGGAGTAATGTAGCACAAGTTAATCAAATTTCAACTTCGCTGTCATCTAAAATTGGGTTTGGTTGCCACTGAAGCCAAATGCAGATCTTGATAAATACAGGTCCCAACAGGTTTAAGATGTCCTTATTTCTCCCTTTCCCTTATAGGCACAGGTTTTTTTGCACAGTATTTCCAAAAAAGAAAAGGGCATGGCAATGACATATTTTTTATGAACAGGTCTCCTTTTATTCTTCAATACCTTATTTACTTAAAAAGCAAAATAATTCTGCCCTGTGCTAGCTGAAAGGAATGTTACTAAAACATAGAAGTCAGCATCTGCCCAGTCACATCGAATGCTGGATCTATTTTCAGTGGTTCTAAAATGAGATGTCATGTGCTACAACAGGCCATTTTGTCTGGGATTATAAAAGAAATGTTCACCAGAATCAATAGCGGGTTTTTCTAGCCAAAAAATGGTACCAATAGATTCCTGACAAAGAGGTGAATAGGTAAGATAGTAGATAGGTGTGAAGAGAACGATATATCAACGTATCTTTTCCAAATTTAAAGCATTTGATAAGTGAGAATCATGTAATTTTCGCTATTTATGAAAGCACTCTTGGTTTTACAGCTGGGGCTTAGAACATGTTTATGAACAATGGCGTATCTTCTAGGGTTTAAAAGACTAAACCAGCAATTTTCAAATTATGATCCATGGATTACTGGGAGGGCTTGCTGTTCTCCTTTTATCCAGCTGTTAAATCACATTAAAAGGGCTAAAAATACACTAAATACTTTCCTAATTTCCCATATTGCTTGATGGCAATTAGTATTGCAGGAACATTCTATAGTAGAAGATGGAGCCCACTAGATAATATCTTTATAGGCTTGTGATTTGTGAACTGACAACATTTGAGATTACCCAATACAATCTCTTTCTGAGGTGGGATTAATGGAACTAAATGATAATGATAATAAACATTAAACATCCCTTATGTGCCAGGCAAATAGGTCATTGCAGCTTCCCAAAATTACCATCAGGCAGCGGTGCAGGCTGCCACCTACTGTCACAGATCCATGAGCTTTCCTTACCAATTTTTAAATTAGAATAGGTGAAGAGAAGGGCTCTTTTTAGCTTCAGTAGAACTTTTTGACTGTATGAATACACAAATTCAGATACAAATAATTTTTCGCCAAACCCTACCAGAGGAAGGGAATTGGAGTTTGAAGGTTTTATCCGATTAATGTATTTGCTGCGTCTGTGTTACTGGCAATGTCTGATGCAGGAAATACTTGTAAAGCTGTCATCATGGAACAAAAAAAGGTGCAGCTGGTTTGGGGTATAAATTTGAAGAAGTGCCTTCATTGCCCCCACGCAGTGTGTGTTGCTAGTACAATCTGTATCAGATAAAATGTCTGCCAGCCTGAGAGCACATAAGTAGGAAAGAATAATAAAAGGGAATGTATTTTCTTGTATTTTGTGCTTCTCAAAGTGTTTTCAAGAGAAGCTGCTTTGTCTAGGTTCAGTTATCCATTCTGTGGTTAAAGAGTAAGCGCTTAACACATAGTTTTTAAACAAGAGTTGTCAGCATGACCTTTAACACAAACAGCTGTGTTTTATCTCCTGCAATTTTTCAGAAGGGATTCACACCGCTGCATGTGGCAGCCAAATATGGGAGCCTGGAAGTGGCAAAGCTCCTGCTGCAGCGCCGTGCCTGTCCTGATTCTGCTGGCAAGGTACTGCTGGGGAAGAAAAAGTCTGAAGTCTTTCCTTAAGGAAGAACTGTGTGAAACATGCACCCTAAGAAAGCTGCAGCTTCTTTTGCATGGTGGCTGTGGCTATGTTGGGGTCGTGTCTCCCCTGGGTGGTGGCTGACTTCTGCTACCCAGCATGCCGAATTTGGGTCCATGGCAGGAAGGGTGCATGGCTGCTCTGAGGGCAGGTGTCTGGTTTTGGCTCAGAAAGCACAGGCTCCATCAAGCTGCCTAAATTCCCAATGGATAAACATAGGGGCAAAGCCACACCATCCCCTGGTGTGGCGTTATGAAAGCCAGCGGCTGCCAGCGTGGTTCGCCTGCTACGCTGCTTCTCCCCACTAACAGCCAGCTGCCTGCCGCGGCCTTGCTACCCCTCCCCATTGCCTCCCCCCGTCCCCTCTGTCCCTTGCAGCCCCCTGGCCCCTCCCATGCCCCGGCAGCGGCGCCCCTCCGCCCGTTTCCCCGCGCTGCGCCGCTCCCCGCCCGGTGTCCCGTAACGCGCTAACGCCGCGCCGCCCTTTCAGAACGGCCTCACCCCGCTGCACGTGGCGGCGCACTACGACAACCAGAAGGTGGCGCTGCTGCTGCTGGAGAAGGGCGCCTCGCCCCACGCGACCGCCAAGGTGAGCCCGCCCGCCCCGGCACGGCCGCCGGGCGGGCCATTGCTGTGCGGCGGCGTAAGGAAGGGATGTTCTGCCCACGCAGGCGGGGAACGAGCGCTAGGGGACTTAATTCCGGGTTTATCGGTGGCGTCGTGCTAGCTCTGCGCCGCTGAGGGCAGCCCCGAGGGGAACCCTGACGCTGAGGGGACTCAGTCCCACCAGGGTTTTAGGCACAGCTGGAAGGCACTTCACTATTGTGCAGGTTTGCAGTGACATGAGAAACTTTATTCCGGGGTTGGGAGCGGTGTTGTGGCACCACTGTGGGGGTGAGGGGAGCTCTGAGGGGACACAGCTCTGTCAGAGCTTTGGTTGCAGTTGGAAGTCACCTCACTATTGCATAATATTAGCAATGACTTTTGAAATGTGCATTCTGACCGTGCACGCAAATCATTCCAGGGTTAGGAGTGGTGTTGTGCTATTGCTGTGTAATGCAAAAGCTGCTAAAAAGGGAAAATGGGGACCAGATGGGTGCAATAGCAGAGAGTGTCCTGCCCTGTGCAAGGCTGCTGATCTACAGGCTTTCAGGAAATGCTCAGGGATTGTATTGGGAATGTGGTTCCCATGGCAATACATGGAAAGCAGGATAGTTTGGGAAACTCCCACTTAAAAAAAACCAGCAAAACAACCACAGACCAACCCAACCAAGCAGCCCTCACAGGACCTGTGTGCTGGCACTGGGGATTTTTCCCTCACAATGTGTTATAAAACAACTAGGAAGTTGTGTTATTGCCAGAAAATGCCATTCTTCTGTGCTTAAATGATTAATTTGATTAAAAAAGTCATTCCACCCCATTGCTGTTTCCAGCTTGTGACTGACACACGTATCAAAATTCCATATGCAAACACATCTCTGCTCACATGCTCTGAATAAAGCATAATGTGATGAAGGGTGTGCACCCATCACTCATCATGGGGAATGTCACTCACCAGTCAAAAGGGATTATTTGCAACATAGGTTGTACAAAATGTAGTTGTCAAACTCAGCATAATTTGAAGGCATTGGTGGAGCAGTCCTGCCCACCCTGGTGAGGGCTGGCTTTGTTCTGATTTAGGTGGTAATAATAACAGACAGACAAAGCAACACAACAGCAGGGCCATGTGGGACATGTCTAGCCTTGAAAATTTAGTGAACTCCCTTCTTTAATACCAGGCATAACATCAAATAGTTCTGTTCTATGGTGCCTGACTTGTTAGGCTTACATGGCTGTTGTGGTAACTTCATTTTCTGTTATTTTCCTGCCTGGTGTCAGAATGGATACACCCCTCTTCATATCGCTGCCAAGAAAAATCAGATGCAGATAGCTACCACTCTGTTGAACTATGGGGCTGAGACCAACATTTTGACCAAGCAAGGAGTCACTCCACTTCATTTGGCTGCCCAAGAAGGTCACACTGACATGGTGACTTTGCTCTTGGAGAAAGGATCTAACATCCATGTGGCAACAAAGGTAACTCACAATCGGAAGCAAAGTATTGTGGGTGGGAGTATCCAGTAAGATTCAACTTTGTGTCTGAGGGCGGGCTTAAAAACCTGCACCAGAAACCTGAGAGCTCCAGTCTGAAATAATTCAGTGCTCTCACCAGCAAAGGCTCTTTTCTGCATGCCTTTATCCTTCAATGGTAAGTGAAGAAATTTACATTCTCTGGCAAATAAGAAAACAACTGTATTACTGGAGCAGACCAAGAAAAATTCTATCGAAGACCTTTCCAAATTTTTTTAATGATTGTATGTAACAGCTTTTTAACAGAAAACAAGGTCATAAAAAAAAAAACCCCAAACCATTACTGTAAATTTTCATGGGTCACTGGGTTTATCCAGGGATGTATGCAAATCTCATTTATGCAGGTGAAAAGCCTGTAGCTTCTGCACATACAAGTTAGAATAGAAGACTCTGGTATCTCCTTGCATGGAGTAACTATGTTCTGCTAATAGGAACAAGGAGAATTTCATTTCTTCTACAAAATTTGTTCAGTGCTTCATTCATGGCAAAGCTCTGCACATGTTCACAATGAGCTATCAGTTAAAAGGCTGCATCCTTTTCCCTGGCATTTGAGTGGGATCTATTTCTGGAGTTAGTGTCTTCATCTGGCTCATGCCTGCAGTTGTCAGGTTCCTCTTTCTGTCTGAGGAGTGGGAAGCACATTTTATTAATGGGCTTCTCAGCTTCCCAAATTACATTATTGTAGAAAATCTTGAGCATTCATGTCTTAAAGTTTTCCTCTGTGGTTATGGTGATGCAATTGTTTTGGAGCTGTTTGTCAGCTGGTACATTGTCACAGGAGTGACATTGACTCTGCTTTGTTTTAAAACACCACACATACTCAGAAGTTGTAGTTAGGGTCTGATCCTGTTTTAAAGATGGAGAAGTGGAAAAGACTAGATTTTTTTTTTTTTCCTTATGCACAGGAGGATTTCATTCTTACTCCTGTTTGTTTGTTTGCTTTCCTGTTATATTCCAACTCCAGGCTGGACTGACATCCTTACACCTTGCAGCTCAAGAGGATAAAGTGAATGTAGCCGAGATACTCGCCAAACACGGTGCAAACCAGGATGCTCAGACAAAGGTAAATCACGCAGTGGCCGCTGTCTCCAGCGTGCCAAAGGGTGCTACCCTTGTCCAAGGAATGTTCCACTGAGCTTGCAGTTTTACTTCTTTGTTCTCCTCCTGTAGCTTGGTTATACACCTTTAATTGTGGCCTGTCACTATGGAAACATCAAAATGGTGAATTTTCTCCTCAAGCACGGAGCAAATGTCAATGCTAAAACAAAGGTAAAGAATTTTCCATTGCTTTGCTTTTGCTCTTTATTCTGAACATGGTAACCCAGCACTCCTACATGACACATGTGCTTTTCCCTTGGGAACTCTAACCATGGCATGGGAGGTGTCAACATGTGGTAGCTGTAATGGAATGCCCTCTGTCTGCTCCATCTCATGGTGTGGTATTTGAGAAAGAAAAAACAGATAACTGTGTGTATGAAAAAACAACACAATCAATTTAATTGGTTTTTCTTTTTCTTAGTACTTGCAAACTAACAAATGAAAGTTGTTCCTGATCTTATTTCCACATGGTTTACATGACTGTAATACCACTGTGCTGCCAAACTAGCAAGTAACAATTCAGACACTTTCAGGGTGATGCCAGGCTCTCTCCAATATGCTGGGAGAAGAGTGGGAAGATTTACTGCTGTTCAATGTGTGGGTGGGATGACTCTGGGAGAGGAAGCAGCTGTGGTAAGCGAATGTGGTTTGCTCAAAGAGAGTTTGGCGTTTTCTGAGGGGAATCTGACTATGCTGAAACCTGACCAGATACACTGAAAAGGGTCAGACTGCCTATAGCCAAAGTCTAAACAAAGCCCACTGACTTCAACAGTTTCTCCAGGGACAGGCTGGTGGGAACACCAGCTGAATGGGGGATGCATTTTGCAGCAAAAGCTGTGTATCTGCTGAGAATGCAAAGAGAGGTTCAGTGGTGTGCTGCATCCCAGAAATCATCACAACACCACGATGAGAAAAAGAAGGCTAACTCAGGAAGTGTAGGGCTCCAGCTTGGTTAAAGTTGACTTCAGGTAATTGCTGGCTCCCTGGATTAAAGCTGGATGTCTTGGGACCAACAGGAAGCAGCCCACTGATTGTGTTTTTAAAATGTCATCAAAATCACTGGCTTGAATTCTGCTGGTCCGTCTGGTCAGCACCCTTGTCCCCGGCTGGAACCTATGGGATGATTCATTTCTCAAAGTAGCATTACTTTGTTACTGTTGTCACAGCTCAATGTGGGAACAAACAGCCAAGTAAACAAATAAAAGATTCTGGCCCATGCCTCATGGGATCACCCAAAATCAATGGGTAAAACCAAGGGATTCCAAAAAGACAGGCAATACTACTAGAAAAACAGCTGATGAGAGTTAATAAAGCAGACACTAGTGGGATCCAAACTATAAATGCCAAGACATTCAGCTGAGGTATTTGGAGGCTAACTCAAGGGACAGACAACACTGTGTCTTTAGGATTAGGTCTCTGTTTTTGTTTAAAGGGTCACTGGGACAGATTATGATTCCATTCACCCAGGTATTTTACTTAGCATAGTTTCATTGTAGTCAGCAAGTTTGTATCAGGAAGCAGTTCTCCATGATCTCACACCTAGGGACTACTAAAAATACTGGCAATCTGTCAACTGGTGTTGTGGACTTGGTTTAAAGAATTAATCCTGGATTCAGGCTAGGCATGTAAAAGAATGAATAACCCCTGTTGCAGTTTGGGCTTTCTCTAGAGAAAGCCTGCACGATGTTTTGTGCAGGGGACACATGAATTGTATTTTTGAAGGACTGAACTATTCAAGTAAAGGTGGTGAATCTACTTTCCACTAGAACCTACAGTAAGCAGCAGTTCTTAGCAGCCCATGCACTCATTCTAAGAACTGTAACTGTTCTGAACTATCCATCTAAATAGCAGTGCAAAACATTACTGGCATCTATGTGTTTGCAGCAGAGATAACTCTCAGAGCACGTTTCAGAGCCTGCCCCAGGCTTTATGTAAGTGTATGGTGAGATCAACCCAAGGTTTTCTTCCAGTTTATTCTCTGCCTGCTTTCAAAGCCAGTTGTGAATAATTTTGTGAATCAATTGCCTGACTGGACTTACACAATACCATCTCAGATCAGCCAGCTTAAGCACACTTTGGTAATGTTTCTGTGTTGTGTGACATGAGAACAAACCACTGGAGTGGATTAGTATCTTGAACTAAGCATGTTTATTAAGGTAGACACTGTGTGCAAATTTCTAGGCTTGGTCCAGCCTTTTGGAGGCAAAGTGAAACTAAACTTGGTTGACATTTGTAATAGGTATATGTTGTTAGCCTTTTAAAATGCAAACAGGCTTTAATCACTGCTGTTAAAAATTATGTGGTTTTTTTAATAGACTCAGATATTTTAAAGGTAAATCTTGGTCCTCCTGTTGAAAACTAGGATGTGAGAGGAAGAGGAATGTTCTGTGCCTCAACTACAATTCTGTGCCCTAAACGCACCCCTTTAACTTTGTTGCTCCTCATTGTTCCTTCCTCTGGTTTAGAAAATATGGGAGAAATGGCTTTTCATAGATTTATTGTCAGAGAAATTATTTTTGAATAAGAATATTACCTTTCTTTATATTTTCATCAATCTGGGGAAGGACAGTTATTATTACTTAAGGTTTATTATTTTTGGGTCAATTGGTGTCATAAGTTATATTCAAAATGTCTCAAAAGGAGCACAAGGAAGCAATGGGAAATGTCTGATCTAATGATTGCTTCTTGTTCTTTGTTTCCTTTTGCTGTCACCACCGTGGATAACAGAATGGGTACACCCCTCTTCACCAGGCTGCTCAGCAAGGCCACACTCACATCATCAACGTTCTGCTGCAGCATGGGGCCAAGCCCAATGCCATCACCACGGTAAGTCTGACATGCCACTAGCAATTTGTCTCCCTGGACAGTTCTTTTCTCTCCTTCCTTAGGGCTCAAGAGCAAGCTGTTATTTTGGTGAAAGTATTCCTCATACAGCTGGTTGTCATATGTGGAAATGTAATTTCCTCTGCTCTTCCTTATCCTCTTAAGGTAGTTCACATCCGACCTAACTTTGCAGTAAGCCAAACGTGAGGTGGAGAAGCAGATTCCGGAGCTGCAGGATCAGGCCACAGCTCTCTGTTCCAGACTCTTTCAATTTCCCTCAGCCTCAACACTCCTCCCTGGAAATTAATATCTCCAGAAGGAGTTTCCCTTAAAAATCAAGGGCAGTTCAGATCCTGGTGGTGTGGTTTTTTTTGTGTTGTTGTTGCTTTTGTTTTGTTTTTAATTTAGACCCAGATTTCTGTCCCTCTATCCACTGAATTGGTTTAATGTTCTTAATGAGTTCTTCTCAGTGAATTCAGTGAAGTTAATACCTCCTCAAAGACAGTCAATAGCTCCTGGCACTGTTCATTCTCTGCAGTCAGCCAGCCAGGAATGCGGCTGTCCTATTTCACGTTGATGTTGTTATTAGTCACCTCTAATTGGGTAATCATTAGAACACTGCCAGAGTGTCCAAAACTCCTGTCATTCCCTAGAGTGGATCAGTTTTCCATATGCCTTTATTGTGCATACTTAAATCAGGACTGGCACCATGTTTGGTCCTGGAATAATCACATGGAATAATCTTGTTATCCAAAATATCCAAAATACCAGTTTGTGTACTGGATCATCAACTGAGAGGCCACTATAGTCAGCTTCTGGGGTTGTAGGTACTGTTGTGGGTGTTTTACTGGGGTCTCTTGACTTGATTTCAGTCCTCACACTGGGGCTGTCATGCCCAGGTCTAACCCAAGTCCAAGCAGGCTTAGGGATGTGTCTTTGCTGCACATTTGGCTGCTCCCTCAGGTACTCAACCTGTCCTTTCCACAGAGGGCAACCTCTGGCTTGAGATAAGAGAGAATTTCAACCTGAGACATCTGGCAGGGAGATACGGGAGTGGTGGATGAGCAGCTAATGTGCAAGTGAAGTAACAGTCAAATTATTTGTGCTGTGAAGATGCTAATCTGTTCATTTTGTGTGCTAATCTACAAACCATGTTGCCTCAGGGTGGCCGAGCTAGACTAATACAGAAGAGTTTAAATCATAGATAACTAAAGTTGTTGGTAAAGAAGAGAGAGTCCTCAGGCTGATAAACCCTGCACATAGTGCTGTGGGGTCACAAGAGAAATTATTCCTGTGCAAAGAGTGGTACAGTGACAGTCCATGATTCCTCAGGAGAACAGCATGTTGTCCCTTGGTTCACTGCAAAATAGCATGGAGCAATTCTGTGTAGAACCCTTTACAGAGAACCATGGGACACATTCCTTCCTCCCCTCCCCAAGCTCAGTGACGTGGAGACTGTGGACTGCCAGTGTTCCAGGAGATGAAATGGGGATAAATAGGCCTAAACTCATGTTAAATAATTTTAGTATCCCTTTGATGAATGATGTGTTCTCTACATGTTATGAACATTCAAACTGCAAATAAATGTGCTTAAATGGAACTGTATTCCTCACCCCAAGCCTTTTGTGGCTTCTATTTGTTAAATCATTAGCTTTTGTGAACTAATGGAAGTACATTTTTGTTGTGTGAAGGAATAGGAGTATATGTGGACAACACAGCTGTAATTTTGTCTTACTCAGGTAAGAAATTGTACCTGGTAAAGGTATAACAGTTTCAACTGGGAGTGAAACTGTAAAAAGTTAAAATACTTTTTACTTTCTAGAAGAGTATTTCTGCAAAATAAACCCCAAACTTCTGCAGGCAAGCCAGGCTGCATAGTGAAATGTGAGCCCTGAAGGGTTAAACCATACAGCGCTGTAGTATTTGGAATCGCTGGCAGATGTGTGTTGTGTTACCATGGCAACTGGGGCTATCGTCTTAAAGAAGTTACAGAGTCAGATGTAACGGTAAAAAAGCCGTGATTTTCCTAGGCTGTGCCTTGTTTTGGATGGAAATGCTGGCTCATGCAGTGTGGAGAGTGATCTCATTGGTTCACATCACAGTCCTCCCTCTCTCTCAGCGCGCTCTCCCCCTCTCTCTTCCCTTCAGAATGGTAACACAGCCTTAGCCATCGCCAGGCGCCTGGGATACATCTCTGTGGTCGATACGCTGAAGGTTGTAACAGAGGAGATCACCACCACCACAACTGTGAGTTGCACATGCATTCAGATATGGCTCTTCTTTACTCAGAGTGTTGTCTTTCTTCCCTCAGGCTCTCCGTGCATCTCTTTCCTTTCTTGTTTGGGGAGTTTTAGCTCCCTCCTCTTCCCTTCCCCTTTCTGTTGCATTTTTGCTGCAGTGCTTTGAGTGTATCTTATAAGCATGTGGAAGTGTGTGCAAGGCAACAGGCTCCCCTGAGCTAGGGAGCAAAATCTGTGTGCACACCAATGGAAAATAGCAATTCAGAGTAAAACTTGTTTCTGGACCTGGGTCAAACTTTCCTGAAGTTTGTGCATTGTTTAGATCCCGCCGTTACTCTGTTTGTCTTTTTCACCTCTCCTTTCCCATCTGGCCTTACATCTCCACACTTTTGACACCTCCTGAGGCTCAATCCTTGCAGCATCTCTACATTTGGATTGCACCAGCCATGGCCTGGAGCCAAGCCAAATGATGCTCACTGGATGGCTGTGGATCACATCCATCATCTCCTTACTCAAGTCACTTCCAGTTCAAACAGATCCTGTTTTTCCAAAATGCATGGGAATCTTTCCTTATGATCTCAGTCCTCTCAGTGCTTCACACTCTTGGAGTCTGTATTTTGACATCAGGGCTCATGAATGGTGTGTGCTGAACATCAGCAGGGTGGTACTGGAACTTTAAGTCAGGAAAAGCTGATCTATGTGGACACCTTGAGAGGAGGTTTTCCCTTCTTGCACTTTTACCTCATATCTACAAATGTCATAGTAGGTAGGAAGGGAGAACATTAGAAAAAGTGCATAATTTAAGAAATTATCTTTAATTTAAATGTTGGTTACTGCATTTATCTTGAAATGCTGCTGTAAGGTCATGCTTTTTCAGTTTGATTTTTTTTTTAATGCAAGATTAGCAAGCTAGAAACCCCATCAGCTCTCGATGACATTTAGGAGCTCAGACGTGTAAAAATCTGTAGATGCCACTGCTTAGTTGTGGAGAGGGTTAGAAAAAGAGAAGTCCAAAATTACTTGTAAAGAAATGGGGAAATAATTCTGATTTTGTTGCATGCTGACAGGTAATCTCACTTGATATGAACCAAGGAAGATGCACTAAAGATAACATGGCGTAAGGTTACAAATAGAATGAGTCATAATTTATTAATGACCTGCAAAGATCAGGCTGAGTCAGGTTTGGAGGAGGAATTCCAATGTAATTCCAGTAGTCTCTTAATAAAGGCTGTGTGTCTCTGTTGATATTACTCCATGTTATTGTTTAATCATACAGCATGTCACACATGTATGTGTGTAAACACGTATGTATCTAATCAGAAGTTTAGGAGAATAAAACCTTGGGCAAATATTTTTGAGACACTTTAGTTCTTATATTTTTAAGCTTCAGAGAACACCTTTGTCACATATTTCATGCTGTGTCCTGGCACAGGTTTTTAATTTATTATTTGATAAAAGCAGTAACTTCCTTTCTCATTTCCACTGTGTTTCATTGTGCAGCCTTGGACCTTGTCTCTTCGATCTTTGAAATAATAGGAATTGCACTACAGAGAGACACATGTGAGCTATTTACTTTAGATAAATATTTCTTTAAGCATTGAGGATTAATGGTATTTTCTACCAGATACCTGATGCCTGGGGTTTAGGACTGAATCAAGTACTGAAACTTAGTTGCAGGGTTGACCTTTAGTGCTTGCACAAAAGAGAAATCTGAAATCTTGATCTGTGTCTGCATACTTTGAAAGTCAGGTGAGCCCTCGATAAACTCAGATTCCCCAGCTATGAATGCATCTAACCCTTGTACCTTAGGGGGATGTATGGAATGGTGATGTTTGGCCGGGGCGGGGGGATGTTGATTGAACATAATTTGGAAGAAGTCCTGCAAAGGAGGGCTTAGTAGCAGGTGCTCCCTGCAGTCAGGTTCTCCAGATGGTGAGGCTGGTGTTGCCAGACCTGAGCACAGCGCTGAGCCTGAGAGAAGGTGCTGTCACCATAGCTACCTCATTCTCTGAGGCTGGGCTGAGCCCTGCACGAGGGTGTTGCACAGCCTGATGCGTGATTGATATGCAAGTCACTGCCACTTGAGATGAGGAAAAAATCTTCAGTGCCAAAGCCTTTCTTTGCTCTAACTTGGAACAAATCTTCCCTTACTTGCATTAGTGCTGTTATTAGTGGAGCCACATGAATATTTAGCAACAGGGAGAATAAAGTGCACTTTTTTAACTGAAAGATTAGAGGGCAATAGGAAATGAGAATAAACTGGATTTTCAGAGGTTTGCTATGCAATTAAGTTTGAGGTCATTTATGCAAACAAGCATATCCTTCCTGTGGAGGGATGAATATATGAGGAGCTTTCAGGTTGTTTGCAGTATGCTGCTGTGAATAAGTCATTGCTGAAAGCATATATGTGTTTACATACCTGAATTACATATTAGAATTATTCTATGCCGCACAATGAAAATCTGGCCTTACAATGAAAGGCTCAAATACAGAAGCCTTAAGTAAACTCCATCATGGAATCATCACTAAGCATAGAGAGTTTGAGAAATACATACTGAGCCATTTTCCATGTGGGCCATTTGTGGGACTAAATACAGATTTTACATTTTGAGAGTATTTTATATGCCTATCAATTAAAAAAAAATTAATATCACACTAGAAGTTGGTTTAAAAACATTCATTCCCAACAAAAGTTGTTGGAATTATAATTAATGTAGAATTAATGCTGAGTTCGGTGTTCCAAAAATGGCATTGAAGACTTTTTGTTTTGTAATGTGCATGTGCACACACACTCCTTTGAATCTCTTTTCCAAGCTTTGTTTCAATTGTTAAATTATGAAGCAGTTTTTTCTTAGTGATGGAAAGGCCAGGAAGTCAATAAGGTATCCTTGCTTCCCTGTAAATAGATACTGTCTGCAAGCCTTAGAGACCAGATTTTTATATGGAGGGCTGTAAAAACCTAAGTAATGAGTAGATGGATGTAGTGGTCCATAAACCTTGGTTGCCTGGGAGATAGAAAAATGGGCAGTGATCCTCTCTACCTGCAGCTTATGCTTTTACTTAGCTGATTGTTCAACTTACTTGTTAACTGTGGTGTTGAAGAGACAAAGTCAGTGTCACCTGAAAGATAGCACGTCCCCATCTGTCATGGCTGGCCTTGTCACCCCACTGCTGCCTGACATTTCTATCCCAGGAAAGACATGGGAATATGGGGAAGAAAAGTCAGTCCTGGTGGTGGGGCCATTCAGTGAATATAAACTAATTTGCAACCCTGAACATGTGTTCTGCTGCAAGAGAAATAATGAGTTATTTATACTCATGGGGAAGAGTGAATTTAGGAGCCTAATTAGGATTGCCAGTTGAGGCAAAGGGCATTGTTCTTTCCCTGTACCTCAGGAGGGTAAACTGGAACTGCTGTCAGAGTTAAATAGATTTCAGAAATGTAAAGCAGACTTTTAAAACAAATTTCCAAAGTAATTACACAGTTGGTAACTTAGTTATTTATTAAAGTGCAGTATTTTACAATAAGCAAGAAAGCTGGCTTTGTCAGTTTGTTAAAAACAGAGAAGTACGTAACAGGACCAGGAAATAACTAGTAAGTTTTGTGCAACAAAAGTTGCTATTGACTTCACTGCTTGATATCAGCAGGCATTTTCCCAAAAGAATATTGCATAAGGGACTTAGGGTTTGGCTGATTTAATTATTCCTCCCATGAAACGCTTTGGCTCCTTTGCATGTGATGTTAATGTATCTGCAGCAGGGAGTGAGCACTGCCTCAGAGGGGGTTTCCTGGGGAGACACGTGTCCTCCCAGTGCTGCTCTCCATGCCAGAGGGGCACCTGTGCTCCCACACTTCCTTAAGGGCCGTGTGCCTCTGCCCTCCATAGCTCCCCAGCTCGCTGCAAGGAGGAGGGAAATTGGTGGTGACCAAGGCATTTCTGATCACTGCTCATTTTGAAGCCCTTGGCATTTTGTCCCCTGTATCCTAGCACACCGAAGACTTCCCTGCAGACAACTTTTTCACATCTTGCACTTCTCTACAGTTTCGCTTGTTATGTTCTTCATCTCCTTCTTCAATGTGAAGCTGGATGCTAAAAAGATGTCCCCATTCTTGATTCAGCACCCCTGGGGATCTTCTGTTTGTTCCTGGAAGTAATTATAAAAATAAAATTATATTTTAAAAACCTCAACAAACTTCCATGTTTTCCTGCTTTTATGTCTAACCAGAATCCTCCCACTATTCCTCAGTCCATACTTGCCTTGATTCACAATATATTGAGCATCTAGGTGCACAAGATGTTTCATAATCTTCAAACAATTTTTTTTTTCCTCTGATGTGTATGTGCTCAGGGAGAATATATATGATTTATGAAAAGGATATAATTAATATGCACTGTAGTCACCTTTTTCTGGAGAAGGAGGAGAAGTGTTTCAAGTGATCTGTAGAAATCCTTCACATCTTTTTTTAGTCCAGGAATTTCACATCATTCATAACTTCATTTCCAAATGTTTTACAATTTAATAATTTCCATATGCCCCATACAACTTTCTCAAGCTCTTCTGTAGACATTACCTAATTCCTTTTAAAATCATCTTGGAAACATTGAGCTGAATTGTTCTACATGCACCATTTATAAATAAATTTTATTTCTTTGACCAGCTCATTATCTTATGTTTTTGTACTTTTGTGCCAGAAGAAATGTTACCTTATGCAGAACTGAAAATAGGAGCTTCTGGAATAAAGATGAAAAAGCAAGTTAGGAGAAGGGAAAACATGTTATGAAATGCCTCAACATGTCCCACTGCTATCTGTTGAAAATGCCTTGCTGTAAACTTTGCTCCTCTGACTGATGATTCTGTCTTTGCAGACTGTAACAGAGAAGCACAAGCTAAATGTCCCTGAGACAATGACTGAGGTCCTGGATGTGTCAGATGAAGAAGGTGAGTGACTTTGGTAAATTCCTCTTCCATATCACCTATGTCACCTGATATATAGGCTCAAGAAGCTGCTTGAGTAGCCTGACGTCTTCATTTTGCTGTGCTTGTAATGAAGTTATTTTTTAAATGATGTAATCATTATGGCATTTTTATAAAGATGCCAAAATTTGAAATAAAGCAATATCCTGGAACCCTATATCTTTTCCAGAAAAAGCTTATCTGAAACAGATTAGCAAATGAGACCATTTCCCAACTCCAGGCTTTACATTTCCACTGTAGGACTGTCCCAAAGTTGGCTTTGACCCTCCCATAAAGAATAATCTGAGCAGCAAATTTTTTGGATCTGTGCCACTTGTTTGAGATACAAATATTCCAGGAGTTCTGCCTCATTGGAAACATTTGTGTAAGAAGATGCATAAGGTGGAGGGTGAGGAGAGCATTCCCTGGAGGGAGCTTTTGGCACAGGGGGGTTCAAGGATACAGGTGGTGTGATACAAAGTAACAACATGCTGATTAAAATTCTACATTTGGGTTTCAGTGGCCTTTGCACATACAGATAGGAGATGTGTCCCACCACTTAGCTACGTCCCAAGGATATTTCTCCTACCTTCTGGGAGAAGTGATAAAGTATCACACTTTTATACAGCTCAGAACTGCAGAAATGGCCTAAACCCACCCTTTTCTAAGAGCTGGCAGGTGACTTCTTAGAAATTTTAGTTACAGCAGTATTAATAAATATAAACACAGTTGGAAGGATTTTCTATGTTCCTTTTTATACTTGGCAGTGTCAATATTACAGTATCCTATGTGTGCCATTTTATGGTAGTGGTTATTATTCCACACAAATAATTTGCACAGCGAGTAGTTTCCAGAAAGTCCTGGGAATTTGAAAACTCAGCTTACAGGGTTGCTGTTTTTCTTCTACAAAGAAAACAGATGCACTTATGGTTCTAAATGGTGCACAAAGTTAATGGCATTCATTAATTATAAGTGCTTGTATTGCTTTTAGAAATGGGATTTATGCTGATAAATGAGTTACATGCTTGAGAAAATATGATGCTTAGGTTCCAGATGCAACTTTTTGTTTTAAAATGCAAAAGCAAACAAGTGTGATTCAAAATCAATTATTTTCTGCTGCATCATGACCAGTGAAATTATTTTGCCACTTTGTCTCTGATTAAGAAGCATTCAACTGCTTGTATAATTATTATGTTTAATCACCTTTAAATAGCTTATTGCCTTATGTTCACCTTGTTTAGTTTCCTCCCAGTCTTTTGATCTACCACTGAATCATTTTTAAATCCACAAAGCCTAGTATGTCCTCCTGCTTCTACAGGATTAATCCAGGGTGTTCCTTTTTCTCAAACCAATTTGTGTGTTGTACAGCCTTTAAACACTCTGATGAGGAACCCTTCAGTGATGGGGAAGCATATAATGGCACGGGTGCTCTTAGCAGGAGTTCATGGAGTAAGACCTACAGACTTTCTCTTTTTGTTTAACTCAGACTGGTTTATTTTTGGTGAAGAAACAACATATGTTTGCATAATTTGGGTACCTAACATTGCTCCTCTCTGTTACTTTTGAAGTGTGGTTGAGTGTGTGTTTTCTGAAAGGTGGGAGGAAGAAGGGAAGCCAGAAAATCTCAGATTTATTACCTATATCTTGAGTGTGTTGGCAGAACTTGAAGGGGCTGTCCTGCATGACTAATGCTCTCCTGTGTTTTGAATTAACATTTACTGCAAGAATTCCTAACGTGGATGGTGCTTGCCACAATAACTTAAAATAGCTGGGGACAGGGTTCTGCAACCTGGGGAAGGCTGCAGAACTTGTTTAATAGAGAGGATGAACCATTTAGGGGTGGTGTGGCTTTATAAGAGATAGCAGTAAGGCTTCTGTGATGCTGTGTTCTTTGAAGTGACACGATATGTTCTGAAATAAATCAGTGTGCTGCTGCAAACCTGCCAGCTGAATTCATATAGTTATCAAGTTGAACACAAGAGTACTCAAACAAGGTATTTCAGGTCCCACTGTGTAGCATGTTCATCACTGATGAAAAGTATTTTGCATTTTGCTTGGACGATCGTTCTATTGCATAATTGTATGCTGTCATGTTGTTAATATAGTATTAGTATTCCTAAAGCAAAGTTAACATACAGTCTGAGTAATATAAAATAAAACACAATTATTGATCAGATAGCTCACCTTGATGTGGAAGGTCCTTCTCTGGGTAGCCTGTTTTAAAATACTTTGAATGGACTGAGATTCCCACTTATTCTTCTTCAATTTTCTTGTGACATTTTTTGTGTTTATCCACTGAATTGTTATTCAGAATTTTTTACTTTTTATGTTACCTGCAAAACCAAATCTTCCTTTTGAACAGAATCACATTATATTTTTTATTTAAAATGGCCTTTAATCCCTGTTCATAGGGATTGCACTACAGACACCCATAGGCAAAGCTGTTAAGTGATGTGGTTTATGCAACACATACCCCTACCAGCAGAAATACTCAGTGTGGACAAAGTTGCACTAAAAACCCTGTACATTTTAATCATTATATCAGCCTTGGCTGTATTGCTGCGCAGTTCAGTTGCTTCAAACCTGTCACCAAAACAAGAAACATTTTGCACCTGAGAAATCCTTAAACCAATAAAGGGAAATTACTGCAAAGGATCTTGTGAAATGTATTTTAATGATGTCTACAGAATTAGTGAAGTTATGCACAAGCAAGTATTCTGTGTTAGGGCTGTGTCTGTGTAAACACACAGGAAAATATAGAAAAGGCAGGAGCCTGGTTTCTTTCTTATTTCCCCATATATTAATATGCACGTCTATATCCATTCCATGCCGAAGTAAAGCCTTGGTGGCTTAGGGATGTAGGGGTAATTTGTTATTTTATTGTTTCTTACCTAGATCTAACATAGCAACTTCCTAAATACCACAGTAACCACCTGTCAAGTACTGGAATTCTTTTTGCAATGAGTTTATATGCAAGAAAACAAAATCAAGATGTCTCTCCCTCCCCAGAGGTCCTTGAGAATAGAAGTGCACTTCTTGAGATTTGCTTCACCTTCTGCCATTCTGTGAGCGCTGCCCTGAGCTCCCAATAGCTGATACGATGATAAATTTTAAGTCATGTATCAATATCTGAAACCACAGGTGAAACCCCACTTTCCTGGCTGGCTAGAAAGAAACAAAGTTAAAGCATTAGCCAAGCTGTAATCCTGGGAAGCTTCTAGTATGGTATGCTAAACAGGGGGTTGATTTAGGGAATTGAAAGTGTCCAAAGTGTCAGACAAACTCTGCAGTTATGGAATATACACTGTATGAAATCTGTTATTGCCATAGTTGTCCTTTCTCCATCTGCAGTGCTTCTGTGATGAGATTTAGACTTATCTGCATGCTGCAGAGAAAACAATAATTTTGGCAAACTTATATAACTGTATCTGTCTTTAAAAACATCTATTAAAAGCAATTTCTGGCAGTCTGACACAGCCCCCTTTTCTTTTATTATTTTATTTTAAAATTTTATCTATATTTTGTGAGAAAAATTCCAGAGCAATTCTCATGCAGCAGTTGTACTTTGCAATTTTTCAAATTCATAGATGGCCACTGCAAACCATGGAGCATACAAACTAACAATGTCAAGGGTTACATTTGTTACAAAGTGGTTAGTAATTGGTGGAAATGTTCCTGATTTGATGGGGAATGAGATGGCAGATGGATAGTGATTGGCATGACAGAAAAGGGCAGTTCCTGTATTACCACAATGCAACCATCTGGTGAGATCTGCTGTGTCAGGAAGCCCTTGGTCAGCTGAATTTTGGTCAGTCATTTAGAGTTAAATTCCTATATTTTCTCTCCAAGGGAAGATGGGAATGCACAGGCAGTGGTGGGGAGTTCCTTCAGTCCTCCCCTGCTATTCTGAGCTATCTGTGCATGGTGTGGTTACAGATCTGCTAGATCTGTTTGCAGATGTCCCATCACATCAAACACCGCGACTTAGCCCTGCTATTGGCATCTCTCAGATGAGAGGCCAAAGCTCAAATCAGAGCAGACTTCAGATTTGTTTGTTTGTTTTTTTTTAAAGGTTGTGGGTGTGATGAAAGTGGTAAAGATTTTTGCCTTTGTTTCTATTATAAGTGGAATGTCTGGCATGATTATCATTATCTAGCTTATTTGAAATATAACTTGAAATTCCTTTTACTGTTTGATTAACAGCATTGCCATAATATCTTCCAAGTTTTCACTAAGCCCTGTGCTTTTTAAAGTGACATTCCCAGGAAACAGGAGGCATCATCTGTCAGAAGACAGGAAACATGGAGTGATTAAATGCATTTTATTGTTTTCTGTGAAACCGTGCCCAGTTTCTCCTTCTTAATGTGGGCAGATGGAATTTTCAAGAGTTTTTTTTTGTTATACTGAAGAGATTAAAGACTCTTTTTTACATATAATTTGTGTATGCATAAAAATCTTAACCATCCCTAAAGTTTACTTAGTTTTAGATGACAAATAAAAAATTATTTATTTCTTAGCTGAAATGTCATCTAGAAAAAATAGCTTTATTTGCTTTGTGAAAACAAGTATCAAGATGAGCTTCAGTTTGCCCACACAGCCTAGCAAATGAGAAGGCTTAAAGCTCTTGGTGGCCTGAGGTCTTGTTGTGTGGCTCTGTGGGTCACACCAAGCCTCTGGCAGGCTCACACTGCAGTGATTTACCAGCGGGAAAATGACTGAAATACTCGGGCAGAAACTGGGGAGAGGAAGCGTCTTGCAAATGGGAATGAAAAGAAACATCTACGTGTTGCTTGGCAATGGAATCTGTTTTGTTAGTCTGCTGGGGAAAAGCAAACTGTGACTTCATATAGACAGAATTTCCTGGGGAAAAGAATACTGGAGCTAAAAAAGATCAAATTTCATTATTCAGAGAATATGGATAAAGGTTACTGTGTCAGATAACAAATGATCATTTAGGCTGGGATTCATTACAAATTATGATCATTCCCATCTATGCAAGTGAGCTTATTTCCAGTTTCTGTATGCTGCCATGTTCTAGAAACATGAATTTTGTTGCTGATCACAGAAAGATCTTGGAATGTGGATGACAGAGACTTGTATCATCATACAATACAGTTTGGATAGTAGAGATGTAGATTACAGTCAAGTAAGTAGTATATTTAACCATAAACTGTCAGGCTGGGATGCAGTATAACTGTGTCCAGAAAGCTGAAATGGATTAAAGAACAGAAAGACCACGCTTGAGAGCATAGCAAAGAAATGTGCTCCTTGCCAGTGTGTGCAAGAGCAAAAAATGTATGAAATCTAATTGCTTAATCACCTTGATTTTTAATTTTATTTTTCAAAATATCTTGTTTGATGTGCCAGTTTGATTAAATGCATTATTTGCTGTGGTTTGCAGTGTTTCCTGAGTGGAAAATGCCTTCCTGTTCATTGTGCCATCCAGCTGTTAGATCCTGAGGTGCCAGTGGAATCAAACTCACATGTGTGCTTATCCCCTGTGTGATTGATTTGCAGGTGATGACACCATGACAGGAGATGGAGGGGAGTACCTCAGGCCAGAAGACCTCCGGGAGCTGGGAGATGACTCTTTGCCAAGCAGCCAGTTCTTAGATGGCATGAACTACCTGAGGTACAGCTTGGAAGGAGGACGCTCAGACAGGTACTTGCCTGGATACACAGCTTTTCTCATGACACGTGTGTCCTCGCTGTGCTGTAAGTGTGAAATCCCTTTGTGGGTCTCTGCTTGGGGTGCGCTGCTCAGCGTTTGTTTGCTCGGTGTGGCAGCATGGCACTCACCACTTTGCAGGAGGAAGGTGTGGTCACCTCATCTCCTGTTGCCATGAGTCAGGGGATGGGTGGAGAGGGGCTTTGGGCATCAGGTGAGCTGACTTATTGGAGTGGTTTGCTGGCTCAAGATATCAGGAGAGGAGCAATGGACTTGGTCATTCTGCACTGGACTGGCAGTGAGTGTTTTATCTGCAAGCACCTCACTCTTTCTGGTTCCTCATGGTTGAATTAGCAGGAAAGAGAATACTTGTCCTTCTACTGACACAACTGTAACAATAATAATAAAACAGAAACAGTAGTTTGTTCAGTCCAGACAGCGTACTGATTTGCTTATATCTAAAAAGTTCACCTTAAGCGTAGATCTCTTTGTGGAATAATAATGCATGCAGCTTTGATTTAATTTTTTTAAGTGTCATTATATTCTACCAAAAATACGGAGCTCCCTTCCCAAAAGGAAAGACTTCTTTAGTGAGCATAAGTGTAGGCTCAGACTGGCAGATTAAGCCCCCACAGTTCTAGTTCAGAATAGCCACCCAAGCACTCCTGGATGTAATCAGCACTGTCTTCAAACTCACTGCCTTTAGAACTGGGGTACACTAAAGGGAATAAAAGAAAAAAAGTTGAAATCTTGGCAAGAGAATTTTGAAGCTACTTTGTTTTCCAGTCTTGGTCGTTATCCTGGCAGCATTTCTGAAGTTCAGTGGAATCGGTAGGATCCGTTCTGTTTACTTGAGTAGGCTGGGAATTGCTTCTGGAACAAAAGATGTCAGGAAACAGTTTGGTTTGCCTCACAGCATGTGTAAATCCCATCATTCAGGTCTTGCAAGCCTGGAGTCTCTTGGTTTTTAGACAGTGAGTCCACTGAAAACAAAGTGACCGTGTGGCTTTTTAACTCTCAGAGGAAGTTTATGAACTACCTCAGAATGCCTAAAATTAAAACCTTTTGTTCTCTCAATGGTAGCAAAGTTTGGGCATTTTTAAGTTTTAAAATGTTGTATAGAAATTATTGTACAGGCAAGTGTTAAGCCGGTTTAAGTTAAGCTCCCATTTAGAATATTTTAGTTTTTAGGTCTTGTCAGTGGATTTTAGTAGATTCTCACTGAAACATCACTGATATGGTTTCATTTGTATTGTATGAAAATTATTTCAAATCCTGTATCAAGTAAAATTATACTGAAATGCAGCAAAATTCTAAAGGGAGAAATAATGAAAGAAACTAACTCCATGGTCTCATTTTCTGTCACCTTCAGGTTATTGATTTTAAGAATTTTCACAGAGACTACTTCAGTTGTTTCGCATTTCCTCTTAATGTGATTTTCATTGCATTATAATGACTTTGATTTCTCAGGAAATTCAGTAAAGCATGATATTATTAGCAGTCTAGACTCATATAATCTTAGGCATTAAACAATTTGATTTAAAAACATGTATTTTTCATTTGTAACCATCTTCCCTATTTATTTTATTTCTCTCTCCCCTTCATTTTTCTTTTCCATATGCTTTCATTAGCATCATGCCCAGGTAGGTATTACATAGCATGAACGCCTGTTGTCTCTATCTCCTCCTATGGCACCTGTCTCTGTTCATCCACTTTGGAGGCCTGCTGTATGTAGGAAGTTGAGTTGGAGAACCAAAGGAATGATGCTGCTGTTGAGAAACATCTTTGAGGTCCATTTTTACAGTGTTCAGTGACCACAGGGTTTTTTCTCATATGAAAGAACATATGTAAATATACACTTACATGTAAAAAAGAGATATGCTCAACCAGGCTAGAGCTCGTTGGGTCTCTGTCTAAGCTGGGAAGTGAGTGCACTGCAAGTCCCTGAGTCAAGCAGAGTAGAAACTTGGCATGGGGATGCTGGTCCTACTTTGTGGACACCACCAGGGCCCTACTGGGGGCTTAGAGGTGGGTGGTATGTGCCTGTGCACACAGGCAAGACACACTCTTAGGCTCAGGAGTGTTGCAGCATTCCTGGTTCCACAGTGCTGTTGGCTCCACAGCCCTTCAGACTTCAGATATATCAACCGCATTTAAGAAGAATCTGCATTTAGGTGTTGGTTTTGTGTCTGATTTAGGTAGGCTTTTTTATGTTTCCTAGAATTCTTGAGTACTTATGGCAATAATAAACAGTAATTCCTGTGCTCAGCCTGTAAAGGGACTGTAATTTCAATCAGTACCTTTACTCCTAAGTCTGAGCAGCACAAACCTTTTAACTCCTGGTTTGTTCTTCATTGGGCTAGTCCAAGGCACAGATGGGGCAGTGCCATCTGAGCTCTACTTTTGAAATTGAGTGTAGCAGAGAATTTATATATAATATATTATACCAGAATATGCAATTATATTAAAGCTACCTACAGACCTCAGTCATGAATGTGCCCATCCTGCCCGCAGATAAAGCCCAGCTCTCTCTTGTATTTATTAGAGCTTATGTACAGGTGAATAGCACTGGGGGGCTACTCATAGTGGTGGTAGTAGCAGTGAGGATGGATAGGATCACCACAGGGATAAGCAGAAAATGCCGTTCAGGCTTCTCTTTATTCAGTATCTACCCAGGATGTGGTGTTAGCTGAATAGCAGAACCTGCAACTTGGATGGTGACTCACGAGCATTGCATGGCTCAGCAGAGTGGTTCTGGAAGCATCAAATATGGAAATGAACACAGGATAATGGTGGCAAATGGGGTCTGCTGCTGAGGCTGGTTTCTCAACCAAAGCAAAAATGTTCAATTTTGCTTTGCCTTTTCTCAAGGCTTTATGAAGGCTGTCTTCCAGTTTTGTACAATCTACCTGGGATGCTGAACAGGCCACTAGTATAAGCTAATGATCAACAGCTGTGATTATTCTTCAATGTCATATATTTCTAATAAAAATAAGATAACCATTTGCTTCTATAAATGGATCAAAAATTACTGAGTGCTTTTTTAACTATTGTTAAAAAAGGCTGGGGTCTGAATCAGATGATATGCACTATAAGCATTTGAAACTCATATCTGTAATGAACCCGTGACTTTTATTGCTAACTGCTGAAAATGAATTAGTCCTTGAAACTCTATGCATCTGGATAAATGGCCTATTGTTCTGATCCAGCATGTTAGTCATTATGAGCACTACTCATGGATGTGTAAGCCAGGAACACAAAACCGCTTCCTTCGGTTAGAGGTGCGATATTTCTCAAGGTCTACATCAACATCACACGCACAACATCTGAAGGTGGATGATCTGGTTTTAAAAATCACTGTTGTCATACTGCATCTAGCGAACATAAAAAGGACAAAACTCATGCTATTTGGTAGCAGAAACCCCATTTACCTCAGTATGTCCTTCTGTGGTGTTGTATTTGTCTATTTTTTTTTGGTTTTGTTTTTTGCTGGTGTATACTATGGCTACATTCTGAGCCAGTGCTTGGAAGCAGCTTATTTACTGCCTTGCACCTCTCATTGCTACAGCAACCAGTGCTCTGTAGAGCTGTGTGTACTTACAGCGAGATCGGTGCTGACACGGGGGCTGTCTCCCTGCAGATGCTGCTGGGATTCAGAGGAAGGTTCTGTTTTACACAGGAGCTTGTGGCTGGCCACACTTCACCTTGCTGTGTGTACCTTCCAGGGGACAATGCCAGGCTTACTGCTTTTACAGTTTAAGGGGAGAGAGTAGGTCCCAACAAAGCTTCAGAAAACGTCATTCCAGCTTTTTTTCAGGATGGTAGCATCCTGGTTTTCTGTAGTTGTTTGCTTGTGTGATGGAGCAGAGAAGTTCTCCAAAGAGCCTTAACAGAAATTAATGCTTTTTGTTATGAGGAAACCATCATGCCACAAAGCCAAATCTAAAGTATCTGTGAGTATAAAATAAACTGTCATCTAGATTAATCTCTAGGTTCTGCATTTGGAATCAAATAGGTTAGTGCAAAGGCTTTGCGGCCCATGGTCAGACAGGTGGCACAACAGAGGTGTTTAAAGCTGTGTTTCCCCTGACTGAGCTCTGCTGCCCCTGGAAGCTGCATGGTGTTGCTAATAGCACGCTTTTCTCATTCTCCCACTCGATCTGTCATGACACCTTTGCAACATCCTGTGTGCTGCTGATGCATTGCTCTGGCATCCTACCAACCTCCCAGCCTGCGGTCCTTCAGTTCCGACAGGTCCCACACGCTGAGCCACGCGTCCTACCTGCGCGACAGCGCCATGATCGACGACACCGTGGTCATCCCCAGCCAGCAGGTGAGCAAACCTCTCAAAGCCCCTTCTTGGCTACAGAGATCAGGAAACAGGCAAAGGCTGCACTGCAAGTTGTTCTGGTGAGATGGTGTGGTGCACGCTGCTTGGTTCGTTTGAGTACAAATCTATTTTCTAGGCATATTTAATGGCATACTGTGCTGTGCAGTATTGAAGTCTATTCCAAAATAAATGGATAAGCTGTGTGAATGTAGCACAAGGATTGTGTTCTTAATGTTCTCCGTTTCAACTGATATGTGAATGTTGCTAATAGACATCGTGCTACACATTCAGGGGATGTAATGAACTCACAGGCATTGTCCTAAGATACTGTCTTGAAACATGCTTGTAGTTAAAAAAAAAAAAAGAGATTTAGGAAATGCCTTCTTGGTGAAATCACAGCATTCTTTCACTGAGACCACTAACATAGGATTACTTTAGGGAAATACTAAGTGCTACAATAAGGGTTTCTAGTATCTTAATGCTATTAGTACACCTTTGTTTTAAAAGAAAATGTTTAAATGCTTTAGGCACTACTATGCAAAATGCATTTTTTTTTTGTTCATTAATGGATTTCATTGTAGTAAAATGGGGTTATTTTGCTTCCCAAGGTAACAACTCTGGCCAAAGAAGCTGAAAGGAATTCATATCGCTTAAGCTTGGGCCCTGAAATCTTGGACAATGTGGCTCTTTCTTCCAGTCCTATTCATTCAGGGTGAGTACATCAATTCGCATTACACTGCAAAATGAGAAGCAGAGTACCTGCAGTGACACGAGCTTCAACTAATGCTTAACTAGGAGCTGTATGTTAATTCATTGCCTCCTGGAGCTGCCAATAAATTGTTATGATCTTTTAAGCTCTGACAACCACGCAAGTCTGAGTACCAAGACTATTCACTGAAATCACTGCAAGTCAGTGGGCCTTCAGTCAAGTTCAAGGGGAATGAATGTGATAAATGACACATACACACAGACATTTGTGTGCATTTAATGGAGAAATAATGCCTTTCAGAGTTAATAATAATTGACATCAAGTACTTAATCACTCCAGATGGTCAACACTTACTGTGCTGGTGGAGTAGTTGAGGCGAGCACCAGCTCCAGTTTTGCCTTCTAAATTATATGAATAGACAAGCAACCTAAACATCATGAGCTTTGCACATATTTGACCACTGTCTTCATGTACAACTGACTCTTTGTAAGCATTTACATTTAGGCAGACTCAATGTCATGGCATAAGGCAGGTCAAAATGCAGGCCCAGCCAAAATCATATTTACAAACGTTATCCTGGCTGGCCTTAAAATCTGTGACTGCATTTTAAGGCATTTCAGTCTTCACACTGAATTCTACATTTGTGTCCTGCCGTCAGATTGGATGGGGAATGTGCCAATGAATTCAGAAGAAACTGTAGTAATTAAAAAGCATTTCCTCTCTGTGGGCTGTGAACACAGCATGATTGGGCAGCACAGGGGAAAGGTTATTTTTGTCAGTCTTGAATGAGTTTGCTACTATCTTACAGTCTGTGTTTTTAAAAACCAGCACTGGAGTCCCATGTGGAATGACAGCCAGTCCTGATCTAGAGGAGGCACAATATTGCCAGATTGACTCACATGACATAGATGAGAATATTGTTTGTTAGCTGATTGTAGGATAGTTGATTGTGACCAGCACTGTTTGGATTTACTTCTCATGAGCTCCAAAACTAACAAATGAAATGAAAATACTTAATATGTGAAGTGTGTGTCTGTTTATATATATTCTGGTATGAAAGCTTTAAAATGGCTTTGGTGCTTTATTCTAACCCTAGAGAGTTTACAGGTTTTTCCAAAGGATGTATTAATTTTCCCTTTCTGAAAGGTAGGTCTTTCTTGTGATTGCAGAGGATTAACTAAATACTTTCTGGAAGAGTGGCATGTATTTCTTGAATGTGCAATTATTTTATTGTCTTCTTTTTAAAAAAAGAGTGGTATTCCCACCTTTTGAGATGACCAGGGTGTTAGTGGTAGGATGAAATATGTGTTTTTAACAGGAGCAACACTCTCTGCAGCCTTACATGTAATAGTGAATTTTAACACAACACAAATTGTTTTCTTCCTATATATACACACTAACCTGACACTAAATATTGTAATAAGGAAACCTTTAATAACATTTTCTCATCATTTGAAAAATACTTCATTTTTATCTTGTTTAGATTGGTCTGAGTCATAAACTATTGGGGTGCATCTGTTAGAAAAGTTCATTGACTACTAGAGTTTTGCTTCTAAGACCTTATTTTAAAAGTGAAACATTTGTAGAAGTTCATGATTATTGCACTCACTCTGCTGGAACAACAAATGTATTTGTGATTCATAGCCCTTTTGTCAGCCACACTCCCCTCCACGTACAGACACACACTGTTAGTGGGTTCTTCTGAAGCAGCAGCAGGGCTGACATTTAGGGCATGCAGTGAAGTAGTAGTTACTTACCGTGAAAGGAAACTCATAGAATTTTGAAAGAAATCCTAGATAAACACTGTCAGTGGTCCTATGTCAGGGTGTGGCCTTGGTTCTGCCCAAGACTCTGAAAATGTGTTGAATTCAGATGGCATTTTTGAGAAATAACACACCAGCAAAGTATTGGATGGTAATTTTTTTTGTCACAGATGTAATAAGTTTGAATTCTGTACAATCTGAGGAGAGACCTGTACCACTCCAGTGGTGAACCTCAAACTGCTGCAGGGTTCTTACTGATCTCCCATTGTAGGGAAGTGCTCCTGTGGATCACAGTGTAACACCCCCAGGCAAAGGGATAAATTCATAGAGAGCTCATAGAGTTCTCTCCATGTGGCGTTCCACAGGCACGTATTTCAGCCTTTGCCTAACTAACCAAATCTTCTTTCACATTTGAAATTTCAGAAGGGAAAAGTATTTAACCATCCATTTACATTTTGAATATAACTGTTCCTTCAATATGTTGATAATTTCATCAGGAAGGAAATAAAATTTAGTCCTTTGGTCTGAGTCTTTGGCAACCATTTTGAAACCACAAAAATATTTCTCTCCTAAGAGCTAGTGTTCTTGTGGGGCTCAAAATCTCAACATAAAGGTCTCCTGGTCATTTTACACAGCTGAGAGTTTCCAGATAGTTTCCTACTTTGGCTGAAGAAAAAAGTATGAATTCCTGAACTTAAACTCCCCTTCAAGCAAATCAGATTTTTTCTTCTCATGAAACTACTTGATCTTACATGTTGAGCAAAGTTAAGGATCTCCGAGTATGCCAAAAAGTTTGTGTGCTGAACATCCAATAAGATAGAGTTGTATGACTTTACTGCTGATGTTAGGGGATATATTTATAATTTCCTGTTGTAATGTAAGAGACAGAATTAGTGCCTACATAAATGCAAATATGTTTCACGGTTTTAGTCTCATACCACACCTATTGTGGAAGAATAAGTGTATTTTTATTAAGCTTGAAGGCAAAAAAATCACTGAACTGAAAAATTTGCAGCATTTAGACACTGCTTGGCAGTACCATATTTTTATCTCCCGTAAGAATATTCATGAATGGTGAAGATAAGAGTGACTGTAAGATTTTAAAAGTATTAATGGTGTGCAAAGCTAAGTTGTTCTCTTAGCTGTGTTCTGGTGATGTGGTGAAATTAGTTGTATGTAGATTATATTTCTAAGAATTTTCCTGACAGCTGTGTAAAGTCACAGTAGATCAGAGAGCAAATCTGACGTGTTGTCAGGATCATGGCACTGTGAGGAAGGAGCTTTGGGTGCATGCTTTGATATTAACTTGGTATTGTGTTCTAGAGCAAATATGCAGCAGCTCTGCAGATTTTCCAACTCTGACTCACAGTAAAGATCCTGTTTGATGAAAGATCCTGATTTCTTTTATATAATTTGCTGAAAAAAATCCCTGTTTGACTAACGGATGGTCAGAGTGTGTCATTACTTATATCTTGAAATAAATTACATGGTTGGGATACTATTAGTGAGTTTACCTTGCTGAAAGTCATTGTTTCCATCAATGAAAAGATGAGGGATTGAGCAGCTCGTACTGTGACAAATAATATGAATTATCATTCTTAGCTGCATGTCTGCAAAAAAGGAGGCTGGATCCTTGCTAACAAGGTAAACAAAATATATTTCAAGTGTTGTACTTTGACTCCATAATACATTTTTCCCAATGTGAGATTGATTTCCTGGAAATCGTTATGGAAACAGGACCTGGCAGCCACCAGCTGATAGTCATTTCTTAAATCTGAAAGTCTAAATGATTTCAAATTATTCTGCAGCTTTATGGCCTTTGTTCAGAAAGCTACAATGAGGAAAAAGAGTGAGTGTGTTTCATTAATAGCAAAGCATGTTGATGGAAGAAAATGGCAATGGAGATCCATGAAATAAAAAGGGAAGCTGGAAAACTAATTGTCCGTGTGACACTAAGTGATTGCTGAGAGCCTAAACCGGTCAAAATGAGAGTTTGAAATTTGTAATTTTGTAGAACAAAAGGAGGACAAGAAACATGTTGAAATGGAAGGAAGTGGAGGACAATGTATTGATAGAGGATTTTAAGAAAAGAAAAACATGATTATTGTGCTATCAGGAATGCTGGCTGGAATTACCTTAGGTACCTTAGCCTTTGGTATCACACAGCCCACATTTTAGATGTGGACACCTAAGCCAAGCAGCATTTCCCCTTATCTACTTTTGAGAGTTTTACTTGGAATCCAGCTGTGCATTTTAGGTGTCTGGCTTCCAGTGTGAGAATGTCCATAGAGAAACCAGATCCCTCCAGTTTCACTGCTCTACTGGTAGTGGCCACTTGGAACTGAGGCTGTTTACATAGGCTTATTTTCCATACTCACTTCAACCTTCCCACATGTGAGGAATATGCATATGTATGTATATGTTTGTGTGTTTGCTTTAGAAATCTGTTTCATTTTCCCAGTATTTCATTTAACTCATTCTTTTTTTCCCCTTTCTGTTCCTTTTTGATGTTAAACCATCTATTCTATTGCAGATGCTCTTCTCCATGTCTTGATCTTGACAACAGCAGGTGAACTTCTGCATAATTTCTTTCTTTAATACATTGCACTTCTCACCCACCCTATTTATCCTCCCCTCTTACCTCACTTCAGGATGCTGTAGTGTTTTGATAGTGCCCATTAGCCAAGAGAAAAAAAAAAATCTAACCCACAGTAATAGTTACATATGGCACAACTTCTCTTATACAGTAAGTGTCCACTTTCTCCCATCTGCTTTAGCATCTATAACAAAAGAATTCTGGAACTGTTAATAAGCCCACTGCAAAAAGTCTTAACAAAGATCCTTATACCATCCTAGCTTGTTTTAACCATTGATGTATTTAACCATACCTTTTCTTTGTTGCTGGCATAGTTTAATATTAATATTTAAAGAAGTAGTCCCCCCCACAGCTATTTCAACACAAACTGCTGTAATTATTGTATTAGTAAGTGGGTCTTTTATCTCACTTGTCTGTATAAAGAATATTGCAGAGCCACTCTCTAAGCTACATTTTCCAGATTGTGTCACTGTACTTGAACTAGCAGAATAACAGCTCAGCCTTAGAATATCTTAGTTTTCATGCCATGCCTGCTTTTGTGTGATGGTCAATCAGTGCTTGAAGCACTGGTACATTACATTCTGCACAGAACACCTGAAGCTGAACCATCCCAAAGATTATCTTCCCTTGGCAAAATAAGTGTTTGTTGGCACAGTACCTGTTCACCTCCTTCAGCCTAACCCTAGAAAGGTGAAAATTAAATATCAAGCTCTGCAAAATTATAAAGTGGCTAATTAAACACCCAAACTACAGACTCATCTTTGTAGGCCAGAATTTCTCAGCAGTTGACTAATGCAGTGAAGAGAATGTTGTCGGAAGTTAATATTGTAGCAGTTTCCTGTGTTAGGATCATGTTTTTTGTCCTCCTGGAATGTGAATTTTGCCTTGTTTTTGGATGGCATAGTTACGGCCTGCTGGAAAGCACTCTAAGGTAGTTGAATGACTTTGCTGTTGACTTCAGTGGGAGCTGGATCAAGGCCTTTTTTCTGAGTTTAGCCTCTCTCCAGTTTCCTTCTCCCACTGAACAACTTTCTGATGGCTGAAGCACCCTGATTGTTTGTTTCTGCTTCTTCACACTGCGACTAACACTGAATGCTGCTATCTCCTTGTTTCCCAGTTTCTTTTATAAATTGACATAATGTGTGCTGAGAAGTTTTTGACTGTGTCTACACCCGGTGTGCTCTGGTTGGAGCTTTGTTCCCTGCTATCTGCTGAGCGCATGTGTGCCTGCCCAGCTGCTTGGGGAGAGCAACTGTACCCGAGCCCAGCGTATGGAAGTGGTGGTGGAGACTTTGTCTAGTTTGGTTCTGTGTGTTCCAAGAACTGTTGCCTGTCCTAGAAAGGCCCCTCACCTGCTGGGTTTGCATGGCTCTGCAGAATGAGTGCCCCCACGCGTGCGGTCGTGGCCGCCTGGAACTCTGCGAAGCTCTTGACAAAACAGGGACTCCTCACAAAGCACACAGGTGGCTTCCTTCACTCTCCCCAGCACTGACACATCCAGTTTCCAGTGTCTTTGTTCATCCTGCTGTTATCTTTCACATGAGGATAGATACAGAATAAACCCAAGCTAATTCTATATTATTAATATCAGCAAAGGGAATAACTCAGGCTCAGAACTAAAATATAAATATTTTTTGCCCCTTCTATCCAATGCATATATTTAGTCTGTGTTTTGATCAAGTAGAAATCCTGAGACCTGCTTGCTCTGCTTTCTGTAGGAGGTGTGGAAACAGCCTGAAGGAGTAAAGGGCCTTTTGTTTGTGTACTTGACCACAAGGCCACTACAGCCAGTGTTACTCAATATGTCTTTCATATGGCAAGCATATAGTTCTTAATTGCTCTAAAATTGTAGGGGATGAAATGGCCTCTCTAATTTATTAAGATTGCTAAATTGAGAAAGAATGGATGATGCTTCAGCTGACTGCTGTGTTTTTAACTAAAGCATGTATAGACTCCCCTGTGGTCTGTAACTGATTCCTATAAGAGGAATCTATAAGATAATTGCTTTTGTACTTCATATTTTCTTCAGAAAAATAATTTTGATTTCCTCTTCATTCTCTTTAAAAGAGAGAAGGCAATGATTTCCCCAACCCTGATTTGTTTCCCCAGTCTGGCTTTTATATTGTACTACCACCTTGCCAAAGCTCAGGAAATCTCAGTATTGACCCAATTTTCAGGACTGCCAGGGTCACGTGTTTGTGTCATGCTTCATTTCTAACAGAGCCTTTAAAACTGAAAATGAAGATTACTCAAAGGCTGTCTTAGTACCGAGAAAGACGCAGCCTTAACCTGCAATCTGCTTTGACTTTGAGTCATCACTTAATTGAATTTTAAGTTAAAGTTCATTTAATCCCATTTATTAACTGGGTTTTTCTTTCTTTTTTCCCCTCTCTTGAACTCTTCCCCACCATCTGTGTTTCTCTTTAATGATCCCTCTCCCCTTCGTTCTCTGTACGTAGGTGGCTGATAGTGCTGTAGTAGTGCTCCATTCAGCTGGAACATGGAGTAAGGTCTGAGTTTGCTGCTTAGCTTCAGGGAATATATGGAATGTTAGGATTATTCATGTGCTAGTGTTATGCATTAGTTTCTTTTTGGCCATGGGAATTTAGCATGATAAGGTATCACTTCTCAGAGTGATGGCTTCATCTGCCTTTTATCCCTGCTAGTGTTTTTTTGTTGAGTGCAGTCTCTTCCTCTCTCAATCTCGTCACTTAACAACACTTGGTAACAGAGGTGGAAGAGAAAAAATAATATGGGTGTGCGTGGGCAACAAAATAATTAGTTTGAATTTTAAATTTGCTCTACATTAGTCATACAAATTTTTCACTTTCCTAAATGCACACTTCAGAAGCATGTTTTATGTCATGCATTAGTTTTGTATGAATTATTTGTATATTGATAGACACACTCCTCCAAAAAGGGAAAGCTTTTCCAGTCCTGGACCAGTAATGGCCCCATCCAGATGCCCTATTATGTAGCAAATAGGCAGAATAAGAGACTGCTGTGATTCAGAAAAGGCTTTCCTATGAATTATTTGCTTCACTCTCTTGCATAGCCAAAATTAAGTGAAATGTGCTGATTAAGAAAAAAATGGATTAAAAGAAATTGGATTAAATGAGTGGATGAAAAAATAAATGTAGCAAAAAGGTGGGAAAGAAGCAAAGTGATAGTAGAAAAGGATGTATTTTTACATTCTGTTTGCAAACCCTGTGTTGGTGTTCTGTCTTCCCAGGATTATGGTACAGACCTAAAGCTCAGAAATTTTCCCCTTGAGTTACTTTCCTTTGTGCTTATATTCATGCTAGTTCTACAGAATCTCTTTTCCAGCAATTCCATAGTATTCTATAGCTGGGTTAGGGAACTGGCTCCTCCATAGTTAACGTGATAATTGGCACTAATCTTTCTGTGCTGTCTGAATAACAACCTTAGAGCTTCTTTATGACAGAAACAGCTGTTTTTACAGATAATAATAATATCCATGTCCCACTGAGACTTACCTCTGCCTATTTTTCCACTCCTTACTGGTTGTTCCAGTGAGAGAGGGCTGAAGTGAGATAGACTTTGTGATAGATCTGCTGACCCACTAGGCACATTTAGTAAACTCAAACTGAAAGAAGTTGCAACCATACCAAAAAAAGAACCCACAGGGGTCAGAAGGGAGATTACTTGGTTTGGATCCTCACCTTTGGTGTGTCTGTGTTCTAGCAGTGAACAGCAGGTTTGGCATTGCTGAGGCAAATAGGGAGATAAGCTAAGGAGATCTTGGGACAGCAGGTGACCCAGCACTAATATTTTCATGATGGACAGCCAAAAAAAGGTGTTAAAGCATGCAATCCAGAGTATTATGTCAATAATGAAAATAACTGAATCCTAATACTGTGTTCATGACAGCTCGCTCAATGAGAAATGTGAATGCTTTAATTCAGTCAGCGCTCTCATTAGCTTCTGGGAGTTCTGGGGGAGTGTTTGTGTTGCTCTTAGCAGTGGCTTTAAAATGAGAAACTCTTCTTCCAGCAGTGCCATTGACTGCCTGAAACACATTTGTTGTGCTGGTGACTTGGACACATGCTCTGAAACATCATGCAGAACTGTTTTGATAACACTGCTTCATGTACTTCAGGGGCAATTGCAGCGCAAGCCAAGAGCATTAGTGCAACAATCAAGCATTTAATGTCTCTCAAGCTCTTCTTTCATCTGTGCTCTAATATGTACAAATAATGTATTTTGTGAAGGAAGCTCCCATTTTTCTCAAAAAATCCCCAGACAATGGAAGCTGTAAAATGTTTTCATTTTCTTTTTTTCCCCCTTGTTAAAACCACAGAAACACCAACCTCTAAGGAATGAGCTAATGGTTGTACAACCCAGAGTTTTACCCTAAGCAAAGCCTAGAGGTATCTGAATGGCAGTAGACTAGGAGCCTGCATGTGTGAGACAGACTGGCATCCGTGGTGCATGGTGTGCTTCCGACTGGCGCTTGTGGCTCCTTCCCATCGTCCATCTCTGACCTGCACGGTGTGTCGAGTGTTGTGTTTTTACAGCATGTGGAATTCTTGTCGCTGTGTGGACAATGAATGGATGCAATGTTTGTTGCACAGAACGGTCAAGGGGGCAGTGGAAAAAATCCCTGTATTTGTTACTCCTGTTATAAGGGCTTTTCTCTATTGCAGGTCCTTCAGTAGCATTTCTGCGACTCCCCATTGTGCTGGTTCTATATTAGTGGCTAGAAGTAGGCCTGACACTGTTCTGTCTCATCTACTCTTATTTCCACTTCCAGCAACCTGACATTACCATCCCACATCAGGCATGATCCTGTAATCAAACAGTGAAAAAAAAAAAATTGGGAGTAGCTCTACACCTTTCCCAAGAATGTCCCCAGTCTATCAAAATCTACCTGTTGGTAAATGTGGAACTACAAAAAATTCAGCACAAAAGAAATTCCAAACAAAATGAAATGTTTTTCTCCCTTTTAAATAAAGAGGAATAAATTATTTAACCTTGCGCTAGAAGTAAGCTTCCTGTAGATGGCTTTCTGTATCTCTTAAGTTTTCCCACTGTATTGCTGTGCAAGGTAACACAGAAAACCTGAAATTCATAAATAAACCTTTTATATAGTGATTCTAGCTCTTCTCATCTGACCAAACCCCAAATTTGCCTTCAAACCATAACAGCATTCTGGGGTTTTTTATATAAATAGGTGATAACCCCGCTGATGGAGTATGAATTTTATTAATGTATTCCAGAATTAATCTTGATTTTTTTAAAATATCCAAACCCATTTTTCTAAAAAATTATAGTTTATCAAATAACTAGAAAATTATATTGAGAATCTAAAAAAAAGCCCTAAAAAACCCTAAAAAACCTTGGCCATCCAATCAGAATTGGCTTTATATTTTTGAATCATAAATTTTCAATAACCCGTATTTGCTCGTGAAGTATTTAAAGAGTGCCAACTTTAAATAAAGCTGCTTGCAGGTACAGACCAGTGCTATTTGCACTTTGCAGTAGGTACACGTGTTCACATTTACTGGTGTCTGCTGGTATTTTACCAATAGCAGCCCTATGACATAAGATTTTCTGTGAAGAACTGTCGGGTAGTAGTTGCCAGTTTAATTAATAGTGAACTCAGCATGATTTGGTGCTTCACGTGGGAGAAAGGCTTTTTCTCATTGTACCTCTTGGTCAAGAGCTCTATTTACATACGTCGTATGTACGTATGTGGAACGTAAGCGAGGGACTCGGTGGTGTGCTCTGGATCTCACTGTCTGCCCTGATTTTGCAGCTTCCTGGTGAGTTTCATGGTGGACGCTCGCGGCGGTGCCATGCGGGGCTGCCGGCACAACGGGCTGCGCATCATCATCCCGCCGCGCAAGTGCACGGCGCCGACGCGCGTGACGTGCCGCCTGGTGAAGCGCCACAGGCTGGCCACCATGCCGCCCATGGTGGAGGGAGAAGGGCTGGCCAGCCGCCTCATCGAAGTGGGACCCTCTGGGGCTCAGTTCCTTGGGTAAGGGGGGCCGCGTGGCCCGAAGGGAAACCTTCAGCCTCTTTCTGTGTTTGCGTTGCACTGAAATGGTTCCTTTGGCAAACTTGGATTGGAAAGGATCTCTGTGGCGCGTGGCAACAAACAGAGCGGTCCTGTGAAACGCGGAGCAGCTGTTAGGGAGAGATGTGCAAAGCTTTTACACCTTTGTGTTCAACACGGCTGTTTCAAACATCGGCACTATGGTTCATGTGCTTTCCTTGGATATAATTGTTGCTCAGTGTTGTGATATTACAATGGGAAAAGACTTTTACGGCCAAAAAAGGCAGCTCGTGCTATATTTTAAAAAATTAATAGAACTGTGCTGATGTAACCTACAAATGTGAAGCCTACTACCTACACAACGCAAGGTACAGGAGCTTATTTTAGAGTCTTGTGTCATGGTATTGGTAATTTGGACTATCAGGGAAGCACAGTGCTGTTAATTTTTCTGGGGTTGAAATTGCTAAATTAAATAGTAGGACAACTCTGGATTTTCTTGGCCATTTCTTTTTTCCTATCCTGCAAAGCCCGTAGAAAGATTGGATTTGTGTCTGCTCTGAGCACATTTTAGCAATATTCCACTGAAATTTTGTTTTACCAGCTATTCTCCCTATCAACTGTGACATCCAGAAGTGGATGACTGAAGGAACTCCTTCTAATGCAGTAAAGAAACTTCATCCAGAAACTGTCAAAAAAGTGGCTGGAAACACCAATAGTTTAAATCTATTTGGAAACAACTCAGTTGCTTTAAAATCCATTTATTACAGGCAGTCATCAGAGTCACCATCTTTGTTATTGCTACCACTTATTCTTTTCACATCTTGGTCATTTCTAAAAAGAAGGAGAAAAATCTAAAGAGCAGAAGAAATACTGTGCTGTCACATTCAGTCTTCCCATTATCTTTGTCACACACAAATGGATTTTAAGTATGTCTCCCATTTTTAAAATGGTTTTCCTATCTGATGAGTGTCTCCCCTGCAAGACAGGCATACAGTGTAGTTTATTCATTCTCAGATCTTTGTGCCCTTCCTGGATGTGTTTTCCAAGGTATTGTGCTGGCAGTGAGATCAGAAAATTGCTGTACTGTTTGCAGGGGTGCATTCTAAAGTCCAGATTCTGCTCCCATTGAGTACATGGCCAAAACCCCCATGAGAAAGAAAAGATCCTAAATTAACAAATCTGATTTTCTGATTTGGGTCACCAAATTGTCATGGCTAGGACGGAACCTTATTCAGTGTACAGCCTAATTCCACTCTGTGGACCAGACAGTGGCACTAGCGTTCTGGCACAAAAAATACATAAAGTTTATTTATGTTCTTTTTTTCACTGCTGCTTTGGATGTACTCAGTAAACTTCATCTGCCTACGGCTCCTCCCCCACTTAATGAGGGAGAAAGCTTGGTCAGCCGAATCCTTCAGCTGGGGCCTCCTGGGACCAAATTCCTTGGGTAGGAGAGACTTGAAACAAATTGATGGATGCTGACCTCCCCATTCTTCTCCTCCTTCTGCAATATGATTTTTTTATGTCATTATGCCCATGATATTGTCCCTTTCTATCATTTGAAATTTTGTACACTTAACCCTTAGTGGACCATTTTTCAACCTTTGTGGTTTGTGGTTTTGTTTTGGTGGTATGTTTGTATCTTTTTCTTCAAGTACTGTGGCCTTCATTTTTGTTTTGGCATGAAATCTTCCTAGTTCTGTGCTTGATGTCTGTAGCAAAGCAACCTGGATTGGGACCACAAAAAAATAAAAAGAATCTACTGTAAATTTTAAACTGTTTTTTTTGTATCAAGGACTGATCAATCAATAAGATATATGTTGGATACCACCAGTGTGATAGAACACGTGGCATTTACTACATACCTGGTAATCTGTGTGAGTCCTCTAATTAGAGAAGTGTATCTGCAAATACCTTTATATCTTCTCTCTTATTTCTAAGAGTATGTATGTATATGTATATCTCAATACAGATATATTATATGTACACATATGTGTTGTATATGTGTGTGTATATATATATGAGTGCATATGCTGGTGCAGACGTTGACTTGCAAGGCAACAAGGCAAATTCTTATCTCTTATACTCCAGTAGTGACCCAGACAATCTCCCCAGACTTCCTGTATCTCTCCCAGGGTGTAAATCAGAAATAAATTCATTGGAATATATAGAATTACGAAGTGAAATCGACACAGGACACAATCGCCTCCAGATTGCAATGAAATTATTCTGATTTGCACTAGTATAAGTGAGATGAGAATTTGTCCCACTATTCCTATACATTACAGTAGATTCTCTTTGAAATGAAGTTGCACAGGTTAACCCAGACAGTAGTGACAAATAAAATGAGCATGAGCTTTTGATGGATTTGCAAAAACAATCACCAAATTTCCAGATAAGCACTATTATCTTACCAAATCTCATTCACACTGTGGAAAGAGGTGAATGCACTTTTTCATCTGTCCTTCAGCACTTACTGGGTCCCTGTAACACTCTAGTCTGTGTTAGTGACCTACTAGTTTAGGATTGTGCCAAAGCATTCCAGCCAAATAGGTAGAATTCCAGGTCACTTTGTAGCAGACTGAATAGAGTTGCTGTTAATCCTGTTTCTTCCTCTCTCCCGTGTGCATTTAATGCGCTGTGTTGCTGTGCCAGGCCCGTGATTGTGGAGATTCCCCATTTTGCTGCCCTGCGTGGGAAGGAGAGAGAGCTGGTGATTCTGCGCAGCGAGAATGGGGACAGCTGGAAGGAGCATTTCTGTGAATACACTGAGGATGAACTGAATGAAATCCTGAATGGGATGGATGAAGGTATCTAGTGGCACTTGGTTTCTTATCCTGCTCCTGTGTTCCTTCTGTACCATGAGCGTAGCAGCTTTTACCATGGTGCTCACTTCCTTTGCATGGGCTCTTCAAGCAGTGGGACAGGATGTCTCCCTTCATGAAGCTGACTCTTAGACTTGTGTTTTCTCCTGTTCCTTTTCATGGTGTTAAACAAAAAGCTTCCATAGCAAACATCTTTCCAAAACAAGACAATTATCATACTGATCCTTTTGGAGCAGCTCCGTGTGTGGGAGGAAATGTCAGTCATCGGTACTCTTGCTTTCAGAGAGAACAGAATGGCCTTGGGCTGTCTAGGAGCTGCAGAAGTTGTTATTAATTTGTTTTGGTGGTTTTTTTTTTCAAAAAACCTCACAAATCCCAAAGTAAACAAGACAACTCACAGCATTAAAATGGAATCCATATTTTGATAGTGTTTTGAAGTTTTGTTTTCTTGATGCTCGTTCAGGACATTGTAAATAGGTGAGAGAGAAAGGGCTGGAACCAATCCCTTTGCTTGTTTGGCTGCTGATTTTGGAAGTGTTGTCAGAGTGTTCTGTTTGCTGCCTTCAGTCCACAGCTTAATCTATTTGTTCTTTCTTGATTACTCTGGTTTAACTTAACATGGGTGTGTTTCCTTTTCCCATTATTTCTAGACAAAGGGCTTTGTGTAAGTTGAGCAAAACTGTGAAAAGCTTGAGAGCATTTTGAAGGTGGCTGTACTGTTTCTATAAAACTCTGGTCTTCTGACCATCCCCTCTTCTGCCCTCAGTACTTGACACTCCAGAGGAGCTTGAGAAGAAGCGGATCTGCCGCATCATCACCCGGGATTTCCCTCAGTACTTCGCCGTGGTGTCCCGGATCAAACAGGACAGTAACCTCATCGGGCCCGAGGGAGGGGTGCTGAGCAGCACTGTGGTCCCACAGGTGCAGGCAGTCTTCCCAGAAGGGGCACTCACCAAGAGAATTCGTGTTGGCCTCCAGGTACAGTGAAGCATTCACAGAGTTTTGGTTTACTTTTGGTGACAATTCACTTTTTTTGAATGGAGAACCAGCATATTCAGCTTGTCGTGTTGTATGTTGTCTGCAGCACTTCTAGTAAAAGTAATGAAAGAAAAGAATTCATGCAAAAGTCAAAGCAAGTGGTAAAGCTTTGGGTTTTCCAGTTAGTTCAGAGTCTTGTCTATTAACTGTAGAACTTTGGGAAGAAATTTTGGTGATGATGCTGATATTAGCGTAGGTCATAGAATTTCCTAAATACTACTTATGAAAGGCATCAGAGAATTACAAAGTCCTGCAATAATTAAACGTGCTACTGTTATTAAATGTATATATTTTCAGTGGGAATGAACCAGTGTAACAATTCACTTCCCACAGAGAGGGAAGTCTTTCCTCTGTCTCCATCCTGTCCTGCTGCTGAATGCATCCATGATTTACCTTGTCCAGGGAATTGCTTGTTTAAATCTACTGAGATTTGCTGAATAGCACCATAAAACAGCCAGAGTTTGTTCTCAGGAGAAAAAAGCAACCAGGTTATCATTTGCTACTGGTTAAGTGAATTTAGGTTAATGCTGTCAAAATCTAATAAGCAACAAGCAAGGGAATAGGAAGAAGAGGCAGGCATGGGAAAGTTAAAAGAATGAGGTCTCCCCTTCTCACCAGCAGTCATGGGATTTTTATGGAAAATGGTGCTATTTGAAAAGTGAAGGGGTCTGTGGACAATATACTGACCCAGTTCTTTACACATCATTAAACTGTTTTCAAGTAACTGCTCTGTTATTTCCTGTTTTTTTGGAAAGGCTCAACCTATGCACACTGAACTTACAAAGAAGATTTTAGGCAACAAGGCTACCTTCAGTCCCATAGTCACACTGGAGCCCAGGAGAAGGAAATTCCATAAGCCCATCACGATGACGATTCCGGTGCCCAAGGCCTCCAGCGATGGGCTCATGAATGGATATGGAGGTGACACGCCCACTCTAAGGTTACTATGCAGCATAACAGGTAAAGTGCCAATCTTGGAGCTCTCCGTGTGCTTCCTGAAACTGTCAGTCCCCAGGGGATGGAAGGGCTGAACTGATTACACTCAGGGGAAGCTGGATGGTTCTGGGACAAGAAGCTGTGAGAATAAGCTGCTTTCCAAACAATTCCTTTATACCAGAAATAATAGTTGTTGTTTGCACTAACAAGAGATGTGTAATATAATCACAGATTTGGGGTTTGGTGTTTTTTTTGCATTTTCCTTACAGTTTGTTTCTTGAGAACCAGCATACTTCTGCCTGGCAGAGTAAATGTAGTACAGATGTACTGTTGCAGTATACTTAGGAGAAAAATACTGGCGTTAAACACTTGACTTGCCATGGCTCCAAAGTGAGTGGCATCTCCTTCAGTCTCCCTTAAGAGAGAGAAATGAGCTGCAAGTGTTTCATTTAATTAATTATTTAATCCTGTGCTAGAGGGCTTATCACTTAAAAATCATTTGGCTACTTGGTATTTTCAGGGTAAGCCCATCCAGTCCTACTAGCATTAGTAGAATAATGTGGACCCAAGGAGAAGGTATATCTCAGATTATTACTTGTTTCACAGCAATTAAAAACTGCAAAGACTTTTTAGAAGCAAAAAAGTTGAAGACTTGCTTGGTTTTGATTTTATTTTTAAACCTCTGCCATTTCAGGAGGAACCACCCCTGCCCAATGGGAAGATATCACTGGGACAACACCACTGACATTTGTTAATGAATGTGTTTCCTTCACGACAAATGTGTCTGCCAGGTACATACACAACCAAACAGGACTTGTACAGGAATGCTCTCAAATACGTGCCTTTGTTTAACCAACATTTCTGTTAAATTATTTTAGTTTGGAGAGTAGAATGAAGAGAGATATTAATTATTATTTAAATTTCCATGGAAACAGAAATCCCTTATTTGGGTACCTCACTATATGTCTTGTAAGAGATATTACATCTGGAATATCCAAAACTGATATGTCAGGCAGAAAGGTGTGCCAAGCTGGGGTCTAGAAGCATCTCTTCTATACATCTGTTCTTGTGATGAGATTTAACTGCTCTCCTACTGAAAACAGATTTTCATTTTTAAAAAAGAGTAATACATATGAATGTATGTATGTATTTTAATTTGTGTCCATGAGGCATATGACAGAAATGCCCCAAAATCTCCTCCTCTGTAACAGGAGATGCAATCTGTGACCTGTAAAGTATTTCATCTAGGCTGTGTACTTCGGCAAACAGTTAAAAAAATGATGGATAACTTGCCCATGAAATTCAGTGCAAATATTCATTGTCTGGGGCAGTTATTGCTGTTTATTAGGTTTGTTATTTATTGAAATAGCTTATTTTGTGTTAAAAAGAGATCAGGTCTTGCAGACAACCTCCAGTTTAACATTAGGTGAAATACAGTATTAGTTTTTGATCCTTTCTCAGTTCAGAAAGGGCTGTTTTCCTGCTGCTGCTTTGCTGATGCACGTTTCTGTTTGGTGTAATTGAACACTCCACTGTAGCAGCAGTGGCCACGAGAGGGGGATCTTACAGTGCATTCAGCTCAGTGCTGCTGCTGCAGAGGTCTGTGCAAAGGCAGGAATTAAAGCTAATTCAAGAACCACATGTGCACACTAGACACAGAGTTTGAGAGGTCCAAATCCCTAAAACTGTCAAGTCCCCAGCACCAGGGGACTACACATGATAGCCAGAATGAGTGTGACACTTTATGGTCCTACAATTCGTATTTGTAGTAGATCTTTCTTAGTCCTGATAACTCCATGAAAATTGGTTACTAGTGTAAATGTTCTGTGATACACACAGGCTCCCATGTAGAGATTTTAATGGGTTCTGCCTCTTCCTTTTAATCTAAATGAATGTTCAGCGATCTACTTTGCTCCAAACATGATTGGAAATGCTGGTACAGTTTAAAAAGGGGATTTTTCTTCTAATTTCTGGCTCTTTGCTATTCACAGTAATTTTTTTATGTCTAGTTAAGCATTAATGATGGACAACAATTTTACCATTCATAAAACGAATTCTGTCCAAAATGAGCTTGGGAAAGAGATATACTTGCCATGTGAGTTGCACTGCAGACTTGGAGGCACAGTGTTTGTTTTCCATTTCCTGAGCTGCAGCTTTTAAAATACTTAATATCTGTTGGGGCTTTTTAGCCCCTGGTATTTGACAGCAAATCACTGAGGCATCTGTTGGCTTCTCAGAGGATGTGGCCTCTCCAGTTGTAGTCCAGCACAGCACAATTCTCCCACGCAGGAAAAGGAAAGGAGCAGCGTGCAGACCCTTTCTGTAGCACACATGTTTTCACTCTTGCAAATGTCAGCAGCCTGGGGTTTTGAGCATTTAGAACGTCTGCTAAGCATTCTAAAGATGAGAGCAGCATGGAATTTGCTGTTATTCAGCTGCAAATGAGTAAGTGCAGAGCAGTCGCACTCCAAAAGTGTGCTTTGGGGTTATAATGCCATGTAATCCACCGTGAGGAATAACACCCCTATAGATCAGAGCAGCTTTTGAGCTGCCTCTGACCTCTCCTGACTTCTGCCTTCATCCGCCAGCTGGGAAACTTGAGCTTTCCACCCACACAGTGGATTTTATTGAAAAGAAATGGCATCACCTCCAGAGAAACTCAAGTGGTAACTGGGAAAGAAGGCAGGATGTGTTATTCCTTGGAAAATGCTTGGTGACTAAATTCACATAGGAATAATTCCTGATTTTGCATGCAGCTTTGCACAGTGGACAAAGTCGTTTACGTTCACCTAAAGACCTCAGGTGTTGCTGTTGTAAGGAATTGACTGCTGTTTCCTTTAAGTTGAGTGAGAGACAAAAACCAAAAGTGACTATTCCATTTCTACTCCTCTGACTTGTTACCTCCCATTGCTCTGCTAATGCTAATGCTGCCAGGATGGAGAAACACAGAACTTCCTTTCTTAAATCCTTCTCTGCTGATGGCACAACTCTTCATTTTCTTTTACAGATTTTGGTTGATAGACTGTCGTCAGACACAAGAATCTGTTACTTTTGCTTCCCAAGTGTACAGAGAAATTATCTGTGTTCCCTACATGGCCAAATTTGTGGTGTTTGCCAAATCTCATGATCCCATTGAAGCACGGTTAAGATGTTTCTGCATGACGGATGACAAGGTGGATAAAACTCTAGAACAACAAGAAAACTTTGCTGAAGTTGCCAGAAGCAGGGACGTAGAGGTACTGTACAAGACTTTAGGTTTTCTTCATTTTCTAGCATCTGTTTTTAAACTAGTATTTTCTGCCTTCTACCTACAAGGACTGAAAAATAATCTCTCAACAAGTACTGTCACAATGCAGTATCAGCAGCCATGATAAGATGGAAACTTGGACTTCGGTCAGGTGTAAGGAAAAAGTAGTGAGGAAACCCTGTTCCCAGAGGGCAATGGACAAACTCAGCCCACAGGGCAAAAGGGAGAGGGTCGGAGCCAAAAATGATGCCTAAATCCTGACTTCCAGCAGCCCCATAAATGCACAGCACTGTGCATCTACAGAAAGGCAGCTGACAGGAGTCACAGTTTGTCAGCACATTCACATACCAAGAAGTCAAAGTAGCAGGTTTGATTAATATTCTACTTTACAAAAATAAAATTGCATTAAATATGTTGCTGAGAAGGCAAAAGCTTTCCTATGTGGAATTCAGCAAACTGCCTGCTAAATGCAGTTTTTCTGGCTCTGTCAGCTTCCTCAGAAGGGATGACAAATTGAAGGTGCTTTAACTTACATGGCACATTCTGCTTAGTTCAGGCTCTTCTCCATGAGAATCCCACCTTTAAAAGAATTGTCCTCACTATTCCTGAAGCTCTGACAGGCATCTCTTGTGCAGAGCAGCAAGATAAAATATGGGCTTATCAAACTGAATGGCAAGGTTGAATTTCTGGAAAGTAAGGATGACCCACGAATGGATTTGCACTTTGAAAGGAACATTTCCCAAACTGCTGATCTTATATTCAAACATGTGGAGGGGCTATAACAGCAGCAATCTGAAGATACAAGCTGGGCCATTACAGAGAGATTTCAGAGGGATATTTACCTGAGGCCTGCCTTTCAAAAGCTCTCAGGCCTCTACAGGTCCACCTGAAATAAATAGACTCAGTAGCCACACACTCCAAGTTCTGATGGCTGAAGAGAATATTTCTTTGACTGTGGTGATGAGGCCAGGTTAACAAAGTATGCTAAAATTGGAGTCAGTCAAAAATCCAAATGAAAATCTAGGTTTAAAAGTTTTCCCCAGATTTTTGTTATTTAAAGTATTGCACTATTGTTACTAAATTAGCAATCTAGTCTCTTTGGAATTTAATAATCTGAAGTGTTTCCACACATTTTAGGTCACTGTACATAACAAATCTTGCAAATGCTGACAAGTCCTAACAATCCCAGAAACTTATTTGAACTGTTGTAGAGTATTATTTAAGAAGCAATCTTAATCACCTCACAAGGATTAATTGACGGTTTGCTTTTTTTCCTTTCCAACAGGTGTTGGAAGGAAAACCCATCTATGTTGACTGCTTTGGCAATCTGGTGCCACTCACAAAGAGTGGGCAGCACCATATATTCAGTTTCTTTGCCTTCAAAGAAAACAGACTTCCTCTGTTTGTTAAGGTAATGTTGCTGGCTCCTTTTTGGATATTTCAAGTTATCACTTCATCATATTTTTTGTGAACAAAGGGAAACCAAACTACTTAATTTATATCAATTCCCAACTGGAACCTAATTTTATCCCTGTACTATTCAATTTTAAAAACTTTTTTTATGAATAGGAAGATTTGTAAAGTAAAAGCCAAACTAAAAACCTTTTATTCCTCTCAAATTAAATAATGTGTTAACCCATTGTGGTTAGAAGGGCTACTGTCACTGAGCCACCATCACCACCTCTTCTGAGAGGGAGATTAGAGAGCACTGGAAACCTCTTCTACAAACTTTTTCTTCCACCCAGAAATTCCCACCGCAAAGGAGGAAATTATTACCATTATATAAATAACACTCTTAAAGAAATGATTTATGAATGGAAACTTCCAGTAAGTGGAGAAAATCAATGCACTCTGTCATTGTGTTATATTTGCTGTGTGCTGCTAGACAAATGTTCAACTTTCTCTCTCCTTACAAGCAATATTTTGTAAGCTAGTTTTAATTTACAAATTTATCTGTGCAACTGCCTTCCTTTGGCTTTGCAGATTTTCCCCTCTCCTGAAATTTCCATCAAAAACATTCACCATATATTGAATACACAAATACATCCATACGTACATTTCCAAACAACAGGGGAAGAAGTGAAAACACATTGGTTTGGTCTTTTCTCCCCATCTGGTCCCTCCTGCTGAATAGCTCTTGAGAGACACAAGTAGCTCACACAGCAGAGCAGGAGGTTAAATGTGTGTATTTTTACTGTGCCAGGTCCGAGATAGCACTCAAGAGCCCTGCGGCCGATTATCATTCATGAAGGAGCCAAAATCTACCAGAGGCCTCGTTCATCAAGCCATATGTAATTTAAACATCACTTTACCCATTTACACAAAGGTACTGTAAAATTATACCCAGCTGTAGGCATCAGCATTATCAAAAAAAACAAGAAATGAGGAGGAGGGCAAAACAGGGTTAAAGCTTTGTGAGCAGGGGTTTGAAAGAGGAAAAAATTCCACACAAGGACTTGCGATGTCTTGAGTTTGGTACTCCTAATGCCAGTGTTTGAAAACATCATCAGGTATTTCCTGACGACTCAGAAGAGATGAGTGGCAGTGCCCTCAGATAGTAAAGACTTGTTTCCTGAGAAAGTGTCAGTTTATGTTTATTCTCTGAAAACACAAAAGTTTCTTTTCCTTTCCTGGTTGGATTAGGTGCATGCCTTTTAGAGATGTATTTGCCCAAAATGATGATCATTTTCTTCTCAGCATTTTTAGAATATAGTGAATATTTATTATAGCATTTTAGTATAATTTTTAAACAAAGCATCTCAACGCTCTTGTGACTTTAAATGGTAATAGTTCTTGAAGATTTTAAGTGGTGGTTTTATATGCTAATTTATGGGTGAAAAAGCATGTATATATTTAAAGTTTTGGTACAAATAAGGATCACTAGACGTCTAACTTTTCAGTTTGTATTTCGCTTGGTTCTGTAGCCTTTTGTGTTTAAATTGACAGTTCTGTTTTGCTGCTTTTTGTCATAAGAAATCAACTGCAGAAGTGTGATGTGTTTTCTTCTTTTCTGTTAAGTGTTGTGGGAAGTTACTTTTTTCTACTCTTTTCTAAAAAAAAAAATTGCCTTTTGCCTGCTCTGTTTCCCCCTTCTCTTTTTGCATGGCACTTTGGGACCAAAAGGAATCAGATTCAGATCCAGAACCAGAAGAGGTAATGTCGCTAAATCAGCATGTTCTTACTTACACAAGTTGCTCAAACACTACAAACAGACACGACTCAAAACTGATCCTTAGCTCAGTGCTACAGACACGGTGAAGAGGGCTTTGCACAGACTCACTTTGGGAATAGATAGAGTTGAACTTTCCCTATGTTAAAATGGCCAGTTTTCCCCATTTATAACATCCAGTAGACTGGATGTTACAGTGTACTGAGCAGGATGACTGACATCCAGTACAGAATCAGTGTTAACCCAGAAGTAACAAGTAAAAGGTTTAGAATTTTCATCTTTAGCACTAAATAAATTGTATCATCTCCCTCTTGAGCTCCCAGCCCCGGTCTGGCACTTACAGATGTTACTTAAACTCTGACCCCTACACGAGTGAGTCACATTAGAAAAGCCTTCTCACATTTTGATGATGTTCAGCTGTTGGAAACACTGTGAGAATAGCCAGCTCCCCAAAGATGATGGTCATCCTTCCCATGCACTGCACAACAGATTCAGCAGGTCTGTGGCATGGCTTGCAGTTTTCTATTATCATTACAAAAATATTTACCACTCCTATGGTAAATCTGGCTTCTATTTTTGTATAGGAAACTAAAGCACAAAAAGAAAAGCTCATTGGTGGCTGTAAGCTTTTTAAACTATTTTTTGCTGACTTCATTAATTTTTATGTTGATAATATTAATTAGTATGCTGACATAAATCTGGACTGATCTGGAAGAACTGAAAGTAAGGGAAGATAGAACATGCTAGGGATGCAGGGTAGGCAATGTAAGGCAATGTGTGAATCAGAGGAATTCAGGCTACTATGGATCTGTTACACACACTGCTGACTGTGAGATGTAATTATTTGAGCATAAAGGATTGCCAGGCGTGTACGAACATGTACGTATGGCCAGGGATTTCCTTCTGTTCAGTGTCAGCTCATGGAACACAAGGATTTCCTAACATCTTGACTGAGACAGCGTATTGCATTTATCTTTATAAAGAATAGTTTGAACCATGTAAACCTTTTCAGCACTCACTAAAACCCTGGGGGCTTTACCATATACAGTATCTTGTACCAGCAGTAAAGCACAGCTGATTTGCATTCTTCACAGTTGTCTACCCCTACCACAAGTTTGTATAGGAAATTAAAGCTTTAATGCTACTTCTAACTTTGCATATTTTTCCATAGCCAAATTTAAACAACATGTGCTGGTGTGGACAAATGCTAGCAGAACTGAAATAAACTGAAATTACAAAGTTACCTCAAAAATTTGTTTCTTGAATTTTCATGGTCTGATATTGTGATTTGTTCAATTCTTTTTTGACAAGGACTGTATTTTCTTTTGAATAACAATAAAATTGTATGGTTTTTTTGATCTGTACCCAAATAACTCTGAAAAATCAAAAAGGAGGCCTGTGAGTGTCATCACAGCTTCCATTTAGAGGTATCAATAGCTATTAGTGGAATCCAGCCCCATGTCATGCCTTGGGCAGTTCTGCCGTCATTGGTGCACCTGCATTTCATCATCACTGAGCACAGAGGCAAAAATGTGGTTCATGCTCTCAGAATGAATGTGGCCAAGGAAACACAATGCATGAAACATCCTGGTTGCCTTCCAGACGGACCATATACCTTCAAGTAACCATATTGGACTATTTTGCTTTAGCCAGGAAGAAATAAATTATAAGAAATGCAACCAAACACCTGGTAATGCAAAAGTTTAAGTCCTCTACACTTGCTAAGAGCATTTAAGCAAAATGCACTGCAACATTTTGCATCTACTGTTGACCATAACTATAGTGAAGTAACCATTTTCCTGGTGTTAGACCCTAAATAAATTAAGCCATGTTTTACTATTCTTTTAAATGCATTCTTGGTTCCATTTAAGTCCATGCATCTCCATACAACTAGCATTTCACCTGTAGTGTCTGTATAACAATTATATTTGAAGTTTTAAATCTTCTGCTTTTTCCTCTTCCAGGTTGATATGACTTCAGAAAAAAGTAAGTTTTTTTTTCTTGAGAATGTTATGATGCAATTTGTATGAGAGATGTTAAGAGTAAAGATAAGCATGAAAGAGAGCTAAGTTTTAACTGCTATTGCTAATAACATCAATACTTTAAAAACATAATAAAAACCCATTTAATATCTCAGCAGCTATCCAATTCAATACAATTAACATGTAAATTAACAAGTAATACAGTTAAAAAACCGTTCATCTAAGCCTTTACTTTCCTTTGACATCCCTAGTGAACCTGCTATTGCTATTTTGCTTGTATGAATGCTTATCCCTCCATTTCTTTTGTTTTCTCCATTTGTTGATGCACATTCTTGCTCATATTTGAGACAGATGACAGTATCACTTTTAATGAAAACCTAATGAGGACTCCAGTCTATTTCGTTAATCTCATGGAATACAACCATGCCAAAAAGTGATACTGTCCAAGGAAATCAGCCTGTTTAACCCTCCATCCCTTTCCCCACCCTTTACTGTGGTGAAATATGGCTGGAAATCTGAGCTGACAGTTTAGCACAGCACAAACACCCTCTGTACATGCACAATCAGGCTAAGACCATGACAGACCATGGGTGGGGGGATCGCAAACATTTCCCTTATGGGAGAGGCAAATCAAGTGAATCTCTGAGCACATTGAAGTGTCTCTAATGAGAGCTGCTGCCAAATGCATCCATTTCTTGGATCTGTTCAGGAAAAGCATGACATCTGCCTTGTTTCCAGTTTGGAGTGCAACACCTTGCCTTGTCTGCTGTTAAAATGCATTGTCCTCCTGCTGCTTCCTCACTGCCTCCTCTGCCAGGGCCCCAGAGAACCCCAGTGAGTGTTCCTGCTCCAGCCACACACTCTCTGCATAGCACTTCCGATTTATTTCCCACTAAAAGTTGCTTTGCTTCAGGCTGATTAATTCGATTATTGGCTAGTGAAGGAGTCATACATTTGATATTTATGAAAGTACATATTACAAATGTACAAAATTACTGGCTGGCATTTCAGCATGCATCAGACAGTTCATTGTAAAGCAGCAGCACCAAAAGACCACATTTTCAGCACCATAATACCCTGCAGCAATCTGGCTCTAATTAATGTACAGCACAAATATTTAGCATTCGTTACACTCAGGAGAACAGCATAGCAAAATGGATCATTTTTACAAATAAAGACAGCTAATTATATATTCCTTAAGGTGTCTTTATTTGCATTAGTTCTTTGACTTTCCCTGGGGTGCTGAAATGTGCAGTCCCATGTGACATGCTACCTTTAAAGGGAAAATGTCCATCTGTGATTCCTAAGCATTATGTTCTGTTTGTAACTTGCTTCAGTTCTCCAGTGTTTTGTTCTGTTCAATATCCATTTTCTGCTAGTCCTTGCTGAAATATTACCAGCAGGCAGTTATGGCATAATGGGAATTATCTGCAGCCACCTTCCTGTATATTGATTGCCAGATTAGACAAATATTTCACCACAGTATGTTTACAGTATCTTCATGTACCTTTAATTTAGATGAATAATTTTTAGAGCTCTTGTTTTTAACCAAAGCTACATACCCAGCAGCATTTGCAACACCTTTGCTTTGCATGGAAATAACTTGCCTTACATGAATTGTACGTATGTGTCTAGTGTGACTGTCTGTGACCTTGGGTTGCCATACATTACATTTTTTAAAACTCTGAAATCACTTCTAAGTTGATTCACAGTTTTTTCTTATTATCTCTCCTTTTCTTCTCTGTCTTCTCTTTCCTCAGTCAGTTCATTAGTTGTCAATGAGGATGTTCCAAGGAAAAGGACCATGCCTCTTAAAACAAAAGCCTGTTTGTTTCATTGTGTAGGTGTGAAATCCCCTTAGATGAAATGCCGGTTTGCAGCTGATTCAGATCTCTACATATTTGATCATATTTTAGATTAATGCAGAATTACTTTTTGCTTTTTATTTTGGTCATTAAGAAAAACAAAACTGTTAACCCGATGTTATTCTGACAGTTTGCTAACACTGGCTTTCTCTTAGAGGAAATCGACTTTCAATCAGTTCTAATGCTTTCCCCCTTTTTTCTTGTTTTTCTTTTTATTTGAACATTGATCTGTAACATCTGAACAATCTTGAGATGCCTCTCTTTGTGTAACTTCACTGTGTTTCTTCTGGTTTTGATTTGAAATTTTGTTGTTGTTGTTTTGGTTTTTTTTTTAGTGGTGTCCTGGTTTGGTTTGTTCCAGCTTTGATACTGTATGTGTGATTGTGCTCTAGAGATAAAGTGAAGCAAGTTATTTCCTGCCATTTTCCTTTTCAGTTGTTTTTTTTTCCCCGTCCCCCGTTAGCTTTGCTTTGCTCTTGTACCCTCAGATCTTGTGGATCCACCATTCCTGGCCCATTTTGTTGACCTTCCTACCACTACAGCCAAAGACTGTCATTTTCAGTCCTGATTACATTTTCCAATCTCTATTTTTGATTTCCATTTTACTTTCAATGTTTTTCATTCGCATCAAAGATGACGAGACAGAATCTACAGAAACATCTGTCCTGAAAAGCCATCTGGTTAATGAAGTCCCTGTACTAGCCAGTCCAGACCTGTTGTCTGAAGTTTCTGAGATGAAACAAGATCTGATCAAAATGACTGCCATCCTGACAAGTGACCCTTCTGATAAATCAGGCTCCATTAAGGTGAAAGATCTTGAAAAGTCTGCTGAAGAAGAGCCAGGAGAACCTTTTGAAATAGTTGAAAGAGTGAAAGAGGACTTAGAAAAAGTAAATGAAATTCTGAGAGGCGGATCCTACACCAGAGAAGAACATGGTTTGCAGAAGTCCCTTTCCAGACAAGAACCCTTAGAAGAAGAATGGATCATTGTCAGCGATGAAGAAATTGAAGAGGCCAGGAGAAATGCTCCATCAGAAGTCACAGAGCCGAGCCACGTAGAAGTCAGGGTGGACAAAGGGACAACAAAAAAAGGGGAGCCAGACATGACAGGAATGGATTACCTCGCAGAGGATTTAGAAACACATGTTTCTCTTCATGAGGGAAAGCCACAGGCCTTACAAGAGGAGGTAGTAGAAGAGAAAGTCAAACCTGTAGTAGTAAGCAGGGATTCTGAAAAAAAAGGAAAAGAATCTCCAAAAACTGGGAAACCAAGTTCACAAGAACAACAGAAGGCAGCCTCAGAAGTTAAAAAGCCCCTTAGGGCAAAACTACGAGAAAAACCAAAGCCAAAGGAAGGCAAGGTGCACAGCAGCGGGGAGAAACTGAGACTGCCTAAGCTCACTGCAGACGAGGCACCGGCTGGGGAGCCTGGCCTAAAGGTGACAGGTGCTCCAGAGCCTAAAGCTGTGTCCCCTGTTATCGAGGAAACTCCCATTGGCTCAATAAAAGATAAAGTGAAAGCTCTTCAGAAACGAGTAGAAGATGAGCAAAAAGTACGGTCAAAACTGCCTGTCAGAGTCCAGGCAAAAGAAGGTCCTGCCGAGAAGGCGCCTAAAAAACCAGTGCAAGCCAAAAAGCCAGTAGCACATAAAGCCCAGCCCCCCGTCTCACCTTCTTCTAAGACAGAGAGACTCGAAGAGACCATGTCCGTTCGGGAACTAATGAAAGCCTTCCAGTCAGGACAAGACCCGTCCAAGAATATTTCTGGACTCTTTGAACACAAATCTGTCAAGCAGAAGCAACAGGCCCCTGAGAAGGAAACTCCCCGCAAAAAAACAATTCCTTTGCAGAGTGAAGCAAAGCGAACGTCAAACCTCAAGACGGACAAACAGAAGGACAAACCAAGCGTGGTCTCAAAAGCAGAGAAAGAGCCACAATCAAAGAAAGGAAAAACTCAGATTTCCACCATCGAAACTGCCAAAAAAGCTAGTGGCAAAGACCAAGTAAAAGAGCAGAGCAGCAAAAAGCCAACCCAACCTCTCCCTCCGGTAATGATTGCTGAAAGTGCCAAAGAAATGGCAGCTGGGAAGGGCAGGACTTCTGATGATCAGGGAGATCTTGATTTCCAGATCAGCCCTGACAGGAAAACCTCAACAGACTTTTCTGATGTCATTAAAGAAGAACTGGAGGAAAATGACGAGTACAAACAATTCCGACACCTCTCAGTGACAGAGGAGGGACAGGTTAACTTGGAGCAAGTACTGACCAGTCCTTTTGGTGCTGCTTTTCCCACAGAGTATGGGAAAGACGAATTCCTTCCTGCTCTTTCTCTGCAAAGTGCTGCTCTTGATGGAAGCTCAGAGAGTCTTAAACACGAAGGTGTGGCTGACTCTCCAGGCAGCCTGCTTGATGGAACCCCTCAGATCAGCTCAGAGGAAAGTTACAAGCATGAGGGTCTGGCAGAGACTCCCGAAACAAGCCCAGAAAGCCTTTCATTCTCACCAAAGAAAACTGATGGGCAAATTGAAGACGCTAAAGGAGCGCCTCAAGTACACACAACAGCAGAAACACGTTCTACGAAGGAACTCTCCTCAAAGGAAGATGAAAAAGGTATTACTGAGAGGCAGCTAGATGCTGTTACTGAGACTAGTGAGTCTCATTCTGACCATTTATCAGAAGAGCACGTACCTCCAGCCTCTGAAGAAGAGGCTGATAAACTTAAAGAAAGTAGCTCAGCTTCCATTGTGAAAGATATTAGCAGGGATAAAGAATCCAGAACCACTGCACATTTCACTAAGTCTTCTGAAACACATGACACTGCTTTAGAGAAAGAAAAAGATGTAGCCTGTGAACGCCGTTTTACAGTTAGAAGTCCCCAGAAATTGGAACTTTCACTTGCTAGCCATGATAGTGAAGGCTTTAGCCCAGTTGCAGATGACTCTTTGACTATAAGTCATAAAGACTCCCTCGAAGCAAGTCCAGTGCTAGAAGATAACTCATCACACAAAACGCCCGACTCTTTGGAGCCCAGTCCTATGAAAGAGTCCCCCTGCCGCGATTCCCTTGAAAGCAGCCCCGTAGAACCAACAGTGAAGGCTTGTATTTTGGGGCAGGGTGCTCTTCCATCTGTTCATAGCAAAGCAGAAGCCTGCCCAGAGCTGGCATCGGTGCGTTCCAGGATTCTCCGTGACCCTGAGGGAAGTGCCGATGATGACAGTCTAGAGCAAACATCCCTCATGGAGAGTTCAGGGAAAAGCCCCGTTTCCCCCGAAACTCCTAGTTCGGAAGAAATTAGCTATGAAATCACACCTAAAATGGCAGACATACCGAAGTCGGCCACCATCCCCGAAGTCAACGAAGAACCAGAGGACGATTCAGAAAGTGAACCAAAGAAGAGATTCACTCCTGAAGAAGAGATGTTTAAAATGGTGACCAAAATCAAAATGTTTGATGAATTGGAACAAGAAGCAAAACAGAAGAGAGATTATAAAAGGAGTTGTAAACAAGATGAATCTTCTATGGTTGCCAATTCAGAAGCCTTAAGGGAGGCTGAAGCATCAGAGCTGACTGCTGTAGTAGAAAAAGGCATACCCACGCTGATGACACCTGCTGCTGAGTCTAGAAAGAGTTCTTCCTCTTCCGAAAGTGAGCCAGAATTGACTCGGCTCAAAAAAGAAGCTGACTCAGGCCTCTTAATGGAGCCTGTGATCCGAGTGCAGCCACCCTCACCATTACCATCTAGTATGGACTCCAGCTCTAGCCCTGATGAAGCAGGTTTCCAACCCATTGATTCCCAACCGTGCTCTGTCAGGATAGGTGAGGTTAAAGCACAAGGCAAAGGTGACAAAGAGGAGCTGCCTATTCTTGGGCACAGCTGTAAGCCTTCCATGGGCACTTGTCCTTCCGATGGTTGTGAGTCAGCAGAAAGTGCGGAATCAAAGTGTTGTGATGGTACAGGTGACTGTGAGATGGTCAGTCCCGACGCCTCGGTCACACGATCTGGGTGTACTCCCTGTCACTCTGTTGGTGACAGTTCTCAAAAAGAGGTTCACACTGAGTCTTCCCTAACAATGGGGCAGTGCGATGCTACCGATAAAGGTGTCAAACCCGCGGCCCTGTTACCATGCAGCGATCTCATTTCTACAGGAGCTGTGTCAGAAGAGGCAGATGGTCTTTCTCATGGACACAGTACCACCAAGTACTCTGTCCCACGCGACAGCAAACTGGCTGAAGGTGACACCACTGCCCATTCTGCTTCGGCAAGGGATTTGGGAAAAGCAGATACAGGCTGTGAGACATCCCACAGGGCTGCTCATGCTGAGGAGCCCTTACCAGAGTATTCATCCCTAACCACTGACACCGGGGAACTCAACAGCTGTGCAGCAGATGCTGATGATGGTAGTGCTCCGTATATAGTGAGCCCTTACGAAAATGTGTCTTCTGGACATTTCTTCACTGACTCTGAAAGCGAGGTAGGATCTGGTAGAAGTCTGTTATCTAGGGAAACCTGTTCTATTGCAGAAGGGAAAGATCAGACTGCTGAAGATCTACTTAGCAGAGACATGGGCAGTGAATATTGCTCTTCAGAGGAAGTGTACATGGAAATGGAGCCAAAACCAGAGGATGGATTTCAGACAATATCACAAGGGTCACCGACCTCAGATTCAACAAAATTATCTGAATCTGCCCTTGAGGATATAGGAGATAAAACAGAGAAATTGGTGAGTCAGGTTGTCATCACCAGAACCGATGTGGATTCTGACATGTGGAGTGAAATACGTGAAGATGATGAAGCTTTTGAAGCTCGGGTGAAAGAAGAGGAACAAAAGATATTTGGGTTGATGGTAGACAGGCGATCCCAAGGCACAACCCCTGACACGACACCGGCCAGGACACCCACCGAAGAAGGGACGCCACTCAGTGAACAAAATCCTTTTCTTTTTCAGGAAGGCAAGTTGTTTGAGATGACTAGAAGTGGAGCCATTGACATGACCAAAAGGAACTACCCAGATGAAAGCTTTCACTTCTTCCAGGTGGGGCAGGAGCCTCAGGAAGAAGTTTCTTTATGTGAAGAAGTGAAAGAAGTAGCAGAGGCAGAATCTTCAAAGCTGAAGGGGTCAGTGGATCCATTTGCACCTTCAGAGTCAGAGGAGTCAGATATACAAGAACAAGATGCATTGAAATATTCGCCCCCATCACCTGAGTCTAGTGATAGATCTGAAGAAATGATGGGTGAAGGTGCCAGTGCAGGCACTGAAAAAGCAGATCTTAAATCCAGAATTCCAATTAAAATGGGTATTTCAGCTTCTTCAAAATCACCAAAGAAAGAAATTGCTGCCTCTGAAGCTGAGCCCCTCTCCAGAATGGAGACTGACACAGTTGATAGCAGTCAGGTGCCTTGCCCCATCTCTCCCGAGCAGTGTGTGGTAGAAGATGAATTAGATTTTTCCCAAGTCACTAGATTGGTTACTTCTGAACAGGGTGAGGAGTCCCCAGACTCTTCCCCAGAGGAACAGAGATCTGTGATTGAAATCCCCACTGCTGTAATGGAGACTGTGCCTTCTTGTGAAAGCAAATCCAAAATCCCTGTGAGAACAGCTGCTGCTGCTTCGCAATCCTTGCAACAATCGGAAAACGAGAGCCTTTCCCCAGATGACTTCCCGGACAGTTTGCAGTGTGAAGGAAAAGATGACCAAGCAAAACCAAAGTCTAAAATTCCTGTAAAAACCGCTTTCCAAAAAGCCGAACCACAACACTCATATGCGGACACATCCGTCCACAAGCCAGAGTCGCCCAAAGCGCTCGACGTGACAAGCGCCGTCCCCGTGAAACCAGACAGCCGCAGTAAATCGGAATCTGACGCCAGTAGTCCCGTGGACCCAAAGACCAAACGTTCCATCAAAGCTAGGAGTTATGCTGAGGCAGAGGCAGAGGCTAGGGAGAGGGAGAGTGAGATGAAGTTTGAGCTAGACTCAGATGAGGCAACAACAGCAAGATCGAAGGTATTTTCTTCACGGTTGCCAGTTAAAAGCAGAAGTGCTACAGGCTCCCGCGGTGCTTTTAGTCCCACAAAAGAAAGTAAGGACCATTTTTTTGATCTTTACAAAAACTCCATAGAGTTTTTTGAAGAAATTAGTGACGAAGCTTCTAAATTAGTGGAAAGACTCACACAGTCAGAGAGAGAACAAGAATTAGTTTCAGATGACGAAAGTAGTAGTGCCCTAGAAGTTTCAGTTATTGAAAATGTGCCATCCAGTGATACTCAGCAGTCAGTTCCTGAAGACATCTTTGACATCAGACCCATTTGGGATGAGTCTGTAGAGACTCAGATTGAACGTATCCCTGATGAAAATGTCCATGACCGTACTGAAGGTATTTGCCAACGACTGGGATTCCCTGTGCGACGCATGTCATAAATTAAACTCTTTTGTTCTTTGTTTTCTTTGGGATGTGTGTGTGTGCGTTTGTGCACAGGTGTAATGTGTGTGGCATTTTCTTTTCAGCTTTTAGTGGTTAGCTGTGGTTTTTTTTTCCCCTTGTGAGCTGAATTTGGTTTTTTTGTCTTGTGTCTGTGTTCTTGTCTGTGAAACGATCTCAAGATTGCAAACCATAAATACTTATGGGAAGTGTTACCTTAATAAGCAAAAACACTTCAAGAAATATGTATGGTTTTGTCATTAAACTGATTGCTTAGGTCATGCACGTTTTGGCTTTTGACTTTCCCTGGCCCTGTTACTAGCTATTAATGTCTACTAATAATGAAATGATTGGGTGTCAATTAAAAGCGAGACAGGCAAATTTACAGACTTTTAAGTTGGTACATATGAGATCTGCAGTTTTAAATAATGAACCTTTTATGTTCCTTTTTTTTTTGACAGTCTCTGTCTGAAGAAATCTCTGAGCCACCAGTAACTCTTTTAGTACACATTTTCTGGTGCTTGGTTTTCCTCTTGCCTACTTGTGTGTTAGTACTAGTAGCCCTAATGGAAATCAGGAGCTGGAATGACACGTGCATATCACGAACCCTAAGCAATTTCCTGATGTGCAATTCACATGTGCATTCAGGGAAAATCAAAACTCAAATTCTACCATCCTCAAATTAGCTCTGGGGATGGGAGGAGCTGTCAGTCTCACCATGAGCGATGTGAACAAGGACTGACAAATGACCATCTGATTTTTCCTTGCCTTCGTTGTTGGTATTTTGTCTCACTCCCTGTCCATAGGGGACACTAAAATTAACAGTATTTCAAATACAGACCGTAATCTGACATGCTGTATGGACTGTTTGAACAAAACTTCCCTTACAGCACAAAGAACATGATCAGAAGCACTGGTCCCAATGAATTCTTCAACCCTGGCATTTACTAAGGAGGCATGGAAAACTATGGCTCTTGACTTAGTCAAAGTGTTCAACTGAACTTTACAATGAAGTTTTAGAGTAAAATGCCTGGCCAAAATAGACATAGTAGGTGCTTCAGTCCTAGATTAGGTTTCCACATGAACGCCTGATTTCCAAATAAAACTAGATCTGTGTTTTTGAAAAACCAAGATTTTTGGTTTCATTTTGAACCTAGGGATTTACAGGCCCCACTTGAGTTGCGCAGCCTGTCCACGTTTAGATACAGCAGCTAGGAAAAAACAGTGCTTTCCCTTCCTGGGCTCTCTCCCCTACAGAAATAGTTTTTAACCCACAAAAGGCAACTTCAGCTCTCTTTGACCTTTAGATCAACAGGATGATCAGGAAAGGACAGAGGAAAGACTGGCCCACATCGCGGATCATCTTGGATTCAGTTGGACAGGTAAAGTGCACATTTTCTGCTCCAGTGAGAAAGGAGGGGAATGGTCCACACTCCTCTCATGTTTATTTTGGATGATTTTCTGATTATCTAAAATGCTTTAGAAAAATACTTCAGAAGCTTATTTTGTTTGGGACACCAGGAGTCCTAAATGGGTTAACAAAGGAACCTGCTCTAAACAATCGCTTTAATATGGTGGATTTAATAGACTTGAAGCAGCAAACGGTAGTGGGCACAAGTGAAAGTAACATGGAACAAGATGGAAATATTTTCTCAGGTTTTGGGGTTAAACCGTAATTCACAGACATTTACTTTTCTTTGACTGAAATTAGATCAGGGGAGTAGTAGTAGTATTAGCAGACCTCTTTACAGAGATGTATTTCTTTTTCAGAGCTAGCAAGAGAACTGGACTTCACAGAGGAGCAAATTCACCAGATCCGAATTGAAAACCCTAATTCTCTTCAAGACCAGAGCCACGCGCTCCTCAAATACTGGCTTGAAAGGGATGGGAAACATGCAACAGGTTTGTCTCCAGTTATTGTGTGTAACTGTCCCCAGTCTGCTAGCTGAGGTGACAAGTCTGTTGTAATCACAAAGAGAATTTGGGGAAAATTTAGTCTACAGAAAGGATGAACATGGATTTTACTCAATGTTGTTTCTAGTCTTGTCTGTACAACACCACAACTCAACAAATTTGTTAAAAGGAAAAAAACCCCAGAGTGCTAGTTTTTATAGGCAGCTGTTTGGTTCTTTTATATTTTACATAGCACTGCTTCTAAATGTATCTATCATTTATTTATGACATCATTCAGTCTCCTATATATGCCCTTCCTATGGAGAAGGGAGGGAATGTGCTTGATTCTTAACTGAGCTGCACGGTGTCCTTCCAATGGCACAGATACCAATCTGACCCAATGTCTCACGAAAATCAACCGCATGGACATCGTTCACCTGATGGAGACCAGCGGCATAGACCCCATGCAGGGCCACGGCACGCGCACGTACGCGGACACGGAGCAGTCCTTGGCATTGGACCACAGTGAAGGTAAGGGTTTCCTGACCCAAACTGCCTAGGCTGCCTCTCCAAGCATCACTCTGCTCTGAAGTGTTGGCCCAGGCTCATCTGTCAGCTCTCGTGACGGAGCACTGGAATGCCATTTTGAAAGCACTGACAATGTGGATGGATGCAAGCATGGCATCGCAAGGGTCACTTTTCACCAAGTAGAAGATCTGAGCTTTAGCTGGTTCTTCAGAAGCAAACACTGTGGCCAGCAATGTTTGCCCAGTTTACCTTGGGGTTTGGTTTTTTTGCTTATTCAAGTGCTTTCATGAAAGTTCACAAGGTTGTATTAGAATTTGACCAAGATATAAAAAAGGGAAACTACTCCATGCTTTGACAGAAAACCCCTTTGGATTTGAGTATCCAGGATATTGTAATTTTGTTTGGATGCTATTGCATTTCTTAAGTTTGAAAATTCAATGGATTAGATCCAGTGGATGCAAACTGAAGAAACACCTCCACATTATTTGGCATAAAATCCTCTTTTCCAGAAGTGACACTTTTGGGTGCCTAACTCAATATTGAAACATATTAGACAGCTGTGAAGGTCCCAGTCTTGAAGAGGATGTAGGAATAAAAGGATGTTTGTTACAATTAGCATTCTCATATCACAACCGAGTAGTTTTAGAATGTTAACTTTTGTCCAGCTCAAATTCAGTATAAGCTTTTCTGTTTCCCCCCAATTTATTCTTCAGAATTCACTAGGTTTCCAGTAACTATGGCACATAAAACAAGCTACTTCTTGCACCTAGCCCTATATGAAGGGTTTTCATCTTTTTTTTGTACAGTTAATTTTTCCAGAAGCAGATAAGTAATGAATGTAGGGGGGGATGAGTCACTAAAATCTATCCTAATCAGCTGGAAAAAAAAAAAAATCTGTGAATCTTCTTCTATACTTGGAGGGTTTCAAACATAATTACTTGAGGTAAATTTCTAAGTAAATACTATTTTGCCTGTTACCATCCAAATCTGGCCATAATAGTGGCAGTCTGGCATGCCTTGGGCTACTCCTGTAGACCAGGTGCCCTCCCACTCAAGGTGTTCAAGAACTTCCAGTCACACGTTGTGCCCAGAGATTTTCAATGCACACTGAGCAGGGGAAGGACTTCCGCGTTCTGGTCAGACTTGTAAGGATATTTCTCATCTCTCTGTCTTGGCAAGGGTTTTCAGCACTGCAAGAGGAAGTGTACAGCTTGAGACACAAGCAAGAACAGCAGAGACTGTCTAAGGATGGCGAGCCAACCGAGCACCCCCCTCTGGTCTCCGAGGAAGACGTGTCTGCCAGTTATTCCCCGTTCCAGGACAGTACTCCCAGGAGCGAGGCAGAAGTGTCCATGGCTGAGCTTCTGAGGCAAGCACACAAGGAACAAGTAGAAGCTGAATTCTCAGGGAAACCCCAAGATGTGCCAGGGAAACCATCTGCTTCACAACAGGAATATTTGTAAGTGCCACAAGACCAAGATGAAGCCGCAGGGAGAGGGTTCTCTTTTCTCTGTGTACTAAGAGTATTTTACAGTTGCCTTTGAAACTTATGAACGCACTAGAATTTTCCTCCAGTTGTGGTTTTCCCTTTTTAATCCATGTGGAGGAAGCCTTAAGGCTGAGGAGGGAAAGTCAGTCTGTCACTGTGAGGACAAAGCAATAACTGTGTCTAGTACATAGGAAAGAACAAAGAGTTAATAGAGAAGTGAAGGGGGTTTTATATATATGTTCAATTCTCATGTCGTGGATGACAAGTGATGACATATTAATGAAAGTAATCCAAAAGGACCTCTTCTTCAGATTTAGGATGGCTTTTTCAATGGAGGCAAATTTTTTTCAATTTAATCATTACTTACAAAACTCATAACTACCTATTAAGAACTGGGCTTTTAAAAGTGCATTTCAGATGTCCAAAGGAACAGAAATGAGGTGTTACAGAGGCAAGGCACAGGTACTTACAGGAATAACACATGATAGAGTACACATAGAGGACCTGTGCAGCAAAAACTTGAATTCTGAGGTGGGACTGTCAGTGGGGTGAGTGTCATTTGGAATGGAATTTGAAATAGATCATGTTTATTTCTCCACAGCTTTCCTGATTATGTACCCATGCTGAGACCTCTCCGCAGGGTAGAGTCAGGTATTAATAAGCCAGCAAAATACCAAGAATCCTTATCCAAGGAAGTGATTTTCCTGGAGGTGATTAGCTTTGATGTGGAGATGCAGCTACTAGCACTCAAAGGGCAGCTGAGCCGAGTAAATGGACTTAAGGGGATTCTTTTGCCAGGAGAGAGTGTGGGAGACAGAAAATACCATCTAGGAAAGCTTCTGTTGCAGTGTTAGGCAAAAATACCAATGTGCCCTAAGGATTTGCATCAGGAAATTAATTTCTTTGAGGAACAGAGAATACTTGTGAGACAATAGTGCCAACACTATATGAGAGTAAAGGTGACAAGTGACTTTCACTACTCTGCAGGTCTAATTTGAACTAGGTGGACAATCAGGCAAGATTTAAATAGGAATATGTAAGGAACATGCTCCAAGAGGAAATATACAACCATATTGAATGTAAATTTGCTGGAATTAGATGCATTTCCCTTATATATGTGTTACATAGTAACATATATAATAATAGGTTTAACTAACTTGGGGATTAATCAGCAATTAATCATGGATCAGGGTTCAACCATAAAGATACCATTACAAACAAAACCTGGACCTCTACTAAATTTCTGTTTGCTAAAGCTCCAGAATTCTACATGAAAGTTGCTTTTACCACTTTGCAGCTGCACAGCTTGTGCTCAGTGTTGTAGGTGCCTCACATCCTTCTCTAGCAATCCAGGCTCTGCCACTAAAAAAATAAATGTCAGTATGTAGGGATGTGAGGGCACAAGTGAAAGCAAAGCTCTCTGAAATACTTTACAAATACCAGGTTTTGCAGTCTTCCATGGAAGGGTTGGATATCCATTTGGAGATTTGCTTGGGAAGATGGGTGGCATTTCCAGACAGACTGCTCTGTAGTTCCTGACAAGGGGTCTCAGTTATTTCTAGACTTTGCCAAACAACAGGACAATATGAAGTCAGTACCTAATGTTCCATTGCTGGAAATTGGGAAGCACTGCACGGTGGTAACTCACTTGGACCTGTAATTCACAGCGTCACGACTCCAGGAACAGAGCAGAATGTGGGAGCTGGAAAAGCAGCGAGCGGAAAATCTGCGCACTCCAGCAGGGCAAAGGGAGAGGCGCAGACAGCGCACCCGCAGCCTCCATCCCCTGTGCAGAGGGGGGACTCCCCCATCATCCAAGAGCCTGAGGACCCCCAGCTCCACCAGGAAAGCCTCTCTCCAAGGAGATCTAGTCTTGTGATAGTGGAATCCACTGAGGAGCAGGTGGAGAAGTCTGGAAGGGGCTTTGAAGAGGAATCTTTAGAAAAGGTAAATCAACAACTTTGCCTCAATGTAATTGACACAATAAACCAATTTTTATGACTCTCTCATTCCTTAAGATAAGAATATTTGTAATTAATTTGCATCTGGCACTGAGTTTTTCCTACTTCCCTCTGTGGTTTAAAAGGTCAGATAAAGGATTTTCTCTTGAGGTTTTCAAAGTCAAACCCCAGATCCCAAAGTCTAGGCTGGTAATTCTGGTTCTGCTCTACCCTTCTTTGTCCTTTGGCCTGTGACAGTTACATCTCTGCCTGAGAGAGAGTGTGTCAGTAACAGGGGCAGAAACAAACTGAAACAGATGTAATATGGACAAAGTAATAACAGTAAAACTCATAAAGAAAGGCAAGGCTAGCCCAGAGCAGCATGAGAAATGGTGTGAAAGGTCTCTAAAGTCAGTGAGATGGAAAAGAGACAGCAGCTGTGCATTTCAGAGTACCAAGGATGTACTGATAGAATAGCATACAGGCAGTAAAGAGATACAGTGGCAAGAGAGTGAAGAGGACCTCAAAAGCTGTACAGGGTAGGTCTTGGGTTGTATGAGACAAGGGACTTCATGTCAGCAGAGAGGGGAAGGCATCCACCAGCAAGGAAAGAGAGCAACCATATGGCTTTTAGTAGAGAATTAAAGTTTCCTGACAGATGAAAGTTTAAGAATAAACAGCTTGATTTGCCTGTATCAAGTGGAAGAAAAGGAGAAGGCATCCTTGGGCAGGAAATTAGTTTTGTAAGTCAAGTTAAAGCAGAGGAGGTGCAGTTGTAGTGAAGCAGAAATAGTTTCACCTTTGTGTTCACTAGAAACAAGGCCTTCTCTTTGCTACTGTGTGGCCACAGGTATCACCTGTAGAATGCATGGTTTCAGAGCTCTGCCTTTGGGATCTCAGGGAAAGGTGGAATTTAAAATGTATCAGATGATTGAAAGGGTATCTACAGCAGGGTTCAGTACAGGTGCTGCTGGAGGACAGCTGCCCTTGAAATAATATACAGCTTTTCCCTCCTCATTCTTTTACTGAAGTGAAACAATAGCAGCTGGTACCACCCCCCCCCCCCCCTTATTTTTTTTCCTCTTTTATGTTTTTGTACTACAGCTATTTCCCAACGGATTATTTTCAGCCTCTCTTTGCCTTCTGAGGTTTTTATTTAAACTTCTAATTCTTCCTTATGCAGGACAGACAATTCAACAGTTGTTACTATTTTTTACTGATCTTTCTGATCAGCCACTGCTACACTGTCCTCTTGTCAAAACTGTTCAGCCCTACTGAAGAGTTCTGCACTCTGTACTACCCCTGTGGAGGATTAAAAGGCTTTTGTATATTTTTCTGTGTAATTAACCCAGAAAGCATATGCAAAATGTAGGAATTGCAGAGCTCTGGTGCAGGAAGACAGAAGCTGTAGCTATTGCTAGTAGCACATACAGACCTGCTTCCATGCTTCCCCTAGGAGTTAGCAGAGGAGTTAGGTGGACTGGAGCTCAGCTCAGACGAGGATGAGATGGTCACTACCAGGGTCATTCAGCGCCGGGTGATCATTCAGGTACCGAGTGTTGAAAGATTGCACGAGCTTGTGCTGCCTTAGGCCTGAGTTTGTGTTGCACCTCAAGCTGGGATGCTCCCAAATAATGCATCTCCATTGGATAAACCTTAGGATTACAGTAACATTGCTAACCCCCCTCTAAACTCCATAGATGCCTTGGTAGGAGGAGGATGAAGGCTTGTCAGCCCCATCTACAACAAGGTTAACTAACTTATCTTTGCCTGTGTGCTGTGGCATCACTTTTCTGTGCATGCCTTTCTAAGGATTTATTTGCAGAATAGTTTTTTTCCCTAACATTGCTGATTTTTTTTCCAATCCGTAACCAATTAACTCATGTTGAAGTGGCTTATTTCAAGACCCACATGAAGACCTCGCTTCACACAGCTTTGTTCTTTGTCATACAGGCAGATAGTATGCCTGAAATGCTACCAGAAACAGTCACAGAAGAGCAGTACACAGATGAACATGGCCACACGGTGGTAAAGAAGGTATTGTCAATTCTGCCTCTTGCTACCTTCTTCCTCTCCTGTAAAAGGAAGGAAAAATCATCCACAGAAATGCCAGACTTTCTGCTATGAAGGGGCATGATTTAAAGAGTAGAGAGTGGAAGGAATGAGAATTTCAGCTCATGAGAGATACCAAAGTTTGAACAATAATTTAGATTTTCAAAATGGTTCTGTTACAGTGTACAACCTAACAGGATGTATTTTGTTAACTTTAATTTAAAGCCAAGGAAAATTCTGTACAGATCCACATATTTTAGAAAAAAGTTGTTTAATTCTTTTTTAAAAAACCCACCAAAAAGCCCACTCCACTGCAATCTTATCTGAGATGTTTGTTTGTTTGTCCTAATGAAAGCAACAGAAGACTGGATCTTTAAGAGTCAGACAATCCCAGAGTCTAGATCTTCAAAATCAGATCATGCTTAGAAAAACAAATTCTGCACAGCATGTAAGTGAAAGGGGAACTTCTGTGCTCTTTTCTTTATCTGACAATTTGGTGCTCAGGACTTGGCTGAGCTGAGAGGGTGGCAAACCCCATCTTCTGTCTTCTGAGAAGACATCATGATCCATCAGCTGGATAGGCTGCCTCTGGAGCCTGTTTGAATTCCTGGTAGAATAAACCACCCCAGCCAAAGATTCCTTGCTCTCGTTGCACAGAGGCAAGCATGAATATTCTTACAGATAGGTCTGTGCCTTGAACTGTGCCATGCAGAGGTTTGGAAGGATGCACACCCATCCTTTTGAGCAGTTTTACATCTTGAACCCTGTAATTCTCTTCTTGCTTTGGCCAATCAGTGCCTTGAGAGCTTTAGCACCAGATGAGTCTCTTGAGTAGGTTTTGAGGAATAGAGCACAGTGCCATCTATGCGGGTTCTTTCATGCAGGACAAAATGCCCTTTGAATAGCAAATGCTAGATAGAGAACAAAGGGGAATATTTTACTGCTATGGCTTTGGGGACTAAACTCCATTCCTTCAGGTCACTCGGAAGATCATCCGGCGCTACGTTGCTCCAGATGGCATGGAAAAAGAGGAGGTGCTAATGCAGGGAACACCGCAAGCCCCCGTCACTGTGGAAGAGGGAGATGGTTATTCCAAAGTGGTGAAGCGAGTTGTGCTGAAGAGTGACAGTGAGCACTCAGAGGTAGGGTGTGCTTTGCCTACTGTGGCACAGAGCAGCAGCACCCCAGCAGGGTTCTTAGCCACTGCAGCTTAGCGTGCTCATTCTGCCACTCAGTCCTAGTACCCCATAGCTACAGTAAGTTTACCTTGCTGGTATATTGTTGCTTTGAAGAGGCTAAAAACATCTGTGACTTAAACAAAAATTGTTTCAGAGCCAGGTAATTAAAGGTAAGTGCCTTCCTCCCGTACTTTACTATCTGGCCCTACGGGCAATTGGATCAGCACAACTAAGTTGTGAGGAAGGGCCCAGAAGCTGGCAATGGGGGTGTGCTTTCAGCAGTGATGGGTCAAAAGCAAGGTGCAGCAAGCAGTTATTGGAATTGTAAAAAACATCACTGATACTTTTGCTTGCAGGAATTACTCATCAGAAGTAATTATTTAGGAGTCAAGTAACAAGAAAGAAGAATCCTGATTTTCCCCCCCCACCCCCTTTTTCTATTGGCCTTTTTTCTTCCTATTTTTTTCTATTTTCTTTTTTTCCCCATTTTCCCCATTTTTCCTTTTTCTATTTTTCTTTTTTTCCCCTATTTTTTCTTTTTCTTTTGCCTCCTTTTTCTTTTTTTATTTTCCTTTTTTCTATTCTCCTCTTTCCCCTTTTTTCCTCCTTTTCCTTTTCCCCCTTTTCTGTTTCCTTTTTTCCTTAATTTCCTTTACCTGTTTTTCTTTTTTACTTATTTTTGTTTCCCTTTTTTCTATTTTCCTATTTTTCTTTTTACTTTTCTTCCTTTTTGTTTTTTATTTTTTATTTTTTCCTCTTTTTAATTTTTTCTTTTTTCCTTATATTATCTTTTTTCCTTTTTTCTTTTTCTCTGTTTTCTATTTTCCTTTTTCCCCCCTTTTCCCCCTGTTTTTTTTTTCTTTTACTTTCCAGTAAGCTGATGCCAATAGATCTACATTCTACCCTGTGGAGCCCATAGACACAGCAGTTAATTTGGCCAGTGGAACATCATGAAATGTGAAATTCATCTTCATCTCACTTGTACTTTCTAACCTTGCAGGTGACCCTGTCTGAACCTGCCATTCTCTCTAGTGCCTCCAAATTCCAGTCCGAACCAGTGGAGGGCCGGAAAGTCAGCAAGGTCATAAAGACCACTGTAGTGCATGGAGAGAGGACGGAGAAACACCTGGGGGATGCCAGCCTGGCTTCTGATCTTCCGTCAGCCAAAGAGGACTTTGAAGAGGTAAAAATTACTTTTATATATTACAGCAGTACAGCAAGTGGGGCCACAACCCCAGGGACAAAGTCTGTTCTCCTGAAAGGACCAAAACCAGTGGCCTAGAAGACTCAACTGGCAAGTCCTAAACTGAGGCTAACTCTGTTCTTATACTCAGCAATTTTAAACAAAGTGGAATGAAAGTTGTCATTGCAGAATTAGTTAAGGCACTTGCTGAGACTAAAAGAAAACATCATGGAGGCTTTATGTGAAATTCTTAGAAATCTCGGGTGCGAGTGCAGTTAAAGTTCATTCCTGTGTTAAACTGTGGAGGTAATTGTAGAAGTGGCTACAGTTAAGCCCCCACCCTGGGTAAATGGATGGTTTCCTCCTCTGAATCCAGTCTCTTGTCCCCGTTATTAGCATTTCTTAGAGGTTGAAAGAAATACTTAAAAACAGATAAATGGATAAAAGCTGTGCAGCAATAGGTGACATGGGTATGCAGTTTGGGTTTTGTGACCAGAAGTCCAAAGAAAAAGTCCCCTTTTTCTCACAGAGGCCAAACAAGGGGCAAGAACTGTCTGGTAAAAGTTCAAAGACACAGCTTGGGAAGGAGCACTTAGCACCCAGGTAGTGTCTCAGTAAATCCACAAGTCTGCAGCTGCTACTGTGACATGCTTTGGTACAATCATTGCTGATGAAACTGCCCTCTCGAGACACTGCATGTCATGTGTCTGCAGGAAGGAGGGATGCAGCTGCTTCTTACAGATGCCTGTTCAGCATTTTCACAGCATTGGGTTGTGTGAATAGGATAGGAAAGATTAAAGTAAGAAGAGCCCCAGGTGTTTTGGGTGTGTTGTAATTTGAAGTTTATGTTTTCATTGGAGGCTTTGAGCTATACAGGTCACCACATGACAGTGCAAGTCCCTGCTTTGGTAGAGAAAGAAATCAAGAAAGACGATGGATCAGTAATTAAAAGGTTTGGCTTGGCAAGCTGATGAAGTGTTACTGCAAATGAATTAACACAGTCACAGGAATGGATTGCAGTCAGTGCCTGCTAAACTTTAGTTGCAGTGGTACTAAAGTAATGACTAACCTGGCAGCGGTGACGGCTTACAGAACACTGAAATAAAACACTTTCCACACAACCTTGGTACAGGAGTTAATACAAAGGCGGGCATTTATTTTCTACAATTTTATAAGTTTAGCATAGTTCTAATTGAATGGAGAATGAATGGATGGCTGGAGAATGGATAGAGATCAATAAATGAAGTATTAATGGAGAATTATTAGATGAGTGTAGAATGGATGGATGATGGGGAATGAATGTAGGGATGATGAATAATGGAGAATTAATGGATGGATGATGAATGAGTGGAGGATGTGGAATGGATGATGAAGGGTTGATTACTAAATAGGTTATAGATGGAGAATGGATAATGGACAATGGATGAATGATGGTGATTGGGACAGATAGGTGATGGAGAATTAATGGCTGGTTGGTGAATGACTGGATGACCAGGAATGAAAAGAGGATGAATAAATTGAGGGATGATGGATAAATATGTGATAGGTGGAGAATGAATAAATGGATGGATGATGGATGGGATTGAGGAACCATTGGAACATGATGAATTTATGAAGGGTTGGATGAATGTTGAACAAAGGCATGAAGCAATGGATGGGATGAATGAATGACTGGATGATGAAGAGTGGAGGAAGGGATGAAGGAGTGGATGATGGAGAAGGAATGAAGACAGGGAATGAGTGGATTGTGGATGACTGAAGGCATGAATGACTGGATAGGATGAATGAATGACAGAATGATGAACAAATGAATGATGGGATGCAGGTGATGAATGTAGGGATGATTGAATGTATAATGAAGAATTAATGGCTGGATGGTGAATGGCTGTGTGGATGACAGGGAAAAAAGAGATGATGAATAAATGGAGGGATGATAGATCAATGGCTGGAGAATGGATGAATGATGAAGAATTATTAAAGGGGTGGATGATAACAAATGAGTGAAAGATGGAGAATGAAGACACAGATGAGGAATGACTGAATGAAAGGACAATGAATCGATGGATGAATGATAGAAAATAAAGGAAGGGCTTGATGAATGAACAATGGCTCAATGATAGAGAATAGATCAATGGCAGGATCATGAACATTTAGCGCATTCCCCCTCACGGTATTTGCGCTCACTTTAGCAGTATTCATTAGGGGTATGTGCTAACGAGTTCGTCATACACTCTCCCTATATCCATTCAATCCTCATCCATTCTCCATACAACCCTATCATCCAACCTCCAATCATCAGCTGCTCTGCCTACATCCATCCTCCATTCCTCATTCATTCATCACCCAGCTCTCCAATCAGCCACTCTCCATCCATCCGTCCATTCGTCCATCCTTCATCAGCCACTCTCCCTCTATCCAGTCAATCCTCATCTGTTCTCCATACATCCCTCCTATCATCCAAGCTCCAATCAGCAGCCACTCTCCCTACATCCATCCTCCATTCCTCATTCATCATCCATTCCCCATACATCCTATGTAACATCATCCACCTCTCCATGCATCCATCCAATCATCCAACTCTCCATACATCCTTTCAATCATCATACACCTCTCCATACATTCATCCAATCACCAGCCAGCTCTCTCCATTCATCCATTTCTCATTCATTCATTATCCAGTCTCCATACATGCATCCAATCATCAGCCACTCTCCTATGATCACCCAGCTCTCCATCCATTCTCTGTGCACTTTGATTCCTTTCTCTCTGGTTCTAGAAATAAGAGGCAAACACAGGGTGGTAAACAGGAATACCTTTATGTAAGGATCCTTAGGTGCACTTTCCCTCAGAAAATGCTGAGGATGCACACCTAGAATGACACATGTACAGTCTTAATTAAAATTAGCAAATCAATAAGCATTCATCCATCTATACATTCAGTGCTCATCCGTACTCCATCCACTTATCTCCAGTCATCATTCTACAGTCTCCTTTCATTCATTACCCTTTCTCCAATTGTCATCCTTGCTCCATCCATCCACCCTTCCTTCTCCATGCATCCATCCTTCACTCTCCATCCATTATCCAATCTCCATGCACTTTGATGCCTTTCTCTCTGGTTCTAGAAATAAGAGGCAAACACAGAGGCTGCACACCCTCCATGATGCATGTAAATTTTTTCTTGATTTTGCAAATTACCATACTGACAAGAGTCCCCAACTAAAAGCACACCCAGTAAAGTAATGCCCCCAGTTCTGATACCTTGTAAACCCACCTCTCCTTGGATGAAGACTCAGCCCTGTTGATAAAAATATGTCTCAAAGATCTGAATTCAACCTTGGTTTCTAAGGAACACCAAGATAGCAGAGGGGTCCTGGAATTTGTTTTGTCTTTCTGCCTAAGAAAATACCGAAGCTAGGTTATAATAATAGGCTACAAACATGTGTAAAGAATACAGAGAATATGTAAAGTAAAAAGGGTAAAAATCCATAGGCGTTGACTATTGCATCATACTTACACCTTGCTGTGCCTTCTTCTCCAGCATGTCTAACTCTGCCTTGGAAAAGCCTGAAAACCACAATTCTCTCACACCTCCAGAACCGTGGCATTTCTAAGTCAGGTCTCTCATTTTTTTTGGTTCCAGGACAATACTAAGTAAAGCCAGCACACAGAAGAGGACTGTGATGAAGGACCGCTATGGAAAACATGTTCACATAGAAGAGCTGGAAGACACCCCAGAAGCGCTCCCCAGGGATGACCTCCAGCATGACCTCCAGCAGCTTCTTAGGCACTTCTGCCAGGAGGACTGGACACAGGAGACCAAGTGAGAAGCTGCTGCCCCTGCACAGCGCCACGTGACCCCTCCCATACGCAGTTGTCACTGTCCCTGGGTAGCAGTCATCACTGCTGCTCCTACCTGTGCAGCTGCAGTGAAATCATTTCTCCCCATCCCAAGCTGCATTTTGTGCTGTTAAGATTTTTCACCCCGTAAGCTAATTTGTGACCAAAGATAGCATCCTTCAGGCAGGATGATTTATCCGCCATGCTGGCACCCTGTCAGCATCGCCACTTGTCCCTGTCCCTTTGCTCTGGCGCTCGCTTACCGACATGGCCCTTGCCAAGCAGACTTCATCGACAGGCCTCTTCCACTGACTGTGTACATGCACCGTACAAAGGAGTTGACGTATAAACTGTAAATAGCAGAGTATTTGAACTCACGAGACCGCAGAACACTCACTGCCTGTTGGCATTGTGGGTTACGAGGTGCAGTGACCCTGCGGAATGGTGACAGATCACGGCATGGCACCACCGGACCACAAACGCTGACTGACCCAGGAGGAAGCACTGCAGAGCTACCAAGTACTAAGAGTTCCTGTTTAGAGATCCGCTCTTGGCAAAGGCTGCGTGAGTCAGGTAAAAGGCAGCTGTTCACATGAATCACAGCTGACTGTGGCCATTAATTGTGCAGACACCTTCGCATAGCCACTGAAACATTTCCAAAAGAAAAAGAAAGAAAAACTTCCCCACTAGGTACCCAAGTTGCTAGCAGCTCTACCTGCGGCATGTTCGCATATGGTATTCAAGCCTATAGATCTGAACCTGTGACGGGGCGTATTAAACAATCTTAACTCCAGTAGTTTCCTGTTTCCATCACTACTTAGCCGACCTCACCAACAGACTGGGGGTGCTTCCAGTTGGCCACTGCACTGTAGATAACTACGGGACAAAGACTTACCCACTATACAAGGAGAATAATTAATTCACCATGTTTTATCGAGATTGCCTCTTAGCTGATACACGCATGTGGCATTTGAAGGTCAAAACCAAACCCTCCTAGAATCATGTCAGCTTCTTGGCCCTCTTAGCACTGAGCGAGCAGTTTTTATCTTCTGATCAAGTGTTTTTTAAAGAACAAGTGCTCACAATCCTCAGTAGCCGGTTTCTGTTCATATTTTGTTATGTAACTATATATTATATATATATATTTCTAAATCGTCCCTCTGAAAACCACATTAGCATGTCTGCACTTTTATTTTCCACAAGGGGAACATAGGGATCTGATGTTTTGGGTGTTCTATACCTTAATATTTAATGGAGGGAGCTCTGTAGGGTTTTAACATAACACGCATACACACAAACACACCAACTTAATGCTTTTAAATAGCTATTTCATTTTTTAATGAATAGACTCACCACCAGAGTAAAACCAACCGTCTCCTCTAGGAGCAATCCTTTGTCCGAGCTTATCTGGCCTTCTACAATTGTAGGGTTCTTTGTTTTTGTTTTTTTTTAATGACTCACTCAGTGCTCAGAACAAGGGCACTTCCTCATTAAGGTAATGATGCCAAAAGCATAGAAACACCTCTGGAGTTCTGGCTTCCTGTGGGCAGAACCACGAGGTGCCGTGCTGACACTTTTTGGGCAGGCAAGAAAAGAAACTTAAAGGAAAAAGTGTTTTGGCAGCCAAATCGAATGAGACCCCTGATGAAACACCTCACAGTGCATCTTGGCTTCCTGACTGTCCGAGACAGAACAGGAGGGTCTTCAAGGATGGGGCTCTCAAGAAATGCATTTCTGTTGTGTTATTTGCGGTGCAGATGATGTTCTGTGTAACAGCATAATGGTTATTCACCTCTTATTTTGAGTTTTTGCTGTGTTATCAGAGAACTTGAATACTGTGAGAAGAAGTGAATTTTAAGTTGACGAATCAGCATCTTGTTCCCATGGTGATAACACTAATTGAATATATCTATGAGGGCATGTATTAGTTAAAAATTAAAAAGATACAACACTAACAATACATAGCTGCAATGTGTACAATGGCTGATTTAACTAAATAAAAATGTACAAGTGTTAAATGTAGCAATGGTGGCTCGCTCACTTTTACTGCTGGTGCGGCGGGACGAGGGACAGCGCCTGTGTGGGGACCTCAGCGGTGCCATCAGAGCCACAGTTCCTCTGTGTCCAGCTTGCTCGCTTGTCACAGACACAGCGACGCCTTGTCAAGGGCACGACCTAAGCCAGAAGCTTCTCTTTCCTCTCTTCCTCAAGTCACATTCATTTATTTTATTTAACAAACAAGTAATTAAATTAAGGGACTGACTTCACACTTGATATGCCCTCACAAGTAGCAGCAATAATTCAAGTACTAAGTTACTCTTGCTTTCCACCTTGAGAAGCAAAAGGATGTATTTTTTAATTTCTGAACTACAAATTATATGAACCAGAGCCAACCAAGTTTTCTCTAGTCTGAATGTAACACAGGTCAGCAATGAGTTTTATTAGCACAGCCTGTTACGTCCCACCTCTCTTCCCAGCAAACTCTTGAAGATGCCAGTGGGCTCTATGACCAGCAGAGAGCTATTTATTAAATTTCACCATCCCTGACAATCTTAGTGGTAGGCACCACCAAAGAGTGGTAGCTGTCTCCTTCCATAGATGACTTTATATTTTTACTTAATATTCCATAAAACTACACTACAAGTGCTGGAGCATCCTGTGGGCACTTCCTAGAACACATGGATTCACAATGCAGAATTCATTGATCTGGAAAACACAGACTGAATTCACTGCTGACAGGTCATACCATGGATAATCAGTGGATTTTGTAGCTATAAGCCATATACTCTGCACAGTACAGCCTATAACTTCAGGCCTTTGATAGTGGGCAACTTCCAAATCCAGGACATTTCCCTAAAGGAATAAACCCAAATGGCTTCACCTGTACCTTAAAACATTCACCATACCCCAGGTCTGACTGTGCAATTGCTGCAAGCGCTTGGCATGGGAAGCAGCATTTGGGAACAGCCCGAAGCTACAACAGTTGTCAGATCTCAAAATATCTGGTAAAGAGGTCACTGGCTGCGATTCTTGTCAGTGCAGTCAGTGCCAAAAAGAGCAGCTGTATCCTCAGCCTTTACCATGTTTTCCAGTCCCCTACACAGAGCTGGCTTGTCTCGCCAGGGCTAACCCTGTCCTCAGCTGTGGCAGCAGCTGTAGGCACAGTCCTGCTCTGCTTCCCACCTCTGCCATCAGGAGAAGACTGATTATACATCTAGGAGCCTATTGAGCATGGGGGGAGTTAACTTGGGTCTCTGCAGGTACGGGGAGTAAGGTGACCTATAATAAAACGCATTTCTGATGTACTGGAAGGGTGTGAAGGATAACCCTCATTCTGTGCACAACACTGAACTCACAACTCATTGCTTCAGCTGTTACAGCCACACAACCACCCCCAGACAGGAAACTCGCTCACACCCCACCACAGACCTGAACCCATTTATCCCACTGAGCCAACAGGACATTCATTTTCAGAGCACTCAATGTCTAGTGAGAGCACCCATTTACTTACAAAACCAAATTACTCCCTTTTCTCTCCTGCTTTCTGGATCTGCTCCACCAAATCAACATCCTTTTTGATCAATTAAGTTGTGGTGGTTTTGTTGTTTTGGGTGTTTTAAATAAATCCAACATCTCCTTTGTCTATTGACTAAATCAATGCCCAAGCGATCATCATGTGAGGTCCACCATAGCTGTTGCTGAGCTCAAGGCTAAAGCTGAGCTCACCTGTCACCTTGCTCACCTATAATTAAATTTAATATAAATTCAAAAGAGCAAATAAACACAAATAAATATCTCAACCAAATTAATTAACTGGTACTTCCTCTGCTTCTATTGTTCGAGCAGCTGGCTGACCATGAGGATTATCTTTTCCCCTTTGTAATATAATTTCAGATCTGTGTTGTTATGTCCACAGGACTCTAAGGAGCTGTCAGAATAACAGGATTAAAGTAAAAAAAAAAAAAAGTGCACATGAAAGCCTGCAAAAGTGCTACAAACCTGTCTGAAACTCCAGTGGTGCCCACAACACCCTCTTGCTTCATGAAACCCAGAAGGAAATATCAGAATTACATCATGAGTAAAATGGTGGGGTCTCCTAACATACCCCTTCCCAGAGCTTGTGGACATGCCTCCCCTTGAGTGGGATCTCCTCTCAAGGTTATTCCTCAAGGCTGAGAAATAAGATAGGCCCACAGCTGTTGGAATGGGTGAGCAATACTCATCTCTACTTACTAGCTTTAAAATCAGAATCCCTTCAGAAACAGTGTGCTATACTAGCAGTTCTAGCTACCCTCACTGTGCACGGAAGCATTTTGATTAAGGTCTTTTAGTCTATTTATTATCATAATAAATAATTTTCTGTTTTATGTGTGTGTATATATATATATATGTAAATGTGGCTCACCGTCCTTAATCCTGCAGGGTAAAGCTTCAATTACACCTGCATAAGCCCTTGGACACAAGCCATGGACAAAGCCTAGATGTGCCTGCACCCAGACCCTTCTCTGAGGAAAACTTTAGAAAGCCTGGGGGCTTTCTAGAAGGGTCTAGAAGTTCTGGACCCTTCTCCACTAACCTCAGCCTGCAGGTCCTACTCTACGAACCCCAAAAGAAGATGTCAATTAAATTTGCTCCAATGTTAACCTAAGTTCTGGAGACAACATGGGGAAAGCTACCTTGGAGACAGCCTGTTCTTTTTCAAGGTACACAGAAATAACTGCTGTGTCTGCAGAAGCCCTGTGGCTTCAATTGGTGAGTTGCTGGTAGAGTCTTTCCACCACTCATTGCAGGTAACGACACAGGCTGCACCCAGTCCTTCCTCCTCCATGTGATGCTGCCTTAGCTCCAAGTCACACAATATTAAACTGAAGGGAAAGACATCTAAAGAAATATGAATTGCACACATCTAAAGGACCATTCCTTGAAATTATGCAAAGCAGTGAGTCAGTCCCAGCCTTTTTATCCTGCACCAACATTCTAAGCTGTACAATGAAAAGCCACTGGTACTAATCAGAAGGACTGAGCTGATAATAATGAGTATTAATCTAAGTCAGGACTAGCAGTAAGGACAAAATCCCCAGTTCTTCCTCACCCAGTCACCCTAAAAATGCAGAAAATAACACAAGGAGCATCTGAAAGTGCCTATTTCTATTACTATCTCTAATGCTACAAGGAAAACACTAAAATACAGCTTAAAAGAGCAGGTTGAACATTTGTGAGGTCAGACAGAAATAACCTCCAAGCTTTCTCTGAGCACAACTCAGAGACTTGCACAAGACTCCTATTGAGCACCACTAGAGTGCAGCAAACCATCAATATTTCAAAGGAAAAAAAAAAACACTAATACACCCACAAGTTTTTCTTTTTTGCAGTCAAATACTCCTCTTTTGGGATAGAATTTCCCATCCTTCATTCCAAGTTTTTGAATTTAAATAACTTATGTATTTATATATACTCAGAGTGCTCCCATGTTCCCACTCTTCACCTGAATCTAAGGTTTGCAGCCCCAGAACAGGAGGACTTTGTGCTCTGATCTGTCTAGAACCACTGCTGCAAACCCTCTGGGGTTTGGGTTTTTGTGTAATAGTTTTGGGTTGGTGGGGTTTTTTTTCCCCTAGTATTTTCTTCCTAAGTCTGTAAAGCTCCCAAAAAGTTTTCCCCTTTTTAAATCCATTTGTTGTCACACAGATATGTTCTCTGGTCAACAAAGAACATTTAAAAGAAATAAAAAAGGGGAAAAGGTGAACAGTTTCTGCCCTCCTATTTCTACTGTAGCTGACCAAACCCAGAGAAGGTTGTAAAGGTAAGGCACAGGTTAGATCACCTGGGGGCTCAGCCCAACCTGGTCCTTCAGAAAGTTTTATACCAAAGCAAAACTGCTGCAGTTAAACTGTTTCACCAACCACCCTGGACTTAGAGATGCTGTATTGAAAGCACCATCTCTGTATTGAAAATCCTTCTTGACTGTAAAGTTCAAATACATTCCAAAGACTTTTTCTGTGGCTTTCTCCAACAGTAACAGCATTTATCTAGAATTACATAAACTGAGAAGTACGCAGTTAAAGTTTGGGAGATCAGGTTAGAATTCCACAGATTTGATGCTTCTCCCTTTGCAATACAAATCAACAGGCTAATTGTCAGTGGAGATTAATAACACTTAATTAAGAATATTAGTTTCATTTTCCACAAAACTATCTATCATGGAAATAGACAGAGTCATTAAAAAGCCCAGAAAATTAAGCATTACATAACTACATCCTTTGCGGGTACAACTTCAACTGATACTCAAATGCCCCTTTTTCCTCATACACTTCTGCAGTACATGATAATTACATCTCCAGTACAAGGACATCACAACTATTCTAATAACATTTTTAGTTCCTCTGAGTTGGTTAGAACATGATCAGAACAGTTAACTAATCAATACAACTAAAAAACCAGTACCATATTTTTTTTCAGTTGGTATTTCAAGACTCTTATCAAACAAACTATTTGAAATTGAATCAGAAAAGGGAAGGGATACAATCCCAAACACCACTCTCCTCTCCCCTATTCATCCCAACACGTGAAAACTCCATGATTACAGTTTGACACCCACATTTAACAAATAACTTATCATCATTTTTCTTGCAGTCTAGGAATCATTTAATGATGTCAGATTCTTCTCAGTTACAAGGCTGACATAATTCAAACCACAACATATTTTTACTTACTTATCAGATAGAGGGAGAAACACAACTCCCACTGCACTTCAGTGGTGGAAACTGCAGCATGGTTCATCTGCTTCTTGCATGAGGATTTAACAGGCCATAGTCCAGCACTTCAAGTTTATTGGCAAAACAATTATTTGTTCAAACAATGAAACCCACATAAACAAATCTCAGTCACATGCACATCTGAGAAAATGAGTTAAAAACATCAGTCAGAGCTGAATTGTGGTTCAATCTCTCCACAGTGGTGCCAGAATAACAGTGACTGACATGCCATTGCTGGTAGAGAGATGTTTTAAGTGAACCTCACATAAAGCAGCACACTCTTATTATCATTCCAATACAACTAAGTATTTCAGCATCTATCAATCCATTAAAAAAATTGTGAGAAAACAAAAGTTAATGTAAAAAGCTATTTTCCATAAAGAGTAAGCCACTACTAGTAACCTGATAACAAAGAAAGATTTTCACACTCTTGTTTCCTTCTAGCATGGCCAGGATGAACAAGAAGACATGGAAATAATCAACAGCAACCAGAGCAGTTACATAATTCCTTTAAGCTCTATAAACACTTAGTCTAATCATCACCTTTTAAAAAATCTCCAACAGCTCTGTTACTTTTATCAAGGTGTGGACAGTTCTGAACATACAAAAAACTCATCAACATTAAAGTCCTGGCACACAGCCAGTAAAATTTTCAGCAACACAAAAACGCATTATCCTCATAAACTATATTTTCATAAAAAAGAACGTGAGCAGCAGCAACTTTGTCACAAAAGGACACTTCAAGTCCATGAAAATAAACCAGCACATTTAACAAAGCTGCTCTCACACTGTGACTTGTACATACTTCAAAGTTCCCAAAATATGAAACATCATTTAAACAAAGGCCCATGTGCTCCAGTTGAATATCGCGAGCAGCTGTGTGCCAACACAGGTGGAAGCTCCCCTGGCAAACTGATTCCCCATTTTTCATGCATAAAACACATTTTTTTAAATTAAAGCCTCTTCCTCACAGCGCAAGAAGCAAAAAACCAAGCCACATTCACTGGCAGATCACCTCCAGGTTCTTTGCTTTGCTGTGTAAGACACAAGGCCCCAAAACAACACACAAGGCCCCAGCCTCATGCATGAGGACCCAAGCCACCCTCACACACAAGGGCCCCCCAAACTCCTCACACACGAGAGCTCCCTCAGCCCCCACACGCACGAGGACCCCAAGCCCTGCTTTCCTACCAGGAGCTCAGATCAGCAGAAGATGAACTTTTAAAAAAGCATCCATAGAGCTTCATCAGCTTCTAGCAGCCTTTTCCCCCATCCCAGTGCCCCAAACGGGCTCTTTGCCACACCGAATCCCCACACAAGGTACAGCGAGGCCCCTGAGGCCAAGTCTCACTGTTTGTAGAGCGCTCAAAGGAAAATCGGCACGGCTCAAGCATCCCGAATTCCGCAGCAAATTCCTGAAAGTTTCCCCTCACGGGAATACGAAGCAAATCCCATGGAATGGGCGATCATCTCATTCCAACCACCCTCAGAGAAATTGGGGAGCTGTGCTCTCTCCTGATGGGAAACGAGGAACACCTGGCACCTTACCCAACGTTCCCACCTCCAGGTGAAGCCAATCTTCTAAATGAGGGCAAGGACTAAACCACCTTTAGAGAACCAACCAAACCCTTCTATCATAACTCAGCTCCAGGTGTGGTTATCTTTACTCTTTGGAAAGGTAAAGGAGGATAATAAAAAATAATGAAAAAAATCCACCAGATGCATATACATGTGAAGTCACTGCAGCTAAGCAGCTACAAGAAAGCTGGAGAAGGGCTTTTGGCAGGGGCATGGAGTGACAGGATATGGGGGAATGGTTTCAAATGGACAGAGAGCAAATTTAGATTGGATATTAGGAAGAAACTTCTCCTTGTGACAGTGGGAAGGTCCTGGCACAGGTTGCCCAGAGAAGCTGTGGCTACTCCATCCCTAGAAGTGACCGAGGATGGAGTAGCCACAGTTAGCCAAAATTAGACAAAGCTGGGAGCAACCTGAGATAGCGGGAGGAGTCCCTATACATGGCAGAGGGGTTAGATTAGATAAACTTGAAGGTCCTGTCCAACTCAAAATTCATGTGTCATGTATGGTTCTTTATGAGTAATTTCTAACTGGTGCCACAGGACATGTTCATTCTCTGTGTTTTCCTCCAAGAGCTTTGGGTCATTCACTCAGACATTCAGCGACTTAATTCCTCTGGCCCTGCTGCTCCCTGTGTACAGCTGCAACCACTGTGCCACAGATACTGCCAGCAAAAACAGTCCCAGGCACTCCATAATAATAGCCTTGTTACTGCTGTTGCTATTATTATTATTTCCTCTAGGTAACAGTACCAGAAGTACCAAGTATGGCTAGGTATGTACTACAACTAGGATCATCCAGGGAAAAGTCATCAGGTTATCAGTTCAGGAGGGTACTGAGGCAAAGCAAATGAGGTAGAAGGATGACAAAACAGAGTGTCAAACAATGGAAGAAAGGATAATATAGGCATATGAATGGGTGTATAAATAGGCATATGATCACAGTAGGTGGAGTAGGACAAGGAAACAAAACCTGTGTTCCTGAAACCAGCTTCTGTGTCTAGGAGGCCCAGAGGGGAGAAAGGAAGGCAGGCAGAACGCATTCCATCCCAAAATGGCAATGCCCAGACAGATGGGTCACACGTTATCCTGTGCTAGAGCCCATTCCTAGCCAGATGGTAAGTGCCCACCGCTTCCCACTGCTCTCACCCTTCCTCCAGTACATCTAAAGGCTCTAGATTTGGGCTTGTCATTCCAAGCTGTGTTGTCAGACCCAGAAAGGGGCCTAAAAAGCAGTTTAGCTGGTTTAGGCTTGCCACAGACGAGGCCTCTGCTGTGCACAGAGCAGAGCACTCTGTTGTGGCCCTGTGTAGTTAGGTGTGGTGTATTCCCACCACCAGCAGTGGCACACTACACAGACCTCAGTACCACAGGAAAATGATGAGAAGACAAAGCTTGGTTTCTTGACTGTCTCCTCAAGCTGCTCCCAATTATCAAGGTAGCCCCTGAGCTGCAGGGCTCTGCTTAATAGCACTTTTATTGATAGCTGTTGGCAGGCAGGCGTGATTTTCCTTGCTCCCATCTCACCAAAAGCCAGACAGCCCAGAAATATGAGTCTAAACCAATGAGCCATTAGTGCCAGCTGGCTATTTCCAATTGAGTTATATCTTTTCTGTATTATATTACATTGTTGCCTAGAGGTCTTTGCTTCTGCACTAAATTTTCCTAGCTTGCTTACTTTATTATCTGAGTATCACGACTGAATAGTGTACAGCAGGTTTTGTGCATTTACTTCCAACATGCTTAAAAAGAAATTGCCATTTCTCTGAGGTCTTTGCAACAGAGACTCTGAATTACACTTTTTAGAGGGTGGCATTTATGGCCTTGCCTGACAATTGAAAGGTACCAGAAAAACCATTGCAGATTTTGGACATTAAGTCACTGGAATATTGAATGGTCCTGGCTGGTTTCTGGCTGGTGCCTGGACAGACAGTATTTCAGTGCTGAAGAGAAAGTCCTGGGCAGGGACAAAACTTACAAATAAATATGTTGCAGAACCAGCAAAATGCCTCATCCCGTAGGATGTGGAAATACTTCTGTGGGAGGAGATGGGTAAAACTGCATATGGGAATTCAGACCCACTTTGACAGTGACAGTACCTCTATATCCCTGACAGCTTCTAAGGTCTAACCTATATATGCAACCATCTTCAGCATTATTTTGCTATCAGACTTGAATATTCAACAAAGAAAATCACAAAGTACAGCTCCAAATTTATACCAAGGACTGCATCAGAGTCCAAGTCCCTTAATGTACTAAGCCTGTGCCAAGCCTTCACACCACTCATGCTCAGCACTTCTTTAACCTTCCCATTCCACTGATTACAGCAGTGGAATGGGGAGGTTAAGGAAGTATCTTATCTACTTGTTAAGATTTCTGATGCTGCCTGAACTTATATCTGTCATTAGGAGAATTTTTCCTCTATAGGTAGCTACATACCTGTACATGATATATTCCACGCACACCCTGAAGGATTGCCCAAGTCACCAAAAAATCCTGACCCTTAAATTGGGAATAGAGATGAAAACAACCATGAAAAACAACCAGGTGGTATTTTTAGGATATGTGAGTGAGAAAAATGGTCAGACTTTAACACTAAGAATGTACTTTCACTTGAGATGCTTCTAGTATCAGTATATGTGTCTGAAAATGACCTTCTTCTGCCAAATGGAAGCTAGGGTTATTTTATTTACAATGGCTATAAACTGTTGTGTTATTCTGGAACTTTCCTCTGCTCATCTGGATGTAAATCCTTCACATGGATAAGTGCAGTTCAAAGAAGATTTGTGTAGCAGAAAAGTATGATTAAGCTTATGCTGTATCTCTTACATCTCTATACCCTCACCTGCCACTAAATTCACATTTTATTATTTGACTGCAAAGGAGAAAGAAGGGGAAAATTACAGGGTAAAGAGAAATGTAAGACATGTACACAGTATTTCTCTCCCTCACGCTCCCATTTTCTCTCTCTGTAACTGCTGTTTCATTCCCTGAAACCAAACTCTCATGAGAAGTTGCAGCTCATGTGTAAAAAATATTCCAGAAACTTCTCAAATGTTATCCTGAGTTATGAATCAAAAGCATCTCATTCCTCACTGACCTACACTGACTCCTGAGGGGAGACAGACTGGCTGGCAGCAGCGAAGCAAAAGCAATGTTTCTCATAAATACAAATATGCATTTTCTAGGTTGTGCTCAGATTCTCCATCATCATCATTGTCACTGCTGACAATAACAAGTGGGTGCTCCAATAAATCATCACAGAAATGACAAACGACTCCTCTGGGGTTATTTCTGTGTGATGGTGGGACACCTGATCACATCAGACTCTCGCCTCAGTGTAACAAAGTCTGCATTATTTTATGCAAATGAGCAATTCTGGTCAAAGCCATTTGTGCATAGCCAAATGACCTCACTGCAGATGTACAAGCTGTGACATGTACAAATGTCAATCATCTCAAAGGGACTTAGACCCTAATAATACCTACATTGTAAATCCAAACCTGGTTTAGCTTATTTCCCATTTGCATCTTTAAATTTGCTTTGAGGAGGCAACAGGAATAAAGCAAGCCTTGACTTTCTTCCATAGCTCCCACAGGAGCACTTGTTCCCTGAAATGTGTTGGAAAGCCTAAGCTGGAGAGATTGATTTCATGTCGTGTGTAGGTAAATTCTGCCTCCTGGAAGAAGAACCTAAGTGGAGGGTACTGACTCCGAAAAGTAAGAATAGACCTAAATTCTGTTTTCCAGCCCACTGTTCTGAAAGATAATAAACCCCCAGCACTGAGATCTGAGAGCGGATGCTAATGAAGGATGAAGAAGTTTTTACAATCCTGAACTCTCCTTTTCCATCGCAGTTAATTACAAGGTGAGGACACCACTTACCTGACTGGTCACCTCTCTTGTATCAGCACTGACTGTTTTTAGCCCTTGGAAAAGAGCAGGATCTCTTTGTAACTGGGGCCAAAGGACAGGATCTCACAGCAATGACCTGGGAACAGGTTGTCCAGAAAAGCTGTGGCTACCCCATCCCTGGAAGTGTTCAAGGCCAAGCTGGATGGGGCCCTGAGCAAACTGGTCTAGTAGAAGGTATCCCTATCCATGGTATGGGGTTGGAACTTTTAGGTCCCTTCCAACCCAAACTTTTCTGGGATTCTATTATTCTATGAACAAAACAGATTTTTTTGTGCTCATGGACCTGGAGTGGCTCCCAGAAATTTTGGTATAATCTCCTAGTGCAGGTAGTAGAACTATCTTGGGCTGGCCATTAAACTTCTCTTACCCCTTTGTCAGCCTGTAGGTTCCAAAAAGGTAGCTCTGCAAAAATCTATAACAGGACCTTTAGTTATACTCCAGGCTGTGTGTGTATGCTCTGTAGCATCACATTCAATCCCAGTCACTGCAAAACCAAAACCGTGTAGTTACACCTTCTCCATCATTCATCACCATCTCAAATCTCCCTTTATTTAACTGTCAGCTCAGAAAGATTCCTCTAGCATCTAAACATCAGATCAGGTTCTTTCTCCATTTCTAGGTCAATATCAGTGGCAAAAATAAAAAAGAAATGCAATTACTCTGGGGTTGGGTTTTTTCCTGGGAAGGATTTTTGGTGGTTTTTCTTTTTTTCCTCTTTGCCTTTTTTCTGGAGGTACAAAGACAATATAGTGCTAATATTTTACTGCTGTCTTACCTTTGAACTGCTGCCAGATGCAGGAAGCTAGGTTTAGCTAATATAATTAACTACTGTGACATTCAGAACTCCCAGGATATTCCTGCTCTGCGAGGACAGCAGTGTGTGGCTGATGCCCTCAATTTGAGTATTGCCCTCAGAACAGTGTGATGTGCCTTTTATCAGATTTCAGAAGTGCTGCAGAGTTCCAGCTGCCAGGATGGATGTGAACCTGGCTTTTCAGAGGGAGCTCACCTGGGGCTAATGCTGGGCAGTGAGCAAAAATGAGACTCTCTCAGCTCTCCTTATAATTCTGGCCATAAATCCTTCAAAGGTAGCCAACAATTACTGTCACTCAGGGAAGGAAACTCACCCTTGGACCTAGAAACCCCTGCCATCCAATAACTTCGTGGCCTCGGGCAGATGACACACTGCCAGGATCTTAGGCCGAAAGCAGCAAGGTGCTGCAGTGACACCGTGAGGAGTAATTAGCTAATGCTTTTAAAAGGCTTCCAGTCGAACACCAGGGCACGGCCAACACTGCTCCCAGGAACACTGCCTATTGTTCCAGCTGCTGCCTGCATCCTGGGAACGGGTCTCACATAAAAGGGAGACACAAAAGAGAAGTGGGAAAAAAAGAATAAGGAAGATGGGGGAGTAGAGTTTCAAACATACAAGTAAATGATTCATTCCAAGGAGTGGCACGCGTTGCTGTCAATGAGATAAATGCCAGGTCGTAAGAACCTCAGGGTTTCATGTGGGATGAAGATGAGAAGGTTGGGAAGAGAAGGAAGGTAGGACAGGAGCAGCACAAAAGGCAAGAGACAAGCAGCCAAATGGAGAGGCCTGGAGCAGCAGAGGGGCATGTTGGCAGAGCAGTGAAAGGATCTTACAGAGGAGAAGCCTCCACCTGTCTCCTCTTGCCACCAAAATGTTTGGATCTTTGTGCCAGCTACTCCTCCTCAGAGAAGAGTAGGTGAGCTGCTGAGACCTCTTAATGAAAACTGTACTCATCCCCCAGCTCTTCCACTCTCCCAAATATCCCCCTTACATCCTTTTGGCAGGCAGTGTAAGACTAGTGGGATGTAAAGTAGCTCTGCCTTGTCATGTGTGAAAAGCTGGTGTTAACTGGGCAACTGTTTATAGAGGTGTGAATGTGGTGAGACACAAGTACTGAGATCCCTATTCAACTACAGAGGAGAGAATAAACACTCTCATGCACCTCAGGGTCCCAACACTGTAAACTCACCACAAAAGAGGGATCAGCAAAGCCCAGGGGCCTTTTAAGCCTCAGTTTTTCTATCTGTTAACATATTGAAACCCTCAAACACATCCATTTGTTTAAGAAAAGAGACTTGTAATGCTTCTTGCTCTCAGCTTTGTGTTAATTAGTCCTTGGCATTTTTTAGCCTTTGGGGCACCTCCACTTGACATATAAGGAGGTAAAGGTATCCTTCCTGCTGTTGTCAGGCAGATTGTGACCATTTAAAAAAAACTACATCCAAACAAAAAACAGATCGTTCCCTGCTTATTTTCCAGTGAAAAAATGGATAAAAACTGTCTCAGATATTCGTTCAGTATTATGGCACTGACCTTGCACAAAGAGCACATGTTCAGATTGCTGGCCTGAATGCAAAAGACCAAAACCTCCTACTCACATCTCCCAGATCCCCGTCAGTGGATCTAAATGCAGGCACAGAAATCAGCCTGCTGCTTCTGTGCTTATCTGGCTCCATCACAGAGAATTTAACTATCAATACACAGTGCTTTGGTCTCAACAGAAGACTGAAATGGTGCCTCCAAAACCAAAGCCCACAACGATGTGGCAACACCCCCCCAGATGCTGGAAAGTAGTTAATATCCCCAGGTTCTTCAAAATACTTACATGGAGCATATCTAAGTGTTTAAGAGAAGGTAATTTTGTTCATTGTCAGAACCCTGGGAACCACTGTTTCTCCAGGGTTCAGAGGGATGATGTGAACATTACCCACACAAAGAATAGCAATGAAGGGCTGGAAATGGGAAGTGCCACATCAGTAACAAGTGCACAGATCTGCACCATATCCTCCAGGCAGCTCAAGGCCACTCAGAGGATCAGAAACAAAGCCTGCAAACAGAAGACTGGCCATGCTACCAATCCCTCTTATTCAGTGTAAAGGTGCTCTACTGTATCCAATATTCTTTTTAGAATAACTTTTCAGTAAGATTAGATTTATCTTTGATTAGGTGTGTCTTTGAAGATGGAGAAGAGGAGGAATGGAGGCAAGCCAGTGTCATCCCAATCTTCCAAAAGGGCAGGACAGGCCAGCAGGCTGTGCTGCTGCTCAGCCAGACCTGGACAGGCTGGAGAGGAACTCAGGGAAGCTCAACAAAAGCAAGCGTGGGGTCCTGCAGCTCAGGAAGAACAACCCCATGCACCCATGCAGGTGAGGGCCTGACCTGCTGGGAAGGGGCTCTCTGGACGACAGAGCACTGACAGGAGCTGTCCAGAGAGTCTGTTGAGTTTCCTCTGGAGATGTTCAACCCTGTCTGGACATCAGCCTGTGAAACCTGCTCAGGGTGAACCTGTTTTTAGCAGGGGGTTGGATTAGAGGATCCCCAGGAGTCCCTTCCAAACCCCAAAAAACCCCAGTTTTTTGTTTACAAAACTGTTACTTTTGTAATTTATGGACTGCTGTCTTTGGGGGTTTCACATGGAGGCTGCCACAGAGAGAAGAATGCAAAGCTGTCAATTACTCACCTACAACATATATTATCTGTCACTAATCTCCTTCCCAACCAATTTCTAAATTAAATTAATAAACCATCTTTCTCATTTACAAAATGATATTACTTAAAAGTATCTACTTTTGATCAAAGCCCAAAGAATACCCATATGACAATGCAAATGTCCATAAGGTTAAATTCCATAAGCCTTCCTGTGCTGGTGAAGGATTGATTTGGACCACTGCAAAAAGAAATGTGCACCTTTACAAGTTCTGATTGTCTCTGTCTTGATTGGTTGATCCAGTGGCTTGATGATTTAGAATATTGATAACATATTAGGATATAAACAATACTTTTCAAACATACTTAATCATTGTGTTTGTGATTTTTCTCTTTATTGGACTTGATTGGAATTGAGGTATCCACTTGAGAAACTTCATTCATTCATGAAAGTTTTCCATAACTCTATTTGCTACAATGAACAAGGCAGGCAAATTTTGGCATGGCCCTGCTTTTGTGCTTTACTCTCTAAAAAGTTTTGTTCTGGGAAAAAAACCAGAAATCACCACTTTTACATAGGGAGTAGATGTTCAGGTGCCTGTTTTGTCTGAGCAACTTACCCAAGTACTTTAAACTGAACTCTTGCTTCTGACTCGGGTACTTACCTCTCCTTGGTGCACAGGACATGACAACAGCTCTGTGTGATGTTTAATTCAGAGTTTTCTTCAGTTCATGTCTTGCTCTAACATGACAGAGGTGGGTTCTTAGGAGTACTCTCTTCTACATTCCTACTAAGGGTCTGACTTGTGTTTAGGTACCAATGTTCAGCAATACCTTTATGAAATGAGCTGTGTGGCTCCCAAAGGCAGGATCTGCTTTGGGATCTGCTCTCAGGCTGGCTGTTGCTAGCAGGGTAATTTGGTGTTACTCAAGGTCCTATGAGTGTCACCACCCCGGGCAGCTGTCCTCTCTGAGAGCCAGCCCTGGATGCCTCAGCAGGGTGGGAACAGGAGTGGCAAGAGAGCTGAACAGTGTCTTCTCCCCCAGGGCCGTTTTGTTTGCCATGAGCTCTCTCCCAATGCAGTGGCTCTGTATTAATGAATTAATACTCCCCTCTCCCCTGCACCAGCTTGCTGGCTCCTGGCAATTACTGGACAACGAGCAGGGGACTTGGTGACAGGCACTGCTGCCAGTCCTGCCCTGACATGAAACAGCACCTTTCCATTATGGGCTGACTTAAGAGGATAGCTGTAGTAAGGTGTGTCAGATTCCTGATAAATGCTGTGCTGCAATTTAACACAACTTCTCAGAGGTGGCCACGCACACTCAGCCCTTGCTATTTTAAGGAAGCAACCCTGTCTCAACCACTTGCCACATTTAGCCATTTAACTTTGTTAACTACTTAGAGTTAGCTACTTTTCACTGTGATGAAAAAGGTTACTATGGGCCTAAGTCCCAATTAGTTCCTAAGATGGTCCAGCCCCGCAGCTGGGTTCTGGAAACAGCTTTGAAGAAGGAACATGAAATTTCTGTAACACAGAAATAATGCTCTTCTATCTCTTTGCCTTGGAAATCCTCTTCTCTGTCAGCTTGTCTTTTTTTTTTTTTTGCACTGGTTTTCTTTGCCCCATTCTCTGATTAAATGTTCTCCTCTTCCCCAGATGTACTGTCTGCAGTGCCTTTGGCCTGGGCTGGGTCTGGACAAGAACATGCTAGAACAGGCAGCCCTGGCACTGCTGTTCTGCAGCATGTGAGCACACAGAATTCCTGCCTCCTTCCACATGCACACTGCCTTGGAAGCAGATCCTGCAACCTTGTCCTGCTCAGCCACAGGGATCTCTGCCTGACAGGGAGTGGAAGGGAGAGAAGGCTTCTGATCTACTCTGTGTAGCTTTCCCTTCCTGTGAGGCCTGGATAGGCTGCAGAATTACTAAGTCTCCCCTTTTGTGAGGATCCAAACCTTCACATACTCCTGTACAGGGGTGTCAGCCCATGGCTCTCCCTGCAAGAACAACGGCTTTAGCAGTTGGACCTTACAACACTGACCTCCAGTCCACCCACTTCTGTCTTCTTCCAATAATCTGTAAGGAATACAGAAGCTGAGACTCCTGAAGCAATTTGGATCAATTCCTCAATGACTACAGTTAATTTTTTGACTAATGGTGTTTTCTTACGATAGGTTATGTATGAAGTATGGCTGCACAAATTTAAGAAGAAAGAAAAGCCCTGAGAAGCACAAAGCAATTCTGTTTTCTGAGAGAGTAGCCCAAGGAGATGATAAATTACCAATGATTAATAACTCACTGAAGAAACAGTAAAGTTAAAGTAAAGTTAATCCTATACACAATGAACTCTAGATTTAATATACAGCCCTAGGAGATGTTACTTTTCTTCAGTGTGTCCTGGGAGGCCATTTACAGAAAACAAAATCAATCTGATTACTTCAGGTGTATGTATAGGGTATATTCAAGACCTCAGAAATGGTAATTTTCAGGCCCTGAAATACTGTGTTCCTTACTTACATTAAAAATTGAATAAATGAAAGCACTGGGCTCCCTTCTGCTCAGAACAAACAGCCTCTTCTTGTACACTCCTAAATAGAAAACAGTACTACAAAGCCACCAGGAGGCAGCAGATTAAAATACTTGTGCTATAAAAGAACCACCATTAAAAAACCCCAAACCAGCCCTAAAACCCTGCTCCTCTCCCAAATATTCAGCCTGATATGGAGGAAATGTGTTCTCCCAGCCCCCTGCTGAACATTTTGCATTATCCACTGATCTCTCTTCTCTGCATACCTGAAATAAGTAGCAATTCCACTGCTGTCAAACAGCTTTATGCAGGAGCATGGTTAAAATGGAAATCAAACTGATTTCTGGAATAGCATTCACTGGAAAAAAATGAGCAAAAAAAGTAGATAAAGTGATATGACAAAATATAAGACCTCCCAACAGACTAAACCGCTTTTGTTCCTTCTGGGGTTTACTGAAAAATTCCAACCCCCTGAGTGTTCTCCTGACTACCTTTTTTTGTTTACAAAATGCCACCCAAGAAGCAGCACTGGAATTGTGACCAACCCAGGACAGGCTCTGGCTACCTGCCACACCAACACCGCTGCTCCAGCTACGCTGCCTTGGCCCCGGTCCAGCTCTGCATTCCCTGACCCAGGAAAGCTGCAAGTTGTTTCCTCTCCTTCGTCCTTCTTTTCTGCTGGTATAAAAGACTGTCCTCAGTTGTGGCTCAGCATGGTTTAAGACAGCCTGAATTCACTACAGATATATATGTAAGCTTTTAAACTGGTATGTTATTTTAAATCCTTATTATTTATAGATGTAAATGAATTTTATATTTCTATATGTATGTTTCTATATGCCTACAGATATTTTATGGCATATCATACAATAACTGCTCTTACAGAGCAATGTGTGAGCATATATATGAAATACAGCAAGGCAGCAAGAGAAATGTTGAAACTACCTAAAACATTTCTAAATATGGCCTTACAAGCACAAGATATGTGCACAGTCCACCAAAAAGCAGAGCACGAGCAGTGTGCAATCAGCCCCAGGAAAGGCACTTAGGAACCAAGCAAAGGAACAACCACAACAGCAAACACTTGCGTTTTCAAACTGAAAATTCAGCTCCTAAGAAAGTACCTCTGGCATCTTAATTCAAACAGACACTACATATTTTCCACTGCAAAGATCACAAGTAATTGGGAAATTAAAACACAAGCGCAATGTCAGCAGAAATCACAAATTTATTAATCCTTAAATATATCAATCATTTACCATTATGGCAAGAAATATGTACACTGTGTCCCATGGTAAACTGCAGTGTTCCAAAATGACAGAAGTATGTAATTCAGTTGTGGTGGAGAGAACAAATCACAATTTCCTTATGTCTTGGTGTGGAAGACAAACTTGGTCTACAGTAATACATCAACACCACATGCTATGTTATAAGTATAAAAAAACCACCCTACACCTAATTTGTTAATTTTAAATATAGTTATGCCACTTATAGCCGCTTCACAAAAAAAAAAAAAAAAAAAAAAAAGAAAAAAAAAGGAAAAAAAAAAGAAAAAAGGAAAAAGAAATTAATGAGAAAAAAAAATGAGGCCATTACTTTTTTCACAGATCCCATTGGCAGGTTAATATGGCTCAACACATTTATTGTAGATGCTTACTTTAAATATATATTGTTTAAAATCATGTAGTAATTATCAGAGAAGCTTAAGTCCATCTACCATACATCCACTAGTAACAACATCAACATGTTTAAGAACTGCTTCTGATTAGTAATCAACACAGAAAGGTGAAATGATACAAATTAGGAAGCTTTCCCATTTTAAAAAGTCCCGGCTGCCGAGTTGTAAATTTTGGACGGCTAAAAAGGACACTGACTGAGATACCATGCACTGTACAGCGCTGCGGGGAGCAGAACCACAGGGAGAACACGAGCAGCCCAGCCTGGGCTTCCCTGCAACAGTGGAAGGGAAGAAGGTGAAATTCTTGCGAGGGTGTATTCTTACAGCAACGTGAGGGAAGGAGAGCTAGTCCCTGTTGCAAAGTTGGCGTTCCGCACTGCCAGCACAGCGTTCCACCCTCGGCCCAGAGCTGGGACAAACCCGTTGGGATCGTCGGCCTCAACACCGAACACTGCCAGGGGAGCTTGAGAAACCATGAGTGGATTGAGGGCAAGAGGGGGAGACTGTGGTAAAGTGCTAGGGTCCCACGGAAAACCGGTGTCTCCGTAATTCATTTCCAGAGAAGCAAAAGCAGCAGTGTAATGTAAGTAAACTCTTCATACTTAGCTTTAAGGCCTAATATTTCTTGAGTATATTATCCACACAACTGGTCTATACATTAACCCACATATTGTATTTTTAAAGCCTCCTTAAAAATTTACAGTACATCCTAAAAGTGATAAAAATCTTTCTCTTTCCTTCCATTTTAATCCTCAAAAACTGTCTCTCAATTATCACTTAGTTCCTTACAATTTTTAATTTTGCTTAATCATCCAACAGAACCGTTCAGTTAAGCAAAATAAGAAAAGGACTCAAAAGGAAAATGGAAGCTGCTGACTCCCCAGAACACTGACAGTTAATTCTGGAGTGGCCAGGCCAACAAACAAGATTTTTCCAGTTTACATAGACTATTTAACTAAGAAGGCTGTAGCTGGTCCAAAGCCAAGATATTAACCCTTCTGCATTTATCAGTGATTTTGTCCATCTAGGATAAAAATCTGTTTTACAGTAAAGGAGCTGCCAGCGGAAATCCTAACCATTCCTACCAGAACCAAAGCAAAATCCTGGGACTTGGGAGAAAAGGAGGAGTCAAAAAACAGTTCTTAAAAAAAGAAGGTAAAATATACTTTTTCTTTTTTTTCCTTTTTTTTAATAAACGCGTTAGATTTTAAAGTTGTCTGTCAAAACTTGTCATAAATGGAGCAAGTGACAAATGTATTATGTGTCTACTGCTGTCCATCCAATATCTCTTTTTTGTCTTTTACACCTTGTTATTCTCTAATTGCATGGAACATCACCTTCATTGAAATGTTAACAGTGTACAGATGGAATATACAGCAATGTGGTGCATCACAAATGTGTTACATGAAGAACCTTCACAACTTCATGCACTCAGAAACATGCATGAAGAGAACAGGATGGCCAAGATGGTAATCAACCAGGTGCGTTGGGTACAGAAAATGCAAGAGCGGCACCGCTGATATTTTTAGCTAGGAGGAAGGAGAAAAAAAACAAACAGATTTCCATTACTGAGGTAACATCACCACCAGATAACAACACATGCTCAAGTGTTAGCCAATGCTATTGAAAAAAAACCCATCTTGTCGAGATCACTAAACATGATACTGGGGAAAAAACAAGGGAAAAAACCTCCACTCAGGCAAAGCATTCTTTTATTTTTCAAACCACTTTACAGACATTTTCCATCTTTACAAGATGCCAGAGAGGCTGTGAAAATAAAAAAGAAACCTCAGGCAGGAAGCCAAAGTGTCTTAAGGGATGCCTTAAGGGAGGGAGGGTAGAATTCAGCCATGAATCTCTGGGTGTAACTTAACTTCCTCAGCATGGACATCACAGGCACTGCCATGGACTGAGGTTCTTGTACAAAGACTAGACCAAGTGACAAGGAAGAATCAGGTGTCATTCACATGCAGGACATGCCAGAGCTAAATGCAGAGAGAGAAGGAAGGGAAAGGAGCTGGAAGCAAGTATGTAGCTATCTGAGGTTGTAGCATCATTTGTATTACCGTAGCATCTAGGGGCTGGAGCCGTGGTGGGATCCCTCTGCGCTAGGCACTGCACAAACACAGAACAAACTCTTTACTCTGCATTCCTGCTCTCTGGCGCTGCGCTTACTGAAGTATAAGAAGGTGTGAGCAGTGAGCAGGGAGGGAACATAAGCCTCACTGAGGCTGGAGTTAGGTTAGGGAGTCACTTTCAGGCCCAGCAGCCCTTTGACTGCCTATATTGGGCAGGTGCAGTCTTCGAGGATAAAGCAGACAGCTCTGCAGAAACACATTAGCACAGGTCCCTAAAAACATGGATAGAGAGAACAACTTCCTACCATAACTCCTGTCACTCAGAGAGAAACCATGGACGAGACAGAAACCCAAGTTTGCCTCATCCCACTCACAGCAGAACCATGAATAAAATTTATTTATAAACTAAATACATATTTGTGCTCACATCCTTTTTCAAATAAGTTCTCTGCCACAAGGAAACATTTCCCTACACCTACCAAAGAGCTCAGATCTATCCTTAGATTTATGCAGTCTCCTTCCTGAAAACAAGGAAGCTACTGTGCTTGCAACAACTGGTTTAATATATCTAGGATACTGTGTCTAGCAGATCACAGCTATAATAATTTTTGCAACTTTATTACATTTGAAATTCATCTTCAGACATGATGTGTAAAATACTTTTTTATTATGGAAATGCCATTATTAACTACTGTGCATTGGTAATCATTAAATAAGTAGCTGTAGTCTGTACACATTTCAGATAAAGGAACTCCAAAATGGAGTTATTGCTGCTCTCACTAGGAAAAGCAAAGGTGAAATTTGAGACAGTATAAAAATGTTCAGGATCGGTTATAGAAGATGGGTCTAGCTTGGTGCTACATGGGAATCTCCCAGTCAGTTTTCAGAAGACGGGGAATAAAGAAAGAATGACAGTGTTTGTGCTCAAAGGGGAGTTATCAACCTAGAGGAGACTCACTAGTGCTGAGCAAAAGCAGTAGGACTGATCTCATGTAGCATACTGACACTTAGGTGGAAGGCACTATAAAAAGAAAACGAAACAGGAGCATTGTGCAAGGAGAACCAAGTAACACTGAGGGCTGGGTAATCAAAAAAATATTACATGGAATAACAGAATGTGCAAAGCTCTGTAAAAGTTTATGTACTCACTGGCTGGAAATGAGAGTTGAGGATAAATAGGTGGACATCTCAGATGCACTGCAGATGACAAAAGTGCAAAAATTGTGCAAGAACAGAGAAGGGAGAAGAAAGACATTGGGGAATGAAATAAAGACCTGACCACAATTGGACAGAGCATTTCAAAAGCAGCCAAGCTAATGGAAAGGCAAACCTCAAAAAAAAAAAAAAACACAGTAAGGAGATAAGGTAATAGGAAAATGGAGATCCTATCAAACAAAGCCACCTGAGGTAGCGCTGGCTGTTTACCCTACGGAAGTAGAAGGTGGGAATGATCTGCTCAGCCTGCCTACAAACCAGTGTATGTCTGCACACCTAACTAGTGCAGAACAATGAAGATGTAGAGAATCAAGGATACACTGAAGATGACCAAATTTTACACGAGAAAGTAAGGCTCCTAACCACCAGACAGATGGTATTTTGGAACAGTGCTAGGAGGAAGTCCAAAGCCCTCCCCTGAATTCGAGATGAGAGTATGGGATTCATGTGATAGTGCTGCCAATGCCACAAATGTAGGCCTATGTTGCTAACTCAGGGAATCTCTCTTTAAGCATCAGTCTGGCTCTAAGGCTCCTCGGTGACCCCTTAAGCTAGGAGACCCCTCGCAATCCTGGAATCTCCTCTGTCTGACCCCATTGGCTCAAAAGATTCACCAATAGTGCCCTGCAACCTCAAAAACTACCCGGCAACCTCAAAAAAATTACTCCATGGTGATTTTTCTTCTCTTTCCACCCTTGACAGTCCCAGAAATCCTTATCTTTATTAGAGAGCAAAAGCAGCTGCAAAGAACCTCCTGCAGTACCTTCCCAAAAAGACAAAGATAGGAAAAAAAAATCAGAGGAAAAGGTTAAATGATTCCCTTAGTCCATTTCATGGCATTAGTGCTGTAAACACTGACTATTCAGGGTGCAGTGGGTCAGGTGAACCTGCTTCACTTGGGCTTTCTGGCTCTACACAAACCCAGCTCAGATCCCTTGACAAAAACTCCTTTATGAGAACCTCAAAGATTTACCTAACACTGCATTTCAAGGAAGAGTAACTGCTCTTTGAATACTATCTGTTGAAACACTGGCAGTGCAGCTGGAATGTGAGAAACAAAGGACATGTGGCTCCTTTTCCCATTGGTTTCACATTTTGAAATAAAACGGTTATCACTAAATAATAAATTTATTTAATCCTAAATAAGAAAATAATAAAAAATCATCACCATGGAAGATTAACACTTCATTCTACCGTATTTCTTACTTCATCAAATATTATTTCATATAGAACAGTGTTGCAAGGAGTAAAATATGAGACACGACAGTTCAAAAGATGAAATCTTAGCCCTTACCATCCATGCCAGGAAATTCAGCCACTCTCCACATTAAGACACCTGACACAAATGGAATTGTATCCTATACAGAGAGCTCACAACTGAGCAAAGCCAGGCCTGGACCAGTGCTGCCTATTTGGGGAACCGCAAGTCGCTGATGTTTGGGCTCATTCGCAGAGGCTGATGAAGAAGAAGAGAAGCCAATGGCCTGAGCAGAACCTCCTGAGCAAGCAGTGACATTTTATTTTGTTACTGCAATCCTGAGTGTGCTGTCATTAACCCTGGTGACAATGTGGCTCAAGCAACGCAGTCACTGCCTGACTCTGAGGGCGTGGCAGGGCCTGGATGAACAGCAGAGAAAAATGCTGATGGGAGAGATGCGAGGCTGTTCCATGGGGATGCTGGAACTGCCCAACAAGGAATACTCAGCAGTTATGCACAGAGAGTGTGGGGAAGGAGATAAGAACATGAGATGGACTGGGATGGCTCCATTTACAAGGTAAATGTGTAAACTGGCTCAAAGCCAACTTGCAGTGAACATACCTAGGCCTGGGAAAGTAGAGGTGGCTGGAAATCACACTAAGTATTTGTCAAACGTCAGTTTTTCCAAATAGTGACACATTTTACTTGAAACTTTCTGGTTAGCTGTCACAGCTCCATGTATCCTACTGCTTTTTATTTTCCCAGGTTTTCCAGCAACTGTAGTCCAGGTTTTCTAATCCTGTTTTGTGTGACTTTTAGCAAGCTTTCTCTACATTAAAATACTTTCCTGTTCTTCAAGCTGTCAGTTCAGGGACCAAGTTGGACCGGTGGGCATCACAGTAGAAAACAGCAACCAAAAAAGCTCATTATTTTAGAAATCTTCGCACCGACACTACGCGCAGCAGTGGGTATAACACATAGTGAACAACCACAAAAAATGACACTACCAGAGGACGGCTCGCAGTTTTTAAGGCCCAAAGCAGCTATTGGACTATGTGGTGTGCCTAGGAGGTGTGAGCTGGTGGAGGGGCTGCTCCTTACTTGATGGGTACGGTGGGCGAGCCCGAGCGGTGGAAGTGCACGTTCTGCCACTTGCCGTCGCGCCGGTGCCACACGCGCGTCTCCTCGGACTGCATAGTCTTTGGCATGCCGCTGCCGTCCATGTACTGCGTCAGGCGGATGTACGCGATGCACGCCGCGTCCTCGCCCACCAGGTGCACGTGCGGGTTCAGGATGATCGTGTGGATCGGCTTGTTGCTTTTGGACAGAGCTACGAGACACACACACACAGGGGTACACACAGGAGAAATCACATTTGCTCTGGATAAACCAAAAGAACTCATGCCAACTGGTTTTACACATAAAAATCTCAGGCTTAGCAGATACAAATTCATAAGCAGAGTTTTATGATAATCACACCTACAACTAAAATACTTTGTAGAATGAGCACAGTCACTTATTACAGACTACTTAATAAGTAAATATGTTTAATCCATGTACATGTATGGATTAAATAAAGTGGATGGCACCACCTTGAGTTTCCCAACATTTCAGTTTCGCTGTTATATCTAATGACATTTGTACCCAGTATTTTCAGTTAAAATAATTCTGCTCTGAACTCATTCTTTATTTGATGTTTTAGTTCCAAATACCTGAAACTCTCCTCTGCCCTCTGAGGTGCTCTGTGATGTGTGAATGAGCAGAGCAGAAGCAGATGGAAACACACCTATAGCAGAACTCTGAAAAAAAATAATACTCCCTTCCCCTGCACAAGTAATTAACTAATTCTTAAACCAAAAAGCTCATTAGATCAGAGACACACAGTCACAAGGAACAGATGAAGACCTGGAGATGAAAATGGAATATTTACCATTTTCGAAGTAAAACCGGTGGAAGTCCATCCCTTCTACCAGATTACCCAAAGCTTCAGGTTCAAAAGACGTAAGGCCTGGATCACAGATTTTTCTATGGAATAGAGGAAATGCTGCAATGAGCACATGTGATTAGGGATGACCGCTTTGGAGAGATTAGTTTTAATTGTTTCTTTTATTCTTACTAAACATTTCACCTACTCATGCCATCACACTGGAAAAGAACAGAACTTAACATGAGGAGCAGGCACGGAGTTCTGGTTTCAGCTGAATTAGTAAATTTGGCAGCTTACTTTAGGCAGACCACATAATTTCATATAAATAGTGTTTTGACCAAAAAAAGACCCACAAGTCAGTGTTATTACAAGTAAGAATTTTTACTTGTGATGATGAAAACCGTGACTGTGCAATGCAAGGGATATTTTTTAGGCCTCACATCATTATATAAGGCAAGATTTAATTATTTTCTTCTAGCTACACTGGAGTTATACTAGCAGCTCTTCTGAAACTGGTGATGTGTGAAGCCAGGGCAAAGCAGCCATGCACATATCTTGTGTTTTCTGGGGGCATCTGGGAAGGCATTTCAACCGTATGTAACTCCAAGCACAGGCACTCACATATAAACATGCATATTTACACAGACAGTGTCAAACACCCCAGCTGTCCTCACTCCCTCCAAAGGAGGAGCTTACGTGTAAGCTTCGAAGTCCCCGTTGTTGATGGCTTCAATCAACTGCTCGGTCACCTTGATAATCTCCTGCTTACGAGCTGGGGAGAGACACAAACCCAATCTTATAGAGGAAGGCAAAGTGGAATGTGACAGCTGACAGGTATTCTGTCACTCCCCAGCTGGCACAACAGTCATCTATCTTCCTTTCTACGACCAAAGGAAATGATGTTACATTGCAGCTTTACACCGATTTGCCTTCAGTGCACTCCTGTATCCACACGGAAATTAAATGCACGTCAAGATCAATCCACTTCCCTATCAGACTTCTAATTATCTTTCCTTCACTGGAGGATCTGCTGTTTAAAAAGCAAAACAAACCAAGCCCCAACTCTAGACTTTAAACTCAAGGAAGCTGATTACTGTTTTACAGCCAGTCTGGCTGTATTAGCTCTGTTGTGCAAGCAACAGTTGTATAGCACACTCCCACACATGGATTTGACCATTAACAAAAACATGCCTGGAATGTTAAAACAAAGTGCAGAGAGAGATCACATTCTTCTTTAAAAGAAAATGCTGGGGGAGCACACAGACAAACTAACTTTCCAATGCTCTGCTCAAAACTGACACTGTGGTAGCCTTCTCCTTAGTAGCACACCTAAGCATTCAGATGAAAAGGACCAAAAATAAATGAGCAAGAAAAAATGTGATGGTGAAAAAAAAGGATATAAAAGTCTACCAAGGCTTTTTATGAACAGCTCTTGATTGTTAGCACTGTGGCTAAGAGCATTTCGAGTATGAATTGCCTTATTTTTCACAAGGATTGTAGAAATAAAAAAGACTCTTAAATGAAGCAATGCCTCCATTATCATCGGTTTAAATAACATGGGCCAGACTGTGTGGACACTGTGTGGCATTGCCAGCACCAGCCAAGTGGTGGGATGCCTGAGTCAGAAATGGTGCAAGTCTTACAGAAGGCTGGCAAAAAGAGATCCAGAACAAGCAGACCTCATGCAGTGAGGAAATCACCAGTTCTGCACGCAACATCTCATATACATATAGCTGAGCTAAAGGATTGGATTAAATAACACAGTAACACATCTCAATCAGAGATGAGGAAATTACAGACCATTAAATCAGACAGTGGGAAATGAGGTAAAAATCTCTGATCAGTTGCTACATAATCATGAGCTCATGTTAGTGGATAATGATATAAGCAATTAATATATCTACAATGGTACTGTAGTCTCCACACATGAGAGGCACAAAACCACATGGACATAATTTATCATCACTTGGCTCAAGACAACTGGGGATATTCCCTTTCTCACTAACATCAGTTACGCCTTTGTCGAGTTTTACCACAGTACCTTTGATGTTGAGATACACAAGATATAATTCCACATCAACCCCAGAAGGAAGAAATTGAACTGTGTTGCCAAATTGCTGGGTTTCCTGGTTTAGCTCCAAAATGAAATTGCAGTGGAATGTATGTTTTCATGAAGCTTTCTGAGAGAAGCCACCTTAAATTACATAATGGGGTTCCAGCAAAGTTTGTCTGGGCTGTACTAACATTCAGGAGAGCTGTGTCTGCAGATGCATCCATCAGGAAGCTCCAGAAGCCAGCAGAGCCAGCCAGCAAAGGATATTACAGCATCTATCACTGGCTCCAAACTATCACCATCCAACTCCAGCACTGGTGTCAGCACTTGTGCAAAGACTTCACAGTTCCCAATGCAGACTGTCAGGAACAGGAAGATGTTGCCAATTCATCTGCCTTTCAACTCAGTAGTGTAAATGTAGTGCTTGAGATTTGAGAAAAATTTTGAAAAATTGAGATTTTTCTACAAAATTACAAGCACTACATGAAACTGTGAAAGCCACTGTGGCTATTCTTACCTTTCAACAACACAATTACACACATATTAGAAAACGACACTTTTTCCTATTTAGTGATCTGACATGCAGTTTCTCTGGCCATGAGCCAAAGGGAGAGGTGGAATGCAATTCAGAGAGTGGAGCTCCAGAACTGACTTATCCTATCATGTAAAATCCTCTGCCTTGTTCCAAGCCCTTCCTCAAAACAAGAACAAGGCAGTGTGAAGTAACAGCAGACATCAAAGACTAATTCAAGTACTCAGGAGCCACTGTGATTTTACACAAACCTCCTCCTCATTGTTTTTAGCTTTTACACCTTCTTGTGTGGGTATTTGTGGGGGTGCAGGAAGCCAGACTACAAACAGAGACCAAAAGTGTTACTGTTTCATTGTCATTGAAGCAGAGGTTTAACCTGAAAGGAAGTAAGGAAGAGAAAAATGATGGGAAAATTGAAATAAAAGAAGTAGAGACTTGGAAGGCGACTGGAAAGCAGCAGAAGGAAAATGCAGCTGTGCCTTGGTGGCCCATGTGCATCCAGTCAAATCCTTGCACTTACCCTTAGGACAAAGGATGAAATATGGAGGGCACTGGACATAAACTAAGGTGAAATGGTATTGGTAGGAACAGTGTCCTGCTACTGTAGACAGCATGTCACACAAATAATTGGCAGTTCTTAGAGTGGTAAGAAAATGATCAAATTTTCATTCTGAGTTTGATCGACTCCACATAACGTGCTCTTCGATCACTCCAATTTTTTTCCATCTAAATACACACTCCAAACTATACAAGGACAACACAAGGCATTAGGGAAGAGGCATCTGCCCAGTTCCCATCTGCCAAACAACTGTCACTTACAATCACCATTTGCATTTGACTTTTTTATTATTTATTTTTTTATCCAATAGTAGACTTGGCTTGTATTGAATTCTAGGACAATTATGCTGTTTGATGTACAGTGGCAATTTCATGCTATTATACTTTTCATTTGATGTGCAGTCAGGACTCCCTAAATAAAACTACAGAAACTAAACTTCTAAACAAAACTGACAACTGTAATAAGAGTCTGGTAAAACTGGTTCAGCTACTTTTTCCACAGAGTGTGGTAAAAGTCAGTTCAAAAAGTAAAGCCTGACCCATCTAGTTTTTTGGAAATTACAATGGCTTTCCAGAGCATAACATACATACTTTGTACACAAAGGATAACTGAACAAAAATACACCTGGTGTCTTTGAAACAACTGAGGTGTGAGGGAAGAACATTGTTGACAAATCAAAGGTGCTGAGCCATTTTCCTGAAAACCAAGAAGGAAACAGACTGCAGACATAGCAAGTTTGTGTGGAGAAGATGGTGGCTTGGACACATTTTGCTCAGAGTATGGGTGAAGTAAATATATTGCAAAAAAGATTATGGACCTGTTCCTTAAACAACACCTTTTCCCCTGTAGGGTGAAGGAGTTAAGGTAATTAATAGGGGTGCAGCAGTTAGAAATATATAACCCCCCTGCTTTGGCAAGTGAGTAGGTATATGACTAAGACAAAGGCAGTTGAAACAAAAATATTATGAAGAAGAGCTATAAAAAGACCAAATAATAAGAAAAAAACAAACAAGAAGAACATTTCCAATCACAGGCTAAAATGTTTTCTTCAGCACTGCTGCAGTACATATGTTAACTTTAAATGAGTCATTAATCTCTAGCTATATTGCACTACCTCTTTTCCTTGCTCAGCTACAAGTTGAGGGATAATCTTTCTAAATTAAAGACCACCATTAACACTAAGATTTAAACAACATAAAATTAGGAGAAACACCATTTAAGCAAAAAGCATCTAACACTATCAATACTTTCAACCTACAAGGAGCAGTTCCCCAGGTAGTGAAATCAAATATCACAGGAAAACAAAAGTACAAAATAGCAGCAAAAACTGTTTTTCCTGCAGGGAACTCTGTGGCTTTTCTTCCCCTCCTGAAGCCCCAAGAAATGTTTATAAACTCAATCTACAAGAATCAGACAGAAACAACAGATATTTTAGTATTTTGATTGCATAGGGAATGTGTAGTATAAAAATGTGCTGCAGATACGTGAAAGTGAAGCCTTCAGAAATACCTGTACCTGAAACTTCATGTTTTTTGACACACAAAAAAAGAGCCCTTGTAACTCACTGACCACTATATTACCCATCTTTTTTTCAAAACTGACACCAGGGAAAACAGTAGTTTAAACAACTTTATGCTTGACGCAGATATTGGAACATCCTTCTCCTGCCATCAACCCTTCAGATGCCTATGTCACCACTTTACAGCAATGCCTAAGCAGAGAAGCACCTGTCCAGAAGAACAAGGTAACCTTGTTCCAGATTTGCACATGCACTTTGAGATGATTAAAATGATTTTGCATCTGACTTGCTCACATGTTGTTTCTCAAGGCAAAAACCCTTAAAAAACTTTTCAACTGGGTACTCTTAACTACATATCTCTGTGCACCTCAGATTGGATTAATCTCACAACATTTTGGGCATATATAAGTACAGACAAGTGAGTTTGTTCTCTCAACTCCCCTCCCTTACAGTCAAGGGAGAGAAATCAGCACTTTCAGGGCACAATTCATCATATCCTAAAATAGATTTTTAAGACAAGTGTGACTCATCTGACCTATTTGCATTGGCTAGAGTCTAGACAACCAGCTCAAACACAGCTCTACACTGTAGAGGAGGGTTAAATCCAGGGGGACAAATCCTCCCCGTTGTGCTGTTGTTTTGAAACTGGACAGTTGGTATTGAGGTGACAACGGTCTGCTAAAATGGAATGGCACAGCAGGGAGAACCTGGCTTCACTTCCCATATGAACACTGTCCCAACAAACACCAGTTTGATGCACAGCACACAGCCAGTCATTATTTTTATGCTCTGGAAATAACCAGTCTGAAAAGAAAGAGAAAGATACTAGAAATTTTAGCCTGTGTTGTATAACAAGTTCTGTCTGTGTGGATGTACCAGATTTCATTCAGCTTTACATCATGGACTGCTGAACATTACACAATGTTCTTACAAATTATTCTCATGACACCAATATTCGAAAATTCTATGCTAATAATTTTTCTTACAATTTCTGCCACAGATATTCCAACTAAATAATTTCTGAAAACAAAATAAAAGAAAAGGCTGCATGAATAAATGACTGACTGGGTCTCAGATCTTTATAAAACCCACCTAGACCATCAGATGACAAGGCATGCTCCAGGGGACTTCTCATTTAAAAAGTTTATGAAGATTGAGTGTACAGAACAGCAGCACTTCTCTCTTAGCCCACACTTAATCTTAAACTTTGATAGGGAGTAAAACATCTGAGTTGTCATCTCGCATGTACATCTTTTTCCTAGAGCCTGCTGATTCCAAAGGCTTGCTGTGATTCATCCAATTATGAAATGGATGGATGATCTGCAGAACTTTATCAGCGTTATTTGGTATCTCTCACCTATCTGAAAACTGGTAAGCCTGCTACTGCCTTAAAAAGATTTGAATTCTTCAGCCATGTAGGCAAATATCTGAAAAATTATCCCAGAGCTTTTCCACTCATGTACTGACAAAACAGGCCCAACAAAACTAATGTGTCTATTTCAATTAATGTTAAGCAACTTGTCACATGCCATACATAGTATATTTTTATTTATATAGTATATAGAATCAATTATGTCTAAAGATGTTCTCTCTTTATGTGATTGTACTAAAAAATTACACTAATATTTATACAGCATAGCAAATGTTTATTTTTTTAATGAGAAATCACCTACAGTCTCAGATCAAAGCTGCATCATGGTCACTGCACTTACAAGACACTACACTATGGTTTCCCAACAACTGTATGGAACTGGCCGCTGTCTCCAGAAATGGTGTCTGAAGTCTTGATGAGTGGGACATTAATAAGCTTTGCTGCTGTGTATATTTTTACTTAAACTGTGCTCCTGTCTAATCACTCAACTAGTTCAGAGAAACAGGACGTGTGAGGCAGCCAGCATTCAGATCTGAAAATGCTGGGCATGTAAAGGATATTGTGTGGATATGCACCAAGGATGGAATAAAGCCTTATGGCACGTCAGTAACGTGCCAACCCTCCCTGTTACACAGCCCAGATCTCTCCTGTTAATGCCTCTCTTTTCCCTGGCTCTGAGCAGTTTGTGCTGGCAGTATTTGTATTTCTTATTTAATACATGCTACAGGACCCTCCTTCCCTGGAAGCAGAACCCTCATTCCCACGAAGTCATTCCCTATTTCAACTCACAAGGTCTCACCCCCTCCAAGGAATTTTTGAAGAATTTCCGAGTTCATTTACAAACAAGAAATGCTCTACCCAGGTATTTTACATTCTACCAACACAGTGCCTTTCCCCTCTCATATTTTAACACTGGAGATTTCCTTTATGGTCAGCTGGTCACTGATCATCAGAGATCCCCTGAGCAGAGGAGGATATTTCCCAGTTGTCCTATCAACACTGCAAGTTAACATCTGTCACAGCAACTTCAAGGCTGATTTATCAATAGGGATGCTCAAGAAAGGAACTTGATATAATAAACGTAACAGGTAATTAATGCTGAGGCCCTATCCAGGATCCAAGCAAGAGGTGAAGCAAATTTCTCTCCCTAAGTTGAAAACCACTGCAAAGATGACTGCTGCAAGATATAGCTTTCTGAAATAGACATATTTATATTTATTCGGCTGTTACAGCTGATGAAAATATTTTTACAATTAATAACAAGAAAAAAATACCTAAGAAATTTTACTTTTGTAATGGCTAAGCACAGGTCATTCCTAGATCAGGAAGATCACAGCAATTGACCTTTTGTGAGCTTCTGTCAGATGGTGGGGAGGGAAGAGGAGAGACAAAGGAGATCATCTGACAGATGAGTCTCTCAACTTACATAGTACAGAGGAAGGAGTGGAGTGGGAGAGCTCAGACTCAAGCGATTGACTCTCTGAGTTTGCATTTCTCATGGACTTGCCCGCTGAATTGATGGAAAGAAACACAACATATGAACAAACAAAGATGAAGAGGTAGAGTGTGATCAGACTCCTCAGCAGGCACTGGCAGCAGGAGCGGCCTCTGGGGCACGGCAAGGGTGGTGACCAGTGGAATGAAGAAGCAATGGAAGAGGAGGAGTGGTGGGTGGAACTCAACCTCTCCATGTCCTCCTCCTTTGTGAAAGCTGTGTGAGGGTCAAGTACATGTGAAGGAAGAAAAAAAGAAGGCCAAAAGAAAAATAATGATAATTTAATTAGAAGCAGCAAGAACTTAGAAAATCTTTGAGCACACAATCATTGTTAATGATGTACTTTCAGGGGCAATGTGGGTGCCAAAGAACAGTTGTAAAGGTCATGGGTGTGAGTGACTCTGTTCAGATGCCAGCGCAGATTTACCCCTGTATCCAGTACTCAGATACAAAGGGCTTTGAAAGAGCTTTGCAAAAGCTCTTAGAAATTCAAATGATTTTTGAGGAATGTATACTCCAAAAGAAATAGTTTAAACTGCTTTCCTTCTACTGTTACATAAAATTAGGCCAACAGGTAGAAAATTAATTACAAATACATTAAATATTTCAAAGCAATGTACCTTCCAGATGTATTAAGCAGCACAGGCAAATCACAATTTGTCAAATCTGTAAGTGCCTTACAGCTCAGCAATTCCCTACTGCCAAGCATCATTCTTACTGATGCTTTTGCTAATTTGTCTCTGGGGGCAAAAAGACACCATGAGAAACTTAACAACTCACCTTTCTGAAAATCTGCAGACAAAAATAACGGTGCTATTGCATAGCATTACTTGAAAAATCAAACCCGTATCTCAGAGATGCTGCCCAGTAGTTCCAGTCTCATTACTACAGGAAGAAGAAATCCTACAAGCAATTCCAGAAGAAGGCATTGCCTATAGTCCAGTTCTCAGCATGTTCTTCCTGTCTGCTCCTATCATATTTAGGAGGGATCACTGTCATGTAGATAAGCCCATGATCGATGGTTAATGTCAGAAATTTATTTTAGCAACAAACCTGAACTACAGTTTCAACTCATTTCAGACTCAAATGAAATAATTAGCTTATTGCTTGAGTTATTAAAGCTTTTCTACTAAAAGAAATATGTTCCAGTCCTGAAAGAGGTAAGTGTATACATAAATAAGGCAATGTTACAGATACTAAGATTTCCAGTAAATAAAAAATGAAAGCAAGCCTGAATTTACTGTCTTCAAGTTAAATACCTGCCTTCAAAAGTGAAAACAAGGCGAGATCCTGACACAAGGGGAGAATGCTCCGTTCATCCCTGACAGACAGGAGGAGAATTTGATCCTGAGGATACATTAATGATAGGTGATGTAAGACACTTTTAATTGCTGCCTGTCTTAATGAATCCTAACGTTCATAACACTTGGCACAGACACGTGTGTGCACTGGCTCCCACAGCGCACAGAGACACGAGCGTGCTGGGGATGCTGTACCCCAAAACAGGCCAACAGAGGTGTGGGAGCAACACCTCTGCAAAGAGGCAAATCAACACCAAAGAACAAAGCCCCAGCCCCTGTGGGCTGCACAAAGGAAGGGGCCCTGGCCCTGTCTGTGCAGAGCCATTCCCTGGGAGGTGTGCATCACACTGCAATGCCATAAAACACCCACTAATACTACTGCTCAGCTACAGCCACAGCCCCCTGCTCCTTCCTGGGAAGGACAGAGCCTCTTCCCATGCTGCACTCCAGGCTGCAAAGAAAAGCAAAAAGCTCATAAACATCTAAGGTGCAAAACATTCCTTCTAGGTCTCAAACGTGGTGACAAATATCTTGAGTCATCTTGAGCCTACGTTTAAAGAAGGACCTGGAGAATTCTCTCTCTTTCCTCTGAAATCCATTTGTTCCTATCAGTATTTTATCTGCAGTGCTGTTGCTGACAAGAGAACAGCTTTTTCACTGTTCTACAAAATATACATCCAGGAATAAAGCTTGGTGTGTGGGGAAAATAATCTTTCCTAAGTGCCTTGCCAGAGCAGGAAGCTTGAGCTTATAGCAGGTGTCAGGGTTGCAGGACTGCCTATTCCCTAAATCGTTCTACCAATTAGACCGTAGGGACACTGTTAGCTTTAATTTATAATAAAACAATATGAACAACAGCCTCCAGAGGAAAGATGGGAAGTGTGAGAGGAATACTAAAAAGTAAAAAACAAACAAGTTCATGAACAATTAATAAGCGGGAGATTATATTTGTCTTTTAAATAAACAGAAAATCAAATCCCTGTACACTGCAGGGAAAGACACAAACAGGATCTTGTTCCTCTGACCTGTGCTTACTGCAAGATCCCCTTTTCTGGTTTGGGAATACCATGTATTGTGGCCATCCAACTTGCCCTTAAGTATGATACTGCAGAACCATATAAAAGTATTAGGCAAATTATTTTCATTGTTCTTTTTTCATATAATTGTGTCTCCCTGAGGTAAGATGTGGTAAGCTTCAGACAGAATTTTCTAAAATCCCTACTGTAATAACACCACATTACATCATCACACAGAGGCCCTATAATTAAAATATTAATTTAATAAGATTAGTTGTTAAACTGCATCAAATAGTTTGAAAAAATAAATACAAAGCATTATGATTAAAGGTAAATTAAACTATCTTCCAATTAATCAGCTGCAGATCCCTCTAATTCTTCTTTCCTTTCACAGTAACTCAAACCACCACCACTTTGTTACATCCATTCTCCCTGTTTTATTTTACTGTCACCACTGGCCCACATTTCACCTGTACATATACCATAATTCTTGGAGGCCAAAAGCCAATCTATTTTGTGAATCAAAGACACACAAACCAACTAATCCCTTTTTCAAACCCTTTGCACTTTAAAACATAATGCTGTCAAAATAGGTATGTGTAACACCACAGCATAATGTTTAGAGAAGGGAAAAAGTGGAAAAAATATTATCTGTGAAGCTACAAAATCAGGTTTATAAAAAAGTTTTTATGTCACTTTTTTAAAGAATAAAAGAAGATTAAAATAAGTGTATCGACAGAACAAAATGAAACAAAAAAAATACACTGGCATCTGAACAGAATAAAAATAAAAATGGTGACATGAAAAAAAAAAACAAAACCAAACCAAATGCACAAATGCATGTTAAACATAAATTAAGTAAAAGTTACAAAGCACTAACTTAGACATTTAAAATCTACTTCTATTATTACAGGAATTAATATCTTAGTCAAAAACCAGTAACTTTATATTAATCCCAAAGCACCATGGGAAATGGTGTCTTGGGAACGGAAAAGTTACAGTTAAGTCTGAAATACATCAAAAGTAATTGCTTCTAAAACAGGAAAAACACTATTCTCTCCTAAGATTCATTAGGGGTTTCTGTGTTTAATGGCCTACTGAAATATAACACAAAACTCATGTTACTGCTGCTCCAAACATTTCCAGTGCAAAATCATACCTTTCACATCCTCATCTTCGATAGTCGTGTTGGAACTTTCTGTTGATTCCTGTTGAGAAGTAAATATGAGTTGAATGTATAAAACAAGCCAAGCCTTATTTGCGTGCCTAGGAAAATGACAGGATTAGTTACAGGAATCATGCAAAGCCTTGAAGCAGGGTGGGATGTCATTCACAAACAAATGGTCACACACTGATTCCGACATTTCCACCTGAAATGGATGTCAAACATTGCCATTCTCCACAGGAGGGAACACAAATACAATTCCTGCAGTCTGATGCTTTTAATTCACAGGAATGTACAGGGAACTTTTTTTCCTTTAACATCCAGCTCTACAAAGTCCATTCTGAAATGTATGAATTACTTCAGCCAAGTAGGAGTGCTTGCCATTTTAAGCTTAGTGATTAAACCAACTGTGCAAAATAAGTCATTCCATTCCAATTCCACCTTCTAAATATGCAGGCTTCTACAATTTACAACCCATTTCCTGCTCGTGTGACTTCAGCAATGTATATTCAAATGAAGTCTCACAGTGATCTGAAGCATATTGAATCAGATGACCTCATTTTTATACTGGTTTTTGTGATTTTTTTAAGGAGATGGAGAATTGATGAACGTACGGTAAGAACTTTGACAAACTAAGGCATCTTCATAGCAGTATTCTTCAACCAACCAGTCATGCAGAGGAATGACTCATTGATCAGACAGTTTATTCTTAAGCCATTGCACTTAAAAAGGCAAGGATATTGCATCTCAGTCTTTCCTTAATTACCAGAAACATGAAATATAATGGGCAAATGCAACAGGGCACTGTCAAATCTAACAGCTGCAGAGAGCTGAAAAGTTTTAAGCTAGATGTTTTTTTTACCTCTATACTTTCTTGAAATGTAAAACTATTTTTTTTTATTTGCAGCTCAATAAGAAGAAAGATTAACTGATCTTGTTTTATCTGAGAGAGAAGACAGAACTAGTATTGTATTTAATTCTTTAAAGGACTTTACCATTACATAATGAAAGGTAAATTTGCCAGTGCCCTTCATTTACTGTGTCCTCACAAGGCTGAGCCAAAGGAACGTTCAAGAGGGCTTATGCATTACCCAGACCTTCAAAACCCAAATAAGCATTGACAAGTCACGCTAGAGGAATTAAGTCACACACAAACAAAACTGAACGAGCCACCATGCTGTCCCTGCCCTGGCTGTGTTAGACATTCCACTCTACATGGACACATCATGCTCTAGCACTTCAAATATTAGATAAAGTACTTACAAGTGAACAAAAACCTCACACAAATATGAGTTGTAAACACCATGCAAAGCTCACGGGGCAGATGTAGCCTCTAACACTGAAGCATCCACTCCAGTTGCCATACTACAAGGATCAGTCTTTCAGATAAATTTAGGAGGAACTCTCCTCATTAAGGGGTTAATTTGTTCCTGTGACCTTTTGGGACATTGAGAATCTTAGTTGCTGAGATTATGTAATAAAATCAAGTAGATGTAGTCATGCCAATATTTTATCTGGGTTTTCTGGGTTTTAGTGGACTTCAGTGATAAAAATTAGCCTGCTGTTCAAACACAGGCTGCACATGGCCTATGGGTTTAAACTTGGGGAGCTGAAAGAGTATTAACAGGAAAACACAAGTTCTGTGTTGGACAGATGTAGGGGACAATAAAGGATTGGGACACAAAAGCACAACACACACCACCAGTACTTCCATGCTTGAGGAATGTCTGCATGCGTTATTTCGTCACTCAGATCCATTCCTTCTCTTATGAAATAACCACAGGGAGTTAAGACTAGGTAAGTGGGATGTGAATTAAGTCAGCACTGCAAACAGTGAAATTCTTGTTGAAGCATAAGTTCTCTTCAGGAAACCTAGGAACATGTGTTAATGTAAATGATGGTATTTCTTGGCCCTTTTCAAGTCCATGCATGAAAAAAACAAAACAAAACACGTTTTAGGAATCAGCTGCCAGACGCAAACATTACAATACATGAGAAAAAGAAAAGAGCATGAAGAAAACATGTAAAAATCAAAAGACCTCTTTGTCACTTGAAATGTGACATATTTTTGGAAACTGCCCAGTGATGTTATGGAAGAAAACCAAAGTCCTGTGCAAAAGACACGTCACAACACAATGTATAAGCATGCTGAGAAACAGCAGATGGAATAAACGGAAATGACATCTTTGTTTGAGGTGACGACTGCATGTAAAACTCGCTGGATCACCTCACCACAATCTGAGAACAGCACTGTTAGGTTTCCCTTAGACTGCAGCATTTCTGGCTGAAATGAGAGAGAGCCCCTGCTCCCTGAGCTGGGCTGGACAGGGCACTGAGCTCTGCCCACTGCTACCAACTCCCCCAAGTGCTTCAGGAGCTCAGAAGCAGCAGGACGCACGCAGGAGATGGACATGGATGGAAACAGGCTCGAGAGACACCTGGTGTAACAAATGCAGGAATGAGATTTTCCTTCACAAATTCTTGAAACGGCCCTATTGTGCTGTGGAATAGTGGATGGAATGTGTGGTGTGGAAAAGCAAGATGGAGTTGATTCTTTCTGAATACCTTATTTCCATCAGGGTTGTGGATTACTGTAGTTTGGGGCTCCTGAGCGAGAACAAAATAAAGAGAGAAAGAGTTCCCATTGGTAAATACATTTTCATTGGTGTGAGGTGCAAGAAGAGCCAGCTCACAAATGCTGAACACTGACAAGAGTTAAAACAAATGTTAACTGTCACCAGGGGGTGAAACTGGATTTCTCTAACACAGATTTCCTCATCAGCAAGCCAGCAAAAAAGGCCATCTCACCTAATGCAGCAGCATGCAGAGACCTTATTCAGGAGCGGGGTGCACAGGGCTTTGAAGCTCTGGGGACCTGCAGAGGCTCTTCTGGATGAGGACAGGCCAAATGCTCCGTGGGCTTTCCTGTCTGAACCTGGACAGGCAGGGTGGCCACAAATCTTTAAGCTTTAATAACTTGTTCTTTTTAATCATGTTTACTCGTATTAGCATGAAGTGATCAAATCAAAATACGGAGGAATTGATAAGGATTAAGGATGACTACCCCTAGACACTACCTTGGTTTGGAATGCATGGATTGCCCTCAACTCCTGCCTTGGCAGAGCTGTGTAAAACCAAGCAAGAGAGATCTTTGTATCATTTAAAAGTGTAATTTCCCAAGATCCTTGAACCTTAAAAAAAAAGGTTCAATAATCTTTGAAATGGCAGTTAGCCAGCATGCTTTCAGCATGGGCTATCGGGAATGGTTCCATGCAGGAACAGACTGCCAGAAACTCCTGTATGAAACCTGCTGACTCAGCCTTAGGAAGAACTTACTGCGTGCCTCAGTGCCAGATGCTCAAAAAAATTCCAGAGGAAAAATGCTTCCAAATGTGTGTGAACAACCCCATTTTCAAAGTTTTATATGTGCATGGGAAACAACAAGTCACAGCACGAGGTACTTTGGCACTGGCATTTATATTGGTGAGCCCTGTGATACACAGGTGCCTTAGAAATAGGGCTTTTAATAGAAGTGAGACTGCAGTAAACATCCAGGAACATAATTTTGATTTTTAATATGTCCTTAGCAGAGCTTTTTAATGAATAATGTCTCCTGCTGATTTAAATGGAAGAGAAAGAAGCAAAATGTTTAGCTCTAGATGCCTCTTGATCCCAGAGTAGTCTTGCAAAGTCCTGCTGAGTTTCAGGAAATATGGAATGAAAATCTGAATAAGGTCTGTTTTATGGCAGCCTAGTAATAATCCTGTTAGCTCTCCTGGATGTCAATACTTTAACTAAGACAAAGCTGAGAAAATAATAGAGCTGGTTTTAAAAAATTTTGTGGGTGCAAAAGGTTAGCATTAGAAAGTGGAAACAGTCATCAGGCATAGAGCTAAGAGCAACACCAAGCGCATTCTACTCACTTGCTGGCACAGCATGCAAAAAATTCAGCTACGGTTACAAATGCTATGACTCTACCGCATCCAGCTTCCATTTAACATTTTCTGTCAATAAACACGCTCTAATGGATTTCCTCACAAAAAAAATTCAGCATAATTCAAACAAAAAGGTTTTCCAAAACCTGTTTTTAGAAAGCAAACAGAGTAAATGCATGAAAAAGCAAAAAAGAGGGAAAAAAAAAAAAAGAACAAACAGAAGACAGTCAAAAACTTCCAGATAGCATGAGAAGGAAAATTCCAGGTATACCAGCGCCGGGGTAGGAATATTTTCCTTGGGGCTGGTTACCACGTTGGTTTTGTTGTTTATCTGTAGGTATGCAGAAAACAGAAACAGACAGGCCTTAGAACTCGTGGTAGGTACCGTATCTATATCTCTGCACACAACATCTATAGACAGGTATCAGTATCTATAGATAGATATAGATATGGAAATAAAGAATACAGAAAGATGAACTTAGGAACGCGCAGAAACACTGACACTAACTCTGGGAGCTGGCTGGCAGTGCCTCCCCACGCACTGCCAGAGCCCTGCACCATGGTCTAGCTAAGGGACAGATGAATTGAGACACTTAATAGAGATACCTTCAGTAGCAGCTAAGTACATCTAAGAAGAATAAAGAATTAATACGGGTTCCAACAAAGTCCTAAATAGCCACTGCCATTTTGTGACATGCAATGGTGTTCGGTCATTGCACCCAACAGTTCTTTATTTCTAATGAATTATGCCTACCATTAATAACATTTGAGTATTTGTAGTGCTTCAAAAATCTGTAATTTGTTCTACTGGCTTCTAATTCCACTTCAAAATAATTTTGATGGTCACTAGAAAGAGACTTGTGCCCCTTGAGCTGTTTTGGTGCTATTTTTAGCAGAAAATCACTGGCAGCTTCTCAGTGCTGGTATTGTGACTCAGAAGCGCGAGGTTTCCCACTATGGTACCTGTAGTCTTACTCCAGACATCAGCACCTCTCTGTTTAACTTTACATATAGGTCCTCATGATACTCCTTAAGCTCAGCACAGTGCTATACTTCCTGGCTTTTATCTGAACAAAATATTAATTCAAACTGCTCAGCAGAAGTTTCAAGGTATCTGAGCCTTTAAATTTTTTAGGATTTACCTTTCATTAATACCATGGGGTATGGGAAGAACAGAAATTCTAAAAATAATGTAGCGAGCCCCTTTTTACATGCACTAAGAAGCAAGATTCAAATATTGTAAAACTGGTTGGAAAGATGTATTTTTTCCTCTCTAACAATTATGAGGAAAAAATATTATGGACATTTTGGTCATGTCTAATTTTAGTAAGGGTGGTACAAAGCATCATGCAGACTTAGGTATATAGATGCAGATAATCTGAAAAGACTTTGATCCAAAAAACCAAGTTCTACTGAACCTTCTAGTCATAGCACTTAGTAATAACTGTCCAAAGCAAAACCAGAAATGCCTGGAATTGTTTTGTTAATGGATTTTTGTAAAAATGTAATTAACTTTATGGAATAGAAAGAATTAAATTCACAGACTCCATGTCCTCAGCACTTTATGATGATTATTTTACTTTGGGCCAGGTGTGGCAGCTGACTTGTAGATTTCAGGAACTGAGCCTGCAGCTGAAGTGAATCTTACTTAGGATACGTTTAAATTATGGGAACATCCACAGGATTTGCAGTAATGAATTACAGACTGCAATTTTTATAATTTTTAATCAGCATTTAACTGGCTTTGAAGAATATAGTAGTTTTGTTAATTAATCAGGGAACATTATGCCGACACTTAATATTATTTAATAATACTGGTGATAGATATAATTTTACCATTAGAATAAAAATAATTTTCTTTGATTTAAAAGCAAAGTTGCCAATGCTCTACAGCAGAAGGATGAAGAGCATTTATTTTTTTAAACAATGGTCTTTCTACAGAAATTATTAAGAGAACATATGAGTCATTATTGAGTTGCAAGTGATTACACTCTGACTAGGCTTACTTATTGTCAAATAAATTTCATTTCTCAAGACACAATTACAGGTGTAAGCTGTAGGATTGTCTGAAGTCAGGACAGGGAGAGAACAAACACCTTTGTGCGTAAAGTCTTTCAGGGGGAGATCTAAGTATTGGAAAGTATTTTACCTACTTTAATATTTATGGGATTCTGAGACGGACAGAACCCTGAACGCCTTACTCAGGAAAAAACTTTAAAGAAAATCCCATCCATTTCAGTAAAAGAAAGTTCTACTGGAGATCTGTAGAAGAGTGGGAACACAAACATGGCTGCTTGAAAGCAGACTAAACCTTCCAAGCAAGACAAAAATTGTATATCGAGTTGCATAACTACAGATTCATACTTTTGTGCCAGTGTAGTCATTGAGAGACTAGATTAAACAGACCCTAGCTAAGGAAAGAAATGAAGATTTCACCAGATTTCATACAGTCCTATTCAGTAGCAGCTCAAGTGGTATCCCAAATGAGTGCTCTTGGTTGATTACATAAGGAAAACAGGTTACTCAAAGCTCAATTCCAATTTTGCCTGAGTAAGGAGAGCAGGCTTTGGTCTACACTCCCTTGATGAAAGCCCTAGGAAAATAAACAATATTCATTACAGCTACTGCTGAAAACTGCAGGAAATCTATTCAAAACTTCTTCAGTGACATATTGAGAATCCAGCATACACCAGGAAGAGAGAGAACGTGATTCATTCTAACATTCATAACAAATATGTTATTTCTTCCATGTAAACAGAACTTGGTAAAACCCTTTGAAACTTTGTGAGAAAACAGCAATAAGCTGTACATGTTTTCTCTCCTAGAACAGAGCCATTAATCTATGGAACACATGGTGAATCTTGCATGTATTTTTAACAGCAAAGGGAAACCACTCCAAAAGGATTACAATATTGTCATGTGAAACAGTTACTTCAAAGCTGATTTGTGATTAACCAATGACCTTCTGTTTGTTGTGAAGGAGAAGGTTTTACTGCTGCATCACTTGCTGAAAGTCACTCTCTGAAGTGTGACAGTAGTGCCGACAGACACACAAGCACTCCAAACAGCTGGGCACAGCTCTAGCATCATTATTGGCCCTTTTTCCATAGAATATGAACATATTTTAACAAATAAAGTCCGTATCTTGGGGCTTTACCTTTCACATGTTACTTCTGTAACAAAAAGTTAACACACACTTCAGGTTTGGGATCCTGGCAATAACTACAGTGCACCTGCCCAGTGCCCCTCCTTTGGATGCCGTGGCTCCTGTCACTGGAATTCTGCATTCACCCAAGGAACAGAGGATTTACCTACATAACTGCATGGCTGTTTGCACCTGACCAGCAGTTTTTGCTTTCCAAAGAGAGCTGGCTTCCCAGTGAAAGGTGTGCATAAGGGCCCTTTGCCTTCTCTCTGCTGGCAGAAGCAGCAGGCAGAGCCCATCCTCACAAACGCCTCAAAGGTCACATTCAAAACCACCATGAACAGCAATAGAGGAAGTTACTGTGTGGGGTCACGGAGGCCAAATGAACACCAGACTGGAGAGCAGGTTGAGGAGGAGGGCAAGTTATTAAGACTGTCATCTGGGACATCTCGGGACACAGCCCTCAGCTGCAGAGCAAGCTAGCTGGGAAACTAGTGTGGGAAGGCTGGGAAATTGGCTTTTTTACTCCTGGGCATTTAGCATGGCATCTTGGGCTACAGTGACTCAATTAATGCAGTACTGTATCACTTTGCAACTTGTATTTTGTTACATTTTATGATATTAATAATATTAGCTTTTAAAATAAGGAGATTTTAAAAACAAAGAAGGCTGTTACAAGATTACTGTTTTGTTACTATTCTTATTTACAGCTGCATTGGCTGATGTTACATCTACTTTTTTTGCTTTTTATGTCCCCAGGTTAAAAAAAAGTAAAGACTTGCTTGAAAGAAAGGCTGAATGATTCACTGTGGATGGTATATAGCAACTGCAGGCTTAAAATTCACAAGGTTGTACTTTAAAGTCTTGCAGTTCTCACAGTAAGTTAACAAAGCTAAATGCAACTGCTTGATTTCTAAGTGTGAACGTTTCACAGGAGGAAAAAAAATCTGTCGATAAAGATCCTCACCATCATCTGAACACTCGAACTGGACTTCCTTTTCTGAATTGACCAGTCAGAGAGAAAGGAAAAGAAGAAAACGTGACTGGTTGGATTTGCAGTATCAATGCATGGAGTACAGTATATTTCTCTTTTGGCTTTTTTTTTTCTTTAAATAAGACAGCTACAGCTGTTGGAAGGGGTGGAAAAATGCTACAGAGCATCTCAATAACAGCATCTCAATAACAGCAACGACAAAAGACTTCCCCAGATGTACATTTACTCCCTTTGCTCCACATGACCATGCAGGCTAACAGCAACACATAACACATGCTGAAAACCAAAGAACTGAATCCCAACAGGTGAAAATTCGGCAAAATTTTGGCAACAATTGTTTCCCATATTATAACTGAGATAGAACAAATAGCATTGTAGACCTGTAGGAGGAATGATATTTAAAAAGGAAAACTGGTCAGAGACAGTGCATAAATTTTCTTTATTCCACAATGAAACATGGTCAGAGTTTTCCAGCAGTGATAGAACTGTTCCAAATGTGTGCTTCTCCATGTGACTGGGATCTCCACTGCTTGGCAGTGAGAAGCAATGCAATGGTACTGTACTCATTTCTCTGCAAGTCAGGCTCGGGATTTTTTGATTAGCAAAGTGTGCATATGTCAGACAGCAGGCACAAATATACTGTGAATCTGGTATTTAAGCAAGTATTTATAATGTTTTGTTAAAGTAAGACAGTAAGTTTAAATAGAAGATTAAAATTCAGGTCAAAGACACCCTTCTGAATAAACACACAGAGCACAGAAGAATATCTTTTGAGTCTTATAATGAAAGCTTGAAGCATTATACTAGTCTTTGAGTCCTCTCAGAAAAAATACCAAAATACATTTTCTGCTGAGTGGTTTTGGGTTTTATTTTTCTTTTTTTTTTTTCCCAAAGTATTTTTTCAGAATATTCATTTGTGAAGCATCTCTCCTCCTGCAGGGTCTAGTGACGTGAGACCAGGAGCTCTAAACCATGTACGAAAGCTGCCAAAATGTTCCCTTCTTAACAAGGTCTCTTAGTCAGGATGAGCTTATCTGAGACAGTAAACCCCTCAAGTTCTGCCAAATATAGCAAGTACATCTGGCAGAACACACCTCATGTGGAGCCAAGCCTACCCGTACACTTTTAGTCTTCCATGAAATCTAGTGGAAAGTCAAGGGGAAACAAAGAGGCAACAGAGCTGCACATAAACACTAATGCCTAAAAAGCCCACCACCAAACCATTAGTTACAAGTTAACTGATAACACTGAATCATTAATTACATTATCATTCTTTATTTAAAAAGCAAGAAAAAGCATTTTCTCCAGTAGTTTTCTATCTTCTGCTTACTAAATGCTGGCTTTTCAAGTATTTGTTTTAATTCATTTCAAAGCCTCTTCTACTAACTTTAACCACTCCAAATAGCTAGTGAGAAGCACTTACTAACAGAATCTATGAAGGAAAGAAATAGCAATAATCAATTCTAAAACCTGGCAGAAGTTAGACAGGTGGAGACTAAGAATATATCTTTGAAATGGAAAGCAGGTGTTTCACCTACCTTAACTCCATCCGGCTTTTTCAGTAAACTCTTGGCTGCTGTAAAATGAGACAAATAATTTCAGTGTCAGGTGGTTCCCCTGCAGTCACCCAGCTGTGCAGCAAACCCCCAGTGCCTCCCAGCTCCAGGTATGTTCAGTTTTTATTTCCTCCTTTTGTTTCTCTGAGCATGGGGCATGAAATCCTTAGGAAACCATCAGTCTTTAGGACTATCAAACATCTCTTTTTCTATTGCCCAAAACTGTAGGTTGACTGCAGTTCTACAAGGAGGGAGCTCCTTGGGTGGCAGAGAGGAAAAGGAAGCAGGGTGAGTGTAAAAGCAGCAGCTTTGGCTATATCCATTTCCTCAACTGCAATATATTTCTACTGGATGATAGGGATAGTTTGGTATGACTGTGAAAAGGTATTGTTTTGATGGCAGGGACTTGAAGCAGGTGTCTGCAGAGCCCACTGGTATCTCAGATGATATCTCAATGTACATAATGCCCCTCTGGGGACTTCCCACCACGACAGCATCAGCCTCCTTGAGTGAAAGGGCAGCACAGTTGCAAGGAAGAAAGGAAGGACAATTTGCTAGCGAAGGGTTGTTTTGGAGGGTTGCTGCCTGTGAGGCAATAGTAACAAATTCTAGGCTTTGCTTCAGCTCCTAACAAAGAAAACATGCTATTTTCTGAATTGTGTTGCACACTGATAAAATTTTTGTGAAATTTCGTTTTTCATAACATTATTATTATTGCCAGATCTTAAATTCCACCACTTAAAACTGGCATCAAATAATTCCAATTTACTAAATTTGGAAGGCTAACGTGCAAACAAGCACAGCACAGCTCTGAACCTGAAAACATTCACAGCAGAAGTATATGCTGGCTGACCTACCAAATCCATATAAACTATTCACTAAAGCGTAAATGCTCCATGAATCACTGCCAAAGACTTGAAGAATAATAAATTACACAACAAGCCTGCCGTTATTGGGGTTTTATTGTTGGTTATGACCCAATCTTCCCATCAGAAAATGTTCCACAGCTCAGGTTGTAAGAAATTGCTGTTCTATATACAGGGGAGACAGTCCCAACATGGAGCTCCCATCATTAGTGGCATCCTTATCTTAAAAATAACCTCAAAATGTCAAATCAATTGAACCTCGCACACCCAAGGCTGTTCAGACTGGCTGAGGATACGGGAGTTACTGAGTATGTGTTTTACCTTTAAAGATAATTCTTGTAATTGTGGTTTATTTTTGAGCTACCTCTGCATAAAGTGCTCATTTTACAGCACCAAAAATGTAGGCTCACTTCAGCAACTGTACAGAAATGACTAATGTCCATGATTGTGTTGTTTACATGAAATAAACCCGGGAAAGTGAAGTCAGGTTGATGTTTCTAACTTCACTAATATATCAGCCCTCAAAATGCAGTTTAATAACTATGGATGCCAGCCAACACTACCATTAGACCTCCCACATGGCCACATCTTACAGTTAAAGTGAACCAAAATAAGTTTGCCTGTATTGTGCAGCAGTACCACTGGATGCTTTTATTTAAAGAAATATGTACATAAATATTGAAACCAAATTGTTCTCCACATACTTTGGAGATTGGACACTCCCTGTGGCAATGTATGCTTTCAGGACCTGAGGCAAGAGGGCCTTAGATTTTACATTACCACAAATATGTGGGCACTCCATTACCTTCAGGAATTTATTTAGGGAAAGCAAAGGGAAGGAGATATTTCTGAAACCTAAGGACAAAAAAACCCAGAAGTTAATAGCCTTCAAAGCCTGCTTTATACCCTTAGCCCTAATAAAAATATGAGAAAACATAAATTAATTCTTATAGACCTCTGTAGGTCCTTTTGCTAAATTTGTACATGAAACTTCTGAGTTCTTTTGCTGCTTGACAAAGACTACATGTTCTATGTAAACAATTAAATGAGAGGCAGTAAAATGAGGGCACCACAAGCAATAACACCGAGTATTTATCGCGTGTCCGGCACTGCCGGCGCGTCCTTCCCAACGTGCCCGGCATGGATTACTGTGCACTATGGCATGTTGCAGGACGTATCCTGCCACTCTGCTGGGTTTGGTCTGCAATGGATTTTTAACAGTATTTGGATTCATCTTTCTTTAATCACAGACACTGCATACAAATCAAATATTTAAAGAATTTGCAGGAGCAAAGCAATCAGCATATCCTAAATTAAGCCCACAATGAGAGATTTCTTGCAACTACAAGCAAGAGCTAAAAATAAAACCTAAGGCAGCGCTACTAGGCCAGAAAGCAGACTGGAAACAAATGGTTTGTGACAGGATGGAGAAATTAAAGTGATTGAGGACAAACAGCAGTCTGGATTGAGAAGAGAAAAAAGATGTTCCTTTCACGTGCTGAGGGTCTTACCTCACAAGAAATACACATTCCACATAAAAGGAAGAAAAAAAAGGAAAGTAAAACACTTTTATAACCACATCATTATGGACAAATGACCTTCATAAGCATGCTTTGCAATGAAATACAATGAATAAAGAAACTGAAAAAATAAAACGTCATCAAGAAAAAAGCCGGGTGGCTATGGTGTAAAACAAAAGATGTCATGTGAAAAAACAAAAAAAAAAGCCAAAAACCCTGTTTGCTTTTCATGGTGAAATACTGTCTAAAAACTACTTCAGCTTTTTTGGTTCGTGGAAGCTGAATTTGATTCTTACACAAATAGACAGTGACAGTTATGAAAAGGGATAAGGAATGATTTGTTTGTTTGATATTTAACAGTAATTCATTTTTACAAGAAGAGCAACCTACAGCCTTCCCACCTTTTAAATGAATTGGCAGAAAACAGAATTCATTAAGCATTAACTCAAGGTAATTTAGATAAATGTGGTCCTCTGTGTTTAGGTGTTTATTAAAGAAGGGAACTTAACTAAGAAAGAAATTGTATTTTAAGTACTATGCAAATTGAACAAGTTGTTCTTGCATTCGTGATTATGTAATTTTTTTGGATGAGTCAGTGCTTATTATTATTCAAAACATGCCCAGAGCACTATCATGTTTTTGTCTGTACAGTAATTTATGTTACACTCCAATAGTTACATCACAGAGTGGGAGGATATGTAAAATTACTGGTTTTTAAATCTGGTGTTCTATTTTACCATTCACTGGAAATCTCAAATAGCAAAATGAAAAATTCAACACAGCATCAATATTCTGGCAATTCTACTACTTTGGACAATTCTAACTCTGCCAAGAGCAATTTTAGCTTTTGCTATTAGAGCTTGTTTAGTGTAAGACCTAAATCTCCAGAGTCATCAGGACAAAACTGTTTCATGAAGAGAAAACAACTGTTCTTACATCCAGTTAGGCACTGCTGGGCATTAGGAAGAAAACAGGGACTCATGTTACTACATTCCTTACTCCTTAGCAAAGCAATAAAGAAATGAATGTACTGATGATATTTTTAATACAGGATGCAACAGAATAATGGAATGACTTTTCACATATATAAAAATATTTAAGTTCTAAATGTTGTTTGGTGATACTTGTGCATATGGAGATATATGCATAACTTTCAATTTGCCTGCACTAAAGTAGGCATGAAAGAGCTGCCTGTCTTTGACAGGTAACAATCAAAAAGCAGAGAAGGAGCTCAAATTCTACAGAAAAATCGGACTGTCACTTGCAAGAGAATTTCTCTGGCCCAAAGAGATTAAATTCTTGTTTGCTTCATCACAGTAAACAACATGATATATATCATACTTAGATGCTCCTGAATGCGTCTTAATTAGACCTGAGCCTTCACAGACATTAAAATATAAAGACTGCATTAATCTGGCGTTCAATGAACATACCTGAGAAATTTCTGGTAGCCAGCATTGTTGTCAAAATGGCCCCCTGTGTACACACACATTTTCCCAAATTAGCATCATAGTTGTGTAAAACTCCAAATGCCAACACAACACAACAAAACGGAAAATACATGAGCAAATGGCACCAATTACTGAATTAACTCTGAGAGAATGGATTATCTTTGCACTACCTCTCATATGCCATGTCATGACTGCATAAATTGTAATTTAATCTTAATTACACACCTATCAGCAATCCTGCTATCTCAAATATTTTCCAACTGTCAGTATTTAATGCACAAACCAGGAGTATTCAGAGGCACAGCAATTATTCAAAATTCATAGATGAATATGAAAGAGACTTGACTATTGTCCTTAGATTATTTTTCTCAGGGAGGAATATGAGCTTATTTGTAATGTACACATTAGACAAGTTCACATCTGCAAAGCTATCATGTCTAGACAGGAAAAAACAAAGCATAATTCAGAAAAATAACCTTAAGGATTGTCCCTCAAGAGCCTACTCTTAGTGTGTCTAAATACAGAGGATTACTATAGTTTTGAATTAAAGAAGAAAAGCCAGGTTCCATTTACTTTGATTAAAAGTTTTAAGATCTTCAAGCAAAAGCTGATCTTCTTTTAGGGTAATTTAAGAACAATAGGTCATTTAAGAACAATATTTATAAAAAACTCTGCACAGAGATAATTTGTTTTGCACACCAAACACAAGCACAAGTTTTCTTTCTTACCTTTAGTTTTCTTCTTGCATTGAATTTCTTCAAGCAATCTACAGTCTCTTGTCTGTGCATCATAGAGGCAACAGTAGAACGTTGCTGAGAGAAGAAGAAAACAATTATTTTAAGGCACCCAGCCAGCTGTTTTAGCAATTTGTTTACTCTACAACACACATGTTACAACCCATAGCCCCAAACTAGGGCCTTCAATTTCTACTTTGCCTGACTACCCCATTGTGCTCCTTTCCATGTGTAAAGTCAACTTGAAAAGTCATTGTGTGGCATATACTGAGAGCAGGAGAAAAGTCCTGAATCCAGGAACAGCCAGGCAGCCTCTGCTACCTACAAATTGACTTTTCAGAAGTCCCTTAGTTCCCTGCCTGCACGTTTCATGCTTATCTGAAAGATTTCAGGGAAATGAAGATGCAAAGCATTATCTAATTCAAAAGTTACTTTCCTGCACTTTCTTCTCACTGAGGATTTAAAATAACACTCTAATTTTCACAGAGAACAGTCTACATAACACAGTCAAGGCAAAGGAGATGAATTTGCAAAAATCTTACCCCAAGCTGAGATCTCTATATAGACCACTATTGATCATATCTGTGTAATTATAATTTTACAATTTATAGTTACACAGCTGAATGAACAAGAACAGAAGTTATCCTCTAATCACATTCACTACATGCTGAAGCAAACCATAAACTGATTTGTCAAGTGATCATGTTGAACCTGTGGACATTACTTACACAGATCCATGGATGCTTTAGTGCTTCTGATGCTGTGATACGTTTTGCTGGGTTGATGGTGAGCATTTTATTGATAAGGTCTTTTGCTTCAGGAGTCACCGTGTCCCATTCTGGTGAGGGGAACTTCAGAAAAAAATACACATATGTACATAGTCTTGTACAATCTTTACATAATTTCACCAAAGGATCCACTACTGGATTCAAATAAGAGCTTAAAAATTGTAAGGCTCTGCCTTTACCTCATCATTTACAAACTACCTACATCTGAGGACCAACAGCCTCTTGCCTGTTTAACATAATATGATCAGATGATGTTGCAGAATTCATATGCCACCATCTCACCAGTTCTTAAATTCTCCCTTTAGGAAACTCCTGTTTAGAAGCACAATTATAAATAACTGAAAAGACAGAGTATGGTACATACATCATAAGCACCAGCCTTGATCTGCTGGTAAAGCCTGTGCTGGTCTTCATCCCAGAAGGGAGGGTATCCCACCAGGAGGATGTACAGAATGACTCCTGCAGAAAATTCACACCAGTGTTAAGGGCTTGCAAGGAAGGAACTGCAGAAATGAATTTTGCACCTAACAACTACGTAAAATGAAAGGCTCATGTGTATCATCCCAGCCACTGGGATGGGAGGAATACTGCCCCTTCAGACAGGGGAAAACAGTGGAAGTGGGCATTTGACAACATCAGATCAGGAACACTGGAAATATTTATCTAGATGGAGAAATAATATTCCATGATTCTCGATGTTCTAGGAAAATGCATTTTTCACTTATGGTTTTTTATGGCTTATACTGGTGTCTGAAAGATTTTGTTATAATTATTCTCATGCAAAGCAAATTTGGGAAATGCAAGTTTTTCTGTATTTGGTCAATAGGAAATTGAAAAGACCACCTTCTAGTCTGACAGAGATGATTCCCTGTGAATCAAGTGCTTTCATAAATATAACAACATACTAAGTGTGGGTAGAAGTGAAATAAGGAAACCAGCCCCTGTTCTCAGCTGGGGAGCTGCCACTTGCCAGTGCCTCAGAAGACAGTTTTGAGAACTGGGTGATAAAGAAACTACTCCATCCTCCAGTTCAGAAAACATTTAATTTTGTGGTTTATACCTGCAGACAGAATATATTGGTCAGATGAATTTTAGGCTCCTTGTGAATCAAAACTAAACATCCAGCTCACAGTATGAACTGGCGTGTTTACTAACTAATGAGGCACCATACACCTGCAGCCATTCTTTGAATACTCTTTGAAAGTGCATTGTGTAGACATGGCCAAGAATGCCATGATAACAGAACTTTGTAAAAAAATTTTAAAAAAAGAAGCACATAAGGCAACAAAAAAAATCCAATGACCTCTACTAGAAATTAATACTGAATTTTATTATAATAAGTACTGCATTTTATTATAATACTGAATTTTATTATGTTGTGCATCTTTTCTGATGCACAATATAATGCACCCTGGATATCATTTCTCCCCTTAAGACACTTTAGAGTGGACTGAATATGACTTTCAGAATAACTTCTTACCACATGCCCACATGTCCACAGGTTTTCCATAGGGATCTTTTCGTAACACTTCTGGAGAAAGGTACCCTGGAGTACCAGCAAAGCCTGTCAAAGGAAGGCAACTGTGGTCAAAACCTGTATGTGCTCTGCAAAAAGCATATGATTCTCATCTAGGCCCACAAGACCCAGGACAACATTTCCTGAGCCATGGACATGAACTGCTGCATTTGCCCATTTGTTTTTTATGGCACATGACCTAGAGGTGATGCTGACATTATGGGGGACCAACTAACAAAGCAGAGGGGCAGCTACTGTACTCCTATATGTAAGGAGCTATATTGTTGCACAAAATTAGAGCTACATCTAATACGGTCTTTCCACTGCAGAACTCATTTCTGCCAAGTCATTCCACTTCTGGAAACCTCTTTACCAAAGTTTACAGGAGGCATCTCTGAAGCAATCTGGCCTTTAAAATTTATATGTTCTTCATCCTTTATTCATTACCAACAGTGCTGCTTCTCTGAGCAGAAATGTAAAATGTAGGTATAAATATTACTTTTCTTAGGACACTGTAATGGATAAAAGCTTAATGATCACTAAGAGTCTGCCCCATTTCAGTGTGGATGTCTGTTCTTTCAGGCATCTTAGCCTAAAATAAATACCTCGGAATTCCTGAGAGGTGAGAATTTGGTGGCTTTCATGAAGGACCACAAGCCATTTGTGCAATACCACCCTGGATTCCACAAAACTCATGAGAGATGGTGGTAACATATAAAGTGCACAGATACAGAAAAAAGAAGCCTTTGCCCCACAGTCGCCAATTACTTTGGAGTGGGAGGAAGAAATGAACACATTCTGTATATTCTAATGAGAAAAGAGCTAAAATATGGTCATGAAAAATAAGCTTGTTTTTTGCAGGTTCCTGATATGGAAGCTATGAATTGTTAAGGAGCACTATCACACAGGAAACACATCTTCAACTCCTTAGAGGAGCTGAAAAATAGATGTTCTAAGTGGCTTTAAATAGACTGCTGTTTCATATCTCTTCTTGGGTGTAGTGCTCGTTTTAAAGGGGAAGCAAAGTTGTCTTGAGTTTAAAACTTAGCACAGCTCAATGAACATTACTATGCAAGATTTGAAAATAAACTCTAAAGCAAAAATAAGTATAGTACTTAGCTAACCTTAGCTCTCAATGAAGAAAAAAAACAGATATAAACTGAAATAATTGGTACAGTTTTAGTACACAGGACCACAGAACGGTTTGGATTGAAAGGTCCTTGAAAATCATCTTGTTCCAAACCCCTGCCATGGGCAGGGACACCTTCCACTAGATCAGGTTGCTCCGAACGCTGTCCCTGGTGTTGGACACTTCCAAGGATGGGAGAGCAACAGCTTTTCTGGGCAACTGATGCCAGGGCCTCACCAGCCTCACAGGGAACAATTTTATCCTATTATCTGAGCTAAATCTACTCTCTTTCAGTTTGAAGTAATTCCTACTTACCCTGTCACTACATGCTCTAATAAAATAAGTCTCTCCCCAGTATTTTGAGTGGTTTAAAGCAGCACACACAGAAGGGTACACAGCCCTGATTTCAGTTAGAAAAAAAAGAACACAAGGAATTAGTTAACTGCCATTTATCAGGTTATTTTGTAACTGCTCAGAGGGACCCCCAAAACAAGCGTGTACTTTTCAGAAAAGTGTTGCTGCTTGTAGTAACTCCGTTAGGTAAAGCAATTTGCAAAGCTGAAAACTGTGACTGTGCAGTGCCTAGAAGAGACTGCAACACTTTATACTCCTAAACTTCTATGATTTCTCCAGGCATCCAGAGGACCAAGATAAAATCCATGCTTTGTTGACTCAACCTGCCTGACACCTTCCCAGTACATTAAGCATCTGCTAAGAGGGTGGCAGGTTTCTACTAAACCCTGTAAGGCTTTCTACAAATAGGCGAGGAATAAGTTTGTTTTGCAAACATGCAAAACAGGAAAGTATTCCGTTGTATTCAAACACAGAGTTCAAGTCAGTTTCCTGCTGAGGCACAGCCATGGTTCAAGCAGAAAACAGACCACCACACCAGAGGACTACACCAGAATAAAGGGGAAAAAAAAAAAAGAAAAAAAGAATAAAGAAAGGAAAGCATACTGATGCAGTGCTATAATTAGAATCGGAGCACACCATGAGTCACTAAGTGCTGCAGAATCCAGTAGAAAGCAGAAAAATATTATGAAAGAAAAGAGAGAAAAAGTTCAAAATGCTCAGTCCACTGGAGTTCATGTTCTGCCCTGCTAATGCAGTCCTGAAGCTGAAGGCAGGCACTTGGACCACTCTGGACACATTCTGCAGAGCAAGTTGCAAAAACGGTACAGAACCCACTTATCTTATTGAGTGCCACAGCTTTTTTTAAAAGAAAGACCCCCTTTAGGCTACTTGCTTTTCATTACCTTGTTAACTCCTCCTTACATATATATTTTAAAGACATTCTGCTCCCTTCTCCTAAGTCCTCATGATGCTAAAGTCTAAACCAAGCATTTCACAAGAACCAAATGACAAAAAAACAAAGTACAAGATTTTCTAGGCCATTGCAACCTCCTCTGCATCACCTGCAGGTGCACTATGTACAGAAAATATTCCTGAAGTCAACTTGAATCTTCTGATTTTTTCTTGAGATGCTTTCTGTTTACCTGACACTTCCATTGTAACAATCCACTTGTGTTTTGCCTTGTTTCTATTCCACTCTTTTTGTACTGGTCTGTTCATTGATGTGCAAGAGCAATCTCTCCTGTCTTTTGTGGATTACTGAAATCCATTTATAAAAAGACTGGATTTAAAACAACAGGCTGGCTCATAAAGCTGCCAACATATGTCCAGTGGCACTGCCTGTGCGTCTACATGTACTTATAGCCATGAACACTCAACCTCCCAACTCACTGCCCAGAAACACCTTTCTGCTTCTGTTCCAAGCCTACAACCGCTTTGTTCCATTTCCAACTGCACTTTCTAGCTACTCTAAAGGAGAATAGACAGCTGCTATAAATATTTTATTCTGTATGTTTTTCCACCTGGGATTTATAATACAGTTTTCCCCATGCTTCACATCTGTTCAAAGAGGGTGGTACGTGAGACACGTGTATCATAACTGTACATGCACTATTGTTTAAAATTACCAGTATTAAATATTTTCCACCATTCTCCTTCGGGCATCTATTAACCGTAATGAGCAATCTGTAATTAGTGTCTGGCTAAGGTGCTCAATCCCTCCTATTTTCCCATTCATTGAAGTCACATTCTAAAATGCTTCAGAATCAATTTTTCAGGTGTTTCCAGCTGACTGAGACAGACAAAATGTTCTGATGACTGGGCATGTACACTCAGCAGTATTTCCCTACTGTCTCATTCTTCAGGCACCTGAGGGGAACCACCGGTCTCCCTCCCAGGTTCTGCACCTGTATTTTCTGCCTCTAGTTACTCAGGAGAGTGGGAGAAAAGGGGTTGTGTGCATCTCAGTCAAATTTACAGATGGAAGGTGGCACAAGCTAGGAATCAGGAAACTCAGGTTTTCCAGGGTCAAAGAGTCACATAGCTGCACATTTCACTCTGGGTTGAGAGTGGGGCAGTTGGGGAGGCTTAACCACTACGCTGAATAAATGGTGAGGAAAAAATGGTATTTACTTACCAAACCAAGCTTGTTGTTCTCCCTGGACTTCTATAGCCAATCCAAAGTCTGCCAGTTTGACTGCTGCTCCCTTGGATTTGCTAGCTAGAAGTAAGTTCTCAGGCTTTATTCAGAGAGAGAAAACAATTGAGATGAAAAGATAAGTAAATACATTTTAGACAGTACTCTGGAAAAGAACAAATACTTAGAGGAGTGAAAATTAGAAGAAACCCGTGGTTTTTTCCATGAAATTGCAAAACTTGCACTTCCCATTCCTATCTGGAAAGAATCACCAGGCCTGTAACCAGCCTTCATGAGCTCATGCCAGCAAGATTAAGGACAGTGCGAAGAAGAGCCAGAATGGGCATGTGGAGCTGTGACACCTGCTGGTGTGACAAGGCAGGTCAGAGATTCCCAAGAACTCATTACTGGAAAAATGGGGCAGCAGACTCCCAAAGGACAGGGACTCACTGATGACTAGTCTAGCCCATGGAGTTTGCAGGATCAGGCATCTGCAACTGCCAAACAGAAATGTTTTGTATGACATCCCAACAGTAACAGCCTTGTGATTGTATTTAGAGAGCAGGTGTATTTACATTGCAAATCTCTCAGCACACCCACACTTGTGCCTGCAGAGAGCCTTTACAAATAAAATAATAGTGAACGTTCCCACCTTGCTTTTGTTTTGTAGGGTTATGTTGGTCACATCTGAAATGAAAGGCTATAGTACACTCACACAATTAAAGGTAAAGGATTTGAACATAATTATGTTCATTCTACTGCTCATAATGAATCCTTTTAACTGCAGTTAGCAAATACATCAAATGTAAATTGCCCGAAGACAACTTTATTGTATGAATGTTTGCTTTAAAAATACAACTAAAATAAGTACTGTAGAAAGCAACAGATTATTTCAGAGAACTGTGATCCTCAAAGCATTTTCTTGCCACACCTGTCTTTCCAATCCCCATGGTTTTTAAAAAAGGTTTTGTTCTACATTTACATAATAACAAAACTTCACTTTCATGGGTATTGCTGTGACTCCTCAGAAGCAATTTCTGCAGTGGTCTGTGGTAAGGGACTTCGTTATAGTCAGGCTGGTGCTAGGGCCTCAATCCTGCAAACTCTTCAAGGCATATTCCAGGTTCGACCCAGCAGCAATCGTATCACTTCCAAGGAACTATTTATGTGATTGCAGTTAATCCCATGCACGTACTGAGGTTGGAAACAATTAAGATCATAAGCCTCTTTCAGCAAAGCCTATCTTTAATACATGTCAGGTATCCAGCAAAATATGCTTGAGCCTAAGTAAGACCTCAGCCACGGTGATACTTCTATTAATTAACAATACAACGGGCCCTGACAAATTCTTTAGTCTGAAGGGATTTTCTTCCTCTCTCAACAAAGGAACATCTTTTCAGCAATTTACCAGCGCTGTTCTCTCACTCATCCCTTTGTCGCTATGTCATAGATTAGATAATACTAAAAAACTTTCATCAATAGCTACTTGATGAATCTTCTATTTTCACAGTTTCAAAAATTAAGATGAAGGGCCCTCAAAACAAAATACAATCTTAATATTAATTTAAATTACATATATGAAACACTAAGTGCACAGCTGAGGACTCTTCTCTAGTTTCATCAACACTGATTTAAGCAATGTCACACTCCTTGCCATTTAATAACACTAATTTCAAAACACAGTGACATAGTTCTGCAAGGTTTCCTCTCAGAATGAAACAAGTTCACAGTAATTAATTCCTGGAATGCTGTTCTTGTACAAACCTCTTAAAGCAACAGATGATCCTATTTGGTTGTGACCTTCAGGCAAGCCAAAAGCAGTGAAAAGCCTCATCCTTCTGGATGAAATAAAAGCACTACCACACCAAGCACATAACGCTTTCCCAAAAAAATTGTTTTGTTCAAAACACTGGTTTTGTTTTCTGATGCTGGTTTGGCTTTTTCGGTTTGTTTTCCTCTTGGGATTGTTTTTTTTATTCCATTGCATGTCTCTTCTCTTCAGAAGTACCACTTTAACAGATGAGTGTGTTCCACCAGAATTCCTGACATGCTCCCATGCCAAAGACAACAGCCTTTTGGGCCATGCCAAGTGGGACTGTGTGCTTAACCAACATGCAGCAGCCGTTTGAGGCTGGCCAGAGGCACGTGGGTAATTATCATGCATTAGCTGGGAATGAGTGCAATTACTTGGGAAACATTAACAGCACCGTGCAGGACTTGTTCCCTGGATTCGGTGGTGTCACCTTGCGCTCCCCAGTGATGGGCAGCAGCCAAGCATGCACAATGGCACTGTTAACTGCTAAAATTACTTACAAATAAATTAACGTGATTTATGCCATGCTTTTCCAAAGGTCTTTAATCCTTAAGATATCAAATATTTAAGGCTCTGTGTATTTTTCCTTGAATGTACCTAAAACAGCCATTCTTTGGTAGAAGGTAAGAGGGTCTTAACCACAAAATCACAGAAGCTTCACAGAAGTAGGAAGGCTACAGCCTGACAAGAACTGGAATTCCTACCTGGAAGTGCACTTTTACTAGCTGGTAAAGCCAGGTTGCCACTGATAAGTTAATTTTTTCCTGGGTTTACGATCCATCACCTTTCTGACTTAAGCCAGTATTTACAAACACAGCAGCAACAAGCACTTCTGCAGGTCATAAGAGGCTGCAAAAGCTCCTGTCTGTTTGCTACTAGATCACCCTAGAAGGAAAGTTAAATAAAACGGGATAATCCAAAATCTCCCCACCCCCAAGCATGCCATCATGTTGTGGACTGAGTTATTGGAAAAAAATCCATCATCAAGTTTTGCAATTTAAGGATCCATGCCAGCCCATAACCACCTTCCACAGCTTGCTGTTCTGCTCCTGGCATCTTCTTTTCAGCACATGGTGTACTGCTCGGATTTCACCACAATCCTTCACTTAATTCTTATGGTTTTTTGGCTTTTGCCACAAAGCTGTAACTGAAGAAGGACGGCTTTCTGCTTCCTGAAGTTTTCACTTTCCCAAATGAAACTGGGCACCACAGCTTGGCAGAGACTCTTTTTCTCACACTGTTTTTTCAATTCATCCTGGATTTGCCAGAATAAGAAATCCACACATCGTCTGGAGCAGGCAACAGCTGGATTTAATGTGTTGCCAAAGAAAAAGTTGTTTTGCGTGAACATATGAAGAGTAATAGAAAGCATCCCTTATTCCATCAGCTTGCATAGCTACAATCCTGGCTTTTTAAATTCTTTTTGATGCTAGAAGCACAGGACTGCATGTACAGCGTGGACAGGAACCACTGGAGCAGCTGGACAAATTTGACATCATTCCCTTAAAACTCATTCCACATTACCTAGCTGCCATGCAAGATTTACAGATTGCACAGGGATTTGTCAGTCTCCTGTTGTACAAATGTGACAAAGGAAAATCCAGAAGTGCAAAACGAGTAAAAAATTTGGTGTCTCCATCTTTGAAACTCATCCTGCTCTCTGAGCTTTTGGAGCAAACCTCTTTGTGTTCCTTTATGACAACAACATAACCTTGTCAAGTCAGACAAACTAGTATGTTTGGGAGTGAAAGTTGCCAAGAAAGTCGACAGCATTCTGATTCCAACATTATTATTCATGATAACCACTAGAAACACTTATCCTAGGAGGAAATTTCTGCTCCTCAGAACTCATTCAGAAAAAAACCCTAAAGCCCAAGAATCTGTGCCACAAGGGATTAGCGTGTTTTGCTGCCTTAGCACACACACCGTTTTTTCTCTGCCTCACAAAGGATCTGATAGCTCAGACTTCCATCTGATTTCAAAACAAATCATCTTCTTTTCCTTGTGGATTGTGAAGCTCAAGTGCCCAAAAGGCAAGCTTACTATGAGTTCTGGGACAGCCTTCTCTCTTGGAGCCTCACAGTAAAAGAAAATTATCTATACTTGTTTCTTTCCTTGCCAACATATTTTGAAGGCAGAGAGCATTCCTGCAGCAGATGCTTCTAGATTTGGAGATGTACACAGTCAAGAAAGAGGGAATGCTCTTTCAGCACAGGGTTTTCTTTAGAAAAGTTTCTATCCCACTGTTAAAGCTCATCTGGAAGGAACTGGACTCCTCAGGTGGGTGTGGTGAGAGCACTGTAGAAATTCCTGGTTTTTAAAGATGTTTGGTAGCCCAGCCATCATTTGCAGGAAAGAAGTCTGTGTGCCAGTGATCCCAGAGCAGTTGGCCTTCTGTCACTGTAAGATGCATGGCATGCAAAAGCCACTGTGCTTCCCAGAAGTACTAAGAATTCTGCTGATGAGAGAAAAAGCTCCCAAAGCTCTGGCTAACTGAGAAAGACCATGTATTCAACAAATACACACGGTGCTTGAAAAGCAACTTCTGTTTCCCCTGTACTGCCCGGCGCTAGACAGCCAGGTACTGGCCAGCCTCGAGCAGATTCCCTCTGGTGTGCACGAGCTTTTTCTTGCATGTAGGTGAACTCAATTAAAACCAAATGAACCAAGGGGAAAAACAACAAGAGGGGAGCATTTACATTTTGGCTGCTGGCGGCCCTGTGGGGCAGGGATGCTGCTCCGGGAGGGCGGCGGGGCAGCAGCACTCACCTTGAGGTCGCGATGGACCACGCCCATCTGATGGCAGTGCAGCACGGCCTCCAGGATCTGCTGAATGCAATGACTGCATGCAAACACCATGGGCGCCCGTTAGTGCCGGCTCCCGGCGGCGGGGCGGCGGCCGCGGGCGAGGCCGGGCGTGGCTGCGCTCCGGCCCGGCCCGCCCTGCCCCGCGCCGCCCCGCTCGGAGCTCGACGGCCTCAGGCTCCGCGGGGCTGCCCGCAGAGACAGGCGGCGGGGCGGTGCCTTGGCTTTGCTCGGGAATTAACACCGAGGTCTTTTTTAATGGTAATTTGTAAAAGGAAGACATTTTGCCACTGATTCAAGGTCGTATTAAACATTTGGCGTCCTCTGTGCTTGTTCCTCCTCGCTTACTCAGAGCCTTCCCAGAGGCATTGAAGAATTGTAGAAACGGTTAGAAATCGCAGCGACAGTGGAGGTAGTCCCCTGGCCACTCCAAGGCAGGTACTCCAGGTCAATAATTAGCTCCTAGCCGCTTAAATTAGCCGGCAATTAGCGGCACCGACCTGAGGGCTCGTCACACCCGAGCGCAGCAGCGTGCGGCCACTGCCCCCGGGGCCCCGGCACAGCCGTGGCGGTCACACCTACAAGCTGACATACATCACAGCCAGGGGTCACCTCCTGTGCCCGCACAGCCACACAGGGACAGCCCCGGCGCCTGGCACAGCGCGGGCAACATCCAGCGCCCCGGCGAGAGACGGGTTTTGGGCTACCGCTCCCCCTTTTGCCATGATGTATATTAGGCCTGTAGACTCGCAAACTGGAAAGAAGCGTCATGCATTATTGGGTGGACCGGTCGTTCGGAGGGTGAATAGGATAGGCAAGGGAACATGGCAGACATCCCACCCTCTGCCCCTACCCAGCGGAAAGAAAACCCCAAAATTCTTATATCCAATTGATGGGCACCAGATACTGACCTTCAGGTCTCTGTGAACTATGCCATTTAGATGACAATGATTAACACTTTCTAGAATCTGCTGTATACAATGACTGCAAAGATACAAGGGCAGAATGGAAGGGAGAACATTTTAAAGGCACATAATCACATTAAATACAAAATAAAAATAAAACTTAAAAGAAAAAGTTAAAGAACAAAAACAATTTTACACCTCTGGACAAATCTTGATTGCTGTTTGAACTGGAACAACAACATTGCTGAGATATTTCCAGCTCCAATACATCGAAAAAACAAAAAACCAAAACCAAACAAAAAAAGACATTTAACATGGAACATATGACACCTGTGAGACAAAATCATCAGACTGTATTTTCATTCAGCAGTATGGAAGCTTTTTCCAGTTTCCAGAAATGGCCAGAGGAAAAATAAAGTGGAGGCAGTAAAACAATTAGTGGCATGTTTTGGTTTTCTTAATTTTTGGTGGTGAAGTTAACATTACAACAAGGGCTGAAACAAGAAAATGGTCAGAAATGAGATGATATACAGAAAACAAATGAAACAAAAGAAGTCAAAAGCTAAGGAAAAGCAAAACATTTTTCATTTTGAATTGAATGGTTTCTGTGAAACAGTTAGTAGTAAAGCCAAGTCATTCAAAAAGGTGGCATGCATTTTCATTTAAAATAGTGTCCAGCTCTAGTTTAGTTAGGAGTCACTTGGGGAGTGAAAATTCACATTAAAAATTAAGACAAATGTTTTAGTTTGGTGCTTGCAGAAACTGAACTAGCACCTATTTTCCCATACCCAGATTTGCAAGTTTTGGCCAGTCTATGATGCCAAAAGGTACAACTAAAATATTAATATTTTAGAGCACTGGAACTTCTTCAGATGTTTTTTTGGCACCACAAGAGCTTAGCATTTTTTTTTAAGACACTGTTGTGGCACAAGTGAGTGATGCTAAGTAATACACTGTAGTCAAGATGCTGCTCATCCAAAACCTTTTGACCATGGAATTCAGAAGGAATGGTCATAATCAGTAACTGGAGCCCAAGCCTGAAAACCCTTTCTTAGGCAAGTAGTTCATAACTCACTGCACTGTTTGTCTGAGTACAGACTACTGGCGTGAGCAAGGGCTTGCAGGAGCAGACCAGTGTGACAGTCCTGGGAGAGGCATCCACAGAGAACAGCAACTATTGCTAGAGGGATACACACATACACACACAAGATATAGCTATTTATATATACAAACATATATGTTTGTATATATAAATATACAAAATACAGAGATGCATCATAACTAGATATTTCACTAATTTGGTCAAATTTTTACTGAAAAAATAAAATGTATATATATATAATATATATATACACATGTATAGGCACAGCCCCTTCCAAAATATTATAATTCTAGAACAGAAGGAATCATCATTGCAATTTTCCCTTTTAAAATCCAGCTACCTTAAAAACACACAAAGACAATGTATACTGGCCTTTGGCATCAATATTGGAAATTTGTTTCAATCACAGCAGGAAAAAATGATTTGAAAATTTTTTCAACATAGCTCCTCTTCTTCCACCCCACCTAAATCCTATTGCTGTTTTCTCTTCTACGGGGTGTTTTGCTGTGCGTTGTTCTTTATTTAAAGGCCAAAATATTAATCTTCCTACCATTTCTACAGATGCAGTAAGATCTGGAAGTGGAAGCTTCCTAATATTCAGAGTAACTTCTCATCTGGTCGTTATTATTATGCTACTGTTGTTAGGAATATTAAATTCTTTCTGTCACCTCCCAAAGATCTCCAAATGTAAAGGCATTATTTAAAATTGCATGTACTAAATATGTATTATTAGGGGGGTGTGTTTGTAAACACACAGAAACATCAGGATTCTTTAAATCTAGTTTGAGATCAATTATGTGAAGAGTGTGGTGGTAGAACATATTTTCTATAGAGTAATTGACCACAATGTTTAGGATTCTTAAATTTATGACAAAATTTAAGATTTATTATTATATGAAGACAAACATGACATGAGTGGCCCTAATACTTTATACATGCAAATGATGATAATTGTCAACTTATTATTCAAGTTTTTCAACAAGCACTTGCAGAAAATTGCCAGAGATTTCATATTTGAGCTCAGACTATGAGACGCACAGTATAATTGCTTATTGATGAAACACAATTAAAATTTTCTAATTGTAAAAGGAAATTAGCACTTCAGGCCCAAGAACAAAAATTCATATTTAAAGCAAAATTCTTTTAAAACCAACTTATGCTTCAAACTTTGATCAGCAAATCTAAGAATCCATGGATGAGATACTTGAACTGTTATGTCCAGTTCGCAGAGAAACCAATGAGTAAAATTTTAATTAATTGAGATTCAATTTCTGCTTTTTCAGATCAGCAGACACCAAGACGTCCCATGAATTCTCCACCACACAGTCGTGAGCTCAAACTGCCAAACTCTGCCCTTCCAGGTCTAAGAGAACTCCTGGAGAAATCCTAGAGTCTCAAAGACTGTGCTGGGAAACTGATGCCAAACACCAGGATATATTTAAGTAACTATCCTCTAATTATCAAAGGTGTTATTAGAAAAAAAAATTACTTACCTGGCATCTGCTTCACTATAATACTCTCTTGCAACTATATCTTCAAACAATTCACCTCCAGTGACTCTGTTACAAGAAGCAAGATGGGGAAAAGGAGATTTCAGAAGTGAAAATGTGCACCTTAAATTAACTTGACAGGGAGAAGTCAGAGAGGAAAAAGTGAAGTATTTGTACAGAAATGCAAGAGATTTTGCAGCAAGGTGCAGGAACTAAAGTGGAAGGTTTGTCCATCCAAATCATTACATTAATAAAATGGATGTGGTGAAAGTGCAATCATAAATAGAAAACAAAAGCCAAGGGCAGCAGCGTATTGGGCAAGATGCCAGACATCAGTTATGGATGTCAAAAGGAAGCAGTAAAACTACAAAGATAAAGGGAACTGACCAGCCAGAAAAATTGTGTCTGAAGTTCAGTACAGCTCAGGATCATTTGAAAATTGCAATATAATGCAAAGGTAAGAAATGTTGAAATATGACAATGCTAAAAAAGGAAAAGAGTATTGCAGTGTAGAGCAAATCACAAAAGAGGTGTGTGTACCCAGGTGCCAGAGGGGCTGCCTTTTTGTGCTGTGGCTAGAAAGAGGGAACTATCTGTAGAATCAGGGTACATTAATCCATTTAACAGCAGATCTTTCCTAGAAAATTTTCATTTATCTTTGTGGAGAAAGTAGGAATAGCTTAGATAAAGCATCACTGAAAATAAGTTAAGTACAAGGGGAAGAACTGTCTGATCACGGAGCCAGTAACAGAAGTGGCTGTGTAACATTTCATACTCAGGAACTCATGGTACAACCAGTGGTTTAATGGTTAGAAAGGGGCTAAAAAGCAATAAAACTGTTTTTTGTATCCCAACAATCACAGTCCAGAATGAGCTCAGAGCAGGATGATGCCACAATCTTGGATTGCATCTGGAATAGGGTGACAGCAATGTAAAATCCCTCCTCATATTGTACCAGTTCTGGTCACTCAAACCCAGAAAAGGGAACTGGAAGTGCAGTATGAACAGAAAAATTACTACCATGCTACCCAGTCACTCGCTTATCAGATCTCCTCAGAGAAGCAAACCCAGTTTAGCTGGGCAAAATAAAGGTTAAGAGGGATCAAAATAAATACTGAGGATGAGCATTAGCCTGGATCTCCCTAGAGGGGAGTTGTAAGGGATATTATTGGTACACTAATACGTGAGCATACAATACCTATGAGTAAATATAGGGCCAAAATCAGGAGAAGTTTTCTAGCAATCCTTGTACGATGAAGATTAATGAGCTTTTCAGTAATTTCGTAACACTTGTCTGCCTGTGTCACAAGAGGGGAATTACAGCATAGAAGACCTTTCCTGTAACATTTCTCTCTTATGGTATAGGCTGACAGACTGGCACATCTAAATGCAATTCGTCACATATACAGGTGCTTACGTAAATAATTCCTGGATGAAAGATCAATGTTTGTATTTCATTACTGCTTACGAATGTGAGTATTAGCACATTACATTTCCAATAAACTCCCAAACATAAAAGCTTGAGTGTGCAACAAGATACTTAAAAGATTGAGATGCTTAAAAATCTATACTACAGTGAACAAAATGAATATTGAATACAATTAACTTTATTAGGATTAAAAAATTCAAGGTGAGAATACTCTGCTTAGAACTGTAACACTCATTTGCAAACTGCTGTACTAACACTTTGCTGAAGAACCCAGTTTTCAGCCACATTAAATGATGACAGGAATGCTCTGCTCAACCAGCAGCCCAGCACCTTTCTTGCAGAAGGCCAGTTCAAGAATCTGATTTTCATTATTTCATTTATATTTGGGTTACACCATCCTTTTTCTGAGTTTAAGCCTTACTGATTCTCAACATAGAGACTTTCAGGTAACAGAAAGCTATTTTGTACAAAAGTCTGGAGCAAAATCTAGAGGAGGTAAAGTAGCTTGTTGCCTAATTTGTTTTCTCTTTTTGTCTTCTACCTTCCAGAGACTGGCTTTGGTTGCTGTACCACAAAATGTTTGATTGATGCATATTTTGACAGTCCTTTTTGCATATATATTTGTCTGCCACAGTTCTGGTAAAGAGGAATAATTGTCACTTTGTGATGAATGAAAAAACAAAATATCCTTTGATCTTACTCTTTGCTAAAGCACTTATTTTTGATCCAAGCTAAAGAAAGAAAACAAGAAGCTTAAGTCATCAAAGTGCCTTTCAGTGGAAGAAAATACCAAATTGATGCTTGTTCTTCTCCAGCATGGAGGGCGGAAGGGGATACGAAATCTTACTTACTGACACTAAACATTTGCTTGGTATTCACAACCATTGTTAAATGATGAAAAGATTAAAGCAGCAACAGAGCAGGTGAATTTCAGTGACAACCAAACAAGCAGTCAGCAATTCCCATGCTCTGTCACTCTGAAGGATACCTTAGGAACAGCTCTCCCAAAAGAGCTAAATGGCCACAATGAATGAAGGCAGCACAGTGCAGGGCATGAGGAGAGGACAGAACCCAGCTGCATGTTCTGAGCCTCTGGGCAAACCAGAGCTGGACTCGTGGCCTTGGCTCACCGAGTGTCCCTGAGCAAGGTGCCCCTGCAGCAGGAAAGGTCACAGGGATCACAGCACAGGACAGCCTGCAGGTTCCAGGAAGCCACTCCCAAATGACTCCCAATGGTCCTTGATCATAAGGCCACATGAGCAGGTACCAAGGTATTTTCCCGCCGCAGGATGCAAATGGGAACGAATCTCGATGCCTTTCTGACACAGATATGTATCTGGATCCTGGGAAGTTGCGTTTCATGACAGGCCATTCATTATATAAGCTCTAGTAACTTGCAGGATACAACCTAAAAGCTACTGCTTTGTACAAATTGCTATGGTCCTTTTGTGATTTTTGAGAAGAGAATACTAAAGTGGCAACGAATAAAGCACATAAATTTGTTTACACAGAAGAGGTACAAGCAGCATGAAGCAACACCAAGGCACACCACACCACTTTGAGCAAAACTGCTGATTTCTGTTTGCAAATTATAAGAGAATAATTAAAAGGAACACACAAATTAGCACAGACAGCTAAACCATCCTCTGATGATGATCACACTGGTGTGGTTTCCTCCTAGTTTACATTTACTTCTTCAACTGCCTTCATAATGGAGCTGGGAGGAAGCATCTCACGGTGGCCATAGAATTATTAAATTAATCTGTGGCCTTTCTACTTCTGAAACAGAGGCCCAGGCATTTACCTGAGACAAACACTGCTTTGCAAATTAGGCTATATTTTTGGTTTTCTGTTTATTTGACATAGTATGGTCCCTGCACTTAGAATCCAAAAGCAAAGCCAGGATTCTTAACATACCAATTGTTGCATCTCATCAAGTGCATTAGAACTGGAGACACTGAAAATAGAGAATCTCATTGACTTGCACAAGAGAGTCTTCAAGTGCTACAGCTGTTTCCATTCAGATACAGCAATTAATACTGACAGAATTGATTGGATTTGAACTCATCTAACATCATTAACACTGAAGACAGTCTCATTCGTGCTTAGCAACTGAAATGGTCCAACAGACGCAAATCCTGACAGCAGCTGCCTTAACCAATAGGGAAGAGGAGCAAAAACTTCATGAAGTCCATTATTAAATTCATGAAGTTCATTGTTCAATACCCATTTTCCATAGAGACTCCCACCTTCCCATTTGACAGCAGAACTGTTCACCCAAAAGCGTGTTTGTAAGCGAGTACATTGAACACTGTTTCTTTAGGCAGAAGAAAGGACAGCCTCAGGTATACAAGTGAAGCAACAGGCAGCAGACATCTCTGTGGCATTTAATCCAAAGAGATTATTAGAAATTAAAAATTGCAAGTAACAATGATTGTTTTTTCCTATCCACAGAAAGGGCAGTCTTCCCCTTCACTTTCTTACGTGGGATGAAGTCTGAAAGAAATTTCTGAGGAAACAGCCGTACCAAATCCCACACAGTCTGGAAGAAATCATTAAGAAAATGACAGGATGGCATGTGTGGGTGGAGTGACAGTGTTACACCACAGTCAGGCTCCTGCTGAATCAAAACTAAATAAAGAAAAGCAGGTTCTTGTCCTGTGTGTTCAAGAAGTGCATACAGTACCTTTTCACCATGGCAGCTCTTATGTACTTGTCAACACAGCAGTAACCATGTTTGTAAAAGGTGAAGTTTCACTAATAAATAATACTAGTAAGCATTAAAGCAATGAATGTGAGAAATCAACTGTTAACAGGCACTCTCAGTAATTTGGCAAAAATTTCTCAAAAATGCAACCTGCTGCTTTTCCAGAAACAATGATCAGTCAGCAAAGTCACTGCCTCTGCCATTTAGACATTTTCTTTTTTGCAAAATAAGACATTTTTACAAAACCCTCAAACCACATAGCCAAAACATAAAAGCTTTATATATATATATATATATATGTTTGAGGCTGTTCCTCTGTTTGTCCTGAATGGGACTGACAGGGAACAGAGGAAGTTCCAGCCAAGGCAGAACATTTCCTGTGGAATCTAGTCTTCTGCCAAGGCAGTATCTTTGAGTTAGGCATTAACATTTTATTGCAGAACATAGGCTTCTATTTGCTCCCTTACTATTGAGATCTAGATACCGTTATCTACAATTCTGAAATTGTTCAAATGTTCTAGTTCACATCACAATCATACCCCCCTGAGATAAGTCTGGCATATATTAAATTTAAGGCAGACGTGGACTAACTACAATTACAGTATGGCAGAGTTTCTCACAGTACAGCAGTACAACAACAACAACAAAAAAATAGCCACTATTTTTTAAAAGGTATATTGTCCCTAGAACTAAGAATTTTGCATGCACTTCTTAGAAATGTTCTGAATTAAGAAGCTTTTTCCACTTCCACATAGAAAGATTTCCTTTGTAGCCCTTCAGGGGAAAAAAAAAAAAAAAAACAAACCCAAAACCAAAACAAATCCCAGTGCATGTCAGAGAACAAATATGTGTGTTGTGCCCTGGAGCCATTTCCAAGCCAACAGTCACAGCACTTACCTGGGATAGACACAAATCACATACAAGCTTCTGTGGAGACCAGTTAGGATTTGAGTCCTGAATGCCTCCACTGCAGAGTGACTATTTTAATATTTGTGTATTTCTAGTCTGAAATCTAGTGCTGAATAAGTCTTTACAGATTTATTTTTAAAAAGTTAAGTCAGAAAGTAAAACAGAATGTAACTTGAACATGGAAGATTCAGATTCTAACAGCCATGCTGAATGTAAATACTTCTGCTTGTATGCTTAGAAATGAGCTATTTCTCATTTCTGGGGAAATAATGTATTCTCATTCTAACCAGCAAAACCATGGGAGGGTGCTAAGAAAGCTCTTTGGGTAGGTGGGTGGATGTGTTGTCTGTTAAACCATAAACTGCCCTGGAAAAATTTGGAGTTTAAAGAGACAATTTTACTTAAGTAAGTATGTTTTGCAATACAATCCCTATCATTCAGGTTTGTCCATATCCAAAACCATAAGCAGTAACTTTTCAAGTGAGTGGAAAAGTTTGCCCATCCCAGGGAGGAATGAGGAAATTAGTTTCTCTCTTTGAGTTATGAGCTTGAGACAAAATATTCATGCTGCCACCATCCCTGCTTCCCCTAAACAGCCTTATCTGGAAAAAAAAAAGCTCCATACAGGCCCAGTTGCTACATGAACAACTCATGGGACCTAAATTCCTGAAGTAAAATATACTATCAGTAGGAAACTTCCTTTCTATGTGTTGGGCACTTTACATCCTGAGTGGTGTCAAAATGAAACATAAATCAGTAAGATATTCAGGAATGAAATACTAGAAGAATCTTTCGCTCTCTGAACTCAGGCTTATCTTTTTAATCCAGCAGTAGAGATTTTGTGTAGAGAAATAAGTGTTCCACATGCCTTTTTTATCTTTCCTTTAGACAACTGTCTTGCAGCAAATACTTTTTTCTGAGTCTTTCCTTCATTTTGGCAGGCATCATGCAACCTTTACTTACATACCTACACTTTACATTAAAATTCATTTCACCAGTGGAGTTTTACTAGTTTTTATGGAGTAAACGGAATCCTTACAATGACACTTACAACTGAGCTCCTGCACATGCAAATGACAAAATATGTTCCTGTCCTTCCAGCTGTTTCCACCTATTTGTCCAGCTCATTGCACCAGAAGCAGGCATTTATCTCATGAGCTTGCACTTGTAACTCCAGGTTTGAACAGCCCATCCCCAACATGGTAAACAAATGCAAAACAAATACTTACAAGTCAAAGACTAAGTAATGGAATCCTTCTTCTGATATGCTGTCATGGAGCCGCACTATGGAAAGGGGGAAGAAAAGATAAACACCAGTCACCTTTTCCATGTCTTTAATGGCTCTTGTTGGTTTGGGGGACAAGGAGGGGGTTATAATTCTACTGCAGAGCTGGTATTGCATTTCTATATGCTCTCAAGCTGTGGGGTGTGGGGCTTTGTTTTAAATCCCCTACCCTCAGAACTGCCTTTTCCGCAACTCTTACTTTCCTAATGTCATACAACCTTTTTCTCAGCAGTATTACATCTTAGAAGTTGTAAATAAAGAAAGATGAGGCAAATCCCCTCACAATTAGTCACAGATTTCAGCAGAGTAAAAACCTTCCAGGGCTTGTTAACATTTCTCACATTTACTGTGAAGAGTTGCAAAGAGAGAAATCTCCTGGCCAGTGTAGAGCATCCTCATTACATGCTCCTCTCTGTGCCCAGATCTAAAGCTTTCCCTGAAAATGTGCTCGTCAGCTGCACAACCTTCCCTCCGAATTTTAAGAATTCACACCACACCGTGGTACAACTATGAATTAAGTCCTGTGGTTTTCCTTAATTACTTTAAATGAAATTATAATTTCCAAAGGTAATACAGGAAGCCTTGTCAGTAGTTTGATCCAAATAATTATCACTTATAGAATCAAATTTAAAAAATCAGGATACCCTAAAAGTGATCTGTGTTCAAAGATGAGCTGAGCAAGAAACTCTAAAAGAAAAGCATTTTCATATCTCCCCAGATGGTAACTTTCTGTATTAATCATTTTTTATACAGGACAAATAAACATGACTTTTTAACTTAATAATATTTAGCCCAGAGAAACATCTTGTGTTTACACAACACTGAAGAGAAAACCAGCTCTTGGCTGACTCAGTGTGCAGAGCTCATGATGATTCAGAAGAGCCAAGTAGGTCTAAATCAGAGTTTGTGGTTTTGGCTTGTTCTGTATTTCAGATTACTCCCTGTTTTTATCAAGGGGCCAGCCAACACTACTCTCCGCCCTTCCCAAAAACCCCCAAACATCTCCAAATCAGCTTTCTGTCTGCTTGCATTGAGCTGAGCTTTCAATACCCCCAAATGTTTCATCTTTAAAGCAAACCAAATGTGGGATGAGACGCCATATACCAGCTTAGAAGAGCATCTTCACATTTGTGGCTGAGGACTGAGACCCCTAAACATCTGGATGTTGGGCAAGTTGCTTGTACAGCAGCATCAAAGATACTGCTCATGCAATGGGATTTAGTACAAGCCCTTGGGTCTGTCACAGATGCTATACAGCCCAAAATCTGTGAAGTCTGGAGTGCAGTTGGTTTGCTATGCATATGCATCTTTGAAAAAGTTAACAACTCTTTAAGCTTTATTCATAGCAGATGATACTTTTAGATAGAAAAATCCTGTTCATTAAATAGATTAATAAGAACTCCAAGCATGGCTTTTTCAATTCAGAGCAATGTTCTCCTCTGTCATATCCCTGTTACCAAGAAAGCCAGGATGGCACCCTGGAAAGGGGCTTCTTGAGCTTTGGTGTCAGCCCGAAGCAGGAAGTGCTCCCGTTTTGTCCTTTCCTTCTCTAGAACAGGATTTGGTTCCAAGTGCCTGCAGAACCACAGATCTGTCCCTTTGGACTAGAAAGAGGCTGTTGCTTGAGATGATGGATGATGTTTTGCTCAGCCTGGGGAGCCTAACTCCTTGCTAGCCAAACTCAACTCTGACACCTCATCAAGGGTATCTTCTTCAAGGATCACATTCCTTCTTTTCCTTTCTTTTCCTCCAAAATGCCTGAATCGCAGATGTGAGATGGAACAAATCCTTCTCTGAATCAAGATCATAAGCCTCTGATTGTTTCTGAAAAGGAAGACAGGCTGAGGCAGCTGGGGAAGATGAGAGCTGCCTTTTGGCAAGTGCTTATGTTGGCATCTTTGGTCAATCCAGGCACATGGTTACGTCTGTGAAATGCAAATGCCGAATAAGCGAGAGCAGAGGAGAGCAATCCCTGGTGCAGAGCAAAGGGTGCACGATGGCACCAAGGCTAATCCAGCGTGGCCCAGACCTTCTGCCTGCATTCAGCATGCCATAGGAAGGACAAGGGATGCTGGGATGACAATTTGAGAAGATACTCACTAAGTCTAAGAGGAGATGCGCTACAAGAAGTATTTGTGCAGTCACTGCAGACAGATACAGTTCTTCACACACCCCTATCAGGCAGGATTCAGGCATGACAAACCAAAAGGCAGCAATTACAGAAATTATTCATCCAATATAATAACTTTCACCAGAAGCTCACACTGCCATTCCTATTTCTCCAGAGTCACAAAGCATTCATCAGTAGTAACATTCAACAGTAGTTGCATTTATCTTTTCTGAAAACATTTCAGTTAGACTAAATCATTATTAACTACAGATACTTTATCAATGCTGTTATTAACAAACACGTGAGAAGGCAGCAAGGAAATGGAGGTAGCTTCTTTTCCTCCTGCCTGCTGTAGCCCTGTGGTCACTCTCCTCTACTGGGTTCCAGAGAAGGTGCATAACAACCTCAGACAAAGTCCTTGGTCCTAACAAATGGGAACACCTGACAGGAACCCAGGCAGCTTACAGCCCTTCTTTTTGGAGAAATACTGCAAGCTCACTAAAGACAGGAATACTCCCACTTTGGCTTCAGCACTGATTTGCACCTGAAATACTTCCCCAACCATCACACTGGAAATACCCTAACAATAATTTTAGGGAGAGCTCCTATTAGCTTGATTAGCTTCCATTTAGCCATTAGTGTGGGCCAGCTCCAATCTGACCAAAAAGTAAAATGATATCCTTTATGTGACTTTTTCTGCTGAACTGCACTATTTTGTGCCTATCCCACAGAAAACAGCTTGATATAATGGCCAAACAACTTTATGATTTCCCTTTTGAATTTCTGCCTTAAAAGGAAAAAAAAAATCAAAACAATAGTATTCCACATACTTCCACTGAAAATCAAACTTTTCCAGGCAAGTAGTCAAGTCAAACAGTTGACAGTCAGAGATATTTAACCACATCTAAACCTATTGCCTAAAATATTTGTGTGAAACTGCTTGTGATAATTTTGCTAAATTTGGTATCTGAATTAGTTCATGACACAAACTACTGGAGGAGACTAAACTTCACACCAAAGTTATGTTGCATGGTCAGCACAGCAGCTGCACGGATGTGCACCGAGGTGTCAAACTGCCAGAGAGATGCTCCTTGGGGAAAACTCTCTCTGCAACCCCATTCATTGTGTCTATGAACAGAGCATGGGAAGGGATTAACGCAGTCAATGGAAAAGACATTGATTTTCCCTTTTGTAGTAGAGATTGAGATCTGTGGACCCCCAGAGACACCGATCCTGTAACTCTCTGAAATGTGATGTCTCAAACTAGTGCACCACTAGGAAGTTATGGGGCACATTCATCACTAGTAGAGGTTTAAAATTAGTTTGAAAATCACAAAAGCTTACATCATATCTGCTGAAATATGCAAATTACTTTGTTTCTGCTTTCCTGCAATGATGAAAAGGGGAAAAGGATGCTTTCCCTCCATGTTCACTTCCAAAAGTGTATTTCAGTATTTATGCACACCTTACATACACGACTTACTGAAACAAACAAACACCCCAAACCAAAACTCCCATACCCTTTGAAAAATGAACTTCATTACTTAATGGAAGGAACTTCATGGAATGGCTTAAGTCAACTTTAGGTGTCCTATGAACTCATACCTGTATGCCAGTAGATATGGGATAAATTGTTGCATTTGAAAATAAAAAGGCAAAATAAAAAATGAAAAAACCCTCAGTCACTGAAAAGCCATAAAACAGTGATGTTTTTACTCATATTTGAACCACTCAACTTACTATTTCAAACACCTGTCTAAAAGCATTTTCTGCTGTCCTGTCTCTCTGCACAAAGCAAGCCTTGTGCTCAGCAGAATTGTTGGCTGAGAAGTGGCAGATGTGCTGTGGCTTAGCACTGTCAGAACTCACATCTTCCTGCAAAATCATCCTTTGCCACCTTTCCTGTCCTACTGCATAAAGCAAAGTGATGAGGGATGGAAAACAAAGTTACCAGGTGAACTTTATCTGAAACTCTGCTGGACACCAGTGCAGGAGCCTTTACAGCAGTACCAAGAACTGAGACCAAAGTCAGCATTCATCCTACAGCTTTTAATCTGGATCCCAAGGGAAATACACTGGGATCCCAAGGTAAACACAATAACCCTGCATGAGGAAGCAGAACTGAGCATGCAAAAGTTTCTGACCCACTGCTTAGGAGTGCTACTGTTGGCACTGATCTGCTCCCATCAAACAAAACAGCTTCCCTGCAGCCTCATTCTCAGCACCTCAGTGCTCCATCGTGTCCCCACATCCTCTTTTGAATGTCTGGTGTAAATGGTATAAATAACCTCTGCTGAGCCACCAAACCTCTTAAATCAGTGGTGCATGAGAGTCACAGCTATAGCTCCCAGGCAGGGAACTTAGCACGAAAATGGAGTCTGGGCTGTCATTACTGCTCCTTACATTCACATTTCCTCTCACACAACACTGTTCTGCTGAGACCATGGAAACCTGGGGCCCTCTATAATAAAGCTCATCAGGTACAGTAAAGAGAACTTGGCAAATACTAATAAGAACTGTTACCTAAGAGTCTGAAATAGTTAGAGGCTAATCTGGTGAGATTAATACAGTAGCAATGCTCTAGGGCATCTGCTTTCTGAACAACAATAAATACAGTGTAATGCTTTGCATATTTAAGAAAATAATCCTCCCCCAATGTTGTAAAACACACAAACAGTACAATGCAAATCCTTACAGTCATTAAATGACTTTATGCAAATCAGCAGTGCTGTGTACACATTTAACAGGTGCCCTGTATTCAGCAACAGTGAAACAAAACTATGTTACTCCTAAATACCTTCAAAAGGTAATTTTTTTTTTATTACAGTGCAAATTCACAATTAATTAGGGCCAAAAATTTGAAAAAATATTCTATTCATCTGCATCTCAAAAACTGGTATAATAAGAAATGATGGGAAAAATAGTGGAAGAGGTTTTACAGCAAATTCTGTGAGCCAGAGAGAATTCTGATCAGAGGATCCAAGCTTACCCCTGAAAGAATTTTGTACCAAGGTCATTGACAAAGAAACCAAGAAAGAAAGAAGGATAAATAAGAGAAACCTTCAACTGTCTATTCCAATGAGCACTTTGTTTGTCTTTCGTGACCAATGAAACTTAGAAGTTTTGTAAGAACATGGAAAATGCATGCATGCTAGAATAAAACAGTGTGAAGCCTGCTGAAAATTGAGTGTGTTGCTTTGTATTATGACCGTCTCAACTGTGACAAAAAATAACTAGAGAATATAATATTTGGAAATACTGCCTTTTCCAAGGCATTGCAACAGCAAGTGTTGAGTACTATGAACAAAATGCCATATAGTCCAAAAATATTCATTTGTCAGCAAAACCCACCCCCATCAAGGCCCTCACAATAAACAACTGCATTCTGATTAAATGCCATTCTACTGCATGCATGAGGAGAAGGCACTTTGCCAAAGTGTTAACATTGGCAAAAGATTCTTGCTACAGAGAAAATGAAAAATTACTTGTCAAAGCTGATAAAAAAATAACATTTTACACAGAGACTCCAGGTACTGATGTCAAAGCAGATGGCCACAAATTACCAGCTCTTTTGTTATGGAGACACACTTGCTTCATTCCTGATAGGTGAAGACTGACAGTCTTTAAAAATAAAATTTCCCAGATAAAACAAACTAATTTAAAAAAGAACAAAACCACAAGAGGTATTCCAAAACATCTAATTCTGTGTTGATAGGCCCCATGTGGAGTAGTTGAGGTAACTTATGCTTATCTCTTTATTCCACAGGCTCTAGTTGCTTTTCAGTGGACCAAAACACAGGTGTGTGTCCATTTCTGTGTGCATACATGCCCAGAGCAGTTCTGTGGAATTATATCCTGGATCCATGAAGTTAAAAAAAAACAGCTGGAGCTACACACCTTTAATTATTAATGTATAAAAACAGCACAACTGTATGGAGTTGTTGCACAAAAGAACAGGGAACTAAAATGTACACCTGCACTTTCATGTCTTCATTTGATATACAACTGTGTCACATACTGGATATCTTATGTTTCAGGGTGAGCCAGTTCCTCTTTGCAGCTGAAGGACTGCTTTTGTAAGTTAACAAGATTTTTTACAAAGCAACAAGAAGATTACAAATGTCATCACATTAAGCCTTATGAGAATAACTGCATGGATTAAAAGTAAGTCTGACACAAATTTTTGCTATGAGCAAACTGATGTCTCAGCTGCCAGTGTTGATGCTTTAAGCAGTAACAATTTTTAAGCTATTTTTGCATTTATCAGAACATGTAAGAAGAGGAATAAAGACACAAGAATTTCATGGAGTGTTAACTAATAAAAGGACAAGCTGCGACACAGAGATGTTACATCAATTAAAATTAAGAATTAACAGGCTCAGGAAGCCCCACAGTGTACAGAGCCAATACAATTGCCCAATTATTAAAATTAGACTTTATCCATTTTTAATATTTACAGTGCTAAAAAACCTAGGAACAGATTTATATAAATAATATGTAGGGCCTACACATCAACAAAATTAGCTACTGGGGAGCTATAACCATTGGGTAGGACACAGCCTCCCTTCTTGGCTCTCCTCTCTTAAAATACATTAAAGACAGACATAGATAAACAATTTACATAATGACCACTCAGAGACGAATGTTAAGTTTATTTTTTAAATGCTCCCCTTTCACGAGGACCAAGTTCCAAGGTATTTAAAAGCATCAGCTTATGAAAACAAAGTCAGTCTACTTTAAATATTTTAAACAAAACAGAAAGCACAAAATTGCAATCCTGTGGCATGACTCAAGAGGAAGCACAAAAAAGAAACCTCTCACACAGGAGCCAGGTATGCCCCAAGCAGCCTGAGACAATATTTTGCAAAGCAATTACCACTGTAACAATTACCTTCAGAAAACCTAATCTAAATCTTTAAGTCAGTAGGAGCAATAACTACATCTAAATTTCCTAAAACTTTTCAGTCTTGGCCCTTTTGGTTTTTAGTTTTAAAAGCATTACTTTATCAGAGTAAAGACCATCAAGTAAAACCATAATCCTTGTGGATTCAAGGGAACCTAATAAAATTAATTTGAAAGTTGATTAGAACTGCATAAAGAAATTTAAAAAATGACAAAATAGCTTTATTGGTGTTTATGTCAGATACCAATTCAATACCTGAGCAATAATCCAATTCTTGTATACTATTTGAATCTAGTGACCACCGCTATATAAACATCCTAACAAAAAATATTTGTAATTAATGCCAACTTTGACCAAGGGAATACTGAAAACGTAGTACTTGTATACAGAGTCATACCTTTTTGGTCTCTCACTGCTTTAGGTCAACTGCTTTAGGTCTTAAACTGGTCCTTCTGGTACCTGGAAGCATTCTGCCCTTCTCCCCCAATTCTCCTTCAGAAGATTATATTACACCTGCTTTGTAGCATGATGGAAATGCAGCAGGGCTGAAGAACCAGCTCTCAAGTCTGATCTCTGCATTAAATGCCCTGTAAATTCCCCTCTTCCTGACAGAAATTGCATGGAATTTATCCTCATTCAATCGTTGAACCACCAAACATTGCCCCATCTCTTTTCGAAGGCTGAAAGAAATAGGACATTCCTGCCCGCTTCTTCCCCACAAAATGCACAGAATTTTTCATTTTACTAATAGCACTAAAATAAAAAATTCAAGCTAAAAAAATAATAATATAAATCTAAACCCAAACCAAGTACTAACTTAAACCACAAACATTCATTTTGTTAAAGGAAGTACTTTCAAATCTGTGACTAAACAGGAATTTTCTGCTGTAAATAGATATATTAGGGAGAAAATAATTGAAAGAGAAGATGCTTATAGAACCTATTTGGAAGAGTGTCCTGGTCACTTTGATGGAATATGGTAAAGAAGACAAATTATATAAATAAATTATGGTAAAGAAGATGTTTTTAACAAACTACCTTAATGAGGAATTTAGTAAGTGAACATGAGCACCGCTGAGCAAGCTGGCCATTTGATATTTAATGGAATACAATCCTTAATTATTAAGGATTTCCTTTGCCCCAGCTGTGATGCAAATGACCACAGACAAAATTCCACTTGGCTGTTCTGAGGCACTTAACCACTCTAAGAACCTGACAGGAACAAAAAGCTGCAACAAATACACTCCTACAAATAAACACTTGTAAACATTTGCGGAAGTCCTTTCCATATGGACTGCATCTGTTGGGAAGAACACACATGGAACTCCAGTGTGACCCAGTGTCTCCATGGAAGTGTCTCTGCTCTGATTTCTGCTCAGACAGCTCACAAGGACCTGTAGGTCAATGAGCCTGTAAAGAATCTGCCACAGCAGCTTCCCAGGTAAGTGATAATCATGCACACAGACATGTGCTTTTATCACATTATTCATCCTAGACACAGAACTGCTCTGCAAAGCAGCATTGCAAAGTAAATAAGGGAGACTAATTATGCCTGCAGAAACAAATCCCTGACACTCATGGTCAAGGAATCCTGACTGTAATGAAGAACCCACACCGTATTTCCATGAGGCTGAACTTTCCATTTCCTACAATAGTTTCCAAATAAGAACATGCATCTGGAGAGAAAACCTGACCAGCAGATTTCACTGCTAAGACATTGCTGTGGTGGGGGACAGAAAACACCAGTGGCACTGGAATTGCCTCATCCAATGCCCACTGCCAACTGTGGAATGTGAACCAGAAGCAAACCCCTCTCTTGTAGGCTCTGCCCTTAAGTATATGTTAGGCACAGCATAAAATACGGTGAATGTAGTTTTTCAGCATATACATATCTACATGTCAAAATTGTCATTACTGTCCTGCTGGTCACCTGGAAATACAGATGTTCAGAGAAAGCTGCTACTGTGCTTTTGTTTTTCATAAAAACTCTGTGTTACAATACATAACTTTCAAGTCAAAGTTCATTCTACCTCAACCTTGAGTAAATAACATTTAAAATGTTAACATTTAAAGTTCATTTTCAAATAAAGTTGTCTCTAAGAATTCTTGCCAACCCTCCCTATGGGTACATGACAAAAGAATATACAAAGTAACTTTATTTGCTCTTGTTTCTTGTAGACTGTGGCGTGAGAATTACAAATACTACTCGTTAAGACCTCTGTAAACATGAGGAAAATGCTCTAGTTTATGTTATTATGTTGGCATGAAATCAAAGTTTACGCTCTCTTAATTCAGCTTAAAACAAAGCATCAGCTAATTTAAACAGAAACAATTTCCCAGTTTATAGAGCAGTAGGTGGCCACAAAGAAATAGCCACGTCAGTTTAAAAATAAATTAGCTTTTGATTAAGTTCAGGGAGCTTTTAAATGCAGACAGACCTAAAATTCTACTTTCTGTGTGCTAAGTGTAACATTAATTACCACTGTGCTGGAAGCGTTACAGCAAAGAGAATTGGTGTGCTCTTTGAATATTCCAGATTTGCAGTGAGGATCACATATTGCATCACCTTTTCTATAAGAGGTCAAAACTGCATAAACTACAGTACAAATGTAGCCACACCCCTCAGTGATGTGGTTATAAACATAAGACAGATCTGAGCTCATTTTCTGAGGACCCATGCAAAACTCACTGAAGCATAACCAGCAATTCACTTAAATCACAGTAGGTACCACCTTTTAATGACGGTTTATTTGGTTTGGTAACAGGACAACCAAATAATTTATCCTCTACTCCAAGGACTAAAAGACAAATTCCAGGCACCTGTGATGGCAATACTAAGTATCACAATGTACCATTTGAATGCTGAGTAGTTTTCCAAATTTCCAAAATTTTATTTAAAACCAAAAGAAGTGCTAAGATACCAGCTCTTCTCTTGAACCAGACCAAACCTACATTTTCTCTAAATCACTTCTTAATTATGCTTTATATTATTCCAATGCACAGCAGCCCTTGGAGAGCAGAAAACAGTTTATTCTGAAGTGATGGCAGCATTTGGCACACCATGGACCTGCTCCAGCAAAAAAATTAGTTCCAGGACAATAAAGTCGACTTCACTGAAAATTCTGTATTTTATGGAATTAACTATTACTTTCCCATGTTACACAGTAATCACTGTAAATCCACCTTCTCCCTGCCTTTATCTGATGGGGTTTTTAATATCTGTGCAAGCAGAGAAGGCTAAAACCAATTCCATAGGACCAGGTCCCAAAATTCTGTGTAACCAGCTTTGAGGAAAAAGATCTAAAATGAATACAACAGGCCTAAAGCATGATTATAATGACATCTCTGTCCTTGGTGCCCTATTTCATAACCATGAATCCTGAACATTCTGAATGAGAGCAACAGGAGCATCCCAGAGACCAGCTCCATCCATACCACTGCAGTTTATCCCTCTTCATTTCTTTATGGTAGCAAGAGGGGAAATGCAGGGACTGAGACTGTTTCTTACACTCACAGCAAATGTGAAAAAGCCCAGTGTGAAAAGTGCCAAAGCAGAAAAAAGTCAGGTAGGTAACTGTCTCCTGTTTCCATCTGTGTGGTGCTGCAGACATGCATCCATCAAAGGCGGTGAACAAAACCTTGCTGTAACTTGGAGAAGCAAAAACCTCTACAACCAGCCAGGACAACACTGAAGCTGCAGGAGCTCTCAGGAAGTTAACAGAGCGTACAACTGAGCGACTCCAAGTACGATGCCCAGACAGAGCGTTTCCATAATAATCCCACTCCATCTCTATCCACTGGGCTGGGCTCAAAACCATCTGTATTGTTTTCTGAGTGAACGTGCCTTCCCCCTCTGTCAATTAACTATCACAGTGAGTGATGCTACCACAGCTGGAGACAACTATAAATTACTGTCATTTCCCTAACGTGCAGCTTCACCAGTGAATGCTTATCCCAAATGATTCCAAGTGTTTGTTTTACAAAAAGCAGGGAATGCATATTGACTTAACAGATGACAAACTTGAGGCTTATAATGAGAAACTGCCATTGTCTTTTAATCACAGTCTCACAATAAATGAAAATCAGAGAGCTTGTCCTGTCCTGTGGGACCATTTGTAAGATTGTAATTAGCTCAGTGACAACCCACATAAACTTGGATGGAAATGCTGCAGGGGATAGCAGAAGTCAGTCTGTATTCACAAACCCAGACTACTAGCTGCAGTTGAAATCTCTTTCTAAATATTCCTCTCATTTAGCACATCCAGTAACTCCCAAAATACATATATGCTACAAAAGATAGCTGCAAGCCAGTCAGTTGCAATTATGGTTTTAGATCATCCATCAAGTCCTTCCTGGCAAGACCACACAGTCAAATTCAACACAACCCAGCACTAACACCATCAACATCAGACCAAGTATAAATCGCTGAAACACAATTAAATAACTCTCAAGGTCACCTAGTAAATAAATCTATTAATTAAACAGCACCACTTGGGTGGTACAATCACTGAGACACCAGTGCTACTCACTGCTGTGCAGCACAAGGGCAGGAGCTATGGATTTTATTACAATGCAACACCAGAACATCTTCAATGCACAAGTATCAGGAGTGTCATGCCTGGCCCACTGTGGCTGGAATGAGAAGCTGGATGCATTTAAAGGAGACAGACATGTAGAGGACAAACTAAAATTAGAAGCACATTCCCATGGGCAGTCCATGAGAATACTAACACTCTGGTGAAACCACTATAAAAAGAACTTCCAAATTTGGAAGGTGACTAGGAGGAGAGAGGTATCATTAAACCCCTATCAACTGAAAAAAATGCCTGGATCAGCAGTCTTGTAGGAGTAGGAAAGTCTCCAGTGTCGAAATCTGAAAAAGCCCAGCCTGAACTGAGCAATTAGGACCTATTCATCCACTGCCAGCAATGGAGGTTGGTGTTATTTGCAGGGTCAGAGCATGCACTCTGTGCCAGGATGCAGCAGAAAGCCGGGGAGCAGACCAGCTTGCATCCTTTGGAATGCCATTTGACAGATACTCCCAACAGCAGTGCAACTAAATCAGGATGAAAAATAACTTTTTAAAAGCTCAAGTTTGAAGGAGTGAGGAAAAATCTAAAGGATGTTCGAAACACTTGCAACAAGCCAGGGGTGATCAGGGGTATGTCTGTCTGCCTGGAACTCATCGGTGCTGTCCCCTGGCCCCAGGGGAAGATGAGTCAGGCTGGCACCAGACTCTCACACCCCTACTATGCACAAGGACAGGCAAGAGTGACATCCCTGCAGAGCTACCGACACGCTGGGCTAAGCAGGCAGGCCGAGCCCTAATTTTCCATGTGCTGTTTCCAATATGTATCTAAGATGATATAAAATCTCTTCCTGAGTGTGCATTCCATTAATAAAGATGCAGAAGATGAATATAAAATAGAAATCACAAGCAGATTTGGCTTATGCATGTGACATGGCACAGACAAGTTCAGCCTATAAAATGCAATTCCAAATTGCCCTCTCAGGTGGCACAGACCGTCCAACACTTTCTCCTTGGAGGTACTTTTTCCAGAAGCAGGGTGACAGTAAGCCACCATGGGTTAGAATGTTAAACACTCTAAATGGGCAGATTTAGGGTGCCTGGGAAAGAAATGCAGCCTGAATGAATTCCTTATTTTCTCTATGGAAAGGGCCAAGACAAAAGTGTCCCACAGAGTGGGTTCAGCTCAGAGCCACAAATGCCAAGACTGGCAGGATTATCACAGAAAACACATGACAAGTTTTACCATATCTGCAGAAGCTGCTCTAATGCCATCCAGTGAAGCCCATCCACATCACCTAATATACTGCAACCTGTTCTTGGTTGGGGGTTGGTTTTTCCTCACCCTCAGATCAAGTAAAGGTTCCCAATATTTGGGTATCAATCCAAATATCAGTGCAGAATTCACCTATTAGACCATCAGCAAGGTTGTCTGTAACAGCAAAGGGAACAGAACTTTGAATACCCCCTAAAAATGCTCTAAAAATGTCTCTTCTAGCTTTACTGAAAGAAAAAGCTTAGTTTAGCTGAAGCAGTAGAGAGATCTCTGTTTTTGGAGGAAAGAATCCAGAGGAAAATTACATATTTGTGGTTTAGCTGGGAGTCATGATGTCTATCCGTATGCATAGCACGTGGTCGCAGATTCATAACAAACAAAGCTTTCAAACAACAAAAAAAATGTAAGTTCTGAAAGATCCATTTTGTGTGCAGAGAGAGCGAGCAATTCATTTCAGTCGAGCTTATTCCCACAGCTCTTGAAGTCAGCAATGCAGCCAATTATGAAACTCTTCATTCCAGGAAACACATATAGAAAGTATAGATGAAAACACAAGTGCAAAGTGTGGCAGCTACCCCAGCCCTCACCTCCCACAGCAGGATCCTCAAGAGAGGTGGTCAAATTCCACTTCCCTTTTCTGTGGATTTCTCTATTTTACATTTTAAATAACTGGCTGCAAAAGTGGAGTGGACTTCAGGGAAAGAAAAAATATTTAGGAGAATCTGGACACAGTAGGAAAAGAACTGATGCATTTAAGGAAACATACGAGAGGCTTAAGCAGGGATAGAAAATGCTTCAAGATCTGGTTCACACTTGATTTATACTGAATCATTACCTATTTTGGTGCAAATTAGGCATGTACTTTCTGAGGCAAAAAATTACAAAATCGTGGCAAACCTTAGTGAAACATTTCCTCAGTCTGTTATGGATACTGCTACAGTTATCAGGGATATTACAGCCAGCAATGCTTCACTTGAGCTAAAATAACCTTGTGCTCCATTAAAAGGAAAGAGAATTAATGTAGCATGGCAAAGAGTGGTGTCATTGTCTGCAATCAAAGACATTTTTATGCTCCACAGTAACCCAGAAGAGAGAAACTTAAAGATGCAATGCCACTTAGCAGAATAAAAGGATTCTGCTGCAAACAAAAGAGACAAAAGCTGTAACACCAAATAAAGCTGCCTTCCCCCTCCATTGCCGACACACTCAAACCACATTATCTGATGCTTCATATGGCTCATACTGAAAATCACTGACACATTGATTAGCACTACATAACTTTAGTCTTTTAACTGCTGGGGGGTTCTGATACTCCACTCACTTCAGGGCCACCAACAGCTCTACAGAAAGCCCTTCCACACCAAGCCCTTACAACAGAAGTCAAAACTTTCGGGCTTTTCCTCTTAAACATCAACATACATTCACAAGGACTTCACCAACTAAAAGGAATCAGATGCACAAGCAGTAACAGAAACTGCTGAGAAGGAGAAAGCTGCAGAAAAGCTGCAACAAGCCCCACTATGCCCCCCTGTGTGCTCTTGCCTGGTGCAGTCTTGTTCCAGTACATTTAATTTCACAAAGAGCAACTGCAAAACCAGCTTCTGTATTTTGTTGTTGCACTTCACTCGTCAGTTACTTGCTGTAGCCACAGCTGACTTTAAACATTCAATCTGTTGTGTTATAATACTCACTACTAAATTGGCTCTTACATTAAATGTGAAATAATATAATATCACTGGTTTATTTAGTTTCTTGATATTTTATTTTAATTCTCTCAAGGACTATGGTTTACCTTATTAATCATAGCAATTGCAAATTTAATTAATTCAATGGAATGGATGAGATTTAAAATTGTTGAAGTGATCAGCTCATCTAAGCAATAAAAATAATTAAAGGAAGTGAGATTCTCTAATGCATCAGTCCCATGCAAACTTGAGCTTTATATTTATATAAAAAGTTTTATTTATTTATTTGCATAGCCACAGACAATACATCCCTGAGGACCATATTTATTGAGCATAAATTTATATAGCTGGGGATTGGTTTGATTTCCACTGCATCAGGAAAGAACGACATATTTTTGACATACATTAAAACCTTAAATTAAGTTCAGGAAAAAAATTGTGCTGGAGAACTACATCCTCTCAACCTGAACAGGCCTGATTTTTACCTTGTGTTTGGGTTATAGAGTAACTTAACTAACACCAGCTGAGCTATTTACAACTGTGCCACAGTAAGACAGACAAAATTCAGAGTTACTGCATCCACATTTTCTACACATTAATAGTGTTTCTCTTGATATCTTGGGACTTCATGAAGTGTCATGCACATACTTGTTGAATATAAATATAAAGGACATATTGTTGGGCATAAAGGACACAACCTCCCCACATAGCTTTAATTACTCTCTGTTCAAAAAGGACAAGGCAATACACAGTTTATTATTTTTCCCCACATGAGGAACTTGACAACTTCAGCGCTCATGTTTTGTGCTATGGTGGGGAGAGGAAGTAACTCCAAAATGCAGGCTTTTCCTCCTTTTTGTGTGGCAAAAGGACTCAGTAAGCTATACACCAGCACAGAGTGTGGTGAGGAGCAGTGCCAAGTTTGGGTGCTATCAATTGCCTCAGCCATTGATGAGAAGTTCCCAGCTCAAAGCATGGAAATGAGCAGACTCCAAACGGACACCAACACACTCCTGAAACCAGATAAGGGATTTGTCTTTTTCCCTGTGTCCCGAGTCTGTTCTGCATCTAGGCCACCTCTTGGCCTGCTGCAAGGCCAGCCTAGCCCATGTTCCCACGTGCTGGTGCAGCTCCAGCTGTTGATGGAGCAGAGGCCTCCTGCTGCCATAGCGTGCTTGTGGCGGTGCCTCAGCCCAGCCTGGCTGAGGCCAGACCAGCAGATCCACAGGAACAGGCTCAGGCCTAGCAGAGCCAAGTCCCAGCCTGGCAGTCCTACTTGCCTGCAAGTAGCCTGACTTACAGAGTATTCAGGGACAGCCTGGACTTGTGCCAAAAGGACTTCATTTATCACCTGAAGGGCTGCCACATGTCAGTAAAATCTGCTGCTGCCTTTGGGGAAGGGATGAAGATTGATCAGAGTCAGACTCGAGCCTGATGTTGCTGGCTAATGGACCCTGCCTGACTGCCATAGCTTGTACACTGTCTGTAAGGTCTGGGAGGAGGTGGCAGAGGCAGGAATTATGGGCTGTAAGGAAATGGGAATGAAAAACCAGCAGAAGCCCCTCCAGTCCTTACGGAGAGACCTTGACTGTGTAACTCCCATTAGGAAAATATTACCCAAACACAGCACAAATCCTGCAAGAGCAAACTCCACTTGGGGAAAAAACTCCATGGCTTTACCAAGCTTGAATCAGCGATTTTCCAGAATGGGTTGGAGCTTGCATCAGACTAATGCAGATTTTATCATTATTTGGGATCTCATAAACCAAAATTAGCAAAGCAGCTGTAAATGCCAAATGTCATAACAGGATGGTGCAACAGTGTTACACCACAAAAAATGTCAATTGCAAGACGAGAAATCAGAGTGTTAAAAACTAAGTTCACCTCAAGTTAAAAGAGGACCATGAAATCAAAGTTTACCAGAAGAAGATAAAGAAGAAAAATCAGGAAAATTACAATGGATGAAGAGATGGTTACTCATCAGTTTTCTTTTCAAACTTCTAAATTTAAAAAAAGGGAGCATTAGTACACATGGAACTGCTGGAAAAGTAATAGTTACCCAAGATAACAAATCCTGTGCAGGTACATGCTCAGCAAATGAAGTAAGCTTTTAATGTAACTTGATGTGCAATCCCACAAAGAAAAATCATTAGGTTCTCTGAACAGCAAAGCTCAACCTACATTTCCATCCATTTTAAACTCTGGAAAAAGGATCCCCCTACACACTAAGTACAGCCACGTCACAGTAAGAACCTGAGAAACAAAGCAATACTGAAAATCTCACCAATGCACAAACTCCTGCAGCCCAGGTAGAAATCACAACAGTGAGTATTGGTGAGGAGTAGCTGTAAGTGGAAAGGATGAGGAAATTCTGTGAGTTCTAAACCAACTTTCACATATACATTACTTAAGTGAACTACTATTTGTAGTTCACTTTCCTTATTTTTCCTACACCATTCATTAGGCATCATAAATACAAGGCTGGACAGAGAAGAAATCATAGATTTATTAAAAGGATGAAAAAAAGAAAATGCTGAAAAATGAACTGAATTAGTTATGTGCAAAGCAGTGTCTGCACAAAAAAGCTCAGATTTCAGAGATGCACTGGAGCCCTGCTTGTAGAAGTGAACCAACTTCTTCAAGGCAGATTTCCGTGACATTTCTTGGCTATGAACATGGACAGTAAGGACTGCACAGAAACAGAATCATTTATTATTCAGCCTATTTAGCTTTCCAAAAATAACTGCCTGTACACAGTCATCTTTGAGAAATCACCCATCAATTAAACCAGACCTCTGCTTTTCTACAGAAATGACCCTGAAAAAAATAGTTACCCTTTTATTCTTATTATTCTTAACTTACACACACTTATTGTTAGAGCTGAGCTCCCTTCCTCCGGCACATTTCCTTTTTCACTCTTAGTGCTTCCTCATGTGATGCAGCTCCATTACTCATCAGAGATGACAAGTTAAAAGGAGATGTCATAGTGACACAAGCATAAGAGCTCCGGTGGGGTGCTGGCAGCACTTGGAATGATTTTAGGGTCATAATTTAGGTGGCTGAAGGCATTGCTGCAGGAGAAGGAATATGACAGAACACGATGCCTGCTGCCAAACCCTGGCATGGTAATTCCAGGTCATGAAAAATCTTCTCTCAGACAGATCTAGAACACAGCAGTTTTTCTGAAACAGGAGCAGAACAACTGGTCCATACCCCCTTGAACTGCACACCTTGGTGCAGGTGATTATGCACAGTTTGTGCAGACTTGTAGAGCCCTGTCTGCCAGTCACCAAAGCTGTTTGCACTCCAAGCCAAACCTCACAGATCCAAACAGTGCATGCAGAACAGCTAGCCTACCATAAAGGAGCTGAACTCCATCCTACACTGCTCAACAAGCTGAAGACTTATGACCACATGGAACCAATTTAGACTTTTGTTTCAACTGAGTTCTGTGCATTTCAGCCCTTCCCCTGCATCAGTTCACTCTTGTCTTGTGTTCATTTTTCCCAACTTGTGGAAACTTACCATTATGTTCTGATTCCAGTAAGGCCCAGGTGAATGGCTCTGGAATCTGACTAAACCGTAAGTGTAACCACAGCTGCAGAAGGGTTGTACCTTTGCCCTAAAAGGACTTGTACATTTGCTTATCTCTCACTATTTTACAAATCAAAACCTTTGGTGAGCTAAAATAGCACAGAAAACACTCCTCTTCCTCCTTAATAAAATTTCTAGGTCAAACCTGTAAGCTTAAGAGAGATGTTGCAGAAATTTGACATGTAATTTTGAGCCATGGTACACTTTAAAATTAAAAAGGAGCTGATTTAATCCCAAAGTGATGCCTAAAGAGGCTACCTGGAAGAGACTGGACAGAGTTAAATGAAAATTAGGTATTTATTCAAAGGCCTTCAAAGGCAATACAACACCTTGGCAATACAAGAGCCTGGCTGTGGCTCTGCCCAAGATGACCCCAAAATGGACACAAGATGGACGATGGGTCACGAGTTTTCAGACTTTTCTAAGTTTTGGCCCATTTCCATATTGGGGTCAAGTGTCCAATTACAGTTTCAGGTTATGAATGCCCATCCTCCCAGACTGCTCTCCTTGATTTGCTGTTGTATACACTTCTTTGGGCCTGAAGCTACAATAGTCTCCTTCGCTCTTGGGCTGGAAAAAGATTGTTTTGTGTGACTGAACCGTGAGGAGAACTTGCTAACACTTTATATGAAGTTCAGACTTAAACACCAAAGCGCTACAGAATCTGAAAAATATGAAAGCTAAAACTTCAGGCATCACAGGCACCAAACAATTTTATTAGTCTAAAAATGCTGTAAGAAACAGCAAATTCCCACCCTTCTGGAGAATTCTGGAGAAGTCTCGGGTACAGCAAATATTCTTGTGAGAGATACCCTTGGCATATAATTCAGTGTATAACAAATGGAAAAACACAGCTACAGTTCCCTTAAGATCAAGGTACTTACCTCTCTACACTGTTTCTAAAGCAAGGAGACAGACACACCCCACCCTCCAAAATAACTTTATTTTTTGCTTTACACGGTTAGAACACACAAACTCTGAAAATAAAAAGAGCAGAGCTTTCTTCAACTTGGAAGGATGGACTCTCAAACACAAAATACAGTATAAAATAAGCATCTCACTAAAACCAGCACTAATTATTGACATTGGTCAGTCTCATTGTGCAACAAACACTGTCAGCTGAAATTCTTCTGCAGATGCCCTGCAGAATCATGAACAATCCTGGAAACAGCCCCTCCTGCACACTGTTTAACACCCCCTCAACACCTGGCACAGAAAGCTCACTGATGGCAGAGCAATGGCTCAAAGGTGAGAACACTGCACACTGCTGCAGGTGATCCATCAGATTATTGCATCCCACAGCAGAATCTGTAAGGAGCACCATGTCATAAAGAAAGTCTTACCTGAAGATATTTGCACTTGATTTCTGAGCTGCTCTTTGTTAATTTCCGTTTCCCCTAAATTTTCTAAACTGATAAATACTGTATGAAGCAATGAAATGTTCCTACCAATATTAGGATGCTTCAGGAGGCGACAGATTCTAGCTTCTCTCTCCAGTTTCTGGTGATCTGCATCAAAAGAAAGCAAAACAGTTGCTGTTAGCATGAATATTAACACAGTTTAGTGTATCTGCTTTACACAACCATCACATGATCATAATCTGATGGGATCTTTAAAAAACATCTCCTTTATTTAGATTCACTAAGATTTTCACCCGAACTGTAATATTTATTTTTTTTTAACCTTTGGGAAGAGCAGGAGGCTGGAGCTTTGGACTTGTACATCACTGAGCCCTAACAATTTTTTCTGGAGATAAAATACTACTGCTTGTGTCAAGTTCTACTTTCTGCAATAGACAACACAAATATTCCAAAATACCAACTCTGGAAAATTGAACTGCTTGAAGTGTAAAAAATATGCTTTGAACCTTGAAAATATTAAGAAGTGAACAAGTTTAGAACAAGTTACTTTGGATGGTAACTCTGAAGATTCAAAAATTTAGCATGAGATGTTAGAATTAAGAAGTTCAATCCTTACTGCAAAGTGTCCAGTTAGGCCAAAAAACTATATGTACGTCAAAGGAATTATAACAATAAATTTCAAATAAAATAGAGAAAGCAAACACCACCTTTAAAATATTTAGCACTTCAAGTTTCTGACAGCATGTTTTAAATCTGGAGGAAAGAACAAGAAGGAAAACTTGTTTAATTTTTCTGCAGTTTGTACTTCTTAATATTCGCAGCCAACTGTAACAACTGAAACAATTTTACATATGTTAACAGTTCAGATTATTTTCATATGCTTTTAAGAACTGGGATAGTTCTTGAGCTAGTAACTACTCATCAACTGACCCATCATACTTTCTGAGGCCTAAGAACCTCCACCACCTGAATGAGAAAATTTGTCAGCTTAACCCTCTTTACCTTAATGTTTACAAAAAAAACCCCAGAAGTTAAAAGTATTAAAAAGAATTATAAATCTGCAACATAAGGTTAAAGCTCTTTTTTTTTTTTTTTAAGTTAAACTCCACCACTGAGGTTTCCCATTAAGATTTTTGAGTTCAGCTGCAGCAAGGCTGAAACATAAGCACAGACATCTACAGTTACAGTACCTTCGTGTCCAGCAGCTCTGGCTGTAACTTAATCCTGGGCTGAGCACTTTGGCACATGACCCAGAGCAAGCAGAGAGATGATCTGCAAGGCAAACTGAACTAAGCTGGGGTGAGAACAGAGATGAAAATGTGAACACTGCCTCAAAAGCGAAGAAACAATCCAGGGGCTATCGGACATTTTGTGTAGGAGCTGTGTCTCTGGTGCACTTCCAGCTCTAGTTTCAAAGGCTGTTCTGTACCACCTCCAGCTATATTTACAGATCAGCCAGCACAGCCAGAAACCTGGAAGGTGTCTGACAGTCTTCTATCAAGTGCTAAAAACATCCTGTGTCGACTCTTCAGGAATAACACAGCTATAATAAAGAACTTCATCTCCGAAGTTGAGTATGAAGTACAAACATTTGAAGTTTCTTTGCTATCAACCACTCTATCACAACTCCTGAACTGACACTAGATGTGATTAATATAATTTATTGATTATAACTCTAATGATTAAAAGAAGCATACCTGATATTGTCCAAATCACAGTAAAAATGTCTTAGAGATGCTGCTGAATGCACCGCAACATACAAAGGTAATATCTACACTATCATAAACGTCATTATTATCGACTGCATTATATATTCCCAGGAATTTACTCCAAATTGAACCAGTATATTGATGGACACCAACCAGGTGTTTTCTGCTGTCATGTAATTAGAACAATGAGCTCTCTTCATTTAACTCCTTCAGTTGTTTGTGTCACAGGATTTGCTATCACACCTGCTGGGTGACTGGAAGTACCTCACAGCCTGCACACTGCACTGAGGCAGCAGAAAGAGCATTAAATACTTCCTTAGCCAGGGATTAAAGTGGACATTAAGGCCCAGAAGATGACAGCAGCATTTCCAAAGAAAGTATTCCTTGGTGTTGTCAGAGGAGTAAATCTGCAATATCTAAGTGTTTGGGGATGGATCCAAACACAAATTCACCTTCATGCCATATCCAAGAAAACTACTCTCCTCTAAAATCTGCATGCTTGTTTTATGAGTTTTAGGAAATCCTGTTCCTTCCTCTGTCCACTGGGTTTATTTACAAGTACTTGCAACTGCTGTGCCACTCATAGCTATTTGTGTTACCCTGCCTCTTGCCAGGGCTCAAGTGCCAGGGAGCTAAAGGTGAATGTCAGAGGGCAGGGCACACCGAAATACTTTGAGCACTCAGCTCCCAAACATCTGAAGGGTAAGGTGTGCCACTGCAGAGTCCACTGGGAAACAAGAGTCCTGCCACACAGCCAGAGAAACTACCTAGCAGGCACAAACTCCCCCAAACCCTGGGAAAGTTTGGGATAGCATCTGGTGTCAAATGTTTATGCTACAACAGTAACAGCACAAGAAACGTTGCATAAAAAATAAATGCAATAAGAGGTCACTTATTGAAATCAAAGAGTTAATGCCTCTCAATTTTGACAGCCTATAATTCACCAGATAAAACTGCATTTACCTGCCAGGTAAACATGAAACAGGAAAAATTATTATCAGGAGCAGGAAGCCAAACTTGAAAGCTGCACAGATAATAAAAAGGGAACACACAAGTACGTTTATATACTTGTTTCCTTTACTTTATTTTGATTACCTAGACTCAGTTACAAACAGGTCTCCTACATTGTCTGCTTAAGAAACTGTAATTAATTGAAAAATACAAACTCAAAAAGCAGCAAAGCAAATGCAAAAGAAGGAATGCTCTACAAATTCTAGATTATTTTATGAAAGCAAGTCTCCATTAGTGAAAAATGGCCTCTACCACAGCAATAGCCCATTGCCAAGACTGGAAAAAGATCACTGCCTGTCAACCATTGATACCATTGGAAAGAAAGCAGCAATGAGAATAATGCCAGTTTATTAATGAAAAAAACCTTGCAGCCACCTACAAATAAGTATAATCAGACATGGAGTCAAGAAAAAAGAAAACAACAAGATTTAATGCACTGAACCATGAAAATCTCAGCCTTTACAATAACTAATGAAATTCTGTGAAACATGAAACAGACAGAATATAGCTGTAAAATTGGGGGTACTTATAGACTGTTTAAGCTTAAAATCTGGAACTAGTCCTCATTCACATGATGATGTTCTAATAGACCCAAAGCTAATATTATAATTTATGACACCTGCTTCAAAAAATTAGACTGCCTGCACTGAGTTTCTACTACGTAGGCAAATAAAATAACTAATTGTTTCAGTAGTAACAATGTTTGCTTTCTTACAAAGCTTACCTATATGTAGACTACACACATTTCTGGGATTGCATCATAACATCATAATTAAAGATATATACTCTATACATTTAATTATGTATTGTATGTCTTAATATATGAAAATATACAATTAATGTCTTCAGCATTTATCTCTTCTACTAAAGTACCATGAATTTTCACCCAAAGTGCTGATCTTGCATGACCACCCAAACGGAGCTTAGCACCAGGGCCACCTATCAACACAGGTATCTAAAATGCAAATGTCTCCAAAGCAAAGAATCTTCCTAACAAGAACCTGAAGTAACTTCTGTAGTTGCTTTTTGTTATTTTATTATCAGAGCTTGCAGTCCACAGCGAACAATATAAAAGCATTTTCCCCATGTCCCTTGCATTGTCTTGTCCATTTCTTATTTTTCCCCCAGGACTGACTGGATAGATTATGATCCAGTATGAAGTGATGCATGTTTTGGCACATGTCTTGCTTATCTTTTTGAGGATGGTCTCTTGAACCTGCCTCCTACTCTGTGCAATACAGCTAAACACCTGTATTTCCCATGTTTTTCTTTACACAGCTAAATGAAGAGAAAACAAAGAGCACTAACATGGAAGGGGTTCTTCAGACTGCGCTGCAACCCACAGCAGCCTGATGCTGTTAAATTCTGCCATGGAAACCAGAAAATAACTGCAGAAATTCTGACAACAGAATGCACAGGTTAACAGAGCAACAACCTCCCCTCCCACTACCCTCACTTTCTCAACTTGGTTGACAACTAAATATTTGTGATTTAAGGGCATGGTATGCATAGGAATAGTGCTGTAAAAGACACTTGCTTTAAGCCCAGGACTGTGGTTTATACACAATATAACTGCATCAAATGCAGTTTCTAAAAGCCCTCTGATGAAGCCTTAAGGCTCTGGAAACAGCCCAGTTCTATTTCTTAGAGCTGACCACTTCTGTAAGTTGAATCCACTAGTGGGTGTCCTGGTTTCTGCTAGGATAATTCCCTTCCTAGAGGCTGGTACAGTGCTAAGTTGTGCATTTAGGATGAGAATCATGGTGATCCCACAGCAATGTTTTAGCAGTGCTTGCACTAAGGCAGCTTCTCACAGCACCCACAGGTTGGGGCTGACCTGCTGGAGAGCAGCTCTGCAGAGACAGACCTGTGGGTCTGCGTGGACAACACGGAGTCCAAGAGGCAGCAGTGCCCTGGGGGCCAAGGATGCCAATGGAATCCCAGGGTGAATGAGAGGAGTGTGGCCAGCAGGATGAGAGGTGATCCTCCCCCTCTGCTCTCCCCCTTGGGGCTAAATGTGCACTACTGCCTCCAGATCTGAGCTCTCCAGCTCAAGACAGACAAGGAAGGGCTGGGGAGGGTTCAGCAGAGGCTACAAAGATGATGAGGGGACTGGAGCACGTCTCTCATGAGCAAAGGCTGGGAACTGGGCCTCTTTAGCCAGAGAAATAAATGACTGAGAGGAATATGACCAACACAGGCAAATTCCCTAAGAGTGGCTGCCAGGAGGATGAGGCCAGACTTTTTCCTGTGGTGCCCAGTGACAGGAAAAGGGGCAACAGGCACAAACTAGAACACGGGAAGAGCCAAAATATCTTTATTGTACGGGTGACTGAGTACTGCAAACAGGCTGCTCCGAGAGGCTGTAGAGTTTCCTTCTCTGGAAATCCTCAACATTCACCTGGACATCATCCTGTGCAACCTGCTCCAGCTGAACCCACCTTAGCAGGGGACTGGATTAGAGGATTTCCAGAGGTCCTTTCCAACCCCAAACACTCTGATAAAATTGAGGGGAAGCTGGCTGGGGGCTGCTGCTCGGGAACCGAGTAGGCACAGGCCCATGAGCATTTGCATCATGCATCACTTGTTTTGTATGTTTTAATTCTCTGTCATCATCCTCTGCCTATTACTTATTATTATTCTCCCTTTTCTGTCTTAGTGAACTACCTTTAACTCAACCCACAAATCTTAATTTGATTTCTTCTGTCTCCCCAGTCCTCCTGCAGGGTGTGCAAGCAGGGAGGGAGTGAGGCTGTGTGCTGTTTAGCTGCCTGTTGGGTCAAACCATGACAGTAGGGACCAATAGCATTATTAAGCCCCTGCCTGAGCAGGTTCTTATGAAAGGCAATTTACAGACCTTTAGCAGTTTGCAAGCATTCATTTTCAGCTGGTAAGATAAAACAAGAACCACATTTATTCATGTAACAGTCCATCACACAGCTCTTTGAATTTCCCATTACTGAGTTTGTGCTACAGCAGTGCTCACAGATAAACCTCAGTTACCTCCCCTGCTATTCTTAAAGAAGTAAGTGCTAAGCAATGGAGTCCTTCAATTCCCAAATGCACTTTCTCACAATGAATGCTCCAGCATTCAGTACCTGCTCCTGGGGAGATATTTGAACAGTCTTTACTTATTCCTCTCTTCCTAGTATTTATAGCTCGGAAAGTGGGACATTCTTCGAATAAACAATTCCAGACACTGTGAGTGCTCATCTGACCCACCCTCCTAATGTTTCCCAAGCAGAATCACGCGCCAGGTGTTCATTGTTATAAAGGCATCTTCTCCATGGATACCCCGCTCCGTAATGGGTAGGAACATGCAACAACAATAGCACAGCCAATTCTTCTATTAGGCCATTGGTCAAAAGCATCAACAGAGCAGAAATCAGGGCACTGAGTGTGCCTCCAGTTATTTCTGTGGCTGTGTTCCCAGACAGGCTTCTCTTCACCAAGCTGCTGAATATCAAGGAAAAGCGAAAGATATTAATTCAAGATGCTTTGTAAAATAATGAACAAACCCCACACCTGTAGAGCTTCAAATTCTGCCCCACAGCATTACGAAAACAAAAGGCACATTTGTACTCAGCTGCAAAGGCCTCCAACAATAACAGTTCTCAGCTGACTGATGTTCCTGCAAGGCTTTCTTCCCCTTCCCACCCGCTTTCTGTGTTAATATTTTACCCTTCACAGTGTGCGAGAAATTGATAAATGGACACAGAGACCTGATTCCCATCTACAAAGCACATTACAAAGGCAGAGGCATTGCAAGTGTCTTTAGGGCACTTTAACAGACACTTTATCCCTGATTTCTATGACACCTGCTACGACCAAAAGGTACAGAGTATTCCTGCATTTGTGCTGTTTCTAGCACTGCTGCTAAAACTGAAGAATACCTGACTTCAAGTGAGCTGGCAAAAGGAGTGAAGACAACATGTGACATTAATAGCAAAACACTGAGCCCACATGATTTCACTTATTTCCATCATTTGTGTTTAACCATGCTCATAATGAACAGAGAAGAGATCAACAGAATGGTATGAATGCAAACTGGGCTTATCCCAACTGTTGGGAACCTTTAAACAGTTCCTAAGAGCACACATTCACACACTACTGAGCTGAAGCTAAGAAATCCTATTTTTTTTCACCTTTTTATAACCCTCATTTGCTATGGCTGAAACAGCCAGCTGTCAATTCACTCACTTCACTCTTCTGACTCAGAAAAACAAAAAAAATATTTGTGGCAGTCTAGAACTGCTGATAGATACATACATTAATTATTGTTTTCTATAAAAGGTACATGCACAATTACATATAGTAGTTCTATATCTATTATTTTGTTATATAAACAGCACATCTACTGAAGCAGAATGAAGAACTGTAAACTTTTCAGTGCCAAAGTAAACAGAAAGGGCCTGAGAGCCAGAAGTGTGAGTGTGATCACCTGGTCACCTCCATCTGTTTGCCACCAATCTGCCCCTGACACTTAACTCTCTGCACCCTGTGTTCCATCTTATACCTGTCACTTCTTTTGATCTGCTCCATCCAGTGCTGAGCCTTGTAGCACCTCCCTGATCCATCTTCATGCAAGGCTTACATTTGCCACAACAGGAAAACCTGAATGCACCTTACATCCTCAATCTTGCCCTTGCTGCCTCCTCCTGGTCCCTACAGCAGTGTATTCTCCTTTGTGACTCAAACCTGCCAATTCCTAGAGCTGATGATCAGCCAAGTCCTCCTCAGCCATTCCCCTTCCATTTCTCCATAACTGCATGTCCTTCATTTTGCATGCTGGGAGCTCTTCCCTTATTTCACTGCCCTTCCATTTTTGGTTCTCAACTTACAACTGCCTGCCCTCTTCTTGTTTAAATTCTGCTGATAAATATGTGAGTGCATTCAGTATTCCTAATTTTTTTAGCTTCTATTTTCTCCTGAGCTGTTTAAACTTTTTTAGGCTTCTCAGTTCTCTTGGCTCCTTTCCTGCAGAAAGTTGCAATTTTCAGGAAACAATATTTGGAAAAAAGATGTTTCTTTTTTCGGAATCGAAATTAAGTTCAAAAAAATAAACATGTAAGTGATGCATGGAACTTGAGGTGTTGACTTATCAGTCTAATGAACACTAAAGCATCTGTTTGCACTCAAATAGCTCACTGGAGAGGGATGGGCTGCAGGATATACTTGACTGCCTTGCTAAACTCAAGTCCTACAGAGCCCATCTTAAACACATTAAATCCATTAACAACGCTGTAAACTCTGAGCAGACTTCTGATGACTACATTTTTGAAGGCATCCTCAAATTCTCAAGTGATGCAGCAAGACATGCACGAGAAATACTCATTTTCCTTAATGTTATTCAAACAATATTGTCTAATAAAAAAAAAAATGCAGTTTACTATATAGTCAAAACACACTGTCAGCTACTGCAATATGTAAGCAGCAGTCATACTGCAAACACACTGTCATACTACTGCAACATGTAAGCAGCAGACTGTCAATTTGAAATAAATGTGAGCTTCTGACTGACGCCAGCTTTGTTAATATAAATGAGTAGTTGTTACATGTAAGACTGGTGTCAAGTCATGACACTGTAGCATGACATGTCTGGGTCAGCTATTTGGCTCGGACATGCACAAGTTACTCATTTTGAAGCTGCTGCAAAGAGCAAATTCTGAACTCTGATTTTAGGTTTTCACTTTGGCAACCCTTATTTTTAGAAATCCTACCAATGGTCAGCATCTTTTGCCTTGTAGATGTAATTTCTACAAGACATTGCATTAATTGTTTGTGAGGGAGAAACTTCAATTTTCTTTAAACAGAGGATGACCAGTGAGGATGTTCAGTTCACTGACAGCTTATGGATGAGAGAGTGCTCCATATTCAATAGAAAGGGAAATTCCATTGTGCAGAAAAGATCAACAACTTTTATTTACGATATTTCCTGTAGTCACTGTTACTTTAAAACTGAACATTACACATGACTTATCCTACCAGAGACTAAGGGCTTCTTTTATGCAAATACACTCAGAATCACTGACATTTATCTTAATAAAAGCTCATGGACTTTAACTCCCTAGGAGGAAACAACTGTAGAACTAGAATCAAGTCCAAATTGAACAAAAACAATGGTTTGGCAGCTACCATTATGACTCAGAGGAAATTTAAGCAGCACATCAAAGCCAAAGCTTTTCATAACAAGAAGAAACACCAGGAATACATAAGCACATGCCTACAGGACTATTTCATCAAAAATAACAGTAGGCTGCACTAGTATTATAGGACTAAAGAGATGATTGCATTAATAACAATATCCTGATGCCTAAAGCTCAGTCTCTAGTAAACAGTAGCCACAGGTAAAGTCACTATTTCTACATGGCCCATAAAAAGCTATAACAACAGAAATAATAAACTCAAAAAGGAATTCCACCTTAAGTTGTAACCTGATTGTCTTCCATCCGTTAAGTTGCTTTAAAACAAATAAGTGGATTATGACTAACCCACTGTATTAATTTTTTTCTGCTAAGTTGCTAAGCCTTTGCTCATAATAAAAACAAATCTCCTCCTCAAATACCATGTGCATGAATAGCAGTTAACCATCTGAAGCTTTACATTACAGCAACCTTTGATACCAGGACACTGATGCCATAACCTCCAAGCTACATGAGTATGGTCTTTTGCAAGAGGATTATCTTGACATTATTTTTAGAATAATTTTCTTGCAGAGAAAGAGAGAATTGCGATTCACTTGGTTTGTAAAGCCAATCATTAAAAAAATAAATACTAGCCTTGCAAACACATTCTTGTAAAATAGAGTCCCCAAAAGGGCCGTTTTCATTAAAAAACAAATCACAGAGGAGAGCCAATGTGCAAGTGGAAGCCAAAGACAAGTGGCATTCCTTGGGGCAAGCGTTGGAATCGGTGCTCTTGAACATCTTTGTCAGTGAGGTGGACAATGGCAGTGGGCGCACGCCCAGCAGGTTTGCCGGCAGCAGGGAGCCAAGCGCTGCGTTAGACAAGCTGGATAGAAAGGATGGCACCTAGGGGGACCGTGGCAGGCTGGGGAGGTGGCCCAGTGGGAGCCTCAGCAAGGCTCAACAAGGCCAAATGCACGCTGAACATGACCTGGCAAGGTGCACATGTAGCCCAGAGAGACAACCATATTGTGCATCCAAAGAAGTGTGGCCAGCAGGTTATGTGAGGCAACTCTTCCACTGGCAGTGCTGTGTCCAGGCCTGGGGGCCCCAAGATAAGATGGGGCCATGCTGGAGTGAGTTGAGGAGGTCATGAAGATGCTCAGACGGATGGGGTGCCTCTGCTCTGGAGCCAGGCTGGGAGAGCTCGGGGTGTTCAGTGTGGAGAAGAGGAGGCTTTGGGGAGACCTGAGAGCTCCCCCCGTGCCTGAAGGCCACAGGAGAGCTGGAGAAGGACTTGGGACAAGAGCCTTGAGTGACAGGACAAGGGGGAAGCGCTTCAAACTAACAAAAGCTAAGACTAGATCCAAGGACGAAATCCTTCCTGTGAGGCTGGGGAGGCCCTGGCACAGGCTGCCCAGAGAAGCTGAGGCTGCCCCTGAATCCCTAAAAGTGTTCAGGGCCAGGTTGGACAGGGCTTGGAGCAGCCTGGGAGAGTGAAAGGTGTCTGTGGCGGGGGGGGTGGGGAATGAGATGAGATGATTTTCAAGGCACCTTCCAACCCTAATCATTCTAGGATTCTATGAAATTCCTAATTTGTCTTATTTCAGTAAGACATGCCTAAATAACTTGGCTTAATCAACAGCTGCATTACTCCACTTGTTCTACAAACAGTGAATAAAGATGCTCCCAAACAAGAAAGTCTGAGGGCTTTTTTTCTTCTTTTAATTAATGCGAGGAGAAAATAAACAGGATTTTTATAAACAGCCACAAATAAAAGTTCAAGCAAGCATTAACAGGTGGTGAAACTTCAGCTTTTGACAAATTTGGGGGATTTATTGCATAAACAAACTCCTTTAAATGTGTGTTTGCCTTGCATTCTGCACTGTGTGCCATGTTTTATGCTCAGAAGATAAAGAATATAATCAGTGTATGTAAGACAATCAAAAGGATATAGAAGATAACCAAGGGAAGTGTAGGTATACAGAATTCCTGTAGAGGATTAAGCCATCATCTAGTGCTGCAGGCAGGGTGTCCCAGGAGGAAAGCCATTCTCCTTAATGGACAAAACCTGTCTAAAGGGATTTAAGCTTTTTCCCACATTAAGAGAATTAACACTTGTTTATTTGCATGTGTAGTGTTAGTTCCCAAGCTGCTGGCCTTTTCCCAAGCCACTGAGCTTCTTGGGAAACAGTAGGAAACTGGGTTATCTCTCTGTTGGCAAAACAAACAGGGCAAGCAAATCATTCTGTACCTCAGGAAAATAGAAGAACCACCCAAAAACCCCACTATGTCAAAGAACAGTCGGCGGATTCCAGTTTCCCACGGTGTCAGGTTCATGCCCGCTACCAGCTAAAGAGCATTGAAGATTGGATCAATCTTTTAAAACCACACACTCTCAGGGATATGACAAACCCAGCCAATAGCCCATTCCAGATAATGAATGTTTATCCCTTGTTTCCGTAAAAAAAGAACTCTGAGAAGATGTTTTAATATTCCAGAGACTCCAGATTCTGGCACAGTGACAGATACTAGCTGTCTAAGAGGGAAATACTGGAGTATCATTGATATTAGCATTGCACAGTATTTTACTGATGTTATAAAAGAAAACAAGAAAGTAATCAATATTAATTGGGAAATCATTCAATCTGATTAGCTGGATGATTTAGAGAAATAAGTATATAAGAACATATTTCCAACAACACCATTTTTTTAAGTACCCACACAGGCACTTTCACGCCGGAATTTTATTATTCTGATTAGAGATTGTGTGGTTGAGATGTTCTATTGCCAAACCCCAATCACTGATGCAAGTGAGAAAATCACAGCATGGGGCACTGACAAAATACAGCAGACACCCATGATAACCCATCCCCCCTCCAAAAAAAAAAAAAAACTTGAGCCCAAACCACAACTAAACCACAAGAACTAGATGTAATTCAGAGTAAGAGGAAAGAATTTCAATTTACTCAGTAAAAAACCTCTCCACCAGATAGAGGTTATATAAAAACAAAAAAATTAAAAATAATGTTCTGTGCAATTCCTCTTCCCTCTAAGAATCAGCCTTTGGTACTGTTGTTTTTTTCCTGGAATCTTCTGAATAACTGAAAAAATTATTTAATGGAAATAAATAACTTTTAAATTATGGCTGTTATGTACCACTATTATTCAACCACCACATTCAATGTGGTTTCCCTGGTACAGCTCAACGTTTCACTTAGCATATAGAATAACTGAAAACTATTGTAGAAAATGAAACTATTGTAGATAAACCCCCAACCTTTCTCTTTTAAAACCGAGAAGGAACTGGAGGAGAGAACCAGCCCCCAGTTGTGTTATTTAATTAAAACTGCCACTTCTGATTGAATTACCGGCAAAGCACTGGGGAAGTAGTCCCACTGCTATACCAGATTTATAAAACAGAAGTTTCATTACTCATATGCTGCATTTGCCCACAGTCCTTTCAGCTAATTCCAAGAGCTCAGAGCCAGCATGGAACAGCTCTTGGAGATGGAAAGGCTTTGTAGTTCAGCACAAAAAAAGGACCACAGCACCTTCTCTTCTACAGCATCCAGGAATCGACACAGAAAGCACTGATTAAAAATGTTGCAAAGCAGCAACTCTCAGCTTCTTTCCAGTACAGCTCATCAGTTTCCCCTGAGAGCGACTGAGCACTGGCACAGGCTGCCCAGCGAGGTAGGCTGTGCAGTGTCCATCCTCGGAGCTGTACCAAAGCCAGCTGGACATGCTCCTGGGCTCCTCAAGCTGCAGCAGGGGGACTGGAGCAGGCAGCCTCCAGAGGTGCCTTCCAGCCTCAGCCACGAGTGACTCTGGGGAGCCGTCAGCCTGAAGGAATCCCAGATGCTGCATATGCCACACCAGCCGACTGTCACGGACATTTGGCCTCAGTGTGTTGAAACACTCACGGACGAGTGTTTCAAATGATTGGCACAGTCCTCATTCCTTGAGCAGTCGTAGGCATTTTCCAGAGAGGGTTCCAAAGCCTAGACTGGTGTTAAACCAATCTCTCCAATACCCTTTTCAAAGCAGGATTACCTGTTTCATGCCACCACATGAACTCAAAAGAGCACACACATTCCTAAAGCCCTCACCTCCTGGTACATCAAGACTGCACTTGTGCAACTGAGTAGATGTTTCCCATGTTAAGAACTCGAAGTTTGCTGCTTTGGTAATGTTTTTTTTATTAGCAGCACCCTGACTAATCTGCCATGAACTTGTCACTCTGAGCTATCCCACTCAACCCAATTAAATCATCCCAATTTACTGCATCCACTCTGCTCCTTTGCACACCAGACCAGTTTGTGATTGCCCAGGTGGAAGGAAGAGAAAGGAAGCCATCTGTTAGCTTACAGAAGGTGTCCATCATGACAGACACTTGCTGGCAAAAACACCAGGATCAGCCTGCTAGAAGAAACACCCTGAATTCCCCAGACTAGGTGTAGAGAGGTTGGTTCCTGGCACTTAGTCCTGCACTGCCTGAGCACAGCATGTAATGATACCTACCACAAAGACAGCTGAGCAGATTTTTCTCTGGGATCTGCCCCCTTTTTGCTCCTCAGGCAACTCAAACTCCTCCATGATGACGACACATGCTCCCTTATGCTATGCCAAACGGAGTGACGCTGCTGTGCAAAACACGGCTCTGAAGGGCCCAACTTCCACGTTCCTCCAGCCTGACTCATGAGCTGTGTTTCTGATGAGCTGTGTGCAGGGTTATTGTGCACCAGGTGTGAACACAGGCACCTCCAAGGCTTCACCCACCCAGCTCCCACACGTGTGACGCTGCCAATAAGGCCCTGGTCTGCAAGGTGAGCACAACCTCACACAGCACCCACCAGCTCTCAAAGGTACCACAGAACACCAGGATCTTGGTTATCACTGCAAATACCAGCAGCACAATTACCTCTGTCACAAAGTTCACTGTTACCTGCTCATTGAGTTTAACACTTGTCAAAAAGTAGATTTTTTTTTTTCAATTAGGAGTTTAGAGGAGCTCTTATTCAGAGAAGAGCTAATAATCACCTCAGTAAACAAAGCCAGAAACTCACACCCTTCCTTGGCAGAGGGCCAGGCACTGTAGTCATTACTCTGGAAGAACTCTCACTGATGGAACTGCTTCACAGCACGCACATCATGACTCATGCTGCAAAAACTTGGCTCCTGGAGTTGTTTCCCATCTAATTAAAATTCACTCAAACATCCCACAACCCAGCTTTTACCATAACAGTATCGGTATCTGTCTGCAGCCAGAAGACTATTCAGCACCACAAACTGGCTGAAGAGGTAGCAAATACACCAAATAATGAAAAAGATACTGAAAATTATCTATTTTGTTGCCTCTCTCCACAAAGGCCCCAATCACAGGCAGCCAGAAATTAAGCTGCTGCCTGGTTGGATTTTTTTTTAAGAACCCACGGAAGTAAGCAGTGCTACTGTATAAAATAAACAAATATGAACAAAGTAACTGTTGCTATATATTTAGGCTAGCCGAAAAGATTTATTTGACACGGCTTGCTTCAGTTTTTCCTCCCATGGGGTTTGTACAAACTCTTCTGTTGCCTTTTATTTTCAATTGGATGTTCTGAAGCCATGTTTAGCTCATTTATCTTTATTAGTTTTATTTCTAATGTAACTCTCTGGAGAATTTCCTCTATTGCTACTTCTCTTTATAAAAATAGTCCAAAGATACCAGTGAAGATCTGGTGACCTGTGCAACTATCACACAACAATAAGATGAAGTATTACATGAACACTTTTCTCTTGCAAAAAAGATCTCTTGGGTTTGTCTCTTGATGTGACCTTGTGGATCAAACTACAACCAAAGCCTTTACCAAGCGGCCGCTAAAAGGAAGTTACACTTGAAGTTTCTTAAGCATGCACTAACCACAAAGAAATTATGAAAAAAGAAGAAGAAAGTACTTATTATTATTGTCTTGGCCTTTGGGGAAAAAAAAAAATCCAACATCAACTGAAATACACAAAAAGTTAAACCAATATTCCTATTAAGAATAAAAAAACTAAACCAATACTTTTACTAATATTGTAATCAAAGTACAGAAGACTTAAAAGAAGAAAAACCTCCACCTTAAAACCTCAATTTTACTACATTGTAACTGCTATTCTTTAGATGTTTAAAAATACAGAGGCAGGAAATCAACTCTTCTATTACTAGCAAGTCTTTCATGTGGAACATAGACTTTTCTCATCATTTGCCATGTCCAAATAATGTTTTCAGTTTTTTCTAAATCATTAACCACTGCTGCATCTCCTTCAAGGTTTTGAGCACAGTTGCTCTCACTCCCAAGCCTTGGTGCTCCCAGTCAAGCTGGCCTCAATGGCCTCAGTGTGAGCTGTATTGAAACTCTGCCAGCATGAGGAAATATTTAGGTATTGACACTGCTAATAAAAACATTAAGACTTCACCTTTGCAAGGGCCATGGAACAACAACAAAAATACTACTGTCAGGCTTTCAGAGGCCAAGAGAATTGCAGTCCTGAGGGAGTAAGAGCACAAAGTCTACTGAAAAGATGACTAAAATTTCCCGTGCAGCTTCAGAGCAAGTGAGGTTTAGTATACAGAACTCAAGCTTCAGGCTGTGGGGTTTCAGAAACCAGAAAGCTCCCCTGTATGTTCACCACAAAACACTTTGCTGTATGAGCTACTTGCACCAAATGCTTTGCCTTCTGCTCTTGTGTGAACCTGATGTCCTATACCAGGAAGGAGTCACAGAATTTATAACTTCTTTACAAATAAAGTTCAGGAAAACATCTGTCTAAAGGACATCAGATGTCAGGTTCTCAAGATAAAAAGTAGAAATATTAACATATTAACAGCAGTGAGATAGATAGCCAAAAGGAAAGCTAGACACATTTCAGATATAAGATTTGCATTTTCCTCTTAATTCTCAAGCTGAAAGAGATTTACAGTTACATATCTCATTCCTAGAAATTTCCTTTCCCAGCTACAGGCTTTGGCCATCTGCATTCACTTTTGTGCACATTTTTAGAAGTCCTTGCTCTACATTTGTAAGCAGTCCCGCATACAAGTTGAAAAAAAAAGTTACCATTGGAAGTACTCTCTTGCTTAAGTGTGCTTTAGTGCATCCCATGGATACAGGTACGAAGCATCTGGAGATGTGGAATTTGCAAATATGAAATGACTGAGCAAGGGTGAAGCACCAACTTGAATGTCAGAAGCAAAAAGATGAAAGCAAACCACAGACACGTTAAGAGCACAGGGAATATGACCAGATCTAAAAAGTACTTGACTGCAGTGCTGAGGCAGCACCCACTGAACAGCTTCCACTTGATCTGTGGACCTCAGGCTGGAGCAGCCTTAAAAAGCAGGGATTTCCAGGCATTGCAGACTCTGCATGCACTGAAACTGATTTTTCACCGTGTCAGCTGAAATACACGAAGTGCCTGCAGTGAGACACTCTCCAGGATCTAGCACCAGTCTGACAACTTGCTACTAAAACCATCCCACAACTTAAAGAGTTCACTGATAGCAAACGCCACAAATCCAGTTAGCTGGAATAAAGAACAACCTGAGTCTGTTTTAACCATCTGGTACAGCAAGTTTTCCAGCTTCAGTAAAATGGGGTTTCTTCTTGTCCCAGCTAAAGGTGCTGAACTCCATTCAGGAGTCAGGCTTCAGTGTTAACATGATGCACGTGTAAGTACCCCCACACTCACCTCTTCTCACAGCACAGTAAATACACATAATAACACACAATCCTACCTGAGGAAAGGTCTTGCCATTAGGAAATTAAACAAGCAAGACCTTACCATCAGGGAAATTAACCTATAAAAACTCAAGTACAAACTTAAAATTAGAAGGAACAGTTGCAAAGTTAAAACATACACTACTAAGATCGCACTAAGTGATTATTTAAAAAATACATTAATTCATGTTGCATTTTTAGCAATGCTGACGTAAATGTAGTTTTGGTAGTACTGTGTCATCTCTTTCCTAGTTTTCATTGTTCTACTATAAAACAAATGCCTTTCCCTAAGCAGCAACTTTTAGAATGTATTTTAAATTAGACCACACCACTCTTAACACTTGAGTTCCCATACTTAAAGCATCTGACTGCAGTACTCAGGAATGTATCAATTCTGCAACAAAATAGATTTCCCAACTCCAGAGATTTACCAGCCTGAATTCCAAAGCTGAGCTCTTGCAAAGTGCTATTTTACAGCTTCAGGTGTAAGAAAGAAGTGTTTTAAGAAGCTGCCACTCACCATGTGCAGTTTTGGCAACCCGCTTATGATTTAAGAGACATGTTTATTTTTATCAACTCAGTATCTTCGATAGATTATGAAAATTAGCAGCTTGGAGTGAGTAACAAACTTCTTCAATGTGTAATCACTTTGTCAAAAAGCAAAACAAAAATGTGATAATGAGGCTTGTGTTTGCACTATATACCCACAGGGACATTTTAATACACTGGAAGGCTGAAATAGAATCACTGAAATACTTCAGCAGGACTTGTAAGGACTCACAGCTTGAAGAATCAAGTGAATGCCACTGAAAGAGACTCAGGGGAGATGGATGGTCAGTCCTTGCTGAGCTGCAAACACTGCTGCCTTTCAGTGGCCAGGCAGAGACCAGTGCCAGTGATGGCCAGGGAGGCAAAGCACCCGTGACACTGCAACCTCCTTTCAGAAGTAACTGAGCTGTCACACCTTCCTGGGTTTTAGAAGTTGACCATTTTACTCCAGAACACAGTATTTTAAGCCATTTAGATATTTTGCAAGCCATCTCTGAAACTTAACACCCACTACTTCTGAAAGAAATTCAATGTTTAATGCCAGAAATGAGGCATTCAAGCCAGTAATTATCTGTGTTGAGTATAACCAGGATAGCATTCAATTGGCAGCATGCTAACATAGATGAGGCACATTTTGTAATTTTGATCCTGCTTCTGCAACTGTTTTTTTTTTTTTTAAATGGGACAAAATAACTTGCATTCCCTTATATCCACATGGACTTTATTACAAAATCAACATTTTTTCAAAAAGCAATCTTGTCCTGGAACTCAAAAATCAAATTGCATTACTACCAACAACAAAACTTCTGTAAACAAAATTGGGTCTTAATTTTAATTTCTGTCTGCCAAGAACACTCTCTGTGCAACTGCCTCCTTACAAAGGAAGGAATCAGGCCAGTGCTGATGCACATAAGAAATCACAGAGTAGAAATTCTGAACATAATTCCCTGCAGTAAAAGCAGGACTGAAAAGCATCAGAGACACATTACTGCCCCTTGAAATAGCATTCTTGATTAACATGCCATATTCAAATCTGACTAGTATTAATAAAATTACCCTCACCAACTTCAGACGTGCTCAGAGTGAGTTATGAACCCCTAGTTTCCCCTGGAGCAATTTAAGTGGTGAACCACTAAGAACAGCTATCCTTTCATGTTTTAAATACTGAAAGGTGAGATGAGCTCCACACAGATATGATTCTAAATGCAACCTCTTTCAGTTCCCCTTCTGAATACTCCACTTGAAACAGACCCACTCATAGCTATCTGCAATTACCAAATAATGCTTCTCACCCAGCTAACCACGTTAAGTCAGCACAGGGACCTGCAGCACCTCCCAGACAAAGCAGTGCACGGCTGGCTGGCTCCATGTCCCAAGCATGGTCACAAGTGCTGATCAAACATTACCAGGAACCCAGACACATCACATGGCTGTGCCTCATTCCACTTGTGTGCCTCACAGCTGCCGGAGCCAGCCACTCTTCCCTTCCCAAGAACTCTGCTCCACACATGTGCAGGGTAAACTTCCTGCACTGCCCCAGGACTCACACACCTCCTCTGGCCCCACCCTAGTGGCAAAGACAGAGGGGAGCAGAGGTGGTTCCTCTCCTGGAGGTGCTTTACTTCACAAACACGGGCAAGCAGATGAGAAAAAAAGCAGAGAAAGGTGAAAGAATGCACAGACTTGTAAGACAAAGCATGTCTGGCCAAAAAACTGCAGGAAGACCAGCTTGCCCCCCCAACTCCAAGAAGCAAGAGCAGTAGTTCTGATGCAAGGCCCAGACCCCAGCAGCTCCACTGGTCCTGCATAGCTAAAGCAAGGGAGAGGTTTTCCTGCTCTCCTGAACATCTCCCTTTTCCTGCTGGTACATATGGCTATGTAACACTTCTAAAACCAGACAGATTTCCAAAATTCCGTGTTAGACTACAGAGCAAAACCATCTCAGGGCTCCCTCACATCAGCGATGCTTTCCAGATATTAACCAAAGGTGCAGAGACCCCCACAGATCCTCACTTCTGGTACTGAGAATTCTGCAAAACTGAGTTCAAAAAGCACCCATATAGATATTTAGGAATGTCTTTCAATATTAGGGGAGAGGCAACTGAGAAGATTTTGAGAAGTCAGGCCTTAAATGAAAACCACTTAACACTTCATATTCTACTTGATCTGAAAACATTGCTTCTAATAAAACAAACTAGCAACTAAATACATTCCTAGTTTCATATGACTGGTGAGATCAGAAGACAGTTGACAAAAAAAGTCCCACAGTTCTCCTAAGAGATTAATGATCAGCTCTAAGCAATCAAATGCAACAATTATTTATAGACTAATCCAAATGCCTGACAGCATTCCTCCACCAGGATGTTTAATTAGCTCAATATCAGGTGCCTGAATCCTTTCAGTAAATGTACAGTAAATTAAATTTGTAACGCTGTGGTATGAAACCCAGTTAAATTCTCAAGTATATTCATTCTTCAAGTACCACACTCTCCAAAGGCGCTGTCACACCTGAGTTATCATGCTAGTGCTTCTGAAAGATTTCTTTACTCATGTTACTCTTCTAGGTGTCATTGCCTTTGCACAGCTCCTCTTCCTTTCTTCCCATACCTCATCCTAAGCAAGAGAAGGTGGTTTGCAGCATTTACAACCAAGATGATCCCAGCTGTTTGCCAGCAAGGAAGAGGAAGGACCCATTCTTCAGATCCTCCACAACTGACTCATAATACCACGGCACCAAGCGTCAGAACAGCTAACTTGACAGACTGCTGTCAGCAGCATCACATCTTCCAGGGGTATAGAACACCTCAGCTGTCAGCTGCCTTGCACAGTAGAAGATTAGCATCAAGCAGAAACTTCCTGTGTCACATTTTCAACGCCAAAGCTTTTACTCAGATAAAAAAATTAACACCAACAGCAAATTTACAGCCAGGTGTGACCTGAAGGTCTCAAGTTGAAATGTAAAACAAGACAATTCAGCATGTGAATTGCTGAGCACACCTTGTATGCTGTCATTTCACTGAAGTAACACCACCTTTTTCAGTCATTTATTAACTTCACTTAGGAAAGAGAGGGAAAAATAACTGTTCTGTATTGCCTTGGGAATGATACATCTTGAAACATCAGCAATTCTACTACTAAAAACTGTTAATTCATAGCATCTATTAAAAAGTTCCCTTACAAGAGGCAGTGTGACACAAGTTATCTATCAGAGGTGTGATAAAGAGATTAAAAGAGCAAACTGCCACAGCTACCAGCTATAAAATTATCAACAGCAACTCTGCTATTTATACCTGGAAGCACTGGTACAGAAGACGAGACTGTTTTCTTTGATGCCATCCAATGTTATATCAAAAAAACCTAAAAAAAATGAACTGCTAAACAGGGACAAGGGAGAACCACTCCTAGGAGCTGCAAAGAGAAGCAACTACAGGTTAAAAAATGAACTTCTCTGCTAATAAGTGTGATAGATCCAAGTGCTTTGCAATGCTGGCACTGACCTCCTCTACAGACCAGGCCTATGGAAAGCACTAAGTGGAAACATGGAATTTTGACCAGAGTTAGGCCAAGTAGCGTCCAACACACTGACATTTTCCACACAAAAGCCACAGAGAGTCATAAAAAGCTCTCATTTCTCACTGCATAAAAGACCTGCTGTTCTGACTGCACAGTTCAATCCTTGGCCTGAAGCAGCCACAATCTGACTGATCTGCATTCATTTTATTCCTTAGGAGAACATCCAGCAAACTTTGTTTGACATCCAGCAACAACATCTGCATAAGGGACACTAAACAGAAGACAAGTATGTAGCTGCTGCTGGGTTAACTGCCAAGGGCCCAAGAGCTGCCTTCCCTTTGGAAAGCCTTCTTCAACTCCTACAGGAAAAAAAAATAACACTACCAATCCTCTTGGCATTGTTGGCATTATTGTTCAGGATATTTTCAGGCTACGTGATAAGTTAATCATTGCAATCACTAACACGAACTAATGGGAGAAATAAAAACAATTATTTGTTATTTGGATTAAATCTAATTTGGCCACTAGCAGAATAATATTCTGGTCTGCTTTCAGGTAATGAATCCTTGATCCAAAAGGAAAGAAATGGTATAGAACTTGGTAAATGGAGTAATTTCCTATTCTTTTCTCTGTCCAGAGTAGTGAATCCAAGAATAAACTGGTCTCAAGCTGAAGTTCTCCTGCTGTTCAAGCCCATTTAGCTCATGTGGACATTTCTAGGTAGTTCTGAACTTCCATCTACAACCTGTCCAAGTTCCACAGAACTGACCCATCTTTGCTCACGCTGTTATTCACTTAAATGCTCTTGTGTGCACACACCACTAAAAATAAAGTCTTAAATACTCTTTGTCAGCATTTGATCCTCTGGGCTCAATTACTCCATCTAAACAGCAGAGTTGAAACACATGACTTCCAAGACCACAAAATTATTTTCCTCAATTATTTTATGGGGTAGTAACTTCAGGCATTTTTAGGGCTAACCAGCTAACCAGTGTTATTGGAAGTGAAAAGGACAACTGGACACTAAGGAGCAGCCTGCATGTCAAAACATGCCTGCAGCTCATTCCTGTGCACAACTGGGTTCAAGCTGCTAGCTCCTGCCAGCATCCAGCTGCAATACAGGAACTGCATTATCTTTGCATGCAGCAGTTCAGAGATAAGGGAGGGAATCAACTCCAGTACAGAAATTCATATTCTTATGCAAGCTTTCAGCCATGCAGCCTCTACACTTATTTTTATGATGACACGTTTTCCTTTGTTTAAATAAGTAATGCCAAGGTTTTAGTTAATTTGGCAACCCTCATGCCAAACCATTGTCCGTAACCCACTAAACCCACTGCACCAATCAATCTTTGCTTTTTTACAGCATTAATACTCCTAATTGATGAAGCCAAATGATCCATGGTTTGATTACACAATGCCAATTGACTGTGAAGTAGGTATGTAACTAGACATTGTTAAACATTCCTTCTCTTCACCATTCCCAACCTATAAGGACAGTCCCAAAAGCGGACAAATTTGGGCACCTCTGGAACTGTGCAAGTGTTTTCAACATTGGACCCCATATTTGCTGCACAAAACCAGGAGACTACCACAAAGCAACACAAGCTGCCCTTTAGATCCCAGCCTAAGTGAAACAGCTGCAAAACTCCCAATTTAATAGCTCTGCACAATGCAACATCACCAAATTAAACAAATGAGCATTTAAAATTCACATCAATTTAACTCTGCAAGTAATTTATCCTGACAGCACTTTATTCACGTTCCTACTTGACATGTTCACTGCTATTTTAAATATAAACAAGCTCAGAGAAAACACATGGTAGTATTGTTTGCTTTGACGTTGTTAAGCAACAGGAAGTTTATCAGGTTTCTACCACCAATTAATTGTTCATTCTAACTTAGCAGCACGCAAGATCAATGGGTCAAATCCTTAAATAGTTTAAAGCTCGGCATGTCAGGCTTTGTTGCCTCTACTAAAGACAGCTCTGGTAACTCCCATAGGGAAAACAAAATTTAAGAAAACAAGAAAACCCTACAGTTAGAAGAGATTCCCCTCTGCATTTGTACTCCAGGTTTTTCAGCAGAGAAGAAACATGGTTCCCCAGACCAACCTAAGCTCTTACAGTGCAGGAATCCATCAGCAGGTGCAAAGGGAAGCCTCAGGAGTCCATGTGAATTGCTCAAGCTCAGAGCACACACAGGAGAAATCCCTTCCCAGCCCCCATCTCTATATATAACACACCAGGAGAGCTCAGGGCAGCAAAGCAGGAAGCAGGGCTTGTTTGCTTTAACAGGAATCCATTGCACCAACTTAACAGTAAACACACAGCAGTCCACAGAGCTCATCATCACATTTTCTCTTGATTTTCATAAAAGACTGCAATGAATTCAAAGGATATCTTGAGTTGGAAGGGACCCAAAAGGGTCAGGGGGCTATCCAAAGCTTTGAAACATCCTGCATGAGCTACAGAGCTCAGCATGCAGACGGACTGCCAAGCCACCGGTCAGGTGCAGCACTTCAGTGATGTGAATTCACGCTTTCATGGTTCAAGTGTAAAATCAAAACCAATTCTTCTTCCCCCTTGAAGTATTTGTTTAGAGGGTAATAATGTGAGCTTATCAACCATTTCCCACAGAAGATTTTAAGTTTAGTCCTTCACTTATAAATTATTGCAATTAACATGTGTAATAGAAGAATGCTCATCTTTTTTAAATCCCATCTTCTACCTCCCAAGCCCCATTTTTATTTTCATCACTACTGAACTACCTCAGGAACTTTAAACTCTAACTTCTCCCAGCAAAGAGAATTCCAAACTACAGTCTGACAGTTTGCTTAATGGGGCTGGATACCATATAGATTACACTTCTATTTCAAGATACATTTTTAATTGTCCACTCATATCTCATTTTAACATATCTGCAGTTAAGGGTCATGTGTCAATATTTCTGCTTATAGATCAAATTAGACAGTTCAAAAGGTTTAATGGGATGCAGAAGTGATTCCAGACTGAACAAAATTGTCCACTGATCAATAACAATGAAATTGGGCTCCTTTAACTCTTTTCTAATGATTCCCAAAATATGAAATAAAAATCTGAATTCCATTAGATAAAAATAAAATCTGTATTCTGATGGCAATTAACCACTACACATCCAGGTAGTATAAAAATGCCCATGTAGTATCAGGTTATTTGTGAACTTCAGCACATCAGAGGGCTCCAAAGGATGATCACAGAATGGCCACATCTGGCTTTCAGTGCACTGGGCAAGTCTAACTTGGGCCTTGGCAGCCCAAAAGCCCCCCGACAGTTCCTTGTACAAATGTTCTATCCGCTAGACCTGTTTTTGGAAATTATACTCCATGGGCTTTACAAACCCTTCTGATAGCCCATTAAAGTTGACAAGTGTCATCCTCTCTCCAAATAGGAGATGAAGCACAAAGGGAAGGAGCAAGGGAGGGATATGAGAGAGGAGAAGAATAATATCAAAAGCACATACTTCAAGTCTGGACTCAACTGAAGACAACTGAAGTAATAAAAGTACTGGATTGGATCTTGGATGTCACCCAAGGATTCAGACCAGGTTGAAACATGAAGGACTTCCACAGTGAAAAAGCATTCCAAGAGTTGCCAACCAAAAGTGTCCTAGAGAACAAGTTAACCTTTGATCAGCAAAGCTGTGTCTAACTCAGGTTCTCTCCCTGTTAAAATTCTTTGGCTCTTCAGATGACTCCAGAGATTAGCACATCAGTAAGCAGCCAGTCGAGGGAACATGCTGAGAAGCATTCTCATTAAGACCAGAAGGACTCGCTAAGACAGCTTAGCTCAGAAAAGCACATCATGAACATACACACAAAAGGAAATAAAAAATCCACCAAACCCCAACCCACCTCTAAGCTGGAAGGATTTTTGTTATTCACTTATTTTCTAATAATCCTATGATCTCACCAGTCCGGTTGCTAGCTGTTGAACAGTTGCTAGCACTGAATGCATGTGGTAGCAGTAGGATAAAAATGCCTCAGAACTGTAAATTTAATTTATTCAAATTAAAAAATAAATTCTGGTAGACAACCTGTAAAAAAGGAAAAGCCTACAAATAAAGCCACATCAATCATTCAGCTATAGTGAATAAAGTGGCAATGCTCCTTAACTGGATATCAGAACCACACAGTTAAATACTTACACTGAAAAATTAGAAGCATTTACATTCCTTTCAAAATAAATGTTGAATAATGTATTACTCCTGTGCTTTGCTTAATAAGTTTGTTTTATATTTAGCTGGTACTTCTTTATGACCCATAAACATAACCTGTCCAAGGGGAAGGAAGGGAAGATAATCTCCAGCTTGGAATGAAGGACAGCCTTGGCAGAAATATTACGCAGTTCCTTCAGGCTAGGTAAAATTTCTTCTTTAATATCTAGCAGAGTATTAATCCAAAAATACAGCAGCAAGTTTAAAAGGGGTCAAGACCTCATTCTGTCCAGACAGAAAAGAATGTTCCTCCTCAGAAGTATCTTCAGTTCCTCCATGGTACATGAGAACCACAGTGCTTCCCACTCACCTTCCTCTGTGAGCACTTCACCAAGGTTTTGATTCATAATGTGGGCAAAAGACATTTGCAGTGCCTTGAGCAAGTTCCTCAACTGTCACTTTTTCTCTAGATGAACTCTTAATTTTTGGGTTGCAATTTTGGGTTTGGTTTTTTCCCCTCCAGCAAAGGGGAAACCCTTTCTTCCCCTTCCACAAGAGAAGAGCTTGCTCAACACATTTCACTGCACTTTGCAATTTTCAAAACTCTTCAAATCTCTTCAGATCTTGACATGTTCAGAAAAAGATTCTATTTAACCTAATTATTCCCAAATAAGCTTTTCTGTCTGAACCAAGTCAAAATTTAGGAAGTTAGCAAGGTACTTGTCCAGAGACATTAATTTACAAGTATAAACCACACAGAATTTTTTTATCCAAACTCATGAGTCATTCTTAGAAATGATGCTATTACCCAATGATGTTTGGTCATTCTAAGAGAAATAACTGAGACAAAAGCTGCTTCTTGGACAGCCAAAAGCTTCATAAACAACCTGCACACTGTCAAGTGTAAAAGCACGTGAAGTGATTTACTGGGTGGCACCACTGAAGCCTTTCTTTCTTTAATGCTTTTAAACCAATTTCAGCAGCAATAATGTTTTTGCTTTGGGCAAAAAGACAAGGCATGTTTCCTAGTTTTGCCAGAAAGGTAAGAGCAGTTAGGAAGCACTTATTTCACACAGCCTAATATTAATGACTTAGCTAGTTCTTAAAGAAGAGTTTAAGCACAGAAATAACAACTGAAGAATGTTCTTCACAGATTTACATAAGTGTGCAGTAACTAATGATAGCTTACAGGCACACTTAAGTATGGAAAGAAAAGCAGCCTAAATATTTCATGTGGAAATGACTATAAACTATGCTAGAGAGACTTTTCCATGAAAAGTGATAACTTCTGCTTTTCAGTTAGGGACCCTTTTCAGAGAGCCTTGTTATCTTTTCCATGTGCTTTTTACTGACCACTGGAAAAGCCAAACTTCATTTGAAGGCACAGTCTTCTTTTCAAAGAGCTTCTTGTGAAGAGATGATACACATAAACATATGCCAGGTAATTATAGCAGAAAAACATCCTTTCCACATTACACTCTGCATCCTAGAATGAATGGGTTCCTGTGAGCAATTCTGTGCAGCACAAGGCCATCTCCCATCTCTTGAAGGTTGATTCCACAGTGTCACAGCAAAGTATCATAAGGCAAGAGAAACAGCTATTATGGCTTCACAGCTTTCCAACATGTTAAGTAAAAAAAAACCACACTCTCTTTCCAACCTCGCCTCCTCCATTTGCTCTTTTCTTCTGCTGCATGTTCACAAGCCACCTCTGTTCCATGTAGACTGTAGAAATGTAGGAAGAGGGGTGAAAAAAAGCCCTGAGGGCCACTCCTCACAATAAACAAATATTCTTTATGAATTGAATTCTAAATTAACACCTTTCACAATATAAAGACTCAACAGCTGAATGTATTTCCTCAGCAAACAAGCCTGCAGAGGGCTATACAGAAGTCCACCTCAGCCCGGTAAGAAGGTCTGTGTTGTTAATGCCTCACCTATAAATATCTCAGAGGAAGAGCTGTGAAGGAGAAGGCCTGTGCAGAGCAGCTAAGGAGCTTATGAGACAGAGATAATCCCTCTCAGGAACACGCACAGAGACCAGGAAAGGTGAAGAGGCGAAGAGGCAGTACAAGGCCCATGTTTCCCAGGGAACATGAGGCACATGCAGCAGAAGCTGTGAGCACTGGAGCCACGGCAGCACTGTGTGTCAGTCACAAACAGGAGCTCAATTTGGCCCTCTCTGGAAGACACTCCCTTCACTACATCCCCCTGCACACAGCAGCCAGCATCCCAGGCACATGGACAGCTCCTTGCTCCAACAAGTATTTTGCAGCAGTTAGGCTGTACATTATTCCCCACCACTCAAGAAAAACTGTCAGAAATTATATTGCTTCAAGAACACTGGAGAGGCTTTACAGTCACAGGATCCAACAGCCATTTTAAATACACTATGCCTGAAACAAATGAGGCTCTTAAGGTTTTTATTCTTTCACCTTTCATCACCCTTCCCACCTGTAAAAAAAAATCCTTAATATTGCCAGCATCAATTTCTCCAGGCTTTTCCACAGAGTTTTCAATAATGATCAAAGCATTTCATCTTGAGTCTTAAGATGTCAAATATTGCTCTCAGCTATTTTCAGTCAACTACCAGCATAAAAATTATTCTGCTTATATAATGTTTTATTGTGGCATATGAAAATAAAGACCAATACGTAATGCAGGTTCCACAGTATTTGACACCAGGAGAAGTTATTTTATGAAGATATAAATACTTTAAAACCAGTTGGGGTTGAAGCACCTTAGAGGAAAGCAGAAGCCTACATTTCCCTTCTGCCTGTCATTCAAACTCAGCGATGCTAATCCAAAACAAGACATTCTGACCTCAGCCCTTAAAATTTTTGAAGCATTTTACATTAGAATGTTTAGAAGTGAAGTTTATAGGGACTGTCTTGCTTGTGCCATATCAGCAGCAAGAGAAATATTGCTCATTCCATTACTGTAGAAGGCCCTTAACATGATTATACCTGAAGCTGCAGAAGCTGTAAGAGGCAGGCAGAATACAAGCAAGCTGCCAAGCATCCACATCTTGCTTGGTATTCCATTAAGCACTACACAACTGTTTCAAATCTCTCAGACTACTTCCCAGAGTAACCTGCAAAGAATTCCCTGCCTCTAAATCCCAGCAAGGCAAAAAGTGAGACAGGAGCTTAAAAGGAAAATTATTAAATCAAGCCAGTAACCAGTCTGCAGCTTGCACAGTTAACATTGCAGCAGGTAGAAAGGACAATTGCCCTTTTTTAAAATCCAGGGACAGAAACCTCATTTCACATGGCTTTTCAATTAAGGGCCACATTGGCCTATTATATTTCATACTATTGTAGAAAATAGCAGCTGTTCAGTTCTACATCTAATAAACTGCACATTAGCTTTCTGTGCTTCTGGATGTCTATGGTAAACAAAAATAGCACCCATGATGTTTGAAACTATCCCAACAATTGATCCTTGTGCTATAGACAGTGAGAGATGCATAAAATGTCACATTTCAGATTAGCCAAGCCACCAAGTGGCTTTATCTGCCGAATCCATGACATACGCTAATCACCTGTGCTACCAGCACACAAGGGTTTGAGTGGAACCACGCAATCACGGAGCAAAGGAGCATGATCCCTGTTCTGAGTTAGAAATGGATTTGGAATGATCATTTAGCAGACTATGTAAACATGAGCTGACTTAAGGTACATCCAGTGCCATGGACTATTCACAGGCTACAAGTCACATAATTACCATGCTGAATCAGGATATAAAGCTTTCTAAATGATGCCGTTTCACCACCTTTCAACTTCATTTTTAACATTATGCAATATCAGATTTCACTAACAGTAAAAGTACTACCACTGAAGGGAGGAGTAAAATGACAGTGTATCTTTTGTTTAAGTAACCCTTCTCCCCAAGCCACTATCAAGCATCCCATTTGATACAGATGTCCCTCTTAGGAGTATTCTAGAGATGTGAATAAATTAGCTCTGGTTCTTTACTTCAAAATTACAATTCCTCATTGGAATGCTCTACACAACTCATTAATCAAATAGCCTGGTAGCACATACTTCAAAAAACTAAACCCCGGTGTAGTTCAAGAAGCAGAAAGTGTATAGTAATTTCTGGTTGGATATAAACCAGATTTTTGTGGAGAACTGTCACTCAGGAAAATTATTTTAAATTGCATTAGTAGATAAAATAAATCAGATCTTTCATTTCAAATCTACCAACATGACCTCAACAATAAAAACATAAACCCAAACCAAAACACTAACCATACACCTAAGAGAGCAGCATGATTCATACTAAAAAAGCAGACATCTGAGATTTAATCAAAGAACATCCCTGACACAAAGAAAACTTACAATGACAAAAAGTTCTCTCCAAGTAAAAGCCAACTGACTTATAAATATGTGTACTGAAGTGGATACAAGGTCCAAGCAAAACCTCCACGGCAACTACTGAATCATGGAAGTGTACTGTACGTGCTCCTTTAAAGCTGTCACACAGGTGATGTGCTAATCACGCGACTTTCTGCCAAGAGCACTCGTACAGCTGCTCTCACACAGCGCACGAGGACGACCCCGGCAGCCAGGCAAAAACGTTTGAAAATTCTCCCCACAGCCCTTGCTAGAATCAGCACAAAGGCTCAGGACAGTTACAGCTCCCTCCATCAGGCTTGACACTGCCTGGCTGAATGGCAGCATTGCTGTACAGACAGCAAATGTTTGACATGCCCTGCAATTTTCCTATCGGCTCTGGTGTTGATGGGCTTAAGCCCTGACACTACTTCCAGGGTCACTTGCTGGGTAGAATCTCTCCACATCAGAAAACACAGAGGTAATTTTCACAGCTACATCCAAGCTTTTCGACTGGGATGGAAATTGCCATTTTACAGACTGTCACCTGTCAGAATTACAGTGCAGGTCTCACCCTCGTGTTCTGACCAATTTAAACTCTCCTTGGATTCAGCCACGCTGGTCAAGGGATCACCCTGAGAATCCTATGCTCGATTTAACACAGGCCACAGCATTACGAACACCTACACAAAATTACTGACACCACTTCAGTCATTTGCTCCTTTTTTCAAAGACAAAAGACAACTCAATTCATCCCTCCATACCATAAATTCTTATTACTTTCCCAGGGGAATTTTTTGGCTCCTGATTTAACTCCTGTTTTTCAAGGGGAGTCATGGCGGAAGTGTGCAAGAGTAAAAAATATCCTATACTATTTCCTAAAAAAAAAAAAAAAAACCCAACAAAACAGAAATGTAAAGCTGAAGGACACTCTTGGTCTTTTATTGCAACTTCTCTGGCAGAGGGCACAAGAGGCACCTGCCATTCCAATGGCACTGCCTCCCCATCTGTCCTTGGCACTACAGTTGTACAAACACAACAGTTTCCCAAGCTATTTTTTAAAATTAATGCTGTTGAGATGATGAATGAGAAAAACACAGTTCAGAGGAGGAATTACATCCCATTCTGATCACAAAAGGGTACAAGACAAAGGCAGTATCAAGCGTTGGTCATGACACTGGTGACAAATGCAGCAGAAACCTGTCACCACAGGACACAAATACTGCCCTACCTTTGGCTCCAACAGACACAGGGGATTAGACTGAGGCTTAAAATATCAACATCAGATAAAGTAGAGTTCATGGTGGATTTTTCTCAGACCCCCATCTTGCCATGCTCCCAAAGCTTCACAGGGTTTTTCTATGGATGATTATGAGGGCATTAAAAGCAGTTCTTACCAAGCTGTGCACTCGTCAGCTTTTCAACGACCACCTCTGCAGCACAGGAAGATCTAACTACAGCTTCTGATTTGTCATTTTCAATCTGTTATCACCAAACTGTTACCATGACATGTCATTTCTGAAAACACTGAAAACTTTCATTTTTAGACCTCTTTAGCAGTAAGGGTAGGTTTTTTTACCTTTTCTTGACAATAGGAAAACCAGTGACATTCAGGTAATGACAACAGATGCACACCCAACAAATGAAAAGACTATTTTTAACTTTTTTTTTTTTTTTTGGTTCAACCTACCAACACTGTCAAAAGGCTGCAGATTCTTCAATAAGTTATTTCATCCTACTCAAAATAAAAGATAAAAAACCCAAGCTGATGAAAGCAGGCAATACAACCACAGCTAATTATTGAGGCCTGTGCACAGTTAACTATAAAGCTAAACTTTCCCACCGTCTTTAAAAATTGCTTTTCCCCTTTTATAAGCAACCTTTGCCAATTTCCAAGTCAATTAAAGGAAGAACATTACAAGCACTCAAACCAGCTCTGAGAACTTGATGACAGGTTTGACAACATTGCTCACTCCTGCGCAGCTCATTTTTACATTAGGCAATAAAGCTTAGTCATTAAGGAAAACTTCAGGCACATTTGCGGTGCTTGTCATTCAACAATCCCCCACAGAATATCAATGTATTTAATGAGAAGCAGGCTGCAGCAGGGGCAGAGCATTTTATTGAGCTGTTTCATAGAAAGTCCTATGAAAATATGGAGAATCTTCCCACACTCATAAGGTGAATGTATCCTTGTAAATAGGCAATTAGAAGGTAACTACTGCAAAGTCTTATTCTGCTTGATATCTTGATGCAAGACCAAGCTACACCTTCACAGCTTACTACTGAATATTCTCTTAGCAGCAAACAGTTTTTATTCAGCTCTTATGCTAGAGGGACAGGATAACAGGATGCCAAGATAATATTTTCATTCCTTGATAAGGCAAAACTACCAACAAAAACCAGGTTAAAAAGCCATCACACTTTTCCCATAAGATAATCAGGTTTTTTGACCTTCCAGTTTTTCATTCTTTAAAATAATCATGTCATTTCCTCTCCTGGTACCCATGAAATTCTCTCTGCCATCTCAATGCTTCTTTTTCTCCTCTTCTCTACCTGACAGGGAGTCCATGCTCAGACAAGGAGCCCCTGTTACATCCAGAGACCCCAGCTGACATCCCACATTCTATTTTTACATTATTATAGATAGGTTATAACTGAATTTCAGAAAGCTGAACTAAAACTGAAGCAGCATGGATTTCTGGTAGGAGTGGATAAATGTTACCATGAAAATTAGTGACCTCCAAAAATTGCTTAAATGCTTAAAATACTTCGGTCAAAAAATATGCTGCAATTGAATACATCCAAAACCTAATCACAACCAATTCCAAACACTATGCATTTTAAAAGAGGATTTTCTAATATTTTAACTAACCACAAGAACTTTTTCTACACTGAGTATTCACGTAACACAGAAAAGAAAAACAAGCATGCTTTAAGTGAAAAGGTCAACATGAAAGAGACAGAGTTTAAAATAGATTACCTTGTAATGAGGTTATGAAGACCCCATCTCAGAGACAGGATGTAGCAATTGCAAAAGAGAAACAGACAAAATCCACCAAACCAAACCAAACAAAGCTACACACACCACTCAGGTGTCTATTTTATAAACCTTCTCAAGCATCAGACTGAGAACAACAGTTCTCAAAGCAGGAGCGCTTTAACAGCTCAGCAAAATTGGTGGACTAAGTGCACATGAGAAGGATACATGAATGGCACAGACATGGACATCATCTCTATTATCCCACCTGGAGCTGCTAAGGATACAGATACCAGACTAAACATGATCAGGTTACAGCAGTGGAACAAAATTACTGCCCATGAGTGGCATTTCCTCAGTGTTGCAAAACAAAGCACATGAGCTTAAACACCTTCTACAGAGGCTCTCAAACCAAGTCTATATGCACAGCTCTTGGATGGCTCCTTCACACCCTCTTTTCTGGGCAAAGAAAAAATCCATTTTTTAAAAACATGGAAGGGGCAGGGAAATCCTTCAAAAACAAACATCAAATGCCAACTCCTGTCATCTGTTCATCTGAGTCCGGAAGCAGATTTAGTCTGTGAGTACCCAAAACTCGCAGTGATAATTTTATACAGCTACATACTATGGTATCATAAAAAAATTCTGGCTACCATTAGTAGTAACATTGCCAAAGGAGCTGAAAATCTCTGCTTAGTAAGACAATTATTTGGGTTTTGACCTCTTATTTTGGAGCCACTACAAGTAATTCAGCTAAGTGTTATATGTTATTCTGACACTAAATTTACATAATATAATTTAGGGGAAATTTAAAAAATGCTTTTCCAATCACATTTGAGATTATTCATTAACTCTGTGCTATGAAATACAGATGCAGGCGGGTGAACCTCAGGTATCTGAGATTTACCACGTTACTAAGATTTGAGAGGAATGCCATTGCAGCATTAGGATATGGCTCTGTTCTCATTCCCATAGTCTCATTTTTTATCTAGAACCTGCATGGTCTGAGGAACACTAAAGAGATGTCAAGAACATCCATCTGGTCCCACTGACGTTTGCTGTTTAAACCTGACAATATAAGTATTAACTGTGTATGATTGCAGAATTCTGTTACTGACTGAGGCAGTGCTAATTCTGAGTTAGCACACGTGTTTCACACCTCCAGTTTGGATTTCAATACTGCAAATAAGCCGCTACCTTTTTTTTTTTGCCTTCCTGAAAAACTAACTCTTGTAACATGTCCTACAAGGGAACACTGCTCTCCTTGTGGACATCTTCCTTTCTTCCCTGAGGATGATCCAAATCAGACAGGGTGCAGGGAGAATCTCAACCAAAACACTTTACTAAAGTTTTTTTTTTTTACTGGAGTTTTTTTGTTGTTCCGGTTTATAGTCTCTGTAGCATTAGTTTTTCATTACTCATTATTACGATTCAGTAACATCAACATCAAGGGACATGCTTGCCCTTTAAAAAGTTTAAATTAATCAATCAACCTCCATATTTACAAAAGTAAGGAATTTAATCCTCCTCTGATTTAAATACATATCTTCCATATTTATAAAAACACTACTCAATCTTTAAAAAAATTTTATGCGAAACAGGCAAAGCATGTACCTTTATGCATAACTTTTCTGTTTACTATTAATTAAGACTTTTAATTCAAAACCTATTTAATGTAATTTTTAATAAAAATGTCCATTCTCTGCATAGGAAAAAACCTGACAGATGCAAACCCAGATGCTGATCTCATGAGTACTCATACCTGTTGGCATAGCTCAGGATGTTACTTGTCACATTAATGTTATTGCTCAATACCCAAGCACTACTGGTTTATGTAAAATCACCTCATTTTCAAGGTCAGATTGTAGACTTGATATCATGAGAGTGAACCTTTTGTTGAAAAAAACTCAAAACACATTCCTCACATTCAAGACTTTAAACCTGGCCCAGGCAGCATTCGAGTTCTCTTACGCAACCAACACAGTTACTGGTACCTGCCACAGTTCCCTCACAAAAATGTACCAACACACACCACAGCTCAGGGCACTGGAAGCTCTGCATTTTCCCTATTCAGGAAGTTTCTGCTGTCCACTATGACAGCTTTACGGAATATTAGCTGCCTATAAGCTGCAGTCTGAGAAATATGAAGGAAAAGGACCTCTATGATTAAAAAAAAAAATTAAAAAAAAAAAAAGTGGCCATGCAAAGCAGTGGGGAAAGCCCTCAAAATCTCCATTAAGCTGGTTAGGCACTTTTCCACACTGTATCTTATTGACTGAACCAGTCAACAACAATTAGTAACCTTTTGAAAGTGTTTCAGTTTATTCAGGGCGTGAATCAATAGAACTCTGAACAATGAACTAGGCTGCTCTTAGTGCACTTGTACAATTTTCTGTTTCTTTAGCCATTTTGTTGACTAGATGAGCATCTGTGGTTGCAGAGACAAGTCAACACTCAAGAGAAACTATTCCTAATTTAGCTTTGTTTCATGGAGCTATTTTCACAGCAGTTTCCACTTGACCTTGCACAGAGGCGACAGTAACAGCAGGCTATAGAAAGCTCCTGTGTCATGAAGTGCACATCGGTGTGATGGAAAGAAATGGGTTTGGACTTAGGTCTCAATATGCATCATCTGAGAAACTCCACAAAAAAACCCTACAGCTACCTACATCTTTGCATATCAGTTACTGCTTGGGTACAGCGAGTCCTCTAAAACAGCACGCCAGGGAATTTCTCTAGACAGGGATCAAAGCCTCCTGCAAGGCTCCAATGTTTAGGGTGCAGAAACAAAAGAAACTGGGTATCTGGGGATAAGTAAAAATGGAGATTACCCAACTAGCTTTGAAACTGGCAGACAACAATTGGTAAAAGAGGTGACAGGAAACATAGTGATGAATGGCAAAGCTGAAGCAAAATTACTAAATGTGTTCCTTCAGTATCAGCCTCAGAACCAGCCAAATCAATCTTAAATAAACACTGGAATTCACCAGAAAAGACACTCCCATAAAGACAACAGTGATACTAAAGATGCTCAGACAACCTTCCCTAGAGGTCAATTCCAATTCCCTATTCCAAATATCCACATATAAACATGTAAATTAGCTTGTAGGATGCATTAGGATGGCCATAATAATGGCAAGTCTGTCATACAGCAGGAAGCTAAGGGAATATGGCTTTACATAAAATGCTGAGAATAAGATTGTCCTTGATAAATACACTGATGAAAGATGAGGCCTTTTCTGAAGGACAGTCCAGGCACAGACAACAAACACTGTCCACGACTAAATTTGGGCTGTAAATCTGAAAAGTCTTCGAAATAAAAGAGGGCAGCACTAAATTCTGTCTTCAATAAACCAAAAATAACCAACCCACTCACCTGCCCAGTTAATTTTTAAGACAGAGCTTGATTACTGAAGCAGATTATTTATTCTATTGAAGGACTTGACTTTACCTTGAATACACTTGAATTTCATTTCCTAATTTTCACTGAAGGCCAGCTCCAGGCGCTAAATGCTCAGATGTCCTTGTACCCTGGAGAAGTCCGACAGCAGATAAACGTGATTTGGAAGTGGAAAGGTTGAGTTTCACTAGACCTGGTTTTCCTGTTTCATGTAACAACAAGGAGACCACTGACAACCAAAACATGACTCTGAACCTGACTTTCCTTTGAGTTTTGGTAGAGGACCAATCCTTATCCCTGAAAACCATCTAAGCAAGAAGACAGTTTGCAACAGAGGAGTCAACCCTATATCAAGTTGATGGAGGTGAATCAGTACTATTCAAAGGACAAAAAGCACTTTTGTCCAAACATTTTGCACTTTCAGGAGTCTCAATGTTGGGATGTAACAGCTGTGAGATTTACACAGCTACAAGAACACACTATGACCAAACAATACCTGTTTTGAAAAAAATAATGTAATTCTGTAGACAGTACATTAAATTCCATTACTTTCAAACTTAAAAAAGTCTGCACCTATTAAAGATTTGAAATAAACAATTTGTGAGTCCTTGTCCTCTTCTTTTGGGTTTTCTCAAAGCATCTCCTGAAATACTGAGCTCCCCACCACGAGTCTGCAAGTCTGGGCTGGTCACCAATCTGGTCTCTGAAACAGCTGTAACACCAAACACAGCTCCAAGCACAGGGGACGGACCACACATAATCAACTTCTGCTCTGAGAAAATTAATCTCATTACATGTTTTGATTAACATGGCAATGAAAGCAATTTATTACTTCATTTAGAGAGATAAATCATGTTTAACTCAAATAAATAAAAACTCAAAGACACCAGTTCCTGCCCTCATTACAAGTAAAGCAACTCTAAGTTAACAGATTGCTTAGCATGAATCACTTTCCTACAGCAAACAAGCTGGCTGGGCACACACAGGCTCCACCAGATCTTCTGCATCTCACGCGTGCACATGTACACACACAGAGCACTGAACCAGTGACCTCTTTTTCCTCTTCCAAAAATGCAACAGCCATGAAAGACCATGGAGTGCTACAGGTATAAAAAGAAACATCACTGGGCTTTGGGAGTTCTTCCATCCCACACCAGTACACACCTCCCTATAAATCTTACACTTCCCCCACATTAACAGACTACCGGGAGGCTCTGACTTAAAGAGGGAGAGCCTCCAAAGGTTTTCAACATGCCAAAATTTACTGAGGATCAATGATGAATATCATTAAAGCACCATGAAAAGATACAAAAACGTGACAGGAAATCTGTTCTTTTCCCTCCCCCGTTTGGAGCAGTGATACTAAAAATTCCTGAAAAATAAGGGGTTTATGCCATGACCAGCAAGGCATTTAGTCCCATTAGCATTTATTAGTGCAATCCTAATCACAAATTCCTAGCTATCCATGCTGTGCAATGCAAGGAGTAGGAAGCTACCTTACACCCAAGGGGGACTTATTTTAGAAGCAGCAGACTGAGTATAAAAAGCACCAAGATGAGCTCTTCACTTTTATAACTACAGCATTCAATAAATAATGGGAAAAAGTAGTTTTTGAAGGTTTCTGCTCGGATCCGTACTTGCATGTTGGAGACATTTGATGTTAGTGACATCTTTCTGTTAAAAAAAGGTGTAAAGCAGGTCTCCAAGTGTGTTTTAATAACAAAAGTTCAGCAACACCTGGAGCTGCCCTGAGGGAAACGCAAGGTCATCTGCCCTACAGAACAAAATCCTCCCTGCAAGGCAGCAGCAGTCTGTCCATGTTATAACTGCATAGAGATCTTCACTTTCTGCAGGATATGAGTAACATCACCCAAATGAATAAGGTTTCAAGAGAAATCTCGAATTTGGCAAGTACTTATTTTAATGAGCAGTAGCCCATTAAAACCACTCCTACCAGAAGTCTCCCAAACCAAAAAATCACACCTAAGCAATGGCTTGAAGACTGCTATGCACTACAAATAGCCTGAAGGCCTCTCTTGACTCACTAAATCACGAACCTATCTCTCCAAGAGGTTATCATTTAAATGAAAGCTAAGCCTTGGCAAATCCCATCAGATTGTCAAATATGGATTTTATGTAGGAACCCCATCTGTTTGTACAGCTACATGAATATGCAACGTGACTGTTGCTGCAACACTTGCATTCACATTGCAGAAAACTTACAAGTAAGCAGTTCCCAACTACAATTAAATCAGGAACAAAGTTCTGAAAACACAGGCAATAAACTGCCGCCCACAAATATCAGCTCTGAGGCTCCAAGTTTCCTTTTCTCTCCCCCTCACGTGCTGAGATGCTCAAACTTTGCAGCACAGGTGTGCTACCCTTTGCACCTGCCCCGAGGCTGGTTAATGCTCCCTGGAGTGCAGGGCGCAGCCAGGTGAGCTGGCGAGTGCCAGCACTGCTGGGCCAGTCCAGTACCCGCTGCCCAGGTGAGGGCACTGCCAGCTGGAGGCCGCGGGGCTCACCCCTTGTTCAGCAGGGCTAAACCTGCCTGCAGAACACACACCCCACAGTTAACTGCCCCAGTGCTGCACATTCCTCAACAAACACACATCTGCCCAAAATACTGCAGCTGCTTGCTCCAGCCAGCAACACTCAGTTCAGACCTTTTTAGAAATTATTATTATAATATAGGTTCTGAATTTTTTAATTCTGTACATCATAACCTCTGGCTGAAGACGGGTTTCAGTCAAGTTCTCCATCCAGTGGAAGGTGACCACAACTGTGCTTTCCACAGCAGTGCCAATGGCACAGTCAGAACTGCTGCACAGTGAAAAAACCCAACTCCCTACAGAGCACTGTAGGACTGTGGGAGAGACTGCCCAAAATGACTGATTTGGCTGTAACTGAGCAAGAGAAGGCCCACAACCGGTTGTGAACATATACAAGCACATTCTACCTTCAAGTTGAAAGTGACTGCCAAATCTAAATTAATTCTGGCTTTATGGATGCCAGACAGCTCTCTTGGAAAGCATCACCAGGATTTTAACTATACATTTAGCAGTGATAAATTATTGGTTACAGGTCAAAGTTTTTTTAAAAGCCTCTCTTCACAGGATAAAATGTGTCATCTCAACCAGTAAATATCCACAGCATGACATTTCTAATTTTTAAAGTCTACTTTGTTACTTTTAAGAGGTTTGGGTTGGTTCTTTTTTTATTTAGTTAAGCCTGCATGTTTTACTCTCCAGTTTTGATGTGAATTACTTAGAAAGAATTGACAAAAGGTCAGGCATTCATGTAACAGAAGCTCCCTCAAACCACCAGGTAGGCAAAGTTATTTTCTACCAAATACAACCCATTTAAACCAATAACTGCACAAACATCTCTGTAACAGTTTGCTCAGCACATTACTTATCATTTTCTAGACTAAAAACCTAATTAGAAAAAACAAATATATGCTGTAGCACCATGTACACTTCTCAATTCCCACTAAAGAAGCTCCAGATCAGAAAAGAAGCGAATTTGCAAAAGTTGCCACTCCCTGGCTTTTCTGACAGCTTCAGCTTCTGTCCAGTGGCATCTAGAACGACAGTCAAGAAGAATTAAGTAACCCCTCAGTACAGCAGAATACACCTAGCAGCTTCTGATCAGATGCCTCAGAAATTATCAGGGCTGCAAAGCTTAAAAGCGAGTTGTGATTCAAACAACTCCAATGAATTTCAGAACAAGCTGATAACAACCTAGAAAAAGACACTGGATGACAGCACAACTGTCTCCCTGGAAGAAAACACCAATTCCACGTCACACAAACTCTCCACCCTCCCTGATACCACGCACAGGACATTTCTTATAATACAAGGATTAAACGGATGAGAGTTTGCAAAAACACACACGGCAAGATGTACACAAGCCCAATACATGCAAGGATTGGACAGACTGGACTCCCATGCCTTTCCACAACACAGCAGATGTTTCTTCAAATTCAAAGCACAATTATTTTTAATAAGAAATTAAACAGAGGCACTGACATCATTAAGTTAATGTTTTGTTCTCTAGTAACCTTTTTCAAAGCACAGAGGTAGTTATGTTTCTCACATAAACTCCCAAACCCCCCACACAATCCTCACAAAGCATTTGACAAATGTGCAATATATGTGCTTGAAGGAGGAGGCTGGACATATCAAACACCCTGGCTTACATTTCCTAGGAGGTCAAATGAAGGACAGACATGAAAAGCACTATTTTGGCAGTAAAGACATTTGCAAATTAAAATATTTCACTGACTTTTATTCCAGACTCTTAGATCAGACATTCTTCAATAACATGAAAAAAGAAAAATAGATTCAACCCCCAAACCAGACTGTGAAATCAACAGCCGTGTGAATAAACAAAGCAGAGATGACTTCACATACCCCTAATCACCACTTGAGAAGGTGCATTAATGTTTGGCATTTGGATCAATGCACGCCTGCCTATGGCAGGATTTTCACATTTCAATTCCACTGTTTAGTTAGGTTTTGAAACTGGATTTCTGGGGGGTTGGTCTGTGTCTCAGCCCTTCCAGGAACAAGTGTATTTCTAATTGGCTGTCAGTGAGGTCAGATCCAAGTCACAAACACCTGAGCTGGCCTGTGGTTTCCCACAAAAAAAATGTTTCCTAGGTGTGGTATTATGTGAAAACAAACAGAACCAATCTGCAGTAAATGCAAAGTGTTGACCCTTGTGTTAAATTCCTTATTTTTGTATTTGACCCAAACCTTTCATTCAGAAGTACTGTCTGAACATAGCAAAACATCCTCTCAGACCAGGAGGAACAGCACACATCCCTATTTCAGTATCAGGATATGGGAGCTCAGGAAAGGTATTCTGTTTGTATTCTCCCCTGCACCTTAATTCTCCCTTCTCTCCCAACAGAAGCAATTCCCCAAGCAGAGCTGTTCAAGTGTGCAGTTAAGTTGCTGCTTTGCAGGAAGAGAACACACAGTACAAGAACATGAATTAGTGCCATAATGTGTAGCTTCTGACAGAAAATGGCTGGAGACCACTAGCCAAATAAGTTCCCAGTAATCCCCTTTCGATGCATTTCCCTCTCTCCCCCTAATGAGCTTGCTGAAACTGAGCTGACAGATGATGCAAGCACCTTTTTACTCTCCATGCTTTTCTAAGAGAAATTGTAGTCACAATGGAGAGAGTAAATAACTCTTGAAAAAACTCCAGAAGTGACATTCTTGAAATCAACACAGCATTTGTTATGCATAACTTCACTATGAACTGCCAGGACATTTAATTTCAAATCTAGTTTATCTGTTAGAATCAATTACTACCAACCAACACACATCACAGAGTTTCAAAGTCCTCATTCTCAGTGGTATTTGAAAGCTCTTCAGGTCTCCACTAACACCAAAATAGAATTAGAAGCTCCAAACCTTCACCTAACCAAAAATCCCTTTTGGTTTTTTTTTGGTTTTTTTTGATAATGCTCTTCTCTCCCTATTAGCCTGAGCTGTCTGAATGGAGTCAATTTCAACAGAACCAGTAGCCTGCTCAATTACAGTAATTTGCAATTAAACAAATACTTGCAGATAAACATTCAAATAAATGTGCTGTGTTACAACTGATGTCAAACTGAAAAGAATGTCAAGCTGAGCACAAACATCGACCACAAACATCAAAAAGGGTGACTGCGTGTTAGCAGGTGAGCCTTCTTACATACTAGAGAAAAACAGTTTTAAACACTCAAATTAATTAATGTGAGAAACAAGACTACAGCAAGACATGGAAGAAAACCACTAAAATCCCAATATTAAGTCTTGTCCTTACAAAGACAATCTGCCTCACTGACACCTAAATGCCCTGAAGGACTGCCCTGTCTGTGTGGGAGTAACGTCATGTGTGCCTAAGAACAGAATTTAGCTTTTAAAATGCAAGTGTTGTAATAAACTGGCACAGGTAAATATGTGCTTCAGAGATTAACATCTTGAGCTAAATTTGAAAGAATTATTTTCTCCTCCTATGGAGCACTGGAAGCCTTATTAGAGCTTGCCTTCCTGTACAACATCTGGCATGGACTGACACAAGCTACCTGACTAAAGGAAATGTTAGCCTAGTGACACATCAAAAACGTTTATCTCTATGTCATGAAAAGCTGTGCTGAAAAATACCACCTTATATACGCTTCCCACTTCATTCATCTCCCTAATGTACTTTAAATCACTTCAGGGATCATGAGGTGCCCTACTTGGAGAGCTTTAGTCGCTGAAACACTCTTCCCACAGCCCAATTACTCAACACTGCATAAAATGCTGTTCCCACGGGGTGGGGTTTGCAGCCTCCGCACCCATCGGAGCTAGCTTCAGGTGAGTGCCACTGCTCCAGTCCCTCCAGCTGTGCCATGCACCTGCAGGCACGAGCTCCCAGGAAAGAACAGGAGAAATACTGAAAAACATTTGGGACATTTCCTGCTAAGAAGGAAGATAAACAACCAGCAGCACCTCCAAGGCTTGAAGCTAATGGAACGGCTGGTCCCTGAAAGCTCATGAGAGGGAGCAGCAATAACCTCCAGCACACTCTCAGGTTATTCCTTGTAGCACATATGCTCATAAAGAAAGCACTGGTAGTCCTGCTGCAGCAGCCCAAGGGCTGGCAGAGACGTGCCCAGCTTTTAACACAAGCTCCCCAGAAAAGAAAAGGGACTGGGACATCCTCCTCCTCCTCCTCCGGACACCATCACGTTGCACCAAAGGCACGGGGCCTCTGGCCACCGAAAACTGTCAGTGGAAGTTACTGGCAATACGTACACCCAATGAGAACCTATCAGTGATTAACCTTTTCAAGTATGATCAGAGATGCAAGCTCTTCCCTATTTTTTTTTTTTTTTGGAAGACAGAAAATGAGAGCTAAACCTACTATGAAAATGGGTCTGTTTATGTGAAATCAATTTGGATCAAAGCTAGAAAATTCCCAAAAGAGAAGGAAGAACGTGTACAGATAATGACAAAATAAAACAGACAATCTGCTCATTATTTGGTATTTTGAAGAGACGGGAAAAGTAAAGTCACAGAAGTTCACTTCTATCTGTATGACTTCCTGCACGTGAAAAATAACACAGACAAGCCTAGGCCCTTCCTGAATAGTACGGAAATCCCAAAAGCTTAATCAGATGAAACCATACAGAACCCAGAACCAGCAAACACACATTCTTCGCTTTATTCGTGGTTTCCTGTATACCTGTTCATCACTGCACTTAATTTTAGAAGGGCAATGTTGTAAATGCACATGCCGCAGTTGAGAGGGCCACGATACACAGAGCATCACCACAGAACATCAGAAGGCTTCAACCCATACACAGTAACACCATACTTCATCAGAAGGCTTCAGACATGTGCTCATACAGAGTTACACCAGACTACTTCACAAGGCTGCAAGTGTCTGCTCCTCTTGTTCCTCAGCCCAACTTTTTATACCCTCATGGTTCATACATGGCACCTGTGTGCCCTCTGTTCCCTTTGTGCCTGGTCAGTCACACCTGGGCACTCCCTGCCTCGTTCCCTTCAATGCTGCTCACCTGCTTGGCACAGCTGCAGCCCGTTGGGGATGAGGCTCCAGCCCCACTCCCAGTTCCCACAGACTGTGCACCTACAGAGTAACACACCTTTTTATGCTTTTCCTTTTCTACCATCAGCAGTATAATCACCTCAGCAAGAACATCATCTATTGATACAAAACCAGCTGTGGATATTCCAGTAGTTTAGACTCCAGCTGACTTAAAAAACACTAAGATCAAAACTATGAAGAACACCTTAAGAATAGTAGGAAAAGAGAATATATGAAATTCTGACAAGCAAAAGCATTTTTGCTGCGCTGAAATAGATTCAAGCCACAAATGCTTATTACTTCTACTACTAAAATCAGAAAATAATGGAATTGGAATTCTGTAAGGAACAGACCACCAACTTAAAAGCAACAAAGTTCCCCCTGCTAGAACAGGGGGCACAGCTTCCTTTTCCCCTCCAAATTCCAGCCAAAGCCCTTGCCTTTGAACACAGGCAATTTGCCTGAAATTTCCCTGTAACTATACAAAAAAATTGATGGGAACACACCTTCGCTGGCACTAGGTGGTGACCAAATCAGAATTACAAAGACTACTAAAGTAAGAATTTGGATACATCTCCAATAACATTTATGGCTGAGATGAAGAGGGGAAGAAAGACAACTACTGCTCTGACTGTACTGAAGCCACTTAAATAATTTCTGATTTCAAAACTACTTTTTAGGAAGTTTGATTTAGTCTTGGAAGTCTTGACTCCTCCATATCATACATTGAAACTGCTCTCACTGTATGAGAAGCAAAAGGCCCAAATTTGACATTTTGTTTAAAGGACTCGAAGGGAAGCAAGCCCTAGACAAGGAACTCATTTCCTCTTAACTCTGCTCAGAGATGAAGCTGACCCAATGATTTACACTGGAATGGCTATTTCAGTAGGTCTGACACACAGGAGATAAGTGCACTCCTACCTCCACATACAGCAGTTCAGATGGAATAGAACAAAACTTAGATCTAAAAGCAGCACTTGAATTATAAACTCCATCCCCAACAGCAGCCAGGAGAGAGCATCACAGTTTGAGGCTTTTTCAGGTTCAGCCTTTTTGCACCACAAGTGACATTCAAGTGCACCTCTCCACAATTGAAAAATTGCCTCAGAAGAATCTAAAGATTTCTCCAAGAAGCTTGCTCTTCAGAAACTACTTTGTAGATTTCTAAGTGCTAAAACCCAAAAGAACCTCCACAAAAAACAGCCCAGCAAGTAAAAAACTGCAATTATTTTTGGGATGTCTGAAAACAGAGATGGAAAGGCATTCCCTGCATTCATGGACAGGCACCATGCATGTCCCAATTTGCAAGGATATGCCACATCTCAGCTTTGAAGCATAACCCCTTCCCTTATGGAGAAAAAACTATATGAAATTTGCCTCATTCCATTTTATGAGCAAAATTCTCCCAAATGTGCTTCTACTCCTTAACAGAGCACATCAAAGATCAACTTGGTCCTGGCATGAACAAAGTACAAAAATTACAGCTTGAAATACAGTACAATCCAAATGTTGAGTAGTTAGAAAGACCCAGGTTTTCCTCATTTAGCCTAGCATTCCAGGATTTACCCCATCACACACACAACCCATGGCACATTGGTAACCTGGCTACTGGTACAGGGTTCCCGCCAGTTACCAGTAACCTGATGATCTTGTCATGGCTTCTCACATTGAAAATTACCCAGATCTATGAAACCACATTGAGTGTGGTGTTTTATTTTAACCATCAAAATTGAACAGATTACAGTAGTGTGCTAAATAATAATAAAAAAATCTGTTTAAAGCAAACTTGTGAAAATATTGACCTCAACTATTATAAATTGGTTAACCTACCTTCAAGCCTGTAACTGTACAAAAAAAATTAAAGTAACCTTTGAAAAATAAAGGAAAAATAATCTCACAGTAAAAGTGAAAAGAGTTAAATTCAGCGAAAAGTAAATTTTCACACAACTTTCAACAGCCATGAGTAACACTCATGGAAAGATCTTTATTAGAGAGCAGCATGTTATCAGAAATTGCCATATTGTCCTGTGCAATGTCTTATGTTTAAACTTAATGACTTCAGCTGCGTTTACCTGCCGTGATTCCTTTGGGCCAGAAGCAGACCAGCCACAAACACTTTTAGGCTCTGACATTGTTTACTTCTTCACTGCCGTGTTCTTTACAAATTCCCATAAAAACACAGATAACCTTAGGGGTGAGTGATCCCTAATCCCTGACTCCGGACACAGGCACTCCAGCTGGGAATTAACGAGCAATTGACAGGGCACCGCTAAGACTCCCTTGCCACAACAACAGCCCACACCATGTGTATATTTACCCACAATGTATCATAACAACCCGACCGCTGCTGCTGACAGGCTGCTGGAAACGCGCATCAGAGGCAAGGCAGAAACAAGCTGTGCACAGCCTTGCAACAGTAACACTCCTCACTTCATCACAGAGACTTGCTCCACAATAGATCAAAACCCACGGTTTTTTTCTTCCTCATCATAATTTTCTTCTCACAAAAAAAGTTTAATCTGAGTTAAAAGTACATTTTTCCTCATTCACTCACAGTCAGATAGGCCCTAATGTTCATGTTGAAATGCAATGGGAACACAGAATTCAGTGCAGCTGTAAATGTTTAAAATAAAATCTGTAATGGAAACTTATTATTGACTATCTTCCCAGAAAAAAAGTTTGCAAAATGCTTCTGACTCAAATTATTTACATTAAAAAATGAAGAGACTGCATTATATTAGATTTTAGTTTGTGAACATCTTGTTTTGAAATCATACAGCAATCTCTGACTTCCATGCAGTCAATCCATGAGACGTATAACATAGAAAAAAAATCAGGCATCAAAGGAAAAAATCCCAACCCAGGAAATAATAATTAAAATAGTATTAAAAAATCTTTTAAAATACTGAGCTACTTTTATCATTTCCCAATGCTTAGCACATTAACACAAGAAACAGGGAGGAGGCACCATAAACACCAGATTGAAATATACCCACCCCTAGCTGAAAGCTTTTTGGTGTTGATAATTTTGGCAGCGTACTCTTGTCCTGTGGTGATTTTCATACACCTCCTCACGACGGAGAACGCCCCTCTGGAAACCAAAACCGGGCAAAGTGTCAGTCCAACTGAAACGCTCCACTGCCATTACCAGCTAACGGGCAGCACGGAGGGCTGTGATGTCGGCAAAATTAAAAAATAAAAAAAAAGGATTTTCTGATTTTTGACAGGGACGGTCAGCATTGATTTTATTCATCTGAGCAGCGAACTCCGCGGGGTAGAAGCCGTGTGACCAATCCCGCTAGCTGGGGCGGAGGGCGGGCGGGTTCCCGCTGTGTCCATGCCGGCACACACGGGGGGACAGGGGGCGGCGGTGGCCGTGTCCCCCTCAGCGGGACACGGGCTGGGGGCGACACCCAACATGGCGCTCAGGGCTGCGCCCCCCGCCCCGCCGCTGGGGGGCGCCCGCCGCGCTCCGACACCCCTCACGAACCGAGACCCCCACCCCGCGGCTACCCAAGAGCTAAAAATAACTATTAAAAATACATTACAACAAATAGCGGCACGGGGGGTTGGGGGCAGCTCCCCGCCACCCGCACACAGCCCCTTGGCCGCCCCGGGGTCGTATGGCTGGAGCGCGGGCGCTCCCGCGGCAATAAGGGGGCCCCGGGCGCGGCTCCTCCCAAGGCTCACACGCCGACCCCCGCAGCCCTCGGCGCCTTCACCCTCCGCTCGGTCCTTACTTTCCGAGCTCCTCGAAGAGCTGGTACTCGTCGGTGAAGCGTGTGCAGGTGGTCGAGGCCATCATGAGGACGGGCGGCCGCCGGTGAGTCCGGCGGCCGGCGAGGCGAGGACGGCGGAGGGGCTGTGAGGCGAGGCGAGGTGAGGCGAGGCTCCGCGCCGGCTCCTTCCCCTCCTCTTCCCCGCCACCGCCTCCTCTGGTGACGGCGTTGCCTCCGCGCCCTCCTCCGGTCTTCCCTCTCCCCTCCCCTCACCCTTTAGGGAAGCAAACAAACAAATATTTAAATAAATAAGTAAGTAAGTAAATAAATAAATAAATACGTATCCTGCTCGCTCCCTCGCGCTCGCCACGGGAAACGAGCGGCAAAAGGGAAAGCAAAACCGGGGCGGGGGGCGCGGCGCTCCCTCCCCTCCTGCTCCCCGGCGCCTCAGCCCGTCCGCCGGTGCCGTGCCTCCCCCTAGCGACCCCGACCCGCGACTCCCTGCCGTCGGGGACGGCGCGGCACCCGCGGGAGACTCACAGGGGCGGTCGGAGCACGGGAAGAACCTGCGCCCCGCGCTGCCGAGAGCGAACACCGCGCTCTCCCCGGGCGCTGCCCCGCGACGGCGGCGGGAGGCGCCCTGAGAGGAGCGGATGCACCTGCGCGCGCCCCCCTCCTCAGCGGCCGCCTGTGACGTCACGCTTCGCCCGAGCGCGAGGGAGGGCGCGCGGCGGGAAGCGCGTGCGGGCGCGCTCGCGGGGCAAGGGGCCGTGACGTCGCGGGGGGCCCCCGCCGCGCGCGGGGAGGGAGGGGAGCGGGAAGAGAAAGGGGCGCACCGCACCGGGCGCCTCGTGACGTCACAGCGGCTCCGGCCGCGCGCGGGGCAGGGCGGGGGGGACACACAACCCGGGCACCTCGTGACGTCACGGCCGCCCCGGCCGCGTGCGGGGGGGGGGCACAGGCGCACCGCGCGTGCGCCGGGTCGCGACCGTCACCGGGGCCGCGGGGCAGCTGCGGCCACCCGGGAAGGGAAGGGACGGGAAGGGAAGGGAAGGGAAGGGAAGGGAAGGGAAGGGAAGGGAAGGGAAGGGAAGGGAAGGGAAGGGAAGGGAAGGGAAGGACCTCAGCCCGGGATTCATCCCGCAGCACGGGACCGCCAGGACCTGGAATAACACAGCGCTGGGAAATGTCACAGCAAGCAGCTGCCTCGCTCTCTTCCACAGAACTACAGAATATCTTGAGTTGGAAGGGACCCACAAGAATTATCAAAAGTCCTGCACAGAACCCCCTCCAAAATCCCACCCTGTGCCCGAGAGCGTTGTCCAAATGCCAAATGCTCGTTGAGCCCTGGCAGCTTTGGGACCGTGGCCACTTGAACATGGAATGGGGCCACCCAAAAGGCATCTGATCCTTTTTGATAAACCTGAATTGCTTTTGCTCCTTTCTGATCAACCAAGTGGTGGTGAGCCACGTGAAGAGCTCAATCCACACCTGCACAGAGCACAGGCAGCAGCTTGGTTACAAGCAGAGATCCACTACAAAAGGCAGCCTTGAGCATCTCCATCCTCATTTTGCTAAGTGAGAAGACAAGAAGCACAAAACACATCCACAAAAAGCTTTGCACTAAACCCCTGGAGCTTCCAGAATCAGCATCCAGAGCTGTGGTCTCGTAAGAAGAGTTAAAACCTGCCAACCCTTCCCAAAAGGAACATGAATGTACCTACACAAAGGTAGTTTTCCTCCAGGTGAGGCAGCTGTGCCTTGTACAAACACACTGAATTCGTGACATAACGACGGAAGCAGAGGGACTTTGGAACTCGGGAGCAAGTACAAAGCATTTACTCCATCAGTTCCTCTCCAGGGAAACACTCTGTGCAGCAGTGGCAGTAGAGACTGCAGGATGTTTCCATTTAGACCAGCAAGAACGGATCTGTTCCCACCTCCGCCAAGGGAATGCACTTTACAAGCACTCCGAACACCAGCATATTTCCAAATCCCTTCAAACAAAAAAGTAACATGGAAGTTGTGCATCCTTTGGTATAATATCTGCATAAGGAACACAATCAGCAGCGCTGAACCCCTAGGGTGGGCTGATGGTTGCAGTTAAGGGGAGTTTTCTGCCAGGTTCCTTATCCAGATGTACAAAGACATAAGAAAATGAAACATATTCCCCTGGCACTACATTTTCCCTAATGATATATTCTGGGAAGAAGCATTTGGACCAAGTATCTGCTATTGCTATGCCACACAGTTATTCTTTAATTTAAAAAATATTCAGAGGAAAACATTAAATTAAATTACAATTCACTTTATTGTTGATGTTTTTGTGGTTTTTTAGAAGTCATTATAAGGATGAGTGATCCAAACTGAGAATTTTTTTTAACTTTTTTTTTTTGTTTCACATTTCCCTATCTGAAAAAGACTAGAAGGGGCCAAGGAATTCCTGGAGAACTATCAAGCATGAATTTTATCACAGGAGGTAAGTAAGGAGTATTTGTTTACAAGACTGATATCACAGGACTAGATGAATTTCTCTAAGAGAAACACTAGGGAAGTGATGAGTAGCTTGGAAACACTTCAGCTGAGAGGGTTTTTTCTCCCTACAACAATCATGTCTTAATTGTAGTTTCCTCTTGAGCTGAAGAAAACCTTAATTTGTAGCTGCCGTTTAAACATTTGGTACATTCCCCAAATTCCTCCTGAACAGACCAAAGCAGGCAGGATGGCAGCCAAAGATCTGGTCCATGAGGTGAAATTCTAAATGCTGGGTAGAGCTTCAGATTTCCATTAAGGCCACAGAAACAATTTATCTGTTGTTGAAGGACATCAGATCTCAACACTGAACCAAACAAAATGCTTCAAAGCCATCCCAGGGCACATTTTTCTTCTCCAGAAGGTTTTCAAGAGAGCAGTTCAAGCCTGTAAGAAACTGAAGCTGTTCACTTAAAATTCCTGAAGTTTAACTAAATGTTACAGCTAAGTCGAATGAAATACATATTCAACTTTATACTGATACCTTTATTGTGGCAAAGGAAATTGTATTTATTTTAAGAGTTTGCTATTCAGTGAGGTATTTGCTTTGTATGGCTTTACTTTTAGACAGCCAAAGTGATGTTTTATTTCTGACCTTGCAAATACAGATTTTCAATTTTCTTATGTTTTGCATGAGTCAAGAGAGCTTCCAAGAGGTCATTTGTGTGTACTGCTCATCATGAGGGCTGCTAGGAATAATGCATGTTTCATTTGTGAACAAGTGCAACAGCCACTTAAGAGGCCTAGGCAGGAAGTGCCCAGAACACCTGACTAATCTGGGCCTTAGATAAATACTCAGTTTATGAGCAGATGGTCTTTAACAGAAATCTTGGTCCTCCCCAGGGCTGCACATATTCCTGGGGCAAAGCACTTGGGGAAACCAATGGACAACACTGGAGCAGTCAGAGGTACATCACTGCAGCAAAGCAATGAAAAGATCAACAATGTATGTGGAAACCAGGAAAGATGTAAGGACAGGTTAAAAAAAGAGGATCAACTGGGAGAAATCACATAGAAAATACATGGGTTGGCACTTCATTGCAGCAGCTGGAACTGGAGGCACAGATTTAGGTCAGTGTGGAATTCCCTGCTGCACCACACGTTGCACCTCTCTTATTTTCTCACTGGGGCTGCTGGACTTTGATAAATAAAGCTTCTGGAGGGCAGAAGGACCGGTGACATCGTGCCAGAGACTCACTCCCTCTTTTCCAAGTGATGAGGGTGGCCTAAAGCCTGTCCCAACACCTGCTGCTGGAGCAGCTCCCTCACCACAGCTCCTGACCAGTGCTGGCTGCAGAAGCTGGTGCCAGCCCCAGACTTGCGTGGCCTCTGGTGGATTGTGGAGATCCACGGTGGAGCTGCTGCACCTGCCCCAGGGCTTGTTCCTTCCCCCTGGAGAAGCTCTCTCGCTGCTGCTGTCCCACCACGTGTGCATCAGCGCTGGCAGAAGTAAATCCTTGAAGGTTCCCCAAAGGAAAGGAATTATTTATCCATGACTGACACTCCTGGCAAGCACCTTGCTGCCCGAGCAGGGCAGTGTGTGTGCTCACTCTGCCTCTGCTGCTGGAGCACTCTTAGGTGGGATTCATTTACTCCTCAGTGAACCAGAAAGATGTTGGCAGAATAACTGATTTGATAGCTCAGTGATTCTGTCACGCTCTTGCTATGCAGGAGACCAAAGGTTCTCTCTGGCCTAAAAAAGCATCACTCCTGACAGGCTGGGAGGCATTGCTGGCCACTTAACTCCTGCCTCTGGAAGCACCACAGGGAGAAAGAAATGAAAAATTAATGCCTTATTTTTTATCTTCCTGTGCGGGGCAAGGACAAAAATACAGGCTTGAGCAAAACAGATGTTTTCATTTGTTGGCACTGGAAAGAAACAAGGAATGCTCTGATAGGATTTAAGCTTTGTCTCAGAATTTTAAAGAATATATTTTTCTTCTCTTTTTTTTTATTTGAAGTATTCTTGATTAAGAATATGCCTTTAAAATAAAGCTTTTGAAGAGAGTGATTTCTTTTTAATGCACTTGTTCTGGTTATTTTGAGCTGAGTAATTTTTAATGAATTCTTAGCAAACAAAATATCCCATTGTTTACATAGTTCTTTTTACAAGCAATTAGAGTCAGTAACACTCCATGAATAAGACCTTTTGCCACTGGCTTTCATGACATGGATCTGAAATATAAACATTACTAAAAAGATATTTCAAGCTGTGAATTAAATGTTTCCTGGGGCTTGGAGCAACCTGGTCTATGGAAGGTGTCCCTGCCCATGGCAGGGGTTTGGAATGAGATGAGTTTTGAGATCCCTTCCAACCCAAACCATTCTGTGATTCCATGATTCTATGATTTCTGGAAGTTTGAGTACTGGTCTTGAACCCTGTGTGACTGGCTGACTCAGAAAGGATGAATGGCTCCCCTTCCAGGGTTCCCAGGGGTTTGTTACTTCTGGTTCAGTGGTGATAGACTGGTAAATATGTGCATTTCTCTGGCCTTGTTTTAATATTACCTTGCCACCTAAACCCAAGAGAAAGATATGCATGTGGAAAAGCTGGCTGTGACAGCCTCAGTATCATCAAGGTGAGGAACTAAGTGTGATCTTGGCTGACAAACTCCACAGAGGCTGCCAGGGCTGCAAGGGAAGCAGGAAACAGAGGAGCCCACATTGGCATGCCAGCACTGAAATTGTGCCGAGTCTTCCTTCTGAATGCTTTTGGTGAGTGCTTTGTAAACATTTCCAGGCATTTCCTTAAAAAAAAAAAAAGGGGAGAGGTGACTCCAAGCAATTTGATCTACCACACGTTTTAGATTTGGAGCATCCTTTCAATGAAGGAAGTTGAAGAAGGAAATTAATAATAACACCCCCTGCTTCCCATCCACAGGCATTCCTAGCACAGGAGATGGAAAGGCTTTCCAAGGGGAAGGAGCAGTAACAGAGTTAACCAGAACTGATAAAGAGGCAGGCTGGAATTTTATAAGGGAAATAAGTCAGTGTTGAGGTTTTAGAAGTAGGGGAACATGGTCGGGGGGTGAGAAAAGGGGAATATTTTAATGACAAAAGTTTGGACAGACTGAATTGAAGACAAAAGATTTGCTCAGAAAAGGGGAAGATCTTAAAGAACTCAGTGTATATGAGATACTTTTGACTGGAAAGAAGCTGAATTTTAAGAAAAACACAGTTGTTGGACTGTGGAGATTTTAAACCTAAGTAGAAGAGAAGTGCAGCAGCTGGTTTCATGACCCAGACAGCAGGGAGTGCTCATGGTAAGAATAAAACAGACATAAGAATAAGGATATGCACTTCCAAACAATGTCCCTAATCACCACACCTACTTGTCTTTTAAATTTCTACAGGGATAGTGACTCCAACACTTCCCTGGGTAACATGTGTCAGGGATGGACAGCCTTTTCCATGAAAAAATTTTCCTAATATTCAACCTAAACCTCCTCTGGTGCAACTTGAAGCTGTTTCTTGTCCTATCTCTGGTCCCCCCTGCTTTCATGGTGCCAAGAGCTGCTGTAATGAACTCTACCATTCTCAGTTTATCAAGCAAATTCAAGAGGGTCCCATCAGTTCTCTGCCTATGTCCTCCCTGGACATCCATGAAAGTGCCAAGTGTTTGCTTCTGGTTTATATATGGGTCAGCTGAATGAAATAAACAGCATCTCCTCCAGCTGACAAAAGCTCCTTTTCCATCCTGATTTCTATCTAGAAATTTTCTTGATTCTGAATTACAGGTAGGTCTTTCCATTTATTAAAAAGAAAAAGACACCTGGTAGAATCAGAGGAAAGAAAAAGATGGTATTTCCTGGATAATATTCCTGTAGAGAAGTAGCTTCTCTGTTTCTCCATTAGAGAACCATTTGCCAGAGATCAATTAAAGCATGGTTGGGACACGAAATGAACTATCAATCCAGCTGGAAATGGTAACAGATATTAGTAGACAACAGACACACCTTAGTTACGTGCACTCACCAACAAGAAGGCTTGGCTTGCCTTGTCTTGGGAAGAACAAGGATCAGCAGGATACACAGGGAATTGCAGTAGATGTACCATCACTGCAGGCAGGTAATGCAAAGGGTGCAAAAAACACTATCAACAGAGGAAAAAAATTGTATCAGACATAGGAAAATATTATTCCCTTATTGAATTATAATTTAAAGGACATTTCAAAGTATTTTAGGAGTTTTAAAATGTAAACAACAGTTAAAAGATTTATATGGGGTTTAAAGTGTTTTAGAAGTTTTGAAGTGTTGCAAAGGCACACATTTATACCAGTATAAATTCAGAATAACTGAAAATTAAGCAATCATAAGACTGTGGATTAATTTTGAACTCTGTCCTCCAGTGAGATGGGTGACCAAGTTTGTATTCCATGGTATCCCTTCAGCACCACCACAACAGAAGTATGGAGCTGTTACCACTCCGGGGAGCTGCTCAGTGCCTCCTCCTGCTCCCACACATGAGGCTACAGAAGAGCAGTAACAACACAAACAAGCTGTACTACCAGTGAAAACATGCACTGAGGAGAAAACTCCTTTCAACTCTTGTGTAGGAGTAGGCAAGCTTGCTGATGTTATTGTAGGAGAAGATCCTTCTATTATTTGCCACATGGTAATTCCAAAATATCCTAATGAACTAAATAGTGTCTATATGTATTTCTGCATGCTGATATTTATACACACACACACATAAAATGGGTAAGAGATTCTAGATCTTGATAATTAACTGGATACATGTGGGAGCCATCTGGACGACCCATTTTCCAGTCTTATTCCTTTCAACACTTGCTGAACCCTAAATTATCACAACTTTTTAGGCATGCTGGCTGTAATTACTGTGGTGCAGGGACATTGTGCATCCAGCCTCTGTGAGCCCTGTGGCTGCCTCCTCTGGGCACTTCAGTAATGAAGGAACTATTGGAATAAAACCTTCCTAATCCACCATGCTGGATAAATCAGGGGTTTTATCATCACCTAGACAATGTAAAGTGACAAGCAGTGGAAAATAACTCTGCAGAGCTAAGTGTAGTATCTGTGCCCAGTTTCCTGAAATGTAAGGTGACTCAGCTGGAGGCAAATTCCATGTGCTTCTCTGCACAAAGGTGAGGATGTATGTTTTTAAACAGACAAATTAAGTGTTCTTTGCATCGTTTGTGGGCTCCTTCTGGAGTGACAGCCTTGATCTCCCCCAGCACCAAAGGATTATGGATAACACTGATCAAACAACAACTGCTGGCACAGTGTTGATTTTCACTTCACAGGAATTTTCATTCCTATGTATACTATGACACATATAAAACTCCAAACCTCTGTAAAGATCCTTCTTGCAGGCTCTGAATGCTGCTGTGTTTGGTATATCCAGAGGAGAAGCACCTCACAAGCAGGGGACAGTAGCTGGGTTTCAGCAGGAGCAGCAGCTCCCAGGGCTGTAAATTACAGCAGCAATGTCCAGCCTTCAGAGTAACTAGAAACAAGAGCCACTCCAAAGGGCCACCCTGGATAAAAGCTTCCCTCCTAATGCACTGCAATCTTCTCCCCTTCTTTATAGCAGTGAACAAAATGTCATCCCCACCTGTTTCTCTCTCTTTTTTTATATAAGTTACTTTAAAAATGTCAAACTGTATAGGTTATCTATTGTCATTTAAAAGAGTAGAGATTCGTGCCTCATCCTAGTGCATGATTTGTACTACAGTGTGTCACACAGGTATTTTCTGGTACTTCTTTCTCCTTAAAATATGTTCTGTCTGTGCTCACTCAAAGCACAACTTTTTTAAATTAAAGAAATAGTTTCTGAGGCTTCACAAGTTGCAGAAACAGGTCGCTTGGAGGACTTTGTCAGTATTTGTAGGGCAGGTATTAGAGAAAGTTACTTTGAAGTATCCCTTTGAACAGCAGATTCGTGGGATGATTCCCTTCCAGCTCACTTCTGCTGGAATTCAGACAAATAAATTGATTTCCCCCCCTTTTTAATTCTATTTGTGCTTTGAAACATTGGTAATTATTCAGCCTTTATTTCATGTCACGGCACTCCTAACCCTGGATTTGTTTGGGGGTTTTACTGTTGTTTTTAGCAAACAGAAGGTGTCAAACCCAAACTAGGTTTCATAACAAAGCCATTACGTAACTGCCCAATTAGCAGCTCGTTCAGTGCTATTAATAGCAGCTCCACATCCAACCCGCTCTGTGTAATGCTACAAAAACTGGCAAGAGGAGGCTTCTCATTAGTTATTCATTCTCAGAGAATAAATGAACTTGGTGGAGATTTATGAGATGCAGAGTAACGTGCTGTTTATTAGCTGCCAGGCTGCTGCCTCTTCCACTGCTCTCTGCTTTTCCTGACTCCCAGGGGATGTTCAGCCCCAAGAACCATCCCTTCAAGCCTGTGTGGACATCCTGTGTGCATCCCAGACAGCGACACAGCTCCCACCAAGGTGGGCTCAAAACCAGGAACCCCTTGGAGTCTTTTTCTTTGGCACAGTGTCTGTAATTTGGAGTTACCTTTCATTGACTGACGTGCTGTAATTAATTCTCCAGTGATAGTGATGTTTCACCCCACGGTTGGCTGCCCTGGTCCTCCACTTCAGCTGCTCTGCGCTGGGTGTTGGTCATGCTGTGACCACTCCAACACAAATACCCAGAGCAATCTTAACAGTCTTTTGAAAGACATTTTTTTTCCTGGAGTTTTGATCATTTTAAGCCACTTGAGCTGCTGACCACATAATCTGATCCAGAACTTCTTGTAACTTTCTGCACAATACTTTTTTTTACTTCCAAAGAGAGATCAGATCTGATTTCTATTTTTAAAATAGGCTACTTTATCTGTTGCAGCATGTGAGCTGGTTTGATCTTTCATTCCTCTGTTCCTGAACTCCTATGTGGAAATAAAGAATTTGTGAAGAGATTTTTCCGTGGCCTGATGACAACCTTACATTCTCTACCACAGTGACTTCCTTTTATATTGGACCTCTCATCTGATAAAAACATGGGTCAAATCTCTCTATATATATCTACACATGTTTCTAAAATAATTTCTCCTGAGGTCCATATTCTCTTCTCCTTGGGTGCCTCCACTGTTCCTGATTTCTAGACTGGTTAAGGTTTTACCTCTCTTCACTGTATCATGCTTCTCATCAGGGGCTGTCTATGGGGATACCAGAGGCTCTTGCACTCCTTTCCCCTAGGCACAAGCTGCTTCAGAATTAAGGATTTACTTACAAAATGAGCTGCATACTTAAAGGGTCTGACTGAACATTGATTCAGGTTTCTGTTCCTGCATTGCTTCCTTGTTGACATAGCTGTCCTTCAGCCCTCTGTACTTGTCCTACAGTTGTATTCCTCCCTGGGGAAAAAAAAAAACAAGAGGAGAGAGATTTCCAGAGTCACCTGCATGGGTTACCTAAAGTAGAAAAAGAACAGGCACATTTTTTCATGGGCTTATTGAATCCCAAATCCCCAACCATGGTTTTCCTTTGGTGTGTCATTTCATTTCTTCCTCTTATCCATTTTCTCACTTTTCTCTCCTACCACAAACTATTCTATCAGCAATGTAACACTGGAATGCAAAAACATGAAGAGTAAACACTTTTTTTCCTGTGATTTTACCTAGATAATCTCTAGTGTTCTGTATAAGTATAATCATATATATTTTTCTTTTCTTTATTAGCACATTGTGACAATGTACTAGTATTTTAGTTAAACTAATTATGTATTTTGTCCCTTCTTACACATTTTTATACCTGCAAGATACACAAAGAGCCCCACGCTGCTCATGTAAAATGATGGTGCTATTCACAACCCAGGTGGTCTCACCACCTTTTCCATTTATGGCTGATTCAGCACGAAGAAAGTCTTGGGCTGCTGGTGGGAAAGTGGAGGAGAAATGATTGGACTTGAGATTCCAGCACTTTTTGTTCTTTCACACTGAAAGGAAGTATGTTCTTTAATACTGCAGTGTGTGAGAATGTGCAAGGGTACAAGTGGCAAGCTGGAAAAATGGTATTGCCATTAAGGGAATGCTACATTTTGGTTTGTACAGGAGACCAAGCTTACTTGTGACACAAAATTACTTTTCTGCCTTCCTCCAGAACAGAACTAAATGCTGCTCCAGGGCCTGAATTCCTGCCCACTGTATTTCTGAGTGCTTGATTTCAGAACTAGGTAGAAAACAGCAATCAAGTTTTCTCTCTGAAAACACTTTCAAAGATATTGCCTTGGTTTTGACAAATCTAATAGAAAAATGGGGGAAAAAACTAAGTTAAAACCAAAGGAAGATTTGAGTAACAGTTTTTCAAAACCCAGTAAGACATTCAGAACTGGAACAGGCTGAACATCTCTGAATTGTGTCTGAGCTTCAAAAGAGACATTGCAGGGACTGCATTAAATTAGGCTGCTCTTCTCCCACTTTGCTGAAAAAATGAGTGTCCTTTCTGTGTAGAATAACTGGGTAGGATAAGCTTTAAGAATGGCTGGCAAAGGACTTGGCATAGAAAAGCAGGCTTCCCCTCCAACCCCACAAGCCAGCTCACCCTTGCTGTGGCTCTGCTGAGTGAAAGCCTTACAGAAAAATGACTGTGACCTATTTTGTTTCATAGCAAACGTGGCTCTGATGCTCAGATAAAGATTCCTGTATTTCCTGAGTGCTCAAAGCTACTTACATGGGAGAAGATTGCTTGGTAAGTAAGGATTTGTAGGATCCAACGAGCCTAAGAGCATAAGAAACACGGGGCTGTGTCAAATCACGGGCCCCTCCAGCAGAAGGAAATGCCAAGGAGGGAGAAACTGTTCCCTGTGAGGGCAGTGAGGCAATGGCACAGGCTGCCCAGAGAAGCTGTGGCTGCCCCTGGATCCCTGGCAGTGTCCAAGGGCAGGCTGGATGGGGCTCGGAGCAGCCTGGTCCACGGAAGGTGTCTCTGCTCGTGGCAAGGGGTGGGAACGGGCTGAGCAGTCCCTCCAGCCCCAGGCAGCCCGTGACTCCATGTGCACAGGAAGGCCTGGCTTGCCCTCCCCAGGGAAACTCCTCTGTGTGCCAGACCCCGCTGCTGGGCTGCTCCCTTGGCTCCCAGCAGCAGCAGGGCAGCTCTATCCTGCCCATCCCAGAGGCATCACAGCAGCTTGCTGGGACTCCTGAATCTGGCTTTATGTCATCTGTACCCAGCACCAATACAATTCAGACACAATTAATAAAATATCAAATCATTCAAGCAGCTTTTCATCTGACGAACCTCTAAGTGAAGGATTAATATGCCCTGAGAGATTCAGAGAGATAAAAGCTTTGTGTTTAGTTCAACAGCCCTGCCAAAGGGTTCAGAAAGCTGTTTCCCAAGTGTTAAAATATAGCCCTCATCTGCATTTGTAATTTAGCATCACTGGAAGTATGAACAACAACAGCTCATGCATAAACTCACCCTTCATCCATCATCGGCAAAAAAATGAGTTTATCCGTGATGTAAGATTTCTTCTTTACTTCAGCTTGTGGAGATAGGATTCTGGTTGTATTGTTTCTTTCATCACCTTCCCAATCTCAGCTGAAAAATAAGAAGACATCTACTTGACCTTGAAGCCTCTGATATGAGGAAAAGGTATGTTCTAGATGATTAAAGTGAAGTAGTTCTACGCAGTTCTCTGTTCTGCCTGCAGTCAAGGTTTACTCATTTCTCTTCAAAAAAAAAAAAAAAAAAAAAAAAAAAAAAAAAAAAAAAAATTAAAATCATCAAGTACCAGTAATGCACTGGGGTTTTGCCAATTATGCCCATTTTGGGGAACCCCTAGAAACATTAAAAGTTTCTGGTGTGTTTTTCTTAACAAGCAGGGTTGTGTATCAGTCCCAAACATTTTTCCTCAGTAGGGCACATTTGCCCTGCCTTTCAGATTAATTTTTTTTTTTAAGGTGGATGAGTATGCTTAATAACTGAACTACTGGTAATGGAATCATCTCCTGTGTCTCTATAAAAGGAAAACATATGCTTTTATACAAATTATTTATAAGCAAATGGCACAGTTGAAGTTATGAGCATTATAAATAATGCCTGTCAGTTGAAATCTTTCTCAAGTTGAAAATTTAGTTTACACTAAGCTAAATGAATGGAATAACAAGGAACTGGGGAGATTCAAGGTAGAAGTATCTCCCCATTTGCATAATGATGGAACGGGAGGCCAGCTGCTCAGGAAATGAATGCTGAGACACAGCAGCTGATCTTCTCGAGGTGCTTTCAGCGTGCCCCAGGTGCTGGCCCAGCTCAGAGGTGCCTGCAGGCAGAGTGCTGGGCTGCTGTTTGCAGGGAAACAGGCACAGACACCTACTGAATCTCTGCCTCTGACAGCCCTGACAGCATTTCAGTGCTGCCAGCAGCTCGTGAGTTCACCCCAAGAAGCTGCTGCTTTAGGGGAGCCTGGGCTCAGTGCTGCCTGGCATGAATTGCTGGCTTTCCAGCCCAGGCCTTCTGGACAGGTTACCTGAGAGCTTGGCAGCTACCTGGATATCATAAAAACTGAAGAGGTTATTCAGGAAAATAGCAATAGGCAATGAAAGGGCTCCCACAGGAGATCCTGGATCAGAGAAAATGTCTTTGCTCGCTGTCCCATCTTTAATTAATTTACAAATACATGTGCCCTAACTGAGCATTTGCAAGTTCACTTCTTTTTAAACAGATTGATAGGAACAGAAAGGGTTGAATCTATGAAACTGCAATGTGAATGACAACATTTGAGGCAACAGAAAATCTCAGCAAGGAATAGATGAGCTACTTGGTTTTCTTTTCCATTTTTTCACTTGATTCCTTTGCAGGTCAGCCTGCCCACAGGCCTTGTCTTTGTTGTAGACACACAGGAATTAAACATAGAGGAGCTGAAGGATGTTTCTGGGCAACATCAGCCATCTATAATATGGGCAACTTCCCCTCTCGCCTTCCTCTGTTAATCAGATTAAAATTCTACTCCAAGCCAATACAACATTATCAGTTAGAAAACTTTGCTTCGTAGCCAGCCCACACATGCCCATTTTCAGCTTGGAGCCATTTGTTCAGCTCCACTGTTATCCTTTAATTTCCATTAAGCTTGTCCCCAAATGCTGTTAATACCATTTCTGTGTTCAGAGTGCAGCTGCATCCTCTCTCAGTCGTTGGTTTCGGGCTCTGATCAGAAGACAGGTTTTTCTTTTCCCTGTCATCCTTGAATGGCTGTTCAGATCAGGCTGTTCCATCCCCCTGGCAGCTTTTCAAATTGGATTTTCGCTTTTTAAAATATGGTAAAGCCAAATTCAATGCATTACTTAAAATTACATGTCTAAATCAGATTATAATTATTATTTGGGGGACATCACCTTCTCTATGTCTGCTTAAAATATAAAAAAAAAATACTATATCTACTGTGACAAATTCTGGCACCACAAGTCCCATTTAACCATCATCTGAGTAAGACAAAATCAAGCCCATCTCTAAATAGTTGTTTCCAAGTGATAAGGAAACTAGATGCTCAGACATCCAACCAGAGACAGCCAAGATTTAACTGGGGTTTTATCCAAAAGAGGAGACTCCCTCCCTGTCCATGAGAGAAAAGAAAGTTTGGGCTGGGACATCAGTTGTGTAGAGTATACCAGATTTTTGATTAATCAACATTTTTCCTCTTACCTGTGCTCATTTGTATACAGTGATAAAAATAATTTGTTTCTGTGGGAAACAGTTGTGTTTCTGTCCCTATTGTGTTAAAAAAAAAAAGCATTCTACATAGTGTATTTTACATTTGTCAACTTGCAGACCACTCCACTATATACATATTGCACATACATACACTGATATGTGATCAATATATCAATCACTGACATAGTGACATAGTGATCAATATCCCACTGCTCTATTTCCTAGCAAATCATTTCTTAAGAATAATCTAAGGATTCTCTGCGCAGCTCATAAAGGCCCCAAATCCCATTTTTTCCCTGACTTTAGCAGTGCATTACTGTGTTTCCAGGAGAGATAGACATGAGTTACCACGTCTGACTGTGCAGTAATAGCTGTCCAGGGATTTACAACCTTTGCTATCTTCTTGTTGTAAAGGAACCTGCCAACCATGAGCTTTTCTTTCAGGAAAAACAATTAGCCATGCACAATGAAATCATGAATTACTGCTATTTCAGAACTTCTCCAAAGTTTTGGCAGGGTTGCTCTGGAGACCCATATAACCTCTCCTGATGGCTGGCACCCCATAAATATCAGGGTCAAGAGCAATCTCTGCTTATAATTGTCTAAAGGAATTTGTTTCTGGCTCCTTTCATGATGTCACTGGCATTGTGAAAAATAATTGCTGAGGTTAAAATGTCTCTCGGTGACCTGTCTTGCAGGAAAATTGCTGTGAAATTGCTCACTCACAGTCACCACAACCCCCCAGGGCTGGTATCTGTGACCTGCCCACTGCTTGATTGCAACTATTAGTCTGGGAGGTTGGATGGTTCAGGGAAGATTAAGATAAATTCTCTGCATTTATCTCAGATTGAGAGGAGAAATGCCACTTCTTCATTTGGAGATGGATCAGTGGAAATAATTTGCAAATACTACTGAATATTCCTGAAATGAAAACAGTTGTTAGTTCCTTGCAGCAACAGAGTGTTCTTATTTAAAATGAACATCATCATTCAGAAATAACTCCCAAATTACCATCTCATTTCCCTTCCCCAAAAAGGTATTAAATGTGATCAGTGTGCTCATAGAGGGAAACAAATAAATGGTAGAAAATTTGTTCACTGCACATATCAACTGACTAATGGGAGTTCTGAAGGCAGTGAAGAGATGCATAAGCCAAATTTGCTTCCCTGGCTTGGCTTCAGGATCCTAATAGAAATCCTCCCTGTCCTACAGGAAAATAGGAAATCCATAAGTGCCCCACTGACTGTGTAAAAAGTTTTAAGACATCTGGGATAGTTCTCATGCCATGGTGAGACAAGGTTACACTGGTAAGGAGACCCTTGAACTAACACAGAATGGAAAAGTAAAAACAGGAAAGAGAAGGCAAAAACAACTTAGGACTAAAGATGGCAAGAGAAACATCAAGGAGCTGATTAACAAAAGGAAAGATGTCATTTAGGTCTATTGCAGCAGATAAATAAAATCACTGGAATTTTATATTGGTTAGCCTGTGTCCATCTGAGCTACCAGCACGTGCATCTGGTGGTGTCTGGGGGTTGGTTTGATTGGTTTTGTTCTTTATAAATTAAATGTTAAATCACTGCTTGGAGCCAGAAGCAAATGGGTAAAAGGGAAGCAATATCAGTAAGTATAAAAAATGTGGGGGAATCATGATGATGACAAACTGGACACTCACTGTCTCTAACACAGCCCTACAAACTGGAGCACAAAGAGAAACTGACCCTCAGTTTCCTCAACAAGAAATCCTTGACCACTAAGTGGAGGAACAAGTAACTACCTGTAGTTTGATGGTAGCCTCAGAGCTCTACTGCTGAAACAGCCTCAGGATTTATATAAATTACAGAAGAGTTCTCAAACACAAGAAGCCATTTCCAGCACTAAATAACAGTATACTTTAGCTAGTGTTTAAGAGACAGTTCCACAAGCCAAAACCAATTTTAAAGAACATAAGGTGTGAGAGGAAATAAAATTAAACTGCAGGAAGTGACAATTGAGAACTTAATAAAAACACTTTGAGTAGATGCCCCCAAAACCACAAGCTTGGGCTAAAAAAAAGAGAACTGCAGGTTAAAAAGCAGCCTGGCTTCGAAGGAAATGAAAGCCACAGTGCAGCAAGATAAATACTGCTGTTTTCATTTCCTTGCTCTGTTCAACAGCATTCCCTTCATTCCCAGGCATGGGATAAGAAAAGAAGGAAAAAGTGATAGCAGTGACTATAGGTGAAAACTTGCACTTGAAAGAACAGGAAACAAAAGGCATGAAAAGATTTATTTGGCAAACAGAGCTGAAACACTGACAGCTTTTCAAATATACCTTTGGTCCCCATGCTGCCCGTGGCAGCTTTGGAGCAGCTTGGGAAACAGGACCAGGAGCATCACTCACATCAACTCAAAGGCACTTTGTTTCAGGACTTTTGTGTTGGGCAAGAAGTTGTAAAATGTCAAGGGCGGGTTGTATATGAAGAAGCAAAGGACAGCTGCCTTCCTCTACTGAAAAGAAAAAAATGAAAATGACATTTTGAATATAGGAAAGTATAGACAATTTCAGTAAATGCAGCTGTTGGGGGAAAAGGCCCAGGGCCTATTTTGAGCTTATTAATGCCAATGATAGGTTTGAGAGTCTGACAATTGGGTAAAGATACTTTTTTTCTGGGTAAAATATAACAGCGATGCCACAGGGTGACCTTCAAATATGTCCTTTCCAGAAAGAGCTGTGAAGGACCTTCTGGTCTGCCAGTTTCAAGGACAAGTTTAGCAAGAACACACAGCATGAAGGACTTGGCCCATTGTCCTTCCCCTTGGCCGAGTCAATAACACATTAATTAAAGTGTGCTCCCACGTTCTCCTCTCACAGCCTTTCATCAAACAGGTATTTAAAATAAGCATTTCCTTCCTCCATCACTTGCTAACGCTGTCAGCCCAAGGTGAGAGCGGGTTCAGAGGAAGAAAACCATGGAGTGGGATCCCAAGGCTGCCCATTCCTACAGAACCTGATGTTTTATTTCAGCAGCTCCTCTGAGTCCTACACTTTCAAGGCTTTACATTTCTTGCCAGCTCAGAGGCTCCAGTTTCAACGTTTTCTTTACGGTAACTCCTGGCTGCACCAAGCCAAAAGTACATATTTTTCAGCATAGATAAATCCCTTTCACTCACATCTGAGAATAAGACAAATACATGAGCATTCACTACATCTTACTATGAGTATGGACAGAAACAAGGCAGCCAAGGCAATAAATTCCAGGAGAAAGGCTTCTCCCAGGTGACCAGCAGGAAGTAAATGAATAAAGGTACACATGTTAGGCAAGGCAAAGTCCACAGCAAGACATGTGTAGAAGGGAGGGAGAGAATAAATCTTCCCCTTATTCTCAGTGGAACTGTATTAATCTTGCCTCAATTAGGTTTTTCTTACCTAATCCTTTTTTCCAGTGGGCAAGCAAATAAAATCCATAGGAAGGATGGAAAGAGGAGAGCCATGGCTGAGACAGAATGTTCCCTTTGGATATCTGGAGAAGAACCACCTTCCATTTTCACTTCCATGGGGTACAGAGTGTATCTCATGTACAGTAACAGACACAGACACCTCTTACGGCCAGGCTGCCTGCTGCACTCCTACATACACAGAAATTCCTGTGCCCTAGGTGTGTGGGAAGTGGGGATTTGGAGGGGACCTTCCCAGCATAACCTTCAGATGTGACAGTGTTGAGGCATGTTAATCAACTCCTATGAGCAACTGACACAGCATGCAGAAACAGACACAGAAATTATTCACAGCTTTCTTACCCGAAGGCTGTTCCTGTTTGTTGAAAGCACAATCTGCTGCAGTCAGCGAGATCTACCTCCTCTATTTCTGCCCCAAAAAAAAGTACGTATCTTTTCATCTGCCTATCCATCACCTTGTGACATAGCACAGCACCACAAATCCCTAAAACCAGCACTGGATTAACACAACATTCCCACCAGGTAGCCAGTACTTTCCTTCCTCATCATCACACATCCCCAGGGGAAGCCTATGAGCACACTGTCCCCCATCTGTTCCCTTCTGCCTTGCTTCACCATTCTCACAGCCCTTCCTCATCAGAGCTCTGCAATGGTCCCAGCCTTCTCTTCCTTTCTCAGTGCTCTCCCATTGCATGGCAAAACCCCTTCTCCTGAAGCCAGCATTCAGCAGTTCTCCAGATTTGACTCAGAGCTTGAGCTCTTCTCGTGCTCCATGTTTTCCCAGTGCCCAGCACAACAGGGAGCTCCTGGGTGACCTTCCCATGGTCCTTCCCCATCCCTTGCTTACATAATGTGCATGACTCATTCATATGAATTCGCCCGTAACATGCAACATCTGGGTCTGGTTTTGATTTTCTCCTTCCTCTGTGAAGTTGTCAAGTCAGCTTTGGGATATTTTGTCTAAACTTGATCTTTATAAAGTTGATGTAATTAGGATGGGAAATCCTTTCCAATTTCATCTTTTGAGGGATAATCCCATGTTGCTGTATACTATTTCCTCACTGGGTGTCTGTGTTAGGATAAACATTTTTTTTCCTAGTTGTGTCTTCCATGTAGTTTTGGAACAGATAATCCCTGGGTCATTAACAATTTCTGTGGCCCTCCTGTACTCCTCATCATTTTTTTCCCCTTATGTATATTTCCTTGAAAGGTTCCTCCATCAGTTTGGTATTTGAATGCCTGGATGAGCATCTGTTTCTTGGGGGATGTGGCCCTTTCCACATAGGGCATTATCTGTTTTGCCATTAAAAATGTACCAGATTTGTAAATTTGAGGATAATGATTTATAGCCCAACTGGTCCTAATTCTCTCATTACTAGTCAAATAAGGACTTCTTCCAAATGTCAGATACCAGATGGTGAAGACAAATTTTATTTCCAGTTCTTCCTAGACTAACATTTGAGGTAGCATGGAAAAAGGGAGGAAAGGGCAGAGCTGGACACAGATTCTAAACATATTTGGTTTTAATCAGCATTTAAAAAGTTCTCCTATCTTGGCCAAAATGCCTTACTCTTAAATCTGGCTCAAAATTGATCAACTATTTACTACTCTATAAAGTTCATCTGTTTTTGTTTTTAAGATGTAGCGATGTCACAGCAAATCTCTAAGTTTTAGTAACAATAAAAAACCTAAACAAGCTACATTGTACCAAATGTATTTGTTTTTCTTAGCAACAAATTACTGTTATTACAATTGTAGCAAAGTGGAGATAAACAGCTGAAAATGTCTATGGGATACTCTTCGTAATCCAGGATTTGATGTAAAGTCTAGAAACTTTAATATTAAACATTGAATCATATAAAAGGTAACTAGTACTTATATTACAGCTATACTAAAGGACACATGTTTTTGTCTTTATGTTTTAGGTTATTGCATGGCTGGTGATTCTTATCCATTGTGAAATCTTTATAACCAACTTTTTCAGTCTTTAATAAGATCTCTTTTGATATTCTTAGGAATTTTATTTCAATATATACTGGGTAATTGTTAGTTATTGGCCATTTATTAATTTTCTTGACCTTGAAACTATCTATATATTTTAAGGAGAATTAAAGTAATTAATTATGATAATACCTATAACAATATGATCATATAGTGGAAGGTGTCTTAATGTACATACCTTTCTATCACAAAAAAAAAAATTGTAGGTAGACAAAAACAAGAAAATTCTAAAGAAGACCTATCTAGGAAATGCACATTAAGTTAGGAGCCACAAGATTCCAAGAGTACCTGAAATTCCCTGGACAGCTGTGAAGCGAGACTGGCTTGATTACTCATCTGCCTTTTCCGATGTATTTGCTGAGTTGTTGTGTTTAGGGAATGAGGAAAATGTTTGATTTACACTTAGAGTTAGTGCTTGAGATTTTAGCGTGTGTTCTCATTTTTACAGCAAACCTCTCTTGTAACTTTGAGGCACCCACCTTTTGCCTGTTTCCAGTGCATATCCCTCGGGAGGAAAGAAAATGTTCTGTCTCATTTTTGGGCAAATCATGGCAGTATCTCCTTCCCATCAGTGTCAGTGTCAATCCCTTCTTTGCTACCTGGATGGGAAAGATTTAAAATTTGTTACAGTAATTTAAACAACAGCACCAATTTTTCAGCTTTGTCAGCTGCCTCACCCCAAACATCTCCTGATTTCCACCAAACCTTTGTGCTCTCCCTGCAACCCTGTCCAAGAGCAGCAGAGGCTGAGCCCACGTGTCAGCCATGAATGTCTTCCTCAAAACCTCAGCCAGCACCATTCCCCATCAGGAGAACTTTCTGACTTTGCACAGGAATCCAAACACGAATGAGGCTCCTTACAAAGAGCAGGTGCAGTTGTAGTTTACTCATCCTTGCTCAACCTCAGCCTCCTGCAGGCATGACAGAGCTCTTTAAAATCCACATAGTCCATGGGTGGTGCTTGTGGCATCTCCCTGACACAGACAAAAGGCTCTGGAGGACAAGCCAGCCTGGAACAGCCATTTTGTGTGATCATCTTCTACAGAGTAGATCCGTGACCAAAAAGGGAATGGTTTCCTGTTCGACTGAAGGCAGGCAAAACCACCAGGATTGAACAAAGTAAGTGGAACTGCTGTGAAATCAATGGTCTGAATGGTCTTGGTGACAATGGGGAATTCAGTTTCAAGAATTTGGCATTTAACTGTGGAAGAGTCCTGGTGTTAAGTGTTTTGTCAGTGTTTATGGGCTGGGGCAAAGTGAAGATGTGGCAGAAAGCAGTGGGTAAAGAAAAAGAGACACGAGTTGGTTTGGTTTGCTGGGGCTTTTTTTCTGAAAACTCAGGTTTTAGAGCTGGTCCTGTGCTGGGTAAGAACCTGACTCACGATTTCTGTGTTTGTTACCAACCCAATGCTGCTGTAAATGCTGCTCACAGCACCCTGAGTGGTGAAACAACAAAACCCATGGAATCATGGAATGACTGGGGCTGGAAAAGACCTTCAAGACCATTGAGTCCAGCTTTGACCAAGCACAACCATGACCAAGAGCCCACTAAATCTATGGTATATTCTGAGGGCTGAAAATTTACCATGGAAATTTGACTTGAGGAAAACATATGAACATATTTTCTGTTCATTTTGATGAAACAGATAAATATAAAACTCGGGGGGAAAAAAAGTTGTTCTTAAGGCTGTATACGCTGCTAATAAATAAAAAATGAAATCAGATTATAAATACGAGATCCTCAGACAGGGAAATTCACTTTCCTTCCACTGATTTAAGCAAGTATTAAATTGATTTAAAGGCAGCTGTGTCAACTTCTATTGCCAAGGGGTTTGGTTCTGAATATCTAAGAACTTGATTTCTTCGAGTCTTTTATATTTATCACTCCCATGGTGCACATCCTGATCATGTCTCAGCAAAGTGGAGTTTTACAGACAAGTGAACAAAACCCAGATCCCTCACCACGTGACCCTGGTTTAGATCATTCCGTGTGGGGACACATATGGATAGGGAAGTACATATTTTCATGTATATATGTATAAAAATATTAAAATAATGTATTATATGTACATGGAAATAAATAAAATTGTATTTATTACATAGACATCTTCTTAAATTATCTATATAAAATATTAAAATTAAAATTACCAATTCCTTCCGGCTCGATCACCTGCCTTGTCTTTGCTCCCTCATGTGTATTCATGAGGCTGGCTTGCTCCTATCTCTTGAAGGACCAAGGTCTGTAAACAGAGAGAGTAACTTCTCTAAATCTCAAATTACAATAATCCAGGATTTAAGAAGCAAAATGGTACCATTACTGCAGATAATTGAAACTCTGGAGAAATAGGTCAGAGCTGCAGTTCATCTCACCACTGCTACCAACAAATGAGATCACAATTTGCTTTCTTTTACTGTGCTGTTGCTTTAAAAGAGCTTATTCTTCTGTATTGATAAAGGTAATGAATTCCCAGGCAGCAACATGAGAGGAGATAAGAGCAGGAATTAAATCTCTGGTCTATGTGGCCTTGGGTATCCAGTCCCACACAACACAGGCACAACAAATCAAGGCTCTTTTTAATATTTCTTTTGCAATCACAAACACTGTTCCCATTCAGTTGCATACAATGTGCATGCAGATGTAACAGTATTTTCCAAATACCCTCAGTGGACAGGATAAACATGCAGGCTCTTCTCCCTGCTGGAACCTACATGCTCTGGGTACTTCTCAGAGAGAAGTTGTCTTTGCAGAAAAACTAAAGGCAATGAAAATAAGAATCCCAACATTTTATGTAATAGCTTTTGTGGAATGCAGTCATCCAAGGAAGAATTTGTGCAGCTGGTAAAGGCAGTGTGACTACAAAAAAAATATAGCCTCCCTATAAATTCTTTGTGATCCCTGAGGAAACCCCAGGAAAAAGGCCACTGCAATGGCAGATTTGCATGGTTCCCTGAAGGACACTGCACTTCCACAAATCCTCCCCTGAAGAGATTAAGCTTTTCAACAGTTTGAACTCAAATACAATTAATTTTTATGGCCCCTGCATGATTACAAGTCTAATGTTTAGTTTTGCTATCATTTACCACACGAGACTCTTCCTGGGTCACTACTCCGTGAGCTACCATGGCTTTACTTACATCGAGCCATCTCCATTCTCTCTATAATTTACACATTTGGAGCACAATGGTCTCTCTGAACCAGCTGAAGTGTAAAGGAACAGTAATAATAATAAATAAATAGTAAGTTAGTGCTTTTGCTGTCAAGTATTAGAAGCATGGAAGAAATTAATGGCCACCTCTCCTGTTCTACATCCTGGCATAGGAGTTCAATTTTGCTTCAAATAATAGATGCTTATGTGAATAATAAGACTTGTGCACACGTAAGCCCCTAGCACAGTCTCATGTGCAACCATTTACTAACTAATGCAGTTTGTTAATGGCAAATATTTGTATAAGTGTTGGTATTTAGGTAATTACTCACCATTTGTAAAAATCCAATCAGCCTGTGCTAGGAGAGAGCTGTTAGCTCTTTTTTGATTAAGAAAGGTTACCCTAACAGGAACCCTGAAAGTTTCCAGTCAAGGTTTTTTTAAGTTTTCTGCTTCGTTATTCACCTCAATATATACATCATCGCTGCAATATTTACAGAGGAAACCACTTAAAACAATGAAATATAAATGAGTCTGATGCATTTCTCTGCTAGGTTTTACCCAGAGCGGTATTTGGGGGTTTATGCAGGGATAGGATTGCCTAATGAATCTGGCCAAGTGGAATCAGTATGACAGTAATTAATTTAAGTCTGTCTTTTTATTTTTCAAAGTGACAGATTTATGATGGGCCATGAAAGAAACACGAAGAATTACCATTTTTCCTTCTACTGGAGGCAGACGGGGTAGATAAAGATACCTGGTGTTCCTTATATGCCACAGGGCTCTGCTGGTCAGAGAGGAAAGCTCTGAGCTGAAGGAAAAGGCAGCAGGGAACAAGGAGGAACTGGGAATAGCAGGCCAGCAGGCTTGGTCATCTGATCCCCTGCGGCCATTCCGGGAAGCAGCACCCAAGGACAGCTGTCACTCGCAGTAACCACGGCATCTGGGGCACTTCCCCCGAACAGGCAGTGGGATTAGAGCATACAATTACAGAACAGGCACATGCTGGACTTCTTTACACTCATCTTTATTTGACCCACTTATGACCCATTTGAATTGCTGTGCTTGGAAAGAATAATTACTGTCCCAAGAGCTACAATTCTGTTTTCTATTTTATTATTTTTCCCCCCAAATATCCAGCTCTTCTCTTCTTTCTTTCCCTTCTTTTCAATGTAAAAGGACTCTAACAGCTGTACCAGCTGCTGAAAGGGAGAAACCAAAGCAAAAAAAGCATTTAAGACTCCACTTGTATATTCATTCTCTCTCTTTTTGCATTATTCTTGGCTATAAATATTTTGACTATGGCTCTGTGGCTACATGCAGAAGTTCCCTTTAGCTTTAGGCTTTAACAACTTGGTCACCAATACAGTAAAAACCAAAACCCCTGACAGTTCACATCAACTCCAAAGCTGTTCCACTGACATTTGGTAAGACATCGTTGCAGTAGCAATATTTGGAACACTACAGGAATTAAACAAGGGCTCGATTCCCTTTCTATGGATAAAATGTACAACAATCACTCTGCTGAAAGAGTGCAAAGATAGCAAAATGAGTGGATATGTGTTACACTTGTCTTTTTTAGTATTAATTTCCCCTCTTCTTGATCAAACTAGTGAAAGTATTAAAGCTCATGACCAACGATAGTAATTTCAATTTAGACCACTTCAGCCTGGTGAGCACTTTCAATTTTAAGTACACGCTCCAGCAATTCCAGCAATACAAAATACTTTCCTTTACAGCTGCCCAGAATAATACAGGATTTGAGCTCTCTTAACTCTTACTCTCCAAACTCCAAGGGGAAAATATTATTGCACGCTGAGAGTCCTTACAGCGATTTCTGCCAAGCTATGAAAAAACCCTGCAGTTTTACTCATCTGTGCTGATATTTTTGGAGGGTTTTGTAGGTGAGTGTGCATCTGTGCACCCTGTGTGTGAGCGGGTGAGTGACTGTCACCCTGCAGCAGGCTGTACCTGCTCCAAGGCCTGCAGATCTCATTGGGAGCTCTGCATATTCCAAAGGCTGTTGGAGTTTGCAGTAGGTAAAATGGCTTTCCAAGCCAGCAGGAAGAGTTTGCTGTTGGGCAGTGCTGAGGTACTGCTGGAGGGAAGAGGGATGGAATCTTTCAAAGATGTAAAACTACATTTTGAACGCATGTAGACACTGAACAGAAATCTCATAATGTTTTGGTAATGCAGAATCAGAGTTTACAACCCAGTGAGTGCCTCTACATCTCACCTGCCTGGAAATTTCTTAGTGTTTCAATGGGCTAGGACAACTTTTTCCAAACATTTCTCTTAATGAGAATGAGCAACTGTTGAAAAACATCGCCATTCCCAACTAACAATTCCCACACCTCCCCAGGAAAACCACACTTGATTATATGCAATATATGAAAACAATGATAGAACACATTTACCATACGTGGTGGAGGAGAATGCAGGGCAACTTTGCCTGTTCCAACTCATCCCCTTGGCTAATGCACTCTACATCACCAAATCCTGAGGAGCTGCTTGGGCCTTTTGCTGCATTAAGGTTCTGCTTTCACATTGTACCTAGATTCTCCTTGCTCCCACACTGCCAAACATCTGCTTTAGTCCTGGAATGGGAAATCAGAGCAGCAACCAGCATCACTAATGAGATACAGAGCACCCACACCAGGTACTTGTGCCACCCACAACTACCTATCAGTTTCCAAGTCACAGCAAAATAAATGGTATAGAACAAACCTTTCCTGGAGCTTCAAGGGAACTGTCAGGCAGTATTTCACCTGGGTGTGATTTTGTGCAATCACTGTGTACACAAATCAAGCGTGACACTTACATTCATGCAAAGTGACCCTAATTGCACTCAAGCAGACTCTTAAAACAAAAGAAAATTATCTAGATACACATAAATAAGTCCTGAGGGTACCCTTCACCTCCACACAGTTTTGCTTCTATGGCCCATTGTTTGACTTACAGTTTTCAGTCTTTACACCGTTACTTTCCATTGTCTGCATGGATTATTTATTTTACATCCAAAAAAAAAAAAAAAAAAAAGGCAAAGGAAAAAGAATAAAAGTAATAACTTAGCAAAAGATGAAACCATATGTTCCTTCTTTGTGATGTTAAATCCACTTTGTGAGCAAAAAAGGTTATTCGGTCTCTCTGATCTTGAATATGTTGAGTAAATTATATCTCTGTCTAATCAGTTAAGTGATTTTCATACTTCACTGCTATTTCACAAGGAACTTTACTGAAGTCTCTGAAAAATGTGCATCCATGAAAGAAAGCACAAGCAAGAGGGTAAGACGCATGAGAAGTAAGTGAATAAGTAAGACACAAGTTGTGATTCCTGCATGAGAAATGAGCACTCAGACCTCTGCAGCCAGGGTGTGCTGCCAAAGCAGGTGTATTAAGAGATCAAAATGTATTTTTATAAGTTTTTAAAGTTGACTAATATGGCATAATTCAGAGATTCCACATTTACTGAATAAAAACCTGTAAGGAAAGCTACTATTTACCAAAAAAGCTGGCTCTTGGTCATATGCATGTGTGTGTATCTGTGTTTGTGTGTGGGGGTCCAAGAAATCATTTTCTTTGAATGCTGACATTTTTACAGGACTTTCTTTCACCATGTGCTAACTTTACTTACTACAAACACAGTATGAGCGCGACCTGTTTTTTTGGAAGATAATATAATAACTGGAAAAAAAATGTATACTCCTTGCTGGTGTTTTCCCCAGAAGTCTCTATAGCTTGCTATGTATTATTTCCTGAACAGTGAATACTATTGCACAGCTATCTCCCAACTATCATCTGCTTTTGCTTTAGTCATTCTGGAAGACTTGGGAGCTGGGTTTAATTGTTTCTATACCCAATTCAACTGATAACTCATAACATGCAGATCAGCTAAGTGACAAAAAGAAAAGGTCAGGACAATCAGGAAAATTTTTAAAGATGATTATTTAGCGCAATCAAGTATTTCTTAATACTTTGCCCTTCTACATGATTACTGTTTTCTGTTTTAAAGTCATTTATTGCAAGAAAATGGTGTCTCCTATTCCTGAAATACCCTTAGAATATTAATATATCTTAAATATTAAATACCTTAAGATATTAAATATAAAATACCCTAGGGTATTTCCTTAGGTTTAATATATTTGGGAAAGTTGTCAGAAGCATATTAATTGACTTTTTTTCCAGTTTTATTCAATTCTGAAATTTTACTCAGCAATTAATCTGCCTCAAGAAATTTGTATTATTCCAATATTATATGATAGAAAATGCTAAGTCAGAGTTCTGCATAAAAACTACTGACAAAATTACTGATGAAGTCTTTCCCACCACGCCTCAACTGTTCACACGTACCCACAAACACACTGCCACACTGCTATTCAGGTATTTTTTAAACTGCATGAGACTTCCTGATGGTTTCACCTAAATCAACAGCAGTGGGTTAAATAGCCAGTTCAGGGTTATGTGGTTATTGCAGTTGCCAGGATCAGACAAAAATATCTGTCATTTCCAGGAGAGAAATAAGAAAATTTAGTGAAACCAGTAAATAAATAACACCTGTACTGCCTAAAAGCAAAATAATTCTGAAAGTAACTGGCTTAAAAAGTGCTAGTTCTATTGCAGACTTGAAGACCAAGTGAGATTAAGGCCCAAGAGCAGAGCAGAGATGCCAGCACAGGTGTCAGTGTACAGCCCTGGCTGCACTGCCCGTGTTACCTTCCCCTTAGGGGCATGCTGAGGAGCCCCAGTGCTGCAGCACGAGTTATCCAAGGCAAAGCTGAGGTTCTGCCTCCTCTGAGGAACACACAGGGTGAAGCCAGCAATGCACTTCTGAATTGCTCTTACTCCCTGTAGATTTTGGGGCTGTTGCAATGAAGGCCTCTCTGTTTTCACAGAGAAGTCACCATGGCTTGGCCTTCTGGCAGCCTCACAGCCCCTCCACGGTGTCTTCTGCAGAGGGATAATCTCCTGGCCAAAATGGGGTGCTGAGGACCCCTTCCATCTCAAGGACATTTTAGATAAGGTGATATTCAAGAGCTTGCACCATTAACAGAAAATGTGCTTCATTCACAGATGAGGCCAATGTATTGGTGCAGTAATGCTGAGCAGCTCAAGGGGCTGCCTGCAAGTGTTTTCATGGGACCATGGAACATTTTGGGGTTGGAAGGGACCTTAGAGACCATCCAAGCCACCCCCTGTCATGGGCAGGGATACCTTCCATGGGACCAGGTGGCTCCAATCCCCATCCAGCCTGGCCCTGAACATTGCCAGGGTTGTGTCCTGGGTAACTGTGGCTCTGCTGCAGGGAAAGCCAGTGTTTGGATTTGCTCTGAACATCCCTGCAGCTGTGAAACGTGGATGGCAGTGCTGCTGGAACCGACTCTCTTGTGAGGTTTCCTGTACTCTCTGCTAGCAGTACTGCCAAGAATATTCCTCAGACAACTTTTCTGCAGTGACTTGGAATTTTGCACTCTAGATGAAAGCAATTCAAAAGCAAATTGAGAAGCAGAGTTTAAAAGAAATAAAGAGTATTTCAGTTTAGTTGTGTTAGATTGAAGAAATGAGCAGGCTTAAAGGGAAAGACTCCTTCTTTTGGAATCCAGAGCTCACCTTACTTATCCAGCATGTCTCCAGATCTCTGCCTATAGCTGGAAACAATTAAAGTGGTAAGGTAGCACAGGTGGCTTATCCATGTTTTCAAAAGCAGTCCTCTCTTAGCCTGGGGAAATGAAGATGTGTAAGGATATTATCCTCTGTAAGAACTCCACATCTGACACTGCATTTTGTTTTCCCCACAAAACTCCTGGCAGGAGAAAGCTCAGCTACCTGTGGGAAAGGTGTCTGGTCTCTGGAGAAACTCCAAAGCAGCCTCCAGTCCATGTGTGTGTGGTGCCTCACAGGAGAACTATTTCCATCTCCAGCCTCCCTGAGGACATGCGTTTCACTTCTGACTTTTTTTGTACAAACCATCTCTTCATCAGCAGCTGAAAAACAAGGAGATGTGCTGGAGTTGGCTCTGAAACTGCTCCCGAGCACTCGCATGTGCCTCAAGCCAAGGAGTTCCAGTGCTTGGGTTTCATGTGGAATATTGTCCGTGGTGTCACCACGGGCACTGCTCCCAAGTCCTGCAGATTTAATGAGCCCGAGCACACCTCTTGCATCTCCAGGCACAGCAGCTGGAACTTGAAATATTCCAAGCTTGATTTCCCAAGGCTGGTATGTAGAGAGGGCCTAACACAAGCCATCAACACCCAGAGGTTACTGATTTAGGAGGATTTATGGATGGAAAAGTCCAAAGTCCAGGGTCAGGAGGCTTAATACAACTATTTGTGTCACTGCAAGAGTAACTTTGATTACATTGCATCATAACAGTTACAAGTGTCTTGGATTACCTTTCCTTGCCTAAATATCTGGTTTTCTACTAAATATACACATAGACAGTGATTGAGAATACATTGAAGTCATCTCCTCATACAAAAATCCACACAAATGCTTCTTCCGTTGTTCAGAGTTCTTTATTCAAAAGTGGACGAAGAATCAGCCATCTTTCCTGCTCTATAAACAAGTTCTATCTATATTTTTTCCCAGAGGCTGAATATGTAATGCCAGAGCCTTCATTTGAGGGGAACTCTTGTCATTATCTTCCATGTCCTGCTTCTGTATTATTCTACATTTCACAGCCCAGAAACTTATAGGTCCAGCTGAATGATCCTTGGAGCATCTCCTCTCATTCCAAGGGCTCCCAGAAGTGCAGAGAGCTGGTACCAGATAGAATCCACCTTTTGTCTCATGCTTCTCAGATACCTGCTCTTCACAGGAGTTGCTGTTAAACTTCTCCATGAGGAATGTGGGATGAAGAAGTCACAGCCACAATATTCATGGAGAATATGAAAAGAAATATAGTGTTTTTCAGGGAAGAAGACAGCTGGGGAAGGAATGAGAACAAATTAGAGTGAATCATTTTCACTCACTGAACTTAGTGCAGAAATGGGGGGAAAGGGGTGAGTGTGAAGATACTTCCTTGTCTCATCCTATAAAGTAATAACAAAACCTTCTCAGGACTGCTTTAAAAGCTGTATCAAGCACTTAGTGGAGATACTTTTTCTGTACAAGCACAAGCAGAACAAAATCATACAGGGAGAAAATCCATGGGCTGATTTAACAGTGGCAGAAAGGCCACCACTAACTGTCTCCCCACCTGCCACATCTACACAGCTTTTAAATCCCTCCATGATGGTGACTCAAACAAAGCCATGGCTATGAGAATGTCTGAATAAAGCGTGTTTTAATAAAAGTGACTCTGGTCATTCTGGAGAGAAAGCATCTTCATGAGGATCAAAAGACAACCTGGCACCCTTCTAAACTGGAAATCCTTCAAAGAGAATGATCCTAACTGATAGCAAAGCACCAGTTTTGAGGGGGAGGGATGGGAAGTGAAGCTGGTAGGGTGAAAGCTGGAGCAGAAGACCTGCACATCCCCCAAGATTTCAGTGCTGAGTGCTGAACACCGGCCCAGCTCAGCGGTTCTGGGGTGAAGCAATAAATGCAGCTGTCTCTGGAGACAGTTCCTCTCTTGCTCAAGGTCTTCGTGCTGATTAGCAAGGGCCAAGTTCCCCAGCAGGGCTGGAAAAGGTGCCAGGATGCGTAACTCGGTGAGCTTTTCTTTTCTTTCTTGGTCACAAAAAGGAGTTGCTGTCCTGCACTGCACAAGATGTGAAAACCTCGCCTTTACCTCCCAGGAAAAAGGGAAGAGCTCCAGAGAGGATCTTACCAAGGACTCTCCTGACACCCCAGCCCAGAGCACTCAGTGTCCTCCTCCCTGTCCCTCACTTAAATTTAAAATGAAGATAATTACTTCACCCTTTCTTTGGAAAAAAATAATAACTACACAGCATTTTAAATCCTTACTGAGATGAGTAATGTTTGTTAGAGAGCAGCACCTGGACTAGGAGGTTTTTGTGTTTGGTTTTCAATCTATGTATATCTTCATACATAAAGAATAATAAGATGATCTGAGGGCTAAACCAGGAAATCAGAATTAGAAAAACAATTACAACGGAGGTGCACACTTCTAACAATTTGGGTAATTAAACATTGGAACAGTTCAGCAAGATGGGGGCGGATTTTCCATATGGTTTAACATGTTTGTACTTAGACTGCCTCATAATGAATATGTATCTGTAGCACATTTATGAACATGGTTTGGTAACACAGATTTTTGCTTCAACTTGCAGCAAGAGCATAAATAGATTTAAAGTCATTAACAGGAAGGCTAATAGAAAAAATGAATCACACCATGAGCCATACTGCTGATCCCACCCACCTTTCAGACGACACAGGCAGAGTTCAACCAGTCTCCAGAAGGACAGATTGGGATAAAAAGAAAAGAAAAACAATATTCATAAGAGATTTATAATTAAAGCCCAAGATTCATTTCCGTTGGAAACAGATGGCCAGGCAAAAGCATTGGGGATAATTTAGCTAAAGCCTGTGCTTCAACTTGCTAACAAAAGCATGGATTTAATCTTCAATCCAGAGGGTAACCTGTTTATTGCATATTACAGAGCAGGAAACACCCGCATGGCTTAAAAACTGACATGCTCACAGCACCAGTGCACAGCCAGCACTGCTGGGAACAGCACTGCTGCTTCCAAGGAAAATAAATTCAAACTGCAAGGGAACAGAACAAAGAACAAGACTGGTAAAATCCCAGGGAAGAGTGAGAGATTGAGGGCTGGGTTAATCAGAAGAAACTTAATGTGGTGAGCAGTGCATTCTGTGGACAAAACCTTTGTTTTTCTTTGTTTCCTTCAGGTAAACCAAAGTTACAGCATTACAGGATAAATCTCAGCACCAGAAACACATGTTCGCACCTAGGGAAGTCTTCTGTCTTGAGAAATAATACAGAAAAGAGTCCCTGACATGGCTTTTCCACTGGGAATACAAGAAAAGTGTTGATAACTTTACACCTGAACTGGCTTTCCTTCTATATGCCTTCCCCATAATGAACAATCTTGGTTTACTGCTGTCACACCTACCTCAGTAATTCCCCAAATGTCCCTTTACGCCAGTGTGTCTCTCACCTGGACCTGTGCACAGCAAGAACTACAAACTCTCAGACCTGCCCTACTCTGATTATCAAACCTGGTAATATTTCCAGCAGCACTGACTCCCTTGCACTGCAATGCTACTGCTGTTTGTATGTTCTGAAAGAGCTTGGTGAACAAAAACCAGTGTAAAATAAATGATCTTTGAGGAAACAGTATCACTAGGCAATTACTGCTTGAATAATTCTGGAATCAGAAGAGAGACTGAGTGAATTTCCTCATTCAGCAGTGACAAACCAGCATGTTGCACTTGGAACCAGGAAACTCAGAACAAAGATTTCCCCGTAACTATAGAAATGGAGCAGCTATTTTATGGCACTGATTACTCACCTCTAAGATCTTTAACATGTTCTGTTGGGAAATGCAACCACTGAAACACTCCTGCTATGCATGACACCCTGAGGCCTATATTTAAATAAATATAATATCTCTGATTTCAATTAGAGGGAATTAAACAGAGCCTACCCTCTGAAATGAGAAAATGGGAAAAAGTGACTTTTGAAAATATAATCCTCAGAGAAGGAAGAAGGACAGGTGTATTCTTCTTGAATTACACATTACAGGCATGACTGCTGTGAGCATATCATGGGATATAAACTATAATGAGAAAGTTTATTCTGCATCCTTTATCTTTTTTACATTTTCCCCTTCTGCTTTGCACAGATGGCTTTTATAAAATGGTTGTAGGGGTTAAGACAGAAAATGGAAATGCTGTAAGAAAACAAGAAATCCTTTTTCTGGGATATTTTCAAACTTGAATGTTTGGGGTTTTGGTTTTTTTTTTTTGGGGGGGGGGTTTTTTTGGTTTTTTTTTTCTTTTTCTTTTCTTTCTAAGAATAAACAACACCTAAGGAGTAAAAGATTGTCTCATACAGAGCAACAAAATTAACAACAAACTCCAGAGCCAGTTCCCTGCCTGGGAGTGCCATCCCAAGCCCAGAGCAGCAGGGGATGCTCTAGGCTCAGTGCAGTCCACAGGGCTTTCTCCTCAGGAGGTGATATTCCTGTACATCATTTGAAGGACACTGATGTTGGAATATTTTATTTACTTTTTATGTTCACATTTTCTTCAGTCTACTGGAAATCTGGAGAAGGGGTATAAAAAAACTTCAGCTCTAACTTCGGAACTGGAGAAAGTGCCATAAAATGATTAGACTCTAAGAAGTCAATCTGTCCATCTTCTAAAAAAAAATTCAAGGTTGGAATACAGATGTACAATCATGAGAGGAAAACAGCAGGTGCCAGAGGACTCTTTGTCTTGTGGATAAAAATAACATAAAGTTGGAATCTGTAACCAGACCAAAAACCAAAGTAGAAAGAAGGCATTTATACCTTTACCTCAGATATTAACTACTGCAAGAGATTTATAATGGGAAGCAATAGATTTTTCATATTTTTCTGATCTAAGTCAGAAGTGGATGTTTTTCCTCATGTTCAAGAAACAGCTACCTTCTAGTTAAACAGAATTTCCTGGATTTGAGCAATGAAATGGGACTTGAAGACAACAATAAGAAATGGCAATCTGGACCTTATGCCTTTGGGAAGACACTGTGTATTTCAGAAGGCTACGGTGTAAGCAGCCAGGACAGTGAGAATGGTTATTGCATACTTATGAATTCAGCTAAATTTAGGACTCTGCTATAGGAAATGTTTCCTGTGTGCCTCTGAGGAACAACCACAGCTACCATAGGAAAGACACGACTCCATGTGGGTTTCAAAGACTGTCTCCTAGTACAGGTCCTCATGCTGGCCTCTGGCATGGATGAGAAAGAAACAGATGTCAGTGGGATCTCAGCCTGCTGAGACTTTTCCACAGATTTCAATAAAAGCACCCCACATGTTCAGTCAAGCTGTAGGGCAAGAAAGTGATGGGAAACAAAGACAGGAACCACACAGGGTACCACTTCATCTCAACTCGCTCATTACCTGGGATAACTGCTAGATCTTGGCACACTCACAGGCTGAGGAGTTGAATAACGGCTGGTGAGGGCTCTGTGGCTGTGGCAGGGGAAACAGCACAGTGTGTTCCTCCTCACAAAAAGCAGGCACTTCTTGCTCTTCTCTGCTGCCATTCCACACAGAGGCTTTCTAAGCAGACTTTCACGTCCAGTGTTGAAAGCAGAATTAATCATGCAGCCTTTTTCCTTGCAAAGAGAAAAGAAAAAAACCTAGCAGCAGTAAAAACCTCAAAGAAATCACATTTAAAGACAAAAGATGCTGAAGTCACCTGGGCTGAAGGCCAGAGCTATGTATTCCCTCTGTACTTTTTTAAATCCTTCTTTGTGGATTTCTTTCAAATTCTCCACAGCCACAGAGTAATAAGAGATCAATTCTTTAGGTGTACTAGCAGTGGGTCTGCTAAAAGATTGCTTAGGGGTCACTTGAGAGCCTAAACAATTTGGTGAAGATAAACACCACCGACCCAATATGCTTTTTATCAACACCAATTATATTCCTTCCATCCAGAGTGACAAAATGTAATAGAATCTGCTGATGAAAACCAAAATAAAACTGGAACCAATTACTGTAAAAAAGTATGCTGTGAGAGAAAGACTTCAGAATGCTGCCCAAAGGTAAGATATTACTAGTTATGCCCTTCAAGTTTTGCCAATATTCAGAGCTTTGAAGCTTGTGTTTCTTTAGAAGAAAATTAGATGATGATATATGAAGCATTTCTTTAATGGCATACAGTTCACTGTCCCAAAATGCTCCTTTTAAGCAACATGCAATTTCTTCATTCAAACTCTGACAGCAGTCACAGCTTGGTGCTCTTCAACTTCTCACAGAGCCACACTTCGTCTCCAGCCATCTTAAAAACCACAAATGCAGCTTGGTTATCTAAAAGGAATTAAGTCTCTTGCTTTGGATTTTGGCAAATTCACACAGATGTTTTGTCACTAGTGATGTCCATTTCCAAATTGTGCCCTGCACACTGCCGATGTAGAACCATTCCTATGCTCAGAGTAAGGCTTTGACTTTCTCCTGCCCACTGTTCCATGCTGACTCAGCTTAACTAGAAGAAGCAAGCTGCATTTAAGGAGGAATAAATACACTCTTGCCAAGTAATGCTCATAAGTGATCTTTTGAAGCAAATCTAGGGAACGACAACAAACGTCATGGCCTGCACTGATTTCAAGTGATTAAATACTTGACTTTTACTGAGACACTGATGTTTATAAGGAATTATAAAAAAGTATTTTTCAGGCTACATCAGGATGACATTTCAGGACCCTGTTCTCCCCTTGTTATGGAAATTCACAATAACAGTGGTTAATCAGTTCTGTTACTTCAGTCACAAGCTAAACTTCAGCAACCTTGCCCTGGTTATACCTGAAACAAATGGAATTGATGAAATAACTTTAAGCCATATCATGGATTATACTTTTGTTGCACCATTAATTCAAATCCAGGTACTTAATTATATCTCCTTTCATGTGGTTATCTGTATTTATATTTTTTGTTATTCGCTTGCCTGGCAGAGATGAAAACAGGAAGCACAATGCAGGAAAAAAGAGCATTTTGGTATTTTCACATTGGCCCGTCTTTGACACAAATCCTTCACTTCATCAAACCTTGATGTATGATCCACAGAAAGGAAATCATGTACATTATTGAGTATTCCTCTGAACAGAATGGGATGTGAAGTGGAGCTTGTGTTATTTAACTGCTAAATTAAATCTCAGGATTTTTTTTAACCCTCATGGAAATACACATTCTCTGCCTGTTCTTGGAAACAAGAAAATAAAAGGGAGAATGGCAATAGAAATATTCCTGCTGTCCCAAGACTACAGTTCATTAAATCAATAGCAAACAGGTACATTGTATGTCCCAGTGCCTTTTTCTGAGCTAATGTTATCTTTTGGACAAATAGACCTAACATTGGTTGCATAATTAAAAGTGTCTGTAGTATGAAGTAAACCAGATTTTACTCACTTTGCCTCAGCATCACTGATGAACATTCACTGGCTTTAAAGGCAGATGACAAAAGGAACCTGTGTTCATCTGGGAGTGTTATGTACTGAAAACCAACAGGTACTTCTTCCAGTACTGGGTTATAGTGCACATCAATAATCAGCAAAGGAATAGCCCTTTCTTCAGAGATCTCCTTAGCTGAAAAAAAAAATCCTATAAAACATACTACAAGTAATTTTCTTTCCTTCTTTTCTCAGAGATTTCCTGAATCACATTCGGCTAGAACCTGGGAGATCCAGCACCCCCATTTGCATGAAAGAATACCACTGTGAGGAATTCAGTATCTGACACAGCATGGTGGAGTGACCCCACAGCTTGCCATAAAATGGCAGAGTGATTCATGGTATCTCACAAAATGGCACAGCCACCCACAGCCTGGCACAAAATGTCTGTCTGACCCCACACCAGACTCTTCCCAAGATGCTGGCCTGTCCCCCCACCCAGGATGGTGCCACGCATCCGTGCGGCCCCGCGGCCGAGGGCAGCCGTGCCTGGGGAGCCCCCGGGAGCGGAGCCGAGCCCGGGACACGCCCGAGCTCCGGGGGCTGCCCTGCCGTGGGCTCAGAGGCACTCGGGGTGTGCTGATCCCAGGATGTTACCTACATACCCTTCTCCTTTCTCTTCCTCTTTATTCTCCTACATTCTTCTCCAAATACATTGTACACCGAGAACCTCAGCGTGCCTTTGTGCTCCAAAGTTTGCATGTCTGGCTGAGCTTCACACCCATACAGCCGTCCCCTCTCATCTCCCTGCAGGGAAGGACTGACAGTTCTGCTTTATTCACCATTCCTGGCACTGCCTTCTACTCTTCTTTACCTGTAGCTGTGGAAGAGTGTTTTGTCTCCACATTTATGGCAAACTAAGTAACAACAACACAACCACAATAATAATATTATTGGTAATAAAACTTTAAAAGTCACTGATGATGTTAAAATTATCTTACCATTAGAAGATTGTTTGTGAAGAGCTTTAAAATAAAATTGAGAAAACCTGAAAAAGACAGCATTCTTCTGAAGAACAGGCTGGCTCTCTGAAGGTGTGGGTGTTTCTAAGACCAGATCAGAGTTATATCCAACCTGCCTTTTCCCCATGCCCACACAATGTCTGGAGAAAGCTTGAGAAAACCTGAAAAATCGTAAGTAAATGCTCCCCACAGTCTGTCCCCTACCCAGCCTTTCTCCAGGTCTCTTTTCCAGTGTTTACCCATCAAACCTTCCCAGAGAGTGGGCATGTAACATATCTGCAGATGTAAACAAGCTGTGAAATCCTGCTGGGACAGTGTATGAGCTACTGAGAGCTTAGCAAACAGAGAGTGGGGCTTGAGAGCTACACAGCATCCCCATGAACCAGAGACCACTGCGCTGTTGCAGTGACACAACAAGTGGTGTGTGAGAGCAGACACAGAGCATTCCAGCAAAACACTCAGGAATGCAGCTAAATTGTGGCTATTGTCTACCCCACTCTAAAGCCAACTTTTGCCCTCTATTAGATCAAAGTATCAGATTCACTGGAAATGTACTCCCACCGTGTACTCTACAAACACTTACTCTCGTGGCACATTTATTTAACACACAGAGAACTGATCCACTGTTCTGCCTTGCACTGGTTACTTTCAAGGACTCCCATTCTGCCTGAGAGAGAACAGATATAAATAATTATACAATAAAATGCTGTCAGAGAAAAATGTTCTCTGGCTGCTTTGGTCCAATGAAAGCCAAAGCCACCATAAAACTTTCAGGGAAAAGCGCAATAATTAATTCTATGAGGATAACACTCTATCACCCTGCCTTGCTGCTATTAATCCACAATAAATTAAAATATCTTGGTCTCTCTGTATACAGTTTAACTTATACACCTAATTTTCGCCTTTTAAAAATTACCTTGGAAAATTAAATGTATCTCCTCACAGATAAGAATTTTATAGATCACATTTTAGAGTATAATATCTCAGTATGTTATTCTCATTTCTTTTAAGGACATCAATGGCACATTTTTTTTTTAAAGAGTGAGAATTTATAGAACATCCAAGTTCCTGATTACTTACTGGATAACGTGGATATGAAGAAAAGCTAGACAGATTTCTAAGGAATTAACTAGTAATCTTAAGGACCACACAGCATTAAAAATAACAGTGACAATATTAAGCACTTATGTAGATGCACACCATTCTTTAATAATTATTATTTACATGCAATTCTCCAAGTCCATTTCTGTGTCGTCCCCAGTATATTCATTACAGAAGTAACTCTAAGAGCTGCCTGACTTGTTTCTGTGATTTGTTAATGGCAGCTTTAGTCTGCTTTACATATTTTAGTATGAAATTTTCTGGGGTTTGGCAGTTATGTACCAGCAGTTAGCTGCCTTTTGAAAAGGTCAGGGGTTGCTGAAGTGCTGATAGTTGTATTTCATTCAGATTTCTGATTTCAGGAATGCTCAATTTTTTAGCCATAATCCATTTATATAAATGTAATTTCTGAGTTAAGTGACACACTGCTGAAAAGCAGGCTTATCTGAAATGTTACCAAAACAAGTTATAGCCATTCAACAAATGAATCATGAATTCTACTTAACATATTTAATCTTGAAGCTTATATGTGTGTGTGCATTTTATCAATTACCACAGATCACCACGAATGTGCAGCCAGTCCGTGCATCCATCATCCATGCAGACACCTTGGAAAAGGGCAAACTTTGAAGAATGTCTCAAATGATGTATGTATTGAGAGAAGAAATTCTGTTTCAGAAGCAAAATGTCATAAAACATCCCTGCACCAAAAATAATAGTAATGAAACAGCTTACTTGAATTTGTTTAAAACAAACTAGGCCAGAATTCCTATCCTGAATGCAAAAAAAGAGGCAGACCACTTTTATGAATGCCATAAAAATAAACTATTTTAATAGGTACATAAATAAAAGGTTTAAAGTAGAATTTCCCCCCCAAACATCAAGATGGCCTAGCTTCTGTACAGAAACTGAACAATATTCATGGGACTCCTAAATTAAATAAACCCTTTGTTACATTCAAAACCACTGAAGGCAAATACATAATGCAGTGACGCACCTGAATTGTTCTCCTTCCTCATCCTAGCAGTGTATACAGTATTTCCTTGGTTTACAGTACTCTGAGGATATGAATCTGTTAAATAAACTAACTCTGAACGACAGGGTGGAAATAAAATTTTAAAAGTCAACGTTAAAAGAACCCAAACAACCCTGGCACCCACAGGGGTACCTTGCATCAGCCAGGAAATTTTAATGGAAGAGAAATAAGGATTGTGCTGTAAAATAAATTATATATTTTACATATTGTTGTTTAGTTATCCTAAAGTGTTTAAATATTACATTCACTTTGGTGATGTGTTTTTGTTCATGCCTGTAATAAATTACACGAGGTGTGCGCTCGCTGGTCATGTGTTTTACTGCAAATGGGGGGAGCTCAGGACATCTAGGAAATGTTAAAAATATTTCAGATTAGTTAAGATGGACAAAATCTAATTTGAAGCAGCTTTCCTCCTACCATGTCCCCCTCCCCAGCACCTCTACAAAGTTACCTGATAGCTTCAGTTTTTGCTGTGTTGTATCAAAACATGTCATAGGCTGATGACTAACACTGACCACAGAGGTTCTCGTGTTTTGCTTCTCCTTTCTCCCTCTGAGCTATCTGTCAGTTTGAGAACATCTGCCATTAATATCTCCACGCTCTCCAAAGATTCCAGCTAATTAAGGAAGGAACCTCATTTGTCCATCAAAGCTACATTTCCTGAAACAAGATGCTATCATTGTTGTTATCTGGAATGTGTCTGGTGATGGGTGAGGACCACTCATCCTGTGAAGGAGAAAGTCTGTCACATGGTCACTCAGAGTGCTAAGGTATCTTGTGCTGGTCAAATCAGAAACAAAATTAAAAGACGACAATTTTCATTCATAGTGCAGAACTGGCATTTCTAGTCTATTCCATCAGAAGTTCAAGAAGTGGGGCCAGGCTGACTCAAGCCTGGCCAAGGAGCCTGCTTAGAGTTTACCCACCAGCAAGACGTGACCGGCAGTGAAACGACTGCCCCTTTTTCCGATTTGCTTTCTTCTTCTTCTTGATCTTCTTCTGCTTATTCGCACCTTTGCTTTTGTCTGATTTCTTTTTCTTTTCGTCCTCCTTAAACCACGGCCCCCAGACTCCTCCGTTGAGCTTGGGGTTACTGCGAGGGTCCTTGGGCGGGTAGCGGACGGGAACCGCGGTCTTGTTGAACTGCGAGAGCCTCCGCAGCAGCTGCTTCACCACCTCGGGGTGCCTGGCAGACAGGTCCACGCGCTCGTAGGGGTCAGCCGTGATGTTGAAGAGCCACACGGTTTTCCCGGCTGACCAGGAGACGCGCTCGTTGTGCCAGCGGTTGGGACCCGCGTTGCTGAAGGCCTGCGGAGGCACCCAGTCGCTGTAGCCCGGGTTTCCCGTCAGCAGTTTCCAGTGATTCACTCTGATGGCAGACTGGATGGCAGTGTTCCAGATCCCATAGCCAGCGGCCCAGGAGCCGTTCTTGGCTTTGGTGTAGATCGGGTCGATGTTGTGCAGGATGTCCACCCGCGGGGAACGCCTGCCCTCGCTGATGGTCTCCCACACGTCGTAGCCGTCCAGCTGGATGTCTTCATCGATCTGCCCCTCCGCCAGCGTGATCAGCGTGGGGAACCAGTCTGTGATGTGCACCAGCTCCTTGCATACAGACCCCTTGTTTTTCAGAAGGGGGCTGTGCACAAACCCGACAGCGCGGATACCTCCTTCCCAATAGGTGCCTTTGCTCCCTCGGAGCGGCCAGTTACTGCCTCCGGCCATTGGCTGCCCACCGTTATCAGAAGAATAAATGATAATGCTGTTCTCATAGTAGCCATACTTCCTCAGAGCGAGGGTCACGTTGTTTATGGCCTCATCCAAGCAGGCCAGCATGGCTGCGTAGCGCCGCCTGTTGATGTTGTTTATCGAGCGGTAATGTTCAAAATACCTTCCTGGTGCCTGAAGAGGCGAATGGACAGCTTGGTAGGCAATATACAGGAATATGGGTTTCCTGGGGTTATGAGAAGCCAGGATCTGCTGCACTTTCTGCGTGTACATCTGCGTGGAGTAGATGCCGTTGTCGTGGTCCCAGGCGGCGTTGTCGTTCTCGTACAGGTCGTAGCCGCATATCCCGGGGCTGTCGCACTTGAAATGGGTGTAGTAGTCGCCGCTGCCCAGGAGCGAGCCGAAGAAGGAGTCGAACCCCCTCTGTGTGGGCATGCACTCCCTGCGGTAGAACCCCAGGTGCCACTTGCCCACCATGTGCGTGGAGTACCCAACCTCCTTGAGCTTCTGAGGTAGCGTGACGTTATCCAGAGGTAAGCAGTTGGGCTGCGTCGGCCGGATGATGGAGTGCTGCAGTCCTGTGTGGATCTGGTACCTGGAGGTGAGAGGAGAAAGGCATCAGGCTGGTGGAGGAAATGCTCAGGTGTATGGACACCTTAATCCTAACAGAAAATATCCCTATGCATGCCAAAGCCTCCTCTGGAAATATTTCAGGGTGCCTGTGTGCGCTGCTTTCAAAAGCCAGCTTGGTCACACCATCAAATCTGTCCTTGCCTCACTGAGGGATGAAACCTCTCCCTCCATGATCCAAACTACTCAAAATACCCACATATACAGGAGCACAGGTACTTTGAAGCAACCTCCTCTCCTCCACATGTCTCCATTTAACAATGGCTATAGAAAATTATGTGGATAAATACAATTTTTACAGTGCCTCGTAATTTGCTAGTGGTGAACGTATCTACAGCATATAAAAATGCTGGGCTTTGAGCGTGTAAGAGCAGTATGTTTAAAGGATGGGATAATAAATTCTGCAGTGCACTACAGGCTATGTGTAAAGAATACATATGGCCTCCTTATGATGAGAAAACGAATCCAGCACAGGCAGCAGTAAGTACCAAAAATGAAGGGCAAATATATTTATACCAGTTTGACACTAAAAAAGAGAATGCAACAGCAGATAGTAGACCAAAGACAACTTCTTCCTGAGTGTAAGAATAGGTTCAATTCTCAGCCATGTCCACAACACTGTGTATCTCCCCCAAAACCGCTTCTTATTAATTTGTGGTAGCAGGAGCTGGGGTTTCTTGACACATTCTCCTGGTGTTGCCAATGTGATCGGCCTCTTGAGCTGTCTAGAAAATTAAAACCATTAGGCTCTGCCTGTCCATAAATAACTTAAAGCCTGCTTTCATATGAGGCCTTCTTGGCCAAGATCTCCGAAGGCGCCATAGCTGTCTTTAATGGCTGGCAATGTGTATGGATTGTGCAACTCCCATTTAATTCTGGAGCTAATTTCCCTGGACCCAGAAGCTCCGGTCTCACTAAGTGCCTGCAGAAGCTCTGGGTGTTGTGCTGCTCTGGACCCAGCGTGCTGCAGTGCTGCTGCTGCGCTCTGCCCCCCCGGCCCCTCTGCACAGCATTGTCTCTGGCACCAGGCTGGGGACCTGGAACCTTGCCACCCAATTGTCCCCAAACTCACAGGCTGGTGCTGACAACGCAGGAGATGTTGCAGGAGAGAGCTAAAACATACCCTGAAAAATATGGGTTTCTGGGATCTGCGCTTCGCTTTTGTAAAAGAAATGTCACACACACACAAGTCTCACATCCTTCCCATGGTTTAGCTGCAATATTCTACTTTTAAAACAGGTAAACTACAACCAGGAAAGCCATGCAGTGCCTCATACTTCAGCTCATTCCATATTTGGGACTCCTCAGGGAACTATGTCCAGAAGGCATTTCATTTCCTTCCCCTTCTCTTTCCTCTGCCTTGTTAAATCCTTTCAGAAAATTCCCATTTTTTGATCCAACTGGAAAAGTCCCTGTCCCCACTTGGCTATTTCAGTCAACAGTTTCTGCTTTCTTCACTCTGACAGCCTCCTTGACCACAAGGTCAGGTCGCTGTCCCAGCTGGGCAGTTCCTCCAAAATAAGCTGATTTTGCTGGAAGTCAGGATTTTCTCTGAAGGGACCTAGCTGGATCCTTCCACCAACCTTCTCCTCTGAAAACTGAGAAGCTGGGCCTGAGGGGAACAGGCCACAGAATCTGTAAAACTCTGCAAACCAATCTTCCTCTTGTAGGCAAATGTCTACACAGAAAGCACGATAGTCACATAACATTAATTCCCACCAGGCCATTTCCCCAGAGAGGGCTTTTCAACTACAGATCCAAGCATGAAATTCCTACACTGTTGATCTGACAAATATTGAACCAAAAACCAGCAAGAATTAGCCTCAGTCACAGAGGCATTCAGCAGTGCATCTTGTTTCAGCAGTGCCCTCAGGAAGTTATTCAATATGCTGGTAACACTGCACATCTAACATAGATCCATCTATATGCACACATATTCCCTGCTGCTGCCTCTTTGCAGCAGACTTTGGTGTGTTTCCCAGATGTGTGTGTGCCTGTGTGCTATTTTTGGCATGGCTGTACTTTGGAATATACCTATAGGCACACAGACAAAGAGACACATTTTTATACTCATATGTGTAAAAAAAGAAGCCTGCAACCAATACATTTTAAGGCAAAATACTTCAAGTGTAGAAATGCTTCAAAGAAATATCAACCTCTGATTATAAGAAGACTGTTCACTATGACAAAAAAGGTCAAGATTTGTACACTTTCCTGCACCACATACCTTTCTAATTGATCCATTATGTGCCAACATACTTTTTCAGCAAAAGCATTTCATTTTTGAAGGACATGCAGGGCATTCATAGAAAAGCAAAGTAATCTGAGCAAACGACAATGATGATATGGAAGCAAATGGCACTAACAGCAATAGGAAAAGTGTCTCAAAACAAGTGCTTTGAAACTGTTTCTAGACTGTGCAAGAGGAAAAAAAAACAGAACCAGGCAAAACATAAAGGGATTAGGAGGTAGATGCTGATTTTGAGGGTGTTTTCTAGCAGATAAAGACGTGAATTCACCAACTACCACAAAATGTCTCTGAGATACATCCTACATAGCTTCCACTTTTTAGAATAAATTGGCTGAATTTAATCCCAAATGCAGAAAGCAAGTTAGGACTGTGAATAGTCTGGAATTTATTATAAGAATTTCTGCACTAATAACCAGTCAAATCTAAGCAGATGCTGACAGGCCACAGAATCTAATTTCATAGTTTTTTAGACTTTGACCTTTGTGGGCATTATTTACATATAGGCCATTGACTGCTAAGAGTCTGTATAAAGAGTAGGGGTTCAAGACTTGGGAATATTTTAGATGCATGTGCTATGCTCTCCTTCTCCCTGCTCCTCCGAGATTCTGGACCATAGGTGTCTCCTTTAGAATACCTGAAATTTGCAATTTGCAGAACAAGGAACTAAGTAAAATCTGTGCAAAATGTTCAGCTAACAAAAAACATGTTGAAAAATAATTTCTCCTCACTATACAGGGATAGCTCTGTGAATTTTCTACTCTCGTTTTTGTTTTCCTGGTGTGTTGTTCAGTTGTTCACAGTAAGCTCACTGTGATAAGTGTTGCAGCCAAGGCAGATGCTCGGTGCTGGCTCACTGACACGCTGAGCTGTTTTCTTGTTTGTAGGGGAGACTTTAAAGCAATGGACTCCCTCTGGGAGCATCCCAATGACTTCATTGCCCTTTGCATCTTGGATGCTCAGAGAAGTATTTCAGAGGGTTCTTAAAATAAATAAATAAGCAAATAAATCCTTCCTCCTGAGTGTGAGCTCATGACACCCCTTTCCAACACAAGTTCCCTTCCTGTTTTAATTTAGACACGAAGCTCAGGCAGTGGCTTCACACCATTCGTGCCCCCAGTCTCAAGGAGCAGAGGCCCTTAGGCTGCTGAAGGTGAAGTGCACACTGAGGTGCAGGAGTGTTATGGATGTAAAGCACCACAGGCACGCTGCAGTCAGTGAGACCTGAGCTTCAGCAATGTGCTAACACTGGGAGGCTTCATTTTCCCCATCTGAGGTCCTCAGTAGTGCTGCATTAGTTTCCAGCTCTCACTGCAGAGATCAGTGACAGAATCTTTGCACACTTTTGCTGCTGTTCCCCTGCAGCAGAGAGCAGGGCTGAGGGATTGTGGAGAGAAAGGGATTCTCCTGGCATGCCCCACATTCCCTGCACAGCCTCACACACATGTAGGCCAAACCAGCTTTCCTGAACAAACCTTTCACTGAGGAATTTTCTATTGAGTGTATTCCCCCTTAATTTCAGGGTGGGTTCTGCACCATGCTGAGGAAGAAGCTGGGATGTTTCTCATTTTGTAATGTGCATGTACAACACTATTGATTTCAAGCTCTCACAATTTTCAAATACTGCATTAATTGTCTTCAAACTGAGATTCTTTTACAGCTCACTGCAGATTAACAAAAAAGCTCAGCTGGAAGTTTCTAATTTCAGGAACTTTTGCTAGCATAGCTTTTGTCAGTAAATGTGGAAAATGTATTTTTATTATGCTTGCATAGCTCAGGATATGTTGAAAAAAAATCTCAATTTTAAAAATAATAAACTCTAGCCTAGGATTTAGAAAAGGATACTTTAAATAAAAACCCCACATTTGACAGCAGTTGTACAGAGAGTGACAGCACTGAGGTCTGCATGCTACATAAATTAAAGGGATCATCATTGATGATTGTGCATTTCCCTGTTAAAAATAATGAAACACAACAAGTAGATACCAGTCAAGAACATCAATTTAGGGGTTACTAAATAACAGTCTTTGACATCTTACCAAAACTATTTGTATAACACAACAGCTAGAACAGATGAATTACAGGTGAGTAAAAAATAGAAAAATATGTGATTTTGGGTGCTCTCAGTCCTCAGAGGTACAAGTTGCTGGGGGGGGGGGGGGAAAGCCAAGATTCCACTTGTTACCAGCAAATCATCAGAGGTAGGACACAATCACCAGTGAAAGAAACCAGATACATCTATGACATTTTTACAGTGGACTGAGGCTTTAGCATGGAGTCTACAACCCTACATGTTTGAAAAAGTTGTTACTTTGGGCAGGGATTTTCACTCTGAATCATCTCAAAGTTGTTTTCATCTCTGTAAGGTGCTTGTGAGGGAAACAGGAGCAGTTCAGGAGCTCTTCCAAGTGCCAAGCTCTCGTGAGAGCCAAAGCATCAGTGGAACCTTGGCACTCCTTAAGGCAGTTTGATATCTGCTCTGGACAAGAGCAGGTTAAGCTAAGTCCCATCTATCTCTCTATCTCTTCAGTGAAATACCTCTATTATTTCAGTGTTTACAGTCTATGGCAACTGCGTGTAATCCCATGGGATACACTTCTAAATACAAGTTTTCATGCAACCTAGTCTGCTCAGTGCCTTTCCCAAGGAGCCCTGAGCCTACACTACATAAACGTGTACATTACAGTTTTCAAAAACAGTAGAAAAATATGATTTTCTATATTGAATCTATAATTCATTATCTATCATTTAACTATTTTTATCTTCTGGCTTATGACTTTGGGATTTTGGGAAAGGTGGGTTATGAGTGGAAACGGACCAGAGAAGAAAATGCAATATTAAAAATGGGATACAAACTCCAAACCTTCACAGATTTTCACTGTGTCAGCACACACAAATCAAACCTGAAGTCTTCACTCAGACATACACAAGCATTTATTTCATCCTCAGCTCTATTCCTTGAATTTTTATGTGCTTATAAATCAGACTGAAAAAAGGATCTACTTCTAAACAAAGTGTTTACATAAAAAAATCTAACTTACATTATTTACTGTTTTATCACTCCGGCAATGCCATCACATATATGTCATTCGGAAGATTCTGTATCTTGCCCTACTTTCAAGTTTTTCATTGTTGTTTTAAAATCAGTTAAGGCTCTTCCATCAAACTCAGGAAAAGAAAAATAAAGTAGCAATTTCCTTGCAGACTAATAATGTTATCAGTGATGCTACCATGACCCTTCTCCAAGGACTCAGAGGAGCTGGGACATCCTTATTTGACCAAATGCCATTTGGATTTTGATGCATGAACTCAATCTCAGAATAATTTCAAAATTCTGATCTCACACCAGCCCTGCCCTTTGGACATTTAAATAATGTCCTTACACCCTGATATTGTTTATACTGTGAAAGTGATTTTTATCACCTGGCACCTATAATTGCTTGGAAACTGGGGAACCATGCCCCAAAAAGCTGTTCTCCATAGCTCTCTATTCCAACAGTTTTACATCTCTGAGATATGTGCCAGATCCTCTCTCTTTTATCTTCCCAACTCCTACAGATGCAACTGGCACCCCAGGAGCGAGGCAGAGCTCAGTGAACAGCAGGAAAGCAACTGTTGTCTCCAGAGCTGTGAGCTTTAAAGGAAAGCTATCTGACTGTGGGACCAAGCTAGGAGGGAAAAGGAACAGAAAGTTTCATCTGCATTTCCTCAGGGCTACTCTCCCTGGTTCTAGAAGCTTGAACTTTAAATCACCCTCCAAATTAAGCCTCAATTAGTATTTTCATACACTAATTCCAAATTTTCTACCAAACATTATCCAACTGGCCGCTTATCTGCTACCAACCTTTCCTGTCACTGAGGCAATTTATCTTTTCCGAGGGGAGGACAGCAAGGAGAGGGAGAATGTGGGAGCTGGCAGCAGCTGCAATGCACATGTGTTCATGCAGCTATTGTTTTCTTTGCTCCCAGTTTGCTGCAGCTGTGGAAACAGCATAACGTTTCCAGCTTTATCACTGTAATTCATTTAAGAAAAAGGGGAAAATGTGTGATTGCATAATCGGCGCTTGCGGTTTCATGTCTACATGGGAGTGACATGGAAAGAAAACAATTTGACCAAATGCTTTGCATGCCAACCACAAATGCAGACCTTGCCACCAAATTCTGGGCTCTCGGCAACAACAGATCCCAGCGGATATGACACCTAATCATGGAAAGAAACCTGAAGACTCTGTGATTAGTTAGAGATTAATTTCTAGTCTTGCTCTGGTCATTTTTGCAGGAGAAAAAACAGAAGAAAAGGAGATAAATAAAGTCTAAAAATTGTGTGCAGAAGAATCCTCCCCTTGGGTACTCCCAAAGCAAGGCTGGAGCAGGACCAGCACGCCAGGACAGAGACACAGCACATACCAGTTTGTAAAGGAGAGGTGCCTTCATTCCAGCCCCTGTTCTCTGCTGTGCTGGGGAGAACAGCACCCAGAGGCTCCTAATATCCCAGAATAGTCACTGTTACAGACAGGGCAAGCTTCAAGGTGTCTCATATTCTGTATAAAAGAATACTTTAATTGCTAATAACACAGGAGTTTTTACATGACCAAAAATAAAAACCTGCCATGCACATGTGTGAAATATTTTCCACCTAATTCTGTGACAGTTTAGGAAAGTTGGTTCATCTTTGTATAGGAAGAATTTATCCAATGACTGCACCTAAGGGACGTCAGAGATATTCATTGTATGGGCTGCCTTTCATAAGAAGACATCTCTCATAAAAATGACATTGTTGATGGCAGCCCTTAAGGTAGCAGCCAAACAGTTATTGTCTTACATTAGTCTCTTAATTACTCATTTTGAGCATTTAGTACCATTTCTAAATTAAACTATCCTTATCTATTATTCATACAACCAACACTTAGAGCGTTTATCAACTTAAATGCTATAAAATGACCTTGAATTGACAGCAAGGATGACTGAGGGCAAAAAGACAAGATGTAAAATACAGGTTAACAACTACCACATCACAAGCTTATATGGTATCATTTGAGAGAGGTAATTGCTTTATGATTAAAGAACATTATGACATTGAAAAAGAAATAGGACTATGTGGCACTTTAGAGACATCTCAAGTGTTTTAGACACCTTCACAACATCTGAGCTTTGTGACAGCTGTAATTTTTTATTAACCACTGAACAACTACATAAACACACCATTTCTGAGAGTAACATTGGAGAACATCATAATTCCACTGCTTTAGTGAGCATAAGTGCACTACAGGCCATTAAGTTTCATTTGAATCCTTGGATAAATATTACAGATAGCAATTTAACATTGGAGAAAAACTATTATTGTGAGAGTATGATGATCAAGTGGTAACAGCCACAAGCTCTCTTTTAGTATTTACAATATTCACATTATTCTGCTTTGTGAGATGTCTCAAGCTCAACTGTCTGCAAGATTCTACTACAGGATAGAGAATTTGGAGAGATTCTAGAGAATTCTGAGAATTCTAGAGATTCTGCCCCCCTTAATCAATAGGTACCTATTTAAATAAAAGTATAATTCCATCAATTTCAATTGCATAGGCTTCTAGGCAAATTTTTGCTCGAGTCATCAAAGTATCAAAATCAGTCTATTAATTAATGCACCAAACTCCTTTTTTTTTATGTGGAGGCTCATTGGAAATGCTGATTAATTAAGAAACATTCTTGGATGATTATTTCTGTTTCATCTCAACTTTGTTATTCTATTTGTTCTACTTAATGCATTCTATCACACAACATCATTGTAAAACATGCACACAGGCATCAAAAGGAAATTGTTATCTTCTCCTTCATCCCTGGTGTATAGCACAGCAGTCTGAGACAGCAGGATTCCTGCTGTAGCTCTTTGGAGTTTAATCATGCATTTCAGCCGGCACATTGGATGCTGCTGCACATGAAATGAGGAGGTGCTGCTCAGAACCGAGTGTGTCACTCAGTGCAACAAGGTTAAGTTTGTTTTACAGAGGCTGCGGTGCCCACCCAGACCCCTCATTTAGGGTCTCGTTCTTGGCAGCGAGAGAGCGATGCCCTCTGCTGCTGTCCCTGCAGCCATCCTGGGACAATTGCTCCATGCCACTCCAGAGTACTTTGCCCAGAAAAGCTACAGCCCTGATAATATGAAGAACAGCTTTATCTGGAGAGAAAAAAAAACAAAGCAACAAACTCTAATTTGACTTTTCAACAATATTGCTGGTTTTCTGGGCTGACACTGGCAACAGCAGTGGCACTCAATCATTAGTGAAAGGAATAACTTTGCCTTGAAGGGGAGGGAGGGCTGGCAGCCAAGAGATGCTGTCTTCTGGGTTCTGCATAGTTCTCAGCCTGAACAACACCACCGACCTCCAGTCCTTCTGTCCTTCTGACACTCAGATATCAGTTTCTGAGTCTATTGTGTTGCTCATCCTTTGAGCAGGCATGGAACTATGCCTGTTGCACAACACAGCTAAAGCTCACAATGGGCCTCTTAGTCCTGATAAAAGAGATGGCAGGATGCAAATGAGTCTCACCCTGATGCTAAACCACTTAGTAACTAGATTTGTTAAAATACAGTGCTAACAAGCACCTGCTTATTTACAGTGATTGCCAGCAGTCATGTATGAGCTCTGTCACATATTGCTGCTGCTGGATTTTCTTTCTATTTCCTGACTCACCTGAGAAATACAGTATTAAAATCCCTTTTTAAGAACTCACCACAATATTCACGTTCCGTTTTGATCACGACAAAGGCATGGTGTGTGGCTCCCAAAGAAATAATGGATGAAGATAATGAGGTATTGCATTAACCTGGGGCCCACACAACAGGTTCCTGACTGACACCATGGGGAAATGGAACATCTTTGTTTACTCACAGGGGAGATTCCACATGGAAAGGAACTGCTTTCCCTGCCAGTGTCTGAGTGGATGTAGGTGTGCTGTTGTAGCACAGAGAGAAGAGTGGGGAGCGGTGTTACAGGGCTGTCAGTCAGTTCTGTGACAATTTTTAACTACCACATCAGAGATACCACACACTATATAGCACAGCATTAAAAAGGGAACTAAAATGTCTGTATTCAAAGCACCACATGTTGGAACTCAAAAGGAACAAAAGCAACTTCAGCAGGTGCGTGACCAGCTCACTGTGACCCACAGTTGGAAAGACCTTCAGGATCGAGTCCAACCAGTGACCTGACAATGCCAATTCCACTGCTAAACCATGTCCCTAAGTGCCACACCTCTATATCTTTTAAATCCCTCAGCTAAGGTGACTTCAGCTTCAGGTGGTTCCAGAACTTGGCAGTCCTTTGGGTGAAGACATTTTCCTACTATCCAACCTAAGCTTTCCTCTGGCACAACCTGAGGCCTCTCCCTCTTGTCTGTCATTAACGGTACCCGATGAAGCTCTGTGGTACCTCACAGGGATTCCTATGCTCCTCTACCAATGGATTTGAGTTACTACCTTTGCTCCCTGCCCAAATTAGGCAAGAGCTAGGAGAAATATAAGGCTTCTCTGTGGAGCAGGAATGTGATGGAATTGGAGAATTCTCCGTGTCCCATTTGATGGCTGCAAGCTGCCACGGCACGGACACTGCAAAGCCCCCTCACACCACCGTGCTGCATCTCTCCCCCTCCCTCAGCCTCCCCCACCAGAGAAAGGAACAAACTGGAGTTAATGCGGGACAGAGGTTAACAGCACATCTGTTTCTAGGCCACTGTGCAATGAATAATGAAGAGATTTGGAAAAATGCTTCTTATTTCCCTCCTAAATCCGGCTTAGCAAAACAAGCAGTGCTCTCTTGGATGTCAGTGCCACACTCCCTAATCCCTCTGAACTCTCATTCACACTGCTCCTCGCTCACATCTTGCTTTGCTGCTGTCCAAAGGCCTAACAGGAACTGGGGCTGTGGTGCAACATCCCTGGAAATAAAATGGAGCATAAAATAGAGGGCAGAATGGAAACAGGTGTCTTATTGCTGTTGGTCCCACAAAAATCTAGAAACAGTCTCTTACATGTCTAGCAATTATGTATAAAAGCAGACAAAGCATACATAAAGTACTTTCTGTTAACTGCTAATGTATTAATGAAACTGTGCTTTATTTAAGATGCTAGTAGCTGATTTTTAGCCCAGACAAAATATGACACAAAAATGACTCATGTAACAGCGAGCCAGGTAAGAGTAAGTGAGGTCCAAATGGGACACAGACAAAGTTTTGGAAGTGTGCATTCAACATATCCAGCAACTCCTAATATACTGATGGAACCTATGCAGAGACACCATCAGCACCATATGCTGCCTTCTGTGGGGCTTTCTCCCTGTCTGAAAACATTTATTTAAGTAGAGTGATATTAGCATCACATACCCTGTGACAGGGGATTTAAGGGCAAACACCTTCCAGAAAATGAGGATCACTCATCAAAAAAATAAAAAAGAAAATATAAAAGTAGTAATTCTTTGAGAAATATCAGTTTTTCAGGAGAAAGGGAAACACATTCAGCATTTATCAGTGTGGGATTCACTAAATAGCTATGGAACTCTGACTTGTGAAGGCACTTTTGTATGGATAGAGCTTCTACACCTGCTTAAATTCCTTGGTGACAGAAGAGCTTTCTTGAACGGATGGATCTAAACAACTGGCTGCTCTTGAACTCATGCTTAAGTGCACTTCCAAAGGAATTTCACAAACTAGTCTATATTTTACAGCTAAAGACACAAATAGGGATTCTCAAAAAGGTCCCTAAATCTCCATGAAATCAACAGAAGTTACAGGAACTAACAAAAGACCACTGATTCCCAATCTGCATTATTAAGCTTCCTTTAAAAAAATATCTGGTCAGATTGAAAAGGACATGCTCTGTTTTCTCAGAGATGCATTATCTGAAATTATCACCATTCCAGAAAAGCAGCTCCTACACATTTGTCTCAAATCCCAGGGTTTCCAGTGGGAAATTTAGTTGGAAAAATATGACAGGAAGATCATAACCCATCCATTCTTCTGAAGCACAGTTAACTCTGTGGAAAGTTACTCGAACTTGTGGCTTCCAAATCACTTACATCCTGTCCAGGTTGTGAAATTATGTGTTTCAGTGGTTAATAACCCTGGTAATAACATCAAAATTTACAAAATGGTGTAATGCTGAACAAAGCTTCATCATTTAGAATCTGTTCTTGTTATTTTCAGCATTCTTCTCTAGGTGGAAATAGAGATTTGGAAACTGTGGGGATTGCAAAGGGAAAAGAGGGAAGGAGAAGAGGGAAGAGTCAGGCATGCTTTGCATCTGTCTTGAGTGAAAAAGCTAAGTATTTCTTTCCTCTTCAGGAGCCAGGAAGGTTAAAGGAGGAGCAAACCAGCCCCACAGCAATTCACTGACATTGTGTACAGCATCTGTGCTAAGACTGTACCACAACACAGAGAGGTGACGAGTGGTGACACCACCACAGAGCAGCAGCTGTGTTCAGGGGATGGGAACATGTCAGGAACATTGCTGGAACCACAGCATCTGCTCAGCTCTGTCTGCAGGAGACTTTGCTGCTCCCTAAACAAATCTGTGGGGTGTAGCTCCAATGGGTCACACGAGCCAGAGAAAACTGTGAACTGCAGGGAGCCTGTTAGCTCACTCAGTGACAACATTCTTATCTCTACTGTCCCATCAGTGACAGCAATTAGTACAGCATTAATAACTTGTCCCACCAAACAGATAAATCAACACTCCTGGTACAGCTGTACAAAGTCAGTATATATGTGTATGTATTGTCAGAGCATTGGGCTTGTCCAGGATCACCTCACCAGATTTCTCACAGGAGTGGGTGCACACTATAAAACACATTTTCAACTTGTTCTACAAATGTGCCCCTGCAACTTAACCACACTGCTTTGGTTTTTCATGAACTCTCCCAGTTGGCTTATTCAATATTCAGCACTTAATGTATTTTGAATTCTGGCAATCTGGCTGCATGTCTGTAAAATTCCTCAACAGTCCATTTCATGCCCAGCTTTTCACGAGCAGTGCTCGACAAACTGCAGGACCAACTTCTTTGCTATTATTTGTCTTAAAGTCAAGCATTTGCTTCTCAAACCCAGGCTTAAGCCTGTGTGTTCAAAAGCAAAATGCAGGGGAGGTGACTAAAGAGTCAGAAGCAGCAGAATAGGAGAGCAGCACCAAGGTCTGTAAAGCCTCTGCTTGGGAGCCAAGAGTCTGGGATAAATATGCATTCTGGCTCTGACTTGAAGTTTCTCCCATATAATCTACTCCTATAATCTCATTTACATAATCTACTTCCTCAAAATGGAAGCAGGGCTGATGGGCACCTGGGGAAGCTGCAGCAGTGTCTCCTGGTAAGGACGGTGAGTGCTACATCACACTACACAGAAATAGGGTAAAAGAAAGATGGGAAAGATGAAAAACCACATCAGAATCAAGAGTGGAACTTAGTGATTCCAACAGGGCTTCCTCTAACTAGTAAAATAACCCAAAAGTTTAAATTAAGCCTTTCATTATTTTTTTTACATTTTCCTTTAGAACTTTCAGGCATAGTATTTTAGACATAGAGCCAATATAAGATCAGTATTTTAAAACCAAATAGACACTTAGCTAAAAATCCAGACAAATTCAAAAATCTGAATTACAATAGGCAACAACAGTGTAAAGGACACCATGAGCCAGCTAACAGGCAACAAAATTTCCTCTCAGGTTTTTATTGTCTGGAAGTTCATATATTTTTTTCTGCTTAGGGGGGTTGTGGTGGTTTGGGGTGATTTTCTTTGAAATGTCATTAGAATTTTAACTATCCAGTATATTTTCTGATGTCACTCTCCTCCTTCCCCTTTTCCCTTACCATTACATTATTATACCAGAAAAAAACAACAAAGAAAATCTTGTGGCAGACTGGTTTTCTGCAGTTGGTCACAGTGAGCATAGCTTGGACATGATGCATCCACCTAGGAACAAGAGAATAGCAAAGAACTGAATTATTGCATTTGAAACGGCAGACATCCTGGGACAGCTGTAGAAAAGCCATGGCTGGACACACTTTCTCTGCAAATATGTAAGTTCACTTCAGCTGTGGGATGGGAGAGGAAGTTTTCTGCTGGCTCTTCATTTTTTCGGTATGTTATATAAGATCCCTTTCCTCTTTACTTTTATAACAGCACATAAATATTTTATGAACTGTGGGCCTTTGAACTGTGTTGCTCTGACCCATTGACTGATTCTCATTTGCCTCTCTGAAATTGCATCTCAAGTGCTTTGAGAAATGCATCATCCTGGGCTGTCATATAAAACCCAACATAAACCCCACAACAGTAATTCTGTTTGTTGCCAATGCTACAAGTCAACTCCAAGGACAATAAATTTCCACTTAATGTTAACAGCAAGGTTGCAGGAGACATTTGCATTCTGATATATTAAAGGGATAAAGTGCAAACAGCTTTTAATTCATTCTTTATATGCTTTTAGTTGCCACGCCAAAAAAAGAAAAAAAAAAAAAAGAAAAAAGGGAAGAACAGCTCCGCTTTTGGTGTGGAGTAATGTAAATCCTGATTTTCACCAACAAAATGATGGTTAGGTATGTCTATGGATCTTACTATACATCTGGAATTACCTGTAGGTGCCAGTGATACCCAGGTTGTTCCAAGGCAATCTCAGGCTAACATCTAGTGCTTCACGAAGTGCACAAGACTTCCTAGTATTATGGAAAAATAAATATCTAATGTAAGGCATTTAAAATGGCCCATGGAGCTATCCCAGTCCACCACTGGTAAATAGTTCTGCATGTGCTCCCTTCTTCCCATCTTCATTCTCATTCCTATGGGATGAAGGATGAAACCCCCTGCTTGAAAATACAACCAGTATCAGTTCTAGGATCTCAGCTGGAAGGCTTGGTTTGACAAGGAAATATACCACCTTTTCTTCTGAGATGACCTGTGTTCCCTGTACAGGGTCTGAAATTGCTGTTCCAGCTCTGTCCCAGTTGGACTCAAAATTAAGATGTTAGCTACATCATGATTTAGAGCATTTGCTTGGGAACAAACCTAATTTTGATTTCATTTGCTCCGGAAAAATCTCTCATCATTTTCCTTCTGAGACTATAAATATCCTTTGCATCAGCCACATTTAAGGATTTTATGTGCTGGAATAAAAGCCTTCTGGGTCACTGGGGCTCCTTACTGGGGCCATGGAATCACAGAGTGATGTGGCTTGGAGGGGCCTTAAAGCTTATCCAGTTCCAAGCCCTCTGCAGTGGGCAGAAAACCTTCCACTAGAGCAGGTTGCTCCAAGACTATCCAAGTCCCACTATCATCTTTATTATAGGTAACAATATAGCTCATACAGCTGCAGATACTCTGCTGGTAAGAAACAAAATAATAGAAAGCTTTTTATGTTGCCCATCCATTTGTTTTTCTTTTGCTTTTCTAACTGAAAACAACCATTTTTCTTTATTCCTGCCTTCCCTAGGGATGAAAAAAGAGAAGAAAATACTCATTCTCTCCTTGAATCTGCAATTTCCAAGGTGTGTTACTGAGACAAGAAAATGCAACAAAACAACAATCTGACAAAGGTTAAAATTTTCAAGTGCCTGACTACTATGCAGCTCTTGATCAGCCTGTAGATGGAAGAGATAGATTTGAATTAAGCAGCTAAACAAATGGAATCACACAAAGCACACTCTGCCTTGTAATAAACCCCCAAAATGCACACACATTATTTCATACTCTCAGCAGACAGAATGATTTCTCCCACTCACTCCCTCAGGAATGTGCTTTAAAAACACCATTTTCTCATAACTCCTACGTCAAAATTCTTCCCCAATTATGACCATGGTTTCAGCTGCGTTTTAAAAGGCATTTGATGGCCTTTCTCTACTTACAGGTACTTTCTTTTCTTGCAGAGAAGTGACAAAAATTAAACACTATGCCTGCGCATTGAAGTTTTCGATCCTAAACAAGCTAGCAGCTGAAGCAGCAAAAAAAAGCACTAAGACCCAAGAAGTGGCAGTGTCCATGGCTCAGGGACCTCCTCCGTGTTCGTGGTGACAATCACAGGTTATAGAATCACCTTTTCCTCCCCAGAAAAAGTTTTGCCAGCGGCTGATGCTCAGGTTGACCTCTTGCTTTCCTGGCATTATCATCCACCCACCCCATGACATGGTTCCTTTCTTTCCTCATTTCCTTAGATAATGGATTGATGAGGTGTGAATTCAGAACAAGTGCTCACAGCAAAGCACACAGCCTGGGCACGCCTGGCTTTTTCTGTACTAACACCCGAGTGCCATAAATAGGTTAAATCCTCTCTGTCAGTGAAGGGAAGCAATCTGTTCTCTCCCTGTCATGTTCCTGGCATGCCCATCTCCAGTTGGACCACACAGACACAATCCCAACAGGGGACAGAAAAAGGGAAGGAACACACAGTTCAGCTGCATTTAGAATTTCATGTGTTGCTGTGGGTACATTTCTGTTTTGCATGTACTTCCTGTATTCAAGCACCTACTCCTTACCTAAGTGGACTGTCTGGGTTTATTTCGATTTATTTAACTAAGCAAGTTATTTAAGGAAATCCACACTTTTATTTCTATGAGGTATATCAAATTATAGCTTCAAGGGAATGACATTTTGTGTTTAATGAATTATTTCTGGTTTAACCATTGCAAAACTGGGTGCATTAAATAAAATCTTGTGAATATAAGCTTCCCTGGCTCCTAAATTCAGGTACACGCAGATGACAAACTGAAGATGTATCAATGTAAAAATACACTAATAGAAAATCATAGAATTGGAATAATGGAATCACAGAATGGTTTAGGTTGGAAGGGACCTTAAAAATCAGCTGGTTCCAATGCCCCTGGTATGGCAGGGCCACCACAGTCAGGGACACTGAACATGCTACATTCCTAGTCCCTGATGCTAAAGGAGCATCACTGGCTTGACAGGATAGAAAGGCAGAGGAGAACATGGAGCACATCTTCCCACACAGGTTACATACAATCACCCAGCACAGGGTGGAAGATGAAGTACACTCACTGGCTGTCTTTGGCAAAAAGAATAAAATTTTAATAAAACCCTAAAATTACATTCTCTGAACCACAAGAACACTGAAACAAGTCTTTATTTATGCTGAGTTTTGTGGGGAGACAAACTGACTGCAATTAAAGCATTGCTGTGAAAGCCCAAGTTGCTGAAACATTTCTTTAAAAAATGTTTATGCAAGAAAATACCTTCAGTTTGGATCAGGATACTATAGACAGACCAAATCTCTCTATAGTACCCTGATCTCTATGGCATCAGCAGCTGATAAGCCTCAAGCAGACGGCGGAGAGGAAATATTTTAATTCCATTCCTGCCTGGCCAGTGTTGCACCAGCACCAACTGTTTCAGACACTTCTGCAGAACAGCAATATTTGCAAGTGCTTCTTCAGAAATGGGCAGGATTTAATTCCAAGTACGCGGGACTGTTTTGACACAATTTATCAACTGCTCCCAAACAGATCAGGCTGGAAGCACACTTGTTCCATTTGCTAAATTCAAAATTTCCCTTGTGCAAGCCAAGGGAATTAGGCTAGACAAGGGTGGGGGTTTTCTTTGTACACTTTTGCTGTGTTTTTGCAAAGCCAAATACCCTGGCCATGCACACTGGTTGCCAGAAGACTGGGTTCAAGTGAGACAGCACATTTACTTTCCATAGAAGAAGAATGGCTGAGCAACCAGACCTTGCCCTCTCCAGTAATGCAAACTTATAAAAAGAAACTAGCAATTTCTACATATATACACACATATATATATATACATACAACATATATCTTTCATGTTTTCCTCTGGCAAGGAATTCTTTTTCCTTCCTTCTTCATCATAATCCATGGATTTTGGAAAGGAAGAAACTCTTATGCACAAATAAGAGCACGCCTGGTTTACTCCCAAGACCAAAATCCAATTCACTGATAATGAGTGACAATTCCATTTTGTTGGACATGAGTCAAAAGCAAATAAAAGTCATAATGCTAATAAAAATCAGTATTAGCTATAGCAGAAGAAACACCTGGAGCATGCCTAATTGGTCATCTCCAATCTTTAAAACCTAATGAAGGCCCAGCAGTAATTTTCTAGAAAATGTCCTTGCTGTTAAACACCATTTATCTACCCCAAAAGCTTCAAATGGTCTTTTAAGAAAATGTCTTTATATGTCAATGCCCATTAAATCATGAAATTGGTCTTTACTCAACAGAGAAGTAGGAATTTTAAAGAGCACAAATGTATTTGTATTTTTGAATACCAGAGATGCAGCTGCCTATTAGTTTTCTGGCCCTGCATATGACTTACCAGCACCTGGATCTGCAATTTTTTGTGATGAATAATTTTTTGCAATGATAATTTTTTGTGATGAAACACAATCCTGCAACTTCATCTGTCACAACTTGTGAAAGACAAATCCTTCCTTGCACACTGTCACAACCAAGACTGAGATGAGGACTGTGTGGATTCCCAGCTTGTTCCAGCCTTGTCCTGTCGGCCTCAGCACAACACCACAGCTACAGAGGAGGCTCTGTCTGCCCATGTGGGAAAATGCCTGCCTCATTCCTTCAGAGAAATACCAAGCCAAATGAAGATGGAACAATCAAACAATCAGCCTATTCTTATCTTTATGTAATACCTGCAGGTGACATCCAGTGACTCTCCAGCAGAGCAGGATGCATGGACAGCGGCACGAGTCATTTGACATTGGAATGCCAAAACTCAGGATCATTATTTTGTTTGATGAACCAGAAACACAGAGAAGGGAGGGCAGAAACACCTCAAAACCAAACCAAACTCAAAACACATAAACACCCAAGACTCCAAAAGCCCAAGGTTGAAAATGACATCATGAAAATAACATTTTACTGTGAGGAGGTGAAGGAGTGAGCCTGGCACAGGCTGCCCAGAGAAGCTGTGGCTGCCCCATCCCTGGAAGTGTCCAAGGCCAGGTTGGACAAGGCCTGGAGCAACCTGGGATAGTTGGTGTCCCTGCCCATGGCACAGGGTGGACCAAGATAAGCTTAAAGGTCCCTTTCAACCAAAACCATTTTATGATTTATTTAACTAACCCTGAAAACTGATTTGGCAAATTCAAGTTGTAAAATGAAAAATTTGGAATAAAAATATTTAAGCTTCAGACTTTTTCATTCTCAAAGTAAATCTGTGAGGAATTAGAAAAAGCAATTGGGTTAATTACATTCTGAGTGATTATTTTCATAGGGGTTATGAATATATGTTTAAGGTGAAATTTATACACATTAAATTCCACAACCTGTTCAGACTGTAAATTTGCACTCATCAAGCTGCTGCACTGCCTACTGAAGAGTTGAAATTCAAAAGGAAATTGAATTAGAGGAATAACCTGAAATGTAAAGGAGGCAATTCACTTACAATAACCACAAAGCAGTGCTTTTGGGGTCGAATAATCAATGGCAGTAACTTAAGGTTCTTGCAGAAAAGAAGACCTGGAGCTTGTTGGTAGCCCAGCCTGAGGGGCGAGTCAGCAACAACTTGGTGCTGAGGAAAAAAGCTTTGTCTTATGGGAACCTACACAAGGGGTTAGGGAAAACATGATGTCCTGCCTTAAGTAAGGCAATAAAACACAAGTTTCCCAGGTCTGTTAGAGGAAAAGAAAATGCATTTGCTTTGTGTCCAAGCACTGAGAAACGGGACAGAGCTCCCACCAGGTCGTTACCCTCTCATGGGATGGTGCGGCTTGAGCGCACGTCGCCCTGCGCTGCACAGAATGTGGCAGCTCTCAAAAGACACGAGCCCATAAGGATGATCAGCCTGGTTTAACTGGCAGATCACAGCTGAACTGGTAAAAATAGTACAAGATCTGTTGTTCTTGTAACATTCCCTACCCATCAGCAGCAGAAAAGCTTCAAACACTCTCTGATAAACAGACACTTTGCCCAGATTTTCTGCTGAGGTAAATTCATGCCAGTAAAGGAGTTGATGTGCTGCCTTCTAATTACTCAACTGTGAAAATATTTTAGTAACTTTGGGATTGAGAACAAGATAGCAAGGCTGGATTGGTCAAACTTTTACTGGAACATTGTGTCCTGTTCTGGATGACACTTTTCAGTAAAAAAATAGGCCCAGATATAAAAAGTCCAGAGGAGTACATTAAGAGCCATCAAAGGTATATAAACCATGGTGTGTGTAGAAAGATGGAAAGAACTGAATTTACTCAGGCTGGAGAAGGAAAGAGCAGAGATGTGATAATAGGCTCAGATGTACAGATTTATCACCCTTTGTAGCAAAGTAAGTTGTTCACCTGAAAATTGCCAAGAGATCAGAAGCTTAAACTGAAGGAGGAAACCTGGAAGTTAGACAGTTTAAAAGTTATATAATCAAAATCACAGTTAAGAATGCCTGGGGAAAGTGTAGAAATCACTGTTGAAAATTTTTTAGGAACAAGTTATTCCCACATGTTTAAATTGTATTTTTTAATGATTTCATGAAGGACAGACATGGTAATTTACCAGGATTTTTTAAGACTGTTTTCTTGAATTTTCTGTGGATGCAAAGCCAGTTTGTTCCCTCCCTTCTGAACTGTCCAGCAGCAAGGCAGTCAGCTCAGTGAGTCCAGCTGAGATTTTCTCCCACACAGCCCACAGGGCTGTGCAGGGAAAGAAGTGGACCCACAGAGCTCAGCTGAGAAACACCAGCTCCCCAGCAGCACATGGTGAATTTGTACCCAAAGCACAGGAGCCAGGGACGCTGTGGGCAGAGGAGGAATATCTGCTTCCCTGGAAGCACCTTGTTGCCAGAGCAGCCTGCAAAGCCTGCACCGTTCAGGCAGGCTGGCAATAGCAGAGAGCTAAATTGCTAAATTCCAGGGCTTGGAGTAAATCAGGGAAGCGTGGTTTGGTTTGAATACAGAAGGGTGAATGTAAAGGGTGAATCATCTTGCCCATATATCACATCACTTATCATAGCATATCATGTCATATCTAATTAGAAATCCATGAACTCCTTCCAAGCGCCTTAGGTTTGTTTTCTTTTCCAAACACTCCTGCCTGGGAGTAGCACAACCTTTGTGAAGTTCCTTCTCCTCCCTGATAGTATCACCTTTTCTCTTCCAGTTTTAAAATACAATGATGATAGAAAGCTACATGGAAAAAAATCAAACATTCATTAGAAAATCTCTTTTGACAATAGGCTTTTTAACTGTTTCAAAGTAATTTCAGAACTGTGCAAGGAGTTTTACCTTTTATAGCCCCTGAAGTGTGTTTACAATTGTGATCAGCTATAATTAATCCAGCTTTAAAATACTGATAAGGAAAGTATAAATATTATTTCTTTATGCATAGAAACCTTTTTGCATGCCAGTAACTAGTTAAGAGGAATATAAATTCTGATTGTATCTGAAAGACACATCAATCTGCTCTTCATCCAAAAAATACCTGAAGAATTAGAGAACTAAAGGACAGAGCGAGACAATTCATTCTTGTGGAGAAGACTTGGTTTGGCTCTTCCTCTTCTTAGTGCTGGAGACAGGATAATGGGGAAAATGAAGAGAATGGATTTAAGTCTGGCAGCCAAACTGATTTGCCTTGGAAGCAGAGGGAAGACTCCAAAAGGACATCCTGGTGGGCTGGTGTCCAGGAAAGCCTGGAAGTGGTTTGGGAGGTTGCAAATGTTTAATTCTGGAATGACCTGAAAGGCTTGAGTGTTTTCTGGGGACAGTGTGCAAAAAGGTCATGGAGGCATCCTGGAGGACAGGAGGGGAGGGTTGCACAGAGCACCAGTATTACTGCAGACACAATAATTTCCTGTGGTTTTCCCCTAGAAGGATGGGAGGCTGCAGAAGGAACTGGCAACTGGGTTAAACTAATAAGTAGTCTCATGTTGTAAAACACACACCTACATTACCAAAGAAATACAAACCAGGCAACAGCTTTCTCCAGGCTGTTGGATGAATGATGGGTGATAGGCACCCTTGCCCCACAGGAAGGATTTCCAAACACACAAACCTGGGTGAACGATCACAAGGGCAGGAAGTAAAATCTTGGTTGTCTGACTCACTGCTTGAGCTATTCCTCCTGCTTCTGACCCCAAATACATTTATTATGTAAATCAATCATTTATTAGGGAGCAGAAATGTCACCCAAGCACCCCCAAAACCCAACTATGACATTAAATTATTTAGTACAGAAATGCCCAACTCTTTTTTTTTTTCTTTTAAGATATCTCAAGCTGCATCTTAATTATAAAGAAAAGTAAAGCAGAGTAGCCTGCAAATTTAATTTTGCACTACCATGACTCACCATGGTTAATGGTAACAAAATAAATGTTTTTGTTACCAAAGTGAGAGAGTATGACTCAGATATATGGAGGATGCACTTTGAACAGTAAGAACCATCTTGATGTTACAGTTTTTCAGATTCAAAAGCACTTTAAGGATTTGCCAGAAAAAGCTACATCTATATATATATATACATATATTTAAAAAATCCTATTAAATCAGTTTACTGGTGAATACAAGGCATTGTAGGAGGTAACAGCTGAAAATCAGGCTATTAAAGCCCAGTGCACTTCCAGGTCACATTTAGTAGGAAATATGAAAACAGAGGCTGGTAAGAATGGAGAGGGCCATAAATTAAGCAGCAAATACTTCATTTTTTGCTTAGAGTACTTCTACTGGGGGAGAAACAACACAAAAGTAAGTTGTTCCTTCCTTCCCTCCACCAAGAATTTTATTTTGACAAGTCAGAACCATAAAATAATTTAAGAATTAAGAATTAAACAGACTGCAGATCAGAATTAATGTGGAAATATGGTAGTCAAGTATAGTAAAAAAATCTGCTCTTAAGAAAAATCAGCAAACAGGCTGAAATAGCTTCCTCTGAAAGCTCTTCAAAATGGGACCATGGAAAAATTAAGGAAGGAGCTGCCATTATACTGTGGTCATTAACAAAGCCCCTAATTACATCAGTTGGCCTTTTAAAAGAAAAAAAAATATTAAAGATAAAAAAGTTTATGGAACAGTTTTATTTCCTAAAATTGACAACATGGTAAAGTTAGGGAACTCCCTAACAGTCATGATACCAATTTCTCGAATACTTGACAATATATTTTTTTTATTTCCAGGAGCAAATAAACAATAAAGAAAAGTTGATAAAGTCAGCGTGTCCCTGCTGTGTAATTTAAGTTGGTAGGAGACCTAATTCAGCAACCTCCAGAGTCCTCCTCAAATCCAGTTTCCTGTGACTTTATCAACTCTGATCCATGGCAACTAAAATGGAGTATATAAAATGGGATGGCAAATGTTGTTTTGACAAAGTTTATTACATTCAGAGAGGTCCAATTTGTGAGGCAACAGTGGGTCTATTAGAGTATATTTAGTCTAAAGATACTACATCGCTTCTCCCTATCCAGAGACTAATTTTCTCCTCTCCCTTCAGCTTCCCATTTTCCTCAAATTATAGTGTTTCTTCAAATTTGTAATTATCTGCCTCTTCAAAACAGAAGGGAACTAATTTCTCATGAGAACTTATTATCACAGAGATCACCTCTAAAGCAGTACCTTGGTACCCACTTGTGTTCTATAAATGCTAAGAAAAATTACAAAATGTTGTCTCATAGTGGGAGAAAATTCTCTTTCAGAGAAGGAATGCTTTAAAACACATAAATGGAGATAAAAGTAGACTGAATCAGAAAATGGACATGAGATTTGGCTAGAAAACAACTAATATTCTGATACGAAGATGCTCTGGAATTAAAATGTAGTCCAAAAAGCTGAATTAATATTTCAATTAAAAAAGGAAAAAAAATGAAATGAAAAGCCAAAGTAATTTAGTTGGAATCCTGCATTTACAATTAGGGTGCCATGACAATGAGAAAGCTGCTATGGCACAAACATTAACCACACATTCAAGAGTAAGAAAAATAAAGACTAGGTTTGGTTTCTATACGTGAGATTTCTGCCCCAGGGTTGAAAATAAAGGCTCTGGGGCCATAACATACTTACAATATTAATAATGTCTACTTCAATGCTTATTATCTAATATCTGCAGAGATACATTTGAGAAGATAATTTTGTGTTTGAAGCAGATTAAAATGTACTTAATTATCCCAGATTTGTTTTCCAACTCCAGCAACATTCTGTCCCTCCAACCTCAAGCTTGATAATATGTTGATAACAGCCTGCATTAATAAGTAGGTGATAGCTGACACCACTAATTAACGTATTACAACCGCAGTTGAACTAGGATGATGAAATATATTTAACTGCTTTCTTATTCATAAGCCAGCACGTACAATAGAATTCCCCATTTAAAATTCTGCAATTTCATCACAGGCCACAGAGCTATTTTAGTCAATGCTTAAAACACCTCTTGTATTAATCCTGTACATTTGTAACCCACTAGGATTGTCTTGAGTTTTCCCTGAACTCTTGCTGTTGCATTCCAGCCTCCCAGTGTACACACAGAGAAGCTGAGGTCAGCAGCCAGGTCTACTGGCTTTTAAGTGAGAAAACCAATAAATTGGGCAGCTTTGATAAAACGCTTCCCGCTACACAAGGATCACTCACACAGGCCCAATATCCTTTGCCTTGTGCTATTTATATTAATTGAAAAACAGCCGGTGAATTACCTCCTTCATTCTGCAACAGACATTCTAGAAGGGAGCAAACTCAGCTCGGCACAGAAAATCTGACTATGAATAAATACAAAGCCAAGCTAAAATATGGGTGGAATAGGAAATCTCAAAGATTGACTTTAAACCCAAAGTGCAATAGAAATTCAAACCCTGAACTAAGATACACACGACAGTGAAGACAAAGCTCTGGGTGTGGTATTATCCACAAGTGTCCCACACAAGTGTCACAGAGACAGAAAGAATCTGGACAGATTTTTCCCTTCTTCTGACCTTCAGCTCACTAATCTGGAAAATCTTTCTATGAATGTGAAGTGTCTTAATGAAAATGTTAATTTAATCTGTCCCATTTAATTTGGTCTAAATCCTTTGTCAGGAAAGCTGGCCCCATCTTTTCATTTCCAGTTTTATTTTCAGACACCCATCTCAGGTTCCCATCTTGATTCACTTTAAGGGTCTCATGAAGGAAGAGTAACAGTGAAAAGGGAGAACAGCACTGGAGGCCACTGCCACCACTCATTCAGCTTGTCACAGGCAGCACTGTGTGTCATCAATTACAAAGCATGTATCAGGAACAATGCTAAAAAGGCTAAATTCCTTAATTACTTTAAACGTAACTTTTCCATGGAAGATGATTTCTCTTTTACAACTGAAACACCCAACAAAACCAAACCGCAGGATAAAAGCCTATAACAAGCTATCTGAAGTACTGATAATTTACAATCACAGATTTTCTAAATTTATTTCCAACTGTATTTCTTTAGCCTACTGTACCTTGCATAAATTGGAAAATATCCATTTCCACTACATAGTTATGTCAGGCAACGCTCTTTGTCCAATGCAACAGACTTAGACTATCAAACAATATTCTTAGAGGCTGCCAGAAAGTGATGGAAGAAAAAGTCATCACAACCTGTCCTACACTTTGCTACTTCCTGTGTGTGCTACTTTTTATCTTGATTGCTGGCATGTAGTTTCCCTTCCAGCCCTGTTCTCCACATGCTCCTTGGTGCAGTCAGTTAATAATTACAGTGATGTGGACAGACCTCTTGTAGCTTAATACCCCAGAGCAGCTCAGTACCTGGATCTAATTTTCCGTAGAACAGAGGAGAGTAATCAGAGGCAGAAGAAAATAAAGAAAAATAAGCCCTTGCGTTTAATTATTTACTTGATCTCTGTGTGTGCTTCATATATATGCATGCATGGACAATATCATGCTAAGTGAAAGACATAAGAACATGGAAAAAGATACCTCAACATCTTTGGCAGCCGTCCCACAAATAGTCCTGAAAGAAGTCAGGGGAAATAAACAATTACATACTCCAAGAGTTATGAAGCCTAGGGGGAAAAATCTTGAAAATTTCCAGAGAAAATGAGGATGAAGAAAACAGGAACTTCTAGGAGAAAACTGAAATTAAACTTTCACACAGTATTTTCTCTCAGAGTGAACGCTGAAATAGCTTCTGGCATTTAGCAGTATTTTATTCACACCATGCCTCAGAAAGCCTTCTGTATTAATCTGGACTTCAAATGAGGCAAAGATGAATCCAAGCTGGAAGAGACACCATCCAATTCAACCCTTTTCCCCAAGACAGACTCAACTATATGATGTCATTCCTGACATACCATTCCTAATGACTGCCGGTGGAGAAACCCAGCGATTTCTCAAAGCCAGCTATTCCAGGGTTTCACAATCTCTATGTTGCAGGTTCTCCCTCTGATCTGACCTGAAGTTTTCCTACTCCAGAAAGCCCCTTATTTCTTGCACCACCCAGCATGACACTGAACACACACGACGCCCCTTCTCGGCACAGCTCTTAAAATACCCGAGGCCTACCACGTCCCTTCCCATTTTTCTCTTCTTTAGACTAAACAGCTCAGTTTCTTCTGATCCTTCCCCCTGAGTTATCTCCCTGAGGGATCGGATCACCCTTCTCTGGACACTCTCCAATGATACAGACGTTGCTCCTGGAGAATGATGCCCAAGTTTGGGCAAAAGTTCTCCAGCTGTGAAGAAGAAAGTCTCTTCACAAACCTACCAGGCCCCACAAACAAACTCACGTGATGTTTGCCTTTTTTGTAACAGCATGACATTGTTGACCTCACACCCAGTGCATGATAAACTGTAATTCCAGCTACTTTGCTAAAGGAATACTGTCGAAGGAGTTGATCACCATTCCCAGCCTGTTAAGTTTCTTCCTGCCTCAGGAATTCAGCAGAGTGTCTTCTATTTATTACTGCTGGCTTTAATTCTACTTTATTTTTCATATTATGTCTCTAATTTGTCAAGATGATTTTCAGTATCACTACAATCCCTTAATGCTGGCAGGCCCTCCTATCTCACCAGCACATTTAATCAGAACACATTATTTAATCATCTCAGTTCTTAATGGAAACACTGATCAGAATTAAACTCAGGACTGCTGACTGCCAAGTCCCTTTACTCCAGAGCAGATAAAGTATCAGGTCACCTCTTGGTACTTAAGGCTGATACTCTGCAGCCCTCATGTTTTGTTAACTACAGACCAGGGAATATATCTAATGGAGTGTTATATATGCTTCCCAGTATCCCGTCAAGGCTCCAGGACCCTCTGCAGCAGCTCAGAGCACAGCAGGTGACTTCCCAGTCACACACCACTGTACTGGCTCCTTCCCAGAGCAACACCCTGCTGGAACTGCAGCCTGGACCAGGATGCACCCAGGAGCAGGGGGAGAGGAGGCTGACCAAAAACTCGCACCCTCAGAACAAAGGATTTCTGTTTGCCTGAAGTCAGCTACGCTGCCTTCAACTCAAAGTACTTAGCCCACTCCTGTTTGCCAAAATAAGTCTTAGTTTGCTCCAACATTGTCATTTTTAATGCTGAACTAGGTATCACTACACAGGGATGCCTAGAGCCATATGCCTAACACATATAGCTATATATAAAAGTTTATAAATGTGTGACATTTCTGAATTAGGTAAGAGATATAACTACTTATATTACAATAACTCTCAGATTATGCTTACTGATTATACAATCTATTTCTGTCTGCTTTGAATGAGCAAATTCTCAATATTCCATTTTATCCCAGGGGGAAAAAAAGGATTTAATTCCCCAGACTTTCAGCATTTCCCAACATCTTCCATCTCTGCATTCCATTCACAGTGCAAAGCTCATTCCTGAGATAAGTGCAGGGCTTCCACGACTCAGAAAAGGAGTTCAGATTCTCACTGATCTGTAACCCCAGCTGTGCATCAGATTTTACAGAGATCCCTACTCTGGAATAGATGAGAAACCTTCCTGTGGCCCAGATGCATTACAGTACACATCATGGTCCCAGGGCTGCATGTCTGATGGTCAGCAGAAAACCAGGAGCCTAGAGGAGAAAGCAGGTATCTAAATAACCTCAAAAGCATTTGCAGCATATTAAGTCTAGATTCCTTCTTATCAGTCAGTACTAACTGTCAGATTCCTTTGCTAAATTAGATATTGTTCCAGCAAATACCACTGCATTACATAATGCCTACTACACAGAACTGGGGCAGCTACCCCAAGACATGTTCCTCTGAGCTTGCAGGCTTTCAGCCAGGTATCCCATTCTGCTCAAATTATGTAGGTTTTGAGGAACACCTGTTACTTTCAAGAAGAAACCAACCACAAAAAATACTGTATCACACAAAACAATTAATCTGTAGACAATTGATGTCATTCACACCCAAGCCCAGCAATGACCACAGGTTTAGTCCAGCTGTAGGACGTGGGAGAGGCCAAGCAGAGTCCCAGAGCTGCACAGGACAGAGCACACCCTGTCACCCGGGTCCCTGCTGCCATTCCAGCTGTGCAGCTGCTGTGCTGAGCTGCTCCCTCACCTCCCTTCACAGCCCCAGCACATCACACTGGCCCTCAGCCCGCTGGCTCACGCCTTTCTTCTCCATCCCCGAGGCTCAGCTCAGCTGCAACCCCCACACACACCCAGAAATGAAGCCCAAAATAAAAAGCTGTGGAAGCCAGCCCTACTAGTGGCCTAAAAGCAATAGTTTTGGATGGAGTGAATGGGGAAAGTGACAATACTGTGGGAAAGCAAGGAATAAAAGTAGCCAAAGGCTCACACACAGGGTGTGAGAAAGCAGATAGGGACTCAGAAGTGGCCAGGCTGACACAGCTCACCAGCTGCCACATTGTGGTACCACACACAGGGAAAAAATAATTCTGCCTCTTCCTTCTAACATGTCACCTCCAGCCTCCTTCCTTCACACACAGGACAGCCACCAAAAGAAGGGTCTCTTTACTAACACCGGCCATTGAGGGGCTGCCTGGAGACCTGTCAAGAACTTGGGCTGTTCAAAATCTTCTCCAAAATTTAACTCCCACTTGGCAACCTGAGTTAGTGTTCCCTCATGACTCTGATTTACACAAGTCCCTCTGGATCTGACTGATCCAACAGGTAATGTTTACAACATGTTCTGGCTCAAGGTGTTCATGCCCATGGCAGGGGGCTGGACTAGGTTAGCCTTCAAAGGTTCCTTCCAACCTAAACTATTCTTTGGTACTATGTTAAGCACTGGATGTGTATTGGGAGGCATGGAGCATCCAGATTATCCTCCAGAAGACGAGCAGGTCTTCAGCCTGGAACTAACACATTTAAGAACTCAATAAATAACAGTACTTGTCCTGGATTAGGAGTGTCCAAATCATGGCATTTTAATCAAGACACATCTTCTAAGAAGGCATTAAAAGCGGCCATCAAAGCATTTATCTTCAGCAAGAGTGGAAAAGTATTCTCTGAACCTGCCTTGTGAGTACTCTACCCAGCTTATTAACCCCTCACCAATCCCTCCCTGATTTCTCACTCATGAGAAACAGTTCTCTCTACAGCTCCTTTTTCCCTAAAGTAGAACAACATAAAAAAATACTCTAAGGGCTTCAGACCAGCAGACTAAGAAAATAAAGATGAAATATAAGCAAATTTCTTTTTCCTATGAAAGTTTCCAAAACCAAAGCAGGCAGATTTGCAGAACCATTTCCGCCTGGCAAGCCAATGAAAAGACCAGGGTTCCTCAGAACATGCATACCTTTTACTGTACTTAAAGAAAGATCAAAGTAGTTAAACTGAGTTACAGTTATTCTTAACTTGTATTTTTCTCATGTTTAGACAATCTCTGCAGCCTCCAAGAGCCAGGGCAGCACCCTGGTTCCACTGGAACCCGGTCATCCCATTCCTGCAGCTGCTCCATGAGTCATTCCTGTGCAGCATGACACTGCCTTTGTAAAGCACTGCTTCCCAAACCATCATCCTCAGAAAGCTGGCTGGCTACGTGCTGCTGGCGGAGCTCCTGGCCTCCAACTGCTGCATGCCTTTAAAGACAACCAAGATGCACTGAACCCTATCCTGGCACACGTTTCCCTTGAAAGCTGCTGCTTTAGTTGCTGCAGGGCAACTCTGTTCTTGTGAATGAGTGAGGAGGTGTCTCGAAATAACTTCTCAGACACAGTCTGCACAAAGAAGTAAAAATAAAACCAAAACAAAGACCTGTGTGGAATTCTTGTTCTAGATAACGTGTCAGCTCTTCATGAAAATCTCCCTGGTCCAGCAAGTCTGGGAAATAGACTGAGACTGGGAATTATCTCCAGCTCTACCATATGGAGATGTGAGACACCAGGCCAGTTGCTTGTTTTATTTAACATGTCTTTCTTTTACCAGCAGTATTAACAAGGCCTTGTTCCTGTTTATACTTTGGGAAGGGAGAAAATAAACTTCTTTCCTCTCATTTTGTTTTGCTCTTTCAGGAGTTCCCTGTTCCTGTCAAAGCGAGTTAAGCTAAACAGAGACAAGGCAGTTTTGCTCCAAAGTAAATGTGTCCACACTAGGAGATTATTTAGAAATTGTTCCTACAGTTCAAATGCATAAACTCCCCCGCTTAATCCTCATTAGCCTTCTGATGTAAGAAGGCCCTGAGGTTGGGTAATTATTTTGTTAGCAGACCACAGTATAACACAACTTTAAGGCAAAGCACATGACACCCACCCAGTGCTTTCACCAGTTAGGAGAAGCACCTATTTTAGTGGTTTAACATTAAAGTTTGTCATTGTCTGCAAAGTGACAAGAGCAATGCTGAAGCTATGAGGGTGCTGAGAGAGCCTGAACTCCCTGTGCCCATCCACGTGGGAAAACAACCTCATAAATGCAGGACAACCCTTGGAGAGAACTCACATCAAGACAATGTCAATGAGACCCGCGACCCAACTGCAGTGAACACCAGCAGAGGAGAACACGAAAGGCTGGCACTTCCCTAAGACAATTCCTCCTCTGAGTGCCTCGCAAATCACAGAGCAAAGCGGAGCAGCTCTCTCCCCAGCAATAGCATTGTTACTTGACAACCAGCACGTCTGTCAGTGATGCTGTAAAGTACCAGTGTGCTCCGGCACGCAGGGCAGCTCGCAGTGCTGAACCCTCCTGCCTCCCTGGGTGACAGCTTTGTTTCGCTGTTTCAAACCTATCACAAGTCCATTCCATTCAAGGGAACCAGAGAGGCACCTTCTGCCCATAGGACAACCCAGACGTGAACCTGCCAGGCTCACCCGTGCTCTTTCCAACAGGGACGGCGTTTAGTTTAGGCTGGAGAGGCGAATGATGAAGTAGTAGCAAACTTACTTTCCAGTGATCAATTGGCTTCTGGATGGTGTACACATGGGCTGGACATAGTAGTTCTCCAGCTTGACCCCTTCGGCAGCCAGCTTGTCCAGCGTGGGCGTCCGGATCTCAGAGCCGTGGTACCCCACGTCCCTGAAGCCCTGATCGTCGGCCAGGATGAAGATGATGTGCGGCTGCGAGCGGGGGGCGCCGGCCACGGGCTCCTCTCCCAGCAGGTTCCCCGGCGCCTCCCCGGCACCTCCCCGGCGGCTGCCCCAGGCCAGGTAGCCGCAGGTGAGGAGGCTGAGCAGGGACAGCCCGGCCAGCACCGCCGCCACCATCCTCCCCGGGCTGGGGCGGCGCGGCCGGCGGCGCCCAACGCGGGCCATCCACCGCGGCGGGAGGGCGGAAAAACAGTAACGAAAAGGAAATAAATCAACAAAAACCCAACAAAGCCAGGCGGCCTCGGGACGGGCAGCGCCCGTCAGGGCTCCCGGCGGGCGAGCGACATCGCAGTCACCCCGACTTCGGCAACTTCAGCCGCTGGAGCCGGTGCCGGAGCCGGGCGGGTGGGCAGGGCCCCGCCGGGGGTCACAGCACCCTCGGCCCGCCCCCGGCCCCGCGCCGGGGCGCCGCTGCCAGCCCGTCCCGGGGCCGCTGCCCATGGCGGGGCGAGCCGGGGCGCCCCGGGACGGGACGGAGCCGGGACGGGCCGCCCCCCGCCCGCCTCCTTCGGCGCTGCCGGGCCGCGCCGCTCCCTCCGCCCACCCTCACCACCGCCCCCGGTGGCTCCCGGTGCTCGGACCCGCCGGAGGACAGGGGCGCCCCGGCCCCGGCAGCGCCCGCAAGCCCCGCTCCTCCCTGCCCGGCCCCTTCGCAACCCCGGCTCCTGCCCCTGCCCGACCCGTCCGCAACTCTTTTCTTCCTTTCCCTCTCCTCCCCTCTGCCCGCACCTCCTCCCCTCCCTCGCCCGCCCCCCGCATCCCAGAGGAAAACCTTCCACTCCGGTCGGCCGCCAGCCCCAGCCTCCCCCCAACAGCGAGGTGGTCCTGCTCCTTCCGCCCCCTCGAAATATTGATTGTTTTAAGAGTTTCTGACTTGGCCACAAACATCTGGAAGGTATGAACGTACCGGATTTGTTTCCAGCCACAAACAGCCCTAAATCCCAAACCCTCCAGTTCTGGCGAGGCTGTGGCAAACGCCAGGAATGCGCCTTTGCAGAATACAATCACTTTTAAGAACTTGGGTTAAAGTACGAATGTGCTGCAGTTGCAAAATACAACTTCACCCTGTCCTGGAAGACACCGAGTCAAGCAGAAACTGATATTCACACACGATTAGGCTGAAGTGAATCTGCAGGTCCGACCTGTCTAACATGAGTCAGCATGAACAACTTCTAGTCCCACCAGGTTTTATAAAGTATTAACTCTTAAACAGACACTTGGACCAAGCCCTCTAGTTCCTGCACCTCTGTGCTAAGCTCCAGCTGGTCCCTGCCAAGGGACTTTCTACATCCCTCTGGGATCTCTCCCAGATTAAGAATAAAGTAGTGCTGTCTTAAGTGAACTTTAATTTGGGTCCAATCTAACTAACCTGCTTCACATCAGGTTATACAAAACTGTCCCCACTCTAAAACGTCCACTGAAAAAGACCTCTTTAGAAATAACTAAGTGTTATGCCAAAGTTCTCAATGCTACAGCAGGAAAACATGGAAGTAGAAGTGGATTTAGGGATTTCAGTGTGCTAAGTAACAGCTTGTCCACGCTGAAAAGTGATACAATAAAAGTAAACTGCACCCTAAAACCTGCAGAGTTTCACTTCTGAGGTAGAACATCTTCTGAAATCACAGCACATTAACACAAGCTCTTTTAAAAAAAAAATCCAAAATCTTAAACTTAAGAAACTGTGACATTTTCATCTACCATCCCTGCCCATGGCAGGGGGGTAGGAATTAGAGGTTCCTTCCAACCCAAACCATTCTGTGATTCCTTGAAGTTACACTTAATTTAAAATAATTTGCTATTCCAATTTTTACTCCTTTTCCCCACATTTACAAGACCAAAAGAATATATGTAGAAATTTAAATCCATAAATGGTCAAATGCAAATTGGATTTGTGATGCCATCTTGTCTTTAACACGAAAAAATATGATACTTTCCTTTTAATATAAGCTGTAGTAGCACCATGGACTCAGACAAACATCAGAGTATCATAGTAAGTATCTGATCAAATGTATATATACACATTTTCTAGCAGTAAAGTAGGAAAAAATGTATTATTAAGAAGATGCCATAGAACAGCTCTAAGAGGACAGGAGAATAACGCAGCCTGTGACTTTGCAGTGCCCCATTAACCATACCAAACCCTGTCAGTCCCCACCCAACTGCAAATGAAAATATTTCAGGGCAATCTCTGCCAGACATCTATAAACTTGACCTTCTCTCTTTTTGGGCCTGACAAAGCTTCCTTTTTTTTTTCCCCACTTTTGCAAAAACAAAAGTAGGCTTATGTCAGCAAAATACTCTGCTGACCTTCAAGCAGAAAGGCCTTAGAAGATAATGTGCTAATAATATTCTACTTAGTATTTGTAGATGCTCAGAAATTGTAGCCAAGGTTTACACAGACCATTCAGGATGCTTAGTGAAAAGAAGAGAAGAGTTGTGAAAGCTGGAGGAAGTATTTTTTCCCTGAGGGGAAAGAAATCCCGAACATCCATAGGTATTTAAACTTGTGTGCAGTGAATACATTAATTCAAACATACATTAGTTAAAACTGAATTTAGCACACCATTAGGAAGGGATATATTTTTAGTGCTTGCCATGCAGTCTCTGTGTGTATTGAGCCCATAAAATTAAATTTGTGCAGAGTGGATGGCTGCAGCTGGAGGCTCATCTGCAGTTACCTGCAGCACGGGTGGGGGCTCTTAGAGGTGCCCTTTGCTGGTTATTTCAGGTCAGGCTGTCACCAACCTGCTCTCACCGAGCCAGAAATGTCTGACACACACAGACATCCCAAAAAGAGCACGTGTTCCATTCCCTTTCTCTGCCCTGACTGGCCCTTTGTGCCAGCTGCCTCGGGAAGATGACAGTCCTGTGGTGCAGGAGACTGGAGAGAGCTCTGGCACGAAGGCTGAACATGCAAACTCTCATTCCTTGTGCCAGCACTCTTCCTGAGAGAGAGTTTCACTCCAAGTTACAGAGAAACAGGAATAATAATGGTAAGTGAGGGCTTGGGAAGACAGTTTATAGAAAAAATAGATTCAAGTGCTAAGGCTCCTACGGTAACATTTGAACTGTTTTTCTAACACTGAGGTCGGTCTTGAGAAGGTAATTCTTCCTAGCTGGAGAAAGGTAATTCTTCCTAGCTGGAGTCTACATGTTTCTCTTACCTGTGACTAAGAGCTGACAGTAACAAGGAATGATGCAATTTGGGATGTGCAATTCAGTGCTCTTCCTAATCATGCCTGAGGCCAGGAAACTTTGTCTGCCTGAAGAACAGCTCTGTGAACTGCTATTTTTAGCTGAATTGCTGCAACTGGAGGAAGAACGAAGCAGGCTTTGGCCTACACACAGAGTCAATATTCTACATATTTCCAGGAACAGTAACTGTGCATTTCCTTTCACCTCGCTCATTTCTGCATGCCCCTGTCCTCAGCATACCTTCTTCACAGGGGAAGGAAAAGGCAGCACATCCCTGCACTCTGCTTTCCAGGTGAGTGCTGTGCTTTTGCCAGGCACTCATCACTGAAAATAGCAAACTACAACATGAATACAAGTCTGGTGAGTCACAACCTTGACATCATTCCCTTTGCCTCCTTTGGTGGACCCTGGTAATTAATTTACAGATGTGCTGCTTGGGAATGCTCAGATTCCACCCGTGGCTTATTCCCTGCTTTATGATGACATAAACAGAGCCTTGCTCTGAGCTTATTCTATATTTAACACAGATTTTCCTCAACTCCCCACTGTATTTTGTAGGCAAGGGTCCAGATTCTGATCTCAGCTGCCTGCACTGATGTAAATGTGGAGTCACTCAATTGATGCCAATAAAGTCACTCTGGAAAATTGGGATATGACCTTAGATATCCCTCTCGTGTCAGTCCCTGCAATCACTGAAACAACACAACTTTGGAGCTGGTGCTGGCCTTCCTAGAAGAGTCTCCCATTTCCCAGTTACATAAGGTTAATGGTCCCAAGTGAAACAGAACAAAGTCTTTAAATTCCTGTAGTCCTACTGAAATGGCTGCTTCTGGAAACAGCAAGTGGTGTGCTTCTGTAGGAACTGGGGAATTTCAGTAGCACATGCCAAGTCACAGAATCACAGAATGGCTTGGTTTGAAAGGGACCTTAAAGACCATGTAGTTCCATTTCTGTGCCATGGGCAGGACATCTTCCACTAGACCAGGTCACTTAGCACAGGTCACAGTTGTCTGTCTGGCTGTCAGAACAAGGGGTGTGGACACTTTACTGGCTTTACTCAGTCTCTGAAGAGCCAAATAATTTGAAGCACACATTCAGAGGCTGCCACAGCCATCAGCATGTTAGTGCTTTGAAGCTTTGGCATGTTGGCTAAGACTCTCTCAGCTACAATCTCCAGCACGGCTTCCTTGCCATGAGCAGTATGGAGGGAACAGTCTCATCTGTTCCTAAAGCCTGTGGCTTTACACAAAGGTCACCTGTCCTGTTTAAAACTGCACTCTGGTTTAAAACTGCACTCTAGTGCACTTAAAAAGGCCAGAGCAAAAGAAGTGGAGCAAGGCATGAGCTCATAACAAATGCAATTGCAACATAAATCTAAGAAGTTCAAACAGGATGGAAGATTTATTCTCTTTTCAAGATTACTGAAGTTTTACAATGGAAGAAAAACTTTTTTCTCTGTCCAGAAAAAAAACTCCCTACTTTAGGAAGGATACACCACAGAGTGCTGCAAGTGTTCTACCAACTGCCTGGCATTCACACAACAGGACATTTTTATCCCATGCAACAATAAAGCTGAAAATATAGACTGGTCAAAAGGGTACAACTGTAGCAAAAATATAATTCTAAGTATTTCTTTTGGCCTTGTGAAGGATTTGATTTCAAGGTTATGGGTGCACAGCTGACAAAACGCTGTGCTTTCCAATGCAAGCCTTTAGGGAGAGGGATGATTTAAACCAGGAATGGTGCTTGTCCCTAGAAGGAAGAATGCTAATGAAGTGTTTGTAAGGCTCAGGATGTTTTAAATAGCTGTTAAATACTAGAAATGGCATTTAGATGATTCACTGCTACACACCAAATAAAAGCTTCATGCGTACAGAACTCTACAGATTGCAATATCAGAAATTACTCTGGTAATAAATTCTAATTTCACCTTATCATTATTCAGGTAAAAAAAAAAAAAAAAAAAAAAAAAAAAAAAAAAACCCACAAAAAAATCCCCAGAAACCCCAACAATCACAACCCCCAAACACCCAGTCTTTACAAAAAAACCCAAAACAACCAAAGCCAACCCAAACCCACCCCAACACCTCGCTCTTTCACCTTTGCCTGGGACATTTTGTTCAGCTCGTTCCTAGTTCACAATTATTAACTGCTAGAATGTCATTGCTGCAGAGAAGTGTTAGGTAATGGATCATAAATGTCATCTACGTAGCTCAGTAATCCCTACTCACAAACCAAGCAGGAGGATTAAACTCAAAAGCAGAAGTAACCAGTCAAATCAGAGAAGCACCAACTTGCATTCCTCCTGCACACTCTAGAAAAAGCAACAAGGCTTGATCCAGCATATTCCTTATCTGCCTGGAGCCAGAACAAATGCCTCTTGTCTGGGACATGGGTCCTTCCAGCACCCAGCAGATTGGGGAGTTCTGAGCTTATTGAGTAACTGGGAGGGCGATGATATGGATTTCTATTGAACCTGTTCCTGTTTTGGATCTCAAAGCCAGTTTGGCTCAGGCACTGTGAGAATATTGCCTTTGGTTTGCTTTAAACTCACTAGTACATTTCATATTTGCAACTGCAATACTGCAAGAACTTTCATTTGCTTTCTTTACTGTGAGTTTAAGAGTGAGATTTTCAAAGCAGTCATGGCACCTCTTAGTGAAGACAGTAAGAATTAGATGTAGTTACAGATTTTAAAGCTGGAAGAGCCCATCATTCCCATCTGTGTAGCAGCTCATGTCACAGAGACTACAGAACTTCCCTGAAATAATCCTCTTATAAACATGTGGGCAAATGTTTTAGAAACTAACCAAGGCTTCATTTAAAAGTTATCATTATAGACCCTGATTCACTATCCCAGGTGTTAACCACAATCATTGAAACTTCTGTATTTTATTTCTAGTCTGAATTTGATACTGTCCAGTCCACGAAGCAACTACATGCATTCCTCACCCAATGCCAAGCTCTCTGCTTACTCACATAACCCAGACATGCACCGAGAGATAGAATATGATAAAAATATTAAAAAAAAAAAAAAAGAGCCACAAGGCTTTTAAGGAGAAATGAGCTGTAAGTCTCTTTTTTGAGATTTAAATCAATCAATACTTCATGCAAGTTTGGTAAATTATCTAAGTATGTGTGAACACAATGCATTTCTAAAGAAATGCTATTTATTATGAATATGAGAATGTATATTGTCTGGGGGTACATTTCCTCAGTTTATTATTCCCATTTTTATGAATGAGTCCCTACCTATAGCTCCTTAGAAAGGTCTTTGGTAGAAGTGACCTTTCCACCTAGAGATAAGACAAACTGCATTAAAGCTGCTGTGCAGATACAGCCTTGTGAGCTCAATTTACAGCCTGCTGAAAGAGACTCCTCAATGGACAGGAGTTTAATAAAGCTCTTCTCTTGGACTGTGCTGCCAAGACTATTCCTGTTGTCGATAAAGGCTGCATGTGCCTTTTTCTGCTGCAGGCACTTTTTTCTAGGATCTAGGATGACATCATCAATTCTTCCAAAATTAATAGAGCAGCTCCACATTTAAGTGACAATTAACCAGTTTTACATTCTTTCAAAAACCCATTGCTACACTAAAATCCCTTGCTGTGTTCAGCAAAACTACTGTCTACTTTGTGTCATAAAGCAGCAGGTAAAGGGATAACTAACCTGGCAGAAAATAAGGGTTGCTTAGGAACCAGGAGGTAAGGAGGAATAAGAATGCATTTATCAAATTGTACTGCAAAAGCTGGCCAGAATGGAATTCAGTGGCACACTGAATCACAGAAATGTAAAATGTAGGCAGCAGCATGTTCTGAACACCAGAGCAACCAAAAACTGCTGATTAAGGTCGATCGGTAATTAAAAACCATAAAACCGCTCTGATTCCACAGAGGGTAATAAATCCCAGCCGAAACATTGTATAGGAGCGTGCTATGCAAATGAGAGCCTCAGGGCACTGTTGCAGTGTAAGTATTAACAAGGAGCCGAAATTCTGCAGGTAGAGTGTTTCTCTTCACCTCCTCTGGGAATGTGTGAGCATTCTCAAAGTCAGCAGCTCCATAAGTTAGATGGGATTTCAGCTGGGTCTGGATGAGTGCCAGGATTTCTGAAAACATACCATCCCCTGCCTGCCCAAACTGCACACGTAATGAATTAAGAATTTTCTGAGAACCCTTTCCAGCGTTCTGCTCTGGTAACATCACACAAATGGCTGCTTGGATTAACAGCCCCAGCACCGTCCTGGGCTTGTGGATGAAGCCCCACCGATTCCCTCTTCCGAATTCCTGTCAGGCATGTTCAATGGCTTGGATCAGGCTGTCTTTTCAATTACACACAAACCTTGTGAAACATCTCCACCGGTAACCCAACACTCTGTGGGCAATGAGGAAACTCAATCCTCTTTCAGAGGATCACCTAAGTAAAGCTTTGCTTTAAAACAACGATGCTGGGATTCATCAACACGCTCTGATATCCTGCCTCAGCACCCATCGGTTCTTATCTGTTCTCAAAACTCCACATTCCTCCATCCATTTTCCAAGCACAGGCTCAGCTCCTGCGAGAGGACTTTAGACAGACAGAGCTGTGCAATAAAACCAAGCTGCTCTCCCAGGTGGGTTTGTGTTTCCTTCCCCACGCTGAAATGAAAACCTCCTGTCTCCTCGCCTTCCCGTTCGGGATGAATTACCCGTGCAGGTCCTGTGCTGCCAGCTCTGGACTACTGACAGTATCATTAAGCTCAGCTCCACCAGGGACAGATCTCTTCAGACACAGAACAGTAATACTTTTATGCTGCCTTAGGAGTTTTGCGGCACTGCACGTTGCGTCGGGAAGCAAATCCCTCTCCCAGTGCAGGAAAAGGCACGGGCAGAGCGTTCAAAGAATGCGTTGTTAGAGGTCCCTCTGTGTTTCTAGAGAGCAAATGCTGCCTTTTCTTCTGGAAGTGCTCAAGACGGAATAGGCTGCTCCTCCTTCTTTGCTGTTTGCTAGGAGTTCACAATAAATCTCTGAGTTGTGCCCCAGGCTGCAGGCACAGAAGTTGTGTGAATACCCTGTGTCAGCAGGTGTGGGGGTACTGACAGCCCCAGGTACCTTTCCAAACCCTATCCTGGAAAAAAGAACTCCCTGTGAAGTGTGCACACCACTGCACAGTGCCTGCAGGTAGGAGGAACATGTTTTAAGTAAGGAGTGGTTGAAAACCCATTGATGTCCCTGGAACATCATGGACATGCAGCTATGGCGCTCTAATGAGCTATTCAATGCTTTTGGGATGACACCAGCTGCTGCAGCATCATGATTCTGCAGTTGCTAAAGTAATTGCCTCGGCTTAGAGGAAGTTTTACTGCTTCAGTTTCCTTCATTCCCCAGTGCTAGGCCTTGTAAATGCTGTGAAATAGAAAACTATCACCACATTCAGCAGTAAAAAAAAAAAAAAAAAAAAAAAAAAAAAGAGGAAAAAGCCCTGAGAAACTAATTTCCTCAACTGGGTGTCAGCAGTTGCTGTATCAGCCTGTGAAAGCCTTGAGTTATTTGATCTTCAGGTTACATTTCTTCCCTGAAAATGGACTTTAAGTGAATGTATTTGGCAAAATCTACTCTTAAATCTGTAATAATTTGCAGCTGCCGGTAGGTCAATACTTTTTTATATACATATATGATGGATAAAACAATAGTTGTTCCTGTTAATTTTTGATGCTCTTTATTGCACAGGTTCTTTCACCAACAGAACTCCTGCTACCATAAACCCTAATAATTCTAGACACAGTAAGAACATATATGGTCTAAACTTTCACTACTTCAATTGTCATAAAATAAAAACCTAAACTGCATTTTGTGCAATAGGACTGTTTGAAATACAAGAATCAAGAAGAAATGTGTTGCCCTTTTTTCTGACATGTAGTAATGAGCATTTATAACTAAGCCATATCCATCTTTTGATTTGGGTAAAGAGATATAAAAAACATGCTCTTTTTTTACTGTTATAGGAAACTCCTTCTAATGTTGTCTCTAAAGTAAACAAATATAAATGTATTCAGGGTATTTATAATATTTCCAAAGATCCATGTCTTCAGATCATGGATCAGGCACCTAATTCTCATGGGATTTAAAAAAAAAATTTTGTTTAATACATTTTGGATCCTAGATCTCTTCTTTGTCTTGTTAATGCATTTTAATGAACTTTGTTGTGTTAATGCATTTTCTCTTCATTTTTAAGGGAAAAAAGCAAGAACACTCCCACATTTTTACAACAAATAGTCACAAGGCATGTTTCATTTGCCTCTCACGCTCAGGTTTGAACCGAAAAGTAAATTTCAGATGCTGATAAAATTGTTAAAGCCAGCAGCCCAGCAGCTGTATTGTATGTCTTTAGCTGTATTTACCCTTATCAGAGGCAACATCCAAATGTTAGCCAACATTGATGATAAAAACGGACACACCTATTTTGCATAAAAGAAAAGATCAGGTTTAGAATAATCATGGAAGAAGTAGAAACGCTGTGTAGTTCACTAAGTGATCTGAGACTGACTCTGCGTAGAGGCAAACCACACAAGCTGTTTTCTGAAAATCAAAGAGGCCTATGTTTGCTTGATGCCGAGGCTGTCACTGATTAAAGATGGGCTTGGCAACTCTATCAATGGGGCTGGAGCAGGCAATTCCCTGCTACGGCAGAAACCTGGAGCCAAAAACCTAGGAGGTCCCCTCCAGAAGGGCCTTGCTTGCAAGTAACTCCAGTCTCTCTTGCCTGATTTCAACCAGCCTGATGAAGACATTAATTTCCCTTTTTTGGGTTACAGCAAATTGTGCCAATCTCTGGTTACAGCAGAGCTCTCACAGTTACTAGCAATACAGATCAAATCCACAGCTCTGTTCTTAGATGGCTCATTTCAAACTCACCAAACAAATATCCCATAGTCCTCCTTCCAAGGATACAGTAACTTGGATATGCCTGGAGAAATGGAACAGGAAACTTGGTTCCTTTCCATGTTTTATGACTAACAGTGTGGGTGTATTAACTCTCAAGTGGAAGGTATTGTGCTGATTGGACTTTGATCCAGAGCCTTGATCCCAGTCTACTGTTTCCAATGCACAGCATATAGTCAGAAAAAGAGTCCCTTGGGTAAAATTTTGGGGTTAAAAAGATTTAAGTGTGCGAGGTTGGAACCAACTCACAGAAATAAGGAATATACGGTCAGTGGAGACTCTTATATCACTCAATACACATCGCTCAAGGTTTGCATATCGAACTCCAAGGACTCCCAAACTACAGGATTTTCTCTTCACCTGCTGCTTGCCACAGACCACTGAACCACAAAATTCCAACACATCACACACAGAGAGCTGTAGGGATGCACAAGGAAATGCATTCTGAGGAATGTTAAAATGGACTAACCTCCCCATGAGGTCACCTTTTAACCTGAAGTGCCAGGACCCCAAATACAGGCTGCCACAAATTCTCTTGGAATCACTTCTATACCTTGCAACAAGACATGAGTCACCAGTAAGTCTCTGGGAACTCTGCAATGTGCCCAACATGACAAAGTGTCAATCCCAAAACGCCCTGGTACCGAAAGCAGTGTGCTAGGGACAGGGAGTGCTTGGCTTAGCCTTGGAGGGACCTTTAAAGGTCTGGCCTGGCAATAGCACAAAACAGAGATCCCAAAAAGTTTCCTGGGCTGCAGCCACTTACACCTTAATAGTTTTGTCCTGATGCACAGCAAAAGAAGTGGGGAGGTTATATGTGGGAGGATCTCCCTTCAATTCAATTTATCACTCATTGGTTCTAGAACATGATCAACTAGAAAAAAGGCATTCCCAGTGGGATTTCAGCAAGACCATGCTTATTTCACTGACTTTCATAACACTCAGGGGAGCCTCAGAGATCCAGATCACTTTGCATTTTGGAAAGCCCAGTGAGGTTATTACCAGATATGTAAGAAAACCAATATTTTGGTTTTATATTTATGATCTTTTTTCCACTTTTTGCATTTTAAGTGTTGGTATTTCACGGTTTTTCTTTTTGCCAGCTGTTCCCCTATAAGAAGGGTGAGCTGCAAAACCAGTTCCAAACTGTAGATGGTTTTGTAATCAGATGAAGTTAAGGGCAGCAGCTAGGGACAGTAGCACTCAATAAAACTTTACTACTTAAAGTAAAACTGGCACCAGTATTTTCTCTGTTAATATGATTAGCACACTGGAAATTACTGCATGACACACTGTACTTCGAGCAAGCTGTCTCCTTCCTTTGTAGTTGCACTGATCACAGAGATCTCCTTAAGGACATATTTATATGTTTGAGAAATTCTTGCTGTAATACAGTGTACGGAACTGATTTTAGGATATTATGAATATTGCTGTTTCTATGAAAATTGAGCACCAGTTTATGGATACAAAATCCGAAACTCACACAGGCAAAACCCAAGCACAGACATAGACACATACACACTTGGTGAATGCTTTTGGAATCAGTCCAGGATGATTTATTTTCCAACAGCACATTTCCTCCGTGTGTAGCATTCACTAAACACTGTGAGCACTATGTACAACACTTTACCAGGATGAATTACACCCTGGGCAGTTTTTAATGCCAGCATAGAAGAACGTCAGCCAAAAGGTAAAACTGGGGGGAAAACCCCACCCATATTCCTGCTTTTAAGCCAGCCAATATCAGTATCAATGTCAATTGATAGTCCTCTTTGCAAGGAGAGGGAAAATAAAACAAGTGTGCATATATGTTAGTGCTTCTCAGTAACAAATAAGCAATTTGAAGTGAAAAACTAGGAAATCCACTTATGCAAGGTCTAAGAACAGAACTGGAGTTTCCCAACTCTAGAAGTGGAAGAAAAGCTCCACAGGAGGATTTGAGAACAGGCAAGTGTGAAGCTAGCTCCTTACTGAACTTGAGCAATTTGATTTCTGGTTTTGCGTTTCCCAAGCAGCCACCGTGTTTTATGTCCATAGCCTGCACTATGCACTTCATGACTGGGACACATCACACATCTATTACCTAAGATGACTAATTATTTGGGAATTACTGCAGTGAGTAATGCCAGCAGAATTTGCTTTATGGCCTCAGCATAGCTGAGCTGGAAAATGCCTTATGGATATATCTAATTCCATGAACACAAACAACTTTATAGCCGTCATTAACACAAGCTGTAAACGTTAACCATGCAATTCTGTAGGAATTCTTAGAGGCATGGAAGCCTACCTGGAATATAACCCAGCCATGCAATGTCTCTGCTGTCCCATCTAGGGAGAGGGAAGCAGAAACATGGCAGCAATCAAAAAACATGGCTGTGATTTGCCAAAACACGGGCAGCTCCTGTAATTCAGTACAGATGTAAGCCCGGGGTAAGTCTGTCAGCATAATCAGGATTTTCACAGCATGTGAGTCCTGCCTCCAGGCATTTGGAAACACCTTCTCCCTGCTGGCTCCTCACAGTACCTGGGAGTGGAATGAAACCAGACCTGCGTTCTGCACCATCTGCTTTACCCCACACTGAATGTGGCCCCCATCCTGCACACGCTGCCACTCACAATCAAAATTCCTATCATAAACAGCCCTGCTGCTCATGTGAGGCAAGTACAACACACGCATGGTTTTTGGCAGAAGTGGAAATTCGTGTCTCTTTACAGACACCATGGAATTGCTGACTGGATAGGAATGGGTCCACAAGTGTCATTTCATTGTACAGAAAACATGAGCTAAAAACAAACTGCAGAATCTGAGTTTCAATCACCAAAATTAATGCCAGCCACAATGCACTCACTAAGCAATGAATGTCTCTCAGAAATTATTTGATAAAAAGTAAAGCAAGCAATAGGCAAAAAGATCCAACTTGTAAGGATCCAACAGTGCTGCTGAATTAAAACAGGCCAGGTCACTCTTTCCTCTGCCTCTTTTTGGGTACAAAGCTGTATTACACAATCAGAAGTAAATACTGGGTATCATCAGCTTTATCCTGGTAATTCTCTCTTCTAGCAGACCCAAAGCCTTTCAGAGCACAATCGCCTTCCCAAACACAGTCACGGGCTGGGAGACCATATTTGGCAAAGGTGAGAAAGCAAGGAATACAAAAAAACAAGTGCAAAGAGAGTAGTTTAATTGATGAAGCAGACATGTTTCTCCCCTTTTCCTCTATCCCTTCACGGTACTGAAGGAAAGGACGTGATTGAAAAAAGCTGGTCTGGGGCTTACGGGGGCAGTTCTGAGCTCTGTGCAGATGTATGATGGAGGGCTATTATGTACTACAGCAGCACAAGGTACTAAGTGGCACCTTGTGAATAGTGTTGTGCACACAGGTACTGCTAAAAAAAAAGCCCAAACATGTGGAAGGTTTAATGGCTTCACAAGGATCAATTATAAAGGTAAGGAAGTTTTGAGTTTATACAGTTCAATTTCTGGAAACAGTAAGAGCCTTTTAGTTTGCCAAACGAATTAGCAAATGAATATAGAACTGCAGTTTGCTGAGCCTCTCGAGAAAAAAATCTGTGGTCGTGGTTGGTACTGCCATTTGTTAAAAACTGTCTGGAAACCTCTGGAAACACAAGGAATTGCTTTCCATGCTCAAGGGCAAGCCAAAGAAAGTGGAACAGACCAAATTAATCAATGCTCAGCATTGCTTCCTGTGTAACACTTCTAATGTCTGTTCAGTAGCTGTGTGAAACCCGTGGGTTTAGTGATCCTCAAATCCTGCAGCTCATCATGGATGTGCTCAGCACACACATCCTTGATCTAGAGGAGATTTTCTCCAGAGGGATCATCTCTTTTGTGATTGGAGTTGCCCTGGTGCTCTGACACAACCATAGTGTCATGGAATCATTCTGAATCTACAAGGTACTTCCCAAGCAGCGTTTCTGAACCCACACTTCCATTTGTGAAAAGGGGTCTTGGACACTTAGGACCCAACTGCCCTTTCCTTTCAACAAATTTTCTAGAGATCACATGGCTTTTTTTAAGAATAAAAAAAGAGAATGGGCAGTTCAGCCAGTCCCATTTTGTATGGAACTACAAGTAGGCTCAAATCAAAGTTTCAAAGCACATGTAAGCAAAGAGAATGCTGGAAAGGGAGTCTGGAACAGAGACACTACAGCAATCACTTCATATCTGCAATTATTTTCCCCATGAGGAAGTCTGGGCCTCTACCTGTTGATTCAGGATGAAAATTTGGGAGGAAAAGAAACTACAAAATACATGATATAAAGTACATCCATAAAGACCACATGAGCTCTGCTATGGAAAACCTTATTAGGCTGAATATGTGAAGGCTCTCTGCAATGCAGCCTTTGAGGAGTTCCTCCCTGGATTTCTTTCATTCCAGACTGCCTGAAATCTGGGTGTGAGAAGTGCAGGGGTGAGAACACAACACATCAAGGTACCATATGACTACACTGCTCCAACATGCTCTGGAATTGCTAGGGAAACAGAATGATATTTTTTATTAGGAACTGAGAAGAGAACTGACAGCAAGAAGAGAACCCAAAGGGCAGCTCTTGTTGCTTATGCAAATTGTCATAGTGCTTCAGACAAATCTCTTAGGCAACAAAAGACAAGAATTTTGGATAGGCTGTTCTCTCTCAAGAGAAAATGAATGAATTTTAAAACCTTATTAAAAATAATCCAGATGCTATTGTTTTTAAAATGAATGGATTAGGTTTTAATTTCTTTCCTATCAAAATTCCAAAACAAGAAAGACAAAACCACATAAATTCATTTTTTCAATTAAATACCAAAATAATTTTAAAATTAAGCCAAACAACTTCTCAGAATAAGAACACATATACTTTAAGATGGGGGAAGTGGGGGAAGATAAAAAATTTTAAATACAATTATTAATGGAAGACCTTACTTAAGCTGAGGTGACTGCAATGCCTGTGATTTCTTTGCAGAAATGATCTGGAGAGAACGAGTGGTTTCAAGGTGAGGGCAAGCCACCCTTCCCTCCTCCTGTGCTCACTGTGCTTTTGTCCTCTGCTTTTCAATTACCAAGCAGCTTGACTGCGCCTGCAGAGGAGGGATTGCAACCCCAGCAGCCCACTGACAGCATCACCTGCCCAAAAGCCTAAGCTGGGCACACTCGCGGATTGTGTTCAAGAGTTACCTTTGATCACATGAAGTTAAAACTTTAACTCCTTCATCTCCACTTACAACCGCCCCATACCAACCTATAAGCTTTGTGAAAAACACTGCTTTACCATCATTCTAGTACCTACCACCAAGGAACAATGGAAGCGAGGCAGTAACGTCAAAGAAAACATTCCGTTACTACACTAGGGCAAGTCTTGGCACATGCTGATAAAACAGAACAGTGTTTGCATTGTGGGTTGGTTTTTTGAAAGGAACGGTGACAGCCAAGTTCCGTGACAGAACATGGTATGAAACCTGCCCCGGTGAACCGGCACAACCATTCAGTGCGTGTGCAGAATCACGGAATATGCCGAGCTGGAAGGGACCCATCAGCACCAGCGAGTGCAACTCCCGGCCCTGCCCAGGACACCCCTGAGAGCCACATCCCGTGATGAGAGCCTTGTCCAAATGCTCCTTGAGCTCTGGCAGCCTCGGGGCTGTGAAGGCAACCCTTAATCCTTCCAGTGTGTGCGCATTCCAACTGTGCAGGGAAACCTTAATCCTTCCACAGTGCTACATCGTGTTGTCTTCCATTTATCTGCCAAAGCTACCTCCTTGAAGCCCAGCACAGGGCCAAAAGAACCGCAAACCACGAAAAGCAGAGAGACTTACGCGATGCCGCCATCTTCCAGGAGCACATCTCACGGAAGAGGGCTCCCGCGAACAGCCGCTCACCGCCGCCTCGGCCATGACGGCTCTGCGGGGCCGCCCTCGCGCGCTGCCAGGGGCGCCATGAGGCGCAGCCCCGAGGCCGCGCCCGTGGGCCGAGCCGGGCGGCTCCATCCAGCTCCATCCGGCTCCATCCGGCTCCATCGAGCCCGGGCAGCGCCCATGCCGGCCCCGCGGGGCGGCACGGCCACAGCCCGGGCGCGGATGGCCCCGCGGGGATGGCTCCCGCCCCGCGGCACCGCGGCTGTGCGCCCCCGGGCGCGGTTCCGCCCGACGGAAGGGCTGGCGGCACCTCCCGGCTTTCCTCTGGAGCGTCTTTGGGACTACGGGCGCCTTTCCCGGGACGCTTCGAAAGGCTGCGCTGGGAAACGTCTCTGGGAAGCCTTCGAGGAGAGAGATCAGGATTTTTAAGTAGCATCAGCCCAGCTGGATCACAGGAGAAGAGCCTGCAGACAAATTAGATTGTGTTGGCACAAGCTGGGAGCGCTGAGCTGCAGCGCCCAGGGCACCGTGCCATGAAATCCAAGTGCTGCCAGACTCCGGGCATTTGAAACCAGGGGCTCACCTCAGAGAAGTCCATGTGTGCAAATCCAGCTGTCAGCCGCTGAAATTGCTGCACTTCTTTCCTCAGATAGCACCGTAATTTAATTAAGTGTTGATGTCTTCTGGGTGGAAGCCCCTCAGCAGCACTGCTTCTGAATAAGCCATTTCATTTCAGAAAGGGAATGGGAACAGAGGCCTTCCCCATACTACTGAAATATTTTGGAACTAAAGTCGAATTCCACTTATCATTATTTTCATAGTAGTTGGATTTAAAGTCAAAGGGAAAAATAAAAAACTACATCACAAATTATATTCCTATAACTCATTAAGGGTGATTGCAAAACCAGTGGAAAAACTTTAACCAAATCTCCCAGTATTGAGGGATTAATCTGTTTTGCCACAGTTTTCCAGGTTTATCAAAAGACAAATCCATCTTGGTCTTTGCTTGCTATGTATAAGATGCTCTGTGGTTGAGAACAGTAAGCTGTTGCAATAGGATATGTGCCTTTTTCCATCTAAAATTGTTACATTTTACATCTCAGGAAACCTCTGGAGCCGATTATAAGTAGTACCAATAAACCAAGATGCAGATTTACAGCTACTTCGTTACAGGTTTCTTCCTCTAAAAAAGAGAAACCAGCCCCTCTCTTCCTTGCATGTATCTGAGAGTCTTTGTGCTATCAAATGCAGGCCAAGGGAACATATGGCACTGGGATTTCTTCTGGATGAGGTCATGCTGAAGTAAGGTCTCTTTTCCTCCCTCCACAGACACTTACATGCTGTCCTCGGAATTTGGCCATGACATTCCAGATAAAATTATCACTTCCCCAGTCCTTAGTATCCCCTCAATTTTCTGTTTTAAGTCAGTACTGGGAGGACAGCCACATTCCCTGCACAATAGCTGACAGATTCCTTGGGTTGACGCCAAAATTCTGCTTTGTAACTGGTTCTCGCCGCACTTTGGAGTCATTTCAGCCCCTGAGCTGCCAATTTAGTTGGGAGTTTTGGGGGTGTTTTCAGGAATCATTTTTATTGAGAGCATCAAGTGACCTCTAAACCAGATATAAGCCCAGTTATTCCTAGTTTTGAGAAAATTCAATCTGCTCTTGCTTGGTTTAAAAGTTAAATGTGCAAAAATAACAACAACACAGGTTCCACAGCCTGCGAGATTGGTTGGTCTGTGATCTACAGCAACTGGTGATGGAGTTGCACATTAGCAATGATTGCACTGGCACACATTTTGGGATGCATCCTGTCTGCACCAAAAATACTGGGCATTGCATACAGGGAATGAAAGCAGTGGGAAACAGGGCTTTGTGCACACACTTATTACATACTTTGGATTAGGACTGGAGCTGGTGAACAAAAGGAGGTACATCAACAAAAAGTTATTCTGAAGAAGAAAAGAGTGTGAGGATACTACCAATGCACAAATAACATACCCTAAAGGATTTTTTTTCCTCTCATTAGAATACTCCCTCTATTTTCACATTTCTTTAAGCAGCCAGACAACTCCTCCCCCATTTGACTTCATTGTTAGTATTACTCTTAATTTAAAAAAATCCAGTAACGAGCGCTAACAGGCATTATTCCTTAGATCCAGCTTGCCTGTTTAGTTGTGAGATGTGCCCCCGAGCTGCACGCAGCTCCACTGACAGGACAAAGGTGCTCAGGGGCAGCTGCAGCAAGGCTGGAGCCCCGAGGTGGGGCGGTGCTCGGCGGTGGGTGCTCGCCGCTGGCTTTGGAGCAGCCCTTCAGCCCTCCCTGTCTCATCCCTGCCGCTCGTGGAGCCCTGACCTGTCCCACAGGTGCTGCGAGGCTCCGGCAGCGTTCATTAGAAACCGGAGCTTTTCAGCTGAAAGGCACCACTAAAAATATTGTCGTTTCCACGGCAACAGCCCGTGCAGTACAATGGGGTGGCTCTTTGCAGGATATTGCCAGAAGATCCGAGATGAGAAACTCTCGCTGGAACCGCCAGAGCTGCAATAGAGCAAAGGACCCACAGAAGGCACTGCTATTTATATAACCGCCTCTAGCTCGCTTTGTGCCTTTGTGTAGAGCTCCTGGTTCTCTCAGTCCACCATTCCAAAGACAAACTTCCCAGGACCAGAGAATAACAGGAGCAGCAGTACCTTCTGTAGCACATTAAGGTCTTCTTCCATAGGTTTCATACTGCTTGCCAAAATGCTAATTTGTTAATTTTTCCAAGCACCTTTAGAGCCATATCAATATTTAAACTTGAACTACAGCAATATTCTGAAGCTACAGAGAGGCTGCCCAGACTTACCTCAATAACAGAATCATGTTTGCTTGAGGTAAAAGATTTTGTATATATACACCCACAAATAGGCTTCAAAATTTATAGCCACACTCCTAAAAGTTGAATTTTGAACAGTTGTTAGCCCTTAGGGTTTTAGAGTGGGGTTTAGAGAGTAGGATTTAGTGGAAATTACTAAGAAAAAAGCTGTTACTGGGATCAGAGCATTATGATTTGACAGCCTGAATGGATGTTACACCTGACTTCAATCCCATTCTTGAAACTCTTTACATAAAACCTAGAAAAAAAACCTAGGAAATCAATCAGCTTGGCCTTCATGTGAGCTGTCCTTGCTTGTTATGTCTAACTTGAATAAACAAGAGTTTTTGATTGTTTCTGAGTGAATAGTTGGAAGAGAATTTAAGCAAACTAGCTTCCCATCCTTTGCTCTCACATATCCAATTTTCATCTCAAAAATTGGTCAATCTGCCAAGGCTTCATATAAAAATGAAGGCAAAGCACAACTAAATGAGGACATTTCTTGGAAGTTTCTCTTTTTTCATGATTACAACAAGAGGCCGTTGGAGTTAAAGCACATCCACTGTTTATCCTTTGTGTGGAGAGGCTGCCTGCAGAAAGGGATTCAGTTTACATTGTTGTCAGTCTGGCAGGAACTGAGTAACTGAGGGTCAGTGTGCCTTGTTCAGCTATTCAAGAAATAGCATTCAGCAAGATCCTTCTACAAATATCTAATTGGCTTCTCAGGCTAATGTAATTAAATCAGCTTCAAACACTCGTTTAGTTGCCAAATTGTTTGAAGTACAGTAGAACATAGGGATATTGCCAGGGAGATATGGATTTGCAAATGAAGTGAAATATAAAACTTCAGGGCCAGAAAGAGAACTGTACTGAGGAAATAACAAGGGTTTTCAATTAAGAAGTGGAGTTTTATCTCTGATAGTTATAATACTATTAGCATTATAACAGTTATAGAATAAAGGTGAATATATAGCAAAGAGGAGTTCTCTGAGGACTGCAAGCACACACCTGTATTAATAAAGCTTACATTCCTGTAATCTCTATTAATATGATTTACTGATCTTGCAAAATGCAATCCCCATCAGTTGTCCCACTCACCAAGGCACTGAATCATGTAATTTCAAAGGGATGTGAGCACATACTTAAAGTTAAGCCCATATAAGTGGAAAGGGATAAACTTCAGCACATGCTTAAATGCTCATTGAATTGCAACCTACATTCTGGTGGCACCTGGCCCATTTGCAGGGGTAATTTCACAACTTTTTGTTTTGTCTGCAAGCGACTCCGTGTTTTTCTGTGCAAAAAACACATCTCCACTTAAAATGGAGATAACTCCAGGTATAGAAAAAAAAAATAAGATAAAGGTCATGTTTCATGGACTTTTTTCAAATTTGGCATCACCTAACCAAGACAGAAGTCTAATACAGAATGTATATATGTATATATGTATATATATATATATATATATAGTAATCAATGATCACATTTCACTGCAAAAGTTCCCCTTTTTTCCATTTCTTCCACATTAATCCCCAGTGATTTTTCTGAGAACAGAGTAAAACTCTCTTAATATCTGACCTACAGTGATTTGATCTCCCAGAACAACAAGATTAGCATTATCTGTCCTGTCCTTCACATTTTACTGTGGAAGGAATTACTAGGTAAAATCTGTCAGTAAACAAGGTTGCAATAAGAACTCTTCAGTATGAAAATAATGAGTCAATTAAATGATCCCTGTCTCACTTCCCTGTAGGAATCAATGGTCATAGCTAGAACAGCACAACACAAAGAATATTTAAATTTTTTATTAGAAAATAGGATAGGAATAGAAGTGAATAAGAAAGTGATTCCTATTGTAAATATACTACTAAGAGGAAAAAAATTGTTACAACTTTTAAACTGTTTTAAGTGGATTGACACAGTGAAAATGAAAACCTGACGAACAAAATGCTTTAGAAAAATACAGAAAATCTAAGGTTGAGCAATTGCATCCAACTGAGAGATAAAAGCCCTCAGTATGTCTGAAAATTGATCTTGCAAGCATAGAAAGAGCATTCTAAGTGTAGCCTGACAGGTCTTTCAAGGACCTGAGAAACATAAAGGCAATTGAATACAATTCTTTTCTATTTTAATTAAAAGGAACATTCCATGCAAAGACTTAATTTGCCAGTTTCCAGCCTAGACTGAATTTTTATAGCTGAATTTGAAACTCTTCAAAATAAGGGTTTATATAATGGAAAGGCTGACACAAGCCTGACTTCAGGGATGAGAACCACAGCATCAGATTTTCCTCTCTTGGTGCAGAAATTACAAATGGCTTCAAGCAAAATTGAGGTAAAGAAAAGATAAAAATGATCAGTAGCTTTTTAGATGCACCTTGAAGAAAGCACTTTTGAGTGACAAATAAGATCAGATTCTAAAGTACATAAAGCAGATGTTTGCCAGCATCACGAGAAATAGCAGGGAAGAATTCTTTTCCCTGAGGCAGATCTTCCTTGGACATGCACTGGGAAGGAAATTGAACCTAAAAGCAAAGTAAAGCAGTAAAGCTGCCCTGAAGAAAAGTAGTAACAGGTGCTGGCAATGCCACAGAAAGAGGAAATGACCTCTTTCAAGCAGCTCTTGGGCAAGACAGTGTATGATAGCAAAGCAGAAAGCAGTTCCCTGACATAATTGTTCCTCTCAGGATTTCAGCAAACATCTCTTGGCTTGCTTGCAACTGTTTGCAGAAACAGGAGCACTGCAACACTTCAGCAGCTGCATGTCTGCAGGATTGTAGGAAAGCTGGATATAACCCTGAGCTTCCTCTTTTCACTCTGTGCAAGGGAGAGGCTTGTGTATTAAGGTCTTGTTTCTGTCAAGATCTATTCAAAATCACGTCTATTTTTATTTCAAATAAAGCTTTTGGGGTTTGGACTGTAAAACCATCTTTGTCTCCTTTTAGGGAGTTCACTGCAGGGGAGTCTAGGTTGTTCCACTCCAATATCCTGGCTGGCTTTGGATACTCGGTCTCGATCTGTGAGTTTGCTTGTCACAGCGGATGACAACGGGAATTTAAAGAAATCCATGCAAGCATAGAGATTTTCCCTGATTCTCTGTTCCCTGAATCCCCAGTGGTGTTGGTTTTCAGAAAAGCAACTGAGTGACTGAATGGAAATTGGTGGTTTCTTTTGGAAGTTTAGGACAAGAGTTAAGCAAATAAACAAATGCTGTAGACCAGAACATTTAAACTGGTGCCAAAATAAACCCAAACAAATGCTGTAGTGATTCAAGCTCTGGAATTGTACATATCAGAGTGTTCACAAATGTTTTCACTCTTTCAACAATAACAACAACAGAAAGTTACCACAGGCATGGGGTGAGTTATCTCAGAGTTAGAATTTTCAATTGGGAGCAGTACCAGCTATGGCTGTGTTACCTTAGTGAGATTATGTGACACAGAGCAGAGCACATTCTCCAAGTGTGTCAGTCACACACAAATTCTCTGAAAAGCTGCCTGGGCACACCTTTGCTTCAAAGACCAGAACTCCTTTTCTTCCATCATAATAGATGCTTTCCCAACCCTCCTGATGAGGAAATGCCCTCATTTCTATCCAAAACCTGAATGCCCAAAACTCTTTGCCATTCTGCACATTTCCACTCTGCATTTTTTCAAGGAAATACATTTAAATTATGATTGTGAAAGTCTCTCTACTTTTTCAGTACCAGGCTAGAGATGTATTTTATATTATCCCTTTTCTGCTTGTTTGGAGCCAAGTGTGGAGGAATAAACCACTTGGGAATGACAGTATGAGTGAGCTGTGGGAGACTGCCAGACTTTATTACAAATAGAAAACCCACTCAGAGTGGGACAAAGTGCAATCTGAACTATCTCAAAAGGCAGCAAGCACATTTCTCTCAGATTCAAAACCTGTCTTGCCTTTTTTCCCCCCTCTCCTTTTGATTTTTCTGCACCTCTGCATTTCTTAGGTCTGGTCATGTCTGAAAGCAAAATAGTGACTTTTGCCAAAAAACCTGTTGTCACAGGATTTCCAGTACATTTTGGCAGGTGCAAAAGATAGATCCCTGCATGTTTACCCAGTTACTGTGAAAACTCCAAGCCTTCAGAGATTCCTCCAGTGCAAGTGAGAATATGAGCCTGAAGCAATTTCCTTCCTTTTATATAAGCCAGGGTCACCTTTGAGTTAAACAGAATCCAGAAGGATTTTCAGCATGGGTTTATTTCTTCTGATTTCTATTTCCTTAGTTCCCTTTCTGATTTAAGAATCATGAAGGGAGCTACAGTTTACCACAGCAGGAGGGCACAGACAAGTATAGGAACCTATGTTAATAATAAAATTATCTGATCTGGGTTTTTGTTGGAGGTGCCAGAAAAAAATCAGTCTCATACATCCTCTCCAAGAACTGAGGATCATTAATAGTAGCATATTTTTCACTCCTTTTGAATGTATGTGCTATCCCTAAGAGCAGCAAAATGCACTCGTTTTTCCTGTGTTGTGGTGCTGTTAGAGGCAGGGTTAGCACCTGCATACAGAAATACTGAAAAAATACCACACTGAATGAAAAAAAGAAAAAAATAAAGCAACTTGCAAAATGCATTATTTTATGGGACACCCACAAGCCATGGATCCTGTTTGACTTTAAATCATTTATAAAACATTCTTACTTGTTTGTTTTTATTTTATTTCCAGTGGCAGAGAAAGTTTTCAGAAATGTCCTATGAAGTTATAGCAGGTGATTATCTTCCTGAACAAAAAAGGATATATGATTTTTCAAATTTCAATATGTCTCTGCTACTTCAAAGTGCTTTAGTAACCTTTTGAAATACTCACAAAAGCAATCAATTTGTTAAGATGAACATCTTCTGAAAAACAAATGAGTCAGCATTGCTGTCCTTACTTTCATTCCTAAGAAGCCAGATTTTAGATATAATTTCTGGGTTTAGGTTCCATGCTTTGCTGAACTCAAAACAAAAGCTCTTAAATATGTTATTAAGGGAAGGGGTGAAGCACAACAGCATTATGCATTGTCTACTTTGCTATGAAATGAACCTGAAATGCTTTCATTGACCTTTGCTGGCTGTTGTCTATAGTGTAACACTGTTTCAAATACCACTTCCAGTCTGTGTAAAATCATTTGAGAGGTGTAAATGTAATTCCTGGAGGGTGCACGACAAAGTGTAAGCATTACACTTGTCATCATTCAGAGCACAGAGGTTACATGCAGAATGCAATTGGGAGCAATATTAGGTACTCCCTGTGAATCAGGAGTGTAGTAAAGCAAGTAAGGAGGAAGGATCATGATGGTTATTACATTGATTTTTTTCCATGAACAAAGATAACTTTTTAGTCTCTGGGGAATGTCAGCTGCCTAAAAGAACACAGACTGCTTGAAAAAACTTACATGAAACTGTATCACAGGGCAAACAATCATTTCACTGCAGTGGGTAGAGCAAGAAAAGAGCTTGTATGCACCAGGAGTGTGGAATAGGCAATGGAAAGTTAAGCTGCAGAGCTGAGTGACCTTTGAAGCAGTTCTGAAAGAGGCTCACAGCCTGCAAGTGCCAGAAATCTCAGAGGGTCCTGGAGCTTGACATGTCTGACTCCTCTGTGCTCAATCTTCCAGTCACCAAATCTGACCAAGAATGAATCCTGAGCTCAAGAGCCTTATGATTCTTTGCATCCTGATCACACTGATTTTATTTCTACCCTCTGGTAAGAAATCTATGCTAAGAACTACACTTGCCTTTGTGAACTAAGAATTTCAGGTCTATAAGTTCTGGGCCTCAGCAACTTCCTTGAGACCAAGTGTGCTCAGGAATGTGGCAGAACCACACCCCTTAAAACACAAGTCAAAAAATGGTCAGAAAATTATTAAGCTTTTAACTGCCCTGGAAGATTCCAGAAGCATCCTGGTACTTAAATGAGGGGGGTTAATGCGCTAATAAAAATAACTGCTGTGAGTTGAAGCAGACTGTCAGCCCAGTGTGGTCTTTTGAAAATTACAATGAACCTGCATGTGAATCCAAACCCACCCTTCCCATTGTGGAATCAGCTGGGTGGAGGCTCTTCAATTCAGACCTGAACTCTGCCAATGTGCAGCCAGCAGAGTTTTTGTGAAAAGACAAAAGGAGGGGAAGAAAACAAATTGGGTGTAGCTACTTGGGGATTTTTATTTGTCTGGGTGGTAAAAAGCTGAGGGCAAAGTGCGGACAGTTGGAAAGCAAACAGAAAGCTCAGCCAAGCTGTTCCTCTGCTTAAAAAAGGAGAAAATAAAGAAAAGAGGAGTTTGTGCTACTGCTATGAAGCCAAATTGAAGTGTTCAGATGTTCTACTTGAAGAGCTTTGGTGAAGGTCTCTGAAATGGCAGGGACAGTTAGAACTTCTGCCACCACAGATGGTGGCTTTCACACTGCCACCTTCTCCTACATCAGACAGGATGAATGTGACAGTGCCAGATACAGAGGACAGGCGCACGGTGGGGAGGAAGGAGAACTTCCCTGTCAGCAGCAATGAGCACTGAGATGAGCTCAGCAGCCACCTACAGAATTCCTGCCCTGGTGGAAATCTTCCAGAGAAATGCAAATGCCTGTGTGCCTCCGACAATCCAGACCAAGCCTCAGGACCCCTCCTGTTTCCTGAAGAGCCATTTGAGAAAGCATTAAGCTCAGCTGAAATCAGAAATAAATCTGCTTTAGAAACAGAGAAGACTGACCCACACACAAGCATGGAAACTACACATTAAAAAGTGAATGGACCTACAAATCAGTTTAATAAAACATCTCTGGCTCCCACTGATTTATAAGAGAGAGAGAGACAACTAATTACTCCAACACTTCTATACTGTACTTACTCCTCTCTGCTTTGAGAGGTTCAGAACAGTTGTACTTTATGCAAAGGTATTTTATTTCAGTGGTAGGATATGCAGCTATTCTGGAGAGGGAACAGTGCTAGATTTTCACTCTTGGCCAGGGCACACTAATTCAGGGTGCCAAAAGGCAAAGGCTGTTTCTTTAACAGAGACATCACATGTTGGTTTGGTTCATATTTGAACAATTGATTTGGAATTCTCCTTCCCTAAAGGATTTAGGCTTCTCTCCTGTCCTGAGACCTCAAGGATTGTTTCCCATCACACAGCAGTCCCAGCCAAAATGGAACACCTAGACACATTTCCGATTTTCATATAGCAGTGTGATCACTCTGTAGTCATTTCCTGATTCTGGTGCACCAAAAAGAAACTGTCCTAGTTTTTTATGGAGTAATTTGAGCACAAGACATATTGTCAGGTCTGAAAGGCAAAATATGTGGCAAGACAGGTAAAATTGAAGCTGGTGGCTAATTTCCATTTTGCTGCCATTTCAGATCCAAAAAGTGCAATTATTTTTATCTTTGAAAAGAAAGACTTAGCATTTAATTAACAGAGTGCATACTCACCACACAGTCAATCCACAGGCAGTTAGATCCTTGCACTGGCAGAAACGGGGTGTGCTTTGAGAGAGAGAGCCGGATCTTAATGACAGGAATGTTTCTGGAATGATCACAGTGGCATGTTGGTTAAGAAAAAAGCAAACCACACTTTTCACTAGTTCTTAAGTTTTTTTATTTTGTTGTATCAAATTGGATTTGCTTGGATTTGGAGCAATTGAGCCACAACACTGGGGATTTTCAAGAGAGTAAATAATATGCTTGATTCAAAATCACAGGGAAGGGATTTGGGCTGAAATACGGAGTTCATGAGGTAGAAGCAGTTTGCTACAATCTCAACATTTGCATAAGAAAATTTGACACACTCCATGTTTGCCCTGCTCTGACCAGTAAGTTCAAGCACAAAAAAAGTCAGTTCCATATATCCCAATTTGTTTTACCAACTATTTATTAATGAGCAGGGTATAGTCCGAAGTAGAACTATGTAATGAGATTATCAAAAGGCAGCATTTGCTTGGATCATCTATTGCAAATAAGATTGTTTCTGGCACTGTTCCTCAGTCTAAGAGTTCTGCAACTTTTGGAAAGATTTTGAAACCCAAAAATATCAATAAAATATTTTAAGAGTATCTTTTTGCTTTCAATCATTCCTGTTATGTACTTGTTCTTAAATATATCATCAAACAAAAATAAGCAGATTACGCCTACCTATGGCCCACGAATGTCTGGCAGTCAGATATTTATTTTAACTAGGGGTTTGTAATTGTGAGAAAGGCATTGCTGGAAGCAGTGAACAACGAACAAATGTCTGGCTTTATTACAATAAATATCTATTAAACCTTTCTCAAAGGGTTTTCTCTGCTCTTCACAGTATACTCTTGCTCATATTTTTAAATAAGATATTTTTTTGCTGAGATGTGGTTCATAACATCGAATTTGGATGAAAGCATGCTCCTTACAGCCCTAGCTATTTTCCAATTCGTGACTCAAGCTGAATTATTATTATTAAAAGGCAGACATTGAAGACATAATCCAGCTTGGGCATTTCTGTAGAAGGGACATTTCACTAGGAAGTTTTTACTTTCTTCCCTGAGCCAGCATTTAGTTAAAAACATCCCTGTACTACTGACATTAACCAGCTTTTTCTTTATTACCACTGGCAAGCAGCAGCATCTAATATACCTCAGAATGCACTGTGAGGCAGCAGGAAGAAAAACTCCCATATGTGTGTTGAATGGTGGCAGGGAAAGAAAAACGAAGCAGTATGAGACAAACAGCACAGGAAGAAAAATTGTAAGGGAGATTATAAAGTTTTGTGAGGCCCTGTAAGGACAGTGACATTAAAAGAGAAAGATTTTAATGCAAGACTTTAACTTCAGATGACAGACTATGTGATATCAGGAGAAATTTCCAGTGCCAGAAAATGGTCTCAAATGCTCTCCCATCTAAGCCAAGTATAGCCTTGGATAGGTGGTCCTGTGGGGTAAATGGTACAGAGAAAGACACCCTGGGAATGAGCAGCTCTGGGAATTCCTGCACCAGAAATGCACCTAAAAACACTGTGGAGAAATCTAACACATCTGTATGCCTGCTAAAACTAGCTACTCTTTGTCCTTTTTTATTTATAATGAAAATGCACATTAGAATAGCTCATCATAGAATGTTATGGAATTGGAAGGGTCCTAGATGTCCTACCCCCTGCCATGCGCAGGGACACCTTCCAGTCTCCCAGGTCGCTCCAAGCCTCATCCAACGTGGCCTGGAACTGTTCCAAGGACCATGGGGCAGCCTGTGCCAGGGCCTCACTGCCCTCACAGGGGTTGTTTAGGCTGGAAGGAAGCTGTGGCAGGCAGAAGGAAATCTCGGCCACGGCCGCTGGGCAAGCTGGTGTGCACACATCGGCATGAAGGAAATCGGCAAACCGCTGGCAGGAAGATAATGGTTGTGGCTGCCCACATGTGGCTGCACTGCTGTGGAGCATTTGGGTTCCCTTGGCCAGCCTTTTCACGCCTTTGCTGCTCTGGGCCAGGCCTGTAACTGCTGGGGAGAGCTGGTGCACTCCTGTGCTCCCAGTGCCAGTGGCAGCATGGAGTGAATTCACCCTCTTATCCTCTTGTGGGGAATCTGAACCACACTGACAATGCTGTTCCCATTTTAGGGATGCAGCACCTAAAGCACACACTGGGACCAGGTATACAGAGAGCTCTCAGAGAAGCCCAGTCCTCCTGCTCCTCGTTTTTTTAACAACATCACCGCTAAAATGTGTGATCTGCTCTATGAGGCTGTTGTGCTCAGTCTTTTTGATAGCAGGAATGTCACACTGAATCAGACATTTTCTATTATGGACTATCTAGCTCCTTTCTGAAAACTATTGGAAGCACTCATATTCTTTAGTGACTTCATCTTTTTCAGATCGTAAATTACAGAAAATTGATTTCAAATTTACAATCTCATTACTAAACTCTAAACCACCAAATACCAAAGAACATTTGTTTTTTACTCAGTTAATTCTAAGCATATATTCACGGCTTCTGGTTATCTGCTAATTAATTAGGCCTGGGTCCTATACCACCCACTGATTACTGCCTGATGTACAACAGTAAGTCATTAAAAATCTTTAACTGAAGTCCTATCAATCATTCTACAATAGTTCTTCACCAGCTTGTAATTTATGTACTGTGTTTCTGCATAAACAATTTGTATCTTGTGTTCCTAGGTATGAAACTTGTAAGAAGTAGATTTTATTTCAGCACCAGTCTACTGTAAATACTCAAGCTTACAGGATCCAGTCTTCTGCAAAAAGAATTGGACACAACCATTCTAACTTCTACTGTGTCTGAGGTGTTTTAGGAATTGTCAGACATGGAGCAGGACACAGAGTACATGTACAACTGAAGTGAAATTAAATGTAAGTAAATATATGGTGATAGCGGTGAGGTAAAATCCAAAGTTCCAAATTTTTACCTACTACTTTAAAAAAAAAAAATTGGGATATTTTGTAGAAATGACAATGAGTGATGTTTCTCATTGCTGGATGAATAGCACTGTATGTGGCTGCATTAAATCATATTTTATATACATAGCTCCAGCTTCCAAAGTTCCAGATGGCACCATACAACCTCCATGTCCTACCACTATTTCCCATCCCAGAGTCTATGACCTTGACCCATTTTATCAGCTGTGGCTCAGTGATTGCTCCCAAACCATGGCTTGGCCTGGTGGCTGTCCCTGCCCACTTTGCCTCCTGCACTGCCACAATTACCCTGCCTGAGTGGCTGAGTTGGAAGCTCTTTCTTGCCATTGTGTTTGTTTATTGGAACCAGGTTTCATTAGCATCTCTGCAAGACAGAAGACCGCATCAACAGATTTAAAAGCTGCCAAAACCTATAAAATCCAATCAAGAAAACAATCCCTAAGGGAGAAAATGATTGAGTGCCTATAAAGGTACCAAGTTCTTCTACCCAGATGGATTTTTTTTTAATTGAACTCTGCTCTATAAAGGCACTTACGGTGCAATTGTGGCACCATTGGGTGAGGCATCATTATCTGGGAGATAACAGGACTGTTTACAAGGAGAGAGAGAGAGCTGGGGGCCACTGAGTGTGTTAGCAGAGTGTTCCATTTGAGTACTTTCAGGTCACATTGCTTCCATTTCTTATGTGATCCAACTGTAAAAAAAATTAGCACGCATGCTAGGTAGAAAAACAGACTAAATAAATAAAAGAAAGTTCTCTTTCAAGCCTAGGAGGTTTTTGCAGTATTTGTAATTAGTAGTTAACAACATAGAAGATACCTCTTGAAGAACATTTCTCATTAAAAACCAGAGTTAAAGCAAAGTTTGAGTGAAGAAAGTACATAGCTGTGGCCAGTCATACTGCACAAACACAGTGTGTTTGCAGGTTTGAGACAAATGAGGGGGAAAACAGGGAATATTCTTGATAGTATTGTAAATATTTATGTTGCAGCAAAGTATCCTTGGCAGCTTAGGCAGAGGTTTATAAAATATGAAGACAGAAAAGTCCAACCTTCTATCAGATGGGGTTTGGCAGAACATGACCAAATAATTTACAGATTATGTGAAGAGATTACTTGACTCATCCTTGTAACACAGCAATCTGTGGGCTGAATAGAGACAGCCCTTCAGATGCTGCAGGTTCTTTGGAAGGAAGGAAGCATTCACCTGGGGGGAAAAGCAGTGTTTAGGTACACCTCTCTTCTGTACGAAGTGCCTTCCAGGCTCTGTTCTATTCCAGTACCCCTCTGCAGACCCCCAGGAAGGCAGGATGCAGATACAGGTATGTATTCTAGCTGGCACCATATCTAATGTGTGCTGCCCAGTCTGACTGTCCAGGTTACAATGGGACAGCCTTGGCAAGGGGTCAGAGATGCCAAGGAGCTAGAGGATAAAGAGGGACATGTCTTCCACTCCTCTCCACATGCAAGGAGTGCTTGTAAGTCAAAAATCTGCTATGGAATGACCACTTCTGTGAATAAAGCTATTTCTGAATGTTTACCTGTTGCCTTGCTCATTTGAACTGACTGTTCAAACTTACTCAGTAAAAGAATGGAAGTTCTGTAATGACCTCTCCTCTTGTTCCCTGGAAATAGCTGATCAGCTTTTGTGAGCAAAACCCCTCAGCTCAAAGTGTCTCCTGGGGAAGCCTGACTCCTGATCTCCTCAGGAAATTGGCAGGGCAGGGAGCCAGTTATGGATGCCAGCACAGCGCAACAAAAACACACACAAAGGATTTTAATAATGGTAATTGCAGTAAATCCACACCCCGGGGAGCAGGTATGTGCTTTTTGGACAAGCAAACCACAGTGGGGAAGTCTCTGGCTGTAAAAGCACAGGCCATTGCAAGTAGGTGAGAGGAGGAGCAGAGTAAGTTGTGGCAGTGGCTGCAGTTTCCATTAGGAACAGTGTCTGGCTTCCCAGGGGTGACTCCATCTGTGGTCAGACTGAGAAGGCCACAGAACAGCCAACATTTTGCTCCTGTGTTACCACCTCTACCCAGGCTGGCTAGCTATGGAGAGCTCAAGTAACTGGCCTGAGGCAGCAGCTTGGAACAAGGGTACAGAAAAGATGATAATGGTTTCTGAAGACAGTGCATATGTAGGAAAAATATCCCCAAATTTTCTCAAACTGTTTTCTAGTGCGCATTCATTGTACCTGTCATCATTAGAGTTTTGTGACAACTCTTTACATTCTCATTTTTTTGCTTGAAGCCACCGAAGTATCCAGAATATATCAATTTACTTACCTTGTTTTTGTTTCCTCATGATAAATATTTCAGAAAGTTCTGATTTCTCATTATTATTACCACCTTTAAGCCTTTTCAATCCTAACTTTTTCTTTTGGCATAAGTGTGGGAAGCTGCCAAAAGGACAAATTTTGACAGCTCTAGCTCTTTTTTGTTTGTATTGATGAAAAGTATCTGTGCAGAAGAGAAAACGTTCTTGTTTTGTAAATGATAATGAATATCTAGGTATGCAGATGAGCATGTGGGTACTGTGCTGCTGGAACAGAGAGAACAGGATATTCTGTCACTCAGAGCTGAGCAGGAACTGCCTACCTGGCAAAAGGAACCAGCACACAAACAAGTGACAGTTTCTGTGTGATTGCAGAGGTCATACAATGTGGGAAATGGAAAGATAAAAACTTCTACAGATACAGGAGGTTTTGGTCTGTAGCCTTGGAAGGAGCTTAGATTGATGTAAAAATGTACACAGACATTAAGTAGAGAAATCATAAACTTATATTTCTATAGTTGTAAGAAAAAATATGCCTTAAGTAAGTGAGAAACTGTATTGTTAAAATGGTGAAGGGTTTATAATGTAGGGGTGTGTTTGTATAGGTTAAGCTAAGAGTTTAGAAAGTATGCGAGTAGCATATGTGTAGACGTAACAAAAACCCATTAAGCTAAAGTATCTGCAGTGCAACAAAATTAAGTAAAGGTGATAAGTTAAAAAAGCAAAATAAACCTTGTAGCAACTGTCTATTAAGTTAGAAAATTCTATATTGTCTTATAACAAAGAACTTGTAACTACTTTAGGCTATAGCTGACTACTTACTCCTTTAAAATCTCACAGCCTCTGAGACTGATGTTCACCTGAGCAATAAATTGTTCTTAATGTGACGAGAGTTCCATTCCTTCATTAAAAAACAGTGATAATAATAGTTCAACAGGGTTTTATACTTCCCAAACTAAACTCCCACTGCTGCATGACACAACCCCTCTCTGAAAAGCCATTTGGTTTGGTGTTTCTCCTCTCCAGGCGTTCAGGAAGCCATACATTTATGCCTGTTACCCTCACAAATGAACTGCTGTATTTGAAAAGTATGTTTTTCAAATCTTTTCATGAGCATAACACAGCAAATTACACAGATGTTAGAGACCTGATGACACAAATTTTATGTTATCATGTCCATGAAGGAAACCCGCACATTGCTCTAAAACCTGAAGTCAGATCAGCCAACAGCAGCACGTGTGCAATGCCAAAGTCATGCTCCAGGGAATCAGGATGCCATGAGAGCTCTGCCAAACACAAGAAAACAAAACACAAGCACCACAGAACAAAAGCAGGAAAAATAATTTAAGCCAATGCAGTCTAAGGAGAAAGAAGTCACTAATACCAGTCTAATAAGGCTGCTAGTTCTCAAGCATATCATCTCTGATTTGGATGTGGAGGTTGCCCTTCAGAAATGGGCAAGGGGAGGGAAACTGCTCTTGGGGATTGATGTCCAATTCTGTGGGTCATGAGACTCTCATGTGCATGTGAGATTCCACTCATTTGTAATTCCCACTGCACAGAAGAAATAAGCTCTCCTTTAAAAGGCCTCTACATCATATCAGCCTTAATTCTATCATTCTCTGTTTTACATTTAAAAGCTCTGGAAGGCCACCCAGCATTTTGGTCAGGGTACATACAGAGATCTGCATTTTCTTTTTCCCTTACACTGACGCAAATAAACAGAAGTGCTATTTAATACAGGGCTAAATAAAAAGCAGAACAAACAGAACTTCCAAACAAAAAGGAACAGCACACTTTGTTAGGGAAAAGAACCCCAGATCTCAGAATGGATAAGGAGGGATTCTGTTCAAGGGACAGAAAGGAATAAAATGCCAGCATGAATTTGTGAGGGAGCAATTATGCCAATTCAATTTACTTGTAGAACACTGAGTCTTAGGATCACAAAGACAACACAAGTTATCCTTGAATTTACCAAAGTACCACAGTGTTCATGAGACACATTAAAAAAATTATTTCAAGTTAACACTGATTAAACCTGCAGTAGAACATTATGATCAGTTTGGATGCTGTGTTTCAATAAAAACTTCGAACAATTGGATAAAGTTCAAAGGAAATCAGCAGAAATTGTAACAGGTCTGGAAGATATAGTCCAAAGGAAATAATAAATGCTGGATTAGTATTATGCAATGTTAGTGCATTCCTGCTCACCTAATAGAAGTTAGTGCTGTGAAATGGAAGAGAGTGTTTCTTTCTTCATGTATATGTTGGATAAGACAAGGCAAAAAGGATTGAATTGGATCAAGGAAGATTTATGAAAATCTTCATATTATAAAAAGCCTTGCAATAGCAAGACTGGTTCAGGAGGTTTTGGAACATCAGCACTGGAAAATTAAGAAAAAACCTGACAGCTGTGTCAGGAATGACAAATACATTTAGTACACTGCTGTGGGGGAAAGGGAATGGACTAAATGATCTCTTAAAGTTTCTTCCAGCCTTGTGATTCTCTGATTTCATGGTATGTTCCTTTATACCACAGAGCTACATCCTTAACATTGTACTGTTTAGAGCATTTCTCTCAGGAATTATATAATTTTCTTTTATCATTTACACTTATTATAGTCCATTCACTTCATATTCAGTATAAATATTGCAACACTGCACTCTACTAAGTGAGTTTTTTTATTTCATTAAACATTTCCCTCTGTGAAATACCCTCTTCAATAAAGCATGGCAGCAATAATAAATGACCCAGAGCAAGAGGAGGAGTGGAATGGGAAAAGTATAGCAGGAGGAATTCTCCTGCTTCATAGATGTTCCATTAATTTATTTCCAGCAGGCAATCTCCATTTCCCTCTCAGCAGTGTAAGCCCTGAACTGTGGCTCAGGAAACACTCTGATGGTAGAGGCTCAAATAAACGCCTCACAATTTTCTACTGACACCTCCTCAATAGTTAAAGTGGTTCCTCTGCCAAATGGGTAAAGGCACAGAGTTCACATTAAATATCACTATATCCATCAGCAACAAAATGCAGAGTTTCAACATTCAGGGGTGTTGATGGAAACCAAAAAAATTTTTGGTGAGATGTAGTGACTGCAAGCTGAACAGGTGACACCACTGCTGGAAATCCAAGGAACCACCCACTGCTGAGTCACCCCCAGCCACTGCCATCACTTTCTAGCCTGGACAGCATTAATAACACAACATTAATCTCTTTCAAATGCTCTCGGCATTTAGCTCTGCACCTCAGTTCTGAGCTGCTTTGCAGTCCCTCTTTCCACTGTGGAAAGTCTCAAGCCCAACCCAAAATTTGTTGGTCAGCACTGAAAATGGGAAAGTCCTCTAATATTCTCCTTTTACAATTACAACATCAACAGATCGGGGAGCGGAAAGTGCTTGACTAATATTTATGAATGAAGGCTTACAATGCTTTTTCCTTTTCCCCAGGCACAGATCACTGACAAGAGAAAAAATCCAAGAAGAGATAAGTGATTTCTCAGAGTTACAGAATCAGCTTGTGGGAACACTTAGTTTTAACCACTCTTTGCCCAAACTCTGCTATTCCTGCTGCAGCCCCCAATAAACACACATCCCCAGGATTACCAAAATGTCTTTAGGATGCAAATCCCTTTCCATACGCCATTTTTTATGCAGAGGTTGTTTGCCTTCACTGAAATACCACATATGCTTAAATGTCTGAGTCACTTCATCTCAGCCTGTTCCTTCATTGTTGGACTATGTTTTCAAGGAGAAACCTTTACCAGTCACCACTGCAGAGCATCTATTTAAAGGAGCTGGAAGTACCAGTTTTCCATGGCCTTTTTGAACATGTTCTTTCATTCCAAATCCAATTTGGATTCTTTCAGATCCTGGAAAGATCACTTGAATTTTATGCTAAACCCTTTATCGCAGCAGGACTAAGGACTCCAACAGAAATGAAATACAAATAGTTTGCTGTAAAGAGGGAGCCTTTTACAGACTTGTTTTCAAGGTGAATGTTTATGTACAAAATACCAGTTCAAGATTCAGGTTTTCTTAGAGTGCTGTAGCAAAAAAACAAAAGTATTTTAGTGTGTTTCAGAACTTGGTGTTCAAAATTGGACAGATCTCAGGTGCACAGGTTCTTCTATACATTTGCCCTAAGATCTTCTCCTTGCAGAATCGGGTCCTTTTGTGTTTTTACACAAAGATATCTGTTTAGAATTTGGGTAATCTCAAAACCAGAAGAAATGAACATATGAGCAGTGAGAAATCAGTGTCAATTCTGGAAAATGAACCTGGGCAGAAAAGAGATGAAGATGTTGGCCTGTTTCCTCTATCAGGAGGTGTTCTCTGAGTCTGTCATTTTGCTGTCCACAGGGAAAAACAGTGAGATTTCCATGTAAACTTACATCTTGAGATTTTCATCAGCTGCATCTCTGGTGCTTCTATGAGACATTTAAGAATGGCAGCTTTGGTATATTTTTAAAAATCAGTGAAGTGGTAAGTTCAAAGCAGCTTCTGACCACACTGTGCTTCAGAACATTTAAGAAAGCTTAATAGACCATTGAGTCATTATCCTGATATTTATAACATTAAGAATAATAACATCCTGAGGGATGAGAGGCTACAGAGAGCATGTACAGTCATCCTCTCAGAGAAGAGCTTCAGCAGAGGAAGATACTATTAGAATAATATTCCTGATTACAGTCAAGAAAGGACATAAAATGCAGAACACAGTGCATTCTTCCCTCAGCCTTTTGGGAAAGTAGTACTTCATAAAATGTGAACAAGAGATCCACAAGAAGATGTAGAATTCAAATGAGAACCTCAATTATACACAAGCATCCACTCTATGCTGAGACCTCCATTAGCAGATTCTGTAAGGACTAAGTAAAAGCAACAAGTGAAAACCTGTGCAGGTTTATTTAGACAGCCTGTGGTAATGGAGTTTCTAATGCATCTGTGTCATACTGTTTCTCTGGGCAGTCAGTGTTGCCTTATTGGTTCTTCATACTCATCTTTACATTTAATTATCTCCTAACTGGACAGTGAAATGCTGTGTAAATATATTTCTGTGGTCATTCTTTGCACTGTGTGACACAGCTGACCCTGAGCTAGAGCATCTAGGGTCATGCAAATTTGTAACCATAGAAGACAGTCTCAATCAAATTTAGGAAATGCATGCTATTTCAATATTCAATAGTTTCCATCACTAAAGCTCTTCTGAGGTCACTGTAATATACTTTGTGTGCTTTTCTTTTTAATTATATGTATACAGCTCGTATCTCATTAGCCACATACCTGTCATGTCTCTGCTCAGAGACTGCAGTTCAGTTCCTGACTATTTTCCTTCAAAGATGTGCCAGGAAAGGACTTTTGAAGAAACATTAGTACCACCGGAGTTTCCCAGGCATTGTGTGAGGGGCACTGGAAAAGCAGCCCCAAGAGCTCCTGCCACACAGCTCTGTCCTTTTGCACAGATCTGCTCCTGGCAGTGTCCCACACAAGGACTCTTTATGTCAAGTGCCCTAACTGGGAAAGGGGGGCAGCCAAACGTTCTTGAAAAGCTTCTGTTCCCAGCATTTCACTTCACATCCCGTTTCCAAAACACTGAATTTAAATGTCACTTAGCTAATCCCTTCATACATCGTTATTCACTGTAGAGCCAAAGAAGCAGTTCTAATCTTTGAACTAAAGAATGAAAAAATGCTCTCAGGGCTGTTTACATGACAACAAAGGTTTGCCAAACCAGATGCCTTTCCCCAGGCTGGCTGCGCAATCCTCACAGCAAGGAGGAAGCAGAGCAGCTGCAAATATTAAAGTTCCCAGCTCAGTAAAAGGAAATCAAGATGAAGAAAGGAGAACAGGAATCTTCAGGACTGAAAAGCTGGTTTTGGAGAGCAGGTAGAGGCAGTGTTAACACGACTGAGCTAAAGTCTATTTTCCTGGCTGCTCCTGTTCTCCAGGACAGGAGACAGCGTCAGCATCCCTGCCAGCTCTCTGAGAGCCTCCTGAGGCAGGCACAGAGACTTGCCCGGCCTGCAGGCAGCCAGGAAAATCCAGGAGCCCTCCAGTGGCCAGAGCTGCCTCAGCTCCTGCCACGCCTCCTGTTCCCTTACTTTACCTTCCCCGCGCGCAGCTTTAATGGAAAGATGTGCTATTTTTACCCGTTTTGACACTGGTGATGGATGGAGTCCCTGACAGGAGTCAAAAGGCTGCTATTTTCTTGGGACTACTCCTTGGCTTTCAAACTAGCTTGTCCTGCTTTCAGATAACCCAAATCTTTTTACTAACCATGCATGCTGGAAAGTATTGCTTTATCTGGGCTTTTGGGAAATTAGGGAAGTGATTTATTCTCTGGTTATTTCATTAAAAAAATAAGTAAATTACATTGACGGAAAACTTCAGTAGCTTGGTAGAATTTTAAGTTTGCAAACTTAAGTATTTAATGAGGTTCATGTGTCTCCTTGTAACCACCAGACTACTTACTCAGAATACTGTGCGCTCTCTTTTTTGTGATATAAATTCAATTTTCTTCCACTGCAATGCAAATACCTTTATTCCATAGGTTACAGGAACAGGTCTATAAAGAAGACTGAACACTTTGCAATGTACCAATCTCTGTGGTGCTCAGGGATCAATGTACCACTGACCTCCAATAACACATGGCCACTACTTGAGAAGCATTAATGGTCCTCCTTAATAGTCTCCCTTTTACACGTTGAATTGTGCTCTCCTCTGCAGTACCCTCAATATTTCACCAGGTTACTTAGAAAGCAGGGCCCTACCCTTTGTAACAGAACTTGCTGAGACAACACACCCAGAGATGAAAAGAATCTGGATTCTGCAGATATTATCAAGGCACAGAATAATCATGAAGTGCAGGAGGAGCTGACACATATTTCCCCTTTTCTAGAGCTTCAAGGGAAAGCAAATCTCATTCCTGCCAGCCAGTCTTTTATGTAATGTCCTTATTGTCAAGTGCATGCCCAATAATGAGGAAGAGAATTGCTGCCCAGGATTTTGGCATGACAGTGATCAAACACTAAAGTCCCTGCATTTCCTTATGAAGACATGAAACTCCAAGGCAAGGTGTCATACTTCAGACAACCTTCAACTGGTGATGATGTAGATTCTTTGGAGAACTTACAGAAAAGCAGAAGGCAATGTTATGTTATTTTTTCCACATTTGGTACTGCATTACTTTCAGAAAAGCACCTCACATATAGATTACAGATTACAGAGGCAACATCTGTGCTCTCCCCAGAACTGCATGTGGCTGATTGACTCTTCCAGAGGAACTGACTGACTCAGACAACTTTATAAATGGCTGTAAAGATGCAGTTACACCTTTTCACCTAACTACACATCCCAACTGCAGTACCCCAGGTGTCTGGGACACCCTTCGATCTCTTCAGCACACTTTGGGCCAGATTCTCTACTCGCAGTGAATTTGCCCTGCTTTACTAAGCTATAGACCCAAACTGGTGTATCCTGTTTAACAGGAGACAAGGAATAGCATACTGTTCCCTAGATGAACATCACACTGGACAAAGAGCTTTAGGAATTACAATTGTTAAGTTTTTGAAACCCAGAAAATTATTGCCATATTTTTGATATAAACATCACTTCTTTATTTCTTTTAGCTGAGAAAGTAATGGATCACTTCTATTCTCCTTACTTCTAATTCAGCCTCATGGAAATCACTGTTTTTATACTGTGGCTGAATTTGCTCTGTCATAATTTGAGATGGCAGAGAGACTAGAGAAGTATAACAGGTATTCTTGCTCAAAACCACCTACATCTGCCCTCCTTTGTTAATTACTATTTTATGAGATATTAATTCTTGGTCTGGATGACACATTGATATAACCACAAAGACTTGGAAGAATTGTTCCTGCTATAGAAAGACCGACTTAAGTGTTTTTACTTGCTGAAATAATTTTTAAGGTCTCATTCCACAAAACCTGCAAAATGCTATTTCAATAATAATTCTTTTAGCTCTGCAGAAGAATGTGAGTGTGCTATAAATAAGCTATAGCTCTTTCCTGCTTTATAGCATGCAAAGATTAGCTTTTTCCAGATACTACTTACTGTGAAGTAAATATACTGGTGTCCTGCTGATAAGACCATTATTTCTTTATAGCTGCAAATAAAGCCTGTTCCCCCTTATAGATATCTCTGACAAGCTCCTGAAAATATGCCTCACACAGACACTGCCAGTGAGTCACCTGCTATATTGCCCCAAGCGTAGTTGAAGCCTCTGTACTTTTAAAAGTGTTCCCACAAACTCAGCTCACCTCTGCTCTTCACAGCCTGTACCTGAGGAATAAAAATTTTGATGGGGAGTCCATAAACCTGGCCAGCTGCTGCCCAGCACTGGGAAGGGATTTGCAAAGGTGTGAGGCCCTTTCCAAGAGAGCCTTTCCCAACGATCCTATCTGAAATATCTCTGTGGATCACAGCTGTGAGGGCAGTTCATGCAATGTGTCCCTAGTCTGGAACCCCAGAGAATGGCTGGTTCTGTTCTAGTTATGCACTTCGGCATGGACACAAGGAATTCTTTTTCATGGTCCCAGGTGCAGCTGGGAAAGAAACAAAGTTTGCCAAGAGTGCAAGAAATGTCAAGACAGCAAGTGCTGCAGGTGGCACTTCACAGCAATTCAGCAGGGGCGTCTCTGATTCAGGATCAGAGCTGCTACATGTGGAATTTGTCAGCAGAAAGAATCTGAAAGTGGGATAGGTCTTTCAAAGGTGAATGATGAAATTTATTTCACTTAATCAATGGCTGCAAAAGCATTAAGCTCACAGTGCCTAAAAGCCTGGGGTGTCTACAGCAATGCTTGGGGGCTAGAAAGATCCTGTGATTTTGGCATGCAAAACCAGGACTCTGAAGAACATGAGAAGTTTGCTGTATATTCCAGTGGCCAGCTTGGGGCTCTTCTGCTAACAGAGGAGTTTCCACGCAAGGCATTGAGCTGACCAGATAATCAAAATTCCTTGGAATAGCAGTAAGTAAACCAAAGGGGCTGCTGGAGCTCCAGGGCCCCTGGACAGGTTGTGATCTGGCTGACTGTCCTGGACAAGAATTCTGCAGGAAGAAGGTTCTGGTGCCAGGGGCTGCTGTCATCCAGGACTCCTGAAGTCCTGCTATGTGAGGTTCTCAGGAGTACAAGCCACAGCTGGTGGGGCTCTGAGAGAGGAGGGTGGGAGCATTTTAGCCATCCTAGCCATGTGAGCCCTCAATTAGCAGGCAGCCATTAACCACCTCTCCCACTGACATCAGCCATCCCTCAGCTCTCTCAGTACCTTCCAAATGGGATCTTTGACTCCAGCTCTTTGAGTAGTGTCCATATGCTGAAGGGAGAGGGAAGCTGTAAGTAAATGCAGCAATTTTTCACTTTTTCAACGCGGAAAAGCATTGCATGCCAAGAAATGTCCTCTTTGTACTTGTTCAGACAAGTTGCTAATGTCTATATTGCAAGATTCAAGAGATAAAATAATCTCTGTCCTGTGTGCACATGTGGGAAGGAGAAGGGCTAGCAGAATGTAAATTTTGACTCTGTTGAAAGCACAGCCCTGTGGGAATAACTCCCTACCATGCTCAGCTGCAATGAGGAAGCACTGCTGGAAAGAAACAGGAGAATCTTCATGAGTGCTGCTTTTCCCCTCTGTGCCTGGTGGTATTTAGCAAATCCGTCCCCACAGTTTTATTGGTGGATTTGGGAGTGATCTGTTCTCCAAAGGGGTGGGAAAGGATGGCTCTTTATTTCAAACACATGGTGAAAATGCTCAATATAATGTTGGGAATTTGCAGCTGGGAACCAGATAGCAAAAAGGATATGAATTAAAAAAAAAAAAAAAAAAAAAAAAAGCCCAACAATTAAATCATAGCTCAAAAAGAAGGAAGCAAAATCTTTGCAGCTGGAAGAGGGCAGGAAGATAGAATGGATTTGCACATTCCATTTATTTATTATTCCAAAATAAACTGAAAACCAGGCTTAGAAGTGCAAATGGGCAGCCCAGCAGTGGAAGGGTGGGCAACGGTTGTACAGAACATTCTTTAAAGATTAGTCACTTTAATGTGCCCATATGTATCTTCGAAAAATGCATCAGATTATCTGTGGGTGTAAAAGGCAGAAGTTCATAGAACTCAATTATTTATACCAGCAGATACTCTAGATAATGTTTCTACTCCTGGCAAACACCAAAGTATGAAAACTTGACAAAAATACACACAGAATAGCAAAGGGGGGAAGAGCAGACCTTGCAGAAAGTGCTTCTCTTCCTGCTAAAAATACACATTAGATTTTCCTTTTAGTTTAAAAAAGATTTTGCTCTAGAAGTCTACTTTCCCCAAGCTGTGCAGCTAATTTTAATGGCTTCCACACATCACAACACTAAACAATTGTGCCAGCCTGCCCATTCCTAATGGGGTGTATTTATCTGTTTGCTTTCCAAGCAGTCACCAAGGTGAAACTGATCTGGCAATATCATACTGAGAAAAGAAAACCAGTTCTGATGCCCACAGATATCATCCTGGGTGCAACCTTTGGAGAGTAACCAACTCAGCCAGGTCCTGTTAAGAATATCTGTGAGAACTAAGTGTGTATTTGTAACCCCAGCTACCCTTGGGTTCCTGAGTCCATCTGTGGTGATTCTGGCATTTTCTCAGTTTTGTCACTCCTCCCTTGTTAGAATGATAATTAATTATCATAGTCAGAAAAGAGACTTAGTCTAAGTTATACTAAAAGCAAAAAATCAAAATGTCTCCCTACCAGACTGCAATTTTCTCTTTCATTTTTGTGGACAGTGGCAATGACATTTAATCAGAGAAGGGGGAGGAATCATTGATGCAGAGCTGTGTGCAACAGGTGGGTAAAACTTTGGCATTATTCTTCAGCATTTGGAATTTCACATTCCTGCTTTTAACCTCTCTGTTTAAAGATAACTACATATGTGAAACTCTAAGTATAATTCATTTATCTAGGGCTTTTTTAGCCCAGCTCACCATTTACTATTAATCCACTCTTCCTGGTATGAATCTTCTGCTCATCTACTTTTGGCATAACTCCCTATTTTTCTTCAGTATTTTTTTAGAAAGAAGGTGAAAAGGTAAAGTAGACATATTATGCTTAATACACACAAGCTGTGACTAGAGTCAGACCCATTTTTCTTTTTTTCATGTCTTCCAAGAGGGAAAAGAGAGAATTTTTAATCAATAATTTAATCAAATGCAAACCTGCAAACTTTTCTCTGACACACCAACACAAAACTGGAATCATAAAAGCTTGAGAAAACATTTCTCAAAAAAACCCATTGTAAAGGACAATTAACATTTTGCAGTTGTGTGAAGTAAACTTTTTACAGGACTTAGACCTTTTGTGCCAATATTTACCAAACAAAGCATCACAAGCCACACAGTGACCCAAATTTATTTGCCTTTTACAGCCATGCAAATCCTTCTCAACCATAAAGAACTATACTATTTCAAAATAAATCTGGCCTCAAATAAAGATGTGAGATTATCATCCTGCTTGAGAAATGTACACTAGAACCTGAGAGAAAGAATTCTTCTAAGCAACTCTGACATGGTATTTGGACAGCTGTTTAATAACAACATAAAATCCTGCTAGTTGAGTTCTATTATAGTTTCTCCTTGTGCTTCCAGCTGGCCTCTGCCTGGTCTAAGGGGAACAGAGACCAGAGCCAAAGATACACATTTCTCTGTGCAAGAATCAGAGAAAGGAAAGGCTGAGAGCCAAATCAGCCCTTCTACTGCTGGGTGCCTTGGGCTGGAATTCACACCAAGACTGGCCAGAACTGGCCTGGAATCCCATCAAGAAATGCAGACACAGATGTCACACTTCCACACATGTGGTCCAAGGCCACTGCAGTCTTTCCATGGCTCTTGGGTCTGACATCCTGACCAACCTCCTTCTGGGGATGAGATTCTGACCTCTTTGGAAAACCCAGCTTTGCAAACTTGCCAGACCTTCACCAGGGAGAACTGACTCTGATGTCCCCATAGGAAACCTGGGCCCCTAGCCCATGACAGGAAAGTGTTGTGATACATAAGAGCTCACTCATGCTTAGATACGCGTAATGTCATTGGGGAGGGTGAAACCATCTGAAAAGGAAATGTCAATTCATACAGCTCGTTTGAAAAGCAGCACTGGAAGCATGTTTTATCTGAATATGCCAATCTATTCAAGTAAATAACTCTGGAAATGCATGGTTTTTATATTCTTTTGTTTCAGGAGAAAGCACAATAGCTAAAACATGTCACTGCAAAAATGAAGTGATTTTGTGTTTAAAATACCAAACATTTTTTTCTTCCTAAAGTATTCTGAAATGCTAGCATTTTGTTCCACTCCCCAGTGTGACCAGACTTCAGAATTTCTAAAACTTCCCCTGAAAGAAACTTTGGTTTTGCACAGCCCCAAAATACAGATTGCCAGCTCCTAAAGCATTTTATGATCTGTGTCCTGCAACTATAATAGAGGAGAAACAAAGTCTCTAAGAAAGCCTCACTTATTTCTTGTCCCAGTCTGGCAGCCTCTGATAGCTTTCATTCCTAATAATATTGCTACCACACCACAGAACTGAGCATCAGTGCAACCTCTCACTTCTTTTGTGAATAGAAACCCTGCCGTACTGAGGAAGCAGAGACAAGCAGCAGAGTCTTTGGCTCCATCAGAGCATACACACGTTTTAATGTCATGTGTTAGCAGTAATGTAAAACCTCAGAGTTATTTTGCCCTAACCATGAATCAGGGTCTGTGCAGAGTAAGGATGACAAGCAGCTGATACAGGAGCTCTGTATATGAAATTTTCCTTTTCCCATTGCCCCCCCATACTGATTTCTTCACAATTGTGCCCAAATGCATTTGCCTGATCTGGAGTCTCTGCATCATGCCTTCATCTTTAATCACTGTTCTACAGAACCTGATTTCCTGTCTGGCCATCACCCAGAAATGGCTCTTGGGTAAAATGAGAAAACATGCCAAATAAGCATTTAATATATATCAGGTGGGATTTGATATGCTTCATATGGAAAGCTCCTCCTTGATTTAAATACCTGTCAGATCAAGTGTCTTGAGTATTTTGCATCACAAGCCAGGGTGCTGGGAATGAGTCCCTGAAGGTCCTGCCCCAGCTTCCCCTCCTGGAATTAACTCATGCTGGGCAATGCACACTTACTATAACTCTGTGCCCACTCCTCCAGTTCAATGTTTTATATAGAACTCTTTCTGTTCCTTTGGAGGCACATTCAAAGTAACATTTTGCTGAAGCAATTATTAGACTTGTCATGGGTTAGAAAAAAGTCATGGTAGTTCTCATTTTTTGCTCCTTCGAAGTGTTTTTTTACTATTAATGGATGAATTTCCCAATCTACTCAATTGTTCCCATGAGCCATTTTCCACCTAACTAAACTGCTCCTAATATCTACATTTCAAAGTCCTGTTTTGCATATTTGCCTCAAGGTAGTGTAGATTAATGTTAGCACCAAAAACCTCAATAGAACCGAAGGTACCAGACATATGCAGGGATTGTTCCAATGTGTGTCATGTTCTGTGGGAAAGACACCAATAAACTCTCCAAGTTGGGATGCAGCAAAGATTCCTATCTAGATATCAGTCCAGCCATTCAGATGTAGGTGCAGGAAAATTCACTACAACTTAACAACTCCCTCCCGAATTTAGTTCATTCTAATACAGTAATATGCAATGTCCTGGATAGAAATTATATGATTAGTCATATTTCATTTTACCTTGTTAGTAACAAGAAAAAAAAAAACCCCAAACTCGACGCAACACCACCTTGCAATACAGAGAAACTGAAACTCAATTACATTTCATTCAGGACAACAATTCCTATAGTTTTTCTGTGAAGCACCCTTGGTTTGCACAGATCCCTATCACCCTGCAGCATAACTCCCTGCTGTTATGCAGTTGGAATTAAATATGGGAAGCCAAATCTAATGCTTTTGTACTTTTAGAACACCTGCTTCCTGCATTTATTGGCACCTGAAGAAATGGACTTATTTCTCACATATACAACAAAGAGAAATAAAAGAAAATGGAAATTTGGGCTAGATTTAAAGTGATACCATACACATTTAAATTCCAGCAGTGGATGACTGGTAGCTTCCTCATGCAGTAGAAAGCAGTATTTAGGCCAGGAACCACTGGACAAAATCTACAGTAAATTAAGCAAGACATCAGTTTAGAATATCCAAGAGGCTTCTGCCATCAAAACCCTCTAACTCCATCTAAACCTTACATTTTCTGCTTGCACTCAACACCTTGACTAATGCAGGCTAAGGTGGCACATTCATGTGAGACCTTGTGGTTAAAAGCAAGAACATAACTGTGATAGTTTTGCAGTTTGCCCATATGGATGGTGGCACCTTTCTGACTACTGAATAAGTAACAATAAATATTAATGGTACATTTTGAAAGACGGTTGTCAAGCCTGGACTGCTTGCAGGATGGCTGTAATGTTTGCTGGGGAAGAGAATGTGGTGTTCAGATGATGGAAAACTTAAATGAAGTGGCTGGATAGAGGTATGAATTAAAACAACTGAGCTAAGTAGAAAGAAGGAGGTTTGAAGTTAGTAAGAATAATGGATACCGTGTGAACTGACTGGTACAGTGATTTAATGAAATTAGAATATCTGGGTAGGAGAGGAGGATTTTTACATCATTGTGAGATGATGGGATGGTTAAGAAGTTCTGGGTAAATATCTGAGCGTCACAGGTCACAGAATAACCTCTAAAACCTTGGAACCCATTCATATATTCATGTCAGTACCAGAAGCCAGAGAGTAAAGGCTGGAGTCTGGTTCTCTCTGCACAATGAGCAAGAACTCTTGCAGGAGAGAATCTTGTGCATTTTGGTATTTTTATCTTAAAGTATGCATTGAAATGCTGGGCAGACTATTCATATGACAAACGGAGAAACCAGGAAACTCCTTAGGAGGCAACCTTTTTCAGAAAGCTCATGTGTTCACCTGGCAATCTTTGGGCAAAGGGAGTTATGAACCAGCCAGGAGAAATTACTCAGTCTCACAGCAGCAACTAGCTGAAGAGCAAGAGGAAAAAACAGCTAGAGGATAACAAGGTGGACTGAGAATCTTGTGATTCTCCAAGGTCTGTGTAACTATCAGACATTAAACAGTTTGCTTTGTCAGGGAGCATGGCTAGCCAGGAACTCACATTTAATTGAAAACGAGACCCCCTGCACCCTTACCTTTTTGTAGCATCAGCAACATCATCTTCTTAAGCTGATACCTGTGGGAAAATGCAACCCTGATTCTTGGCCTGTGGGTTTTTTTTTTTTGCTATTTCACTCCAAAGAGAAACTCAGCAGGCAAAACATGACACTTCCCTGGTAATTTTCACACCTCAAACAGGCAGAGATATTTTTCTAATACCATGTATTTCTCTATTTGCACTTTACTTGCCAAATGTTTCTGAGTTGAAGGCAGCAGATTTGTATTTGTGATAAACCCATTGCAATAAAGAATATTCTGTGATTCTGAAGAACAAGAACATCCCTGAGATTGGAAAAGTGCAAAGACAACCCAACCCACCAGTCAGACTGGTACTGAGCTATTTGTGAGGGTGAGAGGAATTGAGGGTGAAAAAGGCTAAAAAGCATCAGCAAATTCCAGTGGTGTTTAAAGTATATTTTTGGAGCATTTGAAAGAATACTAGAGTAAAACTGTTGATACTGAAATTACAACAGAAAACCTAACTCCAAGTTGGACATTAATTGTTGCACCATTTCTTGCTGCCCTTGAAGTGAGCTGCACCAGCACTTGCATTTACATGAGTTACTACCAAATAACCCAATCACACTAAATAAACAAAGTAGTGTTTTTTTGTGAAATAGGAAAGTGAAGCATCTTGGCCTAAAACATGGGACTTAGGTGTAATCTCAGCTCCATAGGTCCACATCCACACTTCAGCTGACACAGGTAATCAATTTTTGCAATTTAATAATGGTTTTTATAATTCAAAGCACTCTGGTACTCCAGGCACTTTTATTTTAGCAGAGATCATCGCTATTTTTCAGCAGACACTTTACTGGCTCTTTTCTCTCAATGCTTAAACAAATGCTTCATATTGTTTATCCTATATTTCTCCTTTTATTAATTTCAGCAGAAAGTTATTCAGGAGTTTAAAATCAGAATACATTAATTTATCTTTTCTTTTAGCCATATTCTGCCTTGGAAACAATCTGAAGATGTCTTTTGATTGAAGGTATTCTGCCTTCATCAGACAGAACAAATTTATGTGGAACAGAAGGTGCTGAAGGTGGGTGTATTTAACTACTAAAGAAATCGGCAGATAATAATGACATTCATGGAAGATTTGTCAAATTCAAGGTTGTACTTGTTAAAGTTTGTTGTTCCTGTGAACCTTCTAGAATAACAGAATACCTGCTTGTCAAAAAAAAATCTTTCTATTTGGATCCCTTGAAATCCAGGGAAAAAAGAATCAAAACATCACTCTTTTGCTTAGAAATTTCTTTCTTACTTATACCAAAAAATTGCTTTTCCTTCTAAGACAAGGAATCACAGTGGCTGATAACACCACTGCATTATTTACACCAAATAGTAACTTATTACTATGATGTAATGAGAGGGTAATTTAAGTTGTTTCATTACTGCCTCATGAATCATCTTGACTTACATTGCTAATATGGCAGATAACTAATTTGCTCCATGTCATTAAAGAATTTTAACCTGGGACTGTATTTAGATCAGGATTTCACTTAATACTTTTATATCAGAGTTCAAAGAAGTAAAAGCAGTAAATAGTGAGATAAATTGATTTTAGCCTGGTTGTGTTCACTGTATCCTGGGATGTGTTTATATCAGATTTTAAAACTGAAGCAGTGACAAAATAGCTGAAGCAGACAAAAAAAAATTCTCCATGTTTGTATTTAGAGCAAGAACAGACAGCTGTCAGAAAGAATCTATCTTGTTATTTATAAAATAATCAAAGATTGGTTTCTACGGTAGAAAGCAAAGGAAAAGAAGGGTTCAGTGCAGGAAAAGCTCTGACTGATTTTTGCCTGTGGGGAGGAAGCTGAGAAGGTTGGGTTTCCCTTGGGATTAGCAGTTTCTGGCCTGGCTTTGTGTGCACTTAGCTTCACATCTCTCCTCATTCCAATGCTGAGAGTTCCATGGTTTCCCTTTGAAAGACCACCTCGTGCTGATTAAGGAAAGCTTTTAGTGACAGAGCACTAGAAAGGAAGTTTCAAGTCCTTAAGACAGCTGAGAGGAGTTGTAACCTATTCCCTAGGGATGGCAGGGTCAGAACCCAGGCTCCTGCCCCCAGAGGCAGCCATCCCTACAGCACAGGCAAAAGCTTCCCTTTGGGCTCTACAACACGCTTCTGACCTCCAGCAAAAGAGGCCAGGGGCAGAAAAATCTCAAGTGCTCCCACTGAGCTAGAAATCAGAGATTCCAAGGGCAGTGCCCATTTACCTACAATATCTCATGGTTGTTATAAGAATTAAGTTGGATTAAAGATGCAAACTGAGCTGAAAAACCCATTAGTTAATATTTTCTACTAAATATACTCCAACAGAGGGGAAAAATTCACTTTTAAGAGTGAGTTATCTGGTTGCTGTCTGCTTAAATCTTGACCACGACTAAATTTAATGATCTCTGTTCACTGACTTGTACCTCAGTGCCAGAACTGCTGGAGCAGTGCAACTATTCCTGAGTCAAGAGTTCCTTTAAGGAGCTCTTTGCACTAGCTATCCTTATCTGCTCAATTTATGAGCCCATTTGAAAAGCTTCTGCAAAACCCAGAGCATTCTCAATACTCAATTTGGAATGCTCATAACTCAATCCAATGAAAACCAATTTTCTCCAGGGAACTCAAAAGCCTTTCTTCTTGGTGAGAGCAATTTCCAAGCCGTATTTCAAGTTTCAGGTCCCGTTGGTTTTGGCTGTAAAAGTGTTTAAAAAGAGTCACTCTCACTATAAATATAAATGTATTTAAATATTACACTTATATTTTACTTTGGTATAGATATTTTCTAACCTCTCAATTTCATCAGGTACAGGAGTAGCTGAATGCCCTTCACTCAGGAGCTTCCAGGCAAACTAAAGATTACCACAGGTTTCAGGAAGAGACAGGCTGAAACATTTAGGAATCAAGGGTGAAACTGCAGAAAAAAATAAACTTGACTGAAATGGAAATCTTATAGTTGTTTGTCTTGCTTTCCATGGACCTCCAGAGTCCCCAGAAATCCTACACTGAGCTCAAGACTTGTCACTCTGCAGGAAAACACGTATTGAGAAATAATTCTTCCTCAGTAACAATTTAAATATTCACTGTTAATGGTGACAGAAAGGACTGAACTGAAATGAAATCCCAATAAATCATCCAGCTCTCATATAATTCAACAGTTCAGCCACAGATTAAATTCAAGCCTCCAGCCTCATTTTTCTATATTCTAAATCAATGTATTGCTGTTTCTCACTGGTTATTTGTTTGCCTAGCAAAATTTCAGTTACTGCTAATACCCTACAGGCTTTGTTTCCAGAGATCCAATGCTTCCATGTTTTACTCCTTCCATATTTGCCTCCTCTCATTTCCAATGTGCACTTGAATTGTTTCTATCCAGGAGGAACAGATTCAACCCCAGGCAGCCAAGAGATTTAAAACCATCCCTTATTTCATTTCTGGAAAGGCTGAGAGCTCAACTCCATTGCTTCTCCTATTGTAATAAACTAGATGTGACAGAGATCTCACACAGATGAATCCTGGCTTTTATATATGGCATTAGAGTAGGAAGAGAAATAATTTTATCTCTGAACATTTCAGAAAGATTGGTTTTTCCACTGTTTATGTGTGCAGAACATTGGAAACCTCAAAGTGTTATGAGCCAAACTCCCATGCACTTTTGGAATAACTTGAAAATTTTCATTTTGAATAAAACCACTGCAAATATATCACTGTTTTTATTAGCATTACCTACCAATTTCAAAACTACAACTTACTCAAATAATAAAATAAACATCCTAGATTATCTTTCATACTGAAGAATGCACATAATTTTTCTGATAAATTCAAATCTTCTGATTGCAAAAACTTTTTCCCTTTGCCTTAGTTTTTGTTTCAACAAATTTCAACAGTATCCAACCCATTGTGCCCTCATGCGACTGAGATTCTGCAATGCTGGTTCTCATCTAGCAGTTAAATTTTGGTGCAATCTAAATTTCCTTGCTCTGCCTGTTTAATAGATCCTATATATTATTTCAGTGGATTTTGGATCTAATAAGGACTGCCACATGGAAACGTGAAGTCAACAACCGAATCATGATTTTACATCTGCAAACCAATGGCAAGCATTCAGGAGTTAGATAAAATAAAGGTTGGGACAATATCAGAAGCCACAGCTTGGTTCACTTAATACTAAAATTTCCTACAGGAACTCTGGTCACTTTGACAGCTGATGAAATATTAGCCTAAGCAAAACACATCAGCACTTGTATATGTTTGAGAAGAGTAATTTATCAGAAATACAATAAACGCCAGCTGTAGTTCTCTCAGAGGTCATTAGAACTTGGAAGGTAAAATTTAGATTTTTTTTATCACAAGGAAAATTTACATTGGATTGAATTAATTTTTGGTATGTCCATGAATCATTCAGTTTTAATGGAGTTTTATCAATTTATAGCAGCAAATGATTTATGCCATTGGCATGAGGCCCTTACAGGTTTCAAAACTGCTGAAATTAAATGTTAGAATATTCAGTTTGATTATTGTATAATTTTGAAACTTTGCAATGTGTCTGGATCTCTTGGATAGAAAACCATGCAGTAGCATTTCTTTCAACCAGAAGCCTAGGCTGGAGACAGACCTTGCTGAAAAACAGGTATCCCAGCTGAAATACCTGGCATTACAGCTGAAATGAGTGTTGCTCAAAGACCTACCTTTAGCACACAAAAACAAACAGAATCAGTGGTCATGTCTGAAATGGTATTGCAGGACTCATTGGATTCATTCCTCCAGTACCACCCTTACCTGTTCTTACAGACTGCAATAAAAGATTGCTGCACTCACACTGACCTCATTTTACACATATTAACCTCCTAGAAAGAAGTTCTAAAATCTCTCACCAACTTTGGGTTTTTTCAGCTCTGCTTTTCTATTTCTCATTATTTCTCAAGTTTTCAGTTTCAAAACTTCTTCAGAATATATTCAGTAAAATGTTACACAGACATGAAAACACTTTCTATACACTGCAGACAGTCAATTATGTATGACTCAGCTTGAGTGAAAAAGAAAAGGGATACTGTAAGCATGATGATTTCATGCTGCTTGCTAAAACTAAGGCTTGCTGGTATTTTCACCTACAAACTTAACTTGTTTTTCCCAAGAGTGGGATGGAAAGTTTTCCCAAATACTGCTGTGCAATATAGTTGATAAATACATATTTTTTATAATAATTATTCTATAGACAGCTAAGCTGGAGAATTATCCAGGGTGATGCTTTCAAAGGCAGCTTTCATTCACCTTGATTAAACTATTTTAGGAAAGTTTCTGCTTTCATGCCTAAAAGACTACACAGCAAAATTTTGAACCTTCATTTTATATAGAGGTAATTCCTTTTTGTTTCCAGCATGTGGAGTTTCTCTGTCTACACACACGCACCAATGAAAGGGAATTCTCAAGTGATTAAGAACTGCAGGTCTCCTTTTTAATTAAAAAAGCTATGCTATACCTATCACGAGACCATCCCACAAATTTTATCTCAACTGAAACATCACACATGCACATAAAAATAACCGTAAATCCACCTAAACAAGCATGACTCAATAAAGCAGTGGGAAAACATCTTGACCTTTTCTAGACAGCTCTTGAAAATGTTCTCAAGGATTCACAGGCAGGCCTTACCTATCTGATAGTGCCACTGATGATATCCTAACTGTAGGAATGGTGTTTACTGCCATAACTCTTGTGCATTATCTGAACAGGGTTCTGTCTCTGCAACAAATGCTGCACAGACTGACCTCCCAGATCTTGCTAACTTGGAATCAATTCCAGCACACTGTTAGTGACAACTTACAGTAGGAATACAGGGTTTGCTCCTGCTTGATTTGATGGGTGAATGTGTCTGGTATTTCCTGAGACACTTGACAGTAAGATGAGATTGACACCATTGGAAATGACATGCCTTTATATGCTTTGGAGTGTATTTCTCACCAAGAGCACTTCCAGCTCTCAGAGTATTCTCAGAGAGCACTTGCAGCACGAGCCAGCAGCCTAGTGTAAATTGTAGGTGAGCTCTTTCTGACCTAATCAATCCACACTGGTAGAAATAGGCAGGGCATGCTGAAAAAACCTTCTCTCAGTGCACTCATTGAGGAAAGATTAATGGGACTGACATCTGAGAGAGCAAAGATCAAGCTGAAAGCCAAGAGAAACAGATCAAAACATGCATCTGCAAATCAAAATATAACAAGTATCTTCTTCTATACTGCCTGATTCTCTGTCCAGAACTACAGATTTACATGAGATATTACCTAAAGATCATACACACAGGGAAAAAGCAGAACCTCTAACAAATACTGTGATTTTTGGGGTTCAGAACTGGGACTTTCTGCTGGAAGAGACCAGAGAAAAGAAAGAGCAATTAAATTTACAGATTGAGTTTTGACACTCAAGACTGCTACTAACTTGTGGGTGACTGACAGCAAAGTGGGTACTGGCAGCATTTCTTTCAAATAAAAATCACTGCATAGCCTAGTCAAGTAGTATTTTAAGGCATGACTTTTCTTATTTGAAAAACAGGATTGACAAATGCTATTTTTGTCCTGGATCCATTTTGAAGTGTTTCCACTTTTTAGCAGCAACTTCAGTTTCAATCAGAGTGCTTAATGCTGAATACACAGGCAAGCCATGGCCTCAGGGGTGTGGCTGCTATAGGCCACCTCCTGTAAGCTAAATCCAAGTATTTTTTACAGATAAATCTAAAACTGGTTTTGAGTTCACTAGGATACCTCACCTAGATGTAGCACACCTAAAGCTGGTGTGCTACAGATGCTTTTAGTGCAAACATCTGTTCCCACTGAAATCAGCAACATTACCATTGACATCAGCAAGATCAGGCCTAGAAGTAAAAAAATTCACTGTGGTCTAAGTACCTGCTTTTCTGTGCCTTCTAGGCTCTTACCTTGAATATCACTGAGCTGAAAAGAACAGAGAAGTGTTTTAAAAACCTCTTTTCAAATGGATGTCCTTGAATGGATACAGCATTCTTTATCCTTTGCCCTTGTAACATCACTAAACAGAGATGTTCCACAAAAATACTAAATTATAAATCAGTTCTCTTTTGCTAACAGATTAGATGAATTAATTAAAAAGCCCTTAAGCTTTCAAAAGTGCATATATATTTTGCATAATCTCCTTGGATATGTTTTAGCAAATTAATAAATGAAGGTTTATGATTTCCTTTCCCCTGTACTTCTCAACTAATGTGCTTATCTATAAAATTCAGCAGTGGGAAAGGATAATTATCCTTAATAGCTGTATGTGGAGAGCAAGACCGGCAGGGAAGCCAAATGTCTGTGCAAAGACTTTTCTGCAGATGGAAGAGAGTTTGGTCTTCCTGAGCTCCAATCCTGCCAGACATAAACCACTTCCAGACTGGGAATGACACAGTTCCCCAGAGCTGCACAGCACACAGTACCTGGAGGTTACTCGCAGTAACCACAGCATGGCCAAAACCCCAAGCACCAAATGAGTCAAGTTGGGTCTCTGCGGGCCTCAAAAATACAGCCTAGGTTTTCAAGGAGTCAGAGCAAATAATTGATCCAGGTCACCAAGATCCCCACTTTGTGCCATGAGCCTCAGAACAACTTTACTTTATGGAGTTTAAAAGTGCACATCTCATTTGATTTTGTGGGTAAGAGCAGTACTTACAGCACTTGGAACTTCTGCTTAGTGCCACTTAGGAATTTACCATTAACCCAGGCATGATCCAGCAGGGAAGACTTGGATTCCAATATCTTTTTCTTTTCAATATTATTAATCTTTAATAGGTGGCTTTTGAACACTGCAAGAATCCATAAAAGAAAATTCTCCATATTTTTAGTGTCTTTAAACTGTTGTATCTTGAGACCTTTGATCCTGTGCAAAGAGCTTTTAAGAGCCGTATGTTTGGCTTAATGAAATTTCTGCTGAGGAATAAGCTGAGGAGTTCCTAAGGACCATTTTACTTAATGGTCCTTTTTTAACTCAAGAAGCAACCAACTGGATTTCTCTTTGCTTTGGCAAGCTTTAAGCACCTACCCTTTCATCATTCTTTTATCATCAACTCTTTCTAATTCTCTCCTCATATCGTGCAACAAAAACCTTTGATGTCCCAGAGCTGTGCCACGTCAGACACCACAGAGTTCTCACCACAAGCTAATGGGCAAATTGCACTGCTGTCCCATGTAAAAATATACAGAGTATTCCCATTTTCTGTAGCATTGCCCAAAAGACTATAAAAAGACATCATTACAAATTGGGGTAGACATCTCAACATTCATTTTTATGTGGTTTTGGTTATCTCTGGTAGTTTCTCACATCCCGGTTAAAAAACATTAACGCTGGACATATATACATGCATATATGTTTTGTGAAAACTTTTTATATTCAGCATATTGTACTTCTTAGTGTGCAATTTTATATCTTTAGCACAAAAAGTCCTGCAGCTCTTTAGAAACCACTTTGAAGATTGAATGTCCCACTCACGCAGCTCTGTCAGTAACAGCCTATGATTTATCTGGCAGATAAATAATTTTTCATCTTGTTTGCTAGGGAGAAATATGTCTAAGATTATAGCTTACATTTACTGCAAGATATTTGTGTAAACTCCTGGACGCAGTGTCAGCACACTCCTGGCAGTCACCAGTACATCTGGCTATGCTTAGTGTGAACTAAGACCTCCACAGCCTCTCTCCTGTCAGAGAGCTCTGCTTGTCTCACTCACAAAGGCATACATGCCCTTACTAAATGGTCCAATAACCAAACAGGTGAGAAATCACAAGATTTGATTTTTATGTTTATGGACAGCCCCTTGAAAGCCAGAAAGCATGACAATTGAATAAATTACTATACCTGACAGATCACAGCATTAGCAGAATACAGCAGCAGCTGGCTGATGCCAATAAATCCCTTAGGAATTCCTGTCATTCTCCAGGGAATGGTAGTATAAAAGCCTCAAATAGAGATTAGCCTCAAATAGAGAAAAGCCTCAAAAAGAGCTGACCCAAACAACTCAAGATTCAACAATTATTTGGAAGCTGTGTATTTGCTGATGGATCCAGCACAGCTGAATTTGTCCCATGATATCCCATGGCAAACAAAAACCTGGGGACCCCAAAAGCAAAGCTGAAAACTATTTTGCTTGCAAATAAACAGCATAAAAAGGCACATGCTGGCAAAACCACTCACTGAGGAGAAGACAGCAAGCATGCTGGCAGCATACTCTCACTAAATAAGAAGAGAATAATTCCACATTATTTTTCAAAGGGAAAAAAGATTTTACCTGAATTTAGTATTTTGAAAGATTCTGGAAAACTCCATAAATAAATTCAAATCCCTGATTCTTCTGAGAACACAACATATCCTGGGAGGGTCAGGAGGCATATTTGTTTCTGATTTCCCTCCTATGCTGCGCTCCTTTTCTTTCCTGCTTAAGTGACAATGCTCCCAACGTTAATTCCAGTTAGTGGATCCTTAGATGTTACATAAAATGCTTTGAATGTATTTGTTGCAGATTTTTAACCTAGCATAGTTTGAAATGTGAAAATAAAAACAAAAACCAATAAAATATGAAAGGCTGACTCTGGTGTGAAAGGGTGAGATAAATAGCAGATACCTCCTCACTGCCAATTTTCTTTGCTGGCAGGACATCTGACAGGGCCATCCTTAATTGTGTGCATTCCACATACCTGAGCCAGGATGTTCCAGTAGTCAGAACTTCATTTTCCCTCTGAAAATTCTTGGAGATTGATTTTTAGTCTTCTTTTTCAGGCTTCAGTGAATTCTTAGATTAATGGTCTCTGGAAATCTTAAAGTACATCTATGTTAGCATTTATTGATAAGAGTCAGTGAAGTAATTTCTGTCTGTTACACTCTGAAAAGATAATTATGACCACATGCAGCAGAAAAACATTTTTCAGCTTTCCTAGTCTGGATGTAGACTTTGGAAATCTTTTCATCTTACAAACTAATGTTATGCCTATTAGTAATTATAAAAGAAATTTAAAGTAGGTTTTAATGGGATAGGGTTCTGTGGTCTTGTTCACCTTCACTGATGTTTATAAATTTTAACAGTTACTCAAAAAATATTTACACCACGTACGAGGTTTAATTTGTAACACCTAAATTTTTAAACATATTAGGTGTTTTTAATCTGTGAATCATAACTTTACCTACTTTATCTACTTTTAGACAAAATGACCAGCTTTCGAATAATTCAGTTTCTTTTAAAATTTTTAAATGGTTTTAAAAGCAGGCTTATATTTTTATTGCCTTAGCCAATTTAGAATGAACAGAATTTTCCAGCCCTCAATTTTATTAAACCTACCATTCACCATCATTCCAAATATAAAAAACCAATTTTAACAACTGCACAGGAAAAGAGCTACAGCCTTACATAGTTTGTTATATGAGAACAAACAAAAAATGCATTCTTTTCTTAATAGTCAACACAAATTCTAAGGCTGCTGTTGCAGGCCACAGGAAATAAGAGAGATAAAATAACAATTTAGTCAATAAATGCTACCTAATATCTGGAGTTTAATTATAGAAATGAAGCAGAATACATTCATGCCAATTTTCATCCCAAAAGAGGTATTTTAAAACACAAGCAGGCAGTTCTTAAGTGACCCACAGACACATTATTGTGTTCCAAAGATTGTTAGTTTTAATTGTGACACCCAAGGGAAATAGAGGAGAATTGCAACTAGACAGAAACCACATGAGTAGCTACATCTCCTACCCTCACTGAAACGAAGGGCTCAGTACAGGATTTAATCAGGAGAATTCCTAACTGAAGGCAGCTGGACAAGACAACCACGCACACAGATTCCTGACTGCCAGCCATGGGCACATCCATTGACTGCATTGAGAGCTGAAACAAAACATCTCTAAGTCACAAAATTATTTGAACTGGAAGAGACCTTAAAGCTCACCCAGTTCCATGGGCAGGAAGAAGTCCTGAGAAAAACCTCTACTACATTTTTAAAAATATATTTTGATTGGACTTTCTAAGTGAGAAGATCTACAGAACTAGCCATTGAAGTACAAAAACTTCAGAGAAGATTGAGAAATGAAAGTGCATGTAAATAGCAAAAGTGAAGTGTTGGGTGTTTTTAAAATTACAGTTTAGAACTGAAAATATGCTCAGATAATGGAAAACCTACAGAAGAAACAGAAGCCTAAAAAGCCTAAAAGGTGCTTATGACTCTGTGCTACATTAGCAGCCTTGCCAACCTAACAGTGTTTTTGCCTTTAAAGATCTTGTCAGAACACTTCAGTGCATTTTTATTACGAGTTTTATATTATTCAGATCCTTTCCTTTCCATTTCATTTGGTAAAATAATTTCCATTAAAGACTTTCCAATCAAGACAGGCAGGGATTTTGAATTGGAGCTGGAAGCACAAGAATCCATAGTAGTAAGATAGTTTACTTAACTGAATTTGCCTTAGACACTGTAGTTTATTAAGAACTACATTTTTACAACAGACCTCTGCCTCTGGAAAGATGTGAAAAGTAAAGACAAGATCTATACTCACATAAAGGACAAATGTTCAGCTTATTTGTGTGTTGTGAAGGATATGACTTCATCTCTACTATGTATATCTTCTAATCATGTTTGTGTAGTATAGGGCAGTACAAGCCCCCGGTGCTACATAAACAATGGATAATGACTAAACGCACGTAATCCATCTCCAGCAATTCTATTATGATTTCAGGAGTTACCTGGAAACCACCCTGAAAACATATGTGCAGAAACACAGTGAAAGAGACATAGAATTATATTTCCTTTTCTTCTAATTAGACCTATCAGAGTCCCATCTCTTTTCCAGAACATAATGAACTATCATTAGCTGGAGTGGGATGCTGTCTGACAGAACTGCTGAATTTCTTCTGATTTATAGCATAGACTGTCTGCTGCATTTATTGTGAGTCTGCCTGGTTTTGTCTGCCTTCCTTCAGAGCCAGGAGGAGCCCAGGAGGCTGGGCAAGCAGGGACAGCATTTCCAGTTGTGACACTGTTAGGCACTCCTGTGAGCTCTCAGGACTCCCCAGAGCCTTCTCTTCTCCAGGCTGAACCTCCCCAGCTCTCTCAGCCTTTCCTCATAGAAGAGAATCTCCAGTCCTCAGGGCCTCCCCCTCAACTCGCTCCAGCAACTCCAACAACAAACCTTGCTTGGTCTACAGGGGCATTACTTTGAAATAGCATTTCACAAGGCCAGGTCCAACATCAAAAATAACCTGGTTTTATAACTGGATGGTAATTACCTGTTTTTTCAGTGCACTGGCTAAAAGGCTGACTCAAACAATAGTTAAAATAAGTTAAAATAAGTTCACTGGAGAAGAAATCTGAAGCCAGGGAGCAGCACAGTGGTGTGATGCCCCCTTGTCAGGGAAATCTGGCTGGTCTTCAAGCAACATGGCCACATGTTCAAGGAAAAAGCAGCGTGCCAAGTCATACTCATGTCATGTACTCATCGACATGGCCAAATATCGGCCAAAAAATCTGGCTTTCTGATCACTTCTAAAATATTCCAGTCAGCCACAAACTTTCAAACACTTCCTCAGGGAAGTGGAGGTCCTGGAGACATGACTGAAACATTCGTGCCTGTGGGTCATTCTGCCACTATATCCTGCCTGTTGCCATAAGAATCTCTCTTAGCTTGGGAGATTTCGGCACGTTTTCCCAAAGCTGGTAAGCATTCAAAAAAATTTCAATGGATCAAGTTACTTGAGGCCAAATGTTTATGTTTTATCAAAGCCCAAATAAAACATGCAACTGCGAGCACAGCAGTAAGCAGTAGTAGGAATGAGAGGCAAATATTTGACTTCCACATGTTAACCTGAGTCTAAGTTTATAACAAGGTTCCTCTCCTGGAGGGAACTGATTGGGAATCACACCAGACACAAAGAATTCTGTGTGTGCTCCACAGGCATTGCTCTCCTCACATGAAGGACAGCATGGCCATGGGGAGACCAGCTCCTGGACACCTTAGGAATGGCTCAGAGGTCAAACCACAAAATGCGTGTGCATAACCCTCATGAAGGCAAAATATTACTCCAGGGGCCATAGTGGATCACCAACACACTCCCTACCTCCTTGGGTTTGGTTTAAACAATACACTTCCCTACCTCCTTGGGTTTGGTTTAACCAATAGACTCCCTACCTCCTTGGGTTTGGTTTAACCAATACAGTCCCTGCCTCCTTGGGTTTGGTTTAGAGCTGCAGCAGGGAGTCCATAGCTCAGCCTGTGACAACATCAGCCATGGAGAAAACAACTGGAGTGCTCTGCTTGTATTGATACAGCAGACACAGCTTCATGTAAACTCCTCATTAAACCATCATGTAAAATTACAGAAGTAGGGAAAGAGAACTCCATAGTATTCAGAAAAGAGACCTGAATACATTTTGAAGCTGCTGTTCCTATTAGCATACTATATTGCTGAGAATAAAGCAGAGGCTCTGAGTTGCATGTTATTCCTCTGTCTCTAACATTTCAATCCAGTCACCCCATAAACCCAAGGACAATTAACTTCCAAACTGTTGATAGTGCTACTCCCACTAAAGTTCACATTTTAAGGCAGCTCAGCATACATCCAGCCAGAGACCAAATCTACCAAAAGCTATGATTTTAAAGCTCAATGTCAAAGTCCTGGGCTGTAAAAATATAGTCCCTGCCTGGTTTATTACACTGGTGGCACATGTGAAATTAGCCTTCTAAGACAAGGATGAGACAAGCCCCCAGGATTTTTGTGGAGGTCTGAGAGGTAGAGACTGACTGTATTTAGCTTATGCTACTCTCTGTTGCCCTTGAGGAATACGGGACACACTGTCTCTATTTCTGGTTTTATTATTCCTCCTTTTGGCTTTTGTGATCTTGTTAGACTATTCCTCCTTTATAAGAACAAGTGTGCTTAGCAGAAAATAATGGCCTATAGTCCATTCACCTCCTAAATGCCTGCTTTGGGTTAAATTGCTATTACTTATCAAGCTCAACACACTGAATTTACAGAGTAAATAAACACAGCAGAAAATGGACAGAAAGGCATATAAAACACAAGCATAACAGTGGAATTGTGTACTTACATTTGATACACCTACTTTTATTTCCCTTCTCAGGTATTTTGTTTCTGTCCCTGATCCAGGCCTTGAATTTTGAGAAACACTGGCCTCAATTTTTGATGTACAAAATCAGACAGCTAAAAGATTAGCCAGCTGTGAAATGCCTCAACAGCATCCCCCCACCTATCTAAAAAGCTCCCCAAAGACTGCTGGGGATAGATTTCCTCCCTTTAGACACAATATCAAGCAAACGTAACATATTCAGAACCATCCCTGTTACTGTGGCCCAGCATTCCTGTGAAATAAGGACAGGTGGCTCATATTACATAGGTTGTTTTTCCAGGTAGTCAGGAGCTCATTGGGTCTGAATGCAGAACAAAAACAGCAGCCACTCCCATCCAAGTCCAAGATCACAAAAGCACCAGGGTACCTTGTCTTTTTCTGGGGACAGATCTCCCTTGTTTCTACAGAAAATAGAGGTAGTTCTCAATTTTATACAATCACTCTTGCATCTCAAGTGAACGGACACAACACTTCTACTTTCCTGGTCTATTGTTCCTGCTGTGATCCAGCTCTGCAATCAGACTAATCAGGCTGCTAAGAACTTTTCAGGGAGCACAAGTATTATTAATCCTTCTCTGGCTCCACAGCTAAGAGAGCTCAGCAGCTCTCAGCCTGCATAGACCTCAGACGCACAGCAAAGCACTGAACTTCCAAAAATGGCTTTGAAAGGGGATGTGGCACAGCACAACTGGACCTCTGAGGATTTTAGCAGCAATCTCTGTATAATGCCAAGCTGTGTAAAATACAGTGTAATTCACAGTGCTCCTTTACTACCAGAAAGAATAATTAATGCAGGCAGTTATTATGGAAGAACACAGCCAACCTCATTTGCATCAGTGGTACTCTGCCAAATCCTTTACTTTTGTGATAAATCACAATTTCCAGGCCATTTTAGAGTCCCTTTGTATGAGCAGTATGAAGGGCAGAAGAATAAATAAAAAAGGAGAAAGCCTGAAATATAAATATATTTTAAGGTGAGGAGTTGAACATTTTCAGGTACATTAAATTTCATATTGAGTATGAAAACACCAGAAGAACCCCTGAAATTTTGTTCTGGTTTGACTACTGTGTAAACCCTGTCTCATGAAAGGTCTAAAAATAATTGATGCTGCAGCTACTGAAGATTGTCCATAACATAATGAAAACCATTGCATGAACTTTCAGTTTCTCAGAGCTGTGTGATCAAAGCGAGCTAAATCATTAATCTGCTTTTGTAAGGAAATGTGTGAGACATCTGCTGGCAGCACATTCAAAAACTACCATTTTTTCCCCTACTGGTTAAGGCAAGGACAGAGATTAAAGTCTAGTTCAAAACCCAGTAAGATTAGTAGAGTAAGTCCTGTTAGCTTCAGTGTTTTGGTTTTTTTAACCTGATCCCTGATACATAAAAAAAAAGGCTCGAAGACAGCAAGTATGCTTGCCCTTTTTTTTTATTTTTTCCCTCTTTTCTGGGGTAGCTATAACCTCCTGCCCTCCTTGCTGTGCAGTGCTGAAATGCAAACTGAAGACTTGCCTTGCTCTCAGAATGAGGCAAAGATAAACAACTAAAGAACACAAAAACAATTTTCAAAAGGCACAAGCAAGAACTTAGAAAATAACTTTGCAATATCTATTCTAAGTATCTTACTTTACAAGGCACAGAAGATGCACATTTGGGCAAGGGATACTGGCAATATTGGCCCTTATGGATCACATATCATCAGGCTTCACCCAACAACCTTCAATTCTTGTGGTTTTCAAGTTTGTTTTGCTCTAACCCTCAGAAGCCATTACAGTGGAAAACAGAGCTGATTCACTGCTATTGCAGGGGGCCATTCAACTTGACATAAAAGATTGCCCAATTTCTGTCTGCTCTCTACATCTATGCTCAAGTGAAGTGATGCTGCTATATCTAGATGGAAGTAGAGATAAATGGAAACAAACCACCCAGTTCTCCCCACACATTTCAATTTTCTGGCATGCTAATTTGAAATTAATTACTGTTTGCGTAATAACAAATGGAAGGTTTAATTAATTCTTTCAAAACCACATCAAATTAAACACCCTGTGTACAGTCTACATTCTGTGTGTGAAAGGGATACAGTGAGCACATTCAACGGGGTGAAGGAGCTTAAGTCTACCAGGAAATAGTCACTGAAATGACCAGGTGTTTTACTGGAGCTGCCAGGTAAAAAGCTAAAGAGAACAGTTTTCCTGCTGGCAAACAGCAGACAAAGCCGTATGCACCCACCTAGAATTACCTGCCAGAAGACTTCACCCTGAAACAGTTTCTCTTAGGGTTTCTTATTCCTTTTCCTCTGTTCTTAGGACACATTCGAGGCATATTTTCTCAGATTTATTAACACTACAGCAAATAAATTTTCTAAGTTTGAAAAGTTAAGGCTGACATAAGTGTTCTTGAAAGACAGAATCCAGGCATCTCTGTCAGGATTAAACCTGCAGTGTTTCTTTCACAATTTCACTGGAAACCCATCCTTTCTAGAGAGATCCATTTCAGGATCAAAATCTCTTGGCAGCAGAAGATAAGATTAAGTACTGACAGATCAAGATATGATAATAGTAATAAATGTGATGGATACAAAGGAAAAATAAGGCTAACGATTCCCTATAATCTGTGTTTCTCTACTGAGTTGTCACATAGGCTATGTCATTTGAATGGTTGTTGTCATTATGCTTTGCTTTTAAACTCAAGAGAAATAAGCAGTTCCTCCTCACCCTTTATATAATTCCCAATAAATACCGAGATTAAGTAAGGTCTGAGAGGCAGTGACACAAAGAACACAATAAACTTCAGCCTTTCAAAGGCCTTTGTGTAGAAATGGCAATTTTTTAAAGCCGAGTCAAGGGTGCAGTTTTGACAGGGTGCACAAAACACTCATGGAATATGATGCTGTGGAAAAGGCAACTTGTAAAGGGCCTCTGAGGAAAGAAACCACCTCAGCTCGGAAAACAGCTATATTCCAAGCAGTAATTACAAGACCCTGACTTTTTAGTTGTTCCAATTAACTCTACAGCTGGAAAATACTGATTTGGTTTTTGTTCAGAACATTATTAACTGGCTTCACTGGACTGATAAATAGTGATACCAGTGCCTTTGGCATCTGACTGTTCACTGTCTGCATTTGGTCCTGAGGGAGGTCTGGATTATATGGACCCCTGCTAGTCTTTTAAGCAGTCCACTGAAACCAGCTAATAATTTTCTGAACACAAAAAATCCTCACTTTTGCTACACTGAAAGCTACCACCATTGCCACTCATGCACATAGTGTTCACAGATAAACATCTTCTCAGGCACTTAAAAATATCACTTTCATAAAGAAAGCGATATAAATGCTGCACTTCCTGGGGAAAAAATAAAATCTAATACAGGCAAGATAATATATAATATTTTTTCCACAGCTGCCTAATGTGTACAGCTTAAGGGTAGGACTAGGTAGGACTACATAGAAGAGTTAAAAACCAGTAGGGGATCAGGATGAACTACTTGAGACAGTTCATTTCAGTCCCAAACAAGCCATACTGGAGAAAGCTGACAGAACTCTTTAATGTTACATAGAATATACACTGAGAACCTAAGCACAACTCTTTCATATGTGACTACAAAGTGTCATTTTTCCTTCATTTCCTGCCCCAATACCTGCCTGTTTGTACAAAACACAACTGTTTGATAAGAGGCTTTCTTAAAATACTTCAGTTGCATTTGAATACAAAACTCTGCTGTGCCTAAATGACAGCAGAGCTGTAAGCACAGGCCTTTCACATTTCAATTAAGAGTACACACCACAACACCGATGGAAATGCCAATTGTTGCCAATGCAGTCACAAAGTTGTCTCTCACCTCCACTGCCTCCACCATTGTGCCTTTATTTTCTCACTGCACATCTGTTGGAGCAGATCTTGCAGGCAGATACAATAATAAAAGATGCTAAACCATTTTAAGACAACATATCTTCACAGGTTTAGTGTATATGAACTGCTTTGGATCATATTCACCCTGGAGAAGCACATGCTTGTCATCATATCAAGTCTGAAACCATTACAGCAAGGATCTATTCCAAATTCCTATACTTCAAACTCCTTCATAAAAGAGTACATAAAACCATCAGATTTGCCTTGGCTAGTATTTCATGCTGTGCACACTTGATACTTTTTTTCAATCTGCCCCTTTAATTAAAGCAATTACACTATCATGACTGTCAAGAACTTTTCCCACTTCAGCCAGATATAGCAAATGACTGGGCAAGCAACAGTGCTTGAAATCCACAGGCTGACTTCTCCAGGAGCCAGATATGCCTCAAGGACAGCAGAGTCCTCCTGCTAGAGCCCTGCCTGCACACACCCTTGTGTTTGAGCCTGTGACTATTGTGCCAGCTCTCCTCATGCTGAGCACTTGAAAAGCCCTCCTGGATTTCACACATCACAGTAACACCATCAGGAACAACTTCAAGTGGCTCTGCTGTAGACCAAGAACATTCCTATTAAGAAAGAAGTTTGCCAGCAAACTCTGTGAGCACTACAGTGGGCTGGTGAATAGATGAGCTGAGCTGGGACTGACAATGAGGTGTCCAGCTCTGCTGGCTGCTCCTCTACCTCAGCACTGCAAGCAGTGACAGGAATGTTCGTGAGGCTTCAACTCTTGGCAAACTCTGCTGCCTGCAAACAGGCCTGAAATTGCAACATAAGCAATTCTCACTTGTGCCTTCCTGCAAAGAGTCATCTAAAAGCACTGCATCCAGATGTTCCAATCAGTGTTTTCAATTTACTCCCGCTCATAAACCAAACGTGTCTCGGGGATGACTCGTACATCCCCTATATGCTTTTACATATGACCTACTCCACACACATTTCTATTGCGTGAGGAATGCTTTGCCAAGAAGGTTACTCTCAACATTAGAAATTAAAAAACAATATTCCAGGCCAATTTTGAACAACTTCTACCATAAAAACCCCATTTCCTAATTATTTTTTTATACACAGAGTGCTGAGAAAGCCACAAAAGCAGGTTTCCCAGGACAGCATGCTGATAATTGGTTGCATTTTTGTTTTAGCAAGTCATCATGTTTTTTCTCCACTGTGAAATTGGGCCAATTCTGTCTCCTGTTCTGTCTCTTTGGTGCAAAGAAAGCTTCCCAGGTGAACCACCTGCCTTGTCTGGCCCAGACAATGATTAAACACAATCTATTTTACACAGATTTATTCTCTAAGTAAAATCAGTATTTGTAAGTTTTAATTAAGAATGTCAAGTTTCACAAGAGGCATTACAGAACTCATGACATCTAGTGATAGAGACTTAAAGTATGAGATGAGAAACAAAAATATGATATGAATTTGACTTCTAAACTTGATAGCATCCTGACTTGTTTGAGAATGAATCAGTTCTCTAATTAAGGCTTGGGGATGCTCTGGGAAGATGGATTTTCCCCGAATCTTTGCTGACTAACAGAGACTAACCTCATCCCTCAGCTTTGACATGATACAAATTCTTGATGAGCTTTCCTGGCCAGACACATCTGACTATGCAATTGATGCTGGCTGCAGACTGATGGACTCTTTGGTAGGCACTGAGGTAGCAGGGGAAGATTAAAGGCTCTAGGATGCGCCACTGGAATTTAGAAACCAACTCCCAGTCCAGAAAAACAAAGGGAATGGGACTGCCTCCAGCCCAGCTGGGGAGCATAGAGAAAACAAATTCATTGTGTAAGAAATAATAATTTTCAGAAGCAGATCCTGTGTGCTAGGATCAAAGGGGCTGGTAAATTAAGGCCACTCCATAGCAGTGGTATAAATTAAGTGTCATAATGCAATGATATTTATGAAACTTCCTGTGGCAGAAAATCTTTCTACATCCTAAAAACTGAATCCAAATAATTAAGAATTAATATTAGTCATTGTTTTTCATAGCTATTGTCATGCTGCTGCAGGATTTTGGCACATATATCAATAATCCTATTTCATCTGCATGACCACAGACCTCTTACTGGGAGAAAGACCAGTCATGTTTTTGGATGCTGGGCAAGTTACAGCTTTCAGTAACACCCACAGTCTTCTCTGATGACAACTCTGAGCTTTCTACACCTGAGATAAAGACAAAGGCAGGTTTATTTATGTGGGAAGCTTCACTGATTTTTGCCTAGACCTCAGCTTCTTCAGGCTGAGAAGCCAGAGACAACCCATAATGGCCATCTTTCTTTTAGAAATAAATGGAATATTGCTCCTGAAAGTGAAGTCAGAAGTGAGCTATCTTCCCTACAGGGCTGAATCCATACACCCTGAAAAATTGCTGAGATTCCCAAGGATTTCATGCAGTCAAAAAAAAAAAAATTCCAAAGAAAAAAACAACAACAAAACCAAAAACAAACAAACAAAAAACCAACAAAAAACCACAACAACAACAAAAAAACCCCACAAAAAAAACCCCCCCAAAAAAAACCACTATCAGGGATACAGTTGCTACAAATACTCTATACTTTTTGGCTTTTCATCTTGAACTAGTATTTTTTCCTCTTTCAAACTCTACCAGTTCAACACCAGGTACAACCTAATGTGGATCTAATTATCACAAATGGGCAATCAAGCTCATTATCTAAAAGAAGGAAGCAGAGCTGCCAAGTCTCCCTTTTTTCCCCTTTCCTAAACAGGTTTTCTTCTACCAAAGCATTGCCTGGAAACATTGCCATCTTTTGAGTGCCTTGTGTATTATTAGGGATATGAACACTGCCTAAAGAGAAGAGAATAAAGCAATAAAATATTTAGCCAACTCATAAGCTTTACATGACTCAACTTCATTGGCACTGTTCCTGAGTTTTCTTCTCTTGAAGGATGAATTCTATTCACTTTCTCTCACTTCAGTTACTTAATATAAATTGAAGAGGAATAAAAGAAGTTAAATTAAAAGGTTATTCTAACAGCCTTTGAACTGAAGGGGTGGAAAAATGAAGTTCCATTTTCTTTCATGTGCTTGAATCAGAATTGCTATCAAGGCACACTGATATTGGCAAACTTGCATATTGTGTTTTTATTCCATCGACTCCACACACACATTCTGGACACCCTTGTTCAGTATTTTATCTGTGTAAGTCCAGAGATATGGCACAAATGTTGAAGTACCAGTAGAGCCTAGTCTCAGAGACCAGAGCAGTAAGGCTGTGCTAGATCAAATCAGTATCTTAAAACAGCAGCTCAGTTTGCTCAGTCTCACCATCCTATCACATGCATTTATGAGATTTGGGAATAAAACACCAGGGTGAAAAATCAAATGCTTCCTACTCCTGACAGTCATGGTCTTGTGGCTGTGCCCCATAAAAGATTTAAACCAACTACATTTTGGGAAGGAAGCACAACATATCTGGTGTTACCCTAGGAAATTCCTAAACCATAAGGCTCCAAAGTGCCACATACTTGAAGCACTTGAGGAATGGGATGCCATCTTTTCTTCCAACAGATTTCAGAAGCAGCTTGTATTTGATGAGCAGATGTCTATTTTCTCTCACTTTCCGCTCTACAATTTTGATTCCTGTTACACAGCTGCCACCTTTAATTCACCTCTTGTACCTGACAGAGCTGCTCAGAGGTCAGTGAGACATTGCCTATGGCTCTGCCAACTCATCCAGCAGCAAACCAGGAACTGGCCATGCCTTGTTCCTGTCACGGGAAGCTAAAGGAAGGGGAACTTGAAATGGGCTGTGTCACCCTGATTCTTAAGATTTTCTAAAGCCTTCTGAGTTTACATTCTGTTGTAAAACTTTCCCACACAATTTCTGTAAACAACATATTGTTTGCATTCTTTTATGGGGGTGGAAAAACTTGATGTACTAGTAGTTTGTCCAATGTCTTTGGAGAGGTGGCCCCTTCACTCTCCAATCCAATGTCACCTTTAGGAAAGTATAAAAGTCAGAGTCAAAGAATAAACTTTCTTCTTTACCTTGCAAATAACAAGTAGCTCGCGTCATACTTTCACATGTCCTATAGCAACAGGGCTGCAGTTGGTATTGATTTTCAGAGTCCACCTGAAAGGACAAGACCCCTTTCTCACCAATTCACTACATGCAGAGTGTGTAAAACCATGCAGATGCAAAAAGAAATAATTATAAATTTATCCTTGATAATTTTAGGCTGGAAATTAAGAAATGTAAAATTCAAGACATGAAATTTTGTATTAAACTTTCAAAGTTTCATTAGAGTTCAGAGAACAAAGCAGACAACCAGTTCAGATACAGGTAAAAATAGAATAATCTTCTAATAAAAGTATTCTGAGGGTCTTCCAGAGTTTAGCGTTATTCTTAATCCCTTAGCTACTAAATGGAATAGTGCAAAGGGTATTTTATAAAGTTGATCATTACAGGACTTAATATACTTAATAGAAAATAATTTCGCATTAAGAAATTGTACTTCGATGAATAATTTAGATTTAAGGACCACATTTCTCAATTAACATTCCCTCCCCATTTCAAAAGCATCCCAATTCTCCCGTACCGAAGGAAGGAAGGTAACGATGCTTTGCCTCTGTCCGTATTGCCCGAGTGCCGCCTTGTGGGCATTGGCTGCAAGTGCAGCCGGATGAGCTTTACGGCCTTCCACACTCAAAGGCAGGGCAGAAAGGAAAACCACCCAATTCCGCCCATTTCTTGTCTTCATGAGAACAAAATGGCACTGTGAATTTTGACGGGGAAGGTGGGAGTCCCTCGGAGTCCTTATATCCGTGACCGCACCTGTAACGTTCAGCTTTCACCACAAGGACATGAAAGCTCATGCTCACCTCACTGTTTGATCTCCTTACAACATGAAAGCCAGATTACGTACTTGGTCAGAACGAGTACATTTTGCTGCCCATTTTGACAGAATGTCTTTGCTATGTCTCCTCAGCAAACCAAAGAGCCTGCACACAGAATCTGAGAACTAAAGCTCTCCTTTAGTTTAGCAGGATTGACCCAGGACTTGCCCACAGTGACCCTACCTTTGCCTTTTCTGTGACTTTGAATAGCTGTGATGTCTACACAACAATCATACAGGTTTTTTTATCTTTTACAAGACTGACTGCCCAAGAATAGAAATTAGATCATTTGTACCCTGTATCGCAAATAAAAATATTTACATCGCTAGGTCTCAATAAATTTCCTTTGAAACAAATATTAAATGAGGAGAACCTGGATTGTCTGTGGTCTCCCACTTCTCCATCAATACACCTGCTCAACTGTAACATGACATGTCCCAGCAAAAGGACAAGCTCCTTGGCAGCTTGTCTGCTAGATCCTGACTGCTTTCACCAAATAAGTGACAGCAGCTGCCCATAGTTTCTTCTTAGCCTCCTTTTCTTTAGCTTTTATGTTATTTCAGATTATAAAAAATACTTACCAAATATTCTCAGCTCTGCTTTCTGGAGCTCAACTCAAATCTTCTACAGGAAATTAAGTAGTCATGAAAAACATGTTTAAGAAGTGCAACCAAATAAGACTCACTTAGAAATAGTAAATTGCTTTCATAGCAACATAATCCTACAAGAGTACTAGGTACTTACTCTGACAAGAATAATTTGCAGACTTTAATCATCTATTTCAGCAATAGCTGTAGAACACTGACATCTTCAGATGGAAGACCTATTGAAGTACATGAAAAATAGGACAAGCTGAATATAAACCATTCAAATAGGAAATAATTATTGAAACAGGTTTTTCCTTCCAAGATTTACTAATTTGGCTCTTTTTTTGAAAGAATTACACATGGCTCCAGAGACAGTTACAAAATGTTAGCATAGACATGAAAAAACCCCCAGCCTTTCCAATATGTGATTTGAGTAATGCTTGAAAGATGTCAAAAATATGAGAGTTTCTCACAAAATATCCTATTAAGTGTCAATAAAATCTACAGTTCTTTACTGAGACATTTTCCCAAGGATTTACTTATTATGGCAAAGCCAACAATTTATAATCAATTTATAGTCTTGGTACAAGAGAGCAAAACACAGCTTTTTTTTAGTTTCTCTGTTTCTAGCAGACCTTTTTCATCACATGCACTCTCAATATTTGGATTAATTTTTATCAAAGCAAGTAAACAAGCTAATTCTGAATTTATAATCATGACAAAAAGTACTGAAATGCTGTGGTCCTGTTGATAACTCTGCTATACCCAAGGAGCAGTTCTACTTTTGGCACTTCTCAGCACATAGGTACTCAAATGATATTTCAAGTAGGTGTTGTTAAAGAAAATGGATTTTTTTTCCTTATAAGGGCTTTTGGTGAATTTTATTCTGGATTTCAAGGATATAATTTCATAGGATAGTAAGTGATGTTCTCAGATGTCTCAGTGACAGGTGATTCAAACAAATGTTAATCTACTTGGGAAATTAACATACCATGTTAAAGCCTCTTATAAAGACCTTACAATTTGAAGCATTTTACTATTTAATCTGTTTATCTCCAAGTCAAAGTTTTAGCACAAACTATTTTTATTAAAAAACTCATCAAGCAAGTGCTCATTTCTCTGAACAGAACCACCCCAACCCAAACACAGGAACATAAGGACACAGATATTGCAGCTGCCTGGTTAAACAGAACACTGTTAGCGAGAAACTCTGTTAAACACTCTCCCTCTCTGCAATCAGTTCAGCTGAAAGTATATTTTTATTTATCATGAATAGAGAAAGGAATAAGAAGGCAGAAAAAAAATTAAAACAATAAAAAGCACATACATGTAACTAGTGCTCCTACTGTAAAATGAAGGAGTTGAAATAGGCATGGTAAAGACCAAGAAGGAACTTCAATATAAACATTCCTGATCCTCTGTGAAGTGCAGCAGCTCCTACTCCTGGGCATTTTGCACAAATGAATCCTTCTTAAACCCCAAGGCTGCAAGAAAGACTGGCATGTTATTAAATTATACCTGCACTTAGATGAGAATGGCTACTATGAGTTTCAACTTGACCAAAAATCAGGTATTAACTGACAAGACAGTACATTTTAGTCATATGTGAAGATGGATTTCGAACACCAGTGCAGGTCATCTAGCATCCAGACTCTTGGATAATTGCTATAGCAAGGAAAATTATTATCTATGTGCTCAGACACTTCCATAATTAGAAAACACACTGAAAGTTCCTGGAAACCCACGAACTATAAAAGCCAGGTTTCCACAAACCTCAATTCTTGTGTAAATACAGAGCTTTTGAGCACCTATGGATTTCTTACAGGGACACTCCTGTGCATACTGGCCCAGTGCCGCAGGAACACAGGAGAGCAAGGAATGACCATTTCCTATTTTCGCTCTCTAGAGGTCCTCCACGACCTGTAAAAGCCACCACCGCGGCTTCTGCAGGTCCCCTGCTGCTGAGCGGCACCGGACCTGCAGCTTGTATTCTCGAATAAGACACCGCCTCCCTCTGCATTCACCCAAACAGCTGCTCACACTGCATTTAAATCAGTGGCAGCTCTAAGAATATGGTGGCACTGACTGTCACAGGCATGTCCCAAACTAGCAGTTGTCACTAATACAGAAGAGTTAATTAAGCTTCAACAGTGAAAGGTGTTTTCTGGCCCTGCCATGCATCTTCATTTTTGGCAATGACAGCACAAAGCAGCCTCTGGTATCAGCCTGAAAACACAACTCAGACAGGGTACCCTTGGAAACCACTGAATGCAGATTGTGATGCTACCTTATATCTACTGAAGGAGGAAAAAGACATTAAAATTGAAGTTTCAATGAATTAATTTCAGCAGGATTACTCAAGTGTACATGTAGGAAAGACAAGGGGTAAAGCGTGCAGTAGGGAAATTTATTCTCCCATCAAGACTGTAAAGCAGAAAATGGGAAATACCTCAAAGGTTACTGCACTTATTTGCTTATCAGCAGATGACAAATCCCTTTTCTGCCACTTAAACAGAAGAACTAGAACAGTACCATGGGCATGCTGCAGCAGCCTTCCTTTCAACTTCCTTGGCTTCATTGTAGACCTCTTTCCCTAAGTAGAAATGAATAATCATTATAAATGCAGCTCCATTAACTTAATGTCTGCTGATTTAAAAAGGTCATATATCCAACAAGATAAAGAGAAAAAAATTAAATTGGGAAAGCAAGGCTTTATGTATATGGACATTCCTGAACAGTACTAATTTAAAGTAGCATTTTCCACTAATTCTCTGGAGTTCTAATTGAAGTTCCAACCTCAAAGTGCTCTTCCTCACAGCAAGACTTGCCTCTCTCACAGCTGCATGGCAAGAGTCCAGTGCAACACTACCTACCCGGGAGTAATGACACAGGATCTCCTCCCTGACATCTGCTTGGGAAACAGCAGTCTTGGAGGAGCAATGAACTCCTCCTTGGTCATTGGGCCCTGCTTGGTGGGTGGTGGGACAGACCTTGCTGGGCCTGTGTTTGCCAACACTGCTGATAATTGCAGGCTTGGCACCAGGGTAACCCAACTTGACGGCGCTGTCAATTACCCTTATCCTCCATCTCACCTTCCCCACCTCCAGTGCATCATTGGCAATTAGCTGGGAGGTACCTGAAGGCAGGGACCAGCTCTCTCATATACCAGGAGCCACACACCAGGGTCCAGGGACCATTTGTGGGTGTCACTGCAACACAAATGATAACCTTGGATTCTGATTACTCCACAAACACAGCCCCTGCTTAAGAGATGTTAATGAAATGCTGCTTACTGCATGTCAAAGCATGTTAATAGAAGTAGCTTGATTTTATTTTTTAAGCAGATAATTATCAGATTCTCACAGTTTTTTACTTTCAAGGGATACATCAACTATTTCATGGAAGACTAAAAGCGATAAAATATTATTCAAGTAATAGAAACTGTTTCCAAATCTTGCTTCCTTTTCTATTCAATTACTAATCTATCCTCCACTGTTACACTATATGATTCTAGTCATAATAAAATTTGCTACAGGACAGTTCAGTATAGTCTAAAATGCCAAATGCCTTAATGAACTTGTCCACCAGGACTCAATTCTGTGTTGCATCTTACTACAATATTTCTCCAAGAGCCTTAGTCCAGTTTATCTGTGTTAATAGTTCTCCCCTCCCTATTTGTGAATCTCCCTAAAGAACACCACCACAGTACAAAAGCAATTCCAGAAACAAAAGCCAGGATTGTTTTCACATCATGTGTTCAAGATTTCCTTTCCTTTTTTTTGCCATCTGGTAACTTCCAGATCGATCAGGAAAATTACCTGTGCTGTTCTTTTGAAGCTGTTACATTGACAAGAGTACCAATGTATATTCAAATGAGCCTGTAAATATACAAGTGTCTACAAAATAAATACACCAAGTGTTGGCTGCATGATACAAAAACACAGTCATTCAGATTATTGCATTGATAGGTTAAAAGATTAGACCCTATAAATGCTGCAGTGTATGAAGGCCATATTTTATGTAGTCTCCAACAAATTTTTCTAACTGGTTGGTCCACGTTGCTCTGAGCTGCAGTATTCTATAACAGCAGACTGGGAGGTACTTATCCTAAATAAATACTGGGAAACCTCTTAACTGTCCAGCATATTCAGTTGCTACCTAAAAGCAAATCTGACAAAGCATTCTGATCCCTTTTTCACATGTACTCTCATGAGAGCTTCACCTGCACTCAGAGTTAACCTCAAGGACACACCTCTCTTACCTAATCAGTGTACAAAGGAGCCAGAACCTCATTCTATACTCCTTTGAAGTTAATTATCCCTACTACTTCTAAGAACAAAACTTTAGTTTACTAGAAGTCCTTCGTTCTCAAGGATTTTGACTTGCTCAATTATTTCTGAATTACAGAATACCTAAAATATTCCAAGAAACAGATGGTAAGACAGAACCAGTTCTCCTCACAAAGAACCATTTTTTTTCCGTAGCACGGGGGCGTAGAATATTTGTGATGTTGACATTTGTGACTTGGTAAATACCAGAATGTATACTTTGTACCACACAAGCCTACTCAGCAAGAACTCATACATACCTGACTATTCACAGGGAGCTGTAAAAGGAGCCATCCCATGTCAGAACTGGAAACTGAAATCAGGGCAGGGCAGCTGAATCCAGATCTTCATCAGTAACCTGAGTAATGGGGTTGTACAAGAGCGCTGTAAAAAATAATAGCAACATAGGATAATTAGAAGTGTTTTTCTATTAATTACAGATAAGGACTTGGATTTTACATAGGTATTTTAATGCCAGAAAACAAAGTGCTCTGAAATATTGGCTTATACACATCAAGCATTTAAACAGTTATGATAAACTGACCAATAAAAACTTGTATTATTTAAATGCCTGTCCAGAAGTTACAGTAAGGAAAACCCCAGTATTTGCAAGAATATAGATATTCCCTTTAGTCCAGAACTTACCCCATATCTAAAATGGTATTATCATACCTATTGTCCCAGATAATCTCAGAAATAGCATCTTCGTGTATTGAAGGAACACAAAGATTTCTATCTTTGTTTCTTCACTGTGAAATCAGTAAGGAGAGAAAGCAGTAAAGTTACTAAATCAACATAATTTTTGTTATAACTCTAAAAGTCATGTCTGAGGAGTGCCTGTACATTTGAGACAACACTCACATGCTCTTATATGTAAGGCAGAGTTGCACTTCAACCAAATCCACAGATTTCTGAGGTTTCTGTTCAAGCCTATTCTTCAATACTGTGTAAACTGGCATACATTCAACAGTGTTACTAGAGAGTAATATGATAGCCATACATTCCTCTTTCTGGAAATAAGGAAAAGGTATTCAAAATAAGCACTTAAACATATGAAAAGGAAAACACTAGATAGAAACAACAATGTTTTCATGATTTTCCATTAACAGTTCAGGATCTAATCTGCCTTGGTCAGTGGTGGGTTCAGGAATGACTATTCCCTGACATATAGCTGCAGGCCAGAACCTTCCCTCCTACATAATAATGCTTTTGGGATGGTTTGTTACCAATTTTTGTAACACTCATGTGGATTGTGTTGCTGCATTGGTTCCTTCTACCCCTCTCCCATGTGCACATAAATCAACCTTTATTCATGGATGGACACAGAGCTATCCCCATTCCATCAGGCTGCTCCATGACACATGGTCTTCTGCTCTGACGTCTGCAAACACCCAAGATCTTCTGATACCTCGCCCATGACTTACTGGTCTGCATCACCTGAGCACACCCATGGTGCACGTACACATTTCTGGCACTTCCAGCAGCTTTATTCCAAAAGGAAAAAACATCCAGGTTAAACATACATTGGAAGGTCTCTTAGTCAATAACATACAGAACACTGAACACACAGTAATTTGTTTTGGTGAGTTAACAGCATTTTTGAGGGATGACATTCCTTTTCTATGACACCATTTAGATAAGGGAATTTGGGAGGGTTTGCAGTTCCCGGATGCTGGATGCACACCCTGAGAGCATCCTGACTTGGTGTTGTAATCTGACCTGATCATTTATTCTGTGCTGGGCAGAACAAACAAATGAATAGCTCTCCAGACATGCAAGATAATGGAAGAAACAATCCTTGGAGGCAAGTGTGTGATCTGGATGAGCTGGGAACTGGAACATGGGGGTTTGCCACAAGTGGCCATGTGGACAAAGGCTAATACACCCTAACCTCTTTCAAGAGCCACTCAACATTATAGGATGCAGCCCATAAAAAAAGAAATTAAAAGATTGAGAGCACCAGTGCAATTACATGATGATTTTAATTCTTATGTGGATGTTGATCATGGATTATAGATGGGTTGGATTCAGCCACTCCCTACTTAAATCTAAAGTTATTGCTTGGCATTTTCAGAAGTGTTTGCAGTACAACTGACATCCCAAGTGGAGAGACAGCATGGAAAATTACAAACTGGTGTTTTACTGCAACCCCCTGTTTGCTCTTGTGTCTTGTGTCACTTGTACTTATTTTCTTAATAAGCATTTTAATATGGGGTTGCTATGCAAGTTGCATGTTTTTTTTCATGAAGCAGCAGAACCAGCTGATGATCTTACTGACTTGTGAGCTAAGTAATACAAGATGCTAAAGATCAGAACAAATACTTGATTTTCATATTGTACTTGTTCCCATTGTAATTAGTTTAAGAGCAGCTGTCTCAGAACCCAGACCAAACCACTGCTAGTTAAGCCTTGGTCCTTGTTTGAAAATGCAGAGTATCAGAATATGAGTGATAGAACAGAAATAACAATTTAGTATGACACTACTGGGTCCTTGGTGTCACTAGACAGGGTTCCTAAACAAATAAAGAACACCAAGAGCTTTTTCTTTCTGCCTCTATTTCTTGTGGGTTTTTTAGGCACAGGCAACCTCAGTCAAGGGACAGAAGTAATAAACTTGGTAAGAAGGCTCATAAAAGAAAGCAGAGGACAGACACCACCAGCTCCATATCACCCAGTCAGGGTGACAGCAAAGATTATTTCCAGCGAAGCAGGAACTGTGCAGCTGCAGAAACAAACTACTCTATCTCACTATAGTGAGGTATGCAAAGGCAGGTGTCCTTTCCACTTGTTGAAGGACTGGATATGCACAGACTGCCAAGATTAAGATTTCCCAGGGAAATAGATAGGAACATTTATCCCTTCCCCTTTGCCTCTCCCCTTGTCATTTACCCATTTCATCTCCCTTGCTGTGCTTATCACTTGATTTCTTAATTCTCTAATCTTTGCGAAGCAAATGGAATCTAATAAAAATCTTCATTAAATTAGTGGTTCAGAATATTCCATCCTGTTGACAGAAAAACAGCTTATCACATTATGCGGACAACAAAGCAACATACAAGGACTAAGAAAATCAAAACAAATCCTCAGATGACCATGTGGCCTACACACATTTTTTTGAGTTCATTTGCTCCACTCTGGACACTGGCAGGGAGCTGTTTTCCAGGACACCCACTCCTTTTTTGTATGGTGGAACTAAACAATTAGTTCAACCTCCACCACATTTAACGTTTGTTATAGTAAGCAGAAGAAGCTTTTCACAAGTGGTTACTACTGACTAGCATTGAGCTTCCCTTCTACAACTACAGTCAATTCTTTCTTTCTTTGTCTCTCTTCCCCCTTTTATATTTCCAAGTTAAAGCAAATGCCTTCAGCATACCTGCTGCAATAGGTGGCTGTTTCTGGCAAATATAGCTACTAAAGTGCATTTTGAACTGCACCAGAGAACACTGTCCAAGACTTCTGACTTATGGATCAGTAAGTCTGTCAAGACACCAAAGAACATACATGTTCATGGTCTTAAAGGAAACGATCAAGTTCTGAAGAGAAAAAAAACTCCCTTCATAAAAACAAAACTGCCTGATTATGCAAGTTGTCTCCAATGCAGACATTGTGTATTCTTTGGAGGGTTAGGCAGCAGGGGATGTCCACCTACATTCCTCTAAAAGCCCACTCCCACTGGCTGGGAGGGAATGTGTGTTGCTAGGACATTCTTCAGGCTTCTGAGAGTCAGCATCAACTGCAGCCTACTGCAATGAACTGCAGAAGAATGACAAGCATCTCAGTAGAAGCCTCCTTGTGTGTGTGTGTGTGTGTGTGTGTACGCACGCCTGAGTATGGAAATGCCAATGTGGTCAGGCTGATGGTTTTGGAGATCCTGGCCAGAGCTCCCAAAACTTTAAAGACCCATTTCTTTTTCCTAGGGATAGAATCATACATGGCATGGAAACAGAAAGAGCAGAGAAAATAATTTCTGTACATCCACAGTCAGCTGGCAAATAGGTCATGAGAGCCTAAAATCAAAGACTGGGGTTTTCTGAAGAAATAGAAACCCACTGCATAGCAAGAATAATTTCAACACCTTTCCCAAAGGTATTTCATTTGGCAATTATGTTATTGAGAGCACTAAGCAACTTCCAGAACTAGAACCACATGTGACTGTTTAGATTCTGTGGCAACCCTGCAAGCTCTGCAGAACCAAACGTGCTGTGGGACCTCGGAGCTGTTTGTACCGCGAACCCAGCATGGACAATCCCTGTCGTTTCACATTAAGGGCAAGCGCTGCTTTGTGCTCAAGGAAATGCTTTCTGTAGAAAGAGGACAGGAGTGCAATGTAAACGCCACAGAGTCCCGTCCTTTACACAAGCCTTCTCCAGAACGGGTGGAAATATATAATGAACTAACAGAAAATCAGTGATTGCTCCCAAGCACCTCATTTACATCCCAGCAGGATCAGTGTGCTTAGGCTACCCCACGAGCAGCCGGTAACAGATCGTGCCACTCCGCTCTGAGCGGGTAGGGTCTCCGTGGCACTGCGGCTGCTCAGTGACCCGCGCAGAGGAACACCCCTACAGCAAGAGCGATTCCAGCAGGCTTTTGTCACAAGCCCAGGCACCCTCTCGGCGCAGCAGCCCTGACTACTGCTGCGAATGACAGGAACTGAAACAGAGGGCATCAAGTGTATCAGCGCCTTTGCGTTCGACTCTCCTGTTCGCACTGATTTTGGCTAGACACCAAGGGGGCTGTGAATCACCGACTTGTCGCAATCGCCGATTACAATTAATGAGCTGGGAAGAACAGAACTTGCAACTGATCTCTTTGCTGAACGCAGTACCTTGTCCATGATCTGTGACAGCTCTGAAGGCTCAGGCTGACAATACATTTACAGGATATTGAAAGCTGACCTAACACTTTTGCTTGGCCTAAGCACATGAATACAATTTAGCTGCAGCCTTGCCCACTGATCTTTAAGTGTCGATCCCTTTCCAATGTTTTTCTGATCTCCATGCTGGTTTTGACGCACAAACTTACAACATACAAACTGCTGGAGTTTCATCATCATCAATTCTGGCATCATACTTTACATTTTGCAAAATCTCTGCAAACAAGAGATGCTGCAAGAAGCATTTCAAGCTGAGCAATGAAAAAGCTCATAATGAAGTACACTCTCCCTATGAATTGCTTATGGCTGGAACAGGGTTTATTCATATTAACCCATGGCTGCTATTTCTCTTAAATTCAAGTAGCTACCAAATTGTGTGTTTTTTTTTTTTTTTTTTTTTTTTTTTTTAATCAATGCTTCTTAGGGCTTAACTAGTATCCCACAATAATTACAAATTAAGTAAATTATACACAAGGTTTAAGGAACAATACATGCAACTCCTTTTTATACAACATTCTCCTGCATTATAGGGGCTTTTCATCACCTTTTCAGTGTCCACAGTAGCTAAGAAATCACCCCAAATCCTTTTTGCAGAGCTGATGTGATGAGTTATCAGTGACAAATGCCATAGCTCCCATCTCCCATAACTGTACCACAGAGTATTGAGAACTTGGATCACTGCACAGGAACAGGAAGGGCTACCTTCAAGTCTTATCCCCATTCCAGTTTGGGAATCCATAGAGACCTCCATGCTGGGATGTGATTTCATACCCCACATGATAGGCACAAGTCTGTGTGGAGGTGCATCACACAGAATTTCCTTGGCAAATTCTCTCACCACAACATCAACGAGGGCAGCAACTACAACTGCACAACAGGGTTTGATGACAATCAAGTCTAAACACTCATGTGCTGCAGCAACAGCAGCCACAAGGTTTGACTTCTCCTAGCCAGAGTATTCAGACATTACTGGAATATCTGGCGCACACAGCAGCAAGAGAAGTGTGGTAAGTGCGATACCCTGTGATAAGTGACATGTCATAGCTCAATAAGCTCATGGCTCAATCAGGAGCCGTGTCCACCTAATAGCAAATCAATATGTGGTTTATAAACACCCAGCTACCCCATCCCTAGCTGTGACACAACACCCCCCCAAAACCAGGCACATCAGCTTGGGTGCAACATTACAAAAAGAACTGTGATCTGCCCACCTGTCAACGCCAAGCATTGGTTCATTTTCCCCATTCACGCACACCCCCTCCAATGCGCGTTACAATATTCTCTTAAACAGTCCCAGTCGCGGGGAGAATTCCCGCTTTTGGTCACTGATAGCTGCTGTTCAGACCATGAGAGGCTTGGGCTGTTCTGCATTGCTAAGGGTAGGCCAGCAGCCCAGCCCCTGTGTTCTCCATACCCTGCTCTCAAGGGGCAGACTGTGGCAGTGCTCGACTGCTCTGACTGCTGTCGTAGCTAAGCAGCAGCTCTTGCGCTTCCGAGATCTTTCTTGCTGATATGCAAGGAGCGGTCACAGATTTGCATAATGCATTCCAGCAAGTTCAACGGGATACAATAGTGTAATAGAATACCACGGAGGGTGGTAATACAGGGACACAAGAGAGCTACATAGCGCTCAGAAGAAAAATTCCAATTCTTTTGGTAGCTTAAAAAAAAAATTGTTTCTATATATTTCCAGGTGATGACTGCATAAAGGTAACACTGTTATTGTCAATGTAAAGATGTGTCCTGCACTACCTTTATCCATCACTCCACTATTGTGACTTACAGATTTCATTCTTATTTCCTTGTGAACATCTTGCAGCATTTCTTGCATTTGCCCAAGTCATTACACCATTTTTTTGTCTTGTTTTTAATAAAATTGTCTTTAATTCAATCAAAGTAACTTAAGACATGTGTCCTACACTGAAATTTCTCACCAGATAAGCATAGCCAGTTTTCTATGCTAAGTGCACACCTAAGTTGTGGACGTGGCTAACTCCCTAATGCTCCTTAATTCTTATCATCTGAGTCTACTGGACATAATTCTTAGTCTAATTTTCAATTCTTCCTGTCCCTACTTGTCATTCATGGGTCAGGAGCAAAGGTGCAGTATAACCTCCCAAATGCTATATAAAATCTCTAACAAGAACACCACACTACTTTTGTATCTTATACATCGACACAAACACAAATCTCATCAGGAAAAAAAAAAAACTCCATGTAGTATTTCAGTGGTAAACTTTAGTCACAGTTAAAAATACAGCACTTCATTTATACTTTTTATACTTGGAATTTCTAACATTCCAAGTTGATTATTCCTATGAGTTTTGTCTGGTGAAACCATGGTGGGTTACAATTACTGTGCTTAGATGGGAAGTGTTTGGAGGATCCTCATCATTTCAAGGAGATGACTTCCTGTTCAGTGTACCAACTTTGGAACAGAAAGTCCCCCAGTAGTTAAAACAGACAAATCTTAAACCTTGTGTATTCAGGAATTTGATTTGTTATTGGATTAGTTGGGATTTGGAACACCACAGCACACAGGCCTGTAGGGAACAGCACCAGAGCTGCAGGCAGGGCAGCAGCAGCAAGAACAATTGTCAAGTGTCATCCATTATATGCTGTGACACACCCTACAGAGAATATTTTCCTTAGTTAAACCTTGTGAAATAAAACCCTTTCTCAGAAGCAGTGACAAATCCCTGTGACAGGCTCACTCCATAATTGCCTTCTTGCTTCTCCATTTGGAAGAGAAAGCTTTTGGCACTAGTTTCCTGATGATGATTGTGCCAATTCATCAGTAAAAAAAGGAACAACACCGATGGCAGGGAAATGCCACAGTCCCTATAAGCTCTTCCAGCTTTTTTTTTCCCCACCAACTCCCTCATTTTCTTGGAATCACTTTCCTCAGTATATAATGAGAGCAGAACAGGTACCTGCCTGAGAGCAAACATATATTACTGCCACAAACCAGTTAAAGGAGTGTCTTACAAAGCCAAAGATGAATAATAGAGCAGTGAAGTTCATTTTGTTCTCTCGTATGCATAAGGCACAGCAGAGTCTTCATTTACAGGCAGAAACTGATTCCAGGGGATCTCTGTTCCACAAACAATCAGTGCCACAATCACCTCTGCCTATCAGGGGATCCAATTGCAGGAAAGGGTGTCTTAGTGACTGCAGTCCTAGGTGTGGTGAATACAGCACCCAGTCCTGGCAGAATGTAGCAGCCACACTCTTTGCGACTCTGCCTGGGCACTTCTATATCTACAGGGCAAAAATCTGTCAAGTTGGACATATATATATTTTTTTATTAAACTATTCCACTATCAAATGCCAAATTCATGCCTTTCAGAATAGAAGTAGTAAAGCTTTACTGATTCTCAACATTTTATACTTGCACTTTGGCAAAGTAGGGTATTTTTCCTGATCCCTCTTTTCAAGTGACCTTCATATCATAGCCACAATCATATCATTACAATTCTAGAAAAGCATGGAAAAAAATCTCAATTCAAGTTGAAGAGAGAAAATACTATGACGTGCTCTAAGACAGGATTTTAGAATGCAGAGCAGTTATAACAGATGGCACTACCACTTTCTTCTGTAATTAATACTTATGTATGCCTATGTATATTTGTGATAACATTATTTGGGACATAATATTTAGGGTTTTTTATACACTTATAGTATTTTTCTTACTACACAAAACACCTGTAACGTCTTCAATAAAGGATTACAGAGTTTCTTAGAAGTGGCTTAAGAGAACAATTTTATGAAACAATTCTTCTGAAAACCAACTTGTGCTGAACAGTATAAATCAGCAGAGGAAAAACACAACAGAATAGTTTTCAACAGCCAAGCACGGGGGAGGCAAAAACACAGTCAAAACATTTAATGTTTGACTGATATGGAACTGAAAAGGAGCTTAAGTTACAGTATTCACCTAAGTGATCAAGCAGACATCCTGGCACAAGCCCAAAGCGAAGGAAGAACCACCTGACACGGAGCTGGAAGGCTTTGCCTCTCGTTAAAGACTCACATTTCCTGTTCTACTGAAAGCAGCACCCAGAAGTGCATTCCTCAGTGCTGATGTTAGAGATAGGAGCTGGCATCGCTTTGGTGAACATCCCGAAAAATATAAATCTAACTGACACATTAAAGGATGAGGGAAGAATTGCAAGTTGCAGAAGTTATTTTGGGAAATAAACTGCCAAGCACCAGAGAACACTGCCCAGTGACAGGACAGAACAGCAGGGTATGGAGGAGACCCCCTATCTATCACAAGTTTGCAGTGCATATAACAACACAGATGCCAATAACCACATATGTCATGCTTGATTTCAGACCAAATTCACCAAAGCCATCAAGAATTCTAAAATACCCTTAAACACACTTCTTTTTTACATTGCTCCTTAACGACAATAAATGCACACTCCTCATTCTCTAAAACACCAACAACCCTGATTCTTGCCCACTTTACTTGATGTAATTTCACAGATAATTTCTTGCATTCCTCCTGCTTGTGCATTTTTAACAATACCTGATGTATCTTGTTACCGGGTTCTTTTTCTCTAAAACTGTGATTGTGCTAGTGTGAACTTGAAAAAACAAATTCATCAGAATACAAGCACTTTGATAACGTCCTTCTGAACGATTTTTAAATGCACCTGTATTCCAGAACCATAGCAGTAGCATAGCACCTCTGCTCTCCAGAGGCAAGCTGTAGCTCATGAGCTAGTCTGAAAGCAGCCCACATCCACAGCACAAGTGCTCTTGGAATCTAAAGATCAGACATCATCCTATGAAGTCAGAAATTCTCATTACAAAAAGTCTCAGATCCCCATGAACTGTAAAGCCAAGTGTCTGTCAAAGTGCCTCTAACTCCTCTTTCAACCAGCTCAGCATTTCTTTATAAGAAAATCTATCAGCCTTTTAATGTTTATGCTCCCCTGCTGCTTTGGCATCATCCTGGCCAGGTAACATCTGCCCTGAGATGGGAGCAGCTGGTATTTTGCCTACCTACCAGCGCTATTCCTCGTCTCATGTTCATCCCATTTTGTAATGAAAACTACTTCCTGAGTCAGCTGCTCTCACTGGGTCCCTGGCAGTTCTGTCCCAGGCATAGAGGACTCCCCATATGGAAGTGTGTCCAAGGTAGGGCTCAAGAGACCAAAGGGAGGTGTCCCTAAGCTGCTTCCAATGGCAAGTGAGTGAGAACTGTTCTGTCAGCCATAGCAGAAGTCAGTCAGCAGGTTAAGAGCATCCGCTCACCATCACTGTGGTGACCACTTTTCTTTCCCCTCTCATTCCAACACTCAGAACAGGTTCTAGAGGCTCACAGCTTCAAATTTATTTTCCTGCTCTGTCAAATCAAATCCATCAGTGATCTTTAAACTCTACAGCCCCTTTCATTCTCCAAGCTGAATTACTTTTGTCCTTCCCCTGTTGGCCTCTTGAAGTCTTACTTGCATTACGAAAACAGCAGAAACGAAAGGTCACATAATACATGCGTCTTTTGCATTTCCCAGGGCAAAAGAGCACTAGAAAGCCTACTCCAGTATACAATTTGATCTTAAACCAAATGTTTATAAACTTTATGAAAAATTAACCCTAGTAAGAGCAAAGGAACCAGCCAGAAGAGGTGAACTAATTCACCCCAAAGTTATATCATCAGTTGGAGTTACCCCATTTCTACACCACCGAATCATACTACAGAAATTAGAAAAAGCACAATTCTAGGGAACTTGCTAGTTCCCTACCAACAGAACTAGCAAGTTACCATCATCTTGATTCTTCTCTTTTCCTATTACTAGGTATCAAAGGCTCCATAACATGGCAGCACCAAGCCTACTGACTGCAAGTTCAAACCTGCTTTTTGTCTGCACTCACAGCTGGAAAAAAAACATCAGCTGTGCACCTTCACCTGTGCCAACTATCTTTTGTAAGCAAGCAAGACAAAATGTAAGAAACAACCATAGAAGCTTGGTAGCCTAATTGCTAGAGCCAATCTCTTATTGTGCCTCAGTGCAGGAAAAAAAAAGAAATTTAAAAATTTCAATTAATCGAGTCACATAAACCACACTGGTCCCTATGGCAGTGGCTTAGAGTTCTGTAAAAATTACTTATGGGATGCACAGGAATGTGTAGATATGTAGCAAAAGAAATATCTCAAGACAGTGTAATAAAATAAGGGGGGGGGGGAGAACCTCAAGGTAATCCTAGAGCTCTTTAAGAAATAAAAAAAAAATTTGCATTACCTAGTCCTTGAACTCAAATACAGCCTAAAATTAACCTTCACCCATTAAAGTAAATGTAGCTATTGGCTAGGAATATTAAAATGTGTTACCTTAAGAGAGCAGAACAGCAGCAAGAAATGCCAGCACTTCAACTGTTCCATTGGCTCATTTCATGGTAGAAACTGGGCTTCAGTCACACACATTACATTCACAACTTGATGCCTATTAGCAACATAATACAGTACAAGGATAAAGCAATAATTTAATCTTAGTTCACAATTTTCTCTGCCTCTCATGGATACACAAGAAAGAAGGGTGTACTACAGCAATAGGCACTTAAGTAACTCATAACTTGTGTTATGAGTTACCTGATGCCTAAATAACAACACTTCTGTCCTCCTTGCATCAACTCCACTGCTTCAAGCCTGATTGACAGACTGAATCCCATTAGGAAAAGAGTAGCAAACAAATGCAGACTGCCATAGGGGAAAAAAAAGCTACCTAAGTGCCACAAAGCTGTGCTAGCGCTCACACCAGAGGGAATGTAGCAATTACACTAGAATGGGAAATGTCCAACTACTTCAAATTGTTTAGGTAAATACCATCAATACACAAGTTTAGTTTAATTACAGTATCCTATATACTCCACAACTTTTAGTGCTTACAAGGACTGCAAAGAAAGGAACTATAAGAACTCTTTTTGGAGATGAATTGCACTTTTTGAAATCTAACAAGAAAATGCTTGGTGTAGGGGAACAGCACAAGAAGTTCATCCATCTGCAGGGTTAGGTACACACCTCACTCATCTTCAGTGCTGCATTCCCCGCTTCAGACCTCAGCAGTGCTCCTTTTCCCATTTATAACAAACAGTACACTGCTAACCCTATTTGAGTCAAACTCAAGTGGTTCTTTATGGCATTGTTTTCATACGCAAGGCACACAGACAACACAAGCACACAAGAATGTCATTGCTACTTCTCCCTCACCAGTACCCAAATAGTAGGAACTGCTATTGTGCTTACTCACCACAGCTTACTGAGAGACAGATGATCATCATACACAAATGAAGTTCCATCCACTTCTGCTCCACTGTTATGCACATTCATTGCCTGTCACTCAGGAATTGTCCAAAATACACGTTTACTTGTCAAATTTGCACTGTGTTCCTAAAGAAGCATTACATAGCAGTGTTATCTCTCATTGTATTGCAAAACTTGAATCCCAGAACTGCTTTCACCTGCAACAAAGTGCTTCCATGAAATACTTGGTTAGCTTCTGTCTTTTTCTTCCTGTACTTAAGTCCACATATGTAACGTGTGATTTGCAGCAAGTTACGAATGAAAAGGCTTTCAATCAAACTCCTCTGGAAAACAGCTGTAGGTGAAATTAAACGGACTCTCACCAGAAAGGGATTTAAGAGGATCAGTTTCTGAGATGTAAGCTGTCATGCTTTTATTTACAGTGATGAATGACATCTGAACTGGATTGTGTATTGCTGCAGTTGCCATAGGGAAGGGACCTGCTTACACATAGCTTTAAGTTTTATTTACAACGACACCAAGCAGAGCATACAACACAAACAACAATGCAGCCATGTCACTAAAAAAAGAAAGGTAAGTTTGAAAGGGAAAAGAAAAAAATAAAAGAAAACAATGCTGTATCATTTTACGTTCAATCTGTTTTTCCCCTTCTGCGGAGGGCTTGGATCTTTGTGCTATTTTAATGCTCAGCTACCGTTTTCCAAAAGCCCTTGAATGAACGCTGAAGGACAAAGGTGTCATTCTGGAAGATGCAGCTTTTTGCAGCCTGGTAGCATTGAGATGTTGATTCTGTTGGTTCAGTGTCTCTTCAGCTCAGATGAGTGATAGGAAATCCATCTGTCAGCAACTCTGTGACTTCATCTGTACTGCCAAAGCAATGAGGGAGGTCAGCAGCATCTGAATGGAACCCATGGACAGCCCATACCCTCTCTACTGAGGGTACAACCTGAACAGGATATACTATTAAGAGAGATAAAAAGCTCTCATACCCAAATTCACAGGCTGAGGTCTGCTTCTTGCTAAATTTTGTTTTTGAAGGAAAACTAAAGGCTGACTTCCAGCTGCTTTATTGTTTAGATGACCCAGATTGTGTTTTTAAACACATTTGCTCAGCTGAGCTATGAACTGGTTTCTTTGGGGAACAAGAATTATACAAAGCATTAAGACCGATTATGAGACACCTCCTTTCATTTCAGAATTCAGAGAAGTCCTGCAATGTTAAGAAAAACTGGTCATGAAGATCAAAGGAGAAGGGAAGGCAATTAACAGATTGTTTCTTTTGAAGAGGGATAAGTGCCAGCTCCCCAGCTTTTGTTGATAAGAACAAGCAACAGCCGTATTTTAAGGGGCTCTTAGGAAACTACTGCAAATCACAGGGACATCAGTTTGAGGCTTGTGAAAAATTTCTGCATACTTAAAAATCTGAATTTCTAGGAAATATTTGCCTATTACAGCGAGGCAAAAAACTCAATATTCTAATGAACAAAGAATGCAAAAACATCAAAGAAGGACAGTGCAGCCTGCAAAGACTGAGTTTAGAAGTCCGATACTAAAGAAAGGACATAGTAGGCATTGACTGCTACTTTTCACTGAAACCCAAGAAAATCAAATATACTGAATCCTATACCCAGTCCATCTTGCTTGCAGTACAGATAAATAAGTTTGATATTGAAGCTCCCACTTTGACTCAAGATGCAAATGGTAATGAGTCAGACAAGGAGGGCTTACCTGATATTATACATTCTATAAAGCAGCAAAAACACTCCATTCATCATTGGAAAAGAGAAGAGTTGCAAAGGCTTGTAACTAAGCACAGGGATTACAGAGTGATAAACCAGGACAAGATGCACGACCAGAAACAGCTGATTAAAAAAGTGTCATTTGGGACATAAAGCACCAAGTTGTGGCCAAGTATATTGGGTGATAAAGCACACCAAGACATGACTGGGTACCCCACAGGGAAGTTTTGTGGGTGCATGAAATGCCAGCTAACCAGGAACAGGACAGCTGTAGCTTGTGCTGTTTCTGCACTCTCTCCTCAGCACCATCAGATGAATGACACCACAGCCAGGAGGAAATCTTGGCTGAGTTTTGGGCTATACTCAAAGGATTTAAAAATTTATTCAGCCAAGCTAAAATACAGCTGATTCTGTAAGACAATATGCAAACTGAAGCAGAAATGCAACTACCCCTTACTAGCTAAATGTTCTGTCTTCAAATAAATGGACAGAAATTAAGGTCCTAATTATAATTTTGAGTTTTGTCTCCAAGAAGAAACTTGTGAATATACTGGATCAAAAAAGAGTACAAAAATGGGTGAATTCATTACGCAGGAATGGAAAAGGTAATGTGGAATACAAAGATGAAGCTGGCATTTGCTATCTCGGGCACTGAAAAACATCACACATTAGAGAGGATTTTGGATTTCAGTTAAACACAGATCTATGTAACAGAAAAGCAGATAATAGAATTTTTGATACTATGTTGGATAGAGAAGAGTACTAAGTTCTGAAAAATGTTCTTAACAGAAGGCTGGAGTTAATAGATATCAGCTCCTAACTTTCAAAGTAACAAACTCACCTGTAACTAAAGCTCAAAAAAAGCAGATCACAAGGTCTGCGAGAGATGAACTGCAAGCGTTTAATCCAGGGCTTCTCAAAAAGGACCCCAAACAGTCAAAAAACTGCAAATCACACATTCCAAAAAAAATCAAGACAAGAATTCACTCCAAAAAAAAAGCCCAAACCAACAAAATCAGTCCAACTTCAGTCAGGTTGCTATTTTGTCCATGAAACTGCTAATCAGGGGCACAGTCCTTCCTTATTTATTTGTATAGACTTTTAAGGTACCTTGAAGAAAGACAGCTTTTCCATCAGATCACCAGGGCAGAGCAGCTTGTGCTGTGACAAAAAGCACTGCTGCATCCACAAGGATGACAGATCTAACATCATGCTCCCAGGGGCTCATACAACAGACTAACTACTGTGGGACAGATGATGTTCCAGGGCCAGGTGTTTTGTCTTTGATTTGTAAGAAGGGACAAGGAAAATGTAATGTTTCTTTTGATATCTTTACTCCACCAATGGCCAGCAGCCTTTGCAGCAAGAGAATTATGTACAAGGGTAGAAAAGAGCCCAGTCACTGATGTCTGAGACTGATTCTGACTACTCGAGGGGCTTGAAAGATCATAGCCTTCAAGCTGCTCTTCTCTTCATTTCCACTCTTCTCCCAAACTGCCACAGTTCTGTCAAAAACATCTGATGTACAAATATGTACATTTTTTACTTAATATAAAAAGTGGCACAGGCTTGTTTTGTGGAAACTATCTATGCTGTCACCAAAAAAATTAAAAATCGCATAACTTGTTCCCAGCAGCGCTTCCCTCCTTTGGCACACACAATAACTGTGGAGAGCTTATAGGGACATAAATCAAGGACTGTTCCAACTTGGCACGGCAGACTCACAACACAAGCACATTATCCCATAGCACTGAAAGCAAACAGGTAGATGTTCCAAGGAGTTTAAACATGAAATACATCATCTGTATCATGTTTCACTCAAATAGCTCCACCAAAACACCTCAACCACATTACTGGTAACCATGAGCAACACTTGCATTGTGCTGCTTTGAGGCATTAATAGTAACATGGCTGAAGATGCACCTAAAAATCCCAGTTTATGGAAAACACATAAGGTCTCCAACTCCTGGCCTACTCTAGAGGAAGTGCATTTGGCATGGGAAATCCAAATAAATATATTTATGGACAACTAGCCAATATGCAGCTGTTAATCCAGCTTCAGTTCAGGTGTTACCTTCTCATCACAAATGAATTCAGAGCAACTTTAGGTTTGGAGGCCCACACTAGAACTGCCCAGATATGAAAGCTACAATACATAATAAAATATTTAGCGCCCCACTTATGTTGTAGGGCCTGCACACCTACAGGATCCATATAATTTGCATCTGTTGCTGAAAGTGGTCTTTTCAGTTTAGGTATCTGGTTTAAGGATCAGTAGACAATTAACAATTGATGAGCAGCTCAAATAGCTCACTTGATATCTCTGTCTCTAAGCATGCTCCCACACTGTCAGTGTCTCAGTTCACTCTCTCAGCTACACTGAACAATAACTCCAAATCAAAACAGAGGCAGCTGCACTAACAATGTCAATAAGAAAACTGCTTCAGTGCTGCCTTAAAAAATACAATCAAATAAATCAGCATTTATTGGCTACATTTCCATTAACCTTGAAGCCTTAACACATTCTCTTATAAACAAGTTATTAGCAGTAGATGGTGTTCTGTAATGCTTGTGAATTGCTGCTTAACTGCATTTTAATAATTGAGAATGGAAAATTTTGTCACTGTGTACTAGAACCTTGTCAGGATGAAATGCTGGGAAGTCAAAATTTGCTTTAGTTTGGTGTTTTATTTTAGAATGAGAAAGAATTCTGGCCCTTTAGTTTCTTCTAATTGAATTATTTAAACTATCTAATAGGCTTTTTAATTTTTTAACGGCAACGCACAAGGTAAACAACTTGTTAAAAAAAGGCCAAGTCAGTTGCCACATAAATTACATCAGGGACAAATCCAAAGGCAATGTGTGCATCCATCAGAGTCACAGCTCAGGAAACAGCAGACTGCAGTGTGCCAAGCAGCTTGGAGGCCATGGCATCTCCTGCATACATATCTTCCTTCCTCCACAGGGGAATCAGTGTGTCTCACTTATTAAAAGGATGCAGCTTGGTGTAACCTCAGGATCACGTTTCTAGAGGAGAGCTTCAGAACCAGCTCTCCCAATGGACAGTGCTAAAGCACACAAACTGCCCCTGCTGTATAATTTTCATCTCTTCACCCATCATCATTTAATAAAATTAAAATGCAAATAGTACTGATGTCAGTGATCAAAAAGAAAAAATAATTGAAAAATACCACCTGCTCTGATAATTAAAATTCCTTTAAACACATACCCACTTTGCATCTCCCATTTGTTTTCCCTTCTGCAAGCCACGGAGATTTTCCCTATGAGTCTTCCTATTTGATAAGGCAAGAGTCATCCCTTTTAGGAAATAAATTAGAAATAAGAAAGGCTTGGATTAACCAGACTTTACTGACCTTCCTTCATGAATAAACAATGAGCTTTTCCAGAACTGCGAGAGAAAAGCATTCCATAAAATGAATGTGTTTCTTTGTTGCCAGACAAAAAAAAAAAATCCAGCACAGAATCAAAGCACTTTGTTCTAGGCTACTTGCACTTAGCATGGGTTTTAAATCCTGAACTTCTGGAGAGAGGAATTAACCCTGCCACACAAAGGAGCCTCAACACTCATCACACCTACCTAGGTTTTGAGTCCCAAAAATTACACTGAAATCAACTACGTGAAGGCAATTTGCCTTGCTCAAACTCCTGACATGGGCTGGATTTAGCCAAAATAGGAGCATGCTTAGTTTTCCCCTCTTAGCTTTGGAGCTTTTCAAGAAATCTCAGAGCCTTTTGTCTTTTTTTTATCCCCACCTGAATTAAAGTGGGAAGGTGTTAAAACTAAATAAACAACCTATATTCATGGTTTAAGACCCTGGACACAAGCAATGCAAAATCCATTAAGAAAATGAGTGTTTAGGGTGCTTCTGTCATTAATACATTTTATGAAATTTCCTAATGTCATTGAAGTTGCTTATGAATTCTTTTTTCTCCCCTAGAGTATTCAGAAAAAAAACCTGTAGAAACAAACTTCACACAACTGCAAACAAGCAATATTTTTTCTGTGAAGATTTCTGTTTCAAAATATAACTGTTGTAGAGGGAAGCACCACCTTCTCTGACATTAAAAAAAACAAAAACAACCTGCTTAGCAGAAGGTGCTTTTTACAAAGTAGTGGAACAGGGAGCGCTCAGCTCTTCCTGTATCGGATCCCATGGCTACAAACCAGCTGTGATTCATGGGGCAACACTGACTTCCAGTGAGGATTTACTCCCAAAGGACACAAAAAGGCCCACCCCAAGGACACCCAGCAGGATATGCAGGAACATAGTCCAGGGTTAGTCAATAATATTGCTTCCATGGCCTCACCCTCTACCTCTATGATTGACATGGATCTTGAGGAGTCCTTTTTGGGGAGGCGTAGTTGGGGGGTGGCAGGGGGAGGAATGAAGAAATACCATCCTGTTCTACCAGCACCTCTTGTTACTCAGATGTTCCCATCATCATCTAAGGAGCAGAAACCAAAATCCCAGCCTATACTTAGTGCTTGAATCACAAGCATCACTCAAATGATTAGACTGAGAGAACTGCATCAGGGAATATCAAGATGGACCAGCTTCTTGCAGAATTCATCTCCTATTTAATTCATATTATTCAGAGCTTGACACATTTTTTACTCCTAAGTAGTACTGCTGACATGCCATGCTTCATGAAACTCTTCTTCCATAATTACATGGTTGTGATAAATACAACAGGGAAAAAAGACCAACTGATTTTGTATCAGTAATTTGAAGTGTATTCATAAGCAGTGGTGTAAAAAATAGATTCTGCAAGTTCCAGGGACCAAGTACATCATTCTATACATAACAGTTCTTCAGCTAATAAGCTATTTTTGGACTATGCTGGTCAAAGTTAAACAGGAATAAAAGGCAGAAAAGGATAATCTACTGAGATATGATTGATTAGAAATCTGTTTGTCAAATCAGAGTAGAATGACAGCACATGTGCCAGAAAAGCCACACACCAGAGAGCCTACCTCAGGTACCTCCCCCCCCCCCCCCCATAAATAACAGCAAATTTAATCCCCAGTTTCTATGGGGACAAACATGCAGCTTTCCTTTCCCACTGGTATCTGCAGGTTTTCTTTTCCAGAAACATTAACTACACAAGTTTCATCTTAGGACCCAAATTTCCTCTTGACTTACCATGAACCCTGAAGAACAATTCTTGGGTCCTAGCCACTGACCATCTTTAAGTGCACAGTTAAAAACAGCAGTGGCAAATCATCATGAACTCTGGTTACAGCTGAGAACATTTAACTCCCCATTACACACAGGGGTGTCTATCAGCAACAGACCTAGACTCTGGCTAGGAATTCTGGGCTGATGCTGAGCACACCAGAGCTGGGTTCAGTACATGCTTATGGTATAATGGCATTGTTGCCAGAAGATACTTGCACAATTTCAACTGTTACTATGGCCTCTACACAGAGACCATGAATTAGATTGGATTAAATATGAGTCAGAAGAACACAAGTGGGCTTCCATTACAGCTCAAGTAATTTATCAACTCAATAAATAAATATTGAATAATTTTATCTATGGTTGTTTCTAAATGTGTGATGCTCAGCAGATTATGCTTTTCCTTACAGGAATAGAAGCTTTCCATCTTCATTCCCATCTTACTTTCCTTTTAGAACCTACATACCATGTTCTATACTAGGTATTGTTATCACTAATATTTTGTGTACACAGAGAAGTACTTGTGTATAGGATATTACCAACACAGCCCCTTTGGAATGACAGTAATTTTCCTATCCAAGAGGCAAAAGTAGTAAAAATGACACACTGTTATTTTTAACTACAATGCTAACTCCTATTCCTCAGTAGCCTGTATTCCATCCGAGTTAGGCTGGAACAGATTGGATCTTAAAAACATAGCTAACACATGTTTGCTGTGGAGCACTAACAGTGCAGCAAGTTCTTTGGGCCTCCTTTAGTTGCTTCTTCTACTGCCTGTACAGAATGTACACAATACAGAGCATCACTTGGTATCCGCAGGTCAGACATTGCGTTTAACAGTAAGAAAATCCGAGAAGATGCCACTTTTTCTCAGTTTCACAGCCATATAACTTTCCATTGGACATCCCCATAAGGATTGAGAGTTACGGAAACAAAATTTGCATGGGAACACACCACAGTATTAGCTCTGCAATGACCACATATTTTTAGGAAATAAGAACTGTATCTGCTATGACTGCAATGCTAACATCAACAAGATGTAAGCCTATGAAACATGCTGTAGAAAAAAATAAACCAAACAGTAAAAGGATTTTTTTAACGTTCACATTGATCATGTACTTTGTACACTAACAACTTGGTCATATTGCCTCAAGCCTTCAAGTCTTCTTAATGTGAAATAAATATGCTTATTCTTCAAATAACATCTTTTACTGAAAAATGAAGACAAATGTCATACCTTTGCTTCTCTAAAACTGATTGGCTATTTAGTAAAACAAATTAGCTATTGCTCTCATTTGCATTTTTAGACACTCCCAGAAGCCAGATACTGCTTTGCTATCATCCAAAAACACAGCTGAGAAGAAATGTTTCTCTTTTAGGGTTCAAATTCTACTTAATAGTCTAAAATACTGGCTATTGAATTACAGGAAAAACAACTTCAATTTAATTGTTACCTTGCGACATTATCCTTAATACCACATAATTGCAGAAATAATTAAATGCAATTACTAATTATTATTAAATGCAATGATTGTTGCTGATAGATATAAATTATGCATTAATCATGATCTTGACCTATCCTGAGTAAATCACACTGGACACCAAGGCAAAGTTTGTAATTAAAAGAGAGAAAATCCAATTGCAGAAAAGCAGCCCAGAGGCTGGATAGAACAACTTGAGGTCCTTGGAATCACGGAAAGGTTTGGGTTGGAAGGAAGCTTTAAAGATCATCTCATTCCAACCCCCCTGTCATGTGCAGGGACATCTTCCACTAGATCAGGCTGCCCCAAGCACCATTCAATGTGGCCTTGAACACTTCCAGGGATGAGGCATTGACAGCTTCTCTAGGCAACCTCTCTCATCAGCTTAATAAAAAAGTTCTTCCTCATATCCCACCTTGAACTATCCTCTAGTCAGTTTGAAACCATTGTTCCTCCTCCCCATTCCCACAGCCAGACTCTCTCTGCCCTGGAAGCACTAATACACACTCTCCGAGGAAGAAGGAGCAATTCCATTTTCTGTGCAAACAGTTTTTCTGAAAATGAATAAGTTTCCCAATTGCTACTAATACAGACAAAACAGAAAAGCTTGTATACACATCAAAGCTCCTTGGAAGAAAAAGCCTAACAACACCAAACGGTGCTGTGAGACCTTGAGGAGTGACCTCGAGGCTGCTGCAATGCTGTAAGCAATTGTGCTACTCAGGCTGTTCAAATTAGGTTCTTCTTGCTGTGACAGCAGTTCCCAGCACATGCCTGAGTGAGCTTTCAGAAGGGATGTATTTGTTGTTTCAGTGTTTCCTGTTCCCTTTGGAAACAACCAGGATTTCCAAATCCAAAATGCATCCTTTTTTCACTATCTTGCACATTGCTGCTGGTGCTTGCAACCAGAGTGCAGCTGTATCTATAATTTCCTAGTAACTTGACCTACACTTGTTTTATAGTAACTCTGCAAGAGTAAGAAAAAATTCTGGACCATAAATTAAGGACCACAGCTCAGCAGTTGGCCAACTCACAACAGAGGGAAAACAAGGCATTTTTTAGTATTTCTATCTGGGATCAGACAGCAATTACTCACATATGATATTTAATATATTTGACAGAAAGCTTTTCTCTCTTTATTTCCCTAAACTAACCAGCAATAAATTCAGAACACCACACACAGGGCATACATTCTGTGATATAATCACCTAGATCTGTCATGTTCCTCAGGCTACTCTTCCAAACAAGAGCTACCACCTGCCTCCCCTTGAACCAACACAAATAGTATTTCTATACTAAACAGTTACTTACATCCGTGAACTGAATTCTGGGTGGAGACTGAGGTTCCCCAAAACTGAACATGCTAGACCCCTGTGACTGTAGAAAAATAATATAACACTTCTGTACAATTATTTTGCCATTCAGAAACCTGTTTTGGAGGAATACAGAGAAATAACAAAGCTGATCAATAAAATTACAAGTCTAGTATCAGATCAGAGCTGCCACATAGAAAACCAGGAGCTGTATTTTGGCTTTTAAGTGATAGATGAATCTCTGCTAATAACTGGAAAGTGTACAATAAGTTACCCATTAAAATGAGATCTTACATCTCAGGTGTAATAACATCTCTACTCAATTTCTAAGCACTAACATTGCTGGGAATGCAAACATCCCACATTCAGCAAGTACCAGAAAAAAAAAAAGATCCAGCATGAAACTAACAAAGTAGAAACAGTTTCGTATCATCATGAGTCACGTTTAGGATTATCTTGCCCCTTTTCTTACCCTCACACATCACTTCCCAAAAACACCCCACCCAATTCCCCAAAGCCCAAGGAAAAAGTTCACAATTAAATCTATGCAGTTCTTCAAACAGATAAAATGCCTTTCTATAGCTGCACATCCCACCTGCCTGAAGCACTGCATCACTAAAACCCATCACTTGGTGCCCTGTGGTTATAACCTTGATTTTTTTTCTCCCTATGATCATAACAATTAAGCTAAATATATGGCTTCCCTTGTGGAATAAAACTGTCTTTTAGGAAGGGGCTGTCTTTGATCTGCCAATAGCAGGGGCGCAACGGCAGTGTCTCCAAACAACTCTAGAGTCTCATGGCCGTTTCTCCCTGGATGAGGGACTCCCGGGGCAGCTCAGAGGCCCTCGGCACACCGCTTGCCTGGGGCTAGCAGCGTGCCTTTAGTTGGTGCCGGCAGCTCAGGGGGATGCAAGAACTCGCCAGGTTGCCGTTTCCGTGCCCTGGAGTCCCGGTAACACTTGCTGCTCCATAGACAGCAGGAAGTATTACAAGCCCTCTTGCTCACACCTAAGAAATGAAGCTGTTTTTTTTCTCAGCCTCACTTGCTGCAGTGCTGTACCTTTGGAATCAGCCTTGCCTTGTCTCTGGTAGCAAGTGCAAGATAGCACTCAGGGAAAGCCAAGCTTCACGCCACAATATTCTAATGCTTAACAGATTTAAAAGCAACTTGCGGTCCCAGGAGGGGTCACCACCGTTTTCACAACAGACCCTATTCACAGGAGATAAACCCAAATTCAATCGTTCTCAATGGACAGGGAAAGGTAGAAGCTGATTGTCATCTCTGTTTAATTTCTTATTTAATTCTGCATCTCTCTTTCCCACAAAGCTATCCCTAAAAAGGCATCGTTTCCAAGAGAGCTGTTTCCAACAGCTCGGGACTACCAGTGAGCCATGAGCACCTCCTTGGCCATAGTGGGACTTGCCCAGAGGGGACATTCAAACTTCCCAACAGCAATAGCAGACAAGGATATTACTTCTATTGCATAAACAGCACTTTCTCTTTGCATGGGGAAAAGATGCAAAGCGGAGGTACATTATTCAGAAGAATTCCTTCCATGTTTGGTACATTATTCAGATGAATTCCATGTTTAAGTGGAACTTCTTCTAATAGATGTGACTGACCTGCTCATCAGAGCAATGCTTTTTTAAAAAATCTTTTCAGGATGACATTAAAGAACAAGAAGTTAAAAACATTATTGGTAGTTACAGGTCTAACAGCAAAACAGTTCAAGCCAAGAGCACATGAAACTTTTCTGCTTAACAATATTGAAATCCAAGATAATCTGTATTTCATTAATTTACTTCATAGCAAAGCAGGAGGACAGGAAGGTTCTGTGCCACTAACTTGGGGCAATACTAAAACTCTTAACAATGTGTGTGGATCTAACATTACCTTTTTATTGCCAATATCTCCATTCCCATCTTTAAAGCAGATATTGAGATGGCACTATTTCAGATAACTCCGAGAACTAGACCTGGAAAGGAAAGTACAGTTTAAGAATAAAATGCAAGAGGTAAGAGAACATCTCCTAGGGACTTACACTGCTGTATAGTGGGCAACACCCATGAAAGTCCAGTTTATGAATGGTGAAGTTCAGGTCATACCTTGGAAACCATAGTTTTATGTCCTTCCATCCAACAGCTGTAAACTCTGGGCAGGAAAGGCTACCTGAGCTAGTCAGAGGTCAGCATTAAAATCAATGGTGTCCTAAAAACACTATACTTACAGAGACACCTTTAGAAGACTTGCTGAGCTGAACAGATATAGCTTCTCTTGTTTTTTGGTGGTTTTCTTTGGAGGGAGGAATGGAGCTTTCTCTAGAGTCAAGATGATCATCAGATGGCAGAAGCTGTGAACATTAAGTGTCTTTAAACAGTCAAATTGTCTGAGCAGGTGAGAAAGTTTAGCATCTTTTTATTCTAAGCCATATTTTTAGTATTTTTAAAATAATTTTTTCTAAGCATCCTCACCACATTTAGATATATTCCCAGATTGGTATTTTTACTTCCAATTTACAATCCCCCAAGCCTGTCACTCTTTTGAGAGCTATGTGGCTATGTTACAAAATTTTTCCCTGAACATGTGTAATACTTTAATTACAACGAAACCTGATCATAAAGACCTCACATAAGAAATCAATCTGATGGGGAGAAATAGATGTTTCTTATTTTGTTTTAAACTCACCTGACAAATATTTTGAAATTTAACAGCCATTCTGTTACACAAGTGATTTCACTGACTTTCCTATAGCAGATCCAGACTATTTGAGACTACAGTACTGTTATCTGTATCTAGAGAGGGAGAGAAAATCTTAATATCAACATTCTTAGATGGTTCTCCATACCACAAAATGAGCAACAATACTTAATGCAATGCCAGAGACACAGAGCTGTGAAAGTCACACGCTTAGGCCTAAAGAAACCAAAATCTTCAAGATGATTTAACACCTTTCCCTCTGATGAGTTGCTGCTAAAACCAGCACTTCAAATGTGTCTAGACCATGTGTATGTGCTGAACACCAGCAAGCTAATAGTAGGTAGGCTGCTCCTAAACAACCTAAAAGAAGTCACTGCAACAAGGAAAATAGATAAAAAAGGACTTAGAACATTAGGATCCCAGTTTTGCTGTCATAAATTCTCTTCATAAACATGATTTCCCCATAGCATAGCCAACAAGTCATCACTACCAACACAGCAAGTGGTTTAAGTTGCTTGACTCTCATGGCCATCATTCATTTCGGTTTGCACTAGAATCCTCTTGGCAAGCTCAGAAACAAGGAGAAACTAAGAACTTCAAGTACTTAATCTCTGTTCTAATTGCTCATCCTCCCATTAAGTGTGCCTTTCTAACAGAACATATTTTGAGGAAGCTGCTAAATATCTCATCGATATTTAGATTCATTTGGAAATCTTTAGGGCTACTACTTCACAGCTGTTACACAGAAAAACTTTATCATATCAGCTGAATGACTTCCCAGTAATAATTTCCTAAGGTCAAAAAACCAGAAAATAAACCCCCTTTTTTTCCATGATATCTGGATGACATAGTGCTATATAGTCTCTCCTTTGCATAAGAGATTAAATCACCATCAGTTTGGGATCTGTGCGAGTATGAAGCACTCCCTGTAGACAATGTGCAAATAAACTTTTTGGACTTGCCAAATTTTTAACATGTAACAGAGAAATCTACTACATTAGATGCAACATGAGAATGAAATTAAGCCAGGCACCTAAGGCAGCACTCCCACATTACTCCTCAGACAAAAAAAACCTAAACTGTAAAAACAAAACTAGTCTTCATTATCTACAAACAGCCTGACTAATTAGCCCATTCTGGGGTGTTTTTGATCACAACCACAATAATATCTATGATTTCCTATTATTTTGTATAATCAATATGTATTATTTCCTATTTTCACAAGCATACTTAAGGTTGCAGTCTTTACAATCTGTCCCCTACCAGGCACAAACACCACAGACTGCTCTGTAGAGCCATAGCTAAGGTAAATTGAAGGTTTCTCAGAGTCCTGCTTAGGAAAAGTAATGCTAGGAAAATGGCAAGTGGGCTTTTAATGGCTCGTACAACTGGTTAATGAGTGACATTAAAAGACATCTGTTGTTTGGAAAACAACATGCCAGCACACAGAAAGCTTCCCGATACCAAAGATTACCATTGTCTGACTTAGCTTTAACATTTTCGACCACATTCCTCACCCAGATTTTAAATTTATAAAAAAACTACCCTTAAAATTATAATTCAACAGAGAAAGTCCAAGACATGATATTTTAATATCAAGTTGTTTTCCAATAAAATACTTGTGAAAACCCCCTGGATTCTTAGTTTTGGCCACCTTATATTTTAAACAAATAAGGGTATTTAGCACTGAAAATATGAGGTTACTACATGTCTAGAATAATCTCCTAATGTTCAAAGCATACCTCCAAAAGGTTTACATAACCTTTGATTTCTGGGGATCTCTTCCTCTCACACACAGAGAAGAATAACTACGCAATACACAGAGGATCATACAAGCTCTACTTTTGGCATTTTTCTCCTCAGCAACTTTTCTGAATGACACCACAAAGTTAATGGCACTTCTTCCCAATCCTACTGAGGAGAACATCTGAAATTAGTCATTATCTTTTATGCCTCAAAAATGGCTGAAAAACGTTTAGGGAAAAAATAGGTGAGTTTATGTTGATTTCCAAGGCAGTAAATTGAGACAGTAAAAGATCAAGTAATTTGAATGAGTCACAAAAATTTGGCAAAGGAAGAAATTAGAACTTGATTTCCTGAGTTATGACCTGGAGCCTTTTGAACTAAAGCTACAAGCTTGATGATTTTACCATTTGTATACCAAAGGCAACATCCACAAAGTACATGGAGTCAGCAACTTGAATTATGCCTGATAAGGCAGCTTCTACCAGAAGTATATTAATGCTTTCCTAAGCTCTGATTGTACTGCAGCAGCATGTCAGGCTTCTGCTCTAAGCCCTCACAAGGCTTTGGCACACAAACAAATGGCTTCCAGAGTGTACCTGTGAATCCAGTGGTCCAGACACAAGCACACACTCATGACCCTTGCCCTGATGCTGCTTGAGGTGGAACGTGAATCCAGCAGAGATCATATCAGCACACTGACATCCCCACACCCGTCTGGGGCAGAAGCCAGCCCAGCCACTGTGGTCACACTGGCACTCATTGCCAAGGCAATTGCCAGGCTATGACACAATCCAGTCCTTTTGCCTAAGATGAGGCACGTCAAGCATGAAGATGAAGCGCTGTGTTTAGCACGCTTCTGTTCCCACACCATAAATAAAGGAAACAAATATTTTTCCAGAACTTCCTTGTGATTCACAGTGAGTTTGCCTGGCAGACTAGGTGGCAGTTACTGAAAAGGCAGAGCAGCCTCTGTGGTACCCAGTGCCTGATGTCCTGGAACGTGGATTGTACAGGCAATCTGAACACTCAGCACGGCTCACAGGAGCTTGTTACTGTAGTATTCCTTACACAGTGTCACATATCATCCCTTGCTTTCCCCTGCAGAGTCTGAGAGATATTTAAAACTATGCATTATGGCAGGAAGTTTGCCAAACCAGAGTTAAGGCCACATTTAATCCTCACTGAAGTCCTTGCAGGATCTCAAAAAAAGTTACCATCAATTTTAGGATTCTATGTTTAAATTCTCATCCTAATTTCACTCACTACAAGGTTTCAGAATGAAGGCAAAAAAAGATTAAACACTTGCATCCAGATTATCTTTTTAAACATATACAGCTACTGATTCTTACAAATATATTTATCATATGTAACTGACAGGGAAATTATAAACAAGCTAAAATGGAAGCAATAGCATGATGGGTTGAGCTGGAATAAGATGAATAAACAGATCCAGTAAAAAGGAAGTGGAACAGAGATACCTTATCTTATAATAAAGGGATCTATTTATTATCACAGAGTATAATAAAAAGAGAAATTGCATAGGAATAGAGAAACCCCATGGATAATGCTTCACATATTTCACAGCATTCCCCTTAAGGAGAACATGAACAGATGAAGATATTTTTCTCATTTACACCAAGATATTATCAACAACTGTGACTGGAAAGATTCTGAGAAAGAAGAAGGAAAACCGAAAACTTGCAAAGTTTTTCCTTGTAAAGAAAAGCTTGGTTTTCCTTTAGTCCATCTAAAAACATGTGACAGCATCACATAGTAAAGACAATGACCATGGACCTACATCTTACCTGGACAACTACATGCTGGAAACTCTTGCACTATTAAATTAATTTTAAAGTTCTGTTCCTGAAATTACTGTATGGAGCAAGGGGCATTCCCCAAAAACCAAACCAGCTTATCCTGGCTCCAAATCTTTGGTTGAACCTAATAAAATTTCCAAGTTAACTTTCGTGCTCTTCTTGATTGCCATGGACTTGGAAGGCAGTGCCTCAGACAACTAATGGGATCTTTGCAGTGAGATGTGCAGATACATGTTCCAAAAGCTGTGCCAATCAAAGATTTTCACAATACACTGAGATAGTAATTCCATAGCTGTGGTGATCTAAGAGAGGTCAGGCTCGTAGGGACAGGTAGTCTTGTTAGGCAAACCCCTGGGCACACAGTCAGGGACTCAGTGAAAAGTCACCTTTGTGAATCCACGCAGCCAGAAAAAACACCAGAATAAGATGACTGAGCATGCAAAAATTTCTTGCCTAACATGAAACTTGATAATGGGGCCACATGTGAGCTCTGCCCTGTATGTAAAAAGGAGTATTCACATCACATCAGCACTACAATAAAACTACAGACTCCTATATGTAAATGTCCTTTGCATACAAAGACACACATCGAAGATAGCATCCATCTGATGAAGCTTTTGTGTACAAAACCTGAAATTGCTTCAGGAGCCCACAGCTCAGAAATGATACTTTACTTACCAATTAACTTCTCATGGCACAAATGCTGCTTTCTTGCTGCTCACATATGTCTTCAGTGCATTATATGGCAGATAGCTCCAAGCTATTTCTGGAAATTCACCCATTTTTGAAGAGAAATGTATACATATATTGCACGACTGTTCTTTGAAATATCAATATATGCACTTTTTATGTCAGTCTGAATACAACCACTACTAAAACCACATTTGGGAAACCCTTTGCCAATAAACCCACTGTTTTAAAAGCTATCAGCTCACACAGTCAAATCAGTGGACAGTCAACACTTTGTTCCCCCAGCTGCATTATAGTGGAATAGAAATTAGGGGCATGTGTCACATCTCCCCTTCCAAAAGGAAGTCAGCAGCATTATAGAAAGTAAAGAAAATAATTTAACAGCCATTACACAGAACACTCCAAGAAAGGGCAAGAAAAAAAACTCAAGACAATAATACAAGTATGATTGGGAAATACACTTATTCAACTACAATCCCATGGCACAGGTGCCAGTGGGATACTGCAAATTCCACCACACAGATGAAATTCAACTCAGACTAAACACGAAATAAAAAAAATTAATTGATTGACTTGCAAAGAGACACAACCAAAGACAGCACCAATGATTACTTCACCTTACTGGCATAAAAGGACTTAAATAAATAGTTTTTATTTAGCCTTTAACCTGGTCAGAATCAGCAAGTATATCAAATGTTAGCTAGAACAAATAATTGCACCTTACAAAGGAAGCTATTTTTTCTGGCATCTTTGGTGGTTGCGTTTTTGTTTGTTTTGGGGTTTTTTGTTTAATTGGTGGTGGATTTTTGTGGTGTGTTTTTTTTTGGTTGGGTTAATTGTTTTTATTTTCTTTTTTGGTGGTGATAGGGTTTGTTGGTTTGTGGTTGTCTGGTTTTTTATTTCTGTTTCTAATATTTGGGTTTTGGGGTTTTTTTTGGTTTTTTTTTTTTTGGTTTGGAGTTTTTGTGTGTGTGTGGTATACCAAGAGCAGAATACCAGCACAATACCATCAGAGATCCTTGGTTTTCAGGGCTTACCTGCACTGCTCCAGGCCCCAGATGTTCTCAAACTTGACCAGGTAAATATAACCTGTCTACAACAGGAAGTTCCAGGCATGAACTGTAGCTTCCCATCTCATACAATTGATATCTAAATCAGTTCATTTTCTCACACATAATTTGATATTGCATCACTACATGACCCTTTCCTTAAGGCAAATTGAATCCCATCATATCTCCCAACTATCAGCATCCATTTCTTTCTAGCCATGTCACTATTTACAAATGCTTCATCTGCCAGGATGTTGCAATTTTGGAATAGGAGCTGGTAACTTGTATTTTGGCAAGGTTCACATGCTTAAATTTCACTTACCTCAGCAACATTCTAGGCATGAAGTATTTCCACAATTTGCCCCCTGTCCTCCCTGTTTCAGTCTGTAGATTTTCTCCTTCTGTGTTTCCTTTGGGCATGTACTGTCACAATATGGAATAAAATGGGATGCAATTTATGTTACTAATGCCATGCATTTAGTGGTGGTGCTGCTATGTACTGCAGACAAAAAATATGTTTCACCTTCATTTTCAGTCTATAGTCATTCCCTCTATAGTCAAAACAGTTGTTCCCTCTTGCTCATTAAGTGTATCTTTGAAGCTAAGCTGTCTATTTGAAAACCATCACTGCTCTGCTGTAAGCAAGAACTTCATATTGAAGCATAACACTGATGAGCAGCCTTTCTTTCATTTCTGATGGTTGACTTTACCACAAACCTCATATCAGTTGGTTGAAAAACTGAATGAAGTTAGGCTGAAAATATTTCTAGAATCAAAAAAATTAAAGGCATTATTTTTATTTGGGTAGTTATGTGTCATTTTCATGGACCAAAAACCACAAGATTTCAAATCTCTTTCTATTTAAAGATGCTCAAACTCAGATTTTGCTGTCCAAATGCTCAAACAAGCAGGTTGTATCACCCCACAGGACAAGTCCCTTATGATGGATCTGTCAAGATGCCACCCTTACATATTTGCATATTTACTGGGCATTAGTAAATACTTTTTCCTTGATATTTAAAAATAAATTCAAAGATGCCTCTGCTGCTCTGTAATATTGGGACACTAAAAAGGGCAGGAAGCGTTAACCTGGAAGGGAGAGAGAAATTTTCCAAGAGAGATTTTCCCATTATCAGTCACACAAAGTGTTTGATCCAGACAAGGCAGCAAGGTGTGACACCATCTGCCCATCACTGTGGTTGTCAATTCTAATGAAATTTAGTTGTTCATGAATGTTGCTTCTGTTTTCTAGAATGAAATATTACTCATTTCACAGTGCTGCATGTATTTGTGTTTTGTTCAGTGACCAGAACAAATAAGTTATTGGCACAATGATGTCCATCTTGTTAAACCCAGGCTATCATATGGACCCAACACGGCAACTACTGCCAGCCCTGTCACCAACATGTGCAAGTCACTTCACTAATTCTTTGATGACTTGTCCTGACTTCTCAATTGACTCTTCACACATTAGCACTGCTGTAGTCAGCTGCTTTTGATTCACTGACTTCACATTCATATTCTCCATGATTTATCATTGCTTCAGTTCCTTAATCTCTGGCTCCCAGTCACTTCCTTCCCTGTATCCCATGGTGTTTGCTTGCTCTGCAATAGGTGGCAGAAGCTCTCTCTGAATCTCTGAAGCTTCCTTGTTTCACATCCTGCTGAAGGGTGCACTCATTGTTCCTTGAATGCCACCCTTCTTGCTGCAGAGAGGGCAATATCCTTACATCTTACTACTTGGCCGTATCCAAAATATGCATAAAGCCCTTGGGAAAAAACCCTGAACAGTTGGCAGAAGAGCAGCTCTCCTCACCCCTCCTGCAGACTCATCTCTGTTTCTAGAACAAACCACAGTGCAGTACCACCTTTTGCTCTAATAAAGCAATCATCTTTTACACTTACCATTGATTTCTTCTTGGAGATCAACCCATTTGACTTAAGCTCCTGTCCAAAAAAATTTTTTTAAAGGCACCATAGAGGTGCAGGGGGATGCAGCCAAATTTTTCTAAATGTGAGCTAGGCTGGAAGGGAAACTGGAGAAATTCTCTTGAGCCTTATTTTTAGCAAAGACAAAACAAGAGACAGATTTACCCCAGAAAGAAGCAAGAAAACCTATTCCTTAATAAGCTTGTACCACTAGATGGTGCTTTCAAGAGAACTAAACAAGTCAAGTCAAAGCAGCAGGCAAGGTCAACACACCAGAACGGAGAGAAAAAAAGCACAACAAATCAAACTAAAAACATAGCTTTTTGTTATTAAACTTGCATTCTAGGCTAGGCTGTGGTTCTCTGGCAGAGAAAGGGAACCTTAACACACCCTGTCATCACAACAGGGACATGACGAGCAATGACGTGGTAATAAATATTCCGAGCTCTCAACTGCTTCTAGCAAAGGATACCAGGGCATGGAGAGAAGAAAATAGACTCAAGCACCCTCTGGGCAAGCAGATGTCATTTTCAGAAAAAAGATGAATTACACTCAAAGTGACCTGAAGCCATCTCACTTACCACCTGTCACAGTCCCTCCAAGCATAAGACTGGATCACTGGGCTCAGTGGTCTGGGGAAAAAAGGAAAAAAGTTGGTATTTGTCCTTATGAACAGGCATGAATTGAGAACTCTTCTGGTTATTTCCACCATTCAGAAGCTAGTTAAACAAACCATAAGAAAAGCTTGGCAACTGCCTCGTTAATCATGTTTTAAAAAACATGTAACATTGCTGTACAGATATGCAACTCAGCCAGCTGGAAGCTTCAAGATGTTTTGATTTGCCTCATGCTCTAGTCAGGTAATGAATAGAACATGGCACAGAACAAATATATACATTTTAATTTCAGTCTTTGCACTGTTTTATTGTTTGTTTAAGCCAGCCCAACTAAGACTGCTTGCACTATACGCCCCTGGTTGCATTCCATTGGAAACAAAGGCATATTTGAGGGAAGTACCTCTCACAAAGAGGTATTGATGAACCAGAAATCAGAGTCTGGACAAATGACCATTTTTCTATAAACACAGCTCTATTGTTTCAGCTATTCTTCTCCAAGGGAATAAATATTTCATTATTCAAAACAGCGGCTGAAAAAGCAGAACAACTCCTCCCCCTTCAACCAATAATCTTGCTCTCTCCACTCTAGAAAAATCAAACTCTATGGTATCCATGATGCCTCTCTTGCAATATCTGTATTAATTTTTTCACTCTTAACTTGTCCACAAACACATTACTGAGATATTAAAAAGACAAAGCCTGAGTCAATTAAGATGTAATGTCTGCAATCCCCTGCCCACCACACAGTAATTCCAACTTGCTCTTTGCATCTGCACCACCTGTACTTAACTACTGGTTTTGATACTACTAATGCCTTCATTTTCATTAATACTATCTTTTTTTTTTTGCTTTACTCCATCTGTCAAGCTGCCTCCTCTGCAATAAGTTCCTTCCCAAGTGTGTTCCCAGCCATTTCATAGATACAAAATCAAAGAGAGAATTCTGTCTTCCTTCCAGCCCTAGCAGATCCAATAAAAATAAAGAACACTTTCTTTCTGGGAATCACCATCTCTGATCCACACAAACTCACAGCACCAGCATTGCAAAACAAGCCAAGATTTCAGTAGGTGTGGAGGGATATCTTCATACTCTCACTCAAAATCCACACTCTGGCAAGATTGAAGGAATGCAGGTGACTAGATTCTCTGGTGTCCTATATCTCAAGAGAGAGCTGACGGGAGAACTCATTACTGTCTTCAGCTGAACAGTGGGATTGGGTCAAGGAACATCAAGGCTTTTTGGGAAATGCTCAGTGATAGCATCAAAGGCAGTGGACACAAAGGCCAACAAGAGCTGCCTAGATATTTAAAAAACCATCATTGTTGTCAAACACTGAGAAAGGTTGCCCAGATAGGCTGTGGAACCCTGATACTCAAGTGTTCCAGACTGAAGTAGCCAGGCCCTAAGCACCCAAAACTAATATGATCAATTCCTGGCTGGAGTGGGATTAGACCTCTGGACATAGCTTCTAACCTGGATTATTTTAGGATTCACATGCTCATGGATGCCTGTATCTGGAGTAACTGTAGCCAGTAGCCATCTCCAAAGCTGTTCCAAAACTTCAACAAGGGCAACATGAAGCAGCAGACTTCTACAGAAGGAAGATGGATTAAGGTTCCCAAATACTCAAATTTACACATGACAGCTCCATAATGGATTTTAGTACATTGTTCCATTCACAACACACAAAATCAAAAACATAAGTCTCAGTTAATAATCACATATAGAAAAATGTATAAACCCCTCCCTCAACCACAACAAAAAGAAAAAAAATCACACTAACTGCAAACTGAACAAGCTTTACCATGCCTTATCAATAAAAGAACCAATTTTCAAAACTGCTGGTAGAACAACAGCATAAGAAGAAAGGCTAATCATGAGATGGCAGATTTTTACTTTTCCTAAACATACACTTTGATCAGCTGCAGTTCAGTCACTACAGCTAGAGTAATTGGATAATGGGACAAAGGGAAGTGTACTCCAAAGATTTTCATGCCCTTGCATATGTTTAACACACTCTTGATATGAAATAAGATCCAGGTTCCCTTAGCAAATCATCCAATGCATTATTCAACGTTCCTAGGAGGGCTTTAACATGGATGCACCCAGCTAGAGACAATAGCTTCAATTAAATCACTGACGGTTGAGTAAAGGATGAGGTCCTGCTAACGAAGATCACTGATATGAGGAGACAAACACAGGAAGAACATCATTATGTGATGATATCAGCCCCGGGCTGCAGAGTGATGGAAGAGTTCCGTACTGGGAAACAGCATCTGCTCTGCCCCATGTCACAAGTTGGGGCCAACACATGTGCCTGAAATTAGGTTATTCCTAGCCAATTTTGGTGTACCTGGTGCATTAAAAGCACAGATGGGGTTGCATAGATACCCACAAATAAAAGACACAAGCTAGTTAGCTGCATTTCCACACAACTATTTGAGAATGTACTAATGAAAAACAAAGCAAAGAAAATCAACAGAGAATTAATTCAAGGCAAATTTCCCCTTCAAGAAGAGAAGATTCCTAGAAAATAAAAGCAGACAAAATGCTTATTTGAAAAGGAGAGAACATCTTTTCAATAATACAAAATGTTAGTTTCTTTTTTGGCAACTATTTAAAACCAACTTCCTAGAGTTTGTATAAACCATGTTGCCGATATTCTGTACAAACTTGCTACTTACTTAAATATATTTCCCTTGTTCTATTTAATACTGTGATGGAAAAGCAGCCTTTAATATTACATTATTCAGAATTACATCAAAATTGTTAAATGCACAAAAAATTCAAAAGCGAGTACATAAGGAACTCATTAAGACCTTGGACAAATATACATATAATGACTCATTTGAGACCTTTGACTTGAAAGAAACAAATATGTCATCAGGGGTATGACATGGCACACCAATAGACTTCTAATAGCTACATGTATAATTAACAATTTCTTTTTAGCTTATTGGAGCTCTAATTTGATGTGGCTATTCTTTTCCCTAGTTTTGGGAGGAATGGAAATGGGTTTTCTTGACATTCTTAGAAGTGTCTTTTCCATCCTTCTCTTGGTATTTAGTTCATCTTCTAAATAAAAGGGAAGAAGAAATGCTACACTGGGAACTAAATTACCAAGAGCAGTTTGGAGAGAAAATGACTTTCAATTTGTTCTCTCTTCCAAAGCCGATCGCCTGCCCTAAATGATTCATTCTGCACTTCAGGCCTCCAAGCTTTCTGGTTGCCTTAAGCACAAGGACAGCATGAAATAATTGAAACCAACAACAAGGAAAAACGTGACATTGTAGGAAATGGTACTGGACACACTCTTTAAAAACAAATAAACCAGCAAGAAATGGTAAGGCCACAAAAGGGACAATGTAAAATGACCCAGCAGGTATTCTAAAAGGTGCAGCTATAAAAAAAAAAAAGACAACTTCAGCTGCAAAAGGCTGTGGTCTCTTAAACAGACTTTGATGGTGGAATTGCACAGTAGGGATACATTTCTTAGCTCTGCGCAGAAGGGACACCTAAGTAAAAAAGGGTTCTTCAGCATTCAGAAAACAGCTTGACAGAAGGCTTTTATTACTAGGGCTACTTAAAAGCACAGAAGAGGAAAAATAGTTGGTAAAGCCGAAAGGAATACATCAAGATGAAAGTCTCCTACTGTAAAGATTGAAGAGAAAAACAGAACAAGTTCCTGGGAAGCCTGCTTCTCCAGCTGAAGAGCAAAGAGTTCCTCTGATATTTGAAGCAGTTATTTCAACATGGCAGTCTCATCATAAGGCTTGCAAAATAAAACACACAAGTGAGGAACTTGTTTGGAAGATGTGGCATGAGGATGTGGTGGTGGCTACCCAAACATTGGGAAACAACTTCTTGGCATGTGGTAGGTACATAGAGTGACTTTGGCAAGCTTCCCCATCACCCCCAACAACAGAGCTACAACAAGACGAACCAGCACTGCTGGTGAGGGCCCACAGCTGCACCATAAGGTCAGTGTCAGAAGTTCCTGGCTTCCCAAAGCACTGCAGAGCTGAGATATGCTTGTGGCAACTGGAATGCCATATTCTATCCCCTCTCGGACTCACATCAGTGGCCATACTTGATTCCCATAGCACGTTGAATTCACCAGACTTGGGTTGTTTTGCTTCTTACCTATTGCTGGAAGTCATTGTCCCCAACCCCTCCCAAGTTTTCTATTAAAGTGTATGTCTATCAGTCATCTGGCACTGGAGCTTAAACTCGGGATCTCTGCCCCATTCCCAAACATCCCAAAAAGAAGGCTGGAGAGCCCTGTTCTGGTTCTTAATCTCAATCTCTCAGTTCTCATCAATACCTGATCAGCAATTCAGGATTGAGAGGGCCCTCCTGGGCTGGGACTATTAACTCATATAGAACCCAGTCCTATAATGACTTTTACAGACCCATCAAATTCATCTTAAAATCAGAGCAGCTTTCTGACAAAGGAACTGGTACAATGGGTAGAGTTGTAATTAATTTACCAAGTCGAGCTTAGCACTACCTGAGGAGGCAGAACACATCAAATGAAGGAAGGACAAGCTGTCTTTTTGTGTTTAACAAATACTGTTAAACACTTAACAGTAATACTATTTAACAAATATTTTCAGACTGCTGCTTAGTGTCATCTTCAACTAAAAAGACTCCAAAATACCAGGCCCAGTAGAGCTTGACAACAGGAAGAGGAAAAAGAAAAGAGAAGGAAAAAGAGAAAAGGAGCCAATTACATGAGACACAAAGGAAACACAGAACTTCATTTAAAGAGTTTAATAACTCATCTTTTGACAAGCTTTTACCACACTACAGCCAAGGCTATGAAAACTGCCTTATAGTAATTTATGAAACAGAAAACCAAACATGCCCACACCATACCACACCCCTATCACCTGTGTCAGTGTGGAGTTACCAAGCAGATCTCAGTTCATTTATCTATTTCCCTGAAGCCCTTTTGAGATGCTGCCCTCTCACTCTGTTCCTTACTGCCCAGAGGGGCTAAGGAGAACAAACAAGCTATACAGAGCTTTGGCATTTGGTGTTTTCTTAATAGTTGTGGCAAGAGCTCTTTTATCAATGAGAAATGGTTCAAGAACCAAACACAATACACTACCGCTGGAGCAATACATTTGTTTGTTTTCCTGCTCTTTTTTTCCTTTCAGTCAATCAGCAACACCTTTCAGTAGAGTATCCAGGTACTATTAATTATTTTACTTATTACGTACAAACTAACCTTTTCTACTCTACACAGGAGAGATACACAAACCCTAGCTTATTAGGGATACTTTAAATTAGAACCATGGATGCAAAACTAAGTAGTGCTTCCTGAAGCTACTCCCAAGGAAGAGTAAAAACAGAGCACTATCAATCATCTTGTTGGATGGGCCTGCTCGCTCTGCAGCCAGGTTTTAAACTCAATACTTGTTAGAAGTTGTACATAATGTCAGTGGGGTCTGAAAAAGCCTCTTGCAAAAGCTAGGTATAAAACTAGTACTAGGTCTGAGCTAGGATATTTTAGAAACTTTTTTGCCTCGTTTTGAAACTACCCTAGTTTTCAGTGGCCTTTTGCAATTGCTTCTTCCTGTCTAAAGAACAAATTAGAACAAGCAACCCCCACCAGGTAATAGACTTGGAATACCTTTCGGTGTTTTAGGCTGAAAAAAGACTACCACCATTACCTATTTTGTGGTTTTTTTTTTTTTTTCCCTCTTCAGATTTAAAGAGATCAAGTCCTAGGGCTTCTCTTTGAAGGGGGGTGAGGAGAGCTACACATGTTAGTTATTTGCTAAGATAAAAACCTGGAAAACAGCCAAGTACATGTGCAAACATTTTTAACTACAACTAAGAGGACACTGTTTTCACATGCAGTGTTTTTACACACTTAATGACTAATCTTATGAAATTGAATTCAAAGCAACCCTCACAAGTATAAACAGAAACTTTAATCCGTTTCTGTATTCCTTTTTAAAGGCACACTGAAGCATATGTTATCATGCTACTCAAGAAGTGACTACACAATCAGAGAGAAACAATATTGAAACACAGGACTGAAACAAGGAGTGTCACAGGTTTTGAACCTCCATTACTAAATTGCTATTAAGCGTACAATAAAAAAAAACACATCAAGTGAACAAAAAGTCACCAGAACATATAACATAAACAACTCAATTCAACTAAGAAGCACCTACACCATACCTAACACTTCCTGCCTGTTTGTGTTTCAGCATTACTCTAGAACTCGAAAATATTCTGGGATAAACAGAGTCTAAGTTTCCAGAAGCAACTTTTACAAAACCATAGTCTCTCCACCCACTGACAGGAAAACCACTCAGAGAGTCTTTCAGTCTTCTGACTACATTTTCACATTCAGAACTCTGCTTAAAGCAGAAAATAAAAGAGAAAAAAATAACTTAATTGGTGTCTCTGATCCCTAGACTAGAGCTCTCAACACAAAAAATACTCTGAGAGTTAGTGAAGTTCTTCCAGGTCACTATTCAGCTTCTAACAGTGGGAAAAGAAAAGACCCTTGAGAGACAGCATAACCCCTTCTGCTAACCACTTCCCCTATTACTCACTCACAATATTGAGTTATTGCATCTGCATAGCAACAGGGCCAAAGCCGATCTCCAGAGCTGAACTGCCCTCACTCACAAAGCTGCTCGTTCCATGACTAACCTTGCTCAATCAGCCTGCCTTTTTAACTTCTGGGGGTAATAAAGGAAATCAAGGTCAGCTGCCTGTCGTGAAAAGCTGCCTTTCATCTCTTTAACCTGCTTTGGTGCTTGCTGCAGTTACTCTCGCCTGTTCTGGAACCACAGCTTGTAGCGAAAAGCAGTTGGGTAGCTGTCATTTCTACCCCCTTCACGGTTTTGCAGATCTTGACTAAATCCTCTCTCAGCTATTCCCTTTCCACACAGAAGAGTTCAACCTTCTTCAGTCTTTCCTCATAGGAGAGCTGCTTGATCTGCTCAAATGCTTTAAGTGCTCTTCCCTGTGCCTTCTCTAACCACAGAATGTCCCTTACAACAAGGCATAGCAAAGTGGGATTTATGGTTTTAATATTTTTCTACGTTAACGTGTCCTAGCTCCATGGTCAACAAACCTCTTCAGAAACTTACTGCCAAGCAAGGAATAAATAAGACATGAGGTCTCACCTAAATTTGTCCATAAAGGATTCCTTCTTCCTTTGTTAAAATCTTTGCCCCAGGAAATAGAACATTGTGTTTTGTAATTACACAGACTGCACTGAAAGAACAACTGCAGGCTTATCACAGATTTCTCACCTAGGAGAAAAATAGTCTGCTGCTACCCAAATTACATCAGCTAAATAGGAATTACCATTTCACACCTCCACGAGCCACAAAGCATGGGATGATCACTGTAGTTCTCTGTTGGGAGCCACCATTTACAGCTGTAACAACACACAGTCGAGGGGTTCTCCCACTCAGAATTAACTGGTGTGTTAGTGTGTTAGTGTCACTTGTGTGAGGCAGTAAGGCTAACAGTTGCCTACGGCAAAGGCAGACTCATTTCTAAGTTTTCCTTGCTTTTGTGAGGATCTGTGAGCAGGTTCCAAAGATGAGGCAGGCAGATCCAGAAGTGCTGGTTGTCTGGTAACCCTGCAGTGAAATGGGGTACTATACATTTCAGATGATCAATTCATTCTGGCATATTGGAAAGGCTAAAGAACTATGAACCTTACTTAAATAAACGACTTTGGCTGCTTATGACTGCATATCAATTGGTATCAGTTACAAGGAAGGTGATACTTGTACTTTGCTCTTTAAAAACTCTTTTGAGGTATGTGCATGTATAGCCAAAACAACTGAGGCTGAGGAAAAACCACTTAAAAGACCTCAATGTGAATCATCATGATCCAGAAATCTACTGGAGAAATTCCTTCCACTTTGGCCAGACCTGTGCGAATAAGAAGAAATGCAAAAGGGACACATCTTCAATATAACTTACGCATATTGTGCAGCTCAATTAACTGGATTTTCAGAATCACAAAGCTGGAATTAACAGTGTAGTATTTCTTGATTTTTATGAGCATGATAAAAACTCCACTGGGATGAAACTGCAACAGGGAACCATTGTCTTCCTCCAACACAATCAAGTTCTAATCTCATTCTGTTGGATGAAGGCACTCCACAACCTCGGAGAAATATGTCACATCAAGAGGCATTTCTTGCTCCTCAGCCAGTAAAAATAACTGTGATGACATCACTGTTCACATTAAAAGCAAATTCATTAAATTTCTGCCTTGAAAAATAATATGAGGGCGGCCCTTTGGAAAATAATTTAAGGTTCTTCAAAAGTGCTTTGAAGTGTTTATTAACACTGTGAATTTGTAACAAAAATTAAGAATGCTTCATATTTATTTTTAAAATTTGAATCTGATCTCCTTATCACAATTTTGGATTCTAAGACTCCAAAATTTTTGCAACACAGAATTTCTTTCTTAGGGTCTGGAAAATATGAAAAAACGAAAATCCCCTGTTTCAGTATTTTGCTGTATACCTTACACACCTTATAATCATAGTTTAGCTAATAATGAATGCCTCATATTTACTTTGAAAGAAATACAAAATTGTTAAATACAAAATTTTGCACATATCTGGAGTTTGAAATAAAATCAATTTGGCACTAGCATGGAATCATAACAGGCAAAGACAGGACACTATGATGTACATACTCCTAGAGTTGATGGAAACTCAAGGCAAGTTGCCATTACAAAGCAAGGAAAGATGCCATTACAATAAATGTAGGATGTTATGAGAAAATCATTAACTCTTGAACCCAGTAATTTTCAACAAAACCTATTCTCAAGGGGTTTGACCTATTCTCATCTGCTCAAGGTAGGAAATTGGGAAGGCAGAACAATGACAAAATCATGCAAGTCTGATGTGCTGACAGTAGAGTGGGTGGGGAATAATACAAAAGCTTTAATAAATAACATTCACTCCTGAGCTAGTATGAAATAGCACACAGTAATTAAATTCAAAGTGCTACCACCACTGTGAGACATCTTCAGTACAACATTCCATGAAGAAACCTTTAATTTTTTACAAAGGTCTGGTAAATAATTGTAATAGAATTCCCAAGGTACCTGCACCGACTGCCACATTTAGAGGTCTGAGAAGCTTTAATGATTTGTTCTATATGTGAGAAACAGAAGAGCTCTTAAAAACCTCTGTCATTAATGCAAAGGAAAACTGTATGCCCCAAATAAATTGGATTAATTTGAATGGAAGTTGTTTCATTTTATTTTTCAAGCTGTCTTGACTGAAATGGGTATCAATTTAAAGCTTATGTTCATTTTTCTTATCGTGCTATTTTATTAACCTATGATTCCAATTTCATTAGCTTTTTTTTTGTCTGACAAAACTTAAACATTCGCTTTTATTAAAGGAGTAACCTGATGTAGCAAATCAGGAAGACAACCTGACACTTCTTGTCCTTTAAAGCTCATTGCAAAAACTCCAGTGAACATTTAAGTTTTAAGAAACGGGGGGAGTTTGGGTTTTAGAGTGCGTGAGAAGTGAGGGGCAAATCTTGTTTCAAAGAACTTTACTGTCTGTCAGCTATGAGATTACAGTTTTATTACATTTTGATATATCATTATTAGATAACAAAGAAATAACACGGGAGGGAAAAAACCCAAATCCACATCCACCCGAAACACACATACACACACGCACACACACATACATGCATGCACGCACGCACGCACACACACACACACACACACACACACACACACACACACACACACACACAAAACCAATTGGATAATTAGCGTTCGTATTTAAAGCCTGTTAGGTGAGCGAGGCCGTGATAACTACGTCGTTTAGTTGTTACTTGACTAACCAAGCAGCTGGATGTGACTTGGAGTAACCTGGTCCAGGAGAAGTTACCTCTGCCCACGGCAAAGGGCTGGAAACGAAAAGCAGCCGCACTGGGGCTGATTGGTGCAGGCGACCCCGGTCCCGCCCGCCAGAGGCGGGCACAGGGGACCTGCCCTGTGCCGGGAGCTGCCCGCCGTCCCGGCAGCGGGGCAGTGCATGGGGCGGGAGGGCAGCCGAGCCTTTCCCCGGACGCGGGGGCGAGCGGCAGCGCCGGTGCATGCGGTGGGGCGGAGCGGGGGCAGCCCGGAGTGATGCGAAGTTGAGGGAGGACGGAGCGAGGGAGCCTCCTCTGCTCGCAGGGCAGCCCAGCCCCGCAGCAGGTGCAGCAGAGCCCGGGCGGAGGCACCGGCGGGCCCGGCGCTCTCGGCGCCGCAGCAGCGCCGCAGCCCGGGCCGGGCGGACCCGGTGAAGGACAAGAGCCCCGAGCGGAGCTGCGGTCGTCGGCTCCTTACCAGAGGCAGCGACGCGGAGGAGCGGCCCTGAAGGGAGAGCGGTGAGGGGCCTCGGCGGTGCCGAGGGGTCCCGGGTGCGGCGCGGAGCGGAGGGGCCGGCTGGGGAGGCGGAGAGGGAATGTCGTTCCACCTCGCTGCTTGTCCCAGTCTGCCTTCGCTCTCTTCCCTTCCCGCAAGGGGAAGGGGGTCCGCGATGGAGGGTCTGATGTAGCGGGAGGAGACAGAGGCGTTCAAGGGGATGGGAGGGGTGAGAGTCGAAGGGCTGGGGGGAAGAGCCATGGAAGTCGGGCTGAGTACTGGGGAGCTCAGGGGAAGAGCCGCGCCGTGAGGCGAGAGCCGAGAGAAGGAGCCGCAGGGGAGCCGCGTCGATGCAGTGTCTCTGAGCGAGGGGACGGTGTGACCTGAGGAGGGAGCTGAGGGGTGTGGGGGAGCGCCATGTCCTGAGGGGCGCCAGAAGGACACATCCCTTCCCGCCCTTTTCCTGAGGGGCGCTCGGGCGGGGAGACGAGAGGGCCTCGGGGGAGGCGCGCAGGTACCTGTGCGGCGCGGCAGGCGGGCTCTGGCGTGGTCGTCGTCCGGCGCCGCAGCGGGGAAGCCCGGCAGGTGCTGGCGCTGCTCCTTGAGGGACTCGGAGCGCCCTGAGGGAAGAGGGAGCCGGGAGGCTGAGGGGGCGCCCGCCCGCGGGGGTCCCTCGGCGGCGGCTCCGCAGCCCTGAGGGGCGGCGCGCGCGCGGCGCTGAGGGGCGCGCGCGGGGCGCTGAGGGCGGGAGCGGAGCGGGGTGGGGGGGGGACGCGGGACGGCGCCGCTTTTCGGACACCGAATTCTGGCCGCTCTCGGCCGGTCCCCGTTTGCTACTCGGCGTCGCCGTGAGGGGCTGTCGCCGACAGCCGCCCCGCCGTGGTGTCAGCGCGGGTAGCACCGCGGCGTGTGGGAGCAGACCCCCCCCCCCGCCCCTTGTTGGGTTGGCGCCCGGCTGCCGGCTTGGGGACGCGGTGTGAGGGACATCGTAGACCTGGGATGGCTCCCAGAGCGGCCGGGATGCAGTGCCCTCCCTGGATATTCCCTCAGTTTCCAGTCCAGCCGCCTCTGAAGGAGCAGCGTTGCGTAATTGCTGCTGTGCCTCCCGGTTGAGCTCAAAAAGGAGGAAAACCGTGATGCGTGAACTTTCCGGGCGATACATCGCTGAAGTTGCGGTATTTAAGCGGGTATCGAGTGGCATTTTGTCTCTGTCTAAACAACCTACTCTTTTGAGCCCTGGCTCAAAAGCAAGGAATTTTTGGGAATTGCGCAGCCCGTTTTGCGTGCTCGTCAGAGTTCCCTGGGGATGGACAGCAGGGAGCAACTCTAGTAGTAGACATCCTTGAAGGTCCTCTCCCCCGAAACAAACCTTGAAATGAATATATTTTGAGTTCTTTTTTTGTGTTACGACCAAATGACTTCGTTTTGTGAATAATCCACGTGATATTACTTAGTTCCAGACTTTCATTGCCAGTGTTTTCCCACTTAACGTTTCCAGTCTGAAGCTGCCTGCTTTTCCAAGCAATTATCACACAAGGGCACTTAGATTTTTAGCTGAGCTAGTTTTAAAGCACGGACACTTTGTAGTGTGCAATTAACCTTTGCTTCACGTTTCCTTGTTTTTGTTCCTTTGTTTCAGTCATTGATCCAGGCCGAACACTGGATACTGCAGTGGCTTTTCTTTTCCAAAAGACCAACCAGTTTGTGCTGGAGTCTTGTGCTCTGAGACAGCTTTCATGCTGTTGTGAAAATACTTCAGGTGAAATACAGGGAAATGAGTATTTAGCACAAAATATTTGTGATTTATTTTTCCTTTTTTTTTTTTTTTTTTTTTGCATGTTTCCTGTTAGCAGAAGCTCTTTATGGAACCCAAGAAAAGAAGCTATTTGTTTTGTGATGTGTCTGTTAAATATTGAGACTCAGAGGTGAGAATCATGTCAGTGTTTTAGGAGATTTTATTTTCTTAGGGTGCCTTTAAACAGTTGAGTTGTTCTAAAGCAGGATTTGGGTGGAGAAACCCATGGGATTAACCAGGGCTGGACGTGAGGACGTCTGAAAAGGTCCTGCAACCTTCTATTGTGCAGGGTGATGTCACCTGAGCTCTGAGTCCTCTCCTTGCCGGTGCCAGTGGATTGGAGGCAAGTGGCGTGCTGAGTAAGTGCTAATGAAGCAGTGGGCTGGTTTTGGTGGATGGAATCGATGGCAATTGCAGCTGGGTGCGTGGCTACTGTGCCTCGCTGGCACGGCTTTGAGTGTGGCCTTCTCTCTACCTGTTGAGACGTGCACAGAGGACGTGGTTTGCTGGAATACTCTTCCTACTACTTGAAAAGTGTTCTGCGATAATTAAAAGTGTAACAATGTCTGTCCTGACTTGGTTATTTTCTAATTGATGTTCTTGAGCAGGAGATATATTAGTTTTGACTTAAACTGCGGCGTTTATTATCCTTGACTACCTTGCCTGCTGTTATCCACTAGGGCTCTTTCAAGTGCTTTTTGTCCACATTGCTGTTTTAACCAGGTTGCTCCCTTCAGAACAGTACAAGAATTTACCTTGGTTTATTCCTTATTGGTCAAATCTCTTGTCTTTTAATCACAAGAGAAATCCCACTCCAGTATTAAAGCCTATTGGGCTGTTTGTGGTGAGATCAAATTTGTGGGATGATTAGCAAATAAAATAACTTTTTTTCTCCAGCTCCATATTTCAACAAATATTTTTATTTCTGTTTATTACAAAGTCATATTTGTGAAGAGAACAGAACTGTGTTTGAGAAGTGCTGACACATGAGAAGCATTTGACATCATTCACCTCCTGTTGTTGGTATTTCTAGTCCTCAGAAAAAATTCAGCATGGATTGGTTTATTGTTGTTTTAGAGAGTATCTTTGGGCTGAAAACTGACTTTCTGAAACAGCTCCAAGTGTTTGTGAATAGATATTGTAGAGGGCTCTTCTCTCTGTTTTCCAGGAAGTAAAATACACTGGAAGCATTTAATAGAATTCTGTCCTTCCCCCAGGACAGCTTTGCTGGGAGGCAATTTTCAAGACTTTTGACATAAGGTTTCTTGAACCTTTTGATGAATTATTTTTCATCTTTTATGACACTGACACTTGGATGTGCGCATGTTAAAATGCTCAGGGTGTGAGGTCCTGCTATTCCGTGTAAGAAATAAGTACCTAAATGGTGTTTAGCCCAAGCTCTGCCTATGAACTAGTTTGTCATGCCCATAATTTTATTTGTATAGGGAAACAAGCATAGCTTTCTTCTTTGCTGTGTGCTGTTCTTTCCTCCTATGAATGGATGGTTCAACTTCACAAAAAATAAGCAACTTAAGAGTATTTTCCCCTCTTAATCAGTAACTAAAGGGGGAGTTAATGGGAAGTCTTGAGTCAGCTTCTGAAAGTGAGCCTTAATGCCCTGCAGAAACAGCATGCCTTAAAAAAAAAAATCAAATATTAAGGCTGTGTCTCAGTGTATTTAGAGGGAGGTAGCAGTGTGAATGTAGAAGTTGGAGGACCTTTAAAGTTTCTTAGTTCAAGACTATATTCCATTAGAGAAGTTACTTTCACCATCAATCTGGAAAAAGTGACTTATTTCTTATACCTGCAGATGGAGTGCGTAAGTGTAACCAAAACTTCAAACATGAAATTTAGACATCCAGGATTTTAGATTAAAATGCAGTTGCATATTTTGTATTTGTTTTGTTTTTTTTTTTTCTGCAGCCCCTATCCCATTTGAAAGTTATTTTAGTTAAGTCAAATGAATAAGATGCTTTAATGCCAGGAGTACCAATTCATGAAATGCACATTTTTAAAAGTATTGCTAAAACGTTCAACAAAAATTAAGTACTAGCTTAAAAAAAAATCATAAAAACCTAGCACGAAGCAAAGAAAAAGAAACAAAAAGGCCTCAAGAAAACAGATGGCTGTACTCATGTGGTCTAACTTGCTCTTAACTTTATTTTCAGGACATCATCATCGTCTTCCCAATTTAATGTTTCAACCAAGAAATACTCAAATTTGAGGCAAAGTGAGGTCTGCTTGACACTGTGAAGTGAGGTTTTCTGGCAGACACTGTAAGTGTGGAAGGAGCATCTCTCTGAATGAAATTGGGGTGAGGAGCAGGAGTTATGCCCCAGGTACCGCTGTCAGCATGAGAAGCACAGCTTGTGAGGTGAGGTGGGAAGTGTGGCAGCAGAGCCTGCTGCCGTGGCCAACCCCAGCTTCAGATGTACTATCTGCTTCAGATTTGGAAGTGCTAGGGATTTTTTAAATGAGAGAGTTGTTATAGAGTGTAATGGTGTTTGCAAGGACCTAAATGTTTGGTTTTTGGCAGGTTTGCTTGGGAAGCCACTTGTACCAATTGATGATAATGCAAACATCTGCTCAGAAGTACTTCTTTTTGATAGTACAGTGTGCTGAGGTGGACCTTGCAGCAGTACCCTGCTCAGGAGTGTTCTTGGCTAGAAGCTTGCTGCCACCGGAGTTCTGGGTTTGGCATGGTCCAAAATCACCATAGCTCAATTAAAACCTTTGCATCAATGCTCTGTAAATGCCAGCAAAGCTTTGCTGGAGAATTACACCCCTGATGAAGCCTTGCTGGTCCTTAGAAAAACTTTATTGCCCTAAACTGAGCTTTGATGGGTGTGTGGTGATGTGTGTGATGTTTGGTCCCTGGGCACAGAACTTTACTGTAAGTAATGTGGCTTAAAATGCTTGTGTGAAGTTTTGTCCCTACACATTTTGCTTCCCAGCAGTGCAGAGTGGAAAATTCCACGTGTATTTCAGTAACATGTCTGGATAGGCCAGTCTAGTGCTTGGGGCACCCATGACTCGTGGGGCTAAAAGTAAATGGGAGCTGCTGGTGTCAGTCTTGTGAGGACTTGTGTGGAAACTTGCCCAAGGATGGTTGATGATTATCTGAGGTTTTTTTTCCCAAGTTGAGAATCTTGAAAAACACATCTGAGTGTATAAAATACAGGAGTAAAGCTGTCCTATTTCTTTAACCACTCCTAATGATAAACCATTAATTACTGTGCTTTGTGACACGGTAGTTATTTTGCTTGTTTATCAATTAGCTTTATTTTCATGGAAGTACACTCAGATTGGAGTATTCCAAACCATTTTATCTCACACTATAATTTTATTAGACAATCAGTCTTGCCTTAAACTGCTTACTAATGACATAACTACGATACGGTTTATGAAGTTATTTCTGTATTAAACCCCCATCAGGTATTTATTACTATGTAGTGTTAATGTTGAGAAAGCTTTAGTTGCTTTCCAGAAGTAAAGGAATACCTGGGAAGTTCCATTTTAGTGGGTAGGAACAGACACGTGCATGTGTAGAACTACTTGGTAATGTACCTGGATGGGTTATTGTTCATTTGTTTTGGTTTTATACCCAGATTGTTCTGGAAATTGTAGTCTTGGAGATGGGAACCATCTTTGTCTTGACCCCTTGTAACCTTTGCATTTATTTTCTCTTGTCCCTAATGTTTGTGAATTAACAGATTGTACTTAAGTCTTAGATTGTCTTTGAAATTATTTTGAATTATACTCTAGACTCACTCAACTACTGGTGCTAGAAATTTGCATGAGGCTTAGAAGCTTATGTGTGTTTAAAAATTTTTGTACAGCTACCAAAAAAAAAAAAAAAGCCCCAACCCTTACTGGAGTATATTTTGCACCTTTTAGAAGATTCCAGAGTTGATTTCTATACCCTGTAGCTCTGATAAGTGATGCGATCTTGCTCTTAAAATCAGGATCTTAGGATTATCTATAGAGGAAAGCTGTTATACTGCTTTTATCCTGACTCTAGGCCCAGATTCTACTAGAAGATAGTTCAAAGGAGGCACTCAAAATACAAGTCTGAGAGCAACAGGCAACAACTGAATTTGAAGAAAACAAACCTGTCAATTTCAAAACAGAAGCTATTAACAGACTGAATAAGCTAAATGTTTTTGGCATTTGTGGTGTTGCTGCAATTATTTTAATGGGGCTGAATAAGAGCAAACCATGATGAAAGCAAGTGTTTTTACTTTATTCCAGGTTGTATTTCCCACTGCTGGAACAAACCTGTGATAGTTTCCTTTGTGATTGTTTGTGTGCCTTGTTAAAATGTGCTTATTTGCTATAGGATGAAGTCAGAAACGGAACAAAGAAATTCATTGAGTTCTTCTGGGTGTCATGTGATGGCGTGACCAGGGAGAGCTTGTACCAAGCTGAAGCCAGCTGGAGTGAAAAGCAAAGCATCCCCCCAATAATTATCAAAGTTAAGTGAAAATCCCAGTAAAATGGGTTTCAGTTTAAAACTACTGTTGTCTCAGGACCTGAGGCTTGTTTACGAGGCAAAATTCATGCTCGGGTGATTGGTAGCACATAACTACAGGCACCAATGAGTTAGGCTTACAGCAAAGTGCACTGCGATTTCTTCCAGCCCCTTCTTCAGAGGACCATTATAGCAAAGGACATCCAGCCATTAATTCAAGTGTTGAAAATCAGAGTCAGGTTTTTTCTTTTGTGCATATTTCCATCTTTTTAGCACTTAATTCAGCCGCTATTTCAGCCTGTCTTTTGATGCCAGTGCAAGACCAAAGACTTCATGGGCAGCTTTGACCCTAAAGTGGAGGCATCTTTGTCTCTATCAGCTCCTGTGGTGCTTATGCCTCATCCTCTCTGCAGGCAGAAAGTTTCCTTTTATTTTCAGCGCTTAGTCCTGTGGTGAATTATTCTGTTTCTGGGCTCTTCAGGGCACAGTGGTCACATAGCAGGAGCAGGGCCAGTATAAAACATCTTTACCAGCACAGGTGTCCCCGGAAATGTGGAATAACCTGTTGGCTTCTCTCTGTTGATACCCCCAGCCCTGATATCATCGCAATATTTCTGGTTCTTTCTGGTGTAAAGTGGCTGCAGCGGGTGGAGAAACTTAGCCTTTCAGGTCTGGGTACTTGGAGGGAGGGTCTCCAGGAGCTGAGGTGACTTAGTCAAGGGACTTGAATGTTGTTGCCAAAACACCGTGTTGTGGGTGAGCTCCAGGTAGATGAGAAGGAAGAGGTGTAATTTGTCAGGCAAGGTTCTCACGTCGTGTTGGACGAAGCAGACAAATCTCTCCACCAGGAGCGTGCGTGTCTCTCTTGTAAACAGATGGCTCTTGGCTGTGTGCAGGCAGCAGTTGTCTTCCCAAGGTGCCAGGGCTGGGATAACCACAGGCAGCAAGGAGCAGAGCTGCCTCATGGAGAGCGCCAATGCGGAGCAATCCGAGCTGCTGGCACACCGAGTCGGGTTGTCCTTGGTGGGAGGCACGCAGCTTTTGGAGCAATGTGTGAGTGCTTGGTTTTGCTAATCTTCACTATGTAAAGTGTTACAAATTATAGGCATCTTGAAATGCCCTGTCTGAGATGCCCAGTGCAAAACAGGACAAAAAGGACTGGCTGTTCTTGCTGTCTTTGCTTTTATTTGGGTTATTAAAATGACTCAAGAATGTCTTTTGATTTGTTTTGATTACTCTACCTGGTAGGTCCACAGAGGTTAATGTTTCACAGGTTTTAAAATCTTGATTAAACTCAATTCCGTGCAGTTAGTTGGGCTGAACATGGAAAATGGGTGCTTGTACAATACTGACCTTGAATAAAGTTTATAATTTTTACTGTGTATTGTTTGCTTACTTTTAGTGCGTGGAGTGTTAAGGAATGTAGGTCATGTGGAGTGGAAGGTGCCTTGTCCCTGTTGGAACTCAGTTCACCTTATGAAAATATTTAATTAGACTTGAATCTTTTGCTCTCAGGGAAATCAGGTTTTGGCTGATACAGTCACTACTGCAGCATTATGACCCCAAAGCATACAGGTTTATAAGAGACTTGATTAAAAGATTAAATTACTGCTATTAATAGATTTGGAAATCCTGAGTAGATTTACAGCATAACCACTTCATAAAGATAATATTTGTAAGTATTTAATATTTTTAGATATGATCAGTCTTTCAGAAGCTTGGGGCAGTTTTCTGTAACCATGAAGAATCACAGAGCACTTCTTTCCAAAAGCCAGTGGCGAAGTGTTACCAGGAGTGTTATGCTTTGGCCATTTGCTATAATGTTGTTTTAACAGGACAGAATGCCTTGCATAAGAGTTGTATTTCCATGTAACTTCTGAAAGATCCATCTGCTAGCATCCTTTTGGAAAATATTTTGTGTATAAGCTGTTGAACCTGTATTTTGAAGAAGCTCCTTTTCTGCCATGCCACCTGTCAAGTGAGGATTTCTAAAATCTTTTTTTCTACCATGGTTGAGTACAAAAGCTTAGGTAAAACCTTTCAGTGTTTGATAAAACCTGTTGCACATACAGTAAGTGGTTACTAAAAGTGGTTTCATAAATTGAATATCCTTTTGACTCCTTCTTAATAGCTCCTTTGTCTGACAGAGGATTGTAATGCCTGTAAATCTTCCTTTTTTGCCTGTGGATGAGATGTTCTTGTACTCGTGGAAATGCTTCAGTCATTGGATAGAAAGTGTTTGGGAGACTGTACAAAGCAAATGCAAAAACCTGCTCTTGTTGATACACGTGTCTTACTAATTTCTTAATTTATTCATTTAGTTGAAAAAAGGAGCCTTTGGTTGAAAGCCAAATCACACCACTCATCTAAAGCATTGCAACACAGAATAGCAATTGCAGCATACTAATTGCCTCAGCAATTAGCAACAGGATGTGTGATAGATAAAATTTAAGGACATAAACACAAAGGATGTACAATACCTGGTACCAGAGTCTCTTCCGAGATGATTTCCTGATTTGTTGCTCTGAGACTCAGCACATTTCTTTGTTTCTTGTGCTTTTTTGCTCCTTTTCAGCATGCAGGTCACTTAGTACCAAGGGCTTCCTGATCTTAAACTGCTGTTTGCTGCCTCGAGTCAGCTTGTGGGCCTGGTTTACTGTCATGCTCCTAAAGGATTAGGATATTTTGGATTGCCTGTGGAATATGTACAGCACAGCAAACAGTATTGTGGGCTAAGAACATGTTTTACATTTCCCAGCTTAAAGAAATGGTTAGGAGGCAAGTTTTAGCTTGAAGACCCTTACTTGTGTCATCTGTTATGCCACTAATTGAAATCTTCCTGTCTCCATGATAAAATTATTTTCTGAGATTTGCTGTCAAACATAGTTTGGTCAGTGCATTTCCTCACGCAGGTAGCATTTCTGGGTTCTTGGCAAAAAAATGCTGAGGTGGACTGCTATTAAATCTTAAAATGTTTGCGGGGGATGTGAAAAATTAGACATGTTGAAGGATGTGTGAAAGAGTTTTCCAATGCTCACTCCTTTGGTTTGGAATCAATACATATTTGTGTGTATGTGTATTTGTGTTTTGTCTTTATTATCAACTACATGTATTTGGCTGGCACAGCTAAGATTTCAGTTGAGTGCATTTTAGCATAGAATCATCCTGTACTTAGTATTAGTGAAACCTTCTCTTTGTCTTGAAATATTTTATTTGTCTTTTAACATTTTATCTTACTGCAAGTGCCTTCAGTTAGTCATTCCTGGCAATCTGGGGCTTGATAAAAGGCTTTGCTTACAGGGCCTTTGGTTGTGCAACCTGGGTTGTAGGGCTTGGCTCTGTGTTTGTATAGCTGAGGTGTTCACAAGCCTCTGGAGGATGGGTATCATGTTTTACCTGTAAAACAGTTTTTAATAGCAGCTAAAGCAAACAGAACTTCACATGAAATTCATGTCAGTGGGGTTTGGAGTGGGCAGGGCTGGAACAGCAGTGAATGGGGTAATGTCAGCAACAATCTGAGATCACTGGTCATTTCTTGCTCTGTTTTAATGCTTCCTTTCTATTGAGAGCAGTAGTAAGCTGCAGTCAGCAGCTGTTTGGGTTTTTTTTTTTGTTTTCTCCCACAGGCAGTTTGTAGTGCTCTCCATGACCAGTTCTTCTGCAGCTTCCCTCAGCATTTCTCTTGCTATGCTTTCAACCATGTCTCTTCCTACAGGTACAGTGCATCTGATCTTGAGAGGAGTCAACATCCTGTTTATGTTTAATCTGTGATGAGCGCTGCAGTTGGGCATGGTAGGGTGGGATTGGCTCCTGAGGTGATACTGCCCTGCTCATGGTTCCAGTTTTTTGACTTCAGGTGGGATAACTGAGGTCAAATATGCCTTAGTGGGAGAAAAGCAACTGGCTCTGGAGCCTGGCATGGGTGGTTGCTGTATGTAACTGACAACTGGTCAAGGTCCCTCTACCTGTGTGGGAACTGCATCAATTCTGCAGTTTAATGTGAGTTGCTGATTAAATACATCTCTCTTTCGGAAAAAAGATAGAATTTAAAAAGGGTGTTTCTGCCTTTTTGTTCCAATTGGCTCAGATGCTAAAGTGAAGTTTTAGAGAGTTTGCAGCTCCAAGAGCAGAGTTCGTGTTCTTCCTTCTAAAATAAGGAGTTTTGTGTAATGAGGTGTAGAAAAGGGAGTGGGACAATGCTGAGAGCAAGACAAAGGAATAAATCTGTGTGTTAGCACCACAACTCTGGCGATTTGTAGTATGCACACTTTACTGAATTACATGAAAATCTTACATTTCCCCTTTAAAAAAAAAAGAATAATATTCCTGGGATGTGAACATTAGCTTTCCATTTGGGCATAGACATTTAATTGCTAATTAGCTCCTGGATTTGGGCTTGCAGAGGTGGCAGCCTGTTCCTTTAACCTGTGCTGTCTCTGTGGAATGGTAATGAGTAATTTGAGCCCTTTGGGTAAGGTGAGTGATCAGCAGCTCAGAGATTGCTCCTTTGCTGTCAGAGGAGCACTGCTGTTTGGGATGAAGGGCACCTTTCCCGCCAGAGGTCCTGCTCAAACTGCCCAGGTAAACTCAGCAAACCTTAGCAAATTTCAAGAAAGGCTGAATGGAAGGGAGGAACTTAAAAAAGCAAATTGCATCACTGAACTCAAGCTCTGTCAAACTTCCTTTGCTGCTTTTGAAGTCAGGAGTGTTCTTGCTTAGTGAATAAAAAGGCCTTTATATCCTTATGTGCAAATGTATAAGAACTGCTTCATCTTTTGAGTAGTGATAGTGTGGGAGCAGTTTGCATTCAGGCTGTGCTGGATGGAGGTGAGCGAGAGGCTCTTCTGCCTCTGGTTCTCTCTGTGATGGAGGAAAATGTGGATAATGGTATTGCTGGCTTGAAAATAGCTATTTCCGAGTTTCAGAAATAGCAGGTAGGCAGCCAGGAGTGTAAAGCAGAAGAAAACCCTCAAACATGCCAAAAAGTTCTATTAGCAGTGATTAGCAGATTATTAAGGATTGGCAGCAAATCTAAATGTAATCTTGGGCACGTGTTGTAGGACTGTAATTGACTGTTAGACCAATTATTGCTTGGAATCTATTGAAAATAATTTAAGATTGATGTTTATATAAACTACATTAAGTCTTAATGTTTAAATTATTATTCTGAAAGTCAGCTAGCACTACACTTATTTCCATGTCATTCAGTTATTTTCCACATTGTCCAACCTTCAAGTATCAGAGCTTTGTGAAGAAGGAAGGGAAGATCCTCCCTCCTGTTTTTTTTCTTCTGAAAGTCATTATTTTCTGTGTAGTCACACTTCTTATTGTAGGTTCTACTTAGTCCTTCTGGGTGAATGGAAAAATACTTCCTTAAAACAAAAAAATTATAATTTAGAAGTGTTTTGGTCAGCTGAAAACTGCTCCAACAGTCTGTCCAGGAGTGTTTGATTTTCTGTAACCCTTTAAAACTCATGCTTCCTCTTTCATTTGAAAACCCCTACACAGAGGTCATTAATTCTTCTCCAACACCAGCTACTCATAAAGTTAAAGGCATACCAAGAAGTTAAACATTAACTTGTTCTTGCTGTGCTCCAATAGGAGAACCTTTGACAATGAACAGTTGGTTTTACTACTGCAATGCCACTCTGCGTCTGATTCTTCTCCATATCCTTGTTTTTAGGGCTTTTCGGCTGAAAGGAATGGCTTCAATTCAGGGATCATTTTATGGGTATTATTTGGTTGGGTGTTATGGTGTTTTTGGGATTTTTTAAGTGCTAGCAAATTTGGATTTTCCTTTTCACCTTCTGTGATAAAAGGATGTTGCATGCCAGCTCAGACACCGAAACAGTCTTGTTTAATGGAGGCAGATCCTAAGAAGAGGGACTTAAGATAGAGGTACAAAATAATTTTATATTGTTAACCATCCTGGAGAAATGCATCATTGTGTCTCTGGGCTTTACTTTCCTCTTTTCTGTCAGGATACCTGACAGATTCTTTTTCATGTTCCTGGTGTGCAGAAATGGAAGGCAGTTGCATTGGATGTTGATCCTTTTTATATATTGTGGCCAGTGATTTGTTCTGGGAGTTGACAGCTGGATTGTAGCTGGTAGTTAGTAGAACTTCAGAAGAATCCCTGAGCACCAGTTGTGATTAGCTGGTTTCAGCTGAGCACCGCCTTGGCATTGTCCTGAAATGTCTCAAGACTTCTGTGCCTGGGCACTGCTTGCTGCTTTGGGAGAAGAGCTGAATCAGAAATTCCCACTGGAATAGGCAAGTGTCCTGGGGGAATGCCTGCTGTGCTGGGGGAGCTCACTGCTGAGGGCAGTTGGACTGAGGGAGTGTCTGGGAGAGAGCCTGGAGCTGAGCTTGGGTGGTAGTGTGCTGATGCCCTGCTGATGGCACTGGGCACCCACTTATTCCCCAGTCCAGTCTGCCAAATGGGAATTAGGCTTATGATTAATTGGCTTACAGAATGCTGTTACCTATTGCCCTTGTTCCTGCAGAATTCAAACCTGAGCTCCCTGCTTCTGTCTGGCCAGGGTATGAAATGATGAGGCTGCAGGTTCCTGCCAGAAGTTCAATAGAAGGTCAATGCCATTTTTCCCAGTAAAAATGTCACTTAATCGGCATTTCTCTAATAGCATCGTGTGTTTAATATTGCTATGGCTTGGCAGGTCCTGTTCATATATTTTCCAGCTCCTGTGGAAGGTGCTTATGTTGAAAAGGGGAGTTGCATAATAGGTTTTTGAGAAGTGATTATTGTTTTACCAGTTGTGAAGATATCTCTAGGTACAGACTGCCAGGGGAGTGTGTTGTGTCATCTCTTGACACTGATACAGTGCAAGAAGATAAAAAATTGTTTGGTAAATAATTTTAGTTATTGCCAGGTTTTTATGTTAGTCTTTATAATGGCTTCACAAGGAGTAGAATGTGCAGTGTGATTCCTGTTTAAAACTTGGCTGCCAGGTAAGTGTGGGGACAGGAGGCAGTGGGGAAACACTGTCAACATCCTGAGGTTCTCATAGCTTTTGGTGGCACTTGTGTCACCCAGCCATGGAAGCTATGCCTTAGGGCTAAGGATTGTCTCTGCTGTGCTCTATGCCTCAGATCAGGAGTTGGAAGTAGGGCTAGCCTGTGGCAACGTGTTGGATCCTCACGAGCCCTTAGGCTCCTGTAACCTTTGATTTCTGCTGCTGATAGAAACATAACTGAGTTTCCTAGTCCTGCACCTTCATTCATGGTTTTGTAATATTGCTCTTGTTGACAGGAGCAGTAACTCAATACCGTGGGAATGCATGGGGAGATTGAATCAGTAATGGGATGTTTCTGAGTTTGATTAATCATTTTTCTTGAATGTTTCATTGGTGAGCCATGTTTATGTTCTTTTTCTAACACCTCTCTTAGCTAAGGAGTGTTAACCTCCAGTGGGGTCCTGTTCAGGAAAAGTGAGCATGGGCCAGGGCAGTGATTGTCCCTCTCTGCACTTGGCCCTTTGAGACCACACCTTGAGTGCTGTGTCCAGTTCTGGGCCTCTCACCTCATGAACAATATGGAAGTGCTGGAGCACACCCTGACAAGGGCAGGGAAGCTGGTGAAGGATCTAGAGAGTAAGTCCTGTGAGGAGTAATTGGGGGAAAAATAAGCTCAGGGGAGACCTAACTGCTGTCTACAACTACTTCAAAGGGACATCCTTCAGAGTAATAGAACGCAAAAAAACCCTTAAACTTTTTACATAATAAGCATATAGGAACACAGTAATTTATAAATAGATATGTCATTTAAATAGCTATAAAATATGAGATGCTCTATTTGTTAGCTGGTAACCCATGTAACATTAACTAAGAAAATGTCCTGAGCAATCTCAGGAGCAAGGAGGGGTAGTAGGGTTATATGGGTATACTATAGGGGGAGATACCAAGGACTGAGTAGCAGTGTTTTCTGTTGTTCTTATTTATAAAGGACGCTGCAACAGACTCGGCGTCCACCTGGATTGGTTTGGCACGAGGAAAGAGCAGATTGTTTGGTTTGGCTTGTACTCATTTCTCTGACCTAGGAGGGTGATGGTGACTGAGGAGTTTCTGAAGTGTCCTTGTTGTGCTTCCAAGGCACTTTGCTTTCCTCTGTGGCGTACAGCATTTTAAATCACCCAACCACGTGTGAAAAGTATTTTCCCTTTCTCCAGCAGTGTGCTGCTGTCAGGAACTGTGCATTTAGAATGGCAGTGAGGTCCTTCAGCATAGGTAGGGCTGGCGTTCAAGTGGGTCTTTAAGTGCTGATTTAAGTAGGTTGAGAATCAAGTACCTGTTAAAGTGCTTCAGTGGAAGTTGTGGTGTTCACATAGGCAGTACTAACTCCTTGTTATTACACTTGTTCTTATAAGCAGAATGTCATTTTTGGAAGCTCAAAGTTGGTTCTTAGTCAATGGTAGCATCTTCCTGCCTGATTTTTTGCTTTCTGCTCCTACGTATCTGATCATCACTGATACTAAAGAAAAACATAGCATGAATTTGCATGTCATCTTAGGAGGAAAAGTTCTCTATCTTCACTGTCCTGTTAGCTTATGTAAAAACAAAACCCCAGAAAATGTTATGCTAAAATCACAGTGAAGTTGCGGCTTGAGGGAGGACAGCTTGAAGCCTGTGGGTAACTATCAGACAAGACCTCGCAGTGGAAGTGCTCATAACCATGCAAATGAAAGGGTGGCTTGCTTAAACTGCAAAATGTTGTCCTGTTGTCTGTGATGTAATGCTCTTATTTCTCCTTCCAGCTATGAAGCTGTACGCTCCAGCCTTCATTCTCCTGTGGAGTGCTGTTGGGATAGCAAGGGCTGCCAAAATCGTTGTTGTGCCGCCAATTATGTTTGAAAGCCATCTTTATATTTTCAAGACTCTGGCCTCAGCCTTGCATGACCAAGGTCACCAGACAGTGTTTCTCCTCTCTGAGGGCAGAGAGATTCCTCCATCTAATCATTACAGACTTCAGCGCTACCCAGGGATCTTTAACAGCAGCACCTCGGATGATTTCCTCCAGTCCAAGATGAGGAGTATTTTCTCGGGGAGGCTGACTGCCCTCGAACTGTTTGATATCCTGGACCACTACTCCAAGAACTGCGACATGATCGTTGGCAACCGCAACCTCATGCGTGCCCTCAAACAGGAGAAGTTTGACCTGCTCCTGGTAGATCCCAATGAGATGTGTGGATTTGTTATAGCCCATCTTTTAGGAGTTAAGTACGCTGTGTTTTCCACTGGCCTTTGGTATCCAGCAGAAGTGGGCGCTCCAGCTCCCCTGTCCTACGTTCCAGAATTTAACTCGCTGCTCACAGATCACATGAACCTATTAGAGAGGATTAAAAATACTGTTGTTTATCTTATTTCAAGATTTGGAGTCAGTTTTTTGGTTCTGCCAAAATATGAAAGGATAATGCAGAAACACAAGGTTCTTCCAGAGCGGTCCATGTACGACTTGGTCCATGGATCCAGCCTGTGGATGCTTTGTACTGATGTAGCACTGGAGTTTCCAAGACCTACGCTACCCAACGTTGTTTATGTGGGAGGAATCCTAACGAAGCCGGCCAGCCCTCTGCCAGAAGTAAGGTTTGCTGAGTTTTACAGTAATTTCTGTGCTTTCTGCTTGACCTCATGTGATGAGTGGCAGTTCTTAAGCACTGATTTTTCAGGTGGGACCTGTTCTGTTGTTGCTTGATGAAGTATTCCTTGGAAGCCAGCTCATGTGGTGGTGAAGGGAACTGTTTGATCACAAATTCAACAAAATTAATAATTTTTGGATGCAGGAAGTATTCCGCTTTCAAGTGAGGTGCTTAATGCTGCACTAGAGATGAAAACAGTGCACTCTGTCTTGGAAATCCCATCAGTAGCTTTTAACCAGACATGGTTTAAAATGAACATGAGGGAGAATAGATGAATACTGTTCATGCTTAAAGAAGCCTGCTGTTTGGTTGTACTAGGTACCTTCATGGTATGGCTGTTTTTATGGTATTTGTTTTTGTACCTTAGGTTTGGGAGTGACTTTAAGACTACGAGTACATAAGCATGAAGAGACTGTACTGAGTGAGAAATGGAGATAAGAGTTGGCATAAATAGCATTAAGGCTGCACTCAGGAGTTTTTACTGTGCACGTGCACAACATTGGGCTCAGAACTTCAGACTGAACAGTGATAGTGACTGGACTGACTCCAGAAATCCTGGCTGCACAGATGAATTATTAAGTTTGATTACTTCAGTTGATCTTTGATATGTTATACCCAAGAATGCCTCTGTCGAGCAATACAGTGGTGAGTGGCAGGCAGAACAATCTCACAGAAAACAATGTCATTTGCACTTCTGTTTATGTGTACATAAACAAATAGATCTTCAATTTGAGGGAATTTTTAATGGATGCTTTTGGCTGGATGATAGGAAGGGCTAGGTAGACCTGCAGTGCTCAACAATTTGCTTCTTAAAATGGCTGTTTCAGCCTTTGCTTTTTGTATGAAAAGTGCTATTGTCTGTTGTCCGGTGTGTCAGCATGGATGACCATAGCAGTGCTGCTTCTCACCAGCTCTTTCCACGTGTGCATCAATGTGTTTGTGTTAAGGAAGGGTCAGATAGCCTGGGAGAGCAGACTGAAGGTACCCTTGTTCTGTCTAAAAGATCATCCCTATTTTCCCTCTAGGAAAACTTTGCTGGCTGGATTGAGTTTTTCCTTCATTTTCCAGACTGATATTTCCTTTTTCTGTAAGAGAAAAAAGGTATTTGCATAATCAGTTTGGGCAATGAGGTTAATGCTGTCAGTTGTGTGTCTTTTGATGTTCTGTGTAACAGGAGTTAGAGTGACCTTGAAACAGACCTGTAGGTCAAGTAAGTGGTGGCAAATATTTGTTACAGAGGGGGTAAGAAACTACCTATAATTACTTGTGAGCCGAGACATGATTTACCTTTTCAGTTTTATCAGGCAATTCATTCTTAGTGTTTGAAGGAGGAGTTTTCATTGTAAGCGAGAGAGGGAGAGGGACGAAGTGAGCACGTTCCTCTTTGATCTTGTCACTTGCGCACGCCTAAGCTGTTATGCATACCCCTGTGGTGTGTATTGTAGGTAAATTACTGGGCAATCAGTTTGTTTGCTGAGCAATTGGATGAAATTGCTACGTGTCCCTCTGTCCTGGCAGATGAGAACTGCAAGTGCAGATAGTGTGTGCTGCAGCTGTTGTCTGCTCTTGCTGCATCTCTAAGGCAGCAGCCTTGGCTAATTTATTTTCTGCAGCTTCCAGTTTGGTGCATTAAGGTGAGCCAGAAGCAGAGCTAGTTCATGTTTCTGTGCTGGGCTGGAATTGGTGATGCTTCAGCAGCATTCTCAAGTTATTTTCTTGTCCGTGGATGATGATTAGAAAGGGGAGCACGTAGCAGGACACAGCAGCTAAAATTTGCCCACTAAAGCTGTTATTACAAGTCTTTTCAGTGTCTTAAATTCACAAAATTGCATGTAAGTAGCCTAACTTTGTCTGCTAGACATGTATTGGGGAAAAAAAATCAGGGGTGTTCTTTTAAGTCCAAAATACCTGCTCAGACTACCTTGGCACCTCAGTAGTGGCACCCCTGTGTTGCCAACAGCTTTTTCCTTCCCCCCGCCCCCACCAAAGGTAAACAAGTAGTTTGTTTATCTGTAATAGAATCCCTACACATAAGTTAAAAGTTCTAGCTTTCTGTTCATGAGCAGCATCTTGAAAATAAGAGGCAGATAGTAACAAGCATTCCATGAGGAGATAAAGGTCAAGATCTTTTAAGGTGGCCATTCTTTCTTTCTAGGGGACGGGTTAACTCTGTTTTGTGGCTGATTCTGCAGATTCTGCATCTGTTCCTTGAACTTGAAAGAAAAGTTGGAAAAGCCCAGCTTTCAAGGTAGCACATAGCAGTGGGTGCTGAATATTCATGTCGTGTAACAGTGTGAGGGGGAAAATTACAAAATATAATATTAACACAGATGACCAGCAAAGCTGGATCAGGTATATGTGTTTATGTGTACATATTAAAATACATAACCTGACCCAGCTTTGCTGTCCCATCTGCATCAGTATTTCAATCCTGGGGCACATCCTCCCTGCTGCTCCTGCAGTTAGCTTGTGTCAAGCATGATTTTTAGCTGCTGCTGAGCTCTGTAGAGATTAACGCTGCAGCCGCCGGCTGTGGCACACGAACTGCGAGCCTGTCTTTGGGTTGCAGCCTGCCCAGATGCCTCGGGAAGGCTCCGATCCTCCTCCCTGCTCTCCCTCCCGGGCAGTGCCCGGGTGTCGGGCTGCTCTTGGTGCAGTGTCCCTCGGGAAGTCGCAGTGATCGGTGTGCCAAGGAGGGGGAGCCAGCGGCGAGAGCAGCGGGTCCTTTGGAGGTCACTGCTCTGCCTGGCTCCCTGCGGTGCCTTGCAGCTCCCTCCTTGGCAAGGCAGGGACAGCCTCACCTGGACAAGCAGCGGCTGAGGTGCCTGGGGATTGGCACATTGTCCCTTTGGATCCCTGCTGCAGGTGGATGAAGCCGAGCACACCCTGTCACTCTGCTCTGCCGGGCTGGGAGGGCTAATGGTGGCTTTGCAAAGCTCCGCATAGGCGATTTTTGTTGTGTTCTGTGAGAGCCAGTGTGGGATTTTCACTGGTTAAACTGGGTTTGGACGGTGCTTCTTGCACGGTGTCCTGTACTGCTCAGTAAAAGGCGAGGAGATGGTTTAAGGTGACTTATCCCACATGCAGGTGAAATTTTATTCACTTACAGGTGATGGGTGCAGAGTCCAGGATTTGTGTACATATCTCATAAAACCATGTGCTGAATTATTTGGAGGACAGTGTGAACAGAATTAGTCCTAAAAGATGAAAAGCTAAAGACAAACTGGCTATGGAGTCCTTAAGGTCATCAGTGATTTAAACTATTGAGGGTGTAGTGTTCCCTGGCAGTATTTCCCAGATAACTGTCATTAACCATTAGGAAAATCACAGGCTCCTCTGCCTCTTCCTCACCACACTTCTCCAGAAGGACCTGAATGAAGCTGGATTTTTAAAGGGACACCCTTTTAAGCAACAGCAGGGAAACCTCTGCTCTGGCATTTATACCTTGTGACCAGGTTGATGCACACTAGGCATTAATCAGCCTGGTAAGTCCCTGAATCAGGGTAGGAAGCCCCAGGGTGCTCCAGGCAGCTGCCTTGGGAAGTACTCAGTCCATGAGGAAACTGAATTTGTGCTGCAGAGGAGGGTGCTCTCATTTTGGAGTAATAAGTTGTCCTTACAGCCACAGCTGTCAACAGATAATTACAGGAACTTCCTCACTCCTCCATGAACATCTCTTATCTGAGATTATCATACAGATCAAAGTCTATGCAGCAAATGGGTGCCTTTGAAATATCTTCACTAAAAAGTATTTTGGGTTTTTTTTTTGTTTTTTTCCCCTCCCTGAGCCTTGCTGACAGTTGTATGTTTACTAGGTGTGTTAGCTGGTACTGATATGTATATTGAAAAAGATGTGGAAGAATCAAGACATGTTTTATTCCTTAAACTTGGTTTTTCTCCTTCATTCAGATTCAAGGATGCATCTGTAAGCCCTTGCAAAGTGTAGAAGTAGATTGTTGCGCATGGTGTAGTACCATCATTTCAGTATTTTTCAAGTCCAGGGAATGGTTCTTACAGACCTGTTTGGCCAGTAAATTTCTGGTGATGTGAAGCAATTCCAGAACTGTTCTAAAATGCATGTGGTTGTCAGCTGGGGAGGCAAAAAGTCTTAAGGATTATGGAGATGATGCAGCACTATGTAAATTCTGTATTGAACGGTAAGATCATGTATCTTGGCTCTGAAATTATTTTAGATAAAGCTTTTTCTCCCCCCAGAATTTGATGATTTGATCCACAAGAAAACGTGTGAGCTCTCCAGGTACCTGCAGTCCTAAAATTGTAGTGTCCATTCTCAGCTGCTCTAGCAGGACTGGGTTGGTGAACCATGTCTGTTCTGCTGTACTGCTGCATTTTAAAATTGGGAAGAAATGTGACTCAGCATCTGTCTGTTCAGTGCAAGACACAGGGAGAAGGACACAGGGTTGATTTTTGGAGCTTGGTTAAGTTAAATCAGTGAGGAAGGCAGGTCCTCCAGGTGCACATGCCAGGCATAAAGCTGGCATCCCATGAGGTGAACAAGGAGCACCAAACTTTCAGTGAGCCTGTGCTGTCCATCAAAAAGCAAGTTTTCTGGGTTCATGCATTACAGTCCAGGATAGTTAGTTGTTGAGTTCAAGCAGTTCTTTGTATTGGGAAATGGAAAACAGAAGTTCCAGACCTAGATGTTGGATAGGTCAGATGATGAAAGCTAAAAGCAAGAGAAGTGACTTTGGTTTTTTTATTCATACAAAAACCCAAAAACCCCTAGCAACCCAACACTTCAATAGGCTACTACTACCACAGGCTTTGTGGTTTTAAATATTCTATTTGCTCATGTTCATATTGGAACACACAAACCAACAAGATTTATTCATTTTGGGAACGTGCAGTGGTTTAGCTGAGTGTCTCTTGAAAATTTTGAAGCATGACCTCCATAGAGGACAAATAATGAGCCAGTGTTTTTCCCATATTTCTCCCATGTATAACAGATGGGAATTTATTTTAAAGGGTGCTCTTTATTCCTGGGGTTTATGTAATATCATTGAGTCTGGGTATCATATTCCTATAATTTGGGAAGTTGGGATGTACTCAAAACTTGACATTTATGAGTAGCAAACCTAATTATTAAGATTACTGACTTGAAAAAAAAAAAAATCATTAATCAAGACTGCTTTTCAGATGTCCTAGTTGCTTAAAGGTGAAGTGGGTAATTTGTTTATGGCTAATACCTTGCTTTGGGGGATGAGGTATCTCTAGCTTGGTGAGGAGATCTCTTCCTGAGCCTTCCCAGGCTGTTCCCAGGGGAATTCTGCAGGCAGTGTGTTCTGCTGCTCATCCTGACCGAGGGGAGTCTGGGTGGAGGATGTGGGTCTTAGACAAGCTTGGAAGCCAGCTGATCATAGGCTTTTATAAAAAATTCTGGTGACTGATGGCTTGTTTAAACATAATATTAAAATATATATGGGTATTGTGTATGTATTGTGTACTTTTCATGTATTTATAAAGCTGTAAAAAAAGAGAAGGGAGGAGTTAAACCCCAGGAAGAAAGGAAAGCTGTTTTATTGGAAGAGGAAAATGAAGAAGAAATTGCTATGATTAGATTAAAGGATTTAAAGCTCCAGGTCAGAATTCTTATCACCTACCATCCACAGAGCACAGGTGTCATACTAGAACAATGACAGACAAAGTTTCCCAGTTAAATGAGATTATCATGTGGATTTATGTCAGTATCTGTAAAATAGAGGTCTGTATTTATGATTTAGCTGCTTGTCAATTTTCTTCTTAACTTGTTCTGTAGACAGAGTAAGTAAAAACAGTCTCAGTACTTAATACTGTTTTTTCTTAACTCCTGTAGAATTTTTTGCTCCATATGGAGCAGCTGAGATGGTTGGTAAGACCTTGGTTTGCATTTCCACTTGATAATCAACTTTTCTGTTCCTGCTTAGGAAGGTGGGTTTTGGGGGTGTTTTGTAACAGAATGCTGCCTGTGGGGTAATGCCAGCAAGGTTTTCAATTGGAGTCCTGGGTTTGAGGATCCCTCTGCTGCACCCACTGCTCTCTGCAGTGATTTTAATAACCTCTCCTGAAGGGCAGGCTCCTTGTTTTCCACTCCTCCCATTCATGTGAAAGGCAAGGTTGCCTTTCCAGAGTGCTTGCCAGAGGTCTGGTGAGTAATGGATTTTTGCACCAGGGAAGTCCTTGCGCGGCACTTTTCTGGTTGACCTCTAGCTCTGGGTAGAGCCTGTTCCCGGAGCTGCACTGGATACGCCTGCAACTCCAGAGGGGGCTCAGGTACACAGCAGAGGCTTGGAGGACTGCATTTCCCGACTCTGGTTTGGAGTGTGAATTACTTTCCTCTTGGAAGTTAAATGGACTTAAACCTGCTGTCCCTCTTGGATGCCTGATGGAAAAAGGCAGTAAAGGTCTGGTATAAGAAAATACAACATTTTAGGCACTGGAAAGCTTTTTAGGATTTTAAAGGCTTTTGTTTTATACTCCTTGTATTTTGGAAAAGGCAGATACACAGTGTATATATATCAACAGCAAATAATTAGTGAAAAATCTGAAAGGAAAAAGTTGTCTGTATTTCAGAAGGGCTGAATTCTGTGTCTAATGTTGAAAAACTTAACAACATTGTTAGATTAATATGTGGTAAGTGTACTTAGTACTGCTTGGGGTTTTGATAGGAAACAGTTCAGATCTTTAGAGTTTGTTTCCCAACTGGTAGCAAGTTTCTTTCTATTTAGCCAGCAAGAAAACAGAGGTTTAGTCTAAGGCCACAATCCGAGTACTCTCCTTTAATGGGCACAAGGTATTGTTTTTGGAGTTACCTTACTCTGTGCCAGTATGAATTACAAAATCTGAAAAATTTCTGTGCGTATTAACTGCATGTGCTTTTTGTGTGGTAAAGCTCATTAATAAAGCCCAGGGAGGAGAATAATTAATTTGTTATTAATGCAGAGGGAAAAGAGAGCTTGGGAGGATCCTGTCCCAGTTGGGAGCTGTGTGTCTGCTCTTAATTGAACGAAGAACTTAATTAAGGTGGGTGATCTGGAAGGGAGCAAGTCCTGGTGGCCATAGGTTTTAAAAGGCAGGAATTCAGTCAGTGGAAAATAACCTTGGGAGTGTGAGCAAGGCGCCGGGTGATGCGGAGCCAGCAGAAGCAGCTGGATGTGCGGTGTCAGGGAGGCTGACTCCATCCTCTGCCTCGTGCCCTGGGTGTGCACTGGCCTGTTCTGTGTCCTTTGCTGCTCCAAGCAAATAAAAACTCCTATTTTTCATGCTAGACTGACTTAAAATCCATGGCAAGTAAATACAAATAACTTACTTTGCCTGGAGTGATAGTTTCTCTGAGTTTGCTGTAGAATTATGGGTTTTTATAACTTGAAGGTTATATGCTGTGATCCTGTTTTGTGATGATAAAGGTTGTATAAGGGCATCTATATGACCTTAGACCACCTGTTCTGATATGTTGCGTTAGTAAAATCTGAAATAAAAATGTATTAATACACAATTTAACTGTCACATGAGAGAAGTACTATTCAGAGGACAGCAGAAAAGTCTGGACACCCAAAAGAATGTTCTTCATACCTTTCTGTTAATTTATCAGTGAGTTTCTCCTTTCTAAAGATGGCTTAATGTGGCTTCTTATTTTAAGATAGATCTGGTTTTGTCTGCTCTAAGCAGTATTTTATAGGAGAAGTTGCATAGGATGCCTGTGCTCTGCCTTGGGGAAAGGGTGGTTTGCAACCATATTCGAAGAACAGGCGTTTGTGCTATTGCACATTTGAATGGAGCAGCTGAACAGGGGAAGCTTCGGATATTACACCCGGTTATGTTTGTATTTGTGCACTTTGTTTATCTGAAACAAAGCTCAGTATTAGGCACCACTGGTTACTGCCAGCTGGGCCCTCACTCCCTACTCACAGCTGTGTGTTCAGCACCGGGGCCTGCAGAGAATGGCTAATTAGACAGCCAGGCAGAACAAAGCCCACACAGTGGGGCTGGCACAATAGCATTCCTGTCTCACATTGGTCAAAAGATGGATTTTATTTCTTTATTCCTCCCCCCTCGCTCCTATAGTACAGCACGGATCAATAAGTGTTTCTTGTCCTTATGCAAGCACAGAGTCCTGTACTATTTCTCCCAAAGGACATGGATTTGCACAGAACTTACATGGAAACAAGCAGAGACCTGGCAGGCTTGGGCACAGTGTTCTGACTAGAGGCCCTTAAAGATTTTTATACTGTAGTATGCATTTTTTATTATTTCTTAAAATAACTTGGGTGAAAATGGTTATTAACATAGGTATTGGGTGATAGTTGCATTATTTATTATTTTTTAAACGATTCAAGTGACAATTTGAATTGGTTATAATATGTGCATTAGGTGGTCCTTTATTATGACCATGTGTAAAGCTGTAACTGGATGAAAAACAAAACTGAGCTGGAAAATACAGTTCACAGTTCAGTTCAGAATGTGAATGTGCTATATTGACTTGCCAGGCCTGCACTTTCAATGGACATGATGTACAGAAGCTCTTTATTATGTCTGTTCTGATTGTTCATCAGAACTTCTACTGGCAGTTTTGCTGTCAAGTTCATCGACGTTTGGGGGTTAAAATTCCTTAAGGTGTGATTGCTGGTTTGGAAAGGGAAAGCCAGCTGCCTATTTCTGTCACTTCTAGGTTTGTCGAGTAGCCTCAATGAGGGGCAATTTTGTCTCTTGGCTGTGCTAGGACTTAGAAGAAAAAGCCCTTGCCTCAGTTTAAAGAAAACCTGAAAATTACTTATATTTTGGGGTGAGGGAGAGGGTTAGGTGTTCTCTTCCAGTCACTGAAAGAAAGAGCCTTTAAAAGAAATGCATGGCCTGATGATGTATATCTTAAGTTTGAATTAACTTCTCATGTATGTGCTCAGTTGACGTTTGAACCAGTTTGAGGAAGGCTCAAAGCAGCTCATCCTGTAAGAAGCTCCCTTCCCCGATTTTTTTCCCTGTAGGTTAGATCTCCAAAATGGTAATTTCCTTTGTGTTAAAAGAAAACCTGAAAATTCTTTAAAGTGGGCAAAAGGAGGTGGCTGTGTTGCAAGGCAGGAGCCGTGAATTGCTGCCCCATCAGGGAATGATGATTTTAATGAGGGCGGCTCTAATGACTCATCCTGACTCAGTGCCTTTTCATACAGAGAGTAATTAGATCGCCGGGGCAGAATGTGCTGGAGGTCAAAAGTGTAAGTGGATTTAAGGGAAAGAAGGGGGTGAGTTCATGGGGGATGAACTTGGCTGTCTCTGAGGGTTTTTTTGTGGGTTCATCGAGGCTGCTGTGGGGGATGTTATGGCTAATATGGCCCTAGAGAGTGGGAAGGTAGGAAGGTGACTGAAGGCTGCTGAAATTGTGGGCAGCCAAAATTGTTCTGTGGCATCAGTGTGTGCTTTGCCAGTGTTCAGGTTCTGTGAGCATTGCTCCCGGATTCTTTGGTCAACATTAGGAGTGTACATGCAAGAATTAAGTGACATTCATAGCCACAGTCACAGTGCTGCTGAAGTATTCAGTCCCTTTCAGAGATGTGCCAAGAGCACAGCCTGCTCTTTATCTGCTGTGGGTATCACAGCTACACCTTGTATACTGCACAAAAGAACAGGCAAAATACAAGAAAATACTGAGGCTTTGTGCCATGCCCTGGCTATTTGTACCAGGACGTTCAGATGTGTCTTAGAACCCAAGGCTGGCAATGCCACTCACTTGGGATCAGTTTCACTTGATTCTCTGTTTAGAAATTCTGTTTAAAAAGCTGTCACAGAAATAATTACAGTAAGTTTGGGGAACCTGGGAAGAAGGGACTCATCAAGATCACAAACCCAGGGAGCTCTAAGAGGATGCAGTGTAAGTTCCCTGTTTTCCATTGCCTAGTTTTTACCCAGCTCCCTACATTTGTAGTGATCCCCTTGAATGGAGGCTGTTTTATGCCAGGAATGACACAGATGTTTGCAGGAAGAACCCTCATCCTGACAAGTCTGTAGTTGATTTTCTGCATTCCATGCACAGTAGTGATGTCCAGCACCCCTCTGGGCAAGCAGGTTGGAAAGGGGCTGCAGGTCAGAGGGCAGGTAAGCAATTCCTCTTGCTAGCACTACCATGTAAAGCATAGATAAAATCTGGTGTAGGAAAGAATCTTTGAGCTGATGTCAAAACACAGCAAGCCGAGATGAAACTCTGGGTCTTCCTGAAGTTGGCACTGAGCAGTTTTTGACCCTTAGGAATTCATTACCTTCTTGCTAATTTAACATTCCAAAAGAAACTCCAAGGACAACATCAGGTTCCTCAGCTCTGGCCAGGCATCATCCAGCTCTCGTCTGAATATGGTGGTTCTGTTGATGTAGACTATTTTATTTTGTATTCCAGTTATTTTTGTTAATGTAATCCTGTTTAATACGATGAACAAATCCCATGCTTTCAGCCTGATGGCAGGATCTTGTCTTGCCTGTCAAGATTGTAAATTTGCCTTTGTCCATGTTATGTTCCCCTGAGCCAGTGGGATTACCTTCAAAGGGAAAAGGATTGCAGAGGCTCGGCTATGAAACCACCATAACACAGAGCATGTTGCTTTGCTGTTGCACAGCAAAATGCAAAAATCTGTAGGTGACATAGTCAAGTTCTTTTTTAAAATCATTATTCCCCTACATAAAGTTATAAGTATTTAGCATTATTTTTTATTACGCATAGGGATTTTTTTCAATGTTATTTTAAGAATTCCATTACAGGGGAATCTTTATACCTCCTCTATGGTTCTATAATGAAGTGTAATTGTTACTTTGTGAATACATGGGGCCTGTGAAGCCTCCCAGAATTTCTCATAAAGCACAGAGGAACAGTGAGACCGGGAGACAGTTCTCAGCTAGAACAGACTTGTCTCCAACAGCTGAAATCAAGTGCCTGGCCAAGGAGAGGTAGTCACAGGTAGGACATTCTGATGCCAGGATGATCTAGGATTATTTTCCATCCCTTTCAGGGATCAATTTGAAGCAGAGTAGACTGCTCCCTGGATTTTCCTCTTTAAGAACACAAGTGACATTTGCTGTTTATCCTGTTTCACCGCCCATTCCACACCAGTTTCCCGACACCTGGCATTTCTGGGTTCATCCTATCAGGCCCTGTCTAAGCAATCTATGTCCAGTTTATTTAGACTCAAAACTCTGCTCTGGCATTGCCAAAGGCCAAACCAATAAAGGCTAAAATGAAGAAAGCAGGAAGCACTTGGAACTTCTTGACACCAGGTCCCTTGTCACATTCAGCTTTGGCTTTCTGAACCCCATCCCTGCCTGCTCAAGCAGTGCCTGGATATTCTACCTGAACCTGTTTCTGACTCAAGTGTTCTTTGTCTTTCTTTTCTTTTTACATCTTTGTTTATCTTTCTGCCACCTTTGCTGGCCTCCAGCTCATCAGCATGAACCATGCTTGAGCTTGGAGGAAGTGGTGCTGGAACATGCTCTCCCAAGCCTGTCTTTCTACGTCTGCGTCTCGTGGGATTTTTCCAGGCTGGAATTGGCTTTCTTGCAGTCCAGGAGATGCTGCTGTTGCCTGCCATGTTGCCTCAGTATCCTGAACTCCATCTCACAGTCACTGCAGGCAAGGCTACCCTGACCTTTGTGTCCCGAGGTCTGCCATGTCTGTATGTTTGAGAGCCAGCACCAACACCTTGTTTGTGGCTTCCTGAGCACCTCTATCAGGGAGGTGTCATCAGGAAGGCACTATGAAAACCTCCAAGAATCTGCCTCTCTGGCTGGGTGAGTGCCCTGTGAAGACCAGGGCCTGTGAATATTTGGGCTTTTCAGAATGGTTTGTCCTAGAACCCACAAAAAACTTCTTTTCTCTTTAGCTTTAGCTTTACAAAGCTGATGGGAAAGACTTCAAGATGTAACTAGTTGAAGCACGACAGTGACTGTAATATAATGACATTTGCAGCGTGCCTTAGGTCCTGCAGTAGGATTCAAGGACGAGCTTTAAATAAATCACAAAACCACTTGGAAACTTTGGTGTCATAAGTTCAGCCCCTAATAAATGATTCAGCTTCGAGGCAGGTCAGAGCCACTTCCCCTCCTTTGCCTTCTCCCTCTCCCTCCGCATGAATTAAAAAAAGGCAGAGAGTCCACTGAGAAGGACAAGCTGTGGATTTTAAGGAAAATGGAAATATTTTCTGCTTTACAGCAGAGAGCAGTGCACAGCCCCCAGTGCAGTGTGCTGGATTTTGTGCTCGGATACGATAGCACGGCGTTACTCCATTCCTGTCTGCCCTCCTATTTATTACCAGGACAAGAGGCACATTGTGAGCAAGGCTCTTCATTTTTCTCTTTGCTCATTTCCTATTGCCGAACTGGTGTTGAGCAGGCTTGTGCTTAAACTTGACGAGACCTGAATTAAACCATATCATGAGGTACTCTTCATCTGACCGATATGCCAGTTGTAGCATTTTTTTTGTTTCCACTGCTAACAGTTGTGTTAGGAAAAACCCAGAAATTAAGTCTATGCTTTAAAAAGTAAAAGGGTACATTTTCTTTACTCCTTGAGCAGTAGAAACTGACAGTGTCTTTAGAATTTCTGGCTTCTTTCAAGTTGTGTTTATTCTTTTTATATAAATGAAAGCAAAACAAGGCTTTTGAAGCACTCTCACTTTGCTAAAGGCTGGAAATGACACATTTCCAGTGTCATTTCATTCATGAGTCCTGGGCTTTGTTCACACTTCTCCTGTGCAGGGCTTCCAAGCTGATACTATGAGATGGGGTCTATTTATGCTTTGCCGAGTTAAAATGCAGCCTGTTAACTTGTGAATGTGTGTCAGCTGCTCAGTTAAGGAGGGACAAATTGTCTGAAGCCGCTGGTGGGTAATAGTGCAGCTAAAACAAACACGGAAGCGTTTTTCTGTTCGTGGCCTCTGCCCTGGATTTTGAATCATGAGCCATTGTTCTCGGTGACTTCTAGAATGTTGGGGATTTGCGAACTTTGGCTTCTGAGGCAACGAAGGCACCAGTGACTGCTCTTTCTCAGCCATGTTTGCGAGTGCTCAGTGTGAACTTTGTTTTCCGCAGGATCTGCAGGCGTGGGTGAACGGTGCTCACGAGAATGGCTTTGTCCTCGTCTCCTTCGGTGCTGGAGTCAAGTACCTGTCTGAAGACATCGCCAATAAGTTGGCACACGCCCTGGCAAGGCTGCCCCAGAGGGTTATCTGGAGGTAAAGGCAGTGTTGGATGAACTTAGAGTGATTTGGAGCTTGCTTGTTTCCCGCTGGAGTTGAGACTGCTTTGGGTGGTAGAGGTGATGTGACACTCTGAAAAACATTGGGCATGAAAATACTGCAATACCCTGGTAACAAGGAGAAGCAGTTATTGTCGTGGCACAATAAGGCGTGGTTACACTCCTCGGCTGAGTTTATATCCTTGGAAGGATTGGGGACAGTGAAAACAAGCAAAGATTATAACATTTAGGACATATTGTCTCTATTTTTGATGAAAGAATTACCCCAGGGTTCAAGAATGAAACCTGATGATTAAGAGCCTCCCTTTTCTTTCTTCTTCCCCCTTTCCCTCACTTTTTAAGGCCCCTTTTTCTTTTTTATGTGTAAACACGGATGTTTGTTATTCATTTTTCCACTTGCTTGTTCTCTGTGAGAAATTGAAGGAAGAGATATTTTCAGAAGTCAGAATCAGTAAGAAGTTGTCCTACTTCTGAAAACATCTTGAGTGGTGTTCACAATTCCCTGTAAAAATCAAAAAACAGTTTAGTCAGCTGTGCTTTGCATCAAGCATCACTGATATAATTTGGTGGTGTTCATGTGAACCATATTTTTTTCACATATTCAGTGTCTTACACCTCATGTAGGTGTCTCACAACCTGCCACAGTCCTGGAGCTGTATTAATAGTTTTGGTGGCCTGTTCCCCACAATATTTTAGGGGATGTCCTTGCTGCTCTGTGTAGTTCAAGGATCAAATCCCACTAATGAACAGGAAAAATGTGAATTTTTCAGCCTGTGGCACAGAATCTATGGTAGTAAAGGTGACATCAGTTTTAGTTTGGAGTAGAGCCACTGTTTCCTTATGAATCCCACAACACTGCTTGGCTTCTAATTAATAATCCAAATTTATCTTACTGCTTTTCTTCTGTCCTTTTACTATGTTTTCACTGGAATATGTCTCTTTAGGAAGCTTCCGTGTTTTGTAGTAAAGAAATCTGGAGGATTTTTCTTGAGGACAGCTTTTTTAATGCCAACCCAACAATTTCATTTAAAGCCTTCTATTAAAATTTAGGTATTTATACATCAGTCATATGTAATTTGGAGCCTTTTCTGGGATTTGGGGTTTGGTTTTGTGCCTCAGATCATGAACTTGTGTGTTCAACAGAAAAGTGGTGAGTACTGCTTGGCAGTCTCAATGTCATGATGCTAAATCAAGGGATTTTTGTAGATTTTATGCCCTTCTAGTTAGGGAGGACAAACCAGTAAGATAATCAATTCCTTTTATATAACTTTGCATAAATAATGTAGCCTTTTTTGACTTACAAAAGTACAAGCAAATTGTAAAAGATGTAGGTCTTGCTTAATTGTAGTGCGTAGCTGGTTCTTTCTGAAGTTGCAGTTCTAGTCCTCACTAATGAACAAAACAGACCTATCCTTTAATAGTTACTTTGGAGGAGTTGATAACTGTTTCCATTTCATGTTACTGGTTTAGGTTTTCAGGAAACAAACCAAGGAATTTAGGCAACAATACCAAGCTGATCGAATGGTTGCCACAAAATGACCTCCTTGGTGAGTATCTGTTTCCATTATTTATTGCTTATTCTCTCTTGAGTTCAGTTTGTTCTTGTAAAAGTACTCCACTGAATTAGGAGTTATTATAAAGCCAGGATAATTTCTATCATGCCAGTCATGGAGCAAGAATATTAAATTAGGATCTGAAGAGAGAATTGAAGGCCTCTCTGTTGATTGTCTTTCCCTGATTTGAATTTCATGTTTTCCCTAAGTTCAAAGACTGTTCAAGGAGTCATAAAACTGAGCATCAGAGTAAGTTTTAGGAGTCTGTAAATACTGTTTTATAAAGACAAGCTTCACCAGAACTTGGGTAGGTGATGCAAGCTGATAACCTTTCTGATGAACTGAGGTGCTTCAGGTTCTCAGAGGGAAATCAAACTCGAGGTTTTATTTTTCTTTCTCTTCCCTGTCAAAGCGTACTTAAGCCCATTGCAGATCTGAGAGGCCACAGAATATTTGACTGCTTCTGGATGTTTGTGTGTTCCCAAAGCAGCTCTGATGGGAGCTTAACTAGCATTAAGCATCAGTGTGTGTGTGAGCTGGAGAGCATAGTGAGTAGGCAGATGACTCCTAGAGCAGGTAGATTTGTTTTGGTTACAGGGCTGCTCTGAGGCAGGCTGCTTTTTCTACCATGTGAGGCTGTTGCTGTGATTGTTAGGTCTTGCTAACCTCAAATAAGGTATGTGAAGCTTTAAGGGAGAGTGTGACATCAGTTGTCCTGCCATTAAAAAAAAATATATTCCATACAAAAGTGTGCTCCCCCTTGCTCATGTGTACAGCTGAACCTGCTGGAGTCACCACCTGCAGCTCCTCAGGAGCAGGTAATGCATATTAATTACTCCATTAATCATTTTACACAACTCATACACATGAGAATTTTCTTTCTTTACTTTGGCTGTTCTCTCTCTCAGTGTATAAGGAAATGATTTAATGCATGAGGAATTTTCAGCAGAGTAGGTTTAGGTAGAACTTCAGAACAAGCTGCAGTAATTTTAACCTGCCTGAGTTGCAGTTATGGTCCACTAGACAAATGCATCAACACGAAATGAAATAATTCCACTTGTCTGCTTAAAATAAACTACTAAAAATCAACATGGCTAAACATATTAGATAGGAAGATTTTGAAAAACTAAAATTTACAAGATGCCAGGAATTTATTGAAATAAGCAGAACATATGACACATACTAGTCTTGTTACTGCCGTCTGTATTTGAAAGTTCAGAATTTTTAGCTGTACATGTGGGAAATAAAAGAAAGGTTAAAAGGACAGTCCTGGAAAGGAAGAAAAATCTGTCATACCCACGTGCTTCAACAACTTTATATAAAGGAGATGGAAGTGCATTTTGTAACCTTCATGCCTCTTGTGGTTCCAGGTCACTCTAACATTAAAGCTTTCCTCAGTCACGGAGGCTTGAACAGCATTTTTGAAACCATGTACCACGGTGTCCCAGTGGTGGGCATTCCCCTCTTTGGAGACCATTACGACACCATGACCCGTGTGCAGGCCAAAGGGATGGGAATACTGCTCAACTGGAAGACCATGACTGAGAGTGAGCTCTATGAAGCCCTAGTAAAAGTTATAAATGATCCCAGGTATGGAACGAGCAATTGGTTGTGCGTGAGTAGATATGAAACCTTTGTGCAGTGGAAAAAAAATGTGGTTTATTATTTGTGTGTATAGTTGAGGCAAGTCTGGGTGTTTGTCCTATTTCCCAAGATTACCCAACAGCCGAGGTTTCTGTGTGGGTGCTGGGCTTGTTGCTCAGCACCAAAATTCAATTGTCTTGCTTGCTTTGTAGCAGTTGCCATGTGGAAGGCACAGAGGTTATGGGAACAAACCTGTCCCAACGTATTCTGTGTTGCAGACCAAGGTCCCTTTGTGCCTGTCTTGATTACTCCACACGAGCAGTCTGGCTGTGGTGCTGCCTGGAGCAAGATACATGTACATGGTTTGGGTTTTAGCTAGAATGGGGAGGTGTTCAGGAAGAGTGACTCTAAGTTATGTGATTTTATTATGAAAAAAATTGTGTTTAATGTGCTATTTTCCTGTCCTGGCCTCACTCATATCCAGATTAATATTAGTGAGGTGTTATCTGGAAGTATATTGTATTGGGCTAACCCTAATTTTGGAGTGTGGTGCTATTGATGCTTCCTTCTTTCATGGCAGCTGAGTCTTTCTGGGAAAGGAGATTGCTGTCAGGAGCAAGCAGGGCAGCAGCAGAGAGGGGGAATGTTGATAGTGATCTTGATAACATCTGTTGCATCACCTTCCCCTTGTGCAATTATCCTTGGTGTAAAGGCAAGTCCTGTATAAATAAGCTGCAGACAGAAGAGGAAGAAACTGGCTGCTGGGGTGAAAAACCAAGAGTTTTGGGCGAAACTCTGGACCTGGGCGGAAATGGTTTATTGCAAAATCAACGCCATGTTTTTTCACTGTTGGGCATTTCTCTGGTGATTCAGTTGCACAGTGAAACGAGATGACAGCTTTTCCTTTCTTCCTTGTTTGCTTTCCTCCCCGCAGCTACCGGCAGCGGGCGCGGAGGCTGTCGGAGATCCACAAGGACCAGCCTGGACACCCCGTGAACCGGACTGTGTACTGGATCAATTACATCCTGCGCCACAACGGAGCCCAGCATCTACGTGCTGCTGTTTACAGCATCTCCCTGTTTCAGTATTTCTTACTGGATATTGCCTTGGTCCTACTAGTGGGTGCTGCCTTACTTTACTATGTTTTGGCCAGGATGGCAAAATTAATCTGCAAGCAGAGCAAGCATCTCTGGTCCAATGACAAACATAGCGCTGTTAATGGACACTACCAGAACGGGATCCCCAATGGCAAGTATAGAAGAAATGGCCACATTAAGCATGAAAAAAAGGTGAAATGAGCCAACAGCCCCATGTAAAGTAGTAATGAATCAGATCAGTAATCGAATTTTATCGCTGTAACTTAGTCTAACAACTACTTAAAACCTCAATAAGCAGTTCTAACACTCCCCTTCAGTATGTAATATTATGTGACAAAATTCTATGGAACTAAGAGAAGTCTTAAAAAAAAAAAAAAAAAAGGCAAGCACAACCTAAAATGAAAAATATTTTATTCTTAATACTGATATGCAGAGAGGTTATTTTGGCACTGAAGTTTTTAGAAGCCTTAATTCTCTAAAATTCTATACGATGACCGTATTTATGAATTTTCAGCTTTTAAAAGCTCGGTGTGTGTGTCCCAAATGAGGAGAGGTTTCTTTTTATTTGCAGAGGTGTTCTCCCTTTATTTTTTTATTATTTTAATATCTCCATCCTTTTAGCTGAGAGAACTCTCTAGTGCTAGTTCTGTTTCCTTTGTGGAAGGTTCAACCTGTTGTGTAAGAATGCTATTTAAAACACAAATTATTTCCCCCAGTCTTTATGCGAGAAATAGCAAGTTGTGGACTGAGAAAACAAACGTTTTAAAAAAAATAGGAGTAATCTTAATGAGCACTGAAGAAAAATGGCAAAAATATGAACTTGTTTTACTGATAAAGCTGCATGACTCTTCTGCTCGCTACAGTACTTTGGAGAAAAGGGTCCTGAGTAAGTCTACAGTGTGTCCTAACTTTAACTGAGACAAATTTTTTTGTCGCCTTTCTCTGCATACAGAATTTATGCCACAAAAATATTAGGGAGTCTTATTTCAGTTCCAAATACGGCTGTGTGGGAAATAGATTTGCATAATTAAGAAAAATAAGTGAAACAACAGCAACAACAATAAAAAAAAAGAACTTATAAAGATCTAGCTCTGTGCTTAGTGCAGAAGGTTTTGTGATGGCCCAGAGCTGTGCAAACTCAAACCACTCCTTGGGGTTTGTTTAAAGGGAACCACCCCCACACAGCACTCCCCCAGAGTTGAATGTCTTTCCTGTTAATTCTCATTAAGTTCTTTCTGAATCGCAATGTTGTAGATGTTCTCTTTCAATGGTTGTATCTGGAGAAACAGAAATATTACCTTCTATTAGTCTGGGCCACGCAATCCATGTTCCACGTAGTTGCCAATAGGAATTCCGCGCCGTGGGCGGTGTCCACCCATCCTGCCCGGGGCTGGTGGCATGTGTAGGGTGAGGCCTGGCCACCTGGCGTGCAGAGGTGGCCCCGTGTCCCCCTGCCTCCAAAACCTCCTTCAATCATTGTCGCCGACACGGGACGCTGGCGGCGGTGTGCGCTCCCAGGGCGGGAATGCCGGGCGTGGAATCGTTGCTGCCCTGCTCAACCAAAGTTGGCAACTATGAGTTTTATTTCCATGTCATTCTGTTTACTTGGAATTTGCACTACACATGTTGTGAGTGTATGCTTTATTTATTTGTAGTTCGAGGTCCTGTGGCTGAAAGAGAAAGGAGGGAAGCCCGTTTTGCCCTGTGTCGCTCACTAACATGGGAGGAGTTGGGATGATGACGGGATGCTGAGCTCATCTTCATACACAGTGATGCAAAATTTCATCACCATTCCATCAGGAGCCTCGGTCCTACAGCAATAAATAACAGTGCAGATACGTTTCTAATATGCAGGGCAGCTACTTGTGCTGCTCTCTGAATACTTGAACAAAAAAATGGTATTATAAATATAAGCCTCTTAGCTATACCTTTTTACAATCTCGCAGCCCGTGGCGACTACAGGAGCACACAGAGGCGATGAATGGTGGGATGGTGAGAAGACTTCGAGTGTATGAATGACTTGGTTTAAAATGTGGGGGTTTTTTGGCATTAAAGAAGGTACAAAAGCACTGACCGGATGATTAAGCATAATTTAATCTCCACTGTGATAAAACTTAAGCAATAAACATGGATTTAATAGAGAAACTCTGTTGTTGGAAGTATATTTTTGTTCAGCTGAATGCTGGTTGTCTCCTAGTACCCATTATATGTGGTGTACTTAAATGTGGATGCTTACTGGGGTACACACACCTTTTCTTCTCAATGTTTACTGTGTTGCATGGTATGTATTTGAAATCCAAAATATCTTTTTTTTGGTGAGTGTAGGTCCATTTCCTATTGGGGCTTTGAATTGAAAGAGAAATGTTTCTTAAAAGCAATTCAAATTTTTTGAGGTTGGTGTACATACCTGGCACAGTGTTTTGTTGTTTCCCTGTATGTGGTAAGCTCTTCACTTGAAAAGCAGGGCTGACAGTGATGTTAGTTGGGATGATGGATTGATTTCTTGAGTAGTCTCTGTAGGTACAAACACGCAGCAATTCTTTTGCAAGAGGCAGTTGCTGCGTTCATGGTATTGCCAAATTCGTGATGAGGCGGATCCACCTCATGTCTAGAAATACCTGTTGTGTTTCAACTTCTAAGTTCAAGCACAAGCTGTTACTGTGGTTATTTCAATCCCCTCTTTACCACAGCAAGCAAATTGTTCCTGTGTTTCAGACACAGAATTGAGCAGTGATTGCTGTTGGTGCCCAGCCAGTGTTGAAATCAGTCAAATGGCTGAAGGAATGCTAAAGAAAGGGTTTAAAAATACTTGTGTGTCTCCAGACTGCATCACAGTATCAGGACTGAGGCTTTAGTCACCCCTCTGATCAATAGTAGTTATTAGGCATTGAACAGACAAAACACTTAGAAGAAACTGAATTCATCTTCCAAGACAGTGCTGTGCCACTGATTGGAAAATACCACAGTTGGGCCTTACTTATCCTAATCAAAATCACACCTTTTGAAAGTTATAAACCTGATTTATTTATGAGTGTGTGTGTGTTTTCTCAAACAGGCCAGCAAATGCTGAATCTCATTTCACTGTTAACTGAAGAAGCACACTGTGTTGGGTAGTCTTGGTTTCTCTGTAATGAAACAAAATTTGGATAGAAAAGACTCAGTTCCTCATACATTGAGGGGATGGAAGGTTGAACAGTATTTAGGGAAATCTTGGAAATTCATGTTCTGGAATTTTCTATTGGAGTAAGGGACAGAATCATCCAATTGTTTAGGTACATGAGTCTTATATTACTTAGGTATTAAGCAGTAGTTAAGGAAATAAACAGATCAGGAATGCCAAACCTTCCTTGGGTTATTACTGAGCCAATTCAGGATTTGCTCCTTAAAAGAACAGCGTGGACTAAGATTGAAGGATTCAAGTGTGTCAGGTGGGTTTTTGAGGCACAAACACCAGCCTTCCATAGGTTTAGGAGGAAGACAGAAGCACTGATATAGCAGAATTGCACTGCATGGAGCATTAATTGTTAAATGTCAGTATAATTATATTTTAATGAAATAATGGCATCTCTGGGAGTAAGAACTGGTGGGGAATAGTTACTAAGGGAAGAAACAACCTAGACTTTGACTTTTGCAGGTGACTACCAAGATTTTTGTCATCCAAATACTCTTAATGCAGGGAATACCTACAGACACTTTTATTCCAGATTAAGAGACTGAAATAATCTCAGTTTGTACATTTCTGTACTGATAGGAATGGACACAGAGTTACTTTGTGTGCATCTGTTCATCTTGTTTCCCTTGTGATTTTTTTGTCCGGGGAATCATATTTTACCAGAGCTTTATAGTATTATAGATGTTTTACTACATTCCTTCATACTTAAGATTTATTTAGGACAAGTTAACAGACAAAATTTTAATTTAGTGTCTATGAGTTTAATTTGTTAGGGGGAAAAATGCCTTGCTAGATATCATAAAATGGGGTGGTTGCTTTTAAAGAGTGTAGCTGAATACACATAGGCATAAATATGGACAGTGTCCTCTTTTATAGAAAATCTTGGGTTTTGGAAAACAACTGGGTGAAGCTGGGATTGGGAAATCCCAGAGAGCTGTAGGTGACCATGAGATATTTCTTTCCATGTCAGGAAGAATTCCTTGTCTCTCTCCTCCTGACACCGTGTTGCATAGGCTGGGCTTTGCAGTGTAATTAGCCTGGGAGAGATATAAGCAGCAGTTTGTGTGTTTGTGTGTGTTGGTGCTACAAAAAAATGCAGAATTAGAGCAGGTGTTCAAAACTAGAAGGGGCAAAGGTTAGGAGGATGCTTGGACTTAAGGGGCTGGTTGGAGATGAGCTGCAGTGGGCATAGAGATGTTCAGCACCCTCTGGAATGTCTCTGTGTTGTCTGTGCTCCTCAAGTCTCACCTGGTAATTGTCCAAGCTCGCTGCAAAAAGATGCACTGAACTCCTGTGACAGCCTGATGGGAAGAAATTGTTCTCATTCTAAACACAAACAGCTTTTTGCTTCTTGAAATGAAGCAGCAGATATGCGATAATCTCAGATAGAGGCATTGAATAAATTCTCATTTTCTGCTCCTGTGAGATTTACAGCAAGGATAAGAGTTCTCAGCTCCAGGAGATGCCCACTGAGGGAAACCTAGAGACAGCAAGTATGTATGTTGAGAAAATAGAGTTCTCTAAGGAATTAACACATTTGCCTGTATTTGTAAGAGGTTCTCCTCTGTTGTGCCTTGCTTTTTTATGCTTTTATGATCTTCATCTGAATGTTTCTATATCTTCCCTTTTTGGTACATCAGCCTTTCTCAGCAGCATTTTTACTGTGTGTTAGTTTCTGAGCTTGCCAGGTGTTGATTTGCCACTTTCCCAAAGCCCCCTTGGCATTTCCCTGCCTTCCTGGTTCTGCTTTCCAGGATAACTCACCTGGGGACACCATAACTCTGCCAGAAGCTGTTCCAGTAGCTCCATCCCAGTTCTGCTGGTCTGGAAAGCTCCTGTGTATCCTGTATGTCCTCCCTGGGCTCTGTTGGCTCTTGGGTGGAGGCAGCCTCGCCCCAGGGAGCATTTCCAAGCCAAGATTTAAGTTTGGACATTGGATTTCACTGTAGATAAGACCTTTCAATGCTTCAGGCCTCACCCATGAGATTCTTGATGAAAGAAATGTTTATTTAGCTTTTCTTTTTCGTTGTTTTTGGCTCTGCAGCCTCTGGTCTGGGAAATGGTGCAGTGCTGGGTCTTTTGGTGGTGCCAAGAAAAGCATGACAAGGAGATGCATGAATTAAGATCTGTGCTACTTTTACTGGAAAAAAATGCTGGAGTTTGTTTTTTTTTAGATGAAATTCTAAGAACTTGGAGTGTGATTGATGGTTGGATACAGCAAGGGGAATAGTGTATTCCCTGGATCCCATTGCTTGTGTTACTCAGGTAAAAGAGCTTCATCCATTCTTTTTTAAGGACTCCTTCCCACTGGCCATCCCTCCTGCTGTGCACTGCAAGTGGCTCCTCGTTTTTGCAGACACATCTCCTTTGTGTGGAGCTGCACCACAAACGAACCCGGTGAGAAGATCCAGGTTAAAAATAACCCCATGGGAGTAAACCCGAGGTCATTCCCTGTTTATTTGTCTCTTTCAGAGCAGCCTAACGACAACAGACGGAGCAATGAAGAAACCAGGGGGTGAGGAATGACATGTAAGGAGGGGTGGGACTGTGTGACTCCATGCTTTTCCCAAAAAGGCAAATGAATCCTTACCTGTACATGACATTTGGGATTCCTGAAAGATTCATCAGCTTCTTTAATTTTATGTTTCTTTGTTTTTTTGTGTTTTAAGTGTGCATTTAGTGGAGGTGAAGAGAAGAGCATCTCAAGGTAACAATAGGAAACATTCCAGTCTATCCATGGGAGCCTGATGGGATTGCTGTATCAAATTAAGAGGGGCTGGTATAGAAAAGACTTCTAGTTAAGAGGGTTACAGTGACATTACAGGTAGAACAACTTTTTAGAAGCAACAACATCACTGATCAAATACCGTAAGAGCGACTTTAGGGCAAGTTATCATTCCCAAATCTGTGACCAACTTTCTTGTTGCTACTTTCTTAGTAATTTCTTCATCTTCAGGAAATGTCCCACAGACCCAAACCACTTAACCATTTCACCAGATGTGTTGTTGTGGCCGGTTTCTGGGCAGTCCTGCTGTTCCTGGGTGTGGGAGGAAAGGTTGGGAAAGCTGGACACTCTTCCTTGTGTCATAGGAGTCACCACATGTCCACCTGGGTGGCTTCCCAGGTGAGGGCACACCTCGGTGTGTTGGCAGAGAGAAAACACAGAGGGAATTCTGGAGGGGTGAGGGAGGAAGGGCAGGAGTGTGGTCTTCTCCTTTATTTGTCCATCCTATGGCATGAGGAATTTGTTTGTGGAATGTCTCCGGAGCTCTTGTTGGGGCTGTCCCCCCGTGGTACTGGGTGTCTGTTCTTCTTTCTGCTGTGTCCTTGTGCCTTTTTCAGGTCATTGCCCTGCCCAAAAGGTGACCCCTGTGGCTTTCCTCTGGCCAGGCTATTTAATGGTTGTCTTCAGTGCTCTGAGTTTTCCCCATTCTGCTCCAGGACAGGAAGGACTATTCATTTGCTGGTTGATTTTGGGTGGTGTCCTGTGTAGGGGCTCCTCATCTCCTGTTCTCTGCGCTCCTGGCTGGGATGCAGGAGAAGGCAGGTGCCCTGGGCCATGCAGGAGCCCTCAAGGTGGGGATGCTGGGATGAGCCATCCCTTTTCTCACACCATGACTGGGAACATGGTCTACATCCCCAGTTACAGGAGTGGGGAATAAAGGAGCTGTGTGGGTGGCAACCAGAGGGCAGCTGTTCAGGCCAAGTTAAAATATCAGTGTTCAGGCTGGAGGGATTTAAACAATGCATAATTCTGGTCACTCTTTAAAGGCTGATTTCCCCAGCCTTTAGCCCACAAACTCAGTTTGAACTGTATTAGAGGCTGAATTACCTGAGCCACTATGATCTATGTAAAATGGAGGCTAGGTTGTAGCCCCCCCATTCAGTGTCCAGGGACAGTCTGGATGCCAAGGGAGCATTCCTTCAGACTGTCGAGTCTGCACGGTTCAGAAACTTCCCGGTAGAGAACAATTGGTTCTCAGGGCTGGGGCTGGGTGGGAGCCCTGAGCAGTCCCTGCCCAGTGCTGGGCCTTGGAAAGGTATGTCAGGTGTGGTGTGAGAGATTATTATCCATGGCAAGGGACCAGTCATGCGAGCCAGAACAGTTCTTATTGACATTTTTGGGGAAGTTCAGTTGAGCTGAACACCAATATTCCCATAACTGTTGAAGCATTGCTGCCCCGTCAGTCTCCTCACTGCCTTTATTTGCATTTTTCTCCTGATGCTTTGCCTCACTCTGTGAGAAATATGAAGACACAACCACCTCCCAGAAAAATCCCTGCTCGACAGGAGTTGCCCTCCCCAGGGCATCATGTCCAGATGGTTTTGAATATCCCCAGGGAAGGAGTCTCCCCAGCCCTTCTTTGGACAGGCTGCACGAGCACTCAGTCGTTGGAGTTCTGCTCTTTTCTCTCAGCATCCCTGAACCCCTGGGTTTGCTGGCACTAGATTCCAGGAAAGAAAAGCTGATTCCCAGCTTGTTCAGTTGCTCTGACAGACAAAGGCTGAGAGGAGCTGAGGTTACACAGCAAAGAGTTGGGGAAAGAGCCTGGGAAGGGAGTTTAGCCAAATAACTATTCTGTGAGGCAAAACCAGAAAGGTAAAGTTAGAGGTGTCCAAGACCAGGCTGGATGGGGCTTGGGGCAACTTAGTGTAGTGGAAGGTGTTCCTGCCCATGGCAGGGGTTGGAATCAGATGGGCTTTATGGGCTCTTCCTGCCCAAACCATTCAGTAATTCCATGATTGATTCTGTGATTTTGGCTAGTGGCTTTCTGATTGTATCACAGGAAGAAAGTGCTTCTTAGTTTCACCCTGGAGCTTGATAAACTTGCAGCCAGCCCCTCATGGTTCACATGTGAACTGGAAAACCCTTTCCACTTCACTTCAGGGCATTTCTGGGCTGGGAAATATCTCTGTGTTTTCCAGCATCACTTTGGCTTCTCACTGTCTGTTTCAAAGGATGGCTTTCCTCAGCAAGTGTGTTATTTTTCTTTTTAAAAGGCACTTGAAAAGGCCTAGACCAAACCAAAATCTACTACTCAGCCTGAAGTTAAAAAATTTGGGATTCCAAATCTCAGTTTATGACAGTATTTGAAATTTACAGTAATGTGTTTTTCTGGTTTTTTAAGATGATTTTTGGTTTTTTGAGGGGTTGAGGAGGATTAACAAGTGTCCGCATCCCTGTTCATGTATCAGCATCCTACATCTGTATCCATGTATCCTGTCCACTGTGCCAGCTCTTTGGCATCTTGGGATCCATTTTCCCAGGGCTGGAAGCTGGAGCATCCTAATGGAGGTATTCCCTTAGCAGAGCTGTTTCCCTTGCAGGCAGCCTGTTCGACATCCACCGCTTTTTCCCCTTTTCATTTTTTTCCCCTCGTTTTCCAATCCCCCCCCCGCTTCTTCCCGCTGCCGTCCATAGGTGGGGCTGTGCTGCCATCTGGCGTCGCGATCCCTGCAAGCCGGGAATGCACATCCTGCTTCTTGGGAAAAGTGGGGTTCTGCTGCTTCTTGGGGCTGTGCGGCCTGCAGAATACCCTCATCAACAAACAAATATCGCGTGCCTCCGCCACACACAAAAAAAAAAACCACAAAACCCCCCCCCCTCAAAAAAAAACTAAAGGAGGGAAGCAAAGCAGCATTTTCGTCATCTCCCAGAGAGCTGCAGCAGCCTCACTGGGAAGGGGTTTTATTGGATGTTATGTGTTCTTTATTAAATGTTTTTATTAGATGATGCGGTTGGGATTTGAGCCCTTCTGCAGTATCCTTTTTCTTATCCCTGTTCCTTGATCTCTGTAACAAATCAAGTGGAGTCTTCCACGTGTTACCCCTGTGCCAAAGTGTCCCTGTGGTTTAGGAGATGTGTTTTCCCACTCATTTCCCATATTTGTATCTCCTGGGTTGTGCAATGCTCTGAGGACAGAACCAGGCATCAGAAGCAAAACTAACAGCCATGAATATGCCAGGATTGAAGGCTGGGGAAAGAGAAGGGTAATGTTTCTTTTTCCTTAGGAGAACAGGAAATCACTCTATTTTACAGGGAATCTCCCTGAAAAATAATAATTGCAGGCTTGAAGGGTGTCACCACTGCCCAAGTGGAGGTTGGGTGACTCGGTCACACTTCCTGCAGCTCTGGGTGGATCCCGCTCCAGCCCTGCCCTGGCTTTCCTTCCCAGTGCCTTTGGAGAGAGATGTGGATTTGCAAGAGGCTGGGTAGTGCTGAGTCCAGTTTGTGACTGAATACAAGGGGGTGATTGAGGGACTGGGGAGAGCTTCCCCTTGGTGCCCCTAGCACAAAGGCAGGATTCAAGTGGAGCAGCCCATCCCAGGATGAAATTGCAGGTCCTGCACCATGCCAAGGATGGTCCTTGTTTCCCTAATCTGCTGCTGCTCCACAGGTTTAAATCTGAGAGAAAGAAAATTCAGATGTAAGTGCAGCTGTCAAAGGAGTCAGTGATGGCAGGGAAATGTGAGATAAAATTACACAGAATGGACAGGCAGGGATTTGTTTTGGATGTGGGAGTAACACCCATGTATGCACACATAACCCCAAGGCACAGGTTTGTCTCATTTCAGCCTTGCCAAACTAGGGCGACCTTAGGCAGGGATAATTTTAAGGTCTGCAAGGTCATGTCTCAGCTCTTGATTCTGCTGCATCCTCCCTCTCAAGGATTAATTTGAGAATTTGGAATGTTTTTAAACCCCTGCATTTTTAATGAAGAGATTTCTCACCTTCCTGAGTGGGAAATGAACACATTTTCTGAACACATTTTCCCTTTCAAGATTCACATAAGATTGTATGGAGTAAATTTCATAATCAGCTACTAAGTACAGGAGAATAGTTGCTAGTTTAAGATTTCAGTGTTTTCCTTTCCTCAGTGCATCCCTAACTCAGGAAAGGTGGGAGTGAATCACAGTGGAAATCAGGGGATATCACAAATAATGTTGTTCCTGATGAATTAACACCCTGACCTCCTCAAGGCGACTTTGGAGGTTGTTCAGAGCATCCTTGGCATTGTTTAATGGCTTTGCTCTGACATCCATCTTCAACCCAAATGGATTCTGCAGTAGCTTGAAAAAGAAATTAAAAAGCAAGTTAGTTCTTGAGAGGTTGACAAGGAATTCTGCTTGGCTTGACCTTGCTGCTCATGGGAATGATTCTTCTGAGATTTCAGATGCATTTCCAATCCACAAATCGGGGGAAAGGCATTCCAGGTTTTATAGCTTGAGCACCTCAGGTCTTTTTCCATCAGCAGAGATGAATCAGCCCCTCAGAGAAGTGAAGGAGCTGAATTCCAACTTCTATCTCCATGTAAGCCATGTACCAATCCATGGTGCCATATCAGTGCAGTGTACTGTGGGGTGATTCCTGTGATTCCCCCAGGACCCATTTCCTCCTTATTCTGTTTGTAAATACATGGCTTTGTTCCAGCAATGCTTGTTGCTTCAGGCTTCCTTAATATAGTAGGATATTTGCCTGTATTTACCTGTGCTATTTGATATCCTGGGGATATCCTGAAGCTCCAGGGACTGGCTTCCACTCACAGCAGCATTTAGCTTGTTAGAAAAACTGCCTTGCAAAGGCAGGAGCTGCAAAACTGTAGGTCTGTGGTGGCATCTGAGGGAGAATAGAAAAAGTAGAGGAAACACAGGGGACCAGATTCTCTTGCTGCAGCTGCTTCCAGTGGAGGTATTCCCCAAATCCTCACCCTTCTGAAGCGAATCCCAAATATTTTGGGTGCGGGTACTCTGTGTGTGTGTTAAACCACTGCTAGAGGATGTTGGTTACCTGCAGTGACAGAGGCAGAGTTTAGGGTTTTTAATAACTTCTGCATTGTCTATTGATGTTTTAATAGGCTCCAGGCTGGAAGTGTAATCCATTAAAAAATGTGTGTCAGTTGGTTGATGAATACAAATTGCTGAGCACCGTAGGCCTGCCAGGCTGGAGGATGCACGAGGGAGACGGGGCTGTCCTCCATGTCGGGGAACTGGACTGTGAAATTAAGCAGCCTTGTCATTTTGCCTTGCGTTTCCTGGTGTTCCACTGCTGCAGACACATCCAGTTTATGGAGGTGCATAAAGAGGTAAGAAATCCCCTGTGGCACAGATGAATATCTTGGAAAAGTTACAGGGAGGAGGTTGAAGAGTGTGGGAGCTGGTGTGGCTGGAGAAGAGCCTTGGAGAAACCCAGGTGTTACCCAAGTGGCAGAGGGAATGGTGCCATTTTTTCATCTTTGGGAAGAATAAACCCATGAAATACCCTGCTCCAAGTCTTGTGGTGTGTAGGCTGGAAAAGAGAAAGTATAAGACCCCAAGTTTTAAGCGAAGGGAGGCAAGAATAGCCCAGATGGAATGATGCTGGATAGGGGGATGAAGGACGTGCTTCTGCCAAGCCGAATTTGCCCTGCCTGTGTAGGGAAATGTGACTTTCACAGATTTTGAACTTGGGTTCAGTATTAGCTGTAGATCAGAGTAAATGAGGTGTAATAAACAGCGATGCAGAGGGGCTGTGCTGGCCATTGCTCTGGGCTGGGGAAAAAAAGCCTTTCTTACCCTGCTTGACTGAAATCCTGATGTCCTAAATCATTTTACCAGTCAGAAGCTTGGGGAGAAGTGATTCGTCAGAATTCCCGATTATAGCAAAGAAGTAGAATGGACTGTGCTGCTCAATTACAGCAGTCATTCCAATCGCTCTTCCTCCCACACAAGGTGTACCCAGAAGGGCAGTTGGAACATAAATAAATCCACAGATCTCATGCTGCTCCAGGAGGGGGAGCCTGGAGGTGTTGGTGGCTGAGGGAATGGGGGAGTTTGGCTGTGGGAGATGGTTTTGGTCACGTCCCCATTGACAAAGTGTTCTGCCACATCCCGGGGCCGGAGCAGATGGATTGTAAGAAAAAGGTTCATTTGCTCAGGATGGATGTTGTTCTGGAAGGGAAAACACCGACAGGGATTTTTCTCTGCCACAGGTGCTGCCATGTAGACAAGGCCTTCACGATGGATGAGGCGGGAGCTCCGAGCCAAAGTGCTTTGGCAGGTCTCCTAAGATGACCAGAATTTCAGATATTGCAGCTATTTTCCTGCTACTTTAGCATATTCCACAGCCACTCCATGTGCTCCAAGGGGGGTCTGGTGACCTCGCAGTTTGGGACAAAGTACCTGATGGTTTTGGAGAGGATGGCTGAAAACGTTAGGATGTATGTGCCTTTGTGGGGAATATTTACATCCCTGAACTCCTATTTGCAGTTCTTTCTGGAATAGGGTCTAAAGCTTTTTCTTTAGGTAAGATCCTAAAATCCTGGAATGGTTTGGGTTAAAAGGGATTTTAAAGCTTGTTTTGTTCCAACCCCTGCCATGGTCAAGGACACCTTCCACTAGGCTTCAAGCCTCATCCAGCCTGTCCTTGAAGCCCGTAGCACTGGTCACTTCTGGGATTGTTACTGTGGAGTAGCTGTTGGACAGTCGGGACTGACACCTGGAGAGTGCCCTCAGTCAGTGCCTTTATTTGCAGAGAAAGTCAAAGCTTGTGTACAAGTGAGGACAAATGTGCCCCGTGCACTGACCCACAGCTCATTCCCCAGCCTGCCACCATCCTCTGGAGTGTCACCACATCCCCCCTGCTCCCTGGATCACTGCCTGCACGACAGAGACGCCTCTGATAGGGATAATCAAGCAGCATGGAAGAGCTGGGGATTTGCTGTCAGGCAGGAGGAGGGCGGTGCCGGTGCCCCCTGGTGAGAGCTGTGCTTTCCATCTGATTCCCATTCCCCGGGGGCAGCTGACAGAGAGAGCAGTGACAGGAAGATGACAGTCTGCCTTATTGCCAGGGGCTCAGAGCGCCTGGAAACGGGAACTGCAGAGAGAGCCAGCGGCCCGGGCTGTGGGATGCTTCCCGCTGCTCTCCCTTCAGAGCCCGTTTGCTTGTCAGGGGTGCAGTGAGACCCTGGCTGAGCATCCCTCTGGAATGAGCAGGACTGCCCTGATGGCAAACATCAGTGCCTGTGGCAAAAGCCTGCTGGATACTTCCAGCAGTGCCCAGAGTGGATTAGGGAACACGCAGCACCCGCAGGGCTGCATATCCTAGGGTGAAGCAGTGGTGTTGGCTTAGGGTAAACAAAATCCCTCTGCTCCCCAGTATGTTATCCTGGTTAATCTGGGGAATTCTGTGTGAACTCAGCGAGGGTATTCTCCATCAGATCACTGTCTGAATTCTGGATGTCTTTTCTGGAGGTACCAGAACAGGACAAATAGTTCTGAGTTAGGCTTTTCCTCCTTCCCTGTCTCTGAACAATGTGGTGAACCTGTGAACTGGGGGTCCTGAGCTGAGCAAACAGGACAGGGCCTGACCAGCACCAGGGATGAGACCCAGGGCAAAAACAGGGAAGCAGCTGCCTCTGTTATTCCCTCTATGGCCCATCTCTGGAAGGGTCCAAGGCCAGGTTGAATGGAGCTTGGAGCAGTCTGGGATAAGTGGAAGATGTCCCTGCCCATGGCAGGGGCTGGAAGCTGGATGGTCTTGAAGGTACCTTCCAACACAAACCATCCTGGGATTCCCTCTCTGAAAAGATTTTTTAAGAGTGGCTGAACAAATGAGGAAAAGTAATTACTTTTTCCTAATGGATAGCCAAATCACCATCTTTAAGAATAAATATTTACAGAAGTGAATAGGTTACAAATAATTCCAAATCACAGAGTAATTGGAAAGAAAAATTTATAAATATTTTCAAAATTAATTGCTGTTGCTTCCCAGTAGAGCAGATGGAAAAAAATTCTGTTAAAATGTTCCTCCATTGCTCTCTAAATATGTTAATAACTTAGTCAAATGTAGGGATAATGAGGGCTTAACATAGGTTACTGATTTTCCCCTTTTCCTGTGTGCCCTGAAGATTAAACCAGAATCAATCTTTACATTTGAATTCAAGCCCAAGGAAGTGTCCTACTGAGTATGCTGAAGGCTGTGCTACAGAAAATGTGCCTGGAACCACACATTTTGACCAAATTGTTGAACTTTGGTGGAAAGGATGAGTAACCTTGTTGGTGCATTGTCTGAAGCAGCTTAATTATAAATCCTATGGATATGTGCAGTATTGAGATTCTCCCTGTGAGATTCCATGAGGTTCCTGGTAGGTTAAATCTTGACTCTGAGTCTTCAATTAACAGAGGGATTCAAACACCTCATGCATTTAGACCTGCATTCCATAGGGAAAAAAAAATTGATAGCATGCAAAACATCCTGTCTTTACTTTCTGAGGGAAGGGTTCCCGTTTCTCTCCCTCACTTGCTATTTATTTCCATGTCCTCCTGGAGGGGCTGTTTTATCTGTAAAGGGAGAAAAAATATTCAGCATGTTTCAAATAACCTTCATCAAATTAGAAGCTGAGTGGGAAGCGTTCCCACAAAAATGTCCCTTGGAATTCATAAAAGGCTGGACATCAAAAATGATGGAATTATTTAAGGTTTTATTTTCTCTGGCTGGAACAACACAAGATAAATCAGGGGAACGATGTGATATCTTCCGAGTGTCTGGATCCAAAGTTCTGGCAATTCTGTGAGCATCTGTACAGCAGAGCCTGTCTCCATTTCCCTTTCATTCCCATGCAGATTGCTCTCCCGGCGTGCTGGGAGTGAGCAGGCTGATGTGTGCCGGGTAAACATTTACAGAACAAAGTGTTACAGTGCCCAAAATGATTCCAAAGTTGGCCCTGCCGCAAATTGCCATGAATGGGAGTAATTTGCAGCCCGAGGGGATCACTTAGGAGCCACCAGACAGTGTGTAGGAAGCCTGGATGTGCCTGGCCCTGCAGGAGGGAAAAAAGCAAAGTCAAAGATCCAGCCCTGTCCTGAGCTGCATCGTTTCCTTCCTTCCTGTGAGGATGGGGAGGCCCTGGCACAGGGTGCCCAGAGCTGTGGTTGCCCCTGGGTCCCTGGAAGTGTCCCAGGTTGGACAGGCCTTGGAGCATCCTGCAGTAGTGGGTAGTGTCCCTGCCCGTGGCAGGGGGTTGGGACTGGGTGATGTTTAAGGTCCCTTCTAACTCAAACCATTCCAGGATTCTTTGGTTTGGCAGCAGCTTCCACCTGAAAGCCCAGTGGCTGTGGGGTGCGAGGGGACCTCCCCAGGAGCCAAAGTAGCTGGTTTTATTCAGGGAACAATTCACCCACCTCTCACAATATTGGCACGTCCAGCAGCTGTCCTGCAGGGATGGGAGGCTCTTCCCTGTTGCCTTGGAATGGTGGTGTTCAGCTGCTCTGTCCCTTTGCAGCTTCTCTGGAGTTCAGCTTTTTGGTGCCATCCCTGGTTTGCTGGGGAATGCATCAGTCACCTTTGGACCTTTGTAACTTGCTCGCTGCTCAAGTGTTACTTTGGAATGTTGGCAGCGCTTTCCTGCTGCTGCTGCATCTGTTAATGGAGGCCTTGGGGACAAAAGCACCTTTGGATAAGGTAAATTTGGGCTGTGAAACCCCCAAAATGAGGAAACTCAGTAGGAAATGCAGGGAGCTATTCTTCAGGCATGTTTTATGAGGAGGTGGCAGGATACAGAGGAACACGTCTGATCCCACCCTGCTCTCCCAGCTCTGGCAAAGGCAGATGGTGTTTGGATGGGGGTGGAGAAGGGGAGCCTGGATGCTGCTGTTCCAGCTGTAAATCTGCTGCTTGTCTCCATCTGATTGTTCCTATAATTCACAGGCACAGCTGAACTGTCAACACTTGGCTTCCTTCCATAAGGAGGCTAAAATGGGGTTTATTGTTCTTTCTGAGGGTGAAGGGTTTCAGATGATGCTAAAAATCCAGGTTGTGACATCCTTCTCACAGGGGGAGGCCAGATACTGCTGTTTCTTATTGAAGAGATATATAAAGGAGGGGATTTAATAACTAATTAGAAGGAAAGTAAGTGTGCCAACCTCAATTCTTTTTTCCAGAAAATCATCTTTGTTTTCCAGAAGAGCTCCTGGTTCAGGTAGGAATTAAACCATACACTGTGGCAACAGTGAGCGACATGGCTCTGCCCAGCAGCTCCTGTTTGCTCCCTGACCAGGCAAGAATTAACATTGGGAACTGTGAGGGATGAGAGACAAATGGCTGGACCGCAGAGGGAAGGGAGGAGAAAGAACAGTACCAGTTCTTTGCTCACCACCACTGCGTTGATCACTTATTAAATTGCATCCATTCTGTGATCTGAAAGAGCTCCTCCTTTTATCTCGACAGCCATCAGGATGGAAACAATAATAAAATTCTGCTGACAGCTGCCACAAAGGTGGCTTTGTTTTCAGAGCCCCTCTTCAATTTCTGCTGGATCAGAGAGCAAATAAAACCCGAGGAAGTTCTCGCTGGGCCAGGAGGGGGTGTGGTGAATGCTGGTTTTGGTTCTGGCTAACTGCTGGACGATGAAAGGGCAGATTTAATAGCAGGTTCTGGGTCTGCTCAGCCTGCAGGAGCCAGGAGCTGAGGCAGGCAGGGTGGCTCAGAGGCTGGGTTAATTCCAGCTCTGCTGCTCCAGGCTCCTGGCATTGATGAGGGTTCGGGCAAACCTCTCTCCAGAGCAGGGCAGGGCAGATCCCGGCACCGCCCCAGCGCCGATGTCACAAGGCTTTGCAGGGTCCCAATAAAAAATGTAGCTCTGTGGATATCTGTGGGTGTGAACAGGCTTTTGGGGGGGCTCTGTGGTTGCCCTGCTTTCCTCACATTGAGCAAGTGCCCATCACTGCCTGTCAGGAGGTGAGGAAAGAGAGCAGAACGAGGTTCACCACGCCTGACACCAGCTCTGCAAACACTCTCTGTACCTGTGCAGCATCACTGGCTGGTTTGTCACAGTTTCTCACTTGGCACAAGACATTTTATAATGAGATTATCAGGTGGCCCTACAAAAGCAAAGCCTCCTACCCGGCACCACGTAATTAATCCATAAAAAATAAAGGCAGGTTCTCTCTTTGGCAGCTTATAAGTATTCCAGGCATTGCGGTGTCATAGGCTTTATGACAGCTTTGAGCTTAAGGAATTAAAAAAAAAATTAAAAACCTAAATTCAGTAATTTAATTCTAAGTAATTCATTATCCAAAAATCTTCTTTGGATTGCAGCTCATAGCTACACTATTTCTCTGGATTTCTTCCAAAGTTTTTTTTCCCAATCTTTGCTGCTTTATTTGTGGGCAGGTAAGGAATGCATAGATACATTTTGTGGTCCTCAGATTGTATATTAATATTCTTTAACCATCCTAAAGTTCACCAGTTTAATGCTGTATGATCCAGGAACAGTCTTTTTTTAAGCAAGTTTCAGGATTTTATGGCTTTCCTGCTTGTGGAATTTTTTTTTTAAAGGGCATTAAAAAGTTCTCTCTCTTCTCTAGCCCTGCCCTGGAGAACTGGCCTTGCCACCAGGAGCAATCTTTCAGCAGGAAACATTTGGGCACATCTTTTGTGCCCTTCAGGTTGGTTTTGCTGAGCGCATCCGCAGGGTCCTGGAGCAGGAACAGATTGTTGCAGGTAACCTCAGCCTGTCCTGGGCTGCCAACATCTCTGTGAGCAGTGTTTCAGTGATTGCTGTGAGCTTTGTCCCCAGGGGTGCCACCTGTAGCTGTGTGGTGGTGGTTTTTTTGGGCAGGGTGGCAGGAGGTGTCTGAGGCTGGAGGGAGCTGGAAGTCCATAAAGCAGCACATTTACACCTGGAAAAGGCACAGAACCTGCTCCTGGTAAGATTTTAGGGCATAAACTGCCCGTGGCAGCTCTGCCCTGCTGCTTTATAACATTGATTTGTTTTAGGAGTGTAGAAATGCTGCTCCCAGGAGCTCTCTGAGAGTCCCCTGGGTACTTTTAGCCCTCTCCTCTCACGGGTCAGCAGGGGGAAAGCTGGTGGATGGCAGCACTGGGGAGCTTTATAGACCTGGGAACACTGCCCAGGAAGCCAATTCCCTAGGCTGGGATGGGGAAGTTTGTCTGCACCAGGGCTGGATGGTGGAAAAGTGCCTTTTGAGGGGAGCGGGGTGGGTGTGTTTTCTTGTTTTGGTGGTTTTTTAAATGTGTTTACATGTTGTGGGGAGTGGTGTGTATGAGCCAGGAGGGAAATGATCCAGCTCTGCCCTGCCTGGAGCTGCTGCTGAATAAATGAGCAAGGTGGCACTGTGGGGCTGCTCACCCTGGGAGCCTGGTGGTGCCAGGGAGGGGAGAAGGTGCACGGGGCTCTTTGCCTCTGCCTCTCTGCTTTGCTTGCTGTTGCCTCTCTCATCTTACATGAGATGGAGTTAAAACACTCAGTTCATTAAAAAAAAGGAAGGAAATGCATTTGAACCTGAGTAAATTCAGTTAGGGGGAAAGACACAGTTCCTGGCTAGTGAGAGCACTTAAGCTCTGCAAGGTGGCAGACAAGAGTTATGGCCCTTTTGCATCAGCCTTCCCGGAGCTGAACTGGCTTTACTGGGAGAGGAGCCCAGGAGAGGGGAGGGGATGCAAAGTCCTCTTTTGAACACTTTTGCCCTCTTTTTTTTCTAATAGTCATGGGCACATTCCTGCTGGTGTCCCATGTCTGGGACTAGCTCAGAGGAGGGAGGGCAGATTTAAATTAGTGAATTTGGGTGTGGTCCTTCTTTGCCCACATCCACGTGTCCAGGCAACCTTGGAGTCACTTACACATTTATTTTAGGGGGAATGCAGTGGGAGAGGGGCTTCCTGCCCAGTGCTGAGGGATTGTCAGACTGGATAGCCACTCTGTGCCCATCCATAGTCACACATCTTCCAAGTGCCTCAGCCATCCTGTCACTGTTCTGTGTGGGGAGAGGAGATTTTCCACAGCAGGAGACAGACGATTCCTCACGCTCCAAACAAAGCCTGCCAGGAAAAATCTGTTTGATACTCAGGCAGCTAAAACGAGCCATAGTATTTATTCCCAGAGCTCTGTCTGCCCTAAATATCGGATCCCTGAGAGTATCAAAGAGGCTTCCAACCAAAGCATGGTCCGTCTGACAGCAATAAAAGACAGGCACCCACAGATAACTCTTCCCGGTGGTTTTACAGCTAGGTAATCAATATATCACAACAGACATGTTGCCTTTTATTTGCTGTTTATGCACCACCCAGGATCCTTGGATGTGGTGTTGACGCCAGCACAAGGATACAGGAGCTGGGAGATCGATAGCAAACACTTCTTCAGGTGTATTGATTACCCAGAAAGGGATGAGGATAAATTTTTGTGTGTTCCCACTCCATCTCCGAGCCTGTTAAAAGGAAAGAAATGGCCTGGTTTTCTTCCCTATTTCTCTCTTCTGAGAAGGTGAAAGAAAACCCAAAACAACATGGCAAGAGCTTGGGGATGATGGGTTTTCTTTTATTCTTTTGGATAGTAGGGAAATCTAATATCTTTCTTTTTTTGACCTTTTGTCCTCTTTTCCCTTCTTGGGAGCAGAGAAAACAAGGATGACAGCTAAAAGGGAAAGAATGCCAAAACAGGAAGAAAAACCCCAACCCTGAAAAGACAGCTCCTGACATCCTTCTATTAATCTAATCAGAATTTGGTTTAGTATTGAATTACTGGAAAAATGAATTGGATTACTTTTCATTGGTATGAGAAGTGGGAGCTGTGTTCCACGGAGGACGATTTAACCTTATTCCTGCAAATACTCGAGACCTTACCTTGGCACAGCTTTTCCCACTCAAAATTCCAGGTGTGCTCAGCATATTCTGGAATCAGAAGAATTCCTTCTGAGCAGGAAGGTTGCACCTCAAGGACAACCCTCTCTGTTTATCTCCTGAGCTCCTGCAGAAGCTGAAATTGTCTCCATCAGCTGGCAGCTCTTGTGGTTTGGGGAAGCTCCGTGAGAAGGCAAGGATGCGAGTGAAACAAGTGGAATATTTCAGCTTGATACCTGGAATTAAATGTAGTTATTGTGGCCAGTGTGGGGAGGTGTGGTGCTGGAAATAAGTAACTGCCTGTGAGAAGTTAGTGAGCTCCAGGGCATCATCCCCTGGGCAGTGCAGATCCCTGAGCTGCAGCAAACCACACCAGTCATGCTGGATGATGTAAAATCATTCCACACCCTCATCTTCCAAACCCACCAAAACTAACCAGGCAGAAACTGGAGCTCGGACACAAAATACACGTGCTAGTTCTTGAGTTCATTTCTGCCTTAAATTCTGTGTTCCCCAGGCATTCCCTGGAATCATCTTTGCAGAGGGCAGATACTGGTAGCTTTGAAGATTATTATTATTATTATTATTATTATTATTATTATTATGGCACAATTGGGAAAAAATATCTCAAAATAATGTCATCATCAGTGCTGCCAGGGGTTTTTTTCTTTTGTTTTGCTGGCTGTTTCTGAGGAACAGTCTTTTGCTGTAACATTGCTTTAAGGTTTTTTTTTTTTTCTTATTTTCTTTTTTCCAAGTGATTTACAGACATCTCTGTTACCCTTTGGTCCCTTCTGAAAAAGCTTTGTTTTTGCAAAGAGGCTGCAGCATGTCAGAATGAAGTGCAAATACCCACTTCAAGACTCTAACAAGTTCTGTGCCACTAAGAGCCTTTGATTCCTGCATTTAATTATGTCACATTGGATTAGAATAATCCTATTCCTCCTTGTTTCTCCAACTCAGTTTTCCATACTTATCTTGCACTTAATTAAAAGTGCCTCCTTCACTGCTGGTCTGGTAGGGAAATGAAGGCTGACACACGGGGGAACTTTGCACTGGAGGGATCTTATTTTTAACCTGTCATACTCTGCACCTATAGACCTATATGTATCCCACTCTTCATTCTCCCCTTGCCAAGAAAGTCCAAGAAAATGAAAGGTTACTTTGTGAATTCACTGTTAAACATTTGCAAGATATTCAGAGGTGTGAGGAAAGGAGAAGTTAAATACCGTGCTAATTTCTAGCTAAATTTGGCTAAACCTTAGCTAATTTCTTGGCAGAGCTTTCCCCACCTCCCCTTTTTCTTTTAATAGCAGTGTTTGGGCTTGATGATCTTAAAGATCTCTTCCAACCTTAAGGATTCTCTGATTCCATGATTTTATCATAGCAATGAGTTTGGGATTTTTACCACCGACAGGAAATGCGGCGAGGAGACAAAGCAAAGCAAAAGCAAAAAAGCTTTTGGCACTATATATATATATATGATTATTAAATTTTGAGTTGGCAGCTGCTTTGAGGCACAATGCCTGACTCTGAGGTCTGTGTTATTCATCTCTAACTTTTCTGGTAGCTTTCAGCTCCAGCAGTTGAGAAAATTTGTTGGAATTTTCCAAGCACCTGCTCTTATTTCCAGCCCTAATGGCCTTATTTCAGCTCTGCTCCGTGCAGCTCCTTTCAGCAGAGCAGGTTTTACTGTGTGGTCTATGACTCAGGACCCTTGAGTCATCCTGGTTTCTTGGGATCAGCCAAAGGGTTTTAGGGCATTATGCTTCTTATTCCTGAAGAAGCGATTCGGGATTTTTGAGATTAACACAGTTTTTTCCTTTGATCCCTGTTTTCTCCTTCAATCCCTATTTTCTCCTTCCTGTGGTGCTAGAAGTGCAGATGTGGCCATGAACCTCCTCTGCCCTGGCTGTACAGCCATGGGGCTTGATTTTCCAGAGGCTCCTCCCAGGTTTTCCAGAGGCTCCTGCTGAGCGTTTTCAGGCCGGTCTGGAGATCTGGTCATGGTGCTGGCTTGTCATCTTTGCTCCAGCGGATAAGGGAAAGTGTTTAAACTCTGTTACCATAATAGGATTATGCTTTTAAGCCCTCAATGATTCCAGCTCCAGAGCAGCATTTTGAGATCAGATTTGGATTCCCACAGCTTTTGATTTTTTTGGGAAGCTTGGGGAGCAAGGGTGCAATTTGTTGCGCTAATTGTGATGAGGTGCACACGGTGTAGGCCCCACGCCTGGAAGGGGAGAGTGTTGGCTTTCCCCTTTTCCCAGGGAGTCTGGAGCCAAAAGAAATCCCCTCTGTGAGCTGTCAGGTGGGTCAGCATCTCCAGGATTGTCCCTGTCTGTGGGTGATGCTGTGGTGGACCCCAGGAGCTCCCACAGTGGTGGGAATTCCTGATGAAGCTGTGCCAGGCAGGTTTGGCTTCCAGCAGCTGGCTCGTGTCTGAAAGCACCTCCAGCACTCCTCCAACATTTAGTACCACTGAGTATTTAAACCTGGTAGTTGCTCCTGTGCTCCAAGCACTGCAGAAGCACCTCTTGAGGTAGGATGTCCAATCCCTGTGCCACTGAATTCCCTTGGATGAGGACTCACTCTTTGCGCCACTGCCAATTTTCTCCTACTCTCACTTGCTAAAATAATACATTGCAGTCACCTCTTAAATTAGACACAAGTTTAACCCTCTGACAGAGTTCATGAAACCTGTGTGCTGTGAGGAGACACTGGAATATGCTTCTTCTTTTGGGAAATGCCAGAGGCGTCAGGTCGGTCATCTGGATTCTGCATGGCAATTCATAGGATCAGGGATGGGTTTGGCTTGGAAGAGACCCTAAAAAGCATCTCATGGGTTTGGTTTTCCTGAGATGGTTTGCTAGAAACTCCAATTTTCTTTTCCATAGGCAAAGTTCTGCCTCCAAATAAGTGCTTTCTCCTTCAGGGATGTGTTACTCATTTCCTATTCCCTGCTCTGAATGATTTCTCCCTGGCTTTACAGTCTCCATCCACACATTTCTGAGTGCAGTGATGGTTCTCAGCAGTGCAGCAAGCTGGATCTCCAAGCTTTCCCCTCAGGTGCCAGCAGACACTTCCCTGCAGTGCCCAGCCCCTGCTTTATGGCAAAGCCCTCTGTAATCCTGACACAAGGAGCTGCAGAGTTTTCCTCTTCCCCTTTATCACACAGGAGGGTGGGTGCCTGCCCCACAATTCAGCTCTTCCCCTGGAAAAACAACAAAGCTGCAAAGGAATAAATTATTGAGGCCATTACTCAACAGGTGGCAAATGGAAAAGGCAGCCAAAATGAAAGGGAATTATCTGTGGACAAAATAGAGTAATTTTAAATGGGCACTAAGCTCTGTAATTGAAGGTGCAAGGGTGCAAGGCTTAATGCTGGAAGGAAACCAGAAAATGGATGTCCTTATGGTTGGGCACTTATGAAAGTGGTTTTATTGCACATTACCAAATTTTATAATGTCTTCACTGTGTCGCTGTTAAGTTTGCAGAATTAATATTCTTCAATGTGTAAAGTAAAAATGTGTTTAATGTGCCAGTATTAAATAGGTCCATGGCAAAGTCAAGTCTGTGAGGGATATTTCTACTTTAGCACTCAGTATTTTGTCAAATCATGTTTTATGAAAAAAAAAACCCACACTGAGTGGGCTGCTGCTAAGTGCTTCACTTCCCTTCCCTCAGAGCTCAATTCCCCAGGGTGGTCTTTGTGAAGGGAGGCAAAAAAGAGTTTCTCATTTCCAAAGGCTGGAAGCAGCCTGGACAGGTCCACGTGCAGGTGTGTCAGCACCTGCCTGTGGAGGGGAGGGTGAGGAATTGCCCAGCCTGTGCCTTCCTGACAATTTCTGAGAGCTGGAGTTGTCAGATTGTCAGAGCTGTAAAAGCAGTGAAGTCTTTGTGTAAATTTTCTAAATGCAGCTGAGATTTCCAAGAGGACTCACAGTTCTCTTCCTTTGGGATTTCCCTATAAACAAGCATCCTGATTTACAGTATTTTCCTGATTCCTGCCTCTGTTCATCGGCTCACCCTGCACAATTCACCTCGTTGCCTGATTAGAGGTTGGCTCCGTTCCGTGAGCATGCCAAGCCTTAAGTAAAAGCACTCGGGGTTTATGAAAATATGGAGCTATTTTGGAAAAAAGGATCTGCAGCACCACAGGAACGGTGATTTAGGATCCACACTAAAACCTTCAGCTGCCGAGCAGGCTCCCGTGGTAATAAAAATCCTCTGTTCTGCAGCTGTTTTGCACACCAGAGCCAAAAGACTGTCAGGATGCCACCAATAGCAAACATGTCTGTCAGAATTTTATGTCTTGGCTTGTCCCATGTGGGAGGGGGAAAAAGATTGCTTGTCATGAGATGGGCTTTAGAAAGGATGTGACAACGTGGTCTGTGTTAAAGCCCTGACACGACACCTTCCCACAGCAATCCAGGCAAGCCTCCAAACGTTTCTTATTCTGCCACTTCTCTAACGTGGAGGGAAATAAAAGAGGCTTCTTGGGTGTGCATCTGACCTTTGGAGAAATGAGTTTTAGTGTTGTACTGAGGTTCTTGTCCGTTCTGATTGTCCTGGGTGCTTTGGATTGCTTCCCTGTACCCTCCTAAGCTTTCACCCCGAGGTATTGGATCATATCTTGTAAGAAGATTGAAAGGAATTAAGTCTCCAGGCTCAACTCTCCTTTTCCAAGCAGCTGACAAATTGTAGTGTGCTCTGTGTGGCAGTTACTGGAAATAGCTAGAGTCTGCAGAGGGTGAGCCAGGATCCATAAAAATGTTCTTCCTACTTAGGATGACAATTTATAATTTAACTGCAGCTCCCAGCCTAATGATGGCAGATTTACACGCGGTGCCATCCAGCTCTGCTGTACTTTATGACCAAGGAGCTTCCCTGCATTGGAACAGTGGGAAAACTGTGGGAATGATGCAGGAAAACTACATCAAAGAGATCCTCAGCACACTCCTAGAAGGTGTTGTCTTAATTAACTGGGGTAACTTAAAAGTAAATGAAGCCTGTATGGTCTAGGAAATGCAAGGTGATGCTTCCCTGGGAGATCTGCAGTTTTGCTCTCTGGAAGCAGGGAGCAGAAATTAGCCAAGGGAGAAATTCAGTTGGGATTGAAATTTGCAGGTGAATGAATAGGTGTTGATGATGAGAAACAGCCCCAAGGAATGTGGGTGAGTAGGAAAGCACGAAGGGGAAGCAGGATGCAGTACTTCCTTGTAGGAAGACAAAACCCCCAAAATCTGAGACATAAAACTTTCTCCTAAAATACAAAGGTACTCAAAAGGTGCTTTTGTATCTTTTTTTTTTCTTATCAGATTGCTTATGAAATTTTAAATGCTTCACGTTGCAGAACAATTTCTCTTTGCTTACTTGGTGTGGTTACACAAAGCTCTGCAGGAAGATGTGCTGCAGCTACAATGTCATTAAATAACATTTTCTGTTGGTGGGTTTATTCTCTCCTTCACCAGAATATTTAATTGTCACCGATGCTGATGGGAATTGTGTGCCTTTGGAGGGCGTGCAGATTTAATATGGAGATGATTCCCCAGCTAAGGCAAGCACACAGAAACACACACACACAGAGTTAAAGAAAAACTGTAAATATCTGCCTCAGAGCAAGTCCTGTAAAAACTCATCCCCTCGAACATCCAGCTTTTCCTTGTAGCTCAGCTCCTCCTCTGAAGAGAAGCTAAATTACCCAACAGGGGATGTGTGTTACAGATAAGTTTTGCAAGACAGAAGAGCATTACCAGACTCTAAGAAATGGCAAGTACAAAGTCAATTGAATGGCATGCAATTATCTCCCAAATTATAAACCATGCTTTTCAGCCCCCACAGTATTTTCTGGAATTGCAACTTAGATTGAGAAATCCCACTCCACCTGCTGCTGACCTTCCCCCTGGCAGAAAATAACCTCTGAGAAAATCCCAGGAAGACTCCAACTACCAGCCCATAAACCCCCCTGACCTTCTGCAATGGAGGCAGATTTGTGTATTAACGTGTCACATTCCCATTCCCAAAGAAATAGGAGCAC